>NW_022681433.1:8655000-11055000 GCF_009764315.1 Trachypithecus francoisi | reverse complement strand
GAGGAATTAATAAGGCCACTCTCAACTCACTGCAAAGGAGTTAACTCTTTGAAGCCTATAATACATAAATCTGCTGACTAGTCTCTTGAGACCTTTTGCTTTGAAATTTACTTTAGATTCAGTATTGAAAAGTAAGAGTAATGGACTTAAACTGTGCTTTTCAACCGGCTTTGTTCAGTTCTGACATGTAATGTATTATTTTTTAAAAAATTATTCCTGAAGTTCTATGAGGAATTATGCTGTTTCTGCCTCTCAGCAGCCCTTAGTTTTGCATTAAATCATATGCATTTCTCTTACCATTTTTCAGCTTATTAATGAGATCTTCAGGTTGTTTGTGAAATGTTTATTTGGTAATTAACTTTTTTTTTCACCTAGTTCATTTTTTTAACTTTTTTTTCTTAATAGCAGGGTTTCTTTTCATTGTTGAACTAAAATGGATGTGTTATTATTAACTGAACTCCTTAGTTTACATTAGAGTTCACCCTTTGTATGGTTCTACGGATTTTGACAAATGTATAATGTCATATATCTACCATTATGGCATTATACTGAATAGTTTTGCTGCCCTAAAAATCTCTTGAGTTCCACTTGCTCACCCATCCTTCCTCCTGAGCCCCTGGCAGCCACTGATCTTTTTACTGTCTGTGTAGTTTTGCCTTTTCCAGAATGTCATGTAGTTGGAATCATACAGAATATAGCATTTTCAGACTGGCTTCTTTCAGTTAGCAATATGTTGAGACCGGCTCCATTGTAGAGACCCTAACTCAGCAGCGCTAGAGGAATTAAAGACACACACACAGAAATATAGCAGTGTGGAGTGGGAAATCAGGGGTCTCAGTAGCCTTCAGAGCTGAGAGCCTGAACACAGATTTGCCTACACATTTATTGACAGCAAGCCAGTGATAAGCATTGTTTCTGTAGATTATAGATTAACTAAAAGTATTCCTTAGGGGAAATAAAGGGATGGGCCGAAGTAAAGGGCTGGGTCTGGCTAGTTATCTGCAGCAGGAGCATGTCCTTAAGGCACAGATCTTTCATGCTATTGTTCGTGGTTTAAGAATGCCTTTAGCGATTTTCCGCCCTAGGTGGGCCAGGTGTTCCTTGCCCTCATTCCGGTAAACGCACAACCTTCCAGGATAGGTGTCATGGCCATCCGGAACATGTCACAGTGCTGCAGAGATTTTGTTTATGGACAGTTTTGGGGCCAGTTTATGGCCAGATTTGGGGTCCTGTTTCCAACAGCAATATGTGTTTAAGTTCTTCCATGTCTTTTAATGATTTCATGCTGAATAATACTCCATCGTATTGATGTACCACAGCTTGTTTATCCATTCATCTATTGAAGGACATCTTGGCTGCTTCCAAATTTTGGCAATTATGAATAATGCTGGTATAAATATTCACAAACAGGTTTTTGTGTGAACATATTTTCACCTCATTTTGGTTCACACCAAAGAGCACGATTGTGGGATCATATAGTAAGAGTATGTTTAGTTTTTTTTTTTTTTTTTTTTTTGAGACGGAGTCTCGCTGTGTCGCCCAGGCTGGAGTGAGTGGCGCGATCTCGGCTCACTGCAAGCTCCGCCTCCCGGGTTCACACCATTCTCCTGCCTCAGCCTCCCGAGTAGCTGGGACTCCAGGCGCCCGCCACCTCGCCCGGCTAGTTTTTTGTATTTTTAGTAGAGACGGGGTTTCACCGTGTTAGCCAGGAGGGTCTCGATCTCCTGACCTCGTGATCCACCCGCCTCGGCCTCCCAAAGTGCTGGGATTACAGGCTTGAGCCACCGTGCCCGGCAAGAGTATGTTTAGTTTTATGTGAAACTACAAGCTGTCTTTCAAAGTAGCTGTTCCATTTTCCCACCAGCAGTAAATGAGAGTTCTTGTTGCTCACATCCTCACGAGCATTTGGTGTGTCAGTGTTTTGAATTCTAGCCATTCTAATAAGTGTATAGTGGTATCTCATTGTTTGTTTTATTTTTCAAAATCAATTTGCTTTCAAGAATTAGCTACTTTTTAGTATCTTTAAAAATCTCATTAGAGAAGGACGTGGGATATTTTGTTGAAGTGGGGTTTTAAAATTACACATACATTTGCTTTATTAATGATTATGTCTAGTCCATGTTAACTTGAAAAATAAGAATATAATGAGACATTTATGCTGCTACAAATAGTTTTATATTTGGTCTTCACTTTATTTTAGTAACACTGATAGAGCTTATTTGTCTCAAAAGCTAAGTTAGAGATTATAGGACCAACCAAAGCAACTGTTTTTTAAGAGTGATAATAAGTGCCTCAGGTGCCAAATTTGTAGTTACCTTCAACTATTGGAAGCGTATGAGTACTTAATGCCCTGGAGAGTCAAATATAATGTACTTTAATACAGAAAACAGAAATATTGAAAAACTGTAAATTGGATTTCACCTATAGCTTTAGAAACTCTGAACATTATTTTCTTAGAAAATAGATGTGTTCAGTAAGAATAGAAATTATGTATTACTGTCTGCAGCTCACTTTGTCTAATTATATCCAATTTATTCTTCCAGTCAGTATTTCAGGAGTGACTAATATACCAGACATTTTTTAGTTGCTAGGGATACAGTGATAAATGACAAAATCTCTGCCTCTGATTGCTCACAGCCTAATAGGGGGGAAAAGAACAGTGTATGATAAACTCTTCAGGGAACACGTAGGAGGGGCAAACAGTTAATCTTACCTTAGGGATCACTAAAGCTTTCTGGAGGAGGTAGTTTCTAAATGGAAGCCTGAAAGAGTTGTTCTAGGTCAAGAGAAACAAAGAAGGGAAACAGCTTGTACAAAGTCCTAGAGATTAAAGAAAACATTCTTTCAGGATATGCACATGGTTGGGTATGGATAAAAAGACTGTAAAAGAATGGCATCATAAAAATTAAGAAGTAAATTGTCACATAAATATATGTATTTCTTATGTACCTACAAAAATTAAAAATGAAGAAAATAAGTAAATTGTGAAAGGCCTTGATACTATGGAGTTTGACTTAATCTTGAAAAGTAAGATCTTGAAAGGTTTTTAGCAGAAGTGATATGATCAGATCTGGTACGTTGGTAGGCTTTCAGTAAATGTCTTTTCCCTTATTCCTTTTTTCTCTTTCTTTTTTTGTTTAAAGAGATGAGATGTTGCTTTTTTCCCAGGCTGGAGTACAGTGGCATGCACCATAGCTCAAGCTCCTGGGCTCAGTGTTGAACTCCTGCCTCAAGCAATCCTCCCACCTCAGCCTCCGAAAGCCCTGGGATGATGATGATGATGATGATGATTATTTTGAGACAGAGTCTTCCTCTGTCATCCAGGCTGGAGTGCAGTGGCGCTATCTCAGCTCACTGCAAGCTCCACCTCCCAGGTTCATGCCATTCTCCTGCCTCAGCCTCCCAAGTAGCTGGGACTCCAGGTTCCCACCACCACGCCTGGCTAATTTTTTTGTATTTTTAGTGGGGACGTGTTGCCCCGGATAGTCTCGATCTCGTGACCGCATGATCCACCCATCTCAGCCTCCCAAAGTGCTGGGATTACAGGTGTGAGCCACTGCGCCCGGCCAGCCCTGGGATTATAAACCACTGTGCTTGGGACATTCTTTTTGGGGGTTAATCAGCAAACAGAAAAACCTCTTCTGACAACTCCCTGTACATTCTTCTTCCCAGTATAGATGAGACTTTTTGTTTTTAAACACTTCCACAGAATGAAAATTTATAATCCAGAGTATATACATTCTCACTGAATTATTGTACTGTTTCAGGAAGGAGTGTTGCCGGTAGTAGACATAAAAGTCTTCGCACAGTGAAAGCTGAAATGCATCAAGCAGATGATGTGACCTGTCCACTTCTAAATTCCTGTTTTAGTGAAAGGTATGATGAAGCGATTATATTAAAATATTTAAATGTAACATTTCCCTACATATATTTGTTTTATGAAGATGGATCTGATTTTTATGCTAATATTTTGGCTAAAAGCCTGGTGGAAGATCTTATATTTTAAAATAATCTTTTACGTTGAGTCCTTTAATAGAATACTTTTTATGTTAGAAACATGCAAGTTGTTGTTCTTGTGATGTTGAATTGGCTGGTTTTCTGTATATTCTGTGATTTTTTTAAGTAACAAAAATAACAGTTGTGAAAAGCAGTAAATCAGTCCTTGAATTATCAATTTAAAATAAATTGTGCACTTTTCATCTTTGGAGAGAATATGATTTACTTTACAATTTTTTTTTTTTTTTCTTCAGACAGAGTCTGTCTCTGTCACCCAGGCAGGAGTGCAGTGGCGCAGTCTCTGCTCACTGCAAGCTCCGCCTCCCGGGTTCACGTCATTCTCCTGCCTCAGCCTCCCAAGTAGCTGGGACCACAGGCGCCCGCCACCTTGCCTGGCTAATTTTTTGTGTTTTTAGTAGAGATGGGGTTTCAACGTGTTAGCCAGGATGATCTCGATCTCCTGACCTCATGATCCACCCACCTTGGCCTCTGAAAGTGCTGGGATTACAGGCATGAGCCACTGTGCCCGGCCTACTTTACCAAAGTTTTGAGTTTAAAATATACAGTTTCCAGCAGCTGAAATTTGTGAGTATATATATGTTGGCATTTTAAACATCACTTGGTGATTACTTAATGCTTCATGAGAGATTTACTTTTTAAAAAGTAATATAAAATATCTAAAAGTACTATTCCAACAATTTATATGAATGAGAGTCTTCTTTTAAAAATAAGATAAACTAGTTTTTGACAGTTTTTTTAAAAATAACCTAAGGAATTTGCTTTGTTTTATTTTAGTCCTGTTGTTCTACAGTGTACGCATGTAACACCACAAAGAGATAAGTCAGGTATGATTAAAAACAATGCTTTTTATTCTTAGAATACTAGAAATGTTAATAAAATTAAAACTTAACAATTTTCCCCTTTTTTACCCCCAGTGGTATGTGGGAGTTTGTTTCATACACCAAAGTTTGTGAAGGTAAATATTCTACCTGGTTTATTTTTATGACTTAGTAATTGAGAATTTGACAATAGCGTTACACCTTTCCCCTGAGATTTACAAATCTGTACCTAGCATTCTTCCTCATATAGGCATTCAGTAAACGATAAGTGAAATAAAAAGTGAATGAAAAAATAATATCCTTAATGATCAGGGCATTTCTGTAAAAAAATAAACTCTTTTATTTCCTCCCAGGGTCGTCAGACTCCAAAACATATTTCTGAAAGTCTGGGAGCTGAGGTGGATCCTGATATGTCTTGGTCAAGTTCTTTAGCTACACCACCCACCCTTAGTTCTACTGTGCTCATAGGTAATCATAGCAAATGTATATTTACAAGAAAGAGCAGATAAGGTTGATAATTGTCATCTCTAATACTTCTGTTAAAAAGAAAATATTAGATAATGTCTTTGATAAGTGTGTTAGTAGTTGACAATAATTTTATTCTATTAAGTGTAGATTGGGATAAATACAAACACATTAAGTGATAGTGTGTCCACTGGGGTCAAGCATTGTGTTTTAGTACGATGTGATTAATGTAGACTAGCTCACAAATATTCCTTTACTGGCCCATACAAGCATTTAAGAGGCAGTATTTGGTGTGACTGAATTTTTTTTTACAGATGATTGTGGTAATTAGGGCATTAAAGCAGCATTAAATAAGCTTTTGTTTTCTCTACTTAAATGTGTTCTAAGGTCTGTATTGCCAGTAGTACTGAGTTGAGGTCTTAAGTTCCACAAGTGTAAATTACACAACTATGTGATAAACTGCAATATTTAATTTATTCATTCATTAAACTGTAAACTATTTTCATTCTCACCATAGTTTCTGTTACTAGGATCTAGAAATATTTCCTATTGTAGGCTGGTTGCAGTGGCTCACGCCTGTGATATGAACACTTTGGGAGGCTGAGAAGGGCAGATCACCTGAGGCCAGGAGTTTGAGACCAGCCTGTACAACGTGGTGAAACCCTATCTCTACTAAAAATATACAAATTAGCCAGGCGTGGTAGAACACACCCATAATCCCAGCTACTTGGGGGCTGAGGCATGAGAATCGCTTGAACCCGGGAGGCAGAGGTTGCGGTGAGCCGAGATTGTGCCACTGCACTCCAGCCTGGGTGACAGGGAGGCTGAGACGGGAGGATCATGAGGTCAGGAGATCGAGACCATCCTGACTAACATGGTGAAACCCCATCTCTACTAAAAATAGAAAAGATTAGCTGGGCGTGGTGGCAGACACCTGTAGTCCCAGCTACTCAGGAGGCTGAGGCAGGAGGATGGTGTGAACCTGGGAGGCAGAGCTTGTAGTGATCTGAGATCACGCCACTGCACTCCAGCCTGTGCGACAGAGCGAGACTCCAGCCCCCCCCCCCCCAAAAAAAAAACCTCCTGTTATAAAACTACTTACAAATCTCGGAGTAGCTGAGATTTGGCTAATCATGACTTAGTATTTGAAAAGTTGTGACTTTTTTTTTTTTAATTGAGACAAGGTTCTTCTGTGTTGCCCAGGCTGCCGTGCAGTGGCATAGTCGCAGTTCACTGTAGCCTCAACTTCCCAGGCTCAATTAATCTTTCTACCTCTTAGCCTTCCAAGTAACTGGGACTACAGGTACCATGCCACCAGTGTACTACCAGTCCTGGCTAATTTTTTTTGTATTTTTTGTAAAGGTGGATCCTGCCTTGTTGCCCACGCTTGTCTCAAATTCCTGAGCTCAAGCAGCCACCACACCCACCTGTGACCATTCTTTTTTATTTTTATGAGATAATAAACATATAAGTTTAAATAAATATCTGTAAATAAATATGATTATAGTACAAACAAGTATTTGGAAGTTCATCTAAACAAACGCATCACAGTTTATAGGCAAAGGATGAAAGATTGAATAATAATGGGAAAAAAAGTAAGTATTCATTAGCATTCTTTTTCTTTTTTTTTTTTTTTGTTTTGAGGCGGAGTCTCGCTCTTGATCAAGCTGAAGTTCAGTGGTGCCATCTCGGCTCACTGCAACCTCTGCCTTCTGGTTTCAAGCAATTTTTGTGCCTCAGACTCATGAGTAGCTGGGATTACAGGCACCCACCACCACACCCAAGTAATTTTTGTATTTTTAGTGGAGAGGGGGTTTCACCGGGTTGGCCAGTGTGGTCTTGAACTCCTGACCTCAAGTGATCCGCCCGTCTCAGCCACATTTTTTTTTCTAAGAAGATACTGGGCCAGATCATTGTTTCTCAATTTGCAGATTATGACCTATTAATAGTTGTGAAACTTATTTTGTGAGTCATATCTGCTCTTTTTAAATGTAATGAAAATTCTGAGTACATCATGTAGTTAGGGTTTAGAAAATAAAAATACGGTATACCTAGTTAAATTTAGACTTCAGATTAACAGCGAATAATTTTGAGACATACTTAACACTAAAAAATTATTCGTTGGATGTCTGAAATTCAAATTTAATGAAGTGTCCTGTGTTTTATCCAGAAGTCCTACACACAGTAAAGTTTGTTTTGTAAAATGTTTTTACTTAACCGTTGTGTGCCCGTGTGTGTGCAGTCATAAAGTGTATGTGTGTGTGTGTGTGGTGTGTGTGTGTGTATGTATGTATATATAACTAGGTTGTACTCAAAGCCCGAGCTTAATTTATTCCCAAACCAGTATTATATTTTGTTTATTCTGTCAAAATAACATTCTATTTTGATTCCTCTTTAGCTGGGAGTAAATTAACCCTATTCTGTTGCTTAGATGAAATAATATGAATAAAATCATTTTGAAAAGACGTGTTTAACATACAGTATGCCTTTAGGCTGTAATATTATCTAAATGAATGCTAAAGTCTCCAAGCTTTAGCTTTTAAGTCATAACCTCACAGCATCATCTGATTTTGCAACTCATTGTGGACAGTATTACCATAAAGTAATGATCACTAAGCCATATCTTACCACCTTGTGAGTAGTACAAAGGAAGGAAGTATAGTTTATTCACTGCATTGATTGACCTTTCTAGTTACTATACTTGAGTACTTGAATCAGTTCATTTTGTTTCAAATGTGTCACGTAATCAAATAGTAGATGTGCTTTTTTATGTCTGACAAAAAATGAGTTTTTACATTCTAGTGATAATATACAATACACATAAATTTTTATCTTGCAGTCAGAAATGAGGAAGCATCTGAAACTCTAATTCCTCATGATACTACTGCTGTAAGTAAATATGACAAATTGATTAGACTGTTGACACTGCTAACAATTTTGGAATGCCTTGTTAAATTATTTATCTTACATTTTTAATTTCCTAATCTGTAATTTATCTAAGCCTTTGAGAAAGTCTCTAAACCTGATCCTATATGTGATTTTACCTTTCTGTGAAACTCTGCTGTCTCTCTATTTAAAAAGTTGCATATATACAATATATACAGTAGTCCCGTCTTATTCATGGGGTATATATTCCAATATCCCCCAGTGAATGCCTGAAACCTTAGTACTGAATCCTATACGTATATTAAAAATATGTGTAATATTTATGTATATATACCTATAATCTTTTTTCTATAAGCACATACCCTGTGATAAAGTTTAATTCATAAATTAGGCACAGTAAGAGATTAACAAGAACTAATAATAAAATAGAAAAATTTTAACAAAATACCGTAATAAAAGTTATGTGAATGTTGTCTCTCTGTCTCAAAATACCTTTTTGTTCTGTACTCGTGTGGCAGCAGCTTCATCAGCAGATGAATATAAAAATAAAAATTTTTATTTTTTTCAGTCCAAACCTAATCTCGAATCTGTGTAACATTCCCTTACTTGCAGTAAATGGCTTGGTGTCATTTGTTTCAGGAGATCCCTTACTGAAGTTTTCGTATAGGCTCTATGCTTTCTGGCATAATGTGTAGCTGTCAATCAAAACAATCTGTTCATGTTTTCTACCCACAAATGTAATACCTTTTTTATTTCTTTTTTTTTTTTTTTTTTTTTTTTTTGAGGCGGAGTCTCGCTCTGTTGCCCGGACTGGAGTGCAGTGGCCGGATCTCAGCTCACTGCAAGCTCCGCCTCCTGGGTTTACGCCATTCTCCTGCCTCAGCCTCCCTAGTAGCTGGGACTACAGGCGCCCGCCACCTCGCCTGGCTAGTTTTTTGTATTTTTAGTAGAGACGGGGTTTCACCGTGTTAGCCAGGATGGTGTCGATCTCCTGACCTCATGATCCGCCCGTCTCGGCCTCCCAAAGTGCTGGGATTACAGGCTTGAGCCACCGCGCCCGGCCTACCTTTTTTATTTCTATGGTGCACTGTGTGGCCATAACTTTTGCAGTTTGAGGTGTAACAGGAAAAACAGCTCATATGTCTTTCTCCTTCACAATCTCACAGATAGATTTGTTTTTACCATAGATTTCGCAGTACATTTTTTTTTCCTTAAGTCGAGAACTTTCAATGTTTCAATTAAAGGAAGCACTTTATGGCTTCTTTCTGGCATATTTGAATTGCCAGCATCATTACACTTGTGCTTTGGGGCCATTGTTAAGTAAAATAAGGGTGACTTGAACACAAGCACTGTGGTACCACAATAGCCGATCTGATAACCAAGACTACTAAGTGACTAACAGGTGGGTCCCATATACAGCCTCAATACTATCGCTGGACAAAGGGATGATTCATGTCCCAAGTGGGATGGAGCAATATGGTGCAGGTTTTTTTTTCTCCATTTCCATTTTCCTTTCCTAAGATTTCTACATCCTAATGGTGCAAGATTTCATCACACTACTCAGGATGGCACACAATTTAAAACTTATTAATTGCTTACTTCTGGAATTTTCCATTAAAAATTTTTGAACCTAGGTTGATTGCAGGTAACTGAAATCACCAAAAGTGAAACCATGGATAAGGGGGGACTACTACTATATTTGCGTTGAGAGTTTTTATACTAGTGATTTTTAAACTATACTTTTTGCAGAATGTGAAAAGCTATTTTTCTAACCATGATAAAAGTCTGAAGAAAAATGATAGATGTATCCCTTCTATGACAGACAGTGAAAACACAAATCAAAGAGAAGCTACAAGTCATGGTAAGTCCTCTGTTTAGTTGAACTACAGTTTTTGTTGTTGTTGTTGTTGTTGTTGTTTTGGGGATTTTTTTGAGATGGAGCCTTGCGCTGTCACCCATAATCTCAGTTTACTGCAACCTCTGCCTCCCGTGCTTAGGCGATTCTCCTGCCTCAGCTTCCCAAGTAGCTGGGATTACAAGCATGCACTACCACGCCCGACTACTTTTTGTATTTTTAGTAGAGCTGGCATTTCACCATGTTGGCCAGGCTGGTCTCAAATGGGCATAAGCCACCGTGCCCAGCCTGAACTACTGTTTTTAATTGGCACCATTGAAGGATTGCTCCTCTTTTCTTAAAGAGAAAATACATTACTTTTCCTTTCTTGACTACTGAAGTAGTGTTTTATCTCAAAGTATTGAGAGTAGAAACTAACTTGATGTGCCTGTGATCCCAGCTACTCAGGAGGCTGAGGTGGGAGGATTGCTTAAGCCCAGGGGGTCAAGGTTGCAGTGAGCTATGTGTGTGCCACTGCACTCCCACCTGGGTGACAGAGTGAGACCCTGTCTCAGTGGAAAAAAAGAGAAACTAATTTGATTTCCATGACGGTATTTAAATACCGTATAAGATAGTACTGTTCAATATGTGGTTGTGACACAAAAACAAAGCCTATTGAAAATTTTCAGAGACAGTAAGATATATAATTAACAAAATCTGAGCTTTTTTTTCTAATTAGAAAGTAAATGTGGTTTAGATATACCATAGTTGACCTAATCAGGTCATGGATTATTGCACTTTTCTTAGTATGTGTGTATGTTTGTATAACTGTAGGATTTGGTATCTGTTTTTGCCTGTGGTATCATGTATGTATGTATATGCATATGTAAAATCAGATTTACCCTTATACGGCCACAAAATTGATTTGGAACATCTGTTTTGATAGGTCTTAGAATATTTAATTGTATATATGGTAAGATTAGGTGAGTTTTAATTGTGTAGAACTGCTAAAGAAAGATTTTTAGGGATTGTTGTGTGAATAAAAGGCTTTAGGTTCATTGGAATCAGGGGAATCAGGCTTTACTAGGAGAACAGGAGAAGGGGTGACTAGCCAAAAAATAAAATGCCAAGTACTCACAATAACCCTTTAAATACTGACATGTAATATTTAGTATATTCTACATATACTGTTTCTATGAGAAAGGTTGTGAGAATAATGTAAATTATATGGCTTATAAAATGTTATTAATGTGCTTCTGTTTTATACTTTAACAGGATTTGGAAAAACATTAGGGAATTCATTTAAAGTAAATAGCTGCAAAGACCACATTGGAAAGTCAATGCCAAATGTCCTAGAAGATGAAGTATATGAAACAGTTGTAGATACCTCTGAAGAAGATAGTTTTTCATTATGTTTTTCTAAATGTAGAACAGGAAATCTACAAAAAGTAAGAACTAGCAAGACTAGGAAAAAAATTTTCCATGAAGCAAACGCTGATGAATGTGAAAAATCTAAAAACCAAGTGAAAGAAAAATACTCATTTGTACCTGAAATGGAATCAAGTGATACTGATCCATTAGATTCAAATGTAGCAAATCAGAAGCCCTTTGAGAGTGGAAGTGACAAAATCTCCAAGGATGTTGTACCATCTTTGGCCTGCGAATGGTCTCAACTAACCCTTTCAGGTCTAAATGAACCCAGATGGAGAAAATACCCGTATTGCGTGTTTCTTCTTGTGACCAAAATAATTCAGAAAAAGACCTATTAAACACAGAGAATGAAAGAAAGAAAGATTTTCTTACTTCAGAGAATTCTTTGCCACATATTTCTAGCCTACCAAAATCAGAGAAGCCATTAAATGAGGAAACAGTGGTAAATGAGAGAGATGAAGAGCAGCATCTTGAATCTCATAGCAACTACATTCTTGCAGTAAAGCAGGCAATATCTGAAACTTCTCCAATGGCTTCTTCATTCCAGGGTATCAAAAAGTCTATATTCAGAATAAGAGAATCACCTAAAGAGACTTTCAGTGCAAGTTTTTCAGGTCATATGACTGATCCAAACTTTAAAAAAGAAACTGAAGCCTCTGAAAGTGGACTGGAAATACATACTGTTTGCTCACGGAAGGATGACTCCTTATGTCCAAATTCAATTGATAATGGAAGCTGGCCAGCTGCCACCACACAGACTTCTGTAGCTTTGAAGAATGCAGGTTTAATATCTACTTTGAAAAAGAAAACAAATAAGTTTATTTATGCTATACATGATGAAACATCTTATCAAGAAAAAACAATACCGAAAGACCAAAAATCAGAACTAATGAACTGTTCAGCCCAATTTGAAGCAAATGCTTTTGAAGCACCACTTACATTTGCAAATGCTAATTCAGGTACCTCTCTCTTTTTTTTTTTTTTTTTTTTTTTTTTTTTTTGGGGTAAATAATACATATAGTTTTATAGATGATGATTCCTTATGTGTTTTTTTGTGCTTTTTAAAATCTTCATATCTTATATTTAATCTTAGGCATCATCTGTATGCATTATTGTTTAGGTCTTTAATTACCAGTGTTTAGAATCAGATCACTCAAACATGGTAGATAAGTTTGCATAGTATGTATGTATATATCCGTCACTCTTGAGACAGCTTTATTTTATTTTAAGTTCTAGGGTACATGTGGAGGACTTGTAGTTTTGTTACATAGGTAAACGTGTGCCATGTTGGTTTGCTGCACCTGTCAACCCTTCACCTAAGCGTTAGGCCCAACATGTATTAACTATTTTTCCTGATGCTCTCCCTCCCCCAACACACCCCACCTCCAGACAGACCGTAGTGTGTGTTGTTCCTCTCCCTGTGTCCGTGTGTTCTCATTGTTCAGCTCCCACTTATAAGTGAGAACATGTGATGTTTGGTTTTCTGTTCCTGCATTAGTTTGCTTAGGATAATGGCTTCCAGCTCCATCCATGTCCCTGCAAAGGACATGATCTTGTTCCTTTTATGGCTGCATGGTATTCCATGGTGTATAGTTCCACATTTTCTTTATCCAGTCTGTCATTGATGGGCATTTGGGTTGATTCCATGTCTGTGCTATTGTGAATAGTGCTGCAGCGAACATACACGTGAATGTATCTTTATAATTGAACGATTTTTATTCCTTTGGGTATATACCCAGTAATGAGATTGCTGAGTTAGATGGTATTTCTGGTTCTAAGTCTTTGAGGAATTGCCACGCTGTCTTCCACAATGGTTGAACTAATTTACATTCCAGCCAACAACTTGAGACAGTTTTTAATTCATAAACATTCAGAGCTTGGCTAGCTAATTCCTGCTTTAATTTAAAAAGTGTTTATTATACACAAATTGGACAACTCTATAAATATGTGGTGGTATTTACTATGTATTTTTCTCTAAAGCATGTTAAAAAAATTAGGCTAGATATAGTGGCTAATGCCTGTAATCTTAGCACTTTGGGAGGCTAAGGCAGGAGGATCACTTGTGGTCAGGAGTTGAAGAACACCCTGGGCAATATAGCAAGACCCCATCTCTACAAAATATTTAAAATACCCAGGCATGGTGGCATGCTTCTGATGTTGTACCTACTCAGGATGCTCAGACGGGAGGATCACTTGAGCCCAAGTGATGAGGCTGCAGTGAACCAAAATTGTACCAGTGCACTCCAGCCTGGGCCACAAAATGAGACCTTGTCCCTAAAAAAAAAAAAAAAAAAAAAAAAAAAATTAAATAAGGAAGTACTAGCTAAATTTAATATAGGCCGGTTCTAAAATAATGATTTGTTGCTGTTGTTGTTACATAATTTTCTTAAATATTTTGAAGATTGCATACCGTTATTGCTCTATTTCGGCATCTCTACGGTGTAACTCTGTCCTCTTTGTTGTTACAACTGTTCACTTAGCGACTAAACTGTATGTTTACAAAGTGATTTTATCTCCCTATGAGAAGATTTTAGTGAATAGCTCAGTGAATAGTAGAGTTGGTGAGACCAGAGTACAGAACTGTTTGAAGTTTGGGTTCAATTTTTAGAGGAAAATGTTTGATACTATGCATATCATAGTTAAAGCCAATGAAAAAGTTAATGGCCAGGCGCGGTGGCTCAAGCCTCTAATCCCAGCACTTTGGGAGGCCGAGGCGGGCGGATCACGAGGTCAGGAGATCGAGACCATTCTGGCTAACACTGTGAAACCCCGTCTCTACTAAAAAATACAAAAAACTAGCCGGGCGAGGTGGCGGGCGCCTGTAGTCCCAGCTACTCGGGAGACTGAGGCAGGAGAATGGTGTGAACCCGGGAGGCAGAGCTTGCAGTGAGCTGAGATCCGGCCACTGCACTTCCGCCCGGGCGACAGAGCAAGACTCCGTCTCAAAAAAAAGAAAAAGTTAATAAAGGCCAGACGTGGTGGCTCATGCCTATAATCCCAGCACTTTGGGAGGCAAAGGCAGGTAGATCACTTAAGGTCAAGAGTTCGAGACCAGCCTGGTCAACATGGTAAAACCCCATCTCTATTAAAAAAACAAAAATTGTCCAGATGTGGTGGCATGTGCCTGTAATCCCAGCTACTCTGGAGGCTAAGGCAGGAGAATCACTTGAACCTGGGAGATGGAGGTTGCAGTGAGCTGAGATCACGCCACTGCACTCCAGCCTGGGTGACAGAGCGAGACTCCATCTCAAAAAAAAAAAAAAAAGAGCTAATACATGTGATCACTGATGAAATAAATGTGATCACTGATGAAATAAAATGCAATTAAGAACTGGTTAGTAGAAAATTCAGAGGGTCAAGAAATTTAACAGAGCAGTTGAGCTCATTTGCCTTTATCATTGAGATTAGGTCGTCTTTCAGGCTGTTAGTATATGGACCCTGTTTTTAAAAATTGTGGGTTTTTTTTTCAATGTGAAAAAATTAAGAAAATTGTTAACTTTTCTAATTCCTTTTCTATGCCTTGCTTTTCTGTTCACACCTGTATTAGTAGCAATGAAATTTTTTCAATTTTATTTTCCAATAAAAATTACTTTGAGTTTTGTTTATGGTAGCTAGCTACTTCCTGGACCTAGATATTAATTTTGATTGAGTTGGTACCTATTATTACAAAAAAACTTAGTTCTAATTTATCTTTAGCTAAAAAATGTAATAACTAAAAAGTAGAGCATATTTAGGATTCTTTCTGCTTTAAATTTGACATTCACTTATTCTCATGTAATTTGTGCTTTGAACACTACCCTTTTTATTTATTTTTATTTTTTAGAGACTGTCTCATTCTGTTACCTAGTCTGGAGTGCACTGGTGTGATCTCAGCTCACCGTAGCCTCAACCTTCTGGGGTCAAGCAGTCCTTGCACCTCACCCTCCCGAGTAGCTGGCACCACATGCATACACCACCACACCCAGCTAATTTTTATTTTTCTTGGAGTCATGGTCTCGCTATGTTGCTCAGGCTAGGCTCGAACTCCTGGGCTCAAGCAGTCTTCCTGCCTCAGCCTCCCAAAAGTGCTGAGATTACAGGCATGAGCCACCGTGCCCAAACACTACCTTTTTAACTTAGTGAAAAATATTTAGTGAATGTGATTGATGGTACTTTAATTTTGTCACTTTGTGTTTTTATGTTTAGGTTTATTTCATTCTTCTGTCAAAAGAAGCTGTTCACAGAATTATTTTGAAGAACCAACTTTGTCCTTAACCAGCTCTTTTGGGACAATTCTGAGAAAATGTTCTAGAAATGCAACATGTTCTTCTAATAATACAGTAATCTCTCAGGATCTTGATTATAAAGAAGCAAAATGTAACAAGGAAAAACTACAGTTATTTAGTATCCCAGAGGCTGATTCTCTGTCGTGTCTGCAGGAAGGACAGTATGAAAATGATCCAAAAAGCAGAAAAGTTTCAGATATAAAAGAAGAGGTCTTGGCTGCAGCACATCACCCAGTACAACATTCAAAAGCAGAATATAGTGATACTGACTTTCAATCCCAGAAAAGTCCTTTATATGACCATGAAAATGCCAGCACTCTTATTTTAACTCCTACTTCCAAGGATGTTCTGTCAAACCTAGTCATGATTTCTAGAGGCAAAGAATCATACAAAATGTCAGACGAGCTCAAAGGTAACAATTATGAATCTGATTTTGAACTAACCAAAAATATTCCCATGGAAAAGAATCAAGATGTATGTGCTTTAAGTGAAAATTCTAAAAATGTTGAGCTATTGCCACCTGAAAAATACATAAGAGTAGCATCACCTTCAAGAAAGGTACAATTCAACCAAAACACAAATCTAAGAGTAATCCAAAAAGATCAAGAAGAAACTACTTTAATTCCAAAAATAACTGTCAATCCAGACTCTGAAGAACTTTTTTCAGGCAATGAGAGTAATTTTGTCTTCCAAGTAGCTAATGAAAGGAATAATTTTGCTTTAGGAAATACTAACGAACTTCTTGAAACAGACTTGACTTGTGTAAACGAACCCGTTTTCAAGAACTCTACCATGGTTTTATATGCAGACATAGGTGATAAAGAAGCAACCCAAGTGTCGATTATGAAAGATTTGGACTCATCAAATATAGTTTATGATCTTGCAGAGGAGAACAAAAATAGTGTAAAGCAGCATCTAAAAATGACTCTAGGTCAAGATTTACAACCGGACATCTCCTTGAATATAGATAAAATACCAGACAAAAATAATGATTGCATGGACAAATGGGCAGGACCCTTAGATCCAATTTCAAATCACAGTTTTGGAGGTAGCTTCAGAACAGCTTCAAATAAGGAAATCAAGCTCTCTGAACATAACATTAAGAAGAGCAAAATGTTCTTCAAAGATATTGAAGAACAGTATCCTACTAGTTTAGCTTGTGTTGAAATTGTAAATACCTTGGCGTTAGATAAGCAAAAGAAACTGAGCAAGCCTCAGTCAATTAATACTGTATCTGCACATTTACAGAGTAGTGTAGTTGTTTCTGATTGTAAAAATAGTCATATAACCCCTCAGATGTCATTTTCAAAGCAGGATTTTAATTCAAACCATAACTTAACACCTAGCCAAAAGGCAGAAATTACAGAACTTTCCACTATATTAGAAGAATCAGGAAGTCAGTTTGAATTTACTCAGTTTAGAAAGCCAAGCTACATATTGCAGAAGAATACATTTGAAGTGCCTGAAAACCAGGTGACTATCTTAAATACTACTTCTGAGGAAAACAGAGATGCTGGTCTTGTCATAATTAATGCCCCATCGATTGGTCAGGTAGACAGCAGCAAGCAATTTGAAGGTACAGTTGGAATTAAACAAAAGTTTGCTGGCTTGTTGAAAAATGACTGTAACAAAAGTGCTTCTGGTTATTTAACAGATGAAAATGAAGTGGAGTTTAGGGGCTTTTACTCTGCTCATGGCGTAAAGCTGAATGTTTCTACTGAAGCTCTGCAAAAAGCTGTGAAACTGTTTAGTGATATTGAGAATATTAGTGAGGAAACTTCTGCAGAAGTAGATCCAATAAGTTTATCTTCAAGTAAATGTCATGATTCTGTTGTTTCAATGTTTAAGATAGAAAATCATAATGATAAAATTGTAAGTGAAAAAAATAAATGCCAACTGATGTTACAAAATAATATTGAAATGACTACTGGGACTTTTGTTGAAGAAATTACTGAAAATTACAAGATAAATACTGAAAATGAAGATAACAAATATACTGCTGCCAGTAGAAATTCTCGTAACTTAGAATTTGTTGGCAGTGATTCAAGTAAAAATGATACTATTTGTATTCATAAAGATAAAAAGGACTTACCATTTACTGATCAGCACATCATATGTCTTAAATCATCAGGCCAGTTTATGAAGGAGGGAAACACTCAGATGAAAGAAGGTTTGTCAGATTTAACTTTTTTAGAAGTTGTGAAAGCTCAAGAAACATGTCATGGTAATACTTCAAATAAAGAACAGTTAACTGCTACTAAAACAGAGCAAAATATAAAAGATTTTGAGACTTTTGATATATCTTTTCAGACTGCAAGTGGGAAAAATATTAGTGTCACCAAAGAGTCATTTAATAAAATTGTAAATTTCTTTGATCCGAAACCAGAAGAATTGCATAACTTTTCCTTAAATTCTAAATTACATTCTGACATAAGAAAGAACAAAATGGACATTCTAAGTCATGAGGAAACAGACACAGTTAAAAACAAAATACTGAAAGAAAGTGTCCCAGTTGGTACTGGAAATCAACTAGTGACCTTCCAGGAACGACCCCAAGGTGATGAAAAGATCAAAGAACCTAATCTGTTGGGTTTTCATACAGCTAGTGGGAAAAAAGTTAAAATTACAAAGGAATCTTTGGACAGAGTGAAAAATCTTTTTGATGAAAAAGAGCAAGGTACTAGTGAAATCACCAGTTTTAGCCATCAATGGGCAAAGACCCTAAAGTACAAAGAGGCTTGTAAAGACCTTGAATTAGCATGTGAAACAGTTGAGATCACAACTGCCCCAAAGTGTAAAGAAATGCAGAATTATCTCAATAATGTTAAAAACCTTGTTTCTGTTGAGACTGTGGTGCCACCTAAGCTGTTAAGTGATAATTTGTGTAGACAAACTGAAAATCTCAAAACATCAAAAAGTATCTTTTTGAAAGTTAAAGTACATGAAAATATCAAAAAAGAAACAGCAAAAAGTCCTGCAACTTGCTACACAAATCAGTCCCCTTATTCAGTCATTGAAAATTCAGCCTTGGCTTTTTACACGAGTTGTAGTAGAAAACCTTCTGTGAGTCAAACTTCATTACTTGAAGCAAAACAGTGGCTTAAAGAAGGAATATTTGATGATCAACCAGAAAGAATAAATACTGCAGATTATGTAGGAAATTCTTTGTATGAAAATAATTCAAACAATACTATAGCTGAAAGTGACAAAAATCATCCCTCCGAAAAACAAGATACTTCTTTAAATAACAGTAGCATGCCTAACAGCTATTCCTACCTTTCCGATGAGGTATATAATGATTCGGGATATCTCTCAAAAAATAAACTTGATTCTGGTATTGAGCCAGTATTGAAGAATGCTGAAGACCAAAAAAACACTAGTTTTTCCAAAGTAATATCCAGTGTAAAAGATGCAAATACATACCCTCAAACTGTAAATGAAGGTATTTGTGTTGAGGAACTTGTGGCTAGCTCTTCACCCTGCAAAAATAAAGATGCATCCATTAAATTGTCCATATCTGATTGTAGTAATTTTGAGGTAGGGCCACCTGCATTTAGTACAGCCAGTGGTAAAATCATTTGTGTTTCACATGAAACAATTAAAAAAGTGAAAGAGATATTTACAGACAGTTTTGGTAAAGTAATTAAGGAAAACGATGAGAATAAATCAAATATTTGCCAAACAAAAATTGTGGCACGTTGTTACGAGGCATTGGATGATTCAGAGGATATTTTTCATAACTCTCTAGATACTGATGAATGTAGCATGCATTCACATAAGGTTTTTGCTGACATTCAAAGTGAAGAAATTTTACAACATAACCAAAATATGTCTGGATTGGAGCAAGTTTCTAAAATGTCACCTTGTGATATTAGTTTGGAAACTTCAGATATACATAAATGTAGTATAGAGAAGCTTCCTAAATCAGTCCCGTCTACAAATACTTGTGGGATTTTTAGCACAGCAAGTGGAAAATCTGTCCAGGTATCAGATGCTTCATTACAAAAGGCAAGACAAGTGTTTTCTGAAATAGAAGATAGTACCAAGCAAGTCTTTTCCAAAGTATTGTTTAAAAGTAATGAACATTCAGACCAGCTCACAAGAGAAGAAAATACTACTATACATACTCCAAAACATTTAATATCATCCCAAAAAGACTTTTCATATAATGTGGTAAATTCATCTGCTTTCTCTGGATTTAGTACAGCAAGTGGAAAGCAAGTTTCCATTTCAGAAAGTTCCTTACACAAAGTTAAGGGAATGTTAGAAGAATTTGATATAATCAGAACTGAGCATAGTCTTCACTATTCACCTACATCTAGGCAAAATGTATCAAAAATACTTCCTTGTGTTGATAAGAGAACCCCAGAGCACTGTGTAAACTCAGAAATGGAAAAAGCCTGCAGTAAAGAATTTAATTTATCAAATAACTTTAATGTTGAAGGTGGTTCTTCAGAAAATAATCACTCTATTAAAGTTTCTCCATCTCTCTCTCAATTTAAACAAGACAAACAACAGTTGGTATTAGGAACCAAAGTCTCACTTGTTGAGAACATTCATGTTTTGGGAAAAGAACAGGCTTCACCTGAAAACGTAAAAATGGAAATTGGTAAAACTGAAGCTTTTTCTGATGTTCCTGTGAAAACAAATATAGAAGTTTGTTCTACTTACTCCAAAGATTCAGAAAACTACTTTGAAACAGAAGCAGTAGAAATTGCTAAAGCTTTTATGGAAGATGATGAACTGACAGATTCTGAACTGCCAAGTCATGCCACACGCTCTCTTTTTACATGTCCCCAAAATGAGGAAATGGTTTTGTCAAATTCAAGAATTGGAAAAAGAAGGGGAGAGGCCCTTATCTCAGCAGGTAAGTGTTCATTTTTACCTTTCGTGTTGCCAATCACTATTTTTAAAGTGTTTATTCAGTAGACTTGGTATGCTAACAAGAGTATTATAAACTAAGTATGTATTTTCAGCCATTTTTGGGTAGTTAGTTTGGGGGAGTGTGGTTTGATATACAGATACACAGATTAAGTATCTGTGTACAGATTCTAACTCTTGGTATACAGATTTCATATCTCTGAATCTGTATGCCAAGAAATCATGTTTTAAGGGTTTCTTAATGTATTTTCAAAAGATTGTTAGTATAATAATTGAGAAATTACTGTTAAAAAGTTTGAGTTTCTCTAGAAAATTTGAAACTTTTAACAAAACCTGCATAATACTAACTTAACTGTTTTCATATACATGGCAAGTTCAGATTCTGACTTACATGAACTTTAAAAGTTGGTTTCTGGTTATACCATGTACTGGGTAATATATACTACTTAGTTACACTACTTACATAACTTCGGTTTCCTTATCTATAAAATGCAAATAACACCTTCCATGAGGGCTGGGTGTGGTCGCTCACGCCTTGTAATCCCAGCACTTTGGGAAGCCCAGGTGGGTGGATCACCTGAGGTCAGGAGTTTGAGACCAGCCTGGCCAACATGGTGAAACCCCGTCTTTACTAAAAATACAAAAAATTAGCCAGGTGTGGTGGCGCACACCTATAATCCCAACTGCTCCAGAAGCTGAGGCAAGAGAATCACTTGAACCTGGGAGGCGGAGGTTGCAGTGAGCCGAGATCACACCACTGTTCTCCAGCCTGGGCAACAGAGCGACACTGTCTCAAAAAAAAAAAAGTGTATTTAAAGCACTTGGCAGTGAACTTGACACATAGTATGCAGAGAGTATTTAGTAAGCGTTGGCTTGCTCCTTTTTTTCATTTAGGAAGTGAGCTAAAAACAGTATTGTTAGTAAATAGTATCTTGATCTTAATGTTATGTGGACTACTCTAACTTCCCTTTTAAATGTATATATAGCTAACAACTTAGTTCAACTACAGTCGTGTGTCATTTGACAGGGATATATGTTCTGAGAAATACGTTGTTAGATTTCATCATTGTGGGAACATCACAGAGTATATTTACACAAACCTAGGTGGTATAGCCTAGTATACACTTAGGCTATATGGTATAGCTTATTGCTCCTAGGCTGCAAACCTATACAGCGTGTTACTGTCCTGAATGCTGTAGGCAATTGTAACACAATGGCAAGCATTTGTGTATGTGAACATAGTAAAGGTACAGTAAAAATACAGTATTAAAATCTTATGGGGCTGGGCGCAGTGGCTTATGCCTGTAATGCCAGCACTTTGGGAGGCCGAGGCAGGCAGATCACCTAAGACCAGGAGTTTGAGACCAGCCTGGCCAACATGGTGAAACCTCATCTCTACTAAAAATATAAAAATTAGCTGGGCGTGGTGGCACACACCTGTAATCCCAGCTACTAGGGAAGTTGGGGCAGGAGAATCACTTGAACCCTGGAGGCAGTAGCTGGGCGACAGAGCAAGACTTCATCTCAAAAAAAAAAAAAAATTTATGGGACCACTATTAAAGTCTTACAGGATGACCATTGCATATGTGGTCTGTTGTTGACAAAAATGTCATTATGTGGCAAATGACTATATTAGGTTAACCTAATACATACCTATATTAGATATGTATTTGGTTTTTTTTTGTGTGTGTGTGTGTTTTCTATTAGTGTATCTGGTAATAATCTTAAATAATTGAATCAGTTGGTTAGTTACAATTAAAGCAAACGCCAAAACTCCAGCATTACAGTGGATAGTCTTAATAACTATTTCCTTTTTAGAAAACCTATAGACTCATAAAAATATTTTGGTTATTAGAATTCTTCCTGTCTAGATCTCACATATTACAGAGAGACACTGAAGTTAGTCTCCTCATTCAAAAAGTGTCTTTTGCCCCTAAGTCATTTTGGTGGATACAGATTTACTTAATCAAGTGTTGTCCAGGTCACATTCAATATAGGGTTTACTTTATGGACAAAGTAGTAAGTTTATAATACTTAAACTGTTTGCTGTCCTTTAGTGTGAAATTCTGAAGTGTACATGCTTAAAGATGTCTGTAATTCTTTTGTGGAAAATAATGGTTTTATTTATAGCAACCCATTCTGTTCTTGTGAATATTGAAGTGTATTGACCTTCTACCTAGGGGGAAAAAAAACAATAACTCAGACTTGTAAATGCTTTCAATGGTGTTTCTGTTTCGTATAAGTATATAGCTTAGCCAGCTTCTGGTTACTGGAACAGTACAGGTCACTGTTAAACAATTAAACCACTTTTTTTTTTTTTTTTTTTTTTTTTTGAGACGGAGTCTTGCTCTGCCGCCCAGGCTGGAGTGCAGTGGCTGGCTCTCAGCTCACTGCAAGCTCCGCCTCCCGGGTTCACGCCATTCTCCTGTCTCAGCCTCCCGAGTAGCTGGGACTACAGGCGCCCGCCTCGTCGCCCGGCTAGTTTTTTGTATTTTTTAGTAGAGACGGGGTTTCACCGTATTAGCCAGGATGGTCTCGATCTCCTGACCTTGTGATCCGCCCGTCTCGGCCTCCCAAAGTGCTGGGATTACAGGCTTGAGCCACCGCGCCCGGCCTTAAACCACTTTTATAATAATCTAACAGCTGCTAAAGCCTTGCATGGACATTTTTACTTATTAAATTATACAAATTTATTCCCTGTAATAAAGCATCAAAAAGCAAAGTACCTGTTATCATATATTATCTCAGCATGACATGGAAATGCCTACCTTGAATTATGGTTTAATCTTACCCTCTTAGCCTCTGTAGAACTTTTAAATAAGAATTGTTTCTGTTACTAGTACTTTAATGTAATTTGGTAATTTTAAAAAGCCTCTTTAATTCAAGGATCTACATAATAAATTCCTCCTTCAGTTTAATGGCTGCCCCTCTCCCCCGCCCGCCGCAAAAGAAAAAAAAAAAAAAAGAAAAGAAAAAAAGTTTATTAGAAGAAATTTTGTTAGACCTTATTGCCAGTAAACCTAGAGTTATATTCAGTGTCAGTTTTTCAAAAGTAGCTTATCTGTGGTATCTGGTAGCATCTGTTTATCCCTAGACCCTATTCAATAGTGGTGTTTTGTTTTTGTTTTTGTTTTTTTTTTTTTTTGAGACGGAGTCTCGCTCTGTCGCCCAGGCTGGAGTGCAGTGGCCGGATCTCAGCTCACTGCAAGCTCCGCCTCCCGGTTTACGCCATTCTCTCGCCTCAGCCTCCCGAGTAGCTGGGACTACAGGCGCCCGCCATCTCGCCCGGCTAATTTTTTTTTTGTATATTTTAGTAGAGACGGGGTTTCACCGTGTTCACCAGGATGGTCTCGATCTCCTGACCTCGTGATCCGCCCGTCTCGGCCTCCCAAAGTGCTGGGATTACAGGCTTGAGCCACCGCGCCCGGCCTTGTTTTTTTTTTTTTTTTTTTTTTTGAGACCGAGTTTCGCTCTGTCGCCCAGGCTGGAGTGCAGTGGCCGATCTCAGCTCACTGCAAGCTCCGCCTCCCGGGTTTATGCCATTCTCCTGCCTCAGCCTCCCTAGTAGCTGGGACTACAGGCGCCCGCCACCTCGCCCGGCTAGTTTTCTGTATTTTTTAGTAGAGACGGGGTTTCACCGTGTTAGCCAGGATGGTCTCGATCTCCTGACCTTGTGATCCGCCCGTCTCGGCCTCCCAAAGTGCTGGGATTACAGGCTTGAGCCACCGCTCCCGGCCAATAGTGGTGTTTTAAAGTGGTCAAAACAGAACAAAAATGTAATTGACATTGAAAACTGACTTTTCTCTTTCAAAGATTAGGTCACTATTTGTTGTATGTACTTTAGCTTTTAGAAAAATGGACTGTAGTCTTTTGAGAAATAAAACTGATATTATTTGCTTTAAAAACATACATGAAATATTTCTTTTTAGGAGAACCCCCAATCAAAAGAAACTTGTTAAATGAATTTGACAGGATAATAGAAAATCAAGAAAAATCCTTAAAGCCTTCAAAAAGCACTCCAGATGGTAAAATTTGCTTTTTGTTTATATCTTTTCTCCCTCTATAGGTGTGGTATATAATAGTCTTAGTTATTTTTCTCAGTTCTTTTGGGTGTGTGTATTGGAGAATATTTTACAGTGTAGTTTGTTAAATTTGTATCTTATTATTAAGTGGACTTTTCCTTTATAATATCTAATATGATGCTGAAGTAATTGGAAAGCATGAAATGATGATAAAATAATGACTTTTTTATTTTTAAAAGGCTATAAGAATTTAGTGAAAAGGTAGTGTAATATTTAAAGCTTAGGTTTTGGAGTCCAGTCAGACTTTTGGCCTCCAGCATTACAACGAATCCATCTTTCCTAAATAACACAATGATTTCTATGGTACCAAATCCAGTGGACATTTCTCAGTCCTCATTTGACTATCTTTCAGCTGCATTTGACATAGTTATCAGTCTTCTCCAGACCACCACATTCTCTTGGTTCTCCTCCTACATTGCCACTCTTTGTCTGTCTTCTTTGCCTGTTTTTCCTTATTCTAAGCAGGAGTGCCCCACGGCTCAGTCCTTACATCTCTTCTCCATCTAAATTTCATTGTCTGCCAGTTATAACTGCAGACTTAACCTGTCCCTGAACTCCAGACTCATTCGTTTGCCTGCTTAATACATCTTGACTTGCATTGCTAATATGCATCTCAAAGTTAACATGTAACCAGTGCTGAACTCCTGACTCCATCCCTGCTCTAAACCTACTTTTTAGGTTGTCTTTCGTTTCTCAACAAGGGGCAGTACCACTCTTAATGTTTTAGTCTTTTGTTTCCTCATAGTTTATACCAACCCATCAACAAGTTCTTTAGGTTCTGCCATCAAAAATGTAACAAGAATTTGATCATTTCTTTCCGCCTGTACCCTCAGCACTGTCATTAAGCCATCATCATAGCTTCTAGTTGATCTCCCTGCTTTTGCCCCTTTTCTTCAGGCTGTTCTCAACACTGCAACCAGAGTCATCCTAACACATGGTCAGATCATGTTACTTGGCTGCTTAAAACTCTCTGGCACCTGTCTCGTTTAGGCTGAAATCCAAAGTTCTTACCATGAAATGCTTGAAAATATGACACGTGTAACTATTGTTCATTATATATATTTGGTTTCTAAGTTTAGATAGGAAGAGTTCATATAGTGAAGAATAATTATATTAAAGACGCTTAGTTCTGAAACACATAGGGTAAATCCCACAAGAAGTGGGAACATCTGGAATTTTCTAACTCATCGCCCATTTGTGATAGAAATTTGAAAGTTACAAACACAGGATGGTTTGAATGTCCAGAAAACTGTGTTTATTTCTGTGGTTTTTTTGTTTTTGTTTTTCATCCAACTTGTTCTCCAACCTTTAGTGTGCACAAGAATTCTGAAGAGAGTTGAAAATTAAAACAATGTTTACTGGGTTTTTTTTTTTTTTTGAGATGTATAAGTAATTGGTAGGGTAATTTTTACTGTATTATTACTTGATAAGCTGTCTTTAGAGGCTGTATAAGATGTAATTCCTCTCAAGGTATTGAAAGAATGGCATTAGGTAGTATAAGGCACATAGACAAATCGTGTCTTTCTGAAGCAATTGGTTTTGACATAGTCCTACAAAGAAGTAAATGGAAGATGTATTCTAACAGTGCTACTGTTGCATGAAATATTATCGTAACTCGCTTGTGGAATTATTTTGAGCCAGTAGATATTCACTCTTTATTTGATCCTCATATTTTTTATTTTTATATTTTTGAGATGGAGTTTTGCTCTTGTTGCCCAGGCTGGAGTGCAGTGACACGATCTCAGGTGACCTCAGCTTCCACCTCCTGGGTTCAAGAGATTCTCCTGCCTCAGCCTCCCGAGTAGCTGGGATTACAGGTGTGTGCCACCACACCTGGCTAATTTTTGTATTTTTAGTAGAGAAGGGGTTTCGCCATGTTGGCCAGGCTGGTCTTGAACTCCTGACCTCAGGTGATCCACCTGCCTTGGCCTCCCAGAGTGCTGGGATTACAGAAGTGAGCCACTGTGTCCAATCGAGGACATCTTTATGCTCTTATTACTGAAGACCCAAAAGAGCATTTGTTTGTGTGGAATATATCTATTGATATTTACCATATTAGAAAGTAAATTGATTAATGTTAAAATTTGTAATATGCATTGGTCATTTGGAAGATACGAGTTCACTGAGTTCTGTGGATCTTCCGAAAGTTGACAGTTTTATTATGCAGTATTAAACAATCGCTTTCATTGATGCCATTACTGATCAGAAAAGTTTATGTAGTAGAAACCTGTCAAGCTTACAAAGCCAGATACAAGCTTCCCAAAAATTCTAATTTTCCTCTAAAAGCTTGAATTTTTCCCCTGGCAATAAGTATTGTCACTTATTTTTCTTGTAGTTGACAAGCTTATTTTCATTCATTTTTGAAAAGACGTCTACCAAATACCCAAGTCTGAATAACTATAGTTTGTTGGTTATTCTTTCAAGTAAAAGGTATTTCATGAAAAAAAGCTAGTACAGCTCACAACTCAATCATTTAAGTGTATTTTCTTGAGAAACGCACTGAAGTATGCAATCATAATACACCAACAGTACAAATATCAGCCGTGAAAAGGACGTACATAACATCTTACTAATAAGACAGTTTTGACAGCTTGGATTCCCTAAAATGGTTGTAGGTACCTCACAGTCAGGATTCCACCGATTATTTCTTGAGAATCATTGTCCTATCGTATATACATAATAATCTGAATTTACAATATCAGTATTAACTACTGACAATAAAACTACTAAGGAAAATGTAAGAATTCTTTGCAGTTTTTGTCCTTAGAGTATATAGGTTGAGTATCCCTATCTGAAATGCTTGGGACCAAGACTATTTCAGATTTCAGATTTTTTCAGATTTTAAAATGCTTGCATATACAATACATAATGAGATACCTGGGGCTAGGACTCAAGTCTAAACATGAAATTTATTTAAGTTTCATAAACACCTTATACATATAACTTAAATGTAATTTTATACAATATATTAAATTTTGCATGAGACAGTTTAAACTGTGACCCATCGATGACATGAGGTCAGATGTGGAATTTTCTACTGGCCTCACGTTGGCATTCAAAAAGTTTCAGATTTGGGAGCATTTTGGATTTTCAGATTAGGGTTACTCAACCCATATATTATTAAGGATGTGCAGTCAAAATACTGTGTTCAAATGTCACTCAAAATAATTCTTCTGGATGTGGTTACCAATTTGATAGTTAGGTTAGATTCCTTTTTTTCCATTTGTTTTCAATTTTAGGATTTGTCTTTTCTTATTTAATTTTACATTTGAATAAATAAAACATGACATAGTTCATTCATCAGAACTACAAAAAGGTATACTTAGAGTTTTTATTCACCCACCTCTTGCTTTCTGTAGGTAATTTTTTTGTGTTTTTTTTTTTTCAGGATTCTTTTTAATAAAAATAAGCAAATACATACATATATATTCTCATTACCCTTTCTTACTCAAAAGATACAGTATATACACCATTTTCCACCTTGTTTGTTGGTTGTTGTTTACTTAAGAATTATTTGGAGATCACTCCTTAATGAGTATATAGAGATCTTCCTCGTTCTTTTTTATGGTTACATAGTAGTTGATCATCTGGCTGTATCAGTGTGTCCTAGTTTATTCAACCAATTTCCAACTAGTGGACTTACTGAAGATTTAATTAGGTACAAGTTACACACTGAGAATGAACAGTATCTAAAGCTTAGCTTTTAAACCTTCAAAGACTAAATTGTAAATTTGGTATTTGCATCAGAAATTAGCTAACACCTTTGAGTTATGATGGTTAACATCAGCTGACTAAATGTATACTGATTTCTGTTGTATGCTTGTACTGTGAGTTATTTGGTGCATAGTCATTATCAATTTCTGAATCAGCAGTTTATTTTCATAGTTATCATTTATTGAGCATCCATTCACTGAAAATTTTAAAGTCTGTAATTGTCTCAAATTTTTTGTGTAAGTACAGTGGCATGGATATTCTCTTAGATTTTTAACTAATATGGAATATAAAATAATTGTTTCCTAGGCACAATAAAAGATCGAAGATTGTTTATGCATCATGTTTCTTTAGAGCCGATTACCTGTGTACCCTTTTGGTAAGACATGTTTAAATTTTTCTAAATTCTAATATAGTATGAGAAAAGTCTTGTTTTTATAAATGAACATTTCTAAAAATAATGACACTAATATTAAGAAGTTAATGATTTGCTTTATGCGACTACTAGAGCCGGCGCCAGAGAAAAAGGCAAGTAAGTAAGATAAAAAGGAAACTTTATTACGTAGCCAATGTAAAGAAAGAGGAGACGAGGTTCACCAGTCTCCGGCAGCGGAGGCTGAGGAAGTCGCTCTGGCGTTCTGGGGAGAGGTTCCTGGGTCCGTGTATGAGGAGGGGCCGAGGAAGTTCATGCCGCGCGCCTGCCGGGAGCAGCTTTTCTGGGAGTGGGAGGGCAATAGGCAGGACACGGGCGTGTCGGGGGGCGTTCCGTAGGTGCGGCCAGGTAAATCTCGGTCTCTTCGGATTGACATCACGTGGCACATGCCCGGTTGATCTATACCTTCCTGGGCACCGGCTACATTTTCGCGCGCGCGGGAAAAGTTGGTGATGAAGAACCCGGAAGTACACCATCTTAGTCCCCTTTGTTCTTTGTTTCCCTCTCCCTCCATCCAGACAGTCCAGCCTTTTATTGATTATGATGATTGGGGGCGTCGTTGTCTGTCCGACTACTTCCTGCTGTCAGGGGGCGTTGTCATGAGGGTCCATGGTTGGCACCTGGACGTAGGGATGTAGGAGCATCTGGTTGGAGGCGATACGGGCGATCTCTTGAACTTTGGCTCGGAGAAATTTGATTAAAAGGGGGGCCAAACATAGGATAAGACAGAGAATTAGTATAGGGATGAGAAATGGGAGCATCTGTTGCACTACCGGTAATAACCATATAGTTGGACCTGGGGTTAAGGGAGTGTTGTATTTCTTTAATTCTGTTTTAATCCTGTTTGGGGTTTGGATGTTGGTGTCAACTAGGCCTGACTCGTTTACGTAATAGCAGCATTGTTCTCCTAAGAAAAGACATGTTCCTCCTTTCTCCGCTGTAAGAAGATCTAGTGCTCTTCTGTTTTGTGCTGCCACCTGAGCCACTGAAGTGATCTGACGTTGTAAAGAGACTAGACTTTCAGCGGACGCCTCTATAGCTTCTTGAATTTGGGCGGTTAGAGATCGGGTAGATTGTACAGAGTAGACAAGGGCCCCAGTTCCAAGTCCTGACGCCACTAAGGAGGAGGCTAGGGAAATCCCGATGACTAAGGGAAGGAAGATGGCCTGTTTTTGGAGATTATTAGGAGAAGAGTTCAATTGTAGGGTGAGTTCAGCCACTTCTGCTTTGCTATATAGAGTTAAGCTAGGTACTAGGGACACTGGGACGCAGAGGGATTGGTTGATGGATGCATGGTTAAGGACCTTGAAGAGGGTTTTATTACACCAGAAATAACCTCCAACGGGGGCTGTCTGGGTTTTCTTGGGCGGTTTAGTGTAATTACACCAGGAGGAGTTTGGGGCAGAGTAGCAGAAAGGAAGGATTGGATTTTCTGGGTTTTGGTATAGTGGGACTTGGAGTAAGAACGGTTTTTGGGAGGTGCTTGTAGAGCCAGCTGTAGCCTTGAAAGCAGTAGGTAAAGGGACTGCCACTAAGGGGGCTTCTTTAAGGGCTGCACAGAGGAAACAGTGGGGGAGATGTGTTATATTAGCTGCCCGTGTTAAGTTTAACCCTTGATGGACTAGCTTTAACCATGAGAAGGGGTCTTTGTTGGAGTAGTGTAGTTGATCTTGTATGGAGGAGTGTAGTTGATCTTGTAGGGCCTGTTCTTGTGATTGTATGGCTAAGGTTAAATTTTGTAGGTGTTTTATGTTTTTAGGGAGGGAGTTTTCTTGTTGGACTAGTGTCCTTTTGATTAAGAGGGTGGCAGTCGGATATGAAGCTGACCATCTAGCGTAGAGTCCTCCTTTTACCCCGTCCGCCCATCAGGGGTCCCACGGGTCTTGGATATTTAGTTGATATTGATAGGGTACAGACTGTACGTTTTGGGTGAAGACGTGATCTCCATCATATGCATAGTGGATTTTACAATATTGATAGGGGCATCGTAGGTTTAGTTTTTGCCAGTAGTTTTTGCAGTTATATTCTGTTTGGTCATATAGAAAGCAGAGAAACGGGTTAGGCCATCTATTTTTGTGAGAAGCGAGGGTGAAATTTATGGTGAGGAGGGACTGACAGCCTTGGGGGGGGCAGTCTGCAGTGCCTTGTAGCTGTGAATGTTGTTTGTTATTGGCTTTCCATGTCTCAACTATAGAGAATCTCCACACAAAAGTGGGGTTAGTAATGGACGTTGAAGTGTATGAGAAGAATAGTAATGTAAGTATAAAGTAGGACTTCATCTTGAGTGTCATCACAGAGTACACCTTGCCAGTGGAGGTATTGTATAAAGGTGAGTAAGCGGGAAAACCACTGTGATGGGCTATGATCTGGGGGCAAGTAGGGATCTGGGGTAATATACTGGAATTCTGTTATGTTTATATAGAGTATGGTGAGAAATCGGGATAAGCGTAAGAGGTCAGGGAACATGTGGTGGTTGAGGGAGTTTGGTGAGTTTGAGGCGGGTAGGGGCAAGTCTAGTAGATGTCCACTGATTGTCTTTTGTGGGGGCTTTCTTTAATTGTGATATGTGGACCCAGTGCGAGTGTCCTAGCAGTTTGGCTGCTGTGTATGTGGATAGGAGGACAGTATGTGGGCCTTTCCACCTGGGCTGAAGATCTTTGGCTTGGATATCTTTTAAGTATACTTGGTCTCCTGGGCTGAGAGAGAGATGTGGGCTATAGGTATCTGTTGGAGGGGGGTGTGCTAGTTCTGCATGTTGTTTTAGGTGTTGTCTCAAGAGGGTGAGGTATGGAAGATAATTTGCCAGCGGGGAAGAAAGGGTGGGTAACTACTGGAGAGTGAGAGGCCGGCCGTAGACCAGTTCAAAGGGACTGAGGCCTATCGGACTCCATGGGGCAGCTCGCAGCCGGGTTAGGGCCAGGGGAAGGAGAGTTACCCACGATTGTCGAGTCTCGAGTGAGAGTTTGGTGAATTGTTGCTTGATGAGCCCGTTGGCCTTCTCTACTTTACCGGAGGACTGAGGTCTTTAAGGGATGTGGAGTTTCCAGGTAATGTGTAGGAGGGTCGCCACTAGCTGGACTACTTTGGAGATGAACGCTGGGCCATTGTCAGACTGGAGAGTGAGTGGGAGGCCAAACCTAGGAATAATGTGTTCAGTAAGCGTGAAAGCAACTATATTGGCAGTTTCTCCTGTAGTAGGATAGGCTTCTATCCACCCTGAGAAGGTATCAACGAGGGTTAAGAGATATTTGAATTTTTTATGTTTTGGCATGTGGGTAAAGTCAATCTGCCAATCTTCGCCTGGTTGGTGCCCTCTGAGTTGATGGCTTGGATGGGGGTTACACAATGCGCCTTGAGGGTTTGACTTGAGGCATGTGGAACACTGTTGATTGATCATAATTAGGTGTTTCATGAGTGTGGGGCAGTGGATGAGGGGGCTTAGGAGGTTATATAGAGCTTTGGGTCCTATGTGTAGGGAAGTATGTATGTCTTTTAGAGTGGTGTGGAGTTGTGTTTTAGGAATAACTAATTTATTATTGAGGTAAATCCAATTGTCTGTGGCTAGTTTGTCTGTTGAATCTTGTAATAGTTTAGTCTTTTCCTCTTGGATATAATTAGGGGTATATTGAGGAGAAAGGAAACAGAAGGAAGTGTGGGAGTGGAGAATCTGGCAGCTGATTTGGCAGTGGTGTCGGCAAAATCATTGCCAGCCGCCACCGGCTTAGATGGAGTCTGATGACTTTTACAGTGTATGATGGCTGCTCTGGAAGGCACTGATAAAGCGTCTAGCTGTTTGAGTATTTGTTTCTTGTTGACTATAGGGATGCCACTGGTGGTTAGGATCCCTCTCTCTTTCCAGATGACAGAATGGGTGTGTGCAATTAAGAAGGCATACTTAGAGTCTGCGTATATGTTCACTGTTTTTCCTTTGGATAGGAGGAGAGCCCTAGTTAGTGTGATGAGTTCTGCCTGCTGTGATGTTGTTCCTTGCGGTAAAGGCTTAACCTCTAGGACAGTAGAAGATGTAACTACCGCGTATCCTGCCTGTCTGTTCCCTTGAGAATTTATAAAAGAACTGCCATCTACAAATAGGGTTAACTGTGAGCCTTCTAAGGGCTGGTCATGTAAATGTAAGTGACTAGGTGGTTGGGCCTCTAAAAGTTCTGGACAGGAGTGTTCAGTACGAGGTTGCTTGAGAGGGTCAGGAAGTGAGGTTGCTGGATTCAGAGAGGAACAGACTCCTAGGGCAATGGTGGAGTCTTCTATGAACAAGAGGTGAAAGAGTTGGAGTCTGGACGGGGTTAGATGGTTAATACTTTTGTGGGCAATAAGATCTTGAAGGCGGTGAGTAGAGAAGGCTGTTAGGTTACAACCTCTAATGAGTTTCTTTGCTTCTTGGGTTAGGCAGGCTGCTGCTGCTAGGGCCCGAAGACAGGGCTGCCACCCTTGTACGGTGGGGTCTAGTTGTTTAGATAGATATGCCACGGGGCGGTAGGTGGCGCCTATAGATTGGGCTAAAAGGCCACCTGCAACTTTTTGTCTTTCATCCATGAAAAGCTGGAAGGGACGTTGGAAGTCTGGGAATGAGAGAGTAGGGTGTGAGAGAAGGCAGTTTTTTAGGTGAGTGAAATGTTTATAGATTAGCTTTGGGTTAGAGAAAGGTCCTTGGGGAGTCTCCTTGACAGCTGCATATAGAGGTTTAGCTAAGATTCCGAAATTAGGAATCCAGTGTCTGAAAAACCCTACTAGGCCCAGGAAGGATTGGATTTCCTTAGCGTCTTGAGGAGGAGAAAGATTTTGTATTAGAGTTAAATGGTCTGTGGTAAGTGAGCGCGTCGTAGGAGTGATTGCAGTACCTAAATATATGACACATTGTTGTGAGAGTTGAGCTTTGTATTTGGATACTCGGTAGCCTTTGGATCCTAGATGATTAAGGAGGATTGCAGTGTCTAAAAGAGAGTCCTGTCTCGTGGGACTACAGAGTAAAAGGTCATCTACATATTGGAGAATTTTACTATTGGTAAGAGGACAGGAGGCTAAGTCTTTTGCTAGGGCCTGCCCAAAGAAGTGGGGGCTGTCTCGAAACCCTTGGGGAAGCACTGTGCATGTCAGTTGGGTGGAGGTGTGGGTGTCTGGGTCTTCCCATGTAAAAGCAAAGAGAAATTGACAATCTGGATGTAAGGAAATAGAGAAAAATGCATCTTTTAGCTCCAGCACCGTAAAGTGTGTTGTGTGAGGTGGGATAAGAGAAAGAAGGGTATACGGATTGGGAACTACTAGATGGGTGGGGCAAACAGCCTCGTTGATAAGACTTGCACTAACCAAAAAGTTCCATCTGCCTTCTTTACAGGTAGGATTGGGGTGTTGCAAGGAGAATGAGTGGGGATGAGGATGTGTTGGCTGAGTAACCTAGTAATGATTGGTTTTAGTCCTCGTAAGTGTTGTGGAGAGGGAGAGAACTGTGGGCGGGTTGGAAACTGAGATGGGTTTGTAAGTTTTATAAGTATTGGTGGATGATGGTCCGCCACGACAGGAATGGAGGTGTCGCACACTCGGGGGTCTACAGGAATGGGGAAATCAGGAAAAGGGTTAGTAGGATTGTTGGAGTCATTTGAGTTAGCCAATACTAGAAGCAGATGGCGGGTGGGGTGGGGGGCACTAGTAGGGATGGAGATACAGGCTTTCAGTTGACTCTTGTTCTAATTGTAAAGTTTTGAGATTTTTTAGAAGACACCCTAAGACATTAAGACACTTAAGACATCTCGGCCTAGTAGAGGAATGGGGCATGAGGGGATGATGAGGAACGAGTGTGCAAAATAGTTGTTGGCCAGGCAGCAATTAAGAGGTGGGGTTTTCCGAGGGCTGGACGGGGAGCCATTGACTCCTACAACAGAAATATTGGAGGGAAGGCTAGGCCCTTCGAAAGACGGCAAAACAGAGTAGGTAGCCCCGCTGTCGATTAAAAAATTAATTGTCTTACCCGCTACCAGGAGAGTTACCTGCGGCTCGGCGAGGGTGATGGGGGTCCCCGAGTCCCGGCACCTTCAGTCATCGTCCAGATGTAAGAGCTGGAAGGAGCTCCCAGGATCCTGAGAAGGGACATCATGTTGATGCACCATGCTCGTTTTCAGGGTGGGGCAGTCTGACTTCCACTGCCCTTCTTGATGGCACGCTGGGCACGGAGTTATTGGGAGATGAGGGTTAGGACACTTTTTAGCCCAGTGTCCAGCTACTCCGCACTTATAGCACGGCCGCGTTGGCTCAGGCGGTTGGGGACTCTGACATGTATCAGCCCAATGCCCTGAGGCACCGCATTTATAGCAAGCCCCTTTTGTGAGTTTCTGGGGGTTTTGCTCTCCGGTTTTAGGTTAAGGCTAGGCTGCAGAGCAGCAACTAAGGCTTGGGTCTGGAGCTGTACATTCTCTTTTAGGCGGGCCTGTCGTTGGGCCTCAGCGTTTCCTCCCTTGAATTATAGACCTTGAAGGCCGACTTGACTAGGTCTTGAATAGGAGTTTGGGGTCCATCCTCTGCCTTTAGGAGTTTTTTCCAAATATCTGAGGCCGATTGTGAAATAAAATATGATGCTAGAATAGTGGCCCCAGCTGGGGAAGCTGGGTCTAACCGAGTGTATTGAGTTAAAGCCTCAGTTAGCCTGTTTAAAAATGTGGCCGGATTCTCATCTGGACCTTGAATAATTTCTTTTAGTTTATTAAAATTTACTACCTTATTTGAGGCCGCCTGCATACCAGCCAGAAGACATTGAGTCATCATATCTCGTTTTCGGCGGCCTGGCTGGCCTACCTGATAGTCCCAGTCTGGGTCTATAGAGGGAACTGCTTGTTCCCCTAGTGGGAAGGCAGGGTCTGTTAAGTGTAGTTGGTTGGCATGCTGCCTGGCGGCCGCTAGGATGCACTCTTGCTCCTCAGGGTTTAGCGTAGAGGTAAGAATAACCTGGAGATCATGCCAGGTTAAATCGTGGGCCTGGCAAAGGTATCTAAATTCTTTGGTGTAAATTGTAGGATTGGCAGAAAAATCTCATAAACGTTTTTCAATTTTTGAAAGATCTGCTAGTGAGAAGGGAACATGAACTCTAACTACGCCCTCCATTCCGGCCACCTCATGCAAGGGTGCTAAGACCGCAGGGAGGTTGGATAGGGTGGAAGTAGGAGTGGGGGTAGTTACGCAATCTTTAGAGCGGGTATGGGCAGATATAGGCGAACTAAGGTGACCAGGCAGAAGTGCTGAGGGGTCGGAGGGAGGTGTAGTCTCAACAATGGTGGGAGGGACCGAGGAGGAGGGCGGAACAACAGCGAGAGCGGAAGAGGATGGTGGAGCCGAAAGAGAAGGTGGGGCCGAAGCAGGACGGGGAGGTAGAGTATACTGCGGGAGTGGAAGGGAGGGAGGGGAAGTAAGGTATTCGGGCAAGTCAGACAGAAAGGATGACTCCTCCTTTTTGGACTTTGTTAGGCCTGCGTCCTTAGCCAACATGACTTGGGCCAAGGAACACTGGCTACACAAGTCCGGATGAGAACACAAGGCCCAAAATCCTTGTATATAGTTAATTTCGGACCACTTGCCTAAGCGTCGGCAGAAATTACCGAGGTCGACTAAAATGTTACGGTCTAGAGTGCCTTCAGGCAGCCATTGAGACTGGTTGTCTAATTTATATTGTGGCCACGCCACAGTGGAGAGGAACACCGGTTGCCTTCGCCTAAGATCTTGTTCTAATTGTAAAGTTTTGAGATTTTTTAGAAGACACCCTAAATGGGAGTCTCTGGGTAATTTGGATTGGGGGTTTCCCATTGCCTTCCTCTTGCCTATGGGCGGAAACGGAAACTGAACTCTACCTGGCTGCAAAGCGTCCTTTGGAGCCACTAGAGACTGGTGGAAGGCTCCTGGAGCCGGAATGGAGATTACCTCCAGGCGGACGTCTCCGTCCTGGACAGGTCTCCCACGGAACGGAATGGAGTTCCTTTGGGCAGACGTCTCTGCCTTTGGGAACTCCCCTGTGGGTCAACTGGTGACCAGAAAAAAACCTTGGGCCTGCGCAGGACTTCTGGCCAAGGAGTGTGAGAGGGAGGCAAGAGGTACTCACCCCTAGGAGACTTGGAGGTGCAGAAAGTGATGTCTAGGTCCTGGTCCGTCCGCAGCGTGGAAGGAGGAGGCTCCTCAGACCTTGGGGGCCCTGAGGAAGGGTCTCCTCCCGGGTTTCGGCACCAACTGATTTGCTTTATGCGACTACTAGAGCCAGCGCCAGAGAAAAAGGCAAGTAAGCAAGATAAAAAGGAAACTTTATTATGTAGCCAATGTAAAGAAAGAGGAGACGAGGTTCACCAGTCTCCGGCTGCGGAGGCTGAAGAAGTCGCTCCGGCGTTCTCGGGCAAGGTTCCTGGGTCCGTGTATGAGGAGGGGCCGAGGAAGTTCACGCTGCGGCGCCTGCTGGGAGTGGCTTTTCTGGGAGTGGGAGGGCAGTAGGCGGGACACGGGCATGTTCGGGGGCGTTCCGTAGGTGCGGCCAGGTAAATCTCGGTCTCTTCAGATTGATGTCACCTGGCGCATGCCTGGTTGATGTGCACCTTCCCGGGCGCCGGCTACATTTTCGCGCGCGCGGGAAAAGTTGGTGATGAAGAACCCGAAAGTATGCCATCTTAGTCCCCTTTGTTCTTTGTTTCCCTCTCCCTCCGTCCAGACAGTTAACATTTTCCTTTATGAAATCCTGCATCAGGATGAAATAATTCTGTACTTTGGTAGTTTTTATAGTGCTGTTCATATCATTATTTTATTTTTTTAATTTTATGACAGCTTTGTAAAGTAGACAGATTTTATTCTAATTTTATTGATGAAGTACTAAAGTTGAAAGGAATTAAGGAAATGGCTCGAAGTCAGTTAACAAAAAGATTGCAAATATTAAAAATATCCTTTTACCTCTTCTCTCTAAACTTTTCGAAAAGTACTAAGATAATTTTTTTAATGTGTAATTCCCAACAACAATGACCAGAAGAAACAACAACAAAAGTTTGGAAACCAAAAACATGAAGGATTTAGTAAGCATGAGAAAGCTAAAACCGGACACTAGAGCAAACAGAGATACTTTCCCCTAAAAACCTGAGAAAGATTCAAATTGGCAGCAACACGTACTTCTGAAGGTAAAGTAGAAAATAGGAAGATTAGGTGAAATTCTTTTTAAGAAATATCTGTATTTCCTCCCCCACTGCAAATAGGCGGTTATCCTTCTTCCTCCAGGAAATCAGAGGTTTGTTTTTTGAAAAAGATGAATTGAGAGGATTCTGAATTGAAGGTGGGCTGGAGAGAGGAGACACAAGACACAATTGAGGGAAAGATACTAAAATGAAACATCAGATACAAATCTGTATGTCAAGCAGTGAGACCTAGCTCCTTCCCACACTTGGTTCCTAAATGCTGGCAGGCAGGCCCTTTAGGCATGAGAATGGAAGGTTTTTTTTTCTGGGGAATATGCCTGACCCAATAGAAAAGATCAAAACATACTGACAGTTGAGGATACTCAGATGAAATAGTATAGCCAGTCATCAGACCATGAAGCTAACTGTTGACATGCATAGAGCTTCCAGGAAGCTATTAAGTGCTTCACATTTAAATAAGAAAAGATAGTCAAAGATAACTAGTCATTGGAAGAAAGCTACTATGAAACATAGTCACCAAAGTATAAAATCCATAGCAGAAAGGAACCTAGCGGAAATAGACTATGAAAACTTCATAAAAACCTACTAATGTTCTCAGGTAAGAAAAGAAAAAACAGCCATAAAATAATAACAAGTTGCTATAAAAAGCTCTTAGAAATTAAAAATATGATAGCACAAGTAAATTAGTAGAAATAATGGAAGATAAGAATCATGAAAGTTCCCAGAATATAGAATAAAATGAAAAAAGGTATGAAAAGTCAATCCTGTGGGTCTATCATCTGAAAATACAGAGTTTGAGAAGGAAGGCACAGAAGAAAAATTTTAAAAAGAAATTTCAAAATAAATAAATAATTTTAAAAGTTTTACTAGTACTGAAGGACATGAGTTTCCTTTAATTAAAGGGGGCCACTGAGTGAACACAGAAGTAAAAGTGACCCACAGTAAGGTACATCCTTGTGAATTTTTAGAATAATAGGGGCAGACAGGAACCTTAAATTCATTAGAGGACCAAGAAGTTAGGTTTCAAATTGTTTCAAGTCATAATAGTATGAATTCTCTTATTATCAACGATGTAATGCAGAAGAACGTAGATCTTATATAATACAGAGCAGTGCCTTCAAATAACTAAGAGAAAATGATTTCCAACCTAGAATCTGAATTAAGTGTGAGGGTAGACATTTTTCAGATGTGAAGTACTAAAAGATCTCTTGTGTGCTTTTCTCAGGAAACTAACCAAAACAAATGCATAAACCAAGAAGGAGGAAGGTATAGGACTTAAGAAACAAGAATTCAACATAGAAGAGAGGCAAAGGGAGCTCTCAGGATGATATTGAAGGGAGATCCCAGAGTAGGTGTGTTGCTAAGTCTAGAAAGGCAGCTAGACTGCTCTGGAACTGAAGAAGAGAAGAGACTTTGGAAGAGTTTGCCTTCAAGATAAAAATAAAGCAGTACCTGCATGTTTTAATGTATTAGGAAACTTCTTGGTGAAGATGGTGAATTGAGGCCAGGCACGGTGGCTCACGCCTGTAATCCAGCACGTTGGGACGGTGAAGTGGGTGGATCACTTGAGGCCAGGAGTTCGAGACCAGCCTGGCCAACATGGTAAAATGCCATCTCTACTGAAAAAAAAAAATTAGCCAGGCGTGGTGGCACACACCTGTAATCCCAGCTACTCCGGAGGCTGAGGCACGAGAACCGTTTGAACCTTTGAGGTGGAGGTTGCGGTGAGATTGCACCACTGAACTTCAGCCTGGGTGACAGAGTGAGACTCTGTCTCAAAAAAAAAAAAAAAAAAAAAGTGAATTGAACATACTCATCTCCCTTCTTTACCCTCCAAACTTTTACCAAAACATCATTGAAGAAACTTACACACACACACAAAAAAACAAGGAAAATAGGAAATGACAAAGTAACTAAATTTCTCAAAGCATGTAGAAGGAAACTGAATAGAAGCTGGTGGTGGGGACAGCCGAGAACCAACGATTTTACACTCACGTCTCAAAAGCTTAGGAATTGGTGGCTTCATTTCTTATCTTTAGAATTGGGTGGTGCAGAAGGAGGAAGCCAAAATGGGATAAGTTGAAATTATGTTTAAGAAGCACTACTCGCCGGGTATGGTGGCTCCCGTGGAGGCCGAGGCGGGTGAATCACCTGAGGTCAGGAGTTTGAGACCAGTCTGACCAACATGGTGAAACCCCATCTTTGTTAAAAATGCAAAAATTAGCCGGGCATGGTGGCATGTCCTTGTAATCCCGGCTACTCAGGAGGCTTAGGTGGGAGAACTGCTTGAACCCAGCAGGTGGAGGCTGCAGTGAGCCAAGATTGCGCCACTGCACTCCAGCCTGGATGACAGAGCGAGACCCCATATCCAGCAGCAATACTCATGAAGCTGGGCAACTGTCTCCTGCCTGCTCTATCAAAAGACCAGAGGCTTATTCTCCAGAGAGGATACAGTAGAGGGTGAACACACTAGGCACAGTTGAAGGCAGGAGTAATTACTTGAAAGCAAGAAAAAGTTAATATGTGCATATTGAATGTTGGGATCTCCCCTCACCAAGCCCTTTTCTGCAACTCAGCTTCCAGAATATAGACAGCTAAGTTTTCACTATTGGAAGTTTCTATTTAATCAAGCTACTGTGTAGCTTGCGGTCAACAAGTTCCATCTTTGTACCAAGTGCTTCCAAACAGCCTTTTGGTCCCTCACTTTTAAGTATAAACAGACATCCAAAGATTATGAGACATCAGAAAAAGCAAAAATTAAATAACCAAAAAACAAATGAATGAAAATAATTTAGAAGAAACATTATTCAAGGAGAAGAAAAGGTTTTTTAAAAACTTTAATTTGTGAACAGAATAAAAAGAGGTTTATATATATAGCTAAGTTTAGATGTGAATAAACAGTAGGTACATAGAAAATAAGCAGATTTTAAAAATTACCTCAAGAGAAAGCAAAAGTTGTAAAGGATATATACTATTTATATACTACACATTAATACTACATATACTTTATACTGACTTAGCCATAATGTAAATGTTGAACATTGATAGTGAGAGGTGAAGCTGACTGGCTTCTGGGTCTGGTGAGGACTTGGAGAACTTTTCTGTCTAGCTAAAGGATTGTAAACACACCAATCAGTGCTCTGTAAAAAACCACACCAATCAGCCCTCTGTGTCTAGCTAAAGGTTTGTAAATGTACCAATCAGCACTCTGTAAAGCAGACCAGTCAGCACTCTGTAAAATGGACCAATCAGCAGGATGTGGGCGGGGCCAAATAAAGGAATAAAAGCTGGCCACCCAAGCCAGCCCCAGCAAGCCACTTGGGTCGCCTTTCACACTGTGGAAGCTTAGTTCTTTTGCTCTTCGCAATAAATCTTGCTGCTGCTCACTCTTTAGGTGCGCACTACCTTTATGAGCTCTAGCACTCACTGTGTAGGTCTGTGGCTTCACTCCTGAAGTCAAGCAAGACCACGAACCCACCAGAAAGAAGAAACTCCGGACACATCTAAGCATCAGAAGGAGCAAACTCCAGACACACCATCTTTAAGAACTGTAACACCCACCGTGAGGGTCTGTGGCTTCATTCTTGAAGTTAGTGAGACCAAGAACCCACTGGAAGGAGCCAATTCCAGACACAATAGAATCAAATACATAATTTAGGAAGATGAAAGGCAACAGTGTGTGTGTAGTAAAGTAGAAGTTGTGTTGACAGAGTTAAATCTTCATTTTCTATAGGAGTGCTTCAAGGGAAAAAGTCAAGAAGAAACGTCACTTAGACATATAAAATCATCTAAAATTGTTTAAAGTAGTTGCAAAATTTTTTCTAGCTGATAATTTTTAAGCCTAAAAATATCATTGAAAGTATTTTAATGTTACCGTTTATTTTATTTTATTTATTTTGTTTTTTTGATATGGAGTCTCACTCTGTCGCCCAGGCTGGAGTGCAGTGGCACGATCTTGGCTCACTGCAGCCTCCGCCTCCCAGGTTAAAGCGACTCTCCTGCCTCAGCCTCCCAAGTAGCTGGGATTACATACACGTGCCACCACGCCTGGCTAATTTTTTGTATTTTTAGTAGAGGTGGGGTTTCACCGTGTTATCCAGGATGATCTCAATCTCCTGACCTCATGATCCGCCCACCTTGGCCTCCCAAAGTGCTGGGATTACAGACGTGAGCCACTGCACCAGGCCTACTGTTACCTTTTCAAAAACACCGGCTTGTGGAATTGTTGAAGTCACCGAGTTGTATTTCTGGAATGTGTTTTTTAGCAGGCTGCACATACATGTGTAGAAAGCCAGGTGATTTTTTTTTTCATTTCTTTTTTATCAGTTGTATTAAATAAGAAAGGAAATACCTAATTACTTACCTGTGTATTAGCCTAATTTATGTGTAAAATGGAAGAATAGTTTAATATATTTAGCAAACATTTGTTAAAGTACCTGCTCAAACTACGTAATATATACTATAGTGATGGAGATAAAGATAAATAAGTCTAACTCAGATTGCTAGCCTGGGAACCAGACATGAAAACAAGAATTATAGTGTAATATAAATTCTAAAATAGATGTAAAAAAGTGATGTAAGAACATAGAAAAATTGTCAGCTGATTACATGATAGAAAGCTCAATGGGAAAAGTACTTCAGACAGAATGTAAAGAATGCGTGGTTAAAGAGGGCCTTCCAAATCTTGGAATTTGGTTGTGGGACAGAGGGAAACAAAAAGAAATGGGGAGGTTAGGACCAAATAGGAAGCTTCCTGTATGTCATTTCTGCTAAGCTGAAACCTAGATAGGTGATAGGCTGTCTTTGGAAGTTTCTGACAAGAGGAACAAAATAAGATTGGTGTTTTAGAAATAGACCAAAGCAAAACTGTTGCAAGGAGATTATTAAGGAAGTACAGGTCTTAACCTAGCAAAGGAGGTAGAGTAGAGGGTAGAGAATGATTAAGAGATAAATTCAGTAGATTTGGCCAGATAGTGATAAGTTGAGACTGGCAAATTATTTCCAATTAGATTTAAATAGTCATCTTGAGCATAACCTACAAGGCAAACTCCTTATACTAAAAATATTCTGAATATTTAAAAAGAAAGGATTAAAAGAGTTGAATCAATAGAAGTTTGGGGATAGAGGGTTTATTCACTCTTGTTCATTAGATCTCATCTAGATCACCTGTTTGAAGAAATCAGTCCAATTGTCTTCTCTCTCTCCTGCATCATTGATTTTTTCCTAATAGATTGTTCTCATCACCCTAAACAGTTGTTGTACATCTCACCTCTTAAAAAGAAGAGGCTTTCTAAACTAATCTCACCAGTCCATTTTCTTGCTTCTCTTAAAGCCCAACTCATTAGAATTGACCCTGCTGTTTTCACTTCATCTCTTTGAGTACTCTCCTGAACCCACTCCAGTCAGTCCTTTCAGTGGAACTGGTCCCCCTGCTTACCTCCCTACTCCTCAATATACAGTGAATTCTCATCAAAGAAGCCAGGGGATCCTTTTAAACATAAGACAGATTATGTCATTTCTTTACTCAGAACTATTCCATGGTGTGCCATCTCAGAGTAGAGACTAAAAGCCCTTGTCATGGTGTGCAGATTCTTGATTATCTGTCTGCTTTGCTATTTTTCCAGTCTCACCTTCTAATGTTCCCCTTGTTTTCCTTGCTCCAGGCACACTTGTGTCTAGGCCAATTGACATATTTGTTTGTCTGTTTTCTTCCATTGAAATGTACATGCAAAAACAAAATTTTGTTAACTACGTTCCTCAGCAAAACAATGTCTGGCACCTGGTAGGAATTCATTAAATAGTTGATGGATAGATGAATGGATAGCTAAAGGAATAACTTCAAGTTCCAGGTATTCAGGGTTTGGTAAAAGGAAATCTGGGGTTTTCAGCAAGATGTCAAGTGTTAGGAAGAGTATGTATGCTGAGAAAGGTGATTACTTTTGGACATGTTGAGTTTGAAATGAGTGCGAAACATCAAGGTACAGATGTCTGATGCTATACGTAGTGTAAAATGTAGGAACAACCCTAGGGGAAAAATTGGGCATGAGGATAAAGGATATTTTCATTGTTAGGTGATAAGTTAAGCAATGGAAATGACTCACATTAGTGAGGGAAAGTGTCTAAGGAAGACATCCAACTTTGGAGACTTTTTTTTTAGGAATCAGGAAGAGGTAAAACCAGTAAAAGAAAGGTACAGTGATGGTGAGAAATTTAAAAGAAGGAAAATGTAAACTGTTATAGCTGTCAGGAAAGTTGAGTAGAGTGAGTTTGTGTGTATCCCACGTGCATCTGGGAGGTCATTAACAACTTTATTGAGAATAGTTTCTGTAGAGTAGTGGGAGAAATGAGAGTTTATTGAGTAGAAATTGAGGAAGTGAAAATAGCTACATTACCTATTGAAGAAGGTTGACTATGGAGTATAGGTAACAGTGAGTATTAGCTTGAGGCAGAGATAAAGGCGAGTGAGAAAATAAGAGTTTTAAAGGTAGGCAAGACTTTTGTGCTAAATGAAGAGGGCACTTTTAAAAAGGTATAAATAGGTAGAAGAGAGAAAAGAGAGCGAGGCAGGATAATTGAAAGAGGGGGTCTCCTGAGGAGACTGAGGTATTAGGTGGGGTAGAGAGTTCAGGTGAAGATGTGAAGGTGAGAGAAGAGGATGGGTAGACATTTCCCCAGTGAAGGAGGTAAGCAGTACTGTGATGGAATTGGAGGGGACACACTGAGAGGGTCCACAGTTCACAGACTCTCTTCTAGTATGTGTTACAAGAGGTAGATTGTAAAATCAAAGGCTAGGAATGAGTGTGTGAGAAACGGTTATAGCCTTGAAAAGTGATATTGTTTTGGAATGGCAACCATGATGAATGCAAAACAGTTACCAGAATAGGATCACCATGTAGCAAATGAGGGTCTGCAGAAAAGGCATATTCCTAAATATTTGTGTACTAGTCAATAAACTTAAATATTTATATTTTCTCCCCATTGAAGCACAACTAAGGAACGTCAACAGATACAGAATCCAAATTTTACTGCACCTGGTCAAGAATTTCTGTCTAAATCTCATTTGTATGAACATCTGACTTTGGAAAAATCTTCAAGCAATTTAGCAGTTTCAGGACATCCATTTTATCAAGTTTCTGCTACAAGAAATGAAAAAATGAGACACTTGATTACTACAGGCAAACCAACCAAAGTCTTTATTCCACCTTTTAAAACTAAATCACATTTTCACAGAGATGAACAGTGTGTTAGGAATATTAACTTGGAGGAAAACAAACAAAAACAAAACACTGATGGACATGGCTCTGGTGATAGTAAAAATAAGATTAATGACAATGAGATTCATCAGTTTAACAAAAACAACTCCAATCAAGCAGCAACTGTAATTTTCACAAATTGTGAAGAAGAACCTTTAGGTATTGTATGACAATTTGTATGATGAATTTTTGCCTTTCAGTTAGATATTTCCCTTATTAAATAATGTCCTGATAGTTTTACCCCTTTGGTGGTGATAATTTTAAAACCCTTTTTTATGCTTTAGATTTTCTAAATCCAAAGATTAGGTTTAAATTATTCTAATGTTTCTTTCAAAGATAACTACTTGTGGACTTGTTAAAAAAAATTAGACGCACAATCTAGGACTGCTGTTACTGGAATATATTTTCTATCATGCTACTAATTTTCTTTTAAAAATGAGATAAAAATAGGGCCGGGATACCTGTAATCCCAGCATTTTGGGAGACCAAGGCAGGCGGATTACCTGAGGTCAGGAGTTCAAGACTAGCCTGGCCAACATGGTGAAACCCCGTCTCTACTAAAAATACAAAAAAAAAAAAAAAATTCAGCTGGCATGGTGGCGGGCACCTGTAATCCCAGCTACTTGGGAGGGTGATGCAGGAGAATCCCTTGAACTCGGGAGGCAGAGGTTGCAGTGTGCCGAGATCGTACCATTGCACTCCAGCCTAGGCAACGAGCGAAAAACTCCATCTCAAAAAGAGATAAAAATAGTAAAGATATTTATATTTATACAGCTTTACAAGTTGAAACATCCCTTCATTTATGAAGAATTAAAAGGGGTACCCTTTTTAGAGAAAAGGAGAGCATGTAAACTTCAGGGAAATTGATATGTATAATTTTATAAAGCAGGGGTTGTGCTTTTTTTTTCTTTTTTTTCTTTTTTTTCTTTTTTTTTTTTTTTTGAGACGGAGTTTCGCTCTTGTTGCCCAGGCTGGAGTGCAGTAGTGCGACCTCAGCTCACTGCAACCTCCACCTCCCGGATTCAAGCGATTCTCCTGCCTCAGCCTCCCAAGTATCTGGGATTACAGGCATGCGCTGCCACACCTGGCAACTTTTGTATTTTTTTTTTTTTTTTTTTTTTTTAGTAGGGACAGGATTTCTCCATGTTGGTCAGGCTGGTCTTGAACTCTCAACTTCAGGTGATCTCCCTGCCTCAGCCTCCCAAAGTGCTGGGATTACAGGCCTGAGCCACTGTGCCCTGCCAGGGGTTGTGCTTTTTAAGTTTCAATTTTATTTTTGCTAAATATTTATTCTTTTACAGATTTAATTACAAGTCTTCAGAATGCCAGAGATATACAGGATATGCGAATTAAGAAGAAACAAAGGCAACGCATCTTTCCACAACCAGGCAGTCTGTGTCTTGCAAAAACATCCAGTCTGCCTCGAATCTCTCTGAAAGCAGCAGTAGGAGGCCAAGTTCCCTCTGCCTGTTCTCATAAACAGGTATGTGTTTGTCTATAATACTGATGGCTTTTATGAAAGAGTGTAATTTTGTTTCATTAACTAGTATCTACAAATGGCTTTGTTTAAAGAATGAACACATTAGTGCAGGAATGGATGAATGAAATTATCATATTTCCTAATTAGCCTACAGTGGCAGCCTCTGGCCCCTTGCTAGGCCTGCCTCATCCTACTAAAGTGGTCTGTGCTTCCAAATTACTATTTCTTTTCCCCCTTCAAATCTTTCTTACTTTGTCATTATAAATGCTTTCAGCTAGGCGTCAGAGAAAAGTAGTTTTAGTGATATTCAAATATGAGTAACTGATCGCCCTGAACCTTCTATGAGCTATTTATATTTTCAAAAGAGGATTCTCCTTAAGCCAGTACTATCTGGGTAGAATTTTAGGCAGTGGAGAGGTGAAAATAATATTGATGGCATTAATGGCTAACTTGGAGCATTTTCTAGGTGTGAGGTGCTCTTCTAAGCACTTCACACGCATTAGGTATATCTTGCTTAATCCTCACAGTCACCTTGAAAGAAAGGCACTGTTATTTTGTTTCCATTTTGCACATAAGAGTACTGAAGCGTAGAGAGGGTTAAATAACTGCCCCAGAGTCACTTAACTAGTAAGTGGAAGAGCTATGATTCCAAAGCAAAGAGTCTGACTCCATAGTCAAACTCTGAACAAACAAAAAGACATTTTGGTTTAGATATCCTGGGGTGAAAGCAAGCACTTTGAAAGTAAGCCTTGCCTGTGTACAAATCTGATCACCTGAGGTCACATTCCCTAAAATACTTACATTTTTCCCTTTTGTTTCCCATCTAAGTTTTTGAACTTAAGAGATTTTGTAAAACATTACATTTTTTTATCCTCACAGTACCTTCCTATGGCAGATTTAACAGGAAGCATAAACACAGGGGGTAGCAAAGGTGCAGCAGACTGTGGAATGTATGGATCATTTATATTACGTTAAAATTTTTAGTTTCTAGTAAGTAAAATGTTTTCGTAGTGATATTCTAGTAGTTAATGAAAATTTTTGGTAAATTCAGTTTTGGTTTGTTATAATTGTTTTTATTGCTTGATACGTTTATTTTAAATTATTTTTCATTTTGTGTGTGTGTTTATTTTGTGTAGCTGTATATGTATGGCGTTTCTAAACATTGCATAAAAATTAACAGCAAAAATGCAGAGTCTTTTCAGTTTTACACTCAAGATTATTTTGGTAAGGAAAGTTTATGGGCTGGAAAAGGAATACAGTTGGCTGATGGTGGATGGCTCATACCCTCCAATGATGGAAAGGCTGGAAAAGAAGAATTTTATAGGTACTCTATGCAAAAAGATTGTGTGTTAACTTTTATGTATTCCCTCATCCCTTTTTCTTCTCTTAACTGTCTATCGAACTAAAAAGTTGGCTAGAAATCAAATTTTTATGCATTTAATCATTTTAAGCGCATTACGGTTAAGCATTCTGTTGAAGTCTTTTGAAAAGTGCCATTTGTCCTGGGGTTTAATGAATTGGATTTGCTTGATTTGGGACATTTTTCTTATGCATTTATAAATAAAGGCCAATTTGTAAAGTTAAATTTGGCCGGGTGCAGTGGCTCACGCCTGTAATCCCAGCACTTTGGGAGGCCGAGGCAGGTGGATCACCTGAGGTCAGCAGTTTGAGACCAGCCTGGCCAACATGGCGAAACCCCATCTCTACTAAAAATACAAAAATTATCTGGGCATGGTGGCAGGTACCTGTAATCCCGGCTACTCAGGAGGCTGAGGCAGGAGAATCACTTGAACTTGGGAGGCAGAGGTTGCAGTGAACCAAGATCATGCCACCACACTCCAGCCTGGGCGATAAGAGTGAGACTCCATCTCAAAACAAAAAAAAGGTTAAATTTGAGGGCCAGCCATGGTAGCTTATGCCTGTAATCCCAGCACTTTGGGAGACTGAGGTGGGCGGATCTCTTGAGCACAGGAGTTTGAGACCAGCCTGGGCAACATGGTGAAAACCCATCTCTACAACCAAATTAAAAAATTAGCCCACCCAGGCGTGCTGGCTCACGCCAATAGTCCCAACACTTCGGGAGGCCAAGATGGGCTGGTTACCTGAGGGTCAGGAGTTCAAGACCAGCCTGGCCAACATGGCGAAACCCCAGCGCTACTAAAAATACAAAAATTAGCCGGGTGTGGTGAGGCATGCCTGTAATCCCAGCTACTTGGGAGGCTGAAGCAGGAGAATCATTTGAGCCCAGTAGGTGGAGGTTGCAATGAGCCAAGACCACTCCACTGCACTCCAGCCTGGGCGACAGAGCAAGACTCTGTCTCAGAAAAAAAAAAAAAAATTTGCCCAGCATGTACTTGTAGTGCCAGCTATTTGGAAGGCTGACTGAGGTGGATGGCTTGAGCCTGGGAGGCAGAGGTTGTGGTGAACTGAGGTTGCGCCACTGCATTCCCGCCTGGGTGACAAAGCAAGACCCTGTTGCGAAAAAGGCCAGATGTGGTGAGTCACGCCTATAATCCCAGCACTTTGGGAGATTGAGATGGGCAGATCACCTGAGGTCAGGAGTTTGAAACTAGTCTGGCCAACATGGCAAAACCCTGTCTCTACTAAAAATACAAGAATTAGCTGGGCGTGGTGGCATGTGCCTGTAACCCCACCTACTCAGGAGGCTGAGGCAGGAGAATCGTTTGAAACCAGGAGGCAGAGGTTGCAGTGAGCCAAAATCGCACCACTGCACTGCAGCCTGGGTGACAGAGTAAGACTCCGTCTCAAGAAAAAAATAAAAATAAAGGAAGTTAAATTCAAAATGGCCTTGTGGTAGATTCCTCCCCCGACACACACTTACTTCATGTTTTCTTTCATTGTATATTTTAATAGATACAAAATATAAATAAACACTAAAAGTTAAACAAATATTTGAATATCAATAATTCTAAATAACTAGAAAATCTCAGAGCCCTAAAACAGCAAACTGTATAACCTCTTTTTATTGTAATTCTTACAGAAACATAATTTAAAGCTTTTTGTTATCAGAGATATATTACATTATGCCAGTGGCAAAAGATGGGATTTATTCTCTCAGCATCCTTATTTTTAAATTTCTGTACATTTTTCCAAAATTTATAGTTTTGGAAAAGTGGTAAAACTTTTTTTCCTGAATTTTGTTTTAAATTTTAAAAACAAATACTGTTTACGTCTTGCGTATCTTATATAACAAACATCTGCTTATAGATTCCAGTAAGAAAAGTAAGTTAAACAGTTGTATTATTTTCTCGTACTAAATAGACTGCATAAGGTAAAAGTTAAGAATGATTGCCCTGTGGTCAAGTGGGAATGTAGAAGCTCTCATTAGTTTTTTCTGATAATTCAGCAAATCTCTATTGAGCACCTGCTATGTGTCAGGTACTATTCTGGATACTAGGGATAATAAAGCAAAACAAAAAAGTCCCTGTCCTGATGAGTCATACATTCTAGTGGGCGTGGAAGGCATAGAAAATGTTGAAAAATAAGTAAATTGTATAGTATGTTAGAAGAAGATACATACTATAAAGATAGATAAAGCTGGAAAGGTGTCAGAGAAAGTTGGGCAAGGAGTTGCGATTTTTAGTCTAATAAGTAATTAGGAAGGCTTCACTGAGTCAGCTACATTTGATACATGACCTAAAGCAAAAGGAGGGAGCATAGGACTATCCTAGCGAAAGATCCCTAGTCTCTAAAAGGGGAGCGTGCTTGAAGTATTTGAGGAACAGGAAGTTAGTGCAACTGGAGTAGAGTGGATAGGAGAAGAGTAGTCGTAGATGAGATACAAAGGGAGGACCTCATAGACCTTTATAAGAACCTTACCTTTTACTCTGCATGATTTTTACTGAATAAACTACTGGAAGGCTTAAAGCAAAGGGTAACATGATCTGACTTTTTTTTTTTTTGAGACAGTCTCATTCCATTGCTCAGGCTGGAGTGCAGTGGCACAGTCTCGGCTCACTGCAGCCTCCACCTCCCAGGTTCGAGCGATTCTCCTGCCTCAGCCTCCTGAGTTGCTGGGACTACAGGTGCACACCACCATGCCCAGCTGATTTTTATATTTTTAGTAGAGACAGGGTTTCACCAAGTTGGTCTCAAACTCCTGACCTCAGGATCCACCCTCCTCGGCCTCCTAAAGTGCTGGAGTTATAGGTGTGAGCCACCATGTCCACCCTGATCTAACTTATTTTTGAAAAAATAATTCTAGCTATTTGTTGAGAGGGGCAAGGATGGGCGCAGAGAGACCACTTAAGCTATTGCAGAAATACATGTGAGAGGGTGGTTGCTTGGACCAGGGAAGTGGCAGTGGAATTGATGGAAAGCAGTTGGACTCTGGAGTGTTTTGAAAGTGGCACCATTAGGAGTTGCTCAAGGATTAGATATAAAATGCGAAAGAGAAGGAGAATAACAATGGCTGTAAAGATTTTGCCTTAGCAACTGGAAGGATAGAGTTACTGTGTAACTACCAGAATTGAGAAGACCAAACATGGAGGGAAATGGAGAGTCTGGTTTTGGACGTTTGAAGCTTGAGATGTAATAGTAGACAGCCAAGTGGAGGTGTTAGGTAGGCAGTTGGATATGCAAGTCTATACACAGGTAAAGTATAGGCCAAATAAATCAGTTCACAAGTCATCGGCATATAGATGACTTGAAGGCCATGAAAAGGAGACTGAGAAAGAGCAAGCAGAAAGTTAGGAATAAATGCAGAATGAGATGTTGCATGCCAAGTGAAGATGGAATTTCAGGGAATAGAAAATGACCAGCTGTGGAAGCTGCTTCTAATAGGTAAAGTAAAATGAGGACTGAGATTGGCCACTGGATTTAGCACTGCAGAAGACATTACTAACATTAATAAAAATAGCTCAATAGGTTGGTGGAGTGATATCCTGATTAGAATGCAATTAAAGAGCAGTTGAAGAGCAGGAGTTGGAGACACAGAATAGAGTCAGTTCTTTTGGGAGTTGCCAGAAAGAAGCAGAGAGAGGGACATTGCTTGGAGAGGAAGTAGGATCAAAGAGTCTTGGTTTTGGCTTGTTTCAAGGTAGGAAAAAACTGTATCTTATGCTGATTCACATCGTTCAGTAGACAAGGAAAAAATTGATGATGCAGGAGAGAGAGGAGGCATTTCCTGAGCGTTGGCCTTGTAGGCAGCAGAAGGTATAGGAGCTAGTGCACAAATGGTAGAAGAGGACAAAGTGTAAGGATGCAGATGCTTGGAAGAGGGCAAAGTATAGGGATACAGATGCTGTGAGTGGATAGATATGAGGGTGGGAGCTTATCAAAGTTCTCTTTTGATTATTTCTGTTGTCTTAGTGCTAAGAGTATGAATGAGAAAGGAGGAGTTAGAGATTTGAGAACAGAGGGGACAGGATCGAGGAGAGCACCAAAACTAAGAAAGGCAGTTCTCAGGTGTGATTTCTAAAAACAATCTCTTTCATAAGAAAAATAATCTAAAATATAATTACTTAAAATCAAGGATCTCATTTTTCAGGAACAAATATGAGTTGAAATCATTCTGTTGACTCTTAAGTGGAATTTTTTATTTTGTTTTTATATTTTGAGATAGGGTCTCACTCTGTTGTCCAGGCTGGAGTGCAGTGGCACTATAATGGCTCACTGCAGCCTCAATCTCCTGGGCTCAAGCAGTCCTCCCACCACGGCCTCCCAAGTAGCTGGGACCACAAATGTGAGCTACCACTCTTGGCTAACTTTTTTTATTTTTTGTAGAGACGTGGGGGTCTCACTATGTTACCTAGGCTGGTCTCAAACTCCTGGCCTCAAGCAATCCTCCTGCCTCAGCCTCCCAAAATGCTGGGAGTATAGGTATGAGCCACCATACTCAGCAAGTGAAGTTTTTATCGGTATGATATTTTGATACATGTCAAATAATTTTCTGAAATTATATTACTTGTAGATCATATGAACTCATAAAAACTTACTGAATGATCTTGAATAATGTAGTTTTTGTACAGAGAATAGTTGTAGTTGTTGAATTCAGTATCATCCTATGTGGTTTTATGATAATATTCTACCTTTATTTGTTCAGGGCTCTGTGTGACACTCCAGGTGTGGATCCAAAACTTATTTCTAGAATTTGGGTTTATAATCACTATAGATGGATCATATGGAAACTGGCAGCTATGGAATGTGCCTTTCCTAAGGAATTTGCTAATAGATGCCTAAGCCCGGAAAGGGTGCTTCTTCAACTAAAATACAGGCAAGTTTAAAGCATTGCCTTATGTAATCATGTACTGCAGTATGGTTAAGGTTTCTGTGTAATCTGTGACTTCCATGTCAAAATGTTGCACAAGCCAGTTGTCAGTGACAGTTGCTATCCCACACTGCTGTTCTCTTGTCATCCCGAGCCCCCATTTAAGAGAGATCACACGGTCATGCATTCCTTGCTTCCCTCTTTCCCCACCCGCTCCTTATCCTCTTGACGTATGAGAAGAATATGAGTTATTAATTTGATCCACTATTTGGGGATTGCTAATAAAGCATTTTTGCATTTTATTTTTTGCTTTTTAAAAAGAGTTCGTATTTTAACAATGTGAAACAATATAGCTAGTTACAAAATTTTAAATTCTCAGTATTTCTTAGATAAATTCAGTTTTTATTCTCCATTATTCAGTGACTTGTTTAAACAGTGGAATTCTAGAGTCACACTTCCTAAAATATGCATTTTTGTGTTCACTTGTAGATATGATATGGAAATTGATAGAAGCAGAAGATCGGCTATAAAAAAGATAATGGAAAGGGATGACACAGCTGCAAAAACACTTGTTCTCTGTGTTTCTGACATAATTTCATTGAGCGCAAATATATCTGAAACTTCTAGCAGTAAAACTAGTAGTGCAGATACCCAAAAAGTGGCCATTATTGAACTTACAGATGGGTGGTATGCTGTTAAAGCCCAGTTAGATCCTCCCCTCTTAGCTATCTTAAAGAATGGCAGACTGACAGTTGGTCAGAAGATTATTCTTCATGGAGCAGAACTGGTGGGCTCTCCTGATGCCTGTACACCTCTTGAAGCCCCAGAATCTCTTATGTTAAAGGTAAATTAATTTGCATTCTTGGTAAAAATCAGTCACTGATTCGGTTAAATTCTAGAGGTTTTACATTCAAATTTTAAATACTTATTAAGGATGCTCAATTTCTTAAATATACTGATAATTTTAGTATAAAAAGCATATTTTTCAAACAGTTAAAGTTTTTGTGCAATTTTTGGGAGGGCCAGAGATCTTTCTTGAGAAATAATGCATTTCCAATTAAAAAGCAAAAGTAAATTTGCACCATTTGATTTTGGTATCTGTAACTTGCTGCCCTCTTGTTCTCATAGCTTTGCTTTGATCAGATCCCTATTCTACTCTGGATTAGAGAATTATATTTTAGTACTTCTCAAATATGTAATAAATAACACTTTTCATCTCTGTAGATTTTAAACTACATAACAGGACTTTGTCATATTGAATGGTCTTCAGTATTGCTATCTGAAATTACTGATAATATTGTACGTTCAGATTCACTTAAGAGGTAACCTTGCAGAGAATTTACTTCTCTGGTATTCTGGATCATTCTAAAGAGAACATTTTATAAATTAAACATTTTTAAGGTAAAGATATGTTTTGTTTGGCATTAGTTCCATGTTGGATTGATTGCTTTTTACAGAAAGCATTCCATTAAGCTGAAACAGTCTTTTGTTTTATGTTGCTTAGAATGTCAAGCTTGCAGTGGCTTTCATTTTCTTGCTTTTTGTTTTGTTTTGTTTTTCATCAAATCAATGCATGTGCATAATTTGGAAACTCAACTTTAATATAAGACATATGACCAAAAAAAGCAGTTGTTAGCACAACCCTCCCCACCCTCATTCATGGTCCCAAGAGGCAATCATTTCCAGTCCCTTTGACTGTTTTTTAGCTTGTTCTGCTGTCTTCTTTCTCTCTTCAGTTTAGAGAGCAACTGTTAACTTCCTGCTACGGCAAATGAGGATTTCAGTCTCTTACTCTTACTGGTACATATTTCTCTACCCTCTTCCCCATCTTCCCTCTACTAATACAGCATGATTTTTAGTGAAATCTGTATTCCGTGTATACATTATAATGACTAAAAAATATTTTTTGCAATTTAATACCTAATATACTATGATCACATTTCCTTTCTTTACAGCTTACTGCTTTCCATGGAGTTATTAACTGTCCTTTTCATTTCTCTTAATTTTCTGTGTCCTTACACAGGAGCTATAAAAATCCTGCCCAATATGTTAAAATTGCTCCATTGGTTCCATTTCTGTTTCTTGGAGAACCCTGGACCTTTTTATATTCTTACTGCATTCTGAAGTGCTCATTTTCTTCTTTTTTTTTTTCCTGAGACAGAGTCTCGCTCTGTCGCCAAGGCTGGAGTGCAGTGGCACGATCTTGGCTCACTGCCATCTCCGCCTCCCGGGTTCACGCCATTCTCCTGCCTCAGCCTCCCGAGTAGCTGGGACTACAGGCACCTGCCACCACGCCTGGCTAATTTTTTTCTTTGTATTTTTTAATAAAGGTGGGGTTTCACTGTGTTAGCCAGGGTGGTCTCGATCTCCTGACCTCGTGATCTGCCCGCTTTGGCCTCCCAAAGTGCTGGGATTACAGGCTTGAGCCACCGTGTCCTTTCCGAAGTGCTCATTTTCTATGTGTACCATACAGCTTTCATTCTCTAAATTATTCTAACCTCTTTTCTGTGTTAGAAACCCCATTTCCTGGTTTTCATATCATCTTTCTAGAATATTTCCCCTAGTTTTAAGGGCCCACAACTCTCAGAGGCTTTTTGTGGAAAGGAGCATGCAGCTTTTTGACATCTTAGGATAAGGTTGGCTGGATATAGAATTCTAGGTTGAAATAATTTCTTCAGAATTTTTAAGACATTTCTTTTATCTTCTTTAGTATAGCTCCTGCTAATTTCAGTGCATTCTTTTTTTTTTTTTTTTTTTTTTTTGAGACAGTGTCTCACTCTGTCACCTAGGCTGGAGTGTTTTATTTTGTACAGATGAGGTCTCCCTATGTTGCCTAGGCCGGTCTTGAACTTCTAGGCTCAAATGGTCTGGGATCACAGGCATGAACCACTGCACCTGGCCCATGGTGCTATTTTTATCTTCAGTCATTCATTATGTACTCTGGTTTTAAGAAATTAAGATTGTTTTGTCTTTATTTTTATTTATTTATTTTTGAGACAAAGTTTCGCTCTTGTCACTCAGGCTGGAGTGCAATGGCGTGATCTCGGCGCACTGCAACCTCTGCCTCTCGGGTTCAAGTGATTCTCCTGCCTCAGCCTCCTGAGTAGCTGGGATTACAGGTGCCTGCCACCACACCCAGCCAAATTTTGTATTTTTAGTAGAGACGGGGTTTCACCGTATTGGGCAGGCTGGTCTCAAACTCCTGACCTTAGGCGATCCACCTGCCTCAGCCTCCCAAAGTGCTGGGATTACAGGCGTGAGCCACCGCGCCTGGCCTGTTTTGTCTTTAAATTTCTCAGTAATATATTTTGATGTCTTTTTTTTTTTTTTTTTTTTTTACTTTTTTTTTTTCCCTTTAATTCTTGGCCCAGATGCTTACTGGCACTTACTCTAGAAACACATCATCCTTCGTTGAGTTCTGGGAAATTTTCTTTAAGTGGTTCTTTTATAATTTCCCTCCTTTTTTTTCTCTACTTTTTTCTGGAACTCCTGATGTTTGGACACTAGGCCTCCTACATTGTTCCTCTAATTTTCTTGTCTTTTCTCCTATTTTCTATTTCGTTACCTTTTTTATTCTCACTTCTGGGATGGTTTTTAATTTTTTCTGCTAATTCTTTTTATTAATATGCCATGTTTTATAGATTTGTCTTTAAATATTTTTACATAATTTTATAACAAAATACAAAAAAAGCAATTCCTAAAATTTTAGAAAGTCAATTGAAAGCAAAGAACTTAAGTGTATTTTCAATTAGAACGTAATCATACCAAGAAACTATTTGAAGTAACTTAAAAAATGTTTTATGTCCCTAGTGGTATATTCCCCAAGAACAACAACAGCAACAATAACTATAAAATGAAACAAAATCTTAAGCTATTCTTAGTCATCATGTTGTTGGTGGTAGTGTTGGTATTCCTATTCTGAAGTTATAGTGGATATGAAGTATGTTGAAATATCCTTTTACGGCCGGGCGCAGTGGCTCAAGCCTGTAATCCCAGCACTTTGGGAGGCCGAGACGGGCGGATCACGAGGTCAGGAGATCGAGACCATCCTGGCTAACACAGTGAAACCCCGTCTCTACTAAAAATACAAAAACTAGCCGGGCGAGGTGACGGGCGCCTGTAGTCCCAGCTACTCGGGAGGCTGAGGCAGGAGAATGGCGTAAACCCGGGAGGCGGAGCTTGCAGTGAGCTGAGATCCAGCCACTGCACTCCAGTCCGGGCGACAGAGCGAGACTCCGCTTCAAAAAAAAAAAAAAAAAAAAAGAAATATCCTTTTACACTCTTTTATGTGTATTTGTTGTATGTGAGTAATTATATGATTATAGAGAACAGGGATCTTTTTATCAGAGAAAGGTACAGATGTGAGATTGAAGTAAAGGAAAACTTGCAGTTCTGCATTTGTATTGGAAATATCATTATGAACTCTAGATCTATATTATCTTTAAGAAATAGATGCTGGCTGGGTGCGGTGGCTCACGCCTATAATCCCAGCACTTTGAGAGGCCAAGGTGAGTGGATCACTTGAGGTCAGGAGTTCAAGACCAGCCTGGCCAACATGGTGAAACCCTGTCTCTACTAAAAATATAAAACTTAGCCGGGCATGATGGCATGCTCCTGTAGTCCCAGCTACTGGGGAGGCTGAGGTGGGAGAATCACTTGAACCTGGGATGCAGAGGTTGCAGTGAGCCAAGATCACACCATTGCACTCCAGCCTGGGCAACAAAGTGAGATCCTGTCTCAAAAAACAAACCAAAAAACATGCTTACTGGTTTCGTCTGTCAAAAAGAACAACAACAAAAAAATGAACAATCCAGTGGTACTGAGTATCCCTAGTTCTCAGACTGTTTTCTAAGTACCATTTTCTCTTAAAAAGATGCAAGTTGTCTTGAAGAAATGTCTGAGTCCAGATTCAGGGGACGATATATATGAATCTGGAAAGTCTTGACATACCAGAAAAAAACTAAGCATCAGACACTACTAGTGTCATGTCAAAAGGACTCAGGAGTGTACTAGAATACATTCTTACTGATCAGAGATAAAATAATTTGAGCATCAGAAAGGATAATAACAGGCTGGGCACGGTGGCCCACACTTGTAATCCCAAGATTTTGGGAGGCCAAGGTGGGCAGATCACTTGGGGTCAGGAGTTCGAGACCAGTCTGGCCAACATGGTGAAACCCCATCTCTACTAAAAAATACAAAAATTAGGCCTGGGGGCAGGTGTCTGTAATCTCAGCTACTTGGGAGTCTGAGGCAAGGAGAATTGCTTCAACCCAGGAAGCAGAGGTTGTAGTGAGCCAAGATCGTGTCCAGCCTAGGTGACAGAGCAAGACTCCATTGCAAAGAAAAAAAAAAAAAAAAAGGATAATAGCAAAAAATTGAAATTCATAACAAATGATACCTCTACTCTCATTGTTTTAAAAACTAAAGCCCAGGCACAGTGGCTCATGCGTGTAATCACAGTACTTTGGGAGACTAAGGTGGGCAGATTGCTTGCATTCAGGAGTGTGAGACCAGCCTGGTCAACATGACAAAACCACATCTCTACAAAAAATACAAAAATTAACCAGGTGTCATGGTATGTATGCGCCTGTAGTCCCAGCTACTTGAGAAGCCGTGGTGGGAGGATGACCTGAGCCCAGGAAGCAGAGGTTGCAGTGAGTTGAGATCGTGCTACCGCACTTCAGCCTGGGTGACAAGGCCAGACCCAGCCTCAAAAAAACAGCAAAGACTAAGTAAAAGGAGAAAAAATCAAGCATTTATCTTTCTTCTCTTATGTGATCTATATATTGGGACCCTTAAGTAGATCAGGGGAAGTTTCTGTTTATAAAAATTTTTCAACAAATAAGGAATAATAGAATTAAAATATAACTATTTCGCAACCCTCAAATTAGAGTTGTCTTTTCTTACAATTCTTTGTTTTTTGAGAGGGGGTGTTGCACTGTTGCCCAGGCTGGAGTGCTGTGGCACGATCTTGGCTCACTGCAACCCGCTCCTCCCAGATTCAAGCCATTCTCCTGCCTCAGCCTCAGCCTCCTGAGTAGCTGGGATTACAGGCATCCACCACCACACCTGGCTAATTTTTTTATATTTTTAGTAGAGACAGGGCTTCACTATGTTGGGTAAGCTGGTGTCGAACTCCTGACCTCGAGATCCGCCTGCCTTGGCCTCCCAAAGTGCTGGGATTACAGGCTTGAGCTACTGTGCCCAGCCCTTTTCTAATTCTTAAAGTGAATTTGTGTCTACCAGCATAATTTTCAAGAGACCTTTATTATTCCCTAAATGTTTTTCTCTCTTTGTGACATTCAGTTCTTGTTTCCTAGATACAGTATCTTCTTATCTTTCTAAAGCTAATGATTAATGTTTTGTTTTCATTTTTGTTTTTTCTGCTTCCTGCATTTTTTTTTTTTTAATGAAAACCTTTCTCTGTTTGAGTCTCTCAGGTTAGAGACTTTCCTCAATGGTGATCATTGACTGATCCACAAGTTGTATGTGTGGTGAGGCTTGTCAGCTCATAGGGTAGTAATGTGGTGATTTAGTTAACTAGGAGACCCTCAAATATCAGTGACTGTTCCGAGAATGGAGCAGAGTAAGGAAATTAATAGGGAGAGTCATTTTTAGCATAAAAATTTTATTTCAGTTTTGTTTTCAATAATAGCATCTCACCCCCACCCTGGCTGCGTCTGCTCAGTGTTCCAGAGTCCACGGTATGTATGGTTCAGCCCTCCAGAAAGTAAAGTCTCCTGCATTTCCTTTTTTTTTTTTTTTTTTTTTTTTTAATGCTGCAGCAAGAATAGGGTCCTGGGTTCTTTTTTAGTATGAGGGAGGGACAGCCACCTGGCTACTTGGGATAGGAAAGAAAATCTGGTGTTTCAACTACTTTTGTACAAAATGTCAACCATTTTTTCCTATTTTCCGCCCCACCATATGCTCCAGCCTTCACAAGTACCTGTTGCCTCCAATTTCTGCGTGTTTTCCTTTAATTATTTTGTTTCATGTTAACTCCTTACAACAAGTTTGGTGGCTGAATAACCTTGGGCAAGTTGTATAGTTTCTCACATGCCCTTTAGTTTTATCGTCATCTGTAAAATGGAGATGAGTCTTAGGATTATTGTGAAGAAAATTTGTTTTTCTTTTCTTTTCTTTTTTTTTTTTTTTTTTTGGAGACGGAGGTGCACTCTGTCACCCAGGCTGGAGTGCAGTGGCACAATCTCAGCTCACTGCACCCTCTGCCTCCAGGTTCAAGCAGTTCTGCTGCCTCAGCCTGCCGAGTAGCCGGGATTACAGGCGCCCACCACCTCACCTGGCTACTTTTTTTTTTTTTTTAAAGTAGAGACAGGGTTTCACCATATTGGCCAGGCTGATCTCGAACTCCTGACCTCAGGTGATGCACCTGCCTCAGCCTCCCAAAGTGTTGGGATTACAGGCGTGAGCCACCTTGCCTGGCCAAAGATTAATTGTTAATATACGTAAAGTGCTTAACACTATGCCAGGTACCTTAGTAAGTATTCAATGAATATTTGCTCTTTGTGTTAACCATAATCATTCTCAGGCTGCTTTGTCATTTACTCATTCCACAAATTCTTAGCTTCCAAAATTTTGGTGATGCCTCACTTCTTATTCTCTCTAGTTGCCTTTGTCCATGTAGGTTTTTTGAGGAAGCTTGGGTGAATAAGTGTGTTTTAAACTATTATGTTTAAATTGAAGTTCCTTTTATCTGTTTTCTAATAGAAACATTTAAATAGCATTAAAAACTTGTAGCAGTATAAACAATATGTTTGAGAAGTACTCTCTTTTGAAAATATTTTCACTTTGATACATTTTTTACTTACTGTCTTACTAATCTTCCTAAGACTTTTTAAAGTGAATATTTTTAAGGCAGTTCTAAAAGAATGAAAACTTCTGATATCTGTAATAGAATTGAATACATATTTAACTCCTAAATCCATATATTTATTAATTTGTCCAGATTTCTGCTAACAGTACTCGGCCTGCTCGCTGGTATACCAAACTTGGATTCTTTCCTGACCCTAGACCTTTTCCTCTGCCCTTATCATCACTTTTCAGTGATGGAGGAAATGTTGGTTGTGTTGATGTAATTATTCAAAGAGCATACCCTATACAGGTATGATATATTCTTGAAACTTATGTATTTCTTTCTTTTGATAAACTTTATTTTTTTGTTTGTTTGTTTGTTTGTGACGGAGTTTCGGTCTTTTGCCCAGGCTGGAGTGCAATGGCGTGATCTTGGCTCACTGCAACCTCCACCTCCTGGGTTCAAGTGATTCTCCTCCCTCACCCTCTCAAGTAGCTGAGATTACAGGCATGCGCCACCCCACCCAGATAATTCTGTATTTTTGGTAGAGACGGAGTTTCACCATATTGGTCAGGCTGATCTCAAACTCCTGACCTCAGGTGATCCACCAACCTCAGTCTCCCAAAATTCTGGGATTACAGGCGTGAGCCACCGTGCCTGACCTGATACAATTAATTTGAAAGTTATATATATGACTTTTTTGGTGTATGTAACACATTGTTACAGTGGATGGAGAAGACATCATCTGGATTATACATATTTCGCAATGAAAGAGAGGAAGAAAAGGAAGCAGCAAAATATGTGGAGGCCCAACAAAAGAGACTGGAAGCCTTATTCACTAAAATTCAAGAGGAAATTGAAAAACATGAAGGTAAAATGAGTTATATGGTACACATTTTTATTTCTAATGTAAGAACAAAGTTTTAGAGACTTTCAATTTAACATTTTTAATGAGTAAATTGTTATTTTGAGTAATAAATTGACTTTATTTTTTAGTATCTGGAGTATTCTTTTTTGGTATTAGAGAAAGGATAGCAATAAAGGACAGAAATACCGGATTATTTTTCCCTAAGCCATTTGTAATATTTTTCCTGAATTCTTACCTATATTATGTGACTTTTGCATTTTTGTCATTGTAGTTATTAGTTTTCATGTGTTATGATGCCTGGAACTAGGACCTATTGTGGTGTCAATTTTAATATTAAAAATCATGGTGTTTTTATGTTTATATGACATAAATTTTATTTTTTCATATCTCCCTTTTGTTGTTGCTGAAGATTTTATGTTCTTCATTTCCTCATGATTTATATAGCAGATATAACATGTTCTATAGAACTTATAGTTCCATAGTTATCTGCAGAAATATTGCTCCTTATATTCTATTTGCTTAAAATTATCACTAGATCATACTATTTTCATAAATAAGTGATTATGAAATCATTTACAGGCATACCTCAGAGATACTGTGGATTTGATTATAGACCACCACAGTAAAGCAAATATTACAGTAGAGCACATCACATGAATATTTTGGCTTCCCAGAGCATACAAAAGTAATGTTTACACTATAGCGTAATCTCTTAAATGTGTGATAGTAGCATTGTGTCTTAAAAAAAAATGCACATACCTTAATATACTTTATTGCTAAGAAATGCTAATGATCATCTGAGCTTTCAGTGAGTTGTAATATTTTTGCTGGTGGAGGATCTTTCCTCGATGTTGATGCCTGCTGAATGATCAGAGTGGTAGTTGCTGAAGGTTGGGGCGGTTGTGGCAATTTCTTAAAATAAGACAAGGGCATTTGCAACGTTGATTGACTTTTCCTTTCATGAAAGATTTCTCTGTAGCATGCAATGCTGTTTGATAGCATTTTATCCGTGGTAGACCTGCTTTCATAATTGGAGTCAATTCTATCAAACTCTGCTTTATCAGAGTATTATGTAATATTCTAAATCCTTTGTTGTCATTTCAACAATATTCACAGCACCTTCACCAGGAGTAGATTCCTTCTCAAGAAACTACTTTCTTTGCTCATCCATAAGAAGCAACTCTGTATTAATCTGTTCTCACATTGCTATAAGGAATACCTGAGACTGGGTAATTTCTAAAGGAAAGAAGCTTAATTGACTCACAGTTCCACTTGGCTGAGGAGGCCTCAGGAAACTTACAGTCATGGCAGAAGGCAAAAGAGAAACAAATACCTTTTTCATAACGTGGCAGAAGAGAGAGTGCAGGGTAAACTGCCACTTTTAAGCCATGAGATCTCGTGAGAACTCCCTCACTAGCACAAGAATAGCATGGGGGAAACCACCCCCATGATCCAGTCACCTACCACCAGATCTCTCCCTCAACACATGGGGATTACAATTTGAGATGAGATTTGGGTAGGGACACAGAGCCAAACCATATCATTCTGCCCCGGACTCTCCCAAATCTCATGTCCTTTCTACATTTCAAAACCAATCATACCTTCCCAACAGTCCCCGAAATTCTTAACTAATTCCAGCATTAACTCAAAAATTAAAGTCCAAAGTCTTCATCTGAGACAAGACAAATCTTTTCCATCTATGAGCCTGTAAAATCAAAAGCAAATTCGTTACTTCCAAGATACAATGGCGGTGGCCGGGCGCGATGGCTCAAGCCTGTAATCCCAGCACTTTGGGAGGCCGAGACGGGCGGATCACGAGGTCAGGAGATCGAGACCATCCTGGCTAACACGGTGAAACCCCGTCTCTACTAAAAACTACAAAAAACTAGCCAGGTGAGGTGGCGGCGCCTGTAGTCCCAGCTACTTGGGAGGCTGAGGCAGGAGAATGGCGTGAACCCGGGAGGCGGAGCTTGCAGTGAGCTGAGATCCGGCCACAGCACTCCAGCCTGGGTGACAGAGCAAGACTCCGTCTCCAAAAAAAAAAAAAAAAGATACAATGGGGGTACAGGTATTGGGTAAATGCTCCCATCTCAAGTGGGAGAAATTGGCCAAAACAGAGGGACTACAGTCCCCATGCAAGTCTGAAATCTAGCCAGGAAATCATTGAATCTTTTTTTTTTCTTTTTGAGACAGGGTCTTGCTCTGTTGTCCAGGCTAGAGTGCAGTGGAGAGATATTGGCTCACTGCAGCCTCTGCCTCCTGTTTCAAGCAATTCTCATGCCTCAGCCTCCCAAGTAGCTGGGATTGCAGGTGTACACCACCATGCCCAGCTAATTTTTGTATTTTTAGTAGAGATGGGGTTTCGCCATGTTGGCCAGGCTGGTCTTAAACTCCTAGCCTCACTGGGTGTGGTGTCTCACACTTGTAATCCCACCACTTTGGGAGGCTGAGGTGGGCAGATCATGAGGTCAGGAGTTCAAGACCAGCCTGGCCAACATGGTGAAACCCTGTTTCTACGAAAAATACAAAAATTAGCTGGACGTGGTGGCACGCATCTGTAATCCCAGCTACTTGGGAGGCTGAGGCAGGAGAATCGCTTGAACCTGGGAGGCGGAGGTTGCAGTGAGCCAAAATCGCACCACTACACTCCAGCCTGGGCAACAAAGCAAGATTCTGTCTCAAAAATAAATAAATAAATAAATAATAAAATAAAAAAATAAGCTCCTAGCCTCAAGTGAGCCATCACACCCAGGCCAGTCATTAAAGCTCTAGAATCTCCTTTGACTCCATGTCTTACATCCAGGGCATGCTGAATAAGGGATGGTCTCCCACGGCCTTGGGCAGCTCTGCCCCTTTGGCTCTGCAGGCTACAGCCCCTGCATCTGCTTTCATGGGCTGCCATTGAGTGACAGCCACACAGTGCAGGCTGTGAGTGGAGGATAATGGCCCTCTTCTCACAGCTCCACTGGGCAGTTCCCCAGTGAGGACTCTGGGGGGTGGCTCCAACCCCGTATTTCCCTCCCAATTTCCCTCTCATACTGTGCTAACAGAGGTTCTCTATGAGGTCTCTGCCCCAGCAGCAGACTACTGCGTGTACATCCTGGCACTTCCATACATCCTCTGAAATCTAGGCAGAGGCTCCCACAGCTCACCTCTTGTCTTCTGCACACTCACAGGCCCAACACCACATGGAGGCCACCAAGGCTTGGGGCTTGCACCGTCTCAAGCAATGGCCTGATCTGTACCTTGGCCGTTTTTATCAATGGCTGGAGCTAGAGCAAGTGGGATACAGGGTGCCATGTCCCATGGCTGCACAGAGCAGCGGGGCCTTGGGCCCAGCACACAAAACCATTTTTCCCTCCTAGGTCTCCAGGCCTGTGATAGAAGGGCCTCCTGCAAAGATCTCTGACATGCCTTGGAGACACTGTCTCCATTGTCTTGGCTATTAACGTTTGTCTCCTTCTTACTTATGCAACTTCTGCAGATGGCTTGAATTCTTTCCCAGGAAATGGATTTTTCTTTTCTGTTTCATGGTCGGGCTGCAGATTTTCCAAACTTTTATGCTCTGCTTCCCTTTTAAATATAAGTTCCAATTTCAAACCGTCTCTTTGTGAACACGTGTGACTGTGTGTTTCTAGAAAAAACCACATCACACCTTGAACACTTTGCTGCTTAGAAATTTCTTCCACAGGATACCCTAAATCATCTCTCTCAAGTTCTACATTCCATGGATCTCTAGCGAAGGGGCAAAATGCCACTAGTCTCTTTGCTCTAAAGCATAGCAAAAGTTACCTTTGCTTCAGTTCCCAATAAGATCCTCATCTCCATCTGAAATCACCTCAGCCTGACTTCATTGTCCATATCACTGTCAGAATTTTGGTCAAAACCATTCAACAAGTCTCTAGGGAGTTCCAGACTTTCCCACATCTTCCTGTCTTCTTCCAAGCCCTCCAAACTGTTCCAGTCTCTGCCTGTTACCTAGTTCCAAAGTCACTTCCACATTTTCAGGTTATTGTTATAGCAGTACCCCACTCCTGGTACCAATTCTCTTTATTAGTTCATCCTCATACTGCTATAAAAATACCTGAGACTGGGTAATTTGTAAAGGAAAAAGGTTTAATTGATTCACAGTTCCACATGGCTGGGGAGGCCTCAGGAAAATTACCATCGTAGTGGAAGATTAAGGAGAAGCAAGTACCTTCTTCACAGGGTGGCAGGAAAGAGAGTACGGGGGATCTCTCACTTTTAAGCCATCAGATCTCTTGAGAACTCCCTCACTATCATGGAACAGCATGAGGGAAACTGCCCCTGTGATCCAGTCACCTCCCACCAGGTCCGTCCCTCGACGTGAGGATTACAGTTGAAGATGAGATTTATGAAGCTCCTCATCATTTAAGTTTTAATGTGACATTGCAGTAATTCAGTCACATCTTCAGGCTTTACTTCTAATTCTAGTTCTCTTGCTATTTCCACCACATATGCAGTTACTTCCTCCATTGAAGTCTTGAACCCCCTCCAAAGTCATCCATGAGGGTTGGAATCAATCAACTTCTGGTAAACTTGTTATTGCTGATATTTTGTCTTCCCATGAAACACTAATGTTCTTTTTTTTTTTTTTTTTTTTTTTTTTTTGAGATGGAGTCTCGCTCTGTCGCCCAGGCTAGAGTGCAGTGGCCGGATCTCAGCTCACTGCAAGCTCCACCTCCCGGGTTCACGCCATTCTCCTGCCTCAGCCTCCCGAGTAGCTGGGACTACAGGCGCCCACCACCTCGCCCGGCTAGTTTTTTGTATTTTTTAGTAGAGACGGGGTTTCACCGTGTTAGCCAGGATGGTCTCGATCTCCTGACCTCGTGATCCGCCCATCTCGGCCTCCCAAAGTGCTGGGATTACAGGCTTGAGCCACCGCGCCCGGCCAACACTAATGTTCTTAATGGTATCTAAAATGGTGAATCGTTTCTGAAAGGTTTCAATTCACTTTACCCATATCTATCGGAGAAATCACTATAGCAGCTATTCTTTATAAGACATGTTTCTTAAATAATAAGACTTGAAAGTTGAAATGACTCCATGATCCATGGGCCACAGAATGGATATTGTGTTAGGAGGCCTGAAAATAACATTAATCACTCTATACATCTCTGTCAGAGCTCTGTGACAGAAACGTGAAGTGAGCACATACTGTTGCAAAAATGGCACCAATAGGCTTCCTCAACATAGTTTCCACAAACCTTCAATTTGTGTTTAAAAAAAAAAATGCAGTATCTGTGAAACTCAATAAAGTGAAATACATTAAAACAAATATACCTATGCTTAACTCACATATGACTGTAATTAAACTCTGTATGACTTTTTTTTTTTTTTTAAACCGTGAGTACACTAGTTTCAAAATTTCCTAGAAAGCTTACAGCAGGCCGGGTGTCGTGGATCACATCTATAATCCCAACAGTTTGGGAGTCCAAGGTGGGTGGATCAGTTGTGGTCAGGAGGTTGAGACCAGCCTGGCCAATATGGTGAAACTCTGTCTCTACCAAAAAATGCAAAAATTAGCCGGGCATGTTGGCCGGTGCCTGTAATCCCAGCTACTCGGGAGGCTGAGACAGGAGAATCACTGAACCTAGGAGAGAGAGGTAGCAATGAGCGGAGATCACACCACTGCACTCCAACTTGGGTGACAAGTTGAGACCCTGTCTCGAAAAAAAAAAAAAAGAGAAAAAACTTTTAGCAGATATATAGTTTCTTATTTTTAAACCTCCCTTCTGTGGGTGTTTTATGCTTGATTCTTTAGTTTTAGTTGCTTTAAATTTACAGTTTAGTGAATTGATGATCCTTTTTTTTTTCTTAGAAAACACAACAAAACCATATTTACCATCACATGCACTAACAAGACAGCAAGTTCGTGCTCTGCAAGATGGTGCAGAGCTTTACGAAGCAGTGAAGAATGCAGCAGACCCAGCTTACCTTGAGGTGAGAGAGTAACAGGACATATAATGAGGCTTGATGATTATTCAAAGTGGGAAGCTGTTTTAGACTCTCTGGCCATCACGGGAAGGAGTATGTTGAAATACTGCATTTCTCAAAAGGGATGTGTACATTTCTAGGATTTTCAGTGATGTGCCAAACCAGTGTGGTGGTACGTTTTCAACTCTATACCAAGTAGAGGATGGGAGGGTTCTAGAATTTTATATATTAAATAAATTTGGTTTAAAATACAGGCAAAACTTGTTTGTTTTATTTTTGTCTCTCCTGTACTCTGAAGCAAAAAAACTTTTTTATTTTTAAGATAAAACAAATATCTGCAAAGTAATGGCTTAGTTTCCGTGTTCTTAGCTGTTTCTCAAGTCCTATCTGGAGTGTACTTGATAATCCTCTACCCTAAGGGTGCTTCGGTGGAAATGTTTCAGAAGCTCTAAATTGTTAGAAGTAGCATAGGCTTTAGAATCGTGGCACTCTCATTTGATTAACAAAGTAAATGAGAATAAAATAGCTGGCCGGGCACGGTGGCTCACGCCTGTAATCCCAGCATTTTGGGAGGCCGAGACGGGCAGAATACCTGAGGTCGGGAGTTCGTGACCAGCCTGGCCAACATGGAGAAACCCCGTCTCTACTAAAAATACAAAATTAGCCAGGCGTGGTGCGCATGCCTATGATCCCAGCTACTCGGGAGGCTGAGACAGGAGAATTGCTTGAATCCGAGAAGCAGAGGTTGCAGTGAGCCTAGGTCATGCCATTGCACTCCAGCCTGGGCAACAAGAGCAAAACTCCGTCTCAAAAAAAAAGCTATTAAATGGGCATAAAATATTGTTTTAGGATCAAATAAATAATCTATATAAAAGTTCCATATAAATGTTAGTTACTATTATTAGAACATAATTTTATATATTAAGCTACCTCCTAAATATTTAGATGGTAGATACCTAAAAAAATTCAAATTCTAAGATTAGTTTGTTAGATAGGAAGGAGCAAATATTTTACCAAAACTACTGGTTATTAATTGATTAATTTCATTTACTTCATGACTTAATAAATCTTGTGAATATAGCCTTGAATTTCTTAAATAGTGGGACTACAAAATAAACAATATTTCATCAGTAATGTAAGCAGTGCTGTACTGAGTAAAATTCCCTCCTGTTCTGAAATGTTACAATTTGGGTTCTTCCTGTGAGAAGTGAGTCCAGTTTTAAAACTTGTGAGTATACTTGCTGCAGGTCTGAAAATGAAGGCTTTATGATTCTTTCTTGAAAAATTATTTGCCTCTATCTTCTATAATATTATTTGTCAAAGCTTGTGCATTCTATGTATCATCATGAAGACAGCTTTAATTTCATCCACAGAATTTAACAATTTTTTTTGTCTGGACATAAGGGAGCAGAGTAAGAGTTGGAGTAGGGCCTTGCCCAGCCACTCTGTAACTGGACAAGTAATGTATTTCTTAGGACTTCATTTCTACCTTCTATCAAGGGAAAACCTAAGAGTAGGTTATCTTTAGGGTTCTAAGTGCCTATGAGTCTATGAGATTTTACTTTTTTAAAGTTATCTTTGTAATTCTTTGAGGAGAACATAGGCATCCATTTTTAAAACAGTCCTGTTAGAATTTGTTTTCAGTAACAATGTTGAATGTTGGCCTTGTGAAATCAGGTTTTACAACAAAATGGTTTAAACACTGCCTGCATATTTAGAATCTCTATACCTCCATAAGATACAGAGATTGGATAGTCTCCCTTCCCAGTATAGATTAGGATATTAAGATGTATAATATGCTAAAGTGTAGCGGCAGTCTGATATGTTACATGTCTAAATTCCATTTTCTGTTTTATTTGTTTATTGATTTGTCTGTTTATTTTTGTTACACTGGGTAAGATTCCCAAGAGGTACAGGTAGAAATTTGCTAAAGTGAGTAGGACAGAAGTGTAGAGGCAAACATAAAAGTATGTTTAGTACATATCTGTTTTAAATTGTCTCTACTATTTAACAGTTAATGAAATTATACTCCCAGGGCTAAGAATCAGAGTTCTGGGGCCAACCTCTGCCTATGTGGTTTGTGCAAATTAGTTGTTCTCTTTGTGCCTCAGTTTTACCTACAACATGGAAACAATGATATTACCTACCTCATGGATTGTTGTGAAGATTAAATGAATTAGTACATTACTACACATAAATCTATTTCTCAAAATAATGAGCATTCAAATGTTAGCCATCTGTAATGCAGCTGGTGATGATTATGATTATTAGAGTATATTTATAATTGGAGGATCATTTTTGCCTTAGGGAAACAGAATTATTAACAGTTTGAGGCACCTGAGAATACTATGTGAGAAACTGATTACATTAACCACAGCCTGAAGATGAGCTCTAATTTTGTTGTATTTGTCCCATTTAAAGCGATCTGGTTACAATGATGGGACTTTTTTGTTTTAATTGCTTTTTATTCCAATATCTTAAATGGTCACAGGGTTATTTCAGTGAAGAGCAGTTAAGAGCCTTGAATAATCACAGGCAAATGTTGAATGATAAGAAACAAGCTCAGATCCAGTTGGAAATCAGGAAGGCCATGGAATCTGCTGAACAAAAGGAACAAGGTTTATCAAGAGATGTCACAACCATGTGGAAGTTGCGTATTGTAAGCTATTCAAAAAAAGAAAAAGATTCAGGTGTGTAAATGCTTTGTTTTTATCAGTTTTATTAAGTTAAAAAATGGCCTTACTAACAAAATGATTATAAATCCAGATAAAGTATAAAGTTAGTTTATAACAGAGAAGCAAAAACCACCAATGCCTACAAAGAGACAGTATAAAAGATGATCTGTATTTATTTTGAAACAAAAATTGAATGATAATCACTTCTTCCATTGCATCTTTCTCATCTTTCTCTAAACAGTTATTTTGAGTATTTGGCGTCCATCATCAGATTTATATTCTCTGTTAACAGAAGGAAAGAGATATAGAATTTATCATCTTGCAACTTCAAAATCTAAAAGTAAATCTGGAAGAGCTAACATCCAGTTAGCAGCGACAAAAAAAACTCAGTATCAACAACTATCGGTACAAACCTTTCAGTGTGATTTTTCAGTTTTGATAAGTGCTTGTTAGTTTATGAAATCTCCATACATTGAATTTTTGTTTTGTTTTCTGTAGGTTTCAGATGAAATTTTATTTCAGGTTTACCAGCCACGGGAGCCCCTTCACTTCAGCAAATTTTTAGATCCAACTTTCAGCCCTCTTGTTCTGAGGTGGACCTAATAGGATTTGTAGTTTCTGTTGTGAAAAAAACAGGTAATGCACAATGTATTTAATTTTTTTGTTTATTCTTTTGAAAAACATTGTCTTTTAAAATCTCTTATGATTAGTTGGAGCTACCAGTTGGCAAATTTGCTAGCTAGTGATCTGAAAGTAAGCCTCTTGGAACCTCAGATTTTTAATGAAAAGCAATTCGATATTATTTCAGGGGTAACAGTTTACATCCCAGTCTGTGCTACTTAATTTTATAGAAATTGTCCTTAATTTTATTTTCTGCAATTTATGTTTTCTTACTATTTCTAATGTATGTGTTTATCCCATTGTGATGTTATATTGATGTCCTCAATTTATTGCTTTGGCCATCACTCTACTTCTCATTGTACGGGACGGTTTATTATCTCAGAGTCAGGCTTTTATTTTATTGAATATATGGTCTTACTAAGTTCAACAGCATGAGCCTATTGTGAAGAATTCAAGAGTTTTCTTCTATTTGTTGAGTTTTTTTTTCTTAGGAGTTTTGTTCTTTCTCTTTTGCTTTTTTAAGTTTTCTCATTTTTTAAATGTGTTTGTGTTTGGTTAGTTATGTTTTAGTGCTTTGTGGGGTTTTCTTTGACTATATTATACTAGTAAGCCACATTGTTCCCATGCCATTTTGTTTCATCTTGATCATATTTGGGTGACTCTTTTCACACATTTTATTGTTATTATAGAAGGTGGATAACTTTTGTTTATTTAATTCATTGATATTTATTTAATGACTGTTATGTACCAGACACTGTTTTAAGTGCTGGGTACATAGCAATTAACAAAACAGATAGAATCCCTACCCTCATAGAGCTTACATTATGAGGTTGGGGGAGGGAGAGTACAAACAAAGAAATAAGTAACATAAATGTGTATAGTTTTTTTTAGTGCTCAGAAAAAAAAAGATTAAGTGGGTGGGAGGGTAATGTTAGGGAAGAGAGAGGGATGTAATTTTAGATTGAGAGGTGAGGAGAGAGACCTCCCTGGAAGGTTGACATTTGAGTGAAACTTGAAGGAATTGAGTGAGTGAGGTGAGGCATGTCGCCATGTGGGGAAGAGCTTTCCAGGCAATTACAAAAGTCGTGGTGCAGCAGGATCATGCCTAGTGTACCATTGAGCACTGGCAGAGACCAGAGAGTGAGAAGTAACAGCCAGGGACAGAGTCAGTGAAGAGCCAGGTTGTGTAGGGGTCCTTGTGTGAACTGTAACTTCCTGTGATGACAGGACGTCACAGGAAGATTCCAGGTGGGGGGACACAGTCTGACAGGTTTTCACAGGATCATTCAGGCCGCTGTGTTGAGAATAGGCTGTAGGGGGCGCAAGAGTACAAACAAGCCATTTGGAGGCTCTTTCAAGCAGTTATGCAAAAGATGAAGATGAACCAAACAAAAGCAGTGTAAGTAAGTGCTGAGAAGCAGTCAGATTCTTGTTGTATTTTGAAGGTAGGGGGACAGTGCAGGATGGTCTGAGCATTGGGAAGAATGGAACTGCCACTTAGAAGGAAAGACTGAAAGAAAAGCAAGTATTTGGGGAAGTTCAGGAGCTCAGTTTTAGACAGTTAAGTTTTAGGTGCTTATTAGGCATCTAAGTAGAAACGTCTGCTTGATGGTTACATAGGAGTCTGTTCAGAGGAATGGCTGGATATGAATTTGGGAGTCATCAACATACAGGGGACATTTTTTTTTTTGAGACGGAGTCTTGCTCTGTCGCCAGGCTGGAGTGCAGTGGCACGATCTCGGCTCACTGCAAGCTCCACTTCCCGGGTTCACGCCCTTCTTCTGCCTCAGCCTCTGGAGTAGCTGGGACTACAGGCGCCCGCCACCACGCCTGGCTAATTTTTTTTGTATTTTTAGTAGAGTTGGGGTTTCACCATGTTAGCCAGGATGGTCTCAATCTCCTGACCTCGTGATCCACCGCCTCGACCTCCCAAAGTGCTGGGATTACAGGCGTGAGCCACTGCGCCCGGCCGGCCATACAGGGGACATTTAAAGCCATGAGACTGGATGAAGTCACTGTGGGCATGGGAGTAGATAGAGAGGGTCTCTTCCCTCTCTATCGAAGACCTGATTGAAGCTTTTTATACTTAGAAGCAGGGAAATATAAATATAAATGTCAATATAGGAATCAGTAAAAGAAATAGAGAAATGGCCAGAGAGGTTGGAGGAATGCTGGAAAGAGTGAGGTATGCTGAAAGCCAAGAGAAAAAAAAAATTGTCGAGTAGTGAGAGTGGTTAAGTCTGTCCAATGCTATTTCATAGAATTGATAATGAAGTGAGGACCAAGAATTGATCATTGGCTTTAACACCGTGGAGGAGCACTTTCAGTGGACTGAAGTGGCGCAAAGGAAATGGAGGGAAAGGAGGAATGATAGTGAATATAGGTATTTTGAGGATTTTTGCTTTAAGAGAAGAAGAGAAATTAATCAGTAGCCACAAGGGGAATTGGGATCAAGAGAACATTTGCTTTTTCAGATGAAAGTGCTAATAGCATACTGATGAGATACTGTGTGCTAATGAGAAAGATCCAATAAAGAAGGTTAAATGCAAGATGGAAGCAAAGCAGAAACAGCTGTAGGGCACTGTTCTCAGATACTGTGTGCTATGGTCTCCAGAGGCTCTGTTCAGATTGGCCTTAGCCAGCAGTAGAGACTGTTCATCCGTCATCACAGGAAAAAAGAGTAAAGTACGTAGGTGCATATACCAGTGGAAGAGCTGATATACAAGAGGAAACTTGTGGCAGACCTCTTTTGATTGCTTCTGTTTCCTCGCTGAAACAGGACACAAAATCATCAGCTGAGAGTTGGAATGAAGAAAAGGGGGTCAGGCGCGGTGGCTCACGCCTGTAATCCCCACACTTTGGGAGGCCAAGGCGGGTGGATCATGAGGTCAGGAGATCGAGACCATCCTGACTAACATAGTGAAACACCTTCTCTACTAAAAATACCAAAAATTAGCTGGGCGTGGTGGCAGGCGCCTGTAGTCCCAGCTACTCGGGAGGCTGAGGCAGAATGGCGTGAACCCAGGAAGCGGAGCTTGCAGTGAGCTGAGATCGCGCCACTGCACTCCAGAGTGGGGGAGAGAGCGAGACTCCTCAAAAAAAAAAAAAAGAAGAAGAAGAAGAAAAGGGTGTTGAAGGTTTGGGAGAAAAGGAAAGGCATGAAATAATTATCTAAGAAAGTGGTAGAGTAGCCAGGTGCGGTGGCTCACGCCTGTAATCCCAGCACTTTGGGAGTCTGAGGCGGGCGGATCACGAGGTCAGGAGATCGAGACCATCCTGGCTAACACGGTAAAACCCCGTCTCTACTAAAAATACAAAAAAAATTTTGCCGGGCATGGTGGTGGGTGCCTGTAGTCCCAGCTACTTGGGAGGCTGAGGCAGGAGAATGGCGTGAACCCAGGAGGCGGAGCTTGCAGTGAGCCGAGATCGCACCACTGCACTCCAGCCTGGGTGACAGAGCGAGACTCTGTCTCAAAAAAAAAAAAAAAAAAAAGAAAGTGGTAGAGTAAATGGGCTAAGTAAGTACATCATGACTGCCAGGGCCCACTGGAGGTTTAATGTTCGTGAATATATTGTAGTTGTGTGATATTTTTTCAGACGTATTCAGCTCTGATGGTGTGGGCATGAAGTAGTTGGAAAGGAGAATTTAACCAAGTCTGTAGTTTAGCTGGGTAAGTAATGCAAAGCAAGAAGGGCAAAGAATCTGGGGGTATATGCAAAAGGAGGATCTAAATAATTGACCTTGGACACAATGCAGAGCAAAGAAGAGATATTAGAGGAATGTGGATCAATGAACAGGAGATAAGAAAAGTTGATTGTAGGCCCCAGTGTGTTTGAGTTAGGGTTTTAGAGGGAGTGAACTGGGCAGATCAAAGGTAGGTGGTTGAAGAAGGAGGTACTTTAAATTGAGATTCTGGGGGAAATGGAGTTATTGGAAATAAAAGTCTTGGATATGTCCACTGGAGTGAGTTACCAATGGAAAATAGAGGACATGACCATTTAAGAAGAAAACAAGGAACTTGGGAGCAACAGAGTGTTGGAAGGATTGCCTGTGAGGCTACTGAAATTTCCAGGACATAAGACCATCGTGATGACAGAATAACAGTGAGTTATGAGTTAAAATCTTCAAGAAATGAAAGGGAATGAGTGAGCTGGGGTCAATGGATGCCTGTAGCAAGGAATGGTAATGAATGAGTGTTTTTAGAGTGGGAGGAGCAGCAGTGAAGCATGAGGAAGACATCTGCCTCATCTCAGCCTCCAGTAGCACAAGGTCTGCAAGGGCAACTGTGCCGGCAGACAAGAACCAGGTTTGTTGCAACAAGACGGCAGTGAGAGCCCCTGCAGGAAAGGGTGAGGGTAGTGGAGATCTTACTGAGTTCCGGAGGCCCCAGTGAAAGGATTCCAGGAGATGGAGAGGTAGGAGGAGAGATGGTGTCCAGAAAGGCCACATCCAAAGCCTGGAAACGGAATCCAGGGAATTTGGGATGACCGAGAGCCTGTGCTGCCTTTTTTAAATGTTTTAATTTTTGTGTGTATATAGCAGGTGTGTATATTTATGGGGAAGCCTGTGCTTGTTTTGGGGACTAACACGAGATTAGCTCTTGGCCCCAAGGCAAGGTGTTGGGGGAGAAGAAAAAGTGAGGAGGCCTAGATGTCAGAGGAGTCTGGCTAGACCACTACAGAACTGCTGCCTAGTTCTCAGCAACCATGAGTAAAAATGCTGATGATCATCGGGTCAAGGATAGTCTGGAGCAGTTAAGATGTCACTTTACATGGGAGGTATCAATTAAAGATGATGAAATGCTTGATTTGGAAAACAGAGTCTTGGACCAGATTGGGTTTCTAGACACTAAACTCAGTGTGGGAATACACAGCCTAGTAGCCTATGTGAAACACCTGAAAGGCCAGAATGAGGAAGTGCTGAAGAACCTGAAAGAAGCTGAAGACTTAATCCAGAAAGAACATGCCAGTCAGTTAGATGTGAGAAGTCTAGTAACCTGGGGCAACTTTGCCTGGGTGTATTACCACATGGGCAGACTGGCAGAAACCCAGACTTACCTGGACAAGGTAGAGAACATTTGCAAGAAGTTTTCAAATCCTTTCTGTTACAGAATGGAATGTCCAGAGATGGACTGTGCGGAAGAATGGGCCTCGCTGAAATGTGGAGGAAAGAATTATAAACAGGCCAAGGCCTGCTTTGTAAAGGATCTGTCAGTGGATGCTGAAAACCATGAACTCAACACTGGGTATGCCATCACCACCTGGATGGCTTTAAATTAGCAACAGGGGATCGCAAGTCATTTTCTTTGCCTACCCTAAGGCAGGCTGTCAGGCTAAATGTAGGTGATGCATATAGTAAGGTTCTCCTTGCCCTGAAGCTTCGGGATGAAGGACAGGAAGCTGAAGGAGAAAAGTGCACTGAAGCAGCTCTGGCCAATATGTCCACGCAGACCTTTGTCTTTGGATATGCAGCCAACTTTTACTGAAGAGAAGGATTTGTGGATGAAGCTCTTGAGCTCTTAAAAACCTCCTTGCAGGCAGCTCCCACTTCTGCGTTCCTGCCTCACCATATAGGGCTTTGTGACAGGGCACAAAAGATCCAAATGAAGGAAGCTACCAACAGGCAGCCTAGATGGCAGAACAGAGAAAAGGTAGACAAAATGATCAGATCAGCCGCATTTCATCTTCAAGCTGCTGTGGAACAAAAGCCCACATTTGTGGTTGCCTATATAGACCTGGCAGGAATGTATATAGAAGCAAGCAATCACAGAAAAGCTGAAGACACTTTTCAAAAAGTATTATGCATGAAACTAGTGGTAGAAGAAATAATGCAAGACATATATTTGCACTGTGGTAGATTTCAGGAATTTCAAAAGAAATCTGATGTCAGTGCAATTATCCCTTATCTAAAAGCAATACAAATAGAAAAGGCATCTTTTTCAAGGGATAAAAGTGTCAGTTCTTTGGATAAATTGGTTTTAAGGAAACTTCAGAGAAATGTGTTAGATCTGGAAAGCTTAAGCCTCCTTAGGTTTCTCTACAAATTGAAAGGAAACATGAATGAAGCTCTAGAGTACTATGAGTGGGCCCTGAGACTGGCTGCTGAGTTTTAGAACTCTGTGGGACAAGGTCCTTAGGCACTCAAATATTGACTACTTTCATATTTCATTTGATTTTTTTGTTAACATATACTAATCGAGGCTGAGGTGAGTGGATCACCTGAGGTCAGGAGTTCGAAACCAGCCTGGCCAACATGGCGAAACCCCTTCTCTACTAAAAATATAAAAATAAGCCAGATGTGGTGGCACACACCTGTAATCCCAGCTACTTGGGAGGCTGAGGCAGGAGAATCGCTTGAACCTGGGAAGTGAAGGTTGCAGTGAACTGAGATCGCAGCACTGCACTCCAGCCTGGGCCACAGAACGAGACTGCATCTCAGAATAAAGAAAAAGTGATAATCATCTTTTCTACTTGCTGTTTTCAGAAACATATTATGTAATTCACTGTAATGATGTAATTCTTACAATTTGTACAATTTGTATCAAATTTGATAAAATATTAGTTGCATGCAACAATTAGTGAATCAGTGTGTGTGTGCATGTAAGAGAAACCATTGTATGAGTGCTATGAAATAGAAAAAAAATGTTAGGTAGATTTGTAGGAAATAAAACACTGGACTTACACTAAAATAAAAAAGTGAGAAGGTCGGCGCCATGACTCAGTGTAATTCATGACTCTCTGCTTATCCAAGATTAATTTTTTTCTCCTCTCTTAGTTACAGTGTGAGGGCTGGATATTTGAGTTTCTATTCGTGATACAGTATATATCCCTGGAAGATGTCTCTGGTTCTAGATCGTTTTTCCCAGTTCAGTGAGTAATGCTGTGTATTTACTTGCTATAACAAAGAACCATAGACTGGGGACTTTAACAACAGAAATTTGTTGTCTCACAGTTCTGGAGGCTGGAAATCCAAGATCAAAGTGTTGGCAGGGTTAATTCCTTCTGAGGCTGTGAGAATCTGTTCAGTGTCTCTCTCTTTTGCTTCTGGTGATTTGCTGGTGTTTTTTGGCATTCTTTGGCTTGTAGATATCTCGCCTCCAGCTTTGCCTTCATTGTAAGATGGTGTTCTCCCAATGTACATGTCTGTGTCTAAATTTCCCCGTGTATCAGGACTCCACTCATTATATTAGAGCCTACCCATATGTGTGGGCGGAGGATTACCCAGGTGCTGAGGCAAGAGACTGAAGGTACAAACTCTTTCAGTATAATAAAGAAAATAGAATAAGAATAGTCATAATACAAATTAGATAAAGAGATCATCATGGACAATTAGCAATCATTATTATAAACATTAATCATTAGCTTTTAATATTACTCTTTGTTGCATTACTAATATACCCTAGGAATAACCGGTGGGTATAGGGTCAGGTGCTGAAGGGACATTGTGAGAAGTGACCTAGAAGGCAAGAGGTGGGCCTTCCGTCATGCCCACATAAGGGCCGCTTGAGGGCTCCTTGGTCAAGCGGTAAGGCCAGTGTCTGGGAAGGCACGCATCACTTAGCAGACCGCAAAAGGGAGTCTCCTTTCCTTGGAGGAGTCAGGGAACACTCTGCTCCACCAGCTTCTTGTGGAAGGCTGGATATTATCCAGGCCTGCCCGCAGTCATCCGGAGGCCTAAACCCCTCCCTGTGGTGCTGTGCTTCAGTGGTCACACTCCTAGTCCACTTTCATGCTCCTCCCATACTCCTGGTTTCTTTTTGAAGTTTGTAGTAGATAGCAGTAGAAGAAATAGTGAAAGTCTTAAAGTCTTTGATCTTTCTTGTAAGTGCAGAGAAGAAAACGCTGACATATGCTGCCTTCCCTCTGCTTCGGCTACCTAAAAGGGAAGGGCCCCCTGTCCTGTAATCATGTGACTTGCTTTACCTTGTCAATCACTTAGAATATTCACTCTCCTTACCCTGCCCCTTTTCTTGTATGCAATAAATATCAGCGAGCCCAGCCGTTCGGGGCCACTACTGGTCTCTGCGTCTTAATAGTAGTGGTCCCCTGGGCCCAGCTGTTTTCTCTTTATCTCTTTGTCTTATGTCTTTATTACAATCTCTCATCTCCGCACACGGGGAGAACACCCGCTAAGCCCTGTAGGGCTGGACCCTACACATATGACCTCATCTTTTTTTCTTTTTTTGAGGTAGGGTCTCACCCTGTTGCCCAGGCTGGAGTGCAGTGGTGTGATCTCAGCTCACTGCAACCTCCTCCTCCCCAGTTCAAGCAATTCTCATGCCTTAGCCTCCTGAGTAGCTGGGACGACAGGCACGTGCCACCACACCTGGCTAATTTTTTGTATTTTAGTAGAGACGGAGTTTCACCATGTTGCCCAGGGTGGTCTTGAATTCCTGAGCTCAGGCAATCTGCCTGCCTCAGCATCACAAAGTGCTGGGATTAAAGGTTTGAGCCACTGTGCCCAGCCTGTCTTAGGATTTTTCGACTTTATAATGGTCTGAAAACAAAACATGAGTACCTTACAACCATTCTTTTTCACTTTCAGTACAGTATGCAGTACATTACATGAGATACTCAACATTTTTTTTTTTTTTTAAATGAAACAGGCCTTGTGTTAGATTATTTTGCTCAACTGTAGGCTAATATAAGTGTTCTGAACACATTTAAGGTAGGCTAGGCTAAGCTCTATGCTCAGTAGGTTAAATGTATTAAATACATTTTCTTTTTTTTTTTTTTTTTGAGATTGAAAGTCACATTTTTTGCCACGTGAAGGAAAGCCAATTAAGTCAAATTGATTAATGTTTGCAGAGTATATCTGTTTTGATCCTTTTGTTTTTAATCTACCTTGTCAAATTTAAAGTGAGTTTCCTATAAGGAAGAAATAGTTGGGTTATAATTTTTTATCCACTCTCTCAGCCTCTGTCCATTGATTGGATATTTACGTCACTTACAATGAAGGTAACTTTTGATATGCCAGCATTCAACTCTGTCATTTTATTATTTGTTTCTCCTGCTTTTCATTCCTCCATTTCTCTTTTCTTGCCTTCCTGAAAGTTACTTAAATATATTTTAGGATTCCATCTTGATTTATTTTTAGTGTTTTCAGGTATTTTTGTATGATTTTTGTAGTTTCTCTAGGTGTTACAACATACATGTATGACTTAAAACAGTCTACTGGTATCAGTATTCTGTCACTCTAAGTGAAGTGTGAAAATTTTGCTTTCATTTTGATTTTGGAGGGAAAGGGATTGGATAGTGACCATATACAGACCTTTATCTTCCCTACTTTTAAATACTACTTTCTTGGATATCATAGTATTATAATTTTTATTTTAATCATCAAGCATAATTTATAAACCGCATGAGGAAATAAGTTTATCATATATGCCCATTTCTCAAACTCTTTCCATTGTTTCTTCCTCCATCCTATTGTCCTCAGTCCTGATGCTCTGAGAGTCCTCCTTTAATCTTCCCTTTTCTGTCTGAACAATGTCTTTTAGACAATCTTTGAGTTAGAGAAAATTCTTTTAGTTTTCTGTCATCTCAGAATATTTTATTTCTCCTTTACTCCTTGAGAATTGTTTCAGGATATAGAATTTGTAGTTGGTAATTTTTCTTTCAGTACTTGAAAAATATTGTGCCACTTCCTTCTGGCCTCTGATTTTAGATGAGAAATCTTTCATCCTTCAAATCGGTGTGTCCCTATTTAAATGCATTTTCAACTAACAACGGGTTTATTGTGACATAACCCCATCATAAGTAGTCCTCGACTGTGTTTCCAGATAAGGCTACATCCACAGGTACTGGGAATTAGTCACAAGGCATCCTGTAACATCCTGGAACCTTTCCTTATGTCCGTCAGTCCTGGTCACCTGTTTGTTCCCCTGCAGTTTTTTCTCATTTCTGTTCAGAAGAAGAAAAAGGGAAAGATACTTCTTCTGTTGCTTTCCTTCAGATTTAGGAATAATAGAATTCTCAAAAATGTCATTTTACCAGTTTAGTTGGGGAAGGAGGTTAGACTCTGAGCCTTCCTATGCTTAGCTCTATCCATAATATTCTGTTTCTTAATCACCAGATTTTAAATTTTATATCATTATATGCCATGTTTGTAGGTTTTAGGTGAATGTTTCCTTTTTAAAATTTAATTTGTTGTTAAATGTTAAAGTTCTATTAGAAAGTTTCAAGGAGCCACCTTAAACCAGAAGTCTTTAACACCTAGATCTAGTCATGATGCCTCCCAGCTTAAAATCTTCAGTGGTCCCCTGTCCCTTAGAAAATGAAACCCAGACTCTTTCATATACCCCCAAAACCATTCAACTTCCTGCCTGAAACCACCACCATACACATGTCAGCTAAACTCTTTAATTTTAGGCTGGGCGCAGTAGCTAATGCTTGTAATCCCAGGACTTTGGGAGGCTGAGGTGGGAGGCTCACAAGGCTAGGAGTTTGAGACAAGCCTGGGCAACATAGTGGGATTCTGTCTCTATAAAAATAAAAACTAGGCCGGGCGCGGTGGCTCACGCCTGTAATCCCAGCACTCTGGGAGGCCGAGGCGAGCAGATCACAAGGTCAGGAGATTGAGACCACGGTGAAACCCCGTCTCTACTAAAAATATAAAAAATTAGCTGGGCGCGGTGGCGGGCGCCTGTAGTCTCAGCTACTAGGGAGGCTGAGGCAGGAGAATGGCGTGAACCCGGCAGGCGGAGCTTGCAGTGAGCCGAGATCGCACCACTGCACTCTAGCCAGGGGGACAGAGTGAGACTCCGCCTCAAAAAAAATGATAATAAAATAAAAATAAAAATACAAAAATAAAAACTGAATTAAAAATAAGAACTACTTTAAAACATAATAAAACAAACTGTACAATTTCATATTCCTTATGCACAATAACATTTAATGCTTCCTACCTTTAAAAATGTTCTTCGTTTTCCTTAGAATGCTCTTTTGTTCTCCCCCTTTTGATGAATTTGTCCTATTCATTATTCAGCTCAAATATTACCTCCCTAGTCAGATGCTTACAGTCTGGGTTAGATCCTCCTTCCTCCAGCTTTTGAAGCATTTTGTTTGCTTGGCTGTTTCAGCACTTGTCACATGGTCCATGATGCTACCTGTACATTTCTAAATAAGCCGCCTGCTAGCCCCAGTAATACAATGATCTCTTCAAGGACAGGGAGTCAGTTTGGATTTCTACTTCCACTTCGGACATCATGGGTTAAGGCAGGGGTCAGTTGTTGAAAACTCCAGGTATACAGCATCTCACACAGTTCTCATAGTCACACTGTTCATTTGCTGTTATCATTCCACTTGACAGATGGGGAAACTGGAGCTCAGAGAGATTAAGTAGCCTGCTCAGGGTCATAATGCTATAAATTGATTTGAACTCATACTTTCAGGCCCTAAAGCTGTTACATTACATTCTTTCTTATACTTCATGCTGACATGTATCAGTTGTACAAAAGCAAACTCAGCATTTGAGAGTTGGGCTTAAAACAGGGACATCTGGCCGGGCGCGGTGGCTCAAGCCTGTAATCCCAGCACTTTGGGAGGCCGAGACGGGCGGATCACGAGGTCAGGAGATCGAGACCATCCTGGCTAACACGGTGAAACCCCGTCTCTACTAAAAATACAAAAACTAGCCGGGCGAGGTGGCGGGCGCCTGTAGTCCCAGCTACTTGGGAGGCTGAGGCAGGAGAATGGCGTAAACCCAGGAGGCGGAGCTTGCAGTGAGCTGAGATCCGGCCACTGCACTCCAGTCCGGGCGACAGAGCGAGACTCCGCCTCAAAAAAAAAAAAAAAAAAAAAAACAGGGACATCTATATTTTTAATGCTTTGTTACTGTATTACAGAACACTGTGATATATAATGAGTTAATTAAATGAGAACATTTCTTAGGTTGGGAAAGATTTGTTTTGGGGAAAGCCTGTTTCCCTGGGAAACAGACTTACAGATTTCATGTAGGAGATTAGAAAATGCCCTTAGGAACAGCACCTGTGAGGAAGCAAATGCAGCAGGATTGGGCAGAAGGAGAAGAAAGGTTCAGTCAATCCCACAGGGACTTCTGGAGCTGGGACTTTGGAGTCATGCTTGCCTGAGGCAAGAGCCAGCCATTGCATACTGGCTTCTCCAGGGAGGGGCATAGCCTTAAGCAAGACATTGCCTTTCAACAGAGGGCAAGTCCAAGAGGGAACTCAGAGGTGAGTTGTCAATAGCTAGCACTCCCCAGAAGCTGGAGCCTTGGTCCTGAAGGGGATCTGCACCCGCACCATGGCATCCACTTCAGGTGGAATCTGACAGTGGTTTTATAAATTGCTAAGTCCTTTATTGTTTCAGTGAAATTTTCTGAAAGGAATTTAAAAGATTTGAAGAATTCTATGCAAGTTCAGAGTAGGCCAGACCACAAAGCTGCAAGTTTCTTCTTATCCTTTTACCTTGTGAAGATTTACCTAGTGTAGGATTCTAAAAGTGTTGAACTAAAAATTCTTCCAGTTGTTATCAGTTGTACAAGATGCATGATAATTGAAGAAATAAGTAAGGCTTCCATTTCTTTTGATGGAATTTGATCCCTATGTTAAATGTTTTTCAATAAACATGTATTTTATAATTGGGGAAAACAAGATATATTTAAAAAGGACATTTGGGAGAAGGACAGTACTATCATCAAGTTTTGAATATAATTAGAGGCAAGTTCCAAAATTAGAAAATGGAACATGCTTGAGAAACTTACAAGTTCTTTAAAAGCAGTGTTTAAGCCGGGCGTGGTGGCTCACACCTATAATCCCAGCACTTTGGGAGGCCGAGGCGGGCGGATCATGGGGTCAGGAGATCGAGACCATCCTGGCTAACACAGTGAAACACCATCTCTACTAAAAATACAAAACATTAGCCGGGCGAGGTGGCGGGCGCCTGTAGTCCCAGCTACTCGGAGGCTGAGGCAGGAGAATGGCGTGAACCTAGGAGGCGGAGCTTGCAATGAGCCGAGATCCGGCCACTGCACTCCAGCCTGGGCGACAAAGCGAGACTCTGTTTCAAAAAAAAAAAAAAGCAGTGTTTAAAATTAAGATCCATTAAATACATTTACTTGTAAAATGAAAAGAAAGAAAAGATGAACCAGCACTTGCAATAGGATAAACAAATCCTTATCTGAGAATGACATTTCCATTCTCTGTTATTTACAAGGGATACATAGTTCTCAGAGTAACAAAAGCAAGAAAGTATAAATAGTAAAATTAAATGCTTAGTGCCTCTTCCACCTCTAGCTTTCCTAGCCTCAGTTCTGTCCTGGTTTATCCCAGGATAGAATAATGGATAGCACCTACCCATCTTTGCCTTTAGAATTTTATAACTCTTGGCCAGGCGTGGTGGCTCACACCTGTAATCCCAGCAATTTGGGAGGCCAAGGCAGGCGGATCACTTGAGGCCAGGAGTTCAAGACCAGCCTGGCCAACATGGCTTGAACCCGGGAGGCGGAGGCTGCAGTAACCCACGATTGCACCACTGCACCCCAGCCTGGGCCACAGAGCGATACTCCGTCTCAAAAAAAATTAAAAAATTTATAACTCTTTATTTTGAGCTAATTTCAGACCTTTAAAAAAGTTGCAGAAATAATGGAATTTTCAAATACTCCTCACCTAGCGTCCCCTAATGTTAACATCTTGCATAACCGTAGTACAATTAGAATCAGAAAGTTAATAGTGGTATAATTATTACCCATACTGTAGATGTATTTGAAAAATTATTTAAGGTATTTTACCCTATTTCCCCTTTTTTGTTCTAGGATCCCACATTGCATTTAGTCATTTTTTTCACCTGTATTTTCTACCAATCTTTAACACTTTCTGTCTTCTTTTTCATGATCATTATGCTTTTCAATAGACTGATCAGTAATTTTGTAGCATTCCCCTCAATTTGAGTTCATCTGATGTTTTCTCATGACTAGGATGAAGTTATGCGTTTCTGGCAAGACTACCACTGAAGTGTGATGTGTCTTTCTCAGTACATCATATCGAGGGGTTAATGATGTTGATCTTAATCACTTGGTTAAGGTGGTATCTGCTGGGTTTCTCTTCTGTAAAATAACTCCCTCTTTCTTTGTGGTTAATGAATACCTTGGGGGAGATTCTTTGAGACTGAATCCTATTTCACATCAAACTTTAGCATTCATCAGTTGATTTTGTTTGCACAATTATTACTGTGGTATTTGCCTAATTATGATTTTTTTCCCGTTTCTTTCTTTCTACATTAATTGGAATTCATTGGAATTCTATAAGGAAAAGCTGTGCCCTTTCCTCTAGTGTACTTATTTCGTTATTTATATCAGTGTGGACTTAAGAACATTTATTTTATTCTGCAGGTTAAAATTTAGTGCCTTCATTATTTTATTGTTTAACTTTTTTTTTTAGCTTTGACCATTAGGAGCTTTTTCATATGGACTCCTGTGTTCTTTCAACAAGCTTTCTTCACTTTTTGAACACTTCCCTATTTTTTGGCATCATAAGATGTTCCAAGTTCATCTTGTATGTTGCCTGCCGTAGTCTTGGAATCAGCCATTTCTCTTGGCTCCTTTTTTTAGTAGAAAATGGTGTTTAGATCCAAGATCTGGTTGCTAGATATGCTCATTACTTTACTGTGGAGGCATCAGTACTGCCAGGCCCTCTCAGCAGACAGAGGTGGGAAATGTTTGTCTTCCATTTTGGATTCCCTCATTATCTAGTTGGATTTGTTTGTTGATTGGTTTGTTGGGCATGTGAAATATCACTGTGGTTCTAGGAGTCAGACCTGTACAAAAAGATATACTTAATGTCACTTCCTCCTCATCCCTGCAGTCCCAGTCCTAATCCTCCTTTTTCCCCCACTCACACCCTGTTCCTTTAGTTTCTGGTTTATCCTTCCTGATTTCTTTTGCTCAACTGAACAGATACATGTATATTTTCTTATATCCCTTCTTCCTTATAAGAAGGGGAACATACTCTAGCCTTTCTTTTGTGCTTTTCTTTTTTAACTCAACACTGTATCCTGGAAATCAGTTCATAGAAATCGTCCTCACTCTTTTTTACAGCTACGTGGTACACCATTGTTTGGATGTACCATAGTTTATCCAACTGTATCCTGTATATGTATAAAAGCTGCTTCCAGTATTTTGTAATTATAGTGTTTCAGTGAGTAACCTTGTTCACAGGTGTTTTCATTAATCTTACGTTCATGTGTATTTTACTGTTATTAGAGGTCTATCTTCAGAGTAGGATTGAAATGGGATTACAAGGTGGAAAGGTAAATGCATATGTGACTTTGCTAGGTGTTGCCAAATTTATCTCCGGAAAGCTTGCACAGATCCGTACTCCTGTCAGCAGTGTGTGTGTATACCTACTTCCACATGACCTCAGTAAAAGAATGTGTTGTCATATTGGTATTGAAATTTTAGCACTGCAAGTAACAGGTCATTTTGGAAAACCTGAGCTTTCACCAAATTCAGCTATTTTGATTTGCTTTTACTATTAGCATATACCAAAATAAATAGGCATATTAAAGGTTCCTTCCTTGCATCTTAAAATTCATCTAACACATCTATAATAACATTTTTTTTTCTCCATACTAGGAGTTGCTCCTTTCATCTATTTGTCAGACGAATGTTACAATTTACTGGCAATAAAGTTTTGGATAGATCTTAATGAAGATATTATTAAGCCTCATATGTTAATTGCTGCAAGCAACCTCCAGTGGCGACCAGAATCCAAATCAAGACTTCCTACTTTATTTGCTGGAGATTTTTCTGTGTTTTCTGCTAGTCCAAAAGAGGGCCACTTTCAAGAGACATTCAACAAAATGAAAAATACTGTTGAGGTAAGGTTACTTTTCAGCATTACCACACATTTTGGTATTTTTCTATTTTGACAGTCAAGTATCAAGGAAATAGCTTTTATACAAATTGGATAGTTGAGGTAGTATGTGAGGTAAAGTTTAATCATATATTTATTGCCCATGAACCTCAGGAGATGGGGGAATGGGGAAATGACAGCAACTAGAAAGAGAAGAATGACGTGAAGGGAAATGAGTTAGGAGAATTTGTGAGAAAGATGTTCAGAAATGCAGACTATGTAAGCAAACTGGAAATTGGTTACAAGAATAATATGAGTTATCTGTGGTTTGCAGCAGTTGGCATTGTGGTTAGTTAATAATATGGAGACTACAGGTTTACATTTAAACTCCATATCTAGTGTTTTATACAGATTATATCTCTTTGATTTGAATTAATCCCAGATAAGAGACACTGAAATTATTTTCCCTAGATCATGTATGCATTTTTTGCTTAAATCTGTATATACATTATATAATATTAGCTGGTGTTTATTGAGTGTTTACTATGTGTCAGACCTTGTTCTAAGCTTCTCATTTCATTCTCCCACAACCCTATGAGGTAGGGAACTGTTTTTCTATTTTATCAGTGAGAAACAGGTTAAATAGCTTGCCTTAGGTCAAATGCCAAGTTAATAAAACTGGGATTCATACTTAGGCCATCGAATGCAGAACCCAAACTAGGAACTGCTATGCAATGCTGCTTCCTAGTAAAATTTGAGATTTCATGAATTGGTAACTAGTGAAGAATACGCAAAAAATAAGCCTCCTAATTCTATAGTTTAATATTTGAAATATGTGTTATTCAGAATTTATATAAAAATGTATTTTTAAAGCACTAGAGTAGCTGTATAAAGAAAGCTGTGTTGATATTTTACCTAAAGACTCTATGCATAATGAATAACACTCTGCTATATCTAGTTTCTCAATTAGGGGTGGGAGTTGTAGTCATTATTTACTTCCCATACAGTGTATCTACTACTTACATCCCAGATTTTCTTTTTTTTTTTTTTTTTGGAGACAAGAGTCTTGCTTTGTCATCCCCAGGTTGGAGTGCAGTAGCACAATCTCAGCTCACTGCAGTCTACACCTCCTGGGTTCAAGCGATTCTCTTGCCTCACCCTCCCAAGTAGTTGGGACTACAAATACGTGTCACCACGCCCAGCTAATTTTTGTATTTTTAGTAGAGACAGGGTTTCACCATGTTGGGCAGTCTGGTCTCGAACTCCTGGCCTCAAGTGATCTGCCCACCTTGGCTTCCCAAAGTGCTGGGATTACAGGCATGAGCCACCGACCCCGGCCTACACCCCACATTTTCTCTGAGACACCTTCAAAGGCAGTTTACTAGTCCTGCTGAAGAGACAACTGTCATTTACATAGCATTTTAAAGTTTTACAAAATACTGTCATGAATTAGGTTAAACCATATGAAATTGCTGATATTTGACCAGCTGTGACTTTTCAAACAACAGTTTCATGTAGTTTAACCTATACATTATTTCAATTAATTCTTGGAACAGACGTGAGGTACGTGAGGCAATTTTCTCTTTTCACTAACCTACGAAGTACCTTTATAGATGTGAGATGATTCCCAGCTATTAAGTAGTAAATAGAGCTGGGACTTGAGCCCCAATCTTCCAGCTTCAATTCAGATCATATGACAACTAGATGACTAAAGAGATCTCTTTCATTCAGACACACATACTTTTTCTCTCTTCCCCTCTCCCTATCAGCTAGATTCCCCTAAATCACTGATACTGGTTTTGTAATTTTGCATTGGCATGTTTGACAATTGGTATCACATTTTTGGGTTTTCATTCTTTTTTGGTCTGAACTTTTCATTTCTGCTTTTAAAGGAAATACTTTCGGAAACAAACATGTGGGTTTGCAATTTATAAAGCAACTTTTCTGCTTATTTTCTTAGAATATTGATATACTTTGCAATGAAGCAGAAAACAAGCTTATGCATATACTGCATGCAAATGATCCCAAGTGGTCCACCCCAATTAAAGACTGTACTTCAGAGTCGTACACTGCTCAAATCATTCCTGGTACAGGAAATAAGCTTCTGGTAAGTTAATGTAAACTCAAGGAATATTATAAGTATTATATATGGAGGCCATCGTATATTCTGTCGTGGACCTAGTAAACATGGTAAAATGTAATTAAACTTAATTAGAAAGTGTTGTTATGTGGTTCCTATAAATATAGGTTATTTAGAAATTTTATTTATTGAAGCAAGATATGAAACTTTGGGTGCAAACTTTCCAAACAGGTGCTTTCATATACATGTGATTGAAAAGTGTTTTTGCCTATTTATTTCTTTTTTTTTTTTTTTTTGAGACGGAGTCTTGCTCTGTCACCCAGGCTGGAGTGCTGTGGCCGGATCTCAGCTCACTGCAAGCTCTGCCTCCCGGGTTCCCGCCATTCTCCTGCCTCAGCCTCCCCAGTAGCTGGGACTACAGGCGCCGCCACGTTGCCCGGCTAGTTTTTTTTTTTTGTATTTTTTAGTAGGGACGGGTTTTCACCGTGTTAGCCAGGATGGTCTCGATCTCCTGACCTCGTGATCCGCCCGTCTCGGCCTCCCAAAGTGCTGGGATTACAGGCTTGAGCCACCGCACCCGGCGCCTATTTATTTCACTGTTGCATACAATTAGGGTTGTTTCTAAGCTGTTTCAGTGGTTAAATCACAGTAGATGCAAATCAAGCTACAGTCTTTAATATTGGCTAATGGCTGATTCTTAAATAGCTAATACTTGCTAAGGGTATCTATATTAACTCATTTAATCCTCATAACAACCCTATGAGATAAAACCTACGTCCTCACTTAACATTGTCAATAGGTTTTTGGAAACTGATTTTAAGGGAAATGATGTATAACAAAACCATTTATTTCTCATCAGTGTTCTAACAAAATGATGTTGAAGGAAATGACATTGCTTGAAGACCTGCTGTATATTGTTTGACTCAAAGTCACAGTTTCCAAGAACCTGTCAGTGACGTTAAGTGAGGACTTTACTGTATTATCCTCATTTTATAGATGAAGAGACTCATCTATAGAGAGTATAGAGAGAGGTTAAGCAATTGCCTAATAAAGTCACAAAGCTAGAAAAGTAGATATTAGAACCCAGGTAGTGTGTGTTCTTAAGATGGCTTTAAAATGTTTATGTTTGTTTAATCTGTTAATAATAAAAAAGAAAAGATTGAAGCGTAAGTGGTGTCCCCTACCTCCTTTTAATCTTTTACTGTGATTATTCCTCATTTTTCTTTCTTTTAATGTCATTTTATATGCTCTTATGCAAAATTACTTCCATCTAGAATAGGAATAATGTGAATTGAAATCATCTAACCTATTAGCAATTGGGGAGGGAGATTGTGTGTAATATTTGCGTACTTAAATATTTCCTATGAAAAAAGTTACTTCGATTTAGTTTTTTATGTTAGTACGTAATTATGATAGGCTACCTTTTAATTTTTTTATCAGATATCTTCTCCTAATTGTGAGCTATATTATCAAAGTCCTTTATCACTTTGTATGGCCAAAAGGAAGTCTGTTTCCACACCTGTATCAGCCCAGATAACTTCAAAGTCTTGTAAAGGGGAGAAAGAGATTGATGACCAAAAAAACTGCAAAAGGAGAAGAGCCTTGGATTTCTTGAGTAGACTGCCTTTACCTCCACCTGTTAGTCCCATTTGTACATTTGTTTCTCCAGCTGCACAGAAGGCATTTCAGCCACCAAGGAGTTGTGGCACCAAATACGAAACACCCATAAAGAAAAAAGAACTGAATTCTCCTCAGATGACTCCATTTAAAAAATTCAATGAAATTTCTCTTTTGGAAAGTAATTCAATAGCTGATGAAGAACTTGCATTGATAAATACCCAAGCTCTTTTGTCTGGTTCAACAGGAGAAAAACAATTTATATCTATCAGTGAATCCACTAGGACTGCTCCCACCAATTCAAAAGATTGTCTCAGACTGAAAAGACATTGTACTACATCTCTGATCAAAGAAGAGGAGAGTTCCCAGGCCGGTAAAGAAGAATGTGAGAATAATAAGCAGGACACAATTACAACTAAAAAATATAAGCATTTGCAAAGGTGACAATAAATTATTGACGCTTAACCTTTCCAGTTTGTAAGACTGGATATAATTTCAAACCACACATTAGTACGTACGTTGCACAATGAGAAAAGAAATTAGTTTCAAATTTACCTAAGCGTTTGTATATCAGATGTTCTTGGCCTGACTCTGTTTTGGTATACTTTTGCTTCAGTTGCATATCTTAAAACTAAATGTAATTTATTAACTAATCAAGAAAAACATCTTTGGCCGAGCTCAGTGGCTCATGCCTGTAATCCCAACACTTCGAGAAGCTGAGGTGGGAGGAGTGCTTGAGGCCAGGAGTTCAAGACCAGCCTGGGCAACATAGGGAGACCCCCATCTTTACAAAGAAAAAAAAGAGTGGGGAAAAAAATCTGTAAATCTTTGGATTTTCACTACAAGTATTATTTTACAAGTGAAATAAACATACCATTTTCTTTTAGAGTCTGTCATTAAATGAAATGAGGTCTCCTAGTACAGTTATTTTTATGCAAATAATTCCTTTTAGTTTAGCTACTATTTTAGGGAATTTTTTTTTAAAGGTAACTCACTATGAAATAGTTTTCCTTAATGCACGTGATGAAATAGTTTTCCTTAATGCACATGTTGGTTCTGCTATAGTTCCATCCTGTTCAAAAGGCAGGATGAATATGATAGAGTGGTGTTTCCTTTTGAGCAGTTCCTCATCCTTAAGTCAGCATGATTATAAGAAAAATAGAACCCTCAATGTAACTCTGATTCCTTTTTACTATTCCAGTGTGATTTCTGAAATTAAAACTAAAAATTCAAATACTTTAAATCAGAAGATTTCATAGTTTTTTTTTTTTTTTTTCAACCAAATGGTCATCTAAACTCAAACCTGAGAAAGTATCTTGCTTTCAAATTGGCACTGATTCTGCCTGCTTTATTTTTAGCACTATCACAGGACCCAGAGCCTATGCCTTTTTAAACTTTACCACAAAAGCAGATTAGTTCAATTTAAGGTGATACTCTCATTTGTTATTTTTTTTTTTTTTTGGAGATGGAGTCTCACTTTGTCACCCATGCTAGAGTGCAGTGGCATGATCTTGGCTCACTGCAGCCTCCACCTCCCGGGTTCAAGTAATTCTCCCACCTCAAGCCTCCCGAGTAGCTGGGATTACAGGGACGCACCACCATGCCCAGCTAATTTTTGCATTTTTAGTAGAGACTGCGTTTTACCATGTTCACCAGGCTGGTCTCAAACTCCTGACCGCAGGTGATCCACCTGCCTCAGCCTCCCAAAGTGCTGGGATTATAGGCGTGAGCCACCGCGCACAGCCTTACTTGTTACTTTCTTATGTTTAATAGAGAAAAGGGATAAAGCAGTTCTAACAGTTAATAGCATGGAGAAGTTCTTAAATCAGATGTTTTAATGCCTTCAATTTATATATAATATCATGTTTTCAAATCTAATTATAAATATGTTTAAAACGAACAATAAATCTTTTAAAAAATTAACTTGCTTCCTTCCATAACTGTGATCCGTGATTTTCCTCTTCTGTAAAAAGCATTTACAAAAGTGTCTATTTTGCTACTCCTTGTAACTTAAGTATTCTGCAAGTCTTATTAATGTGACTTAAGTTTTATTTCTAAAACAGTTCGGTTTTCACATCCTAATTTTGCAGTGATCTACTCTAGAGCAAGGAATAAAACTTGGGTTTCAGGAGAACAGAAAAAAATTATAAGAATTTCACCTTTTCTTTTTTGAATCCTTGGTAAAACTGCTATTGTGTGTTCTCATGTAGAACACCCATTATATTGATAGATATTTAATGCACACACTTTTTTATAAATTATAAATAACATCTAAGCTACATGAACAAAATATGAAGCTTGAGTATATGTGTATATTATCCCCTCAAAAGTGACAATTTAATGATTACAGAGTCAACATACTGCATTATTAGGGATAATGGTAAAAATTTGTGTTATTTATTCAGCAATCATTTAATGAGATCCTATTGCACATAAAGAGCATTTGCCAGCTTTATGAATGATGCAGACAGTGAACACAATACAAGTCAATACTAGGTGTTCAAAGAGTTACACAAATCAGGAGCCATGGGAGTTGAAAGGAAAAACAGATCACTTCTATAGGGGATAAAGTTGATGGCATTGATCAATTTTTATGGTTTACAAACCAACTATTTCAGGGGCCAGCTAGGAGAAGAAGAGACATTAAATAGGCCAGGAAACTATTCTTTAGAGCTCTATAAAAGTTATATAACCCTAGTGGTCACTCACTTAGCCCAGGTGAGCCCAAAACCCTGAAGCAGGGAGCCAGCCAAGTCAGGAAGGCTTGACTCTGGTCATTTGAACCACTCCTGTGAAATCAAAGGAGGGTAATTTCTACTTTGGGCTCTCTGACATTTCTCCCCTCTACTAGCCCAGATGAGTCAAGCCATCCATATTGAGCTGGTTATGCCACCACCCTATCAACCAAGATACTCAGGACCACCTGGGCCTGGAAGATGGGAGCATTATTAAGTGGATCATTAGGAGATTATTGTATATTATGCTTGGAGATACAGAATTTAGCAAAACTGATAACACCTTAGATTCATTGGTATTTACTATTGTCAACCAAACTTACTCAAAGGAGATACCAGTTTTTAAAATGTTAATGAAGAAAACATTACATATGTGTTGCTGGTAGTCACGGAGATGTTGAGCAGGTTTCAGTAGTGTCAGATAATGTTAAAACAGTCTCATGTACACAGATCAAATATATAAGCAACTAAATTATAAGGTTGCTTTTGTCATTACCTTTATGATCCCTATTTATTAAAAAAAAGACTGGTAAATAAGCCTGTGATACAGAAAAACTGGTATCAATTGTTGAGTTTCTTGGCATTTAGGTAATTAAATTTTTTTATTGTTGAATCAAAAAAAGATCCAATGACAAATCCATATAAATGTGATACCATTTACAATTTTTAATAACCATAAAAAGCACCATTATATAGGACACTTAAAATAATTTTTCACAGAACATTAGAAAGAAGCTGTTGGCCAACAAGAAGTAGAGCATACGTCCTCTGTGGTCTTGTCTATCGTGATCTCACGCTAAATCTGTATTTTTAGTAGAGACGGGGTTTCACCGTGTTAGCCAGGATGGTCTCGATCTCCTGACCTCGTGATCCACCCGTCTCGGCCTCCCAAAGTGCTGGGATTACAGGCTTGAGCCACCGTGCCCGGCCTCACGCTAAATCTGATTCCAACCTGTCGGAAATTGATTTGGATTCATAAATTCAGCATCAGTATAAGACATTCCAGAGTTATGAGGACTTGATTGTCTTAATGCCACAGAAAACATCAACTGCTCGTTTTGTAATGAGCATGGCTTTTATATATCCCTGTATGATCTATATCCTGGGGTGCCTAATTTTTTGCACTCCCAAACATTTTAGCTGCCAACTAATTACACATGTTAATAGGCATAATTTTAAAGTCATTTAGCTATTCCTTTTAAAAGTTGGTGTTTTATGAAGGCAGGCTTATTTTATTTACACTATTAGCACAACAGCCAAAAGTTATTCAGGTTTAATCCTGCTGAATAAAGTAGTAGAAACACAAGGTGTGACTTTAAATAATGACACTGATTTCCCTCAGTAGCTCCTATAGCTATTAAGGATTTGACAGTATTTTTAACAATGATACATCATTAAAATAAAGGAATAACTTCCCAAAGTATCTACTTTGAAGAACATTGTTCCCAGATGTATACTTTCTGGCATATTAACATTAAAGGAAAATCAGTATCATAGAGTCGCACATCTCACATTTTTAGATACATAGATTATCAAAATAGCAATGGTGCTAAAACTTTTCCTGTCCCCCCACCACTTTTCTCAACCTTCCCAACTTTCCTGATGGAGATGAATTTCCTGAAAAAATAAATAGATCAGAGAAAATGGTACTGAAGCTTATATATAATATAAACGCTTTATTTCATCTATGAACCTATGTAAATAATTATGTTCTTGGGTGTGTTCTCAAGTTTTGGTTTCAAATTCTTACCCTAGAGAAAGAGCCTGTTTACTCAAATCTGCAGAATTCCCAGCATCAGACCATGCATATAGAAGCACTTGAACAAATTTTGGTGAAGATAATGAATATAATGACTTTGCTCAGAAACGTTTGAGTTCAGCTATTTAACACTGGAATTGGAGCTCTGACTAAAATGCAACAAAGAATAACAAAAATTGAAGTAGAAACTGACTTCGGAAAATTCTGCATGGCTGTAAGGTAGGCCTCTAATATCCATGGTGACAGCCGCCCCTTCTGTTATAGGAGCTCTCATTTGTAAATCCGCCGTGGGCCCTCCGGTTTGGAAACTCTGTGTAGGAATTCCAGTATCTGGCATTGTTGGAAGGCAGTGCATTATTGCTGTCCTGGTTTCTGTTCATTCTGCTTGGTTTTTCTGCATGAAGCACACTATGAAAGGTAACATCGTGTTCATACCGTTCTTTCATTCGGTGGATTTTTTCTCTTGAGACACCATGAATGTTTCTTCTACATGGAAAAAAGAAATGCATTTAGTTAAGGCAGGATATCACAATGAGTTACTTATATTTCACAAGTCCTCTAGGATTGAACACCATGAGATTTTTTAAAAATCATACATTTGCCTGTTAATGTCATGCATATATCATCTATTTATGTTAATCAGTCCCTGATATATACTACTAGGAGATGCTTATTAAAACAATCTTAAATTCTAGTGGGCAGAAGAATCAACTGGGGATATAGTTAGAAATATAATTACCAGAGATTCCAACTACTGAATGGGGTCCATGAACTCGGATTTTAATAGCCACCTGAGGCAATTCTGATGGAGTAGTCCACAGATCCACTTTGAAGACACTATCTGCCTATTACCATAAGAGGAACCAGCCTTACTCCTAAGAAGTAAATTCTTATCTCACTGGCTATTGTAAGTCAATGACATTATCGAACAATATAGATAGAGAATATCCGAACCCATGCACTCAATCGTTAGTATTATTTGAACATTTATTACTGTATAAATTAGAAGCAGCATCTAGATCATAAATGAATTGCAGACTGCTCAACATCTGAAGATCTTTATTTAGCCTAAATGCAAAAACACCATTGACATGTGCAGTCCCATGCAGAGAAAGTGCTTTTCAATGTTCGTTGATGAAGAAGCATTTTAGCAGAATGTTAAATGCATCCTTTTAAAGGACCAAGTCCAAGCCAAGATTTAGCATTTAGCATTATATTAGAAAACTGACCCAAAACTAAAGTCTTCACGTTAATAATTCCAAAGTTATCAATTTCCAAGAATTACCATTTCTGGCCTGAAAACTACCATGTCCATTTCCAGCCTGAAAAGATTCTTTTGTTCGGTCTGAAATACCTGAAAATAGCAGGATACATAATGAGGAACTAGAAAAACAAAGAAGTACCTTGCTAACTCTTGAACGTTGAATTTCCAGCGAGTGTCAGGTTCTCGGAATATAACTTCATAGTTATTTTCAAGTGCCTGATTTTTCAAAAGTACATAAAACATTGAAGACATAGTATGTATGTTTGGGAATGTTTATGCTGCCATTTAACATTTACTACAAATCTTTTCTAGAATTCCTTTTGTTTTACCAGTAATCCAATGCCTTAATTTATCATAATAAATGCAGTTGTTTCATTCCCATACTTAGCCACTCTCATAATTCTCCATGATAAATTTTGCTCAATTTTATCTAGCATGTAGGAAATTTGTAAAGGTTCTTTGTTTTGGATATCTTTAAAAATAGATGACTGAGCTAGTTTAAAACGTCCTGAACACCGGTATGAGCAGTGAACTCAGTGACTTCTCAAAGTCACTTACAGGATTTTTGTAGATTTACTTGTCAGATGTCTTGTCCTAGCCCTCATGCCTTCCTTTAGAAAGTGGGAGTACCATAGGAACATAACTGGTGAAATAAAAGTGATAGTCACTTACTTTGTATCAACTTCCCTCCAAAAGTAGCTCTCCCCATTATGCAATACGATGTGGGTCAATGCACCGGGCCCCATTTCCTTGAGTTTAGAAAACTATTATAATTTCCTTATAAACATCCAAATATTGTTTGCATTCATAAATTGACTACTACCTTATCTCAAACTGAATTTTCTATTATCACTATAATTTATTGTGTTTATAAAACATAGAGTGGAAAGAGCTAAGCAAAAAGGTTTCCTTTTCATTCTTTACATGGGCACTTCTCAGTTGGGAAGTTTTTAAATAACACAACTGGAAACCTCTCATTTTTAAGTCTAATGAATAACTGAGGATGCCTGGAAAAGAGTATACATATCCAGAAGATAAAAAGTAAACTGAGGCCGGGTGCGGTGGCTCACACCTGTAACCCCAGCACTTTGGGAGGCCGAGGCGGGTGAATCACTTTAGCTCAGGAGTTCGAGACCAGCCTGGCCACCACGGCAAATCCCCGTCTCTACTAAAAATACAAATACTAGCCGGGCGTGGTGGCACGTGCCTGTAATCCCAGCTGCTGGGGTGGCTGACACATGAGAATTGCTTGAATCTGGGAGGCAGAGGCTGCAGTGAGCTGAGATCGTGCCACTGCACTCCAGCATGGGAGACAGAGTGAGACTCTGTCTCAAAACAAAACAAAGTAAAATGACTTCCCTTAGGCTACTGGTCAGTTAGTCATTAAGTCTTGGTTTTAAGTGATGGCCTTCATTCAATTGACTCTTCACGTGCCTGTTCATTTCTCGCCCAAGTAGACTCGACATGAACTGAAGTAACCACAAGTGTGCGGCTCATTCTTCCTTACATTCACCGAAGCCCCACAATCTGGGCGTAAGTGGAACTGATGATGATCGTTAGAGAAAAGCACACCTGTAGGTATGCCAGTTAGCCCCAGATGTAAAAAGAAGCCTAACATCGTGAGCCCAGTCTGGACCTATTCACTTCACAATTAACCAGGTAGGGATTCTGCATGATGCAAGGAGGATACTCCACTGTGCTTCCTGCCCCATTTGTATGGTTCTGGATGCTTCCTCCTTTCTAGACCCAATAGGGAATGAAAACATAATCACAAGAGATGGAATATGTATGAAAAAAGACCAAATAGACTTCACAATTAAAGGATAATGCAGGCATCATGCTGTTCTTTGCTATTCTGACAATGGAGAGCTGAGCTGTTTTATATTTATATTTGCATTCTGTCTTCTCAATAAGATTACAATGTTAATCCTAATTCTGTTTTTATTTTTTAATTTTTAATTTTTTTTTTTTTTGAGATGGAGTTTCACTCTTGTTGCCCAGGCTGGAGTGCAGTGGCGCAACCTCAGGTCACTGCAACCTCTGCCTACAAGGTTCAAGCGATTCTCCTGCCTCAGCCTCCCAAGTAACTGGGATTACAGGCGCCCGTCACCACGCCCGGCTATTTTTTTGGATTTTTAGTAGAGATGGGGTTTCACCATGTTGGCCAGGCTGGTCTTGAACTCCTGGACTCAAGTGATCCGCCTGCCTCGGCCCCCCAAAGTGCTGGGATTACAGGCGTGAGCCACCACGCCTGGCCCTAATCTGTTTTTAAACTAAAATATTCTGTTGCCCTGGAACTCCCAGGCAGCAACAGTACACAGTGTGGAAATCCCCGGCTCACCAGAGGCAGAATGGTCCTGTTGTGACCTGTAACTCCACTAGGAGCGTCATCTAGTTGCGTATTGCTCTGCACATTTCAGTGGGTGCTCCTCTGTATGCCTCGCCTTAGGAAAGTAATTAAGACAGAAAAGTTATCAAGAATTCACACCAAGGACCATTTGCCAAGGACTATTTTAAAATTGTATCCTGAAGTGAGATTAGCATCTCAGCAAACTTCAGCCATTGAACAGCAGAGAAACACCAACATAAAACCTCGTTACCTGCTCCCTGGGAGAACTACTGTTAGCAAATATGAAATCATGGAACATCAGAAAAAGAGGAAAGAACAGATGCTTCAACTTTCTCACAAAATGTCCATAACTGAAAATTCAGAATGATACTTCTTCCTACCATGACTGCATAGGGCTTCATTTCCCAGGCGTGGAGGTTGGTATTATCAATAATAATGGGGGATATGCCATTCCTCATTGCTTTTCTTGCTGCAACACAATGTTACATAACAGTGAACAACATGCAACAATCAGAGGGAAGGGTAAGCGTAATCTCTATTGGTCATTTGTATTACAGGATGCCCTCATCTCCTCATCACACAACTTCAGTGCCACCTATTTCAGAGCCCACTATCAATAATTTTCTTTCTCTGGAATCTAAGGAGGTTACGCTCTGGTGTTCTGTTTTGGGGAAAAAAACGGCAGAACTTTCGGTTAAACTCCTTCCATTAAATTTATTCATTCTGCAGCAGCTACAATCTATGTGCACATCAGGGTTTCCCAGGAGTTTGGAAAGGCATTTGTCACCTCTTTTTTGGTTCCATTCATGAGCTTCCTCCAGGAAGTCAGGATTGAACTCATAGGCACCATCTTCCCTGAAGAAAAAATCATCCGTGCTGAAAATCAGGGCCCTGGGAAAGTCATGCTGCAATTGTCTGGAAAGTGGAGAAATTAGAGAGAGAGATGTTTTCAATATTATGTATAGTCTCAGTAGAAATAATTTCCTTCCATCTCTAACATTTAGCAGTTGTAATATTGAGACCACCAGGTTTGGAGTTGTTAAAATGCAGCTTTAAAAGAGAGATGTTTATTATGTCTAGAAGGCATTACTCCTTAGCAGGAGGTGGGAGAGGGCTGAGAGGCGGCAGTGTGTGCTGCTGGTCCTTGAAACTAAGGTACAGTCACTGCCGCTGCCTTCTGCAGCAGCAAGGACTGACTCAAGAAGAAACTGAAGTAGGCCGGGCGCAGTGGCTCAAGCCTGTAATCCCAGCACTTTGGGAGGCCGAGACAGGCGGATCACGAGTTCAGGAGATCGAGACCATCCTGGCTAACACGGTGAAACCCCCTCTCTACTAAAAATACAAAAACTAGCCGGGCGAGGTGGCGGGCGCCTGTAGTCCCAGCTACTGGGGAGGCTGAGGTAGGAGAATGGCGTAAACCCGGGAGGCGGAGCTTGCAGTGAGCTGAGATCCGGCCACTGCACTCCAGTGCGGGCGACAGAGCGAGACTCCGCCTCAAAAAAAAAAAAAGAAGAAACTGAAGCTAAGTTGGGGGCCTGGTGACTGTCTTTCCTCCTGAGCACCAATCCCAGTGCCCATTTCTCTCCAAGGCACCAGTGCCCCCACCCAAGACCTGCTCATGGGTGCCAGATCCCCACGTTGCAGCCCTTCCCTCGGCCCCCTAAACTCTGAGCTGGCCCATTTCCTTGGAGCTCTGTTCTCTGTAAGGACCCATCTGAGAAGCTAGTTCTAGTATTAAATGTGGGTAAGTGATGCATGTGCTCTACTTTATTAGGTAACATATTTATATTTTAATGATGGCCTGAGCCAAATGGGAGAAAAGCAAAATGGGAGAAGGAAAGCGACAGAGCCACTGTCCCCTACCTTCCTACCCTCCACCACTCTGAGCGTAAGTAGGAAATAGCACAGCAAAAAGAAACACCACCATGGAGCTCCCCTTTAAAGCAAAACCAAAACAAAATGAATATGCTTATGCAGTGCTGCACAAAAGAACTTCAAAGAGAAGATGTTTCCACTTGAAATCCTCGCTCGTACTATCTTTTGGCAGAAGGTGGATGTCATGCTCTGGAGGAACTGGAGACGTCTCTGAGCTTCATTTCCTCATCTGTAAAAACTGAGGACAAACAAACCCAGCCAACAGACAGAAAATATGGTCACGTGGCCATGCTCAGAAGAAGATATTTAAAAATCGGAGGAAAAAACGTTGGAGAATGACAAGGACAGGAAATGCAAAGAGAAAGCAAAGCTATTCAATGTCTTTTTTGTTGTTGGTCTTCTCCATGGAGCAGAATGATCTTTAATCCAGGAAGAATGGAACAAACATGAGGCCTTGGAGCCACAGATGAGTAAGCACTTCAGGTGCCCTGACAGGCTTGGGAGCCTCTGTTTTCTCAACTGTAAAACACAGATAATTATCCCTACCTATTACACAGAGCTTCTAATCAGACTGAAATGAGGCCAGTATGAGAAAACATTTTGTACCCAGTAAGGCACTTTACAGAAGTAAAGTGGTGTTATAATAACCAGGAGGCCACATTGACCAACCCAGACTGTTTCTGTGCCATGGTAATAAACACATCGGAGAGCGCGTGTCAAGCAGCCCTTGAGGTACTGCAGTGAATTAAGAGAGAGATGAAAGACAAAAGTAAAATGCTTCCATTTTCAAAAATGGGTGAATACACATTCCAGAAATGGTAACTAAATAGCTGTCAAAATTCTTCAGAAGCTTGATAGCATTTAAAAAGAAGGCAGCCTAGATCGCTGAAAAAGTAATTCCAAACCAAATGCATTTTTTTTAATGAACTAAACAGTGGCAAACAAGGAAATTCAGTGGACATACTATCTTTGTTTAAACAGGAATCGGACAGTCTCCCTTGATAGCCTTGTGGGGGAAATGCAGCCAGTAGATAATATACTTTAATACCAAAAGAATATTAGTTAATTATCCAACTCATTAAACATTTATTGAGCACCTAACATGTGCCAAGTGCCAGGTGAAGCGTTAAGGTACAGAAAGTAGCTGCTTTCAAGGAATTCATGGCCCAGCCAAAGGAGCCAGCGCAGCGCACAAAGGAAAAAGCTGGCCCAGCAAAGCGCTGAGAGAAAGGGTCCGGAGCCGGGGAAAGGAATGCCAAGGAGTGATGCAAGTTTGACTTAGTCCCTGAGGGATGAGAAAACTGTTGCCTCTTAGGGGAGGGGCTGAGAACACCGGCAGGAAAGAGAGGAGGAAGCGAGTGCCCTAGGGCTTGTTAGGGGAGAAGAGGCTGTAGGGAAGAGCAGAAAGACTCTAAGGGTTAAAAGAAGCAAATCATCTTTGCAACAGTGTTTTCAATTCCGACTGCCACACAATTTAAAGAGAAATTTGGCCACCTTGAAGGTGTCCAGAGAAGAGTGACCAGGTACATACAAGGTCCAGAAACCATGTCGGAGGAGCAGAGATCCTCGAAGACAGGCGGAGTGTTTCAGGCAGAACAGATAATAAAAGGGATAAGGTGATAGTTCTCAGACGCTGGGAAGCCTGTTGTGTGGATGCGGGAATGAACTTCTGTGTTGGCAGTTTGGGCTGGGCTCAGGTGGGCCGATCTGCGGGCCTTGCCTGGGGTCCCTGCGGCAGCTGCGTCACCTGACAACGTGGGGCTGGGCACAGTGCCCTAAACAGGGTCCTTCACACGTGTGGTAGTGCTGGCTCTCACTCCGCAGGGCCTGTCATCCCGAAAGAGCCGCACCCAGGCCTCTTCACAGACCGCGGTATCTCAAGAGAGCACGACAAGAAGCTGCTTGCCAGCGCTCCCGCACCTTCTGTTGGTCAAAGCGAGTCACTTTGCTGGCCCACATTGAAGGACGAGGAAAGCAGACTTCTTGATGGAAGGAAGAGCAAAGAAAACGTGGCCACTTTAAATCTAGTACAGATAAAGCCAGTGACACGAAGGGAGGGGTAAGTATAAAGACTTGATGAACCCATGCTCATAGTTTCCATATGAATGTTTGTTATTCCACTTTAAAGATACGCAAATCGAAAAGTCCAAACCTTAACCTCCGATGCAAACAATTATAGACAGGAAAAACATCTAAGGTAGCACTGATGCATTTTCAGGTATGTATATTTTATATTTGTGAACACTGGAGTTTTAAAATGATTTTCATCAATATTATTTAAATAATGAAAGTTGTGTTCAGAGATTAAGTAATAGTGTATAATGTGTTTCCTTTATCCTCTCTATACTCAGTTAAGCAGCCATGGTAACTGAATCCAAGATTTTTTTTCTCTTTCTGGTCCCAGATTTGATATCCCTTCTACACCTGGTTTCATTTATTCTCCTATTAAGTCTGCTACTTATCAGTTTTGTTTTGTTGTTTGAACATTTTCAGACTTGAATTTTTCTTTTCATATACATACCCTTATCTGCTCTTGTTTTCCTCTTTGTGGTTTATATTATTGATTGGAAGTTAATACTTTATAATATTTCCTTTAAAAAGACTTTAAGGCATGAGTATCCAATTCACTGTTTGTTTCATGTTTGTCTTATTTGAATCCTATTTCCTTCTAGAAAACAAAAACAGCACATACACTACTGCCCTTTTAATTACAACATTTTACCTTAGAGTAAAAGCTAAATGGTTCAGGATCACTATGGGGCAAGAACACCATCTCATCATTTCCTGAGACACATCTGACAGTGGCCTCCATACTCTTCCTAACAAACAGGCAGACAAAAATAAGGGTGTTTTTCCACCTTTAAGGCTCTCATGGATTTTTTGTTTTTTTGTTTTTGTTTTTTTTGGCCTGTGTGATCTTCCTGAATGACTTCAAAACTCATTTTATCTTCACCTAAATGTTAAATTAGCACTAGCAGCCATAGTAGTATGTTGAATAGGCAGGACAATAAAAACTCTACTAGCTAAATAAAGAACTGATTAAATAGACAATCTTGAGATTCTCAAACTTAAGTGGAAGCAATAAATACCATTCCATCAGCTTCAGAAGTGATGAGGGTTAAGCCCCAGTTCTATCTTTATGGTGGTCAGGAGCCTCATGCATTAGGGAAATTGAGAGAATGAAAATAAAAGGGAAAAAATAGAAAGGCAATTAATTCCATATAACCTTCACCTGCCACAAACCCCCCTGAAATTCATTTAAAATCACTATTATGAGAGAAACTCAGGGACTAATCTTCATTTCACAACTTATTCTTTTGTGTAATTCTTTATTTAAATAATAGAGAACCATAGAGCTATATTTAGATATCTCTTCAGCCAGTCACTCACTCACTGAGAAAGTCAGACATTGCATGTAATTTTAACTTGACGCCCAGCTTTTTACTAGGGAAATTTTCAAGCTTGCAAAAGTTAGATGGCATAATATACTCAATCCTCATATACACATGACCAGTTAGTATCATGTGGCCAGTCTTCTCTCATGTCTTTCCTATTTCATTCCATCAGTCACTCCATCAGTGTTCAGTCGCCCTGCTTGTCTCATCAATGTTTTCCTCTAGTTGGTTTGTGTGCATCAGGGACCAAACAAGATCCACACATTGTATTTGGTTGCCATGTCCCTTAAGTCTCATTTATCCTATAGTTTACCCTCTCCTCTTGATTTCCACCTGAACTTCTCCCACCACAGCCTTTTAATTAGAAAATATAAAAATCTCTGGAAATGAGTTGAAAAACAGTATAGTGAACACTGCTTACCCTTCATCTATGGTCACCAGATGTTCACATTTTGCCTTATTTTATGTCTCTCCTATATATATTTTTGGAGAACCATATGAAAGTAAATTGCAGGCCGGGCGTGGTGGCTCACCTTTGTAATCCCAGCACTTTGGGAGGCCAAGGCGGACGGATCACTTAAGGTCAGGAGTTTGAGACTAGCTTGGCCAACATGGCAAAATCCCATCCCTACTAAAAATACAAACATTAGCCAGGCTGGTGGCGCACACCTTTAATCCCAGCTACTCGGGAGGCTGAGGCATGAGAATCACTTGAATCTGGGAGGCAGAAATTGCAATGAGCTGAGACCGTGCCACTACACGCCAGCTCCAGCCTGGGTGACAGAGCAAAACTCTGTCTCAACTGTCTCAAAAAAAAAGGTAAGCTCCATACATCGTGATACTTTATTCCTAAATTCTTTGTCAAGTATCTCTTAAGAATAGGAACAATTCCGCCGGGTGCGGTGGCTCAAGCCTGTAATCCCAGCACTTTGGGAGGCCGAGGCGGGCGGATCACGAGGTCAGGAGATCGAGACCATCCTGGCTAACCCGGTGAAACCCCGTTTCTACTAAAAAATAAAAAAAATTAGCCGGGCGAGGTGGCGGGCGCCTGTAGTCCCAGCTACTCGGGAGGCTGAGGCAGGAGAATGGCATGAACCCGGGCCTGTCATCCTGAAAGAGTGATTAATTCATAAGAGCTAATGTTAAGTGTTTATTTTATTTTATTTTATTTTTTTATGTATTTATGTATTTATTCAGAGATGGAGTCCCACTCTGTTCCCCAGGCTGGAGTGCAGTGGCACAATCTCAGCTTACTGCAACCTCCACCTCCCGGATTTAAGCAATTCTCTTGCCTCAGCCTCCCAAGAAGGTGGAATTATAGGCACACACCACCATGCCCGGCCAATTTTTTTGTATTTTTAGTAGAGACCGGGTTTTGCCATGTTGGTCAGGCTGGTCTCCAACTCCTGACCTCAGGTGATCCACCTGCCTCGGCCTCCCCAGGTGCTGGGATTACAGGCGTGAGCCACGCTCCTGGCCTAATGTTAGGTTTTTAAATTTAAATTTTTAAAATTTCTCCAATGGTCTAAAGAATATTTTCATAAGTTTCAAGTACTGCATTTGGTTATTATGTCTGGTTAATATCTTTGAATCTAGACCTGTCCTCATGCTCTTTTCGTTTCTCTAGTTGGCATGAGAATGTTCTGCATTCTGGGTTTGTGTGGTTGTTTCGTAGTGATTAAACCCAGATTAAATGTTTTCTAGAAGCAAAGTACAAAGGTGATGTTTGTGTACTTCTGATTGCACAAAATGACAGTCTGTCCCACCAGGCTAAGTTCAATGCTAAGTTCCATCATTTGGCTAAAGGGTGGTGTTAGCCAGACCTCTCCACTGGAAAGGAACCTCGCTTCCTTTGTAATATTAAATAATACGCGGGAGAAAACCGTGAGCCCATGTACTGATCCAATTTTCTGTTTCCCTCAGCAATCTTTACATCTATTTCTCTGATCATAAAACAAAAAAAAGTGCAAAAAAGGAGGGGGGTTCCTATATTCCCCTATCTACAAATAATTATTAACATTTTTGTCTTCTTTCCAGGACTGGAAATATATATATAATTTCTTTTTATTTTATCTCTTGTTACATGAAGAGGAACATCATGTAGAGTAGACCAAGTTTTCACCAAGCTCTTTCGGGTTTTTTTTTTTTTTGAAGACAGAGTCTTGCTCTGTCACCCAGGCTGGAGTGCAGTGGTGCGATCTCGGCTCACTGCAGCCTCCACCTCCTGGGTTCAAGCAATTCTCCTGCCTCAGCCTCCTGAGTAGTTGGGATTACAGGCATGTGCCACCATGCCCAGCTAATTTTTGTATTTTTAGTAGTGATGAGGTTTCACCATGTTGGCCAGGCTGGTCTCGAAGTCCTGACCTCGGGTGATCCGCCCGCCTAGGCTGCCCAAAGTGCTGGGATTACAGGCGTGAACCACTGTGCCTGGGCTAACCAAGCTTTTTTCCATAGCAAATTATTTCCCACCTTATAAAATATTCTGTGACATGATTTTAAATGATACAGCATACTTATTCCTACGGATGTGCCATAATGTAATGCCTAACCAATAACTTAATGTTTAACCAATGGTCTATGGTTACTCATTTCGTTTGTCCCTACTTCTTTTTTTTTTTTTTTTGAGACGGAGTCTTGCTCTGTCGCCCGGGCTGGAGTGCAGTGGCCGGATCTCAGCTCACTGCAAGCTCCGCCTCCCGGGTTTGCCATTCTCCTGCCTCAGCCTCCGGAGTAGCTGGGACTACAGGCGCCCGCCACCTCGCCCGGCTAGTTTTTTAGTAGAGACGGGGTTTCACCGTGTTAGCCAGGGTGGTCTCCATCTCCTGACCTCGTGATCCGCCCGCCTCGGCCTCCCAAAGTGCTGGGATTACAGGCTTGAGCCACAGCGCCCGGCGCTCCTTCTTTAATTATCAGCAAGATTAGCTTGTGTGTGTGTTGATCATTTAGAGATACTCTTTTGTGAACTGCACTGTCACGTCCTTTGGTGAATAAAGCCTCCTTATTAGGAGGTTTATCTTTCTTATTGAATGTCAATTTTTTATTATGTACGGCAATTGCTTTTTAATTTTGTTTATAATAACCTCTAAAAGTCCAAATTTTAGTTGGGTTCAGTGGCTTTCTTTTCTTTTCTGCTTGTCTTTGATTCCTCTCATGATTGGCTAAGATTGGTTGTTCCAATAAATTCTATTATTTTTTTAAAAGAGTACTAAGCAGTGAACAAAGAGCTTCGCATATATTCTCTCTCTTTAACCTTTATAACTTAATTTTATGAAGTAAATCATTTTACTTTTACTTGGTTTACAAATAAAGAAACCAGGGCTCCAAGATCTTAAAAACTGGCTTGGGTTTCTACCATTTGCATGTGGGGCTGCCAGAACCTTACCTCAGGTCTACTCAGTCAGGGCACATGGGTGTTACAGACTTTGTGAGCTCTTGGGGATCTGAGAAAGCCTTGCTGTTGTCTTTGTATGAAAGACAACAGACTAGATGAGAATTACTGAACTACAATCTTTTTCCCACAGGCATTAATATTTTAAATGTAAGTTCCAGTTCAACATGGGTTCACACGCATTGAACAGAAACCCCAGTTAGTGGATTTCCAACAGTGGTGGCTTCAATAAAATTAAAGTGTCTATATCATGCACGTAAAAATCCAGAGGTAGAATCCAGAGCTGGTATCACAACTCCATGATCAACATGGACCCAGGAGTCTAGCATTTTTTTTGGCATGAGGCTTCCATTCTTCAGAGGGCCTCCTAGTGGCCACTGCAGGGCCAGGCTGCACCTCCATGTTCCACACAGCCAAAGAGGCAAGGGGGCCTTGAAAACTAGTTTTATAGTTGGGCACACTGCCACACCCAACAAAGTGTGCTTGCTAAAGAAGAAAGGGAAGTTAACTAACAGCTTTTGCAACAGTCTTTCCAGGATATATCTAGATATTTATTTTTTTTTATCACTTCTGAGTCTTCAAGTCAAATATGTTCTATGATATCTTTATTTGTTGCTTTGGTTGTATTTGCTCTGGTGATTTTTGGCTATATTGATTTTCACATTTGTCTTCTACATTATTGTTTGATTTTCTGCATTGTGACTCTGCTTATCTCTAATACACTTCAAAATTCTGATACTTTAGATTCTTTTATATATCATTTAACTCCTTTTTAATTTTCTGCTTCTTAATCAACTTCCTTCATATTTCAGACTCCTAATCAGGAGTTTTGCTTTAATCTTTTATATCATAGAGAGGAATTTTTTAGAAAAAATGTAAATATAGAGAAAGACAAAAGAAATAATAAAACACCTGCATACCCACCACCTAGAGCTCATAATCATGAACATTTTCTCATACTTGTTTTGTTGGCTTAAAATTCAGCCAACCCCCCACCTTAACTCTGGCACTCCCAGACACCTTTACCATGCTTCTCTCTCCCTTTTTCAACGCGCTTATCAACACCTACATTAACATACGGTTTCCTTAGAGGTTACATCCATTTCCCTACCTCTGGCACATAAGGTCCACAAGGGCAGGATCTTTGTTTTGTTCACTGATGATTCCCAAGTACCTAGAACACTGTGTGGAACATATAAACACTCAATAAATATTTGTTGAATTAAAAAATGAAGGAGCATTACATTTTTTAGATCTATTCATGTTGATATATAGACTTAGTCCATTTTCTTTAACTGCTACATAGTACTACTCCATTATCAGCAAAATAATAAATATAGCCAACGTTTATTAAGTGCTTATTGTGTGCTAACCACTATTCTAGAGGCTTTACATTTTTTACGTAATGCTCAAATAGACCTGGGCTATAAGTACTGTTATTAATCCCCAACCCCCATGTTACAGATAAAGAAATTAAGGCCAACGAGTGGTACAGCTGGATTAAAACCTAGGAGTCTGGCCCCAGAGGTGCACACTACACTGCTGTGCTTGAGCACTATAAAATAACCACCTTTATTTATGTATTTTCTCTAGTGATACTTGTTTGCAATTTTCCAATTTCATTGAACTTCCTTATGCCTACCTGTTGTGCATATGTGGACATTTCTTGGGGATATATAGCTCCAGTGGCATACCTATGAAATCCTTTGCTTATTTTTTGAGAGAACAGAGCAGAGCAGATGCTAAAATTGTCTTTTTTCCTTGAGAATTTTTTTTTTCTCTGATAGAATACATGTTCCATGAAGGCAGGGATTTTTGCCTCCTTTGTCCACTGCTCCATTCTGAGCATATAGAATGCCAGGCACATGGGAGGTGCTCAGTAAATGTCTGTGAATATATTAATGGCTCTTGGCTACAATGCTCTTTTGGCCTAATTATGCAAACTCTTTTTATTCACCCCCACCCCCACCAAGACGGAGTCTTGCTCTGTCTTCCACAGCTGAAGTGCAATGGTGTGATCTCGGCTCACTGCCACTCTGTCTCCTGGGTTCAAGCAATTCTCCTGACTCAGCCCCCTAGTAGCTGGGATTACAGGCACCCGCCACCACGCCTGGCTAATTTTTGTATTTTTAGTAGAGATGAGGTTTCGCCATCTTGGCCAGGCTGGTCTCAAAGTCCTGACCTCATGATCTGCCCGTCTTGGCCTCCCAAAGTGCTGGGATTACAGGCGTGAGCCACCACACCCAGCTGGCAAACTTTTTGTAAGGCCCCAAGCTGTGTGAGAACTTCTATTTACTCATTTTTGTACAATGAGAATTTTACCCAAACCTTAGATTCAGTTCACCCCCAATATAGTTTGGCTGTGTCCTCCCTCAAATCTCATCTTTAATTGTAGTTCCCATAATCCCCATGTGTCATGGGAGGGACCTGGTGGGAGGTATTTGAATCATGGAGGCGGTTACCCTCATGCTGTTCTCGTGATAGTGAGTTCTCACAAGATCTGATGGTTTTATAAGGGGCTTTTTCCCCTTTTGCTCAGCATTTCTCCTGCTGCCACCACGTGAGGACATGTTTGCTTCACCTTCCACCATGATTGTAAGTTTCCTGAGGCCTCCCCAGCCATGCTGAACTGTGAGTTAATTAAACCTCTCTCCTTTATAAATTACCCAGTTTCGGGTATGTCTTTATTAGCAGTGTGAGAACAGCAAATTGGTACCACAGAGAGTGGGGTGCTGCTGTGAATATATCCAAAAAATGTGAAAGCAACTTTGAAACTGGGTAACAGGCAGAGACTGGAACTAATGGAAGGGCTCAGAAGACAGGAAAACGTGGCTAAGTTTGGAACTTCCTAGAGACTTGTTGAATGGCTTTGACCAAAATGCTGATAGTGCTATGGGACAATGAAGTCTAGGCTGACGTGGTCTCGGAAATGCGGAACTTATTGGGAACTGGAGTAAAGGTCACTCTTGCTATGCAAAGAGATTGGTGGCATTTTGCCTCTGCCCTAGAGATCTGTGGAACTTTGAACTTGAGAGAGACAATTTAGGGTATCTGAAGAAATTGAAGGTATTGAAGAAATTTCTAAGCAGCAAAGCATTCAAGAGGAAGCAGAGCATAAAAGTTGGGAAAATTTGCAGCCTGATGATGTGATAGAAAAGAAAGCCCCTTTTTCAGGTGAGAAATTCAAGCCAGCTGCAGAAATTTGCATAAGTAACGAGGAGCCAAATGTTAATCACCAAGACAATGGAGAAAATGTCTCCAGGGCATGGCAGAGGACTTCATGGCAACCTCTCCCATCACAGGCCTGGAGACCCAGGAGGGAAAAATGGTTTCATGGGATGGGTCCTGGGCCCCCTGGCTGTGTGCAGCCTTGGAACTTTATGCCCTGCTTCCCAGCAGCTCTGGCTGGCCATGGCTAAAAGCAGTCAATGTACAGCTCAGACCATTGCTTCAGGGGGTGCAAGCCCCAAGCCTTGGCAGCTGCTACATGATGTTGGGCCTGCGGGTACACAGAAGTCAGTAACTGAGGTTTGGGAATCTCCACCTAGATTTCAGAAGATGAATGGAAATGCCTGGATTTCCAGGCAGAGGTGTGCTGCAGGGGTGGAGCCCTCATGGAGAATCTCTGCTAGTGCAGTGCAGAAGGGAAATGTGGGGTCAAAGACCCCACACAGAGTCCCCACTGGGGCACTGCTGAGTGGAGCTGTGAGAAGAAGGCCACTGCCCACCAGACCCCAGAATGGTAGATCCACCAACAGCTTGCACCTTGTGCCTGGAAAAGTCAGAGACACTCAACGCCAGCTTGTGAAAGCAGCCAGGAGTGGAGCTGTACCTCGCAAAGCCACAGGGGTGGAGCTGCCCAAGGCCATGGGAACCCACCTCTTGCATCAGCATGACCTGGATATGAGACATGAAATCAAAGGAGATCATTTTGGAGCTTTAATATTTGGCTACCCTGCTGGATTTTGGGTTTGGATGGGGCCTATAGCCTCTTTGTTTTGGCCAATTTCTTCCATTTGGAATAGGTGTATTTACCCAATGCCTGTACCTCCATTGTATCTAAGAAGTAACCAACTTGCTTTTAACTTTACAGGTTCATAAGCAGAAGGGACTTGCCTTGTCTTAGATGAGACTTTGGACTTGGACTTTTGAGTTAATGCTGGAATGAGTTAAGACTTTGGGGGACTGTTAGGAATACATGATTGTGTTTTGAAATGTGAGGACATGAGATTTTGGAGGAGCCAGGGGCAGTCCCCACCCAAATCTCATCTTGAATTATAGTTCCCATAATCCCCACGTGTCATGGGAAGGACCCAGTGGGAGATAATTGAATCATAGGAGCAGTTACCCTCATGCTGTTCTCATGATAGTGAGTTCTCACAAGATCTGATTTTTTTTTTTTTTTTTTTTTTTTTAAGATGAAGTCTTGCTCTGTCGCCCAGGCTGGAGTGCAGTGGCACGATCTCAGGTAACTGCAACCTCCATCTCCCGGTTTCATGTGATTCTCCTGCCTCAACCTCTTGAGTAGCTGGGATTACAGGTGCTTGCCACCACGCTTGGCTAATTTTTTTTTTTTTTTTTTTTTTTTTTTGCAGATGGGGTTTCACCATATTGGCTAGGCTGGTCTTGAACTCCTGACCTCAGGTGATCTGCCCGCCTCAGCCTCTGAAAGTGCTGGGATTATAGGCATGAGCCACTGCACCTGGCTGATCTGATGGTTTCATAAGGGGCTTTTCCCCGTTTTGCTCAGCACTTCTCCTTCCTGCCGCCATGTGAAGAAGGACATGTTTGCTCTCCCTTCCACCACGACTGTAAGGTTCCTGAGGCCTCCCCAGCCGTGCTGAACTGTGAGTCAATTAAACCTCTTTCCTTTATAAATTACCCAGTTTGGGGTATGTCTTTATTAGTAGAATGAGAACAGACTAATACAGCCCTTAAAGGAGACTGACGGAGAGGATTCTTCTTGGATCCCAGCACCTCTGAATGCTACTGACATTCTCCTTGAAGACTTTAAACTGGGACATAGAAAACAGATTCCATGGCTCAGCAGCCTGAGAGCAGGGCAGGAGCCAAGCTGTAGATGACGTGGGCAGTCTCCCCTGAGGCCAGGTGTGGCCAGACCTGGGCAGTGTTGTCACCCACCCCACCAGGGCCAAGTCCTGTCCTTGGAGAGTCGGGCCTCAATCACTGCTAGCCTCAAGTGTCCCCAAGCCACAGTGATGGAGACAGAGGACTTCATGGCTAGGGGGATTCAGGGAACAGTTCCCAGTCTGCCCTACTTCTCTTACCTTTACCCCTTATACATCCAAAGTAGACCATGTTCGTGAGATCCAAAACCAGATTCCCAAGGAGCCCTCATTCTCATTTGTCAGTGTGGTCCCACACACTGCTGAGCAGAAATTCCTTTCAGTATCTTGCATGTGAACAGCCCCTTTTGTAGACTCTTACAGCTGTGCAGGTTTCACCTGTGTTTGTGTTCTGTTGGTTCAGTCACGAGCAGAATTGGGGAAGGAATCAGGCACACCTACCTCAGTACTAATTTTTTTTGGCTGTCTTTTCCCAAAATGTCATAGATCAGTTACAGATAACAGAAGAGTAACTGTACAGGAAAACTGTCACTTTGGGCTGTCTGTGCTGCTTAAATGGGAAGGCAGCTGAATCTTTGATCCCAATTTTTAAATTTCTTCTTACTGTAACTATGAGGTAAAGGAGCCGGCACATCAAACATTTTCACCTGCAACAAATAGGAATCATTTTCTTTTTTTTTTTTTTTTTTGAGGCGGAGTCTCGCTCTGTCACCCAGGCTGGAGTGCAGTGGCTGGATCTCAGCTCACTGCAAGTTCCGCCTCCTGGGTTCACGCCATTCTCCTGTGTCAGCCTCCCGAGTAGCTGGGACTACAGGCACCCGCCACCTCGCCCGGCTAATTTTTTTTTTATTTTTAGTAGAGACAGGGTTTCACTGTGTTCGCCAGGATGGTCTCGATCTCCTGAGCTCATAATCCGCCCGTCTCGGCCTCCCAAAGTGCTGGGATTACAGGCATGAGCCACCGCGCCCGGCCAGGAATCATTTTCTTATGCACCAAATTGAGAACTTGGGAATGAGTGGCTCTATTCTTTCTTTTTTTTTTCCCCTTGTCTGTTCTCCACATCCCATTCATTCTATTTATTTTATTTTGTTGAGATGGAGTTCCACTCTTGTTGCCCAGGCTGCAGTGCAATGTCACAGCCTCGGCTCACTGCAACTTCCACCTCCCAGGTTCAAGTGATTCTCCTGCCTTAGCCTCCCAAGTAGCTGGGATTACAGGCACCTGCCACCATGCCAAGCTAATTTTTTGTGTTTTTAGTAGAGACAGGGTTTCACCATGTTGGCCATGCTGGTCTCAAACTCCTGACCTCAGGTGATTCCACCTGCCTCAGCCTCCCAAAGTGCTGGGATTACAGGCATAAGCCACTGCGCCCAGCCTCATTCTTTTACATTTCTCTTTATGTGAATAATCTGCTCTTTGGTTTCGTTCTTCACTCAAGAGCCATGCTGACATCCAAGCTTCCATATCTTAGGAAGCATCTCACATTGCGTTTCATTAACAAATCCATTCATCAGATGTTGAGTAAAGGCCTGTGATATGCCTGGCCTTCTTTTAGGAGCTGGACAGAATAAAGTTCCTGATCTCATGGAACCTACATCATATCTCATGAAGCTTATGTTCTAGTAAAAGAAATAGATAATAAATAAATATACGTCAGGTGGTACCAATGCCAGGAAGGAAAGAAAGCCAATGTACAAGGCAACAAATGGTGGCAAGAAAGCCCCTTTCAGGCCCTCTTCTTCAGCATATCTTTACAACGTGGGGAAAGAGTGCTGGACAATCCTGGCTATACAATCGTACTTCAGCAGGACTCCCCAATAGTTGTGAAAGGGATGTAGGTATGTTTGTCCATGAACTTCCCTAGTAATATAAGACCACTCTGTGTATTATGAAATCCCCTGGGTCTCTCAAATGTGTGACTCTCAGATCCTAAAACCCTCATCTATAACATAAAAATGACTACATCCCAAGGCTATGGTGAAGATTCAATAAGCCAGTGTCTAAAAATGGCCGGGCAGACAGTCAGCAGTAACCATGTGCTGGCTTTTCTTTCCCCATTTTTCCCTTCCCCTTTCCCAGACTCTTACCTTGATAAAAACAGCCTTCTCCCCAAGCCATACACATGATCTGACAGAGAGCCTTATGAAGGAACAATTAGAAGGCAGACTCATTTTTCTTTATTATAAAATTTCCTTAATCCCATAGAGCCTCAATATCTTCAGATAAGTTGGCATGACTAGAAAATAATTTCTTCTTGGGTTCATCTAGAGTCTGAATGGCCTTAGGCAGGTGCTGTTATGTAGAGGAAGGTTCATGAAAATGCCATGAAGGAACTAAGGCATTGACTTACAGATATCCTAACATGTGAGCACATGAGAAAGAGACATGAGACATGTTTGGGAGTTGGAAGTTGACTACCACATCTCTCTCCAACACATCAAAACCAGGATAAATATGGAAACTTATTAAAAAATCTAAATCTCATTTCCTCCCATTGCCCTCAGTGGTACCATATTAATAACGAAAATAAAGTCCCTGGTGAGTAATATTTTTTATATTATGAGAAACATTAATATTGACAACAAAAAAATGTAGCTTCCTTACCCTGACAGTTGAAATCCAGGTTAACTTAGCCCCCTTATAAGGCTCTGAATTGTTTTTTCATTATACCACAAATCAAAACCAAACTCATTACACTTTCACCAGATCACCCCCACTCTGGCCTCTTCTTTTGGTGTACACAAAAAAGCTCTGTTAGAAATAGGCGAGCACATCCCTTTGACCCTGATCAAGATGTTTAGCTTCTCAGTGTCTTGGGCTCAGACCAGATGAACTCCAAGGGGGTTCCTGTACCTCTCCTGTACTTTTCCTATGAAAGTATTCTTCCCCTATTCTTCCTTCCTTCATCCATTTCTACTTCCTCTCGGGTCATAATCCACACCTGCAATATCGGATTGCCCAGTTCAGCAGGGTCTTCTTGCATTGTTCCAGCAGCTCCAGGAATGTGGTTGTGGTGAATCTCCTGTATAGCTGGGCAATCTTTCCTCATACAGCCTCTCCAATGAGCGAGGACAAGCACATACCACACTGCATATTTGCACTCTGTTAAATAGATACAGCTGTGAAGTCCTCATTCATCCCAGCCTCCAGAGAGAGGGTAAGGACAAGGACTCCCGCTAGTGAGGAGAGGAGATTTAGGACCCACCTTAGGAAAATTGTGAAAAATACAAAAAGCTAGTAGTCATTTTCTAAGTAGACCTAGATGACGAAAGATTTGATATATCACCTGTCTGACCCTCCATTTTTATATTCACAGAATTGGAATACTGCCAACTTTCTATTTTGATCTTGCTTTTATTAATGAGAGCCCTGGCCTCATAAAGAAACACACCACAGTCCAGGCCTGCTGGCTAGGAGCACTGTGGAGCAGAGTATTCTTTGGGGTCCAACTGTTCACTACTTAGCCAACCTAACTGGCCCCTGTTCTGTTTCTCACATTCCACTGCTTATTTGGTTGTAAAGTATACTTTTCTCCCCATCTCTGCCTTACCATTGCATCACATTAGAAAAGCATCCTTTCACTTCTGTGCAAGGCTCTACAATTAAAAGAAATAATGAAAAGGTACTTCTCATGATGGAAAATTCCATGTTATCCAGAGATATGAATAAGGAGAAAAGACAGCTGTCAGCGAGCATCCTTTGAGCCTAACTGAATCCATGTTACAAACCATTTGTGATGGTGCCAAAAGGAACCAGAACATTGCAAAGGATGCAGCATGCACTACAATGGGGTTCCCCTGACTTTGCTTTGATTGAAATGTAAAGACTCAAAAAAATTCTGGAACACTGCAATAAGATTGACAACTTTTAAGTTTTCAAATAAGATCATTAAAAAGCAAAGAAAGGCTACCCTCTATTATGGCCATTTCATTTAAAAAGGATGTTTTAGTGGTATGCCCATACAATGTAATAGTTTATTGAGATACAAAAATAGTAAAGTTCTAACACATCCTACAACATGGATGAACCTTGAGAACATTAAGCTACATGAAATTAGCCAAACACAAAAGGACAAATACCATATGATCCACTTACATGAGGCATGTAAAAGAGGCAAATGCATAGAGACAGGAAGTGGCTGAGAGGTTACCCAGGGTCGGGGGAGTGGGGAATAGGAAGTTATTGCTTAATGGGCACAGAGTGTGTTTGGAGTGATAAGAAATTTTTGAAATAGATAGTGGTGATGGTTGTATAACATTGTGAGTGAAGTTCCACATAATACAATGCCAGTGGACTGTATACTAAAAATGGTTTAAATGGTCAAAACTGGAAGGCATTTTCATACACACAGTGGAAAGCACAGAGGTTCACCCTTGGGTGCTTTCATTGAGGTAGCAGAAAGGACAGGTGCAGTTCCAGGTGAGTTTGTCAGCTGAGCTGTGAGAGAGTGAGTTCTGGCTCATCTGCTGAGAATGAAAGGGTCTTGGCATTAGATCTTATTTCTTCTGACAACAGCTCTCTACTCCTTTGTTCAGCCTTTAATGTTCTCCATGATCTGGTCCTGGGCTTACTTCACCAACGCACTCACTACGATGAAGCCTTCACTTCAATCAAGCCCGAGAGCACACCCAGCTCTCTGCCACCTCCATCTCCTTAGTCGAGCTGTTGTTCCTTTTCCTTGGTTCAGCCACCTCCTCCCCATCTTCAAGGCCAGCTCAGGAACCGTCTCCATGTGGAGAAGATCCTTTCTCCCTAATTAGCCTTCATCCTCCTCACTGCCTCCCCAGCCTTGACCACCATGGCATTTGAGATGCCACTCCCCACTGGCCCTTACCCACAGCAGTGGGCCACTTACGGCTTTCCATTGGTTAATCCTGGGTAGGCGCCTTCTCATATGGACCTTATTTGGCCTATGCTTCCCTAAACAAGTGCTAAAGGTCTTATAAGTACTCAGTGGACACCCACCTCGGCCTCCCAAAGTGCTGGGATTACAGGCATGAGCCACCGCTCCGCCCTCCAAATATTTCTTAGGATTCCTGGAAGTAGAGCTTACAGGTCAATGGTAAGAACCTATTTTTAAGATGCTTTTTAAATGAAATACGGGTGATAAAACAGATTTAGGGTACATGCTACTTTTTTAGTACTTTGATGTGCTCAAAAAAATTTTAACCAGTTAAAACTCCAACTTTTAAAAAATAAATTCAAAGAATTTAAACAGATGTTTTTCCACATTCCATCCACTTCAAACTATGAAAGCATGTAAAAAGCACAGAAATCTAACATTGATTTGGGAGACAAGACATATCCTAATTTCAAACAATTTTTTATTAGTTCTTTAATCAAATGAGAAAAAAAGGTTAAGCAGAAAAAGATGAACCCACATTTGTAAAAAGCGATTTCCTCCAAATTTTAAAGAAAAAAATTTTATTCTAAGAAATACATATTCATTATAGAAAATTTGGAAAATACAGAGAATAGAGAAAACATGAATTTCCCAGAATCCAACAATACACAGATAACCTTTCAGTTTTACTATTTTCTATACATGTGTATTTTTAAACAATTTGCTCTTTTCTTCTTCCCCACCCTACCCCTCAAAAAAGTGGGGAAGGCAGCTCCTGGCAGGCCACACCTGAGCCTGCCTCTCCACCATTCCATCCTCACCACCGGCCTCCCTTCCGCTGAGCTGTGGCCCGTTTCCTCGCTTATGTCCCAGACTTTTCTATAAACACACAATCCACCCCACGGCATGCCAAGGCTGCTCTGCCCCTCGAACTGCCAATGCCCAGCGAAACGGGAGGACTCAAAGTCAACTGCCAAGCTACCTTCTTCACTCCAGAGCCAGCCTCCAGGGAACACCGAAGATTTATCTCAGCTGACCAACAACAGAAGCAGTAACTAATACCTCTTAAAATGTATATAGCACTTTAAAGTTTAAAAAGTCCTCCCACACACATTTAATCTTCACAAAACCCTCTGAGGCAAACAGAACGGATATCCCCATTTAACAGAAAAGGAAACCAAGGCATAGAGGGGTTGGGTGAAAAGCAAAACTAGTGAGTGGCAGAGCTTGGATGTGGAGCCATAAACTGACTCCAAGGTTAGAGCTCTTTAACATAGCCATTATTAGCAAACTATTTTTAATCTGACCACTGGAAATTAAGAGTCAGAAGGATCTTTAATCCTCTAATCTAGTAGCCTCTTAGTAGTCACATATAAGGAACATAAGGCCCGGAAAAACTAGATGATTGACCAAAGTCGCCAGCTAGTAAGTGACGAAGTAAGTCTGAAGGCACAGTCTTCAGACTCCCAGGCCAGTGCTCACTCCGGTCGTCCCTAGAGAGAGAGAGACGGTAATAGGTGGTCTCTAATCCGGTGTCTTCTGCTTAGCCAAATGTCAATCAGGAATTAAAATCCTAAAAGTGTAGAATGTTAGAGCCAGAAAGGACCCTAAGGACCACTCAGGCAACGCCCTGGCTTCACAGATGAGGAACGTGAGTCCAAGCCCCGATGTTCCATTCTGTGTATCTTGCACCCATCATGTTACTTCGCTTCCCAACACAGAAATTAAATCTGGCCAAAGATGTTTACTTCCTGCTTTGACACTCAGTTTCTCTTTGACAGTCAGAATGAGACAGGCTACAGATCAGCAAAGTGAAAGTGAAATTAAACAGGATTTCACATTCAGAAGATACTTGGTTGGTAACGGATTTACCCACCATGACTGTATCACAAAATAATCAACCTCTGCTGGGTTCCAAGGAGGCTCCCCGATTCTGCCTCTGTCCTCCACCTCCCCTCCCCAGTGAGCCAGAGAGGGTCTATTGAAATGTGTCCCTGGTTTAGGAAAGGGTGCCCACGGTCCTCCACAAGTCACATGGCCCTACAACTTGTGAAAATGTAGCAATACTCTGGCCAAAGGGTTCTACTCCGCAAGCCAACCAGGAGCACCTCCTCAGGCTGTCCCTCCTCCTAAGGTCACTATCTCGGCACCATCGAAATCCCCACGTGACTGTCCATCACCTTGATTCTTCGGCAGTTCCTTGGTCCCATGGCTAGCCTTGTCTCTCCAGTGAGACGGGAAGCCCTTTGAGGGAAAGGGACCACTTCCTCTATTGAACAACTACGTGCCAGACAATGTGCTTGGCAGGGTAAGACATGGCTCCTACCTTCAAGAAACTTAGAAGGATATGCAAAACCATGTGCGAAAAAGTAAGCGCAGTCACGTAGAAGTAAACAGGAAGCCAAGGAGCCCAGAAGAGGGGCATCTACTGGGGGGGTGGGGTAGATGCCCGGTCTTAAAAGGCGAAAGAAGGCGGGAGGGCAAGCCAGGCAGGAAGGCCAGAGTCAAGGAGAGAAGCGGCTTTGTTTACAGGAGATAAAAAACAGTTCGAAGTTGCTGAAACATCAAGCGCAAGGCAGGGAGCGGTGGGAGTTCAGGCTGGAGCGGTGGGGCCTAGCAAGGTGGCCGCAGGCACGAGCCCGCGTAATTCTCAGCAGCTAGGTACAGGGAGGGCCGCTTACGCAATTCGCAAGTGAACGAATTTGGGTGCCCATGGCGAGGCTCTGTCAATGACGGTCGGTGGTGGCGCCGCCAGCCCCCCATCCCCCGTGCACCTGTGCGCCTTCGCAGCTGCCAAAGCAAACGCAGGCTGCCCGACTTCGCCAGATTTTCAAAGCGGGCCGCCAACCCCGGGCCACGGCCACGGCCGCCCCGGGCCCCCGCCCCCGGACCCCTCGTTTATCCGCTCGGGTTACAGCGCCTGTTGACGCACTGTGGCAGCCGCCTGCGCGCCAGCGGGGCCCGGCGGTTTTCTCTGCAGTCGTCACCAGGTTTTCACGAAGAAAAGTCCCTCCCGACCCGGGGCTGGGGGCGGCGAACGCTGTCTCGGCCCGGCTGGCCCCAGGCGGGGCACGGCGGCGGGGAAGGGGCCGGGGCCGCCGGGGCTTGCGCGAGGCGCAGTACCGGGAATCCGTCCCCCCGGGACAGCGCGGCGGGAAACAGGACGAGCGCCCTCCTCTCCGTGCCCGCGCCCCCAGGCGCCGGGGGTGGCAGCGGCCTCGGGTCGAAGGAGGCGGCTCGGGCTCCCCGCGCTGCCAGACTCAGGCACGGACTGGGGCTGGGGCCGGGACCGGGGCAGGCGCCCGCGGCGGGGGCGCAAGCGGCGCCCGGGAGCGGCTTGGGGCAGGGGCGCGCTCGGCTGGGGTGCTTGGTGGCCCCGGGCCCGCGCACTGGCGCCCAGACCGCTGTCATTACCTGGCCAGTGTAGTTTTCCCGGAGCCCGGGAGGCCTCGCAGGAGGTAGAGGTGTTTCCTAAAGCTGTGGCGGCGCGGAGGTGTCCCCCGCGGGGGCGGCCGCTGCCGCCGCTGCTGCTGCTGCTGCTGCTGCTGCTGGAGGCTCAGCCTCCCAAAAGATTGAAGGAAACTGTCCTCCATGGGCAGGAGGGCTGGCTGCGAGAGCCCGGGTTCCCTTTCCTGAAGTCACGGTCTTGGCCAAAGCTGTTGTTTTTGTGACTCTCCGGCCATGTGATGGATAGAGGGGCGGGCGCTGGGAGCCCAGCCCCTCCTTTCCACCCGCCGGAACCGCGCTGCGTGGGAGGGGGCGTCCCTACCTGGAAAGCTGGGGACGCTGGGAGACTGACAGCCCGGAAAACAAGGGTGACGCACCCACCCCCACCTCGACCCCCGCTCCGACTCCTGGTGCCCTTCACCCTGAGGGAGGGGAGGGGAGGGGCCCCGTCTAGTGGGTCTCTGGGACACTTTCCCGGCCTGGAAGCCAGGCCTCCTGCCACAGCCCTCCCCAACCCCAGCCCTGACCTGCCTAGACCCTGAAAGTGAAATCATTTTAGTTGATGATTAATGAGCTGCCCAGCATTGTAAATGGCAACAGTAAAGGCCATTGTCTTCCCCGATTTGTGGGCACCAACATCTGGCTGGCGTCCCAAGGACTACCACCACTCTCTCAGGGCCTGTATCTTTTCTTGTTTCATCTTTAACAGCCTGCCAAAAATATTATTAGAAAGCTTTGTTGCCTCTACATAACTTTGAATCTCTTCTTCCTCAGAAAAAGCACCCATAAAACTCAGATTGGTTTATGAACAGTAGCATAAGGGCTACCGCCCAGGTACCTGCCCTGTTGCCACCTGAGAAGTGGGGGGCTTCTTGGAGAACTCTTGCAGATCCCAGGGGAAGGTGGCAGAGTCTACCGAAACCATTTATAGAGAAGTATCCAGACTTAAGTTCTCAGTTCCAGGAACTAGGGAGCACCCATTGGTTGATCACCACAGTGACTCTCCAATAGTTCATCCTCAAGAGCGTGATAGAGTGATCCTGTTTTCTGAACCAAAATTCACCATGCCTACCTGAAAGAAACAACATTCAAAATTGACACCATCCTGGCAAATCCAGAATATATATATGGTGGCTTTAGCTATAATAATTATTGTAAAGTAATAAATTCTATTTCTGGCAGCTGAGATACTAAAATTGTGAAAAGAAAGTATGAAAAAAGTGTGATTTCCTTCTAAAACAAAATCCAGAGATTTCACAGTTAGCTTTTAGGAAGGGACTGTCCAAGTGGGGAGGGGCTGTGTGCTGAGCACTTCCCTTTCCCCTGGGGATTTCTAGGGGTGGGGTAGGGTGGAGTGGGAGATGAGCTGCTCTCCCTTGAAAATCCATTCCCAGCACGGAAGAAGAAGACTTTCTTCATTCTTCTCAGCACTGCTAAGAAACAATGGAATTTCAAAGACCTGTAAATATTAGGAGGGAACCCATAAGGTACAGAAAATATACATGAATGATAAAAATAGTGACACAATCTCTGTATCCTATCATATTTCTTACAGGAATGTTTTGCCCAGCCTCGCATGCTACCTTTTTCATTTTAACCTGCACTGGCTAATATGGGGGCCACTGGTCACATGTGGCTAGTGAGCACTTGGAATGTGGCTACTGCAAATACGCTGTGCCCGGGCCTGATGCAGTGGCTCACACCCGTAATCCCAGCACTTTGGGAGGCCAAGGCAGGAGGATCACTTGAGGCCAGGAGTTTTGAGACCAGCCTGGGCAACATAGTGAGACCCTGTCTCTACCAAAAATTCAAAAATTAGCCAGGTATGGTGGTGTGTGCCTGTAGTCCTAGCTCCTCGGGGGGCTGAAGTGGGAGGATCAGTTGAGCCAGGGAGTTTGAGACTGCAGTGAGCTATGAGGGTACCACTGTACTCCAGCCTGGGCAACAGAGCAAGACCCTGTCTCCTAAAAAACATAAAGTAAAATTTTAAAAATACATACTGAATTTTGGAGATTCAGTATGAAAACAGAAATACTAAAATTTTTTTATATTGGTTATATGTTGAAGTGGTATGCTGGGTATATTGGGTTAATAGATTATTAGAATTAATTTCATTTATTTTTATCTTCTATTGTGGCTACTAGAGAGTTTAAGTTACATGCGTGGCTGGCATTGTATGCCTACTGGACAGGGCTGCATAAGCATCCATCCGCTTCCATTTCCCTGTTTGTTAAGAGCTCCCAGGCAGCAGCTGCAGGAAGACACACAGCTTTGTGGGCAGGGGTTTCAGCCCAGGGCTTGTGGCCAATGGAGCTATCTAACAGATGCCAGGAAACATGAGTGTGCTCCTTAGGAGAGGGGGCTGAGCTCAGAGCTTTGGAAATCCTTGCCCCTGTGAGAAGGAGACAGAGAAGAGAGCAGACAGCTGAGGAAGGGGTCCTGAGGACACCAGCATTTAAGGACTGTGCCCTCAAGTGGATCTAGCAAAGGAGAGGATGATTGAATGACCAACAAGTAAACAGAACACTGAAAGATGCAGGGAAGCCCAGGGAGGGAGTCAGCAGTACCTGGAGACGATCCTACACACTTTCCTTTCACTTTTCTTTAGTTGACATTTAACTAGTCAACAAACTCTATTTTCCCCAATGTATTCCTCAAAACCACAGCTTAAAGTAAACTGGGTATCTGTTTCCTCTCACTAGAGGCAGTGAGAGGGCAAGGATCGTGTCTTATTTATCCTTGTCAGCCCAGGCTGTACCACAATATCAGCCTGACATTCAGAAGGTGCTTGATAATTGTATATGAACCTAAACTATTTTCTTAAAAGCTAATCCTGAGTTTGGGATTTACTAAAAATTAAGGCTGAACAGGCTGAGTGCGGTGGCTCATGCCTGTAATCCCAGCACTTTGGGAGGCCGAGGCAGGCAGATCACCTGAGGTTGGGAGTTCCAGACCAGCCTGACCAACATGGAGAAACCCCATCTCTACTAAAAATACAAAATTAGTCAAATATCCCAGCTACTGAGGAGGCTGAGGCAGGAGAATTGCTTGAACTCGGGAGGCAGAGGTTGCGGTGAACTGAGATCGTGCCATTGTACTCCAGCCTGGACGACAAGAGTGAAACTCCATCTCTAAATAAAATAAATGGCTGAACAAGATAGTGATAATGTAAAGGAGTAACATAAACAGATCTCACTTTGCTACACTAGAAACCATTACTATCATGGACATAAAGAAAATAATCTTACAAACACCATTTTTGTTTTGTTCTGTTTTTTTGAGATGGAGTCTCGCTCTGTCGCCCAGGGTGGAGTGCAGTGGTGTGACCTCAGCTCACTGCAAGCTCCACCTCCTGGGTTCACGCCATTCTCCTGCCTTAGCCTCCTGAGTAGCTGGGACTACAGGCGCCCGCCACCACGCCCAGCTAATTTTTTTGTATTTTTAGTAGAGACGAAGTTTCACCATGTTAGCAAGGATGGTCTCAATCTCCTGACCTTGTGATCTGCCGGCCTTGGCCTCCCAAAGTGCTGGGATTACAGTCGTGAGCCACCATGCCCGGCCATAAACACCGTTTTTGGCAAATGAAGAAACACTGAAATTTTTCTCTAACTATCACTGTTTAACAAGATGTGGAAAAGTAAGAAGGTGTGAAGGAAGAGCTAGTGGAAACCAGGAATATAACCCTCAAACCTAGAGCTCCAAATAACCCTGGACTTGGAATGCTTACCAGTCAATCAGTGGCCAGGCATGGTGGCTCAGGTCTGTAATCCCAGAACCTTGGAAGGCTGTGGCAGGACGATCACTTGAGGCCAGGAGTTTGAGACCAGCCAGGGCAACACAGCAAGATTACTGTATTAGTCAGGGTTTTCTAGAGAGACAGAACTGATTGGATGGATGGATGGATGGATAGATAGATAGATAGATAGATAGATAGATAGATAGATGATATATATGGAGTTTATTAGGTAGTATTAACTCAAACGTAGATAGATAGATAGATAGATAGATAGACAGACAGACAGATAGATAGATAGATAGATAATATATATGGAGTTTATTAGGTAGTATTAACTCAAACGATCACAAGGTCCCACAGCAGGCCATCTGCAAGCTGAGGAGCAAGGAAGCCAGTCTGAGTCCCAAAGCTGAAGAATTTGGGTCCAATGTTTAAGGGCGGGAAGCATCCAGTCTGGGAGAAAGATGTAGGCTGGGAGGCTAAGCTAGTCTAGCCTTTACACATTTTTCTGCCTGTTTTATATTCTGGCCACACTGGTAGCTGATTAGATTATGCCCACTCAGATTAAAGATGGGTCTGCCTTTCCCAGCCCACTGACTCAAATGTTAATCTCCTTTGGTATCACTCTCACAGATACACCCAGGATCAATTCTTTGCATCCTTCAATCCAATCAAGTTGACACTCCGTATTAACCATCAGGACCCCATCTCTATTTTAAAAAGTTAAAAATTAGGCATTGTGGCACACATCTATGATCCCAGACTGGGGAGGCTGAGATGGGAGGATCACTTGAGCTCAGGATTTCCAAGCTGTAGTGAGCTATGATTGCACCACTGCACTCCAGCCTGGGCAACAGAGCAAGACTTTGTATAAACAAACAAACAAACAAACAAACACTATCAGACTCAGGTTCTCCTGCCCAGGGATGCCAAAATAGCAGAAAGTCTGGAACCAAGATGAAGCTTCCAACATAGTGTAACCAAAGACCTTTTAACATAATAGAATCATGATAAATATTATAGTAGGAGCTTTCTCTCTAGTCCTATGTCCAGAAAAACTTTTTTCTGATTTTTAAAAATTTTCTCAAAAATATAAATTCGTTTTATATATGTATGTATTCATCTTGTTACATATATATAAGCTATGTATGAATTGAGAGGACAGGAAAGAAATCGATTTTTGCCCGCTTAGCCATTTCTATGATGGGCTTCTGATCTGTTTAGGACATTCTGCCAGATTCAGATGGAAATGTAGGATCCAGCCAGTCGTAGGGGTACTTTGTCTCCCCCTCCCCCAACACTGCCTCCTTCCTGGCTCTTCCATCATCCTTCCCCCTTGAAACCTGATGGAGGCTTTGGGAAGCAGGAAGAGGCTAGGGGAAGGGAGACAAGGGAAGCAAAGCAATGGGAAAGATGTTGGCTTAGCCAGGTTGGCAGAGGGAAATGTCCAGGGCTCTAGTGGCCTTAGATAAGTCTGGATAATTTCCAACACAGAAATATTCCCTAGATAAGGGTGACTTTGATCACCCTGCCCCACACTGCTTTCTGTGTTCCATCCCTCTTTTTGGTGTCTGACTTCTCCCCAAAGGAGAAGACCAGGTCTCCTATTTCCACAGTACCTATATTTGCCACAGTGTACAGGAACCCTCGATATGAACTTCAGAGAGGCAGTCTGGGAGGGAGAAGAGGAGCCCAAACCCATTTCTCTACTGCTCCATGCTGGAAATTAGGGCGAGGTTATGCAGGCAGGGGCTGCAGAGAGCTGGGGGCTTTCTGGAACCCAAGTACAAGCCTGGGTGGCTGTTCAGCTGGTATGCATCAGTATAGCATGAAAGTGCTCCACAACTAGTCCTGCCCACACCACCCATTGTCAAATGTTTTGAATCCCACTCTTGGGTATCACCATGATGGTGCGGATTCTAATATATTCACAAGAAAGCCACAGATGCTTTGCTGTGGAAGGCCCCTAAGAAAGCAAGAGTTTGCCAGATGCCAAGGTCCTTCCCTAGCTCTCTGTGCTTCCAACCCGAAACTAGTCAGATCTGCCCTGAAACCGTCCCATCCTGGGCCAGAGTCAAGTCTAATTTCATAAAGCCTCTAGGAGCTTGCAGAATTCAACAAACACTGAAGACCACTGTGTCTGTCCAGAAGAGACCCAGTTTAGTGAAGAAACAGAAACAGAAAACTACAAAATGAACATAAGGAAAACACTGAGATATCTTAAGTGCAGCACTAAATTCCCAATAAAGATGACGGATTAAACACAAGTATTCAATTTCTCCTTCCTCTTTGAAACCCTGCTAGAATGTAAAGGGGGTTAGTTTGGCTTATTTTATTTTTTTAGCGGAGTGGTTGTTTTGTTACTATTTTTCTTTTAAGCATAAAGAAAAGAGAGAGATCACAGCAACAAAATTTTGGAAACTGGAGCGCAAAAGGCCAGGTGTTAATTGATTTGGCCAAAAGAAAAAAAAAAAAAATCCTCTGATTTATAGACAGCCAAGAAACAACACAAATTACCCAGCATAAACCCTAAATCTCTGAAACTGGAAGGTTTGGATGCGGGGCTGTAAACCGGAAGGGCAGTGGAAAGTCTGTTTAACAAACGAATGTCCACACCCTAAGCAGTTGCCTGCCCCTCCCCAGGCCTAGAGGTTTGTGCCTCTGAGAAGATGAGATAGACAATCTGGGAGAAGTAGGGTAAGATAAGACCCCAGGCTCCCTTCCTGCAAATGGAGATTAAGTTGATGTCTACATGTTGAATAGTGAGTAGTCACTCCTTAATTTATATTTTGTAAATATGAATTTTCATATTTTAAGTTTATTAAGTACAACTAAACTACAACAGAATAAAAAATAATATTAGTAACTTGTAGTATATAATACAAGTCCCACAATCCCTAACCAAAATTCTAGAGGTCAGATATACTTCAGAATTCAGAAAGTGTTTGTTGTTTAAAGGTAATAGTACTGTATATTATCCTATATTCCCAGTGGGGTGTGGTGCAGACCTCGGTAGTTAAACGCATTAATATGTCTACAGTGAAATATATGAATATACTTTATACATTCCAAGTGGGATAAATAAGGAGTAAAATTAATTGCCTACATTTTTGGGTCAGGTTTTTTTTTTTTCTCTTGGCTCACTGCAATCTCTGCCTCTCGTGCTCAAGCGATCGATCATCCCTGCCTCAGCCTCCTGAGTAGGTGGGGCTACAGGCTATGCCACCACACCTGGCTAATTTTTGTAATTTTTGTAAAGATTGGGTTTCACCATGTTGCCCAGGCTGGTCTCAAACTCCGGGGCTCAAGTGATCCTCCTGCCTCAGCCTCCCAAAGTGCTGGGATTACAGGCATGAGCCACTGTGCCCAGCTCGTATTTGGGTCAGGTTTGGCTGCAAACTTAGTTTTAATGTCAAACTTATTTAAAAAACAGAAACAGTGGTTGCCAGGGGCTGAGGGAAAGGGGGAAGAGGGAATGGGTCATTTTTTAATGGGTATAGAATTGCAGTTTTGCAAGGTGAAAGAGTTCTGGAGATGGATGCTAGTGATGGTAGCATGAATGTATTTATAACACACTTAAAAGCAGTTAAGATGGTAAATTTTATATTTGTGTATTTTACCACAATGAATACATTTGGAAAAGTAACTTGATTTTCAGAGCTTTTTGGATTTCAGAATTCTAGAAATGGGATCATTTCTAGACCAATACTTTGATATAGGGGCTAACCTTTTAATCCTAATGCAGTTTTTAAAATAAGGTGCTCAAGTTTTCTGTGCCTTATTTTCTTCTATCAAATTATAAAGTATGGTAAACATCTTCAAAATAGACAATAAAAGGTTCAAATTGTTACCTCCTCTGTTGAGTTTTTTTATTATTCAGATAACTTATCGAGAATGGTTGGACAGATTATCCAAACTAATTTTGGTATCCAATGGGTATGTCTCTGGAAAGAGTCCCTTGGGTTGGCACTGGGCACTCTGACTTTTCTCCATGATCACGATCTTCAGCAGTACCATGAAGACAGCAGAAGTCAACTACAAGCAAACACAAGCCCAGACAAGACCAGAAAATATGTGACATGAACAGAGTTTGTTTTCAGATTCCCAGTCTTTACTTCCTGAGCTATGCCACTCCCCTGGCATCCAGGACTTCACAACTGTCCCCACAGTCCACACTACTTAGTCCTGCCTCATTCAAGATCCTGTTCCCTGACATTTCCCAACTCCCTGTCCTTCAGCTGAAACTTGTTCTAGATCCCATTCCCTGAGGATCCAGCTATGTACATTACAAAAAATTAAAAACAAATGCACTAATTCATGCAAATGTGTTAACATGTTTACTGGGCCAATATGTTCCTCTCCTAAAGAACACAATTTCTATTTTGCCAGAGAGCATTTCAAAGGCAATGTTTTGGCTGGGCATGGTGGCTCATGCCTGTAATCCCAGCATTTTGGGAGGCCGAGGTGGGCAGATCACCTGAGGTCAGGAGTTCAAGACCAGCCTGGCCAACATGGCAAAACCCTGTTTCTAAAATAATAAAAATACAAAAATTAGCTGGGTGTGGTGTGCTCAGGAGGCTGAGATAGGAAAATCGCTCGAAACTGGGAGGTGGAGGTTTCAGTGAGCCACTGTACTCCAGCCTGGGCTACAGAGCAAGACTCCATCTCAAAAAAAATAATAATAATAATAATAAAGGCTGGGCATGGTAGCTCATGCCTGTAATCCTAGCACTTTGGGAGGCCAAGGCAGGAAAATCACGAGGTCAGGAGTTTGAGACCAGCCTAACCAACATGATGAAACCCCGTCTCTACTAAAAATACAAAAAAATTAGCTGGGCATGGTGGCAGGCACCTGTAATCCCAGCAACTTGGGAGGCCGAGGCGGAGAATCGCTTGAACCCAGGAAGGCAGAGGTTGCAGTGAGCCGAGACTGCACCACTGCACTCCAGCCTGGGCAAAAAGAGTGAGGGAGGGAGGGAGGGAAGGAAGGGAGGAAGGGAGGGAGGGAGGGAGGGAGGGAAAAAGAAAGGCAATCTTTAATCCAAGGCAGTATTTAGGGGAAGGGAATTAACTCTTATTAAGAGTCTAATATTTTTCAGGCATTAGGCTCCACACTTTGCACAGTTTTTTTTTTTGTTTTGTTTTGTTTTTGTTTGTTTGTTTGTTTGTTTTTTGTAGAGATAGAGTCTTGCTCTGTCACCCAGGCTGGAAGGCAGTGGTACGATCTTGGCTCTCTGCAACCTCTGCCTCCTGGGTTCACGCAATTCTCCTGCCTCAGCCTCCCGAGTAGCTGGGATTACAGGCATGTGCCACCAAGCCCAGCTAATTTCTTTTTTTTTTTTTTTTTTTGTATTTTAGTAGAGACAGGGTTTCACTGTGTTGCTCAGGCTGGTCTCTAACTCCTGAGCTTAGGCAATCCACCCACCTCGGCCTCCCAAAGTGCTAGGATTACAGGCATGAGCCACCACACCTGGCCAGTTTTTTCATTTAATAACTTTGCAAAGTTATTTCATTTAATCCTCATTTAAAAGATAAATATTTTGCCGGGCGCAGTGGCTCAAGCCTGTAATCCCAGCACTTTGGGAGGCCGAGACGGGCGGATCACGAGGTCAGGAGATCGAGACCATCCTGGCTAACACAGTGAAACCCCGTCTCTACTAAAAAATACAAAAAACTAGCCGGGTGAGGTGGCGGGCGCCTGTAGTCCCAGCTACTTGGGAGGCTGAGGCAGGAGAATGGCATGAACCCGGGAGGCGGAGCTTGCAGTGAGCTGAGATCTGGCCACTGCACTCCAGCCTGGGCGACAGAGCGAGACTCCGTCTCAAAAAAAAAAAAAAAAAAGATAAATATTTTACAAATGAAGAAACTGGGACTCTGAGAAGCGTCCTCTGTTTAGGGTCACACACAGTTAGTCAGGAGGAGCCTTAAGATGGGGACCCATCCTCTTCCTAGCACCCTGCCCCACTGCCATAAAGGAGTACCATGACATTAAACACCCTGGCAACCAGCAGAGAGAATATTTGTAAATGGGCACTGACTTGTGGCTCCCAGAGCCCACCAGATTCTCCTGCTATTTCCCTCTTTCTAAATTTCTGTTTACCCTTGAGACAGCCTGGTCAGTCAGTACTTAATGCCAAACACAAAACAGGATGCCCTTTCTCAATAAAATTGTAAAAACATCTGCACATAGCTACAGCACTCATAAAATTCCCTAAAAAGAAAAAAAACAATAATTAAGGGCAGAATGCTCTGTGAGAAGTCCTGACAGTTTAGAATACATGTGGGAGATCAACATGAAAATCAAAATTATGACCGCAAAAGTGTCCCTGACACAAAGCTACCAATTTTAGCGATGGAAAAGACTCCTGAAATTGGCCACAGCAAAATACCTCCACGCTTGTCGCATACTGCTTGTACTGGTGTCTCCTCATGTTGGGGCCGTCTAGGGCACTTCACACACTATAATCTAACTGCAGTCAGAGGCAGGCTAGAGGCTCACTCAGCCAAGTCCTTGTCCAGCATGCTATGGCGTCAACTCTAATCCCTACAACACAAATTCCATGAGGGCAGGGGTGTTTTTACTGCTATATCTTCAGTGTCTGGCATGAGGCAGCTCCATAAACATTTGCTGAACAATGTTTATTTTTTTTTTGAGGCAGAGTCTCGCTCTGTCGCCTAGGCTGGAGTGCAGTGGGGCGATCTCAGCTCACCACAACCTCTGCCTCCCCGGTTCAAGCGTTTCTCTTGCCTCAGCCTCCCAAGTAGCTAGGATTACAAGCACCTGCCACCACAGCTGGCTAATTTTTGTATTTTTAGTACAAATGGGGTTTTGCCATATTGGCTAGGCTGGTCTCAAACTCCTGACTTCAGGTGATCTGCCTGCCTCAGCCTCCCAAAGTGCTGGGATTACAGGTGTGAGCCACCACACCCGGCCACATTTGCTGAATAATTGAATGAAGGTCTTCACTTCCTTGCTCTGGAATTCCTCGTAGGCTCTTATCTCCTCCTGTACCATATTTATCCCACATTTTTCTAGTGACCCCTGCAAATTTCTAACCTCCTCTCCCAAATCTTCAGTTCTTCTTCCTCTTCTTTCAGGGGAAGCAGGGTTAAAACAAAAAACATTTTTACAGGGTATACATGTATTTCTAGTTGAGAAATGGAAGGTAGAATACTCTTAGAAATAAGTTAAAATAAAAAAACCGTATAGTAAGTGCACAGTGCATTCAATTCTTATCAGATGCAGACATATATGCACTGAAATCGTAGCAGCTGTGTTTATTTCATAATTTAGGCATTTGAAAAAAATGGCTATGTGTTTATTTTAATGTCAGCTTGATGACAAGTTTAAAATATAACATGAACTTGTCTATATGTTTTACCTCTTCTCCTAGATAACCTAATATTTAAATAGAACCTACACCCCAATTCCCAGCCCTCGCCACATATCAACCCAAGGGGGAATGTCTCATAAACTGTGCATTGATAGAACGCTGTAAAATATGTTCTAACCAGTAAAGTGGGAAAATAAATTTGGGAGCAACAATCTAAGCTTTGTTGTATTTCAAAAAAGATCTATACTTAAAGGAAACAAAAACATCACATGTACAATAAGCACACAAGGTTGCTATGGTAACAAACTTCATTTTTTATATTTTACTCTCCAGGCGTGCTATAATACATATGAGCTATTACAACCAAATAATGTCAACATTAACTATTTTATGATCAAACAGAGGTCTCTAGAATAGGTCATACTTACAGTTCAAGGAATTTTCATTTTTCAACCATCTTCTTCTGTCTTTTCTAGAAATTATAATTAAAATACATAACATATTAATAAAATACATAAAATATTAATATTTGGCATTGGAGTTAAGTTTGCACTGTCATTTTACTCATGTAGGGACACTCCTAAAATGACAGAAGAAATATAACAGTGGCTCAATCTCAGCACTTTGGGAGGCCGAGGTGGGTGGATCACCTGAGGTCAGGAGTTTGAGAGCAGCCTGGCCAACACAGCAAAACCCTGTCTCTACTAAAAATACAAAAATTAGGTGGGTGTGGTGGCGCATGCCTGTAGTCTCAGCTTCTTGGGAGGCTGAGGCAGGAGAATCTCCTGAACCTGGGAGTCAGAGGTTGTATTCAGCTGACATCATGCCACTGCACTCCAGCCTGGGTGAGAGAGTGAGACTGTCTCAAAAAAAAAAAAAAAAGAAAGAAAGAAAGAAATATAATAACCATAAATATCTATTTATTTACTTATTTATTTTGAGACAGAGTTTTGCTCTGTCGCTCAGGCTGGAGTGCAGTGGCACAATGTTGGCTCATTGCAAACTTCGCTTCCTGGGCTCAAGTGATTCTCCTGCCTCAGCCTCCCAAGTAGCTGTGATTACAGACAAGTGTCACCACACACAGCTAATTTTTTTATTTTTAGTAGAGACAGGATTTCACTATGCTGGCCAGGCTGGTCTCGAACTCCTGACCTCAAGCGATCCACCCAACTTGGCCTCCCAAAATGCTGGGATTATTAGCATGAGCCACCACGCCTGGCCCACAAATGTCAATTTAAACATTTAAAATATTGCTCTGTGTGTGTGTGTATGTGTGTTTTAAGTAGCAATAAAGTCTCCATGGGGAATAAGGAGAAACAAGAAGTTGAGAAAAAATGTATTTGGTTTTACTAAATGGACAGACAAAATGAGTCTACTTTTCCCATAACGGTGTTTATGAGAACAGTTAAAAAATACCTACTATCCTGAACTATTAGTTCTGTAATGATTCACTAAAATTTGATTTTACTATTCATTTCAAAATGTACCCATTAGCATTGCCTCTGGACATTTAAATAATAACCAACTAATGTGAACAGAACCCCAGGCACCCCCACTAGGTTAGGTGAAGTACTGGTTTTTCCAGATTCTCTATCATCCTTCTAACCTTCCAAGCCAGTCCTCCTCCAGCTACCTGGAAAATGAACAGCCCTCAGAATAGTCATGTCTGTCACTGTGGACCACAGATCACAATAGGAAGGTGCTTCCAAGTCAAGTAACTACAAATCTAATTGGTAGCCGTTACTCTATCAAAATGGATAAGACTGAGGGCTGGACAGGAGAAAAGATGCAATGAAGAGTAAAGGACTCTCCTACAGTGGGTGCCTTAGTCATCCCCAGTGAGTCCTTATACCTGTATATTCTTCCACAAAGTTAGGGAATTACATGCAACTTTCTCTTTGGGACTAACTGAAAGGAAACATGCCTATATTATCCACTCATCCCGATCCAAATATATTCTTTTTCTAATTTAAGGTATCTAGCACTTCTCTCAAGTTTGATAAATTTTATTTTTTATTCCATAATTTTAAAAATTTTATTGACACAAAATAATTGTACATATTTATGAGCACAGTGTGTTTTGATACATGTGCACATTGTATAACGATCAAATCACAGTAATCAGTATATATATGACTTCAAATATTTATTATTTCTTTGTAGTCAGAACATTCAAAATCCTCTCCTCTAGTTATTTTGAAATATAGAATGCATTAGTGTTAACTATAGTTAACTATAGTCACCCTCCCTGCTGTGCAATAAACACCATAGCGTGTACAATGGAATAATATTCAGCCATAAAAAAGAATAAAATTCTGTCATTTGCAACAACATGGATGAACCTGGAAGAAATTATGTTAATTGAAATAAGCCAGACACAGAAAAATATATACTGCATGATTTCACTCATGTGAAATCTAAAAAGTTAATCTCATAGAAGTAGAGAATAGAACAGCAGTTTCTATTTGAAAGCCATAAAAATATACCTCCACTGGCCAGGTGTGGTGGTTCACGCCTGTAATCCCAGTACTTTGGGAGGCCAAGCCAAGAGAATCACCTGAGGTCAGGAGTTTGAGACCAGCCTGACCAACATGGAGAAACCCCATGTCTACTAAAAATACAAAAACTTAGCTGGGTATGGTGGCACATGCCTGTAATCCCAGATACTAGGGAGGCTGAGGCAAGAGAATCGCTTGAATCCAGGAGGCAGAGGTTGTGGTGAGCACAGATTGTGCCATTGCAGTACAGCCTGGGCAACGAGTGAAACCCCATCTCAAAAAAAAAAAAAAATATACACACACACACACACACACACACACATAATATACCTCCACTGACATCTTCCATTGCAAGTAGATCATCTTTAGTGTCTTCCAGTCAAGGGGAACCACATAGTCATCAGGCAACAAGGATTCTGTGAAAAAAAGAAAGAACTAATCTCATCTCTAATGTCACACAGATTTTTACCCTAACTGTGAAGACATGCAAACCTGATATCTAACCACCATACCGTTAAAAGTCTGGTTTTAAAGATATTTTGGTGATGTCTAAAGCTGGAGTTTGTCTCAGATCTCAATTAGTAAACACGAACCAGACTCTCATACTAGGATTCATTTGCGTTCTTGCCTTATTTACAAGGCCACTGACGATGAGCTTGGCCCGTCCAATGTAGCCAAACAAATTGCTTCATGGCCCCTATTTATGGTTTCCTCTTTTTTTTTTTTTTTTTTTTTTTTTGAGACGGAGTCTCGCTCTGCCGCCCAGGCTGGAGTGCAGTGGCCGGATCTCAGCTCACTGCAAGCTCCGCCTCCCGGTTTTACGCCATTCTCCTGCCTCAGCCTCTTGAGTAGCTGGGACTACAGGCGCCCGCCACCTCGCCCGGCTAGATTTTTTTTTGTATTTTTTTAGTAGAGACGGGGTTTCACTGTGTTAGCCAGGATGGTCTCGATCTCCTGACCTCGTGATCCGCCCGTCTCGGCCTCCCAAAGCGCTGGGATTACAGGCTTGAGCCACCGCGCCCGGCCTATGGTTTCCTCTTTATCCCTTTCAAGTACATGCCATTTCCAAATATGAAATTCTTTCCCTCTGCTTTTCTTGAGCTACATTCTTTCTCCCTTGTAAAAACAGTGCTTATAATGCACTTCCACATGGAAGGCATCCAGACAGAACTATAACCTCAAATTCTCTTCTACAATCCTTTTAGCACTACTAATGTCACTCATAAAATATTCATAAGCTTATCATTTATATTTTCTATGTGCAGTAATTTTGTTTTATGTTAGTCTTGTCTCCCCATTTAGAAGGTAAGCTATTTGATGAATGAGGTCTATTTCCTTTAAAAAGCTTTCTGAAGTTTAATTAGCGGATGCTTGATCATTGTTGATTATGATGATATCGTGCATGCAAGGTAAGAGGAGGCATAGAATCTTTTCACAATAGTGTCTTCATGCATTCTGGTGCCTCTCTAAAGCAGTGATTGTTAATCTTTTTGCATCATAGACCCCTCTGAGGAGCTGATAAAATCTCCAGACTTCCCCCCAAAACATGGCACAAAATAACCCCCAAAATTTTACATACAATTTCTGAATATGGACCTTGACTAAGATCCCAGATCTAAAACGTCTTCAGTTATCACTTAGAGCTCCCCAAAGCAAATGCATTTACTTTGAAAAAATTGGTATGTTTCTTTGGTGTATGTAGGTGGGTAGAAAAATTACAGCACATAGGCTGGGTGAGGTGGCTCACGCCTGTAATCCCAGCACTTTGGGAGGCCGAGGTGGGTGGATCACAAGGTCAGGAGTTGGAGACCAGCCTGGCCAAGATGGTGAAACCCAATCTCTATTAAGAATACAAAAAGAAAAAAAAAAATTAGCTGGGTGCGATGGCAGGAGCCTGTACTCCCACTTAGTTGGAAGGCTGAGGCAGGAGAATCGCTTGAACCTGGGAGGCAGAGGCTGCACTGAGCCAAGATCTCACCACTGCACTCTAGCCTGGGCGGCAGAGTGAGACTCTGTCTCAAAAAAAAAAGAAAGAGAAAAAAGAGAAAAAAGAAAAATTACAGCAAATAGTCAAGATGTAATTATTCACAAAGTTTACAAATATGATAAATATGATGCCAGAGCCCCAAGAGCAGGTTGGTAATTATGACTCCTTGGCCCTAGGACTTGGTCAATCTTTGGTCTCAGCTGCAGGACCAAATTTCTCTGGAACATCCGAAGCTTAGGAGCCAAGTAAAAAAACTCAGGGTGACAAGCTTTGAGATGGAACAGGTCCCCAAGGAACCCTGAGAGGTCTAGAACAACAGAAGATACAGGAGAACTACAAAAATCGGAGCTCTGGCCTCTTGAGTCTTACAGCTTCTGTCCCCAAGGAAGAGCACTAGAAAGCATCAGCTATTGAGTTACAAATAAGGAAAAGTTGGGATAAATATCATAAAGACATTATCTTAAATATGCTCATGATTGAAGACAAATTTTTTTTTTTTTTTTTGGAAACAGTCTTACTCTATTGCCCTGGCTGGAGTGCAGTGGTGTGATCTCAGCTCACTGTAACCTCCGTCTCCCAGATTCAAGCAATTATCCTGCCTCAGCCTCCTGAGTAACTAGGTTTATAGGCACATGCCACAATTCCTGGCTAATTTTTGTATTTTTAGTAGAGATGGGGTTTCACCATGTTGGCCAGGCTGGTCTACAACTCCTGACCTCAGGTGATCCACCTGCCTCAGCCTCCCAAAGTGCTGGGATTACAGGCATGAGCCACTGTGGCTGGCCCAAAAAGAAATTTAGTTGGAATATTAAAAAATCATATTTTTGCTTGTTTTATTCACATGTAGATTTTTTTCATTTCCAAAAATAACAATCTTTTTTTTTTTTTTGACATGGAGTCTCACTCTCTCACCCAGGCTGGATTGCAGTGGTGTGATCTCTGCTCATTGCGACCTCTGCCTCCCAGGTTCAAGTGGTTCTCCTGCCTCAGCCTCCTAAGTAGCTAGGATTACAGGCACATGCCAGCATGCCTGGCTAGTTTTTGTATTTTTAGTAGAGCATGTTTTTACCATGTTAGCCAGACTGGTCTCAAACTCCTGACCTCAAGTGATCATCCTGCCTTGGCCTCCCAAAATGCTAGGATTACAGGTGTGAGCCACCACACCCAGCCCCAAAATAACAACCTTAAGAGCCTGAAGGAACCTTTTAAGTCAGCTAGTCAGACTTCCACCTCATCCCTTCAGCATCCTTTACCGACTGCCTTTAAAAAGTAAATTCAGCTATTTCAGATATCTTTCCTTCATGTAATCTTTGCAATCTCCCATTTACTAATGTTGTATTTGGGAGCCATAATTGTGAATGAGAAAGGAAAGAGCCATGTGTCAAACAAAACAAAGGCAGAAAGTAGAAAGTTTCTTTTCGGCCAGACACAGTGGTTCAGGCCTGTAATCCCAGCACTTTGGGAGGCTGAGGTGGGTGGATTACCTTAGGTCAGGAGTTGTAGACCAGCCTGGCCAACATGGTGAAACTCCGTCTCTACTAAAAATACAAAAATTAGCTGGGCATGGTGGCGGGCACCTGTAATCCCAGCTACTCAGGAGGCTGAGGCAGGAGAATTGCTTGAACCTGGGAGGTGGAGATTGCAGTGAGCCGAGATTGCACCATTACACTCCAGCCTGGGCGACAAGAACTCTGCCTCAAAAACAGAAACAAAGAAAGTAGAAAGGTTTTCTTTCTTTTTTATTTATTTATTTATTTATTTTTATTATACTTCAAATCCTAGGGTACATGTGCATAACGTGCAGGTTTGTTACATATGTATACTTGTGCCATGTTGGTGTGCTGCACCCATCAACTCGTCAGCACCCATCAATTCATCATTTATATCATGTATAACTCCCCAATGCAATCCCTCCCTCCTCCCCCCTCCCCATGATAGGCCCCAGTGTGTGATGTTCCCCTTCCCGAGTCCAAGTGATCTCATTGTTCAGTTCCCACCTATGAGTGAGAACATGCGGTGTTTGGTTTTCTCTTCTTGTGATAGTTTGTTAAGAATGATGGCTTCCAGCTGCATCCATGTTCCTACAAAGGACGCAAACTCATCCTTTTTTATGGCTGCATAGTATTCCATGGTGTATACGTGCCACATTTTCTTAATCCACTCTGTCACTGATGGACATTTGGGTTGATTCCAAGTCTTTGCTATTGTGAATAGTGCCGCAATAAACATACGTGTGCATGTGTCTTTGTAGTAGAATAATTTATAATCCTTTGGGTATATACCCAGTAGTGGGATGGCTGGGTCATATGGTACATCTAGTTCTAGATCCTTGAGGAATTGCCATACTGTTTTCCATAATGGTTGAACTAGTTTACAATCCCACCAACAGTGTAAAAGTGTTCCTATTTCTCCACATCCTCTCCAACACCTGTTGTTTCCTGATTTTTCAATGATTGCCATTCTAACTGGTGTGAGATGGTATCTCATTGTGGTTTTGATTTGCATTTCTCTGATGGCGAGTGATGATGAGCATTTTTTCATGTGTCTGTTGGCTGTATGAATGTCTTCTTTTGAGAAATGTCTGTTCATATCCTTTGCCCACTTTTTGATGGGGTTGTTTGTTTTTTTCTTGTATATTTGTTTGAGTTCTTTGTAGATTCTGGATGTTAGCCCTTTGTCAGATGAGTAGGTTGCAAAAATTTTCTCCCATTCTGTAGGTTGCCTGTTCACTCTGATGGTAATTTCTTTTGCTGTGCAGAAGCTCTTTAGTTTAATTAGACCCCATTTGTCAATTTTGGCTTTTGCTGCCGTTGCTTTTGGTGTTTTAGACATGAAGTCCTTGCCCATGCTCATGTCCTGAATGGTACTACCTAGATTTTCTTCTAGGGTTTTTATGATATTAGGTCTAACATTTAAGTCTCTAATCCATCTTGAATTAATCTTCGTATAAGGAGTAAGGAAAGGATCCAGTTTCAGCTTTCTACTTATGGCTAGCCAATTCCTCATGGATAGGAAGAATCAATATCGTGAAAATGGCCATACTGCCCAAGGTGATTTATAGATTCAATGCCATCCCCATCAAGCTACCAATGACTTTCTTCACAGAATTGGAAAAAACTGCTTTAAAGTTCATATGGAACCAAAAAAGACCCTGCATTGCCAAGACAATCCTAAGTCAAAAGGACAGAGCTGGAGGCGTCACGCTACCTGACTTCAAACTATACTACAAGGCTGCAGTAACCAAAACAGCATGGTACTGGTACCAAAACAGAGATATAGACCAATGGAACAGAACAGAGTCCTCAGAAATAATACCACACATCTACAGCCATCTGATCTTTGACAAACCTGAGAGAAACAAGAAATGGGGAAAGGATTCCCTATTTAATAAATGGTGCTGGGAAAATTCTTTTTTTTTTTTCAAAGCAGCCTATCTTGGGCTGGGCGCAGTGGCTCACACCTGTAATCCCAGCACTTTGGGAGGCCGAGGTGGGCGGATCACGGGGTCAGGAGATCAAGGCCATCCTGGCTAACACGGTGAAACACCGTCTCAACTGTAAATATAAAAAAATTAGCCGGGCGTGGTGGTGGGCCCCTGTAGTCCCAGCTACTTGGAAAGCTAAGCCAGGAGAATGGCGTGAACCCGGGCGGCAGAGCTTGCAGTGAGCCAAGATCGCGCCACCGCATTCCAGCCTGAGTGACAGAGTGATACTCCATCTCATAAATAAATAAATTAATAAAGCAGCCTAACTCTACTGATTACATAATCCCTTTTTGCCCACTTCATCCTCCATTCTTCCCAGTATCTATTGAAATCGAGAGCCCAAGTATTCTACGTTCTCAAAGACATTGAAGGAGACATGAAGACTACCGACAGCAAAGGGTGGGGACTTTGAAGATCAAGCACCGTTTGCTACGGGTCTTCACTCACTGCTGAAAAGCATCACGAGATTAATAAGCTGCATGAGATCACTAACCACCAGGTAGAAACACTGTAAAATTACTTACATATGTTAAACTGGACTTTTACTTCTAGCAAAATAAAACAACTTACCCATTGGAACGCCTGGAGATCCAAAAAGCTTTACTAGTTGCAAGGCAAACCCTTGTGATAATGGTAGCCCAAGGGAACTACAGTTAGTGCTTGTTAAGTCTTGGCTGTCCTCAGCTGGTAATTGCTTAGGTTCTTCCCATCTTTTCAGCTTTCCATCAAACCTTTCATTTAAAAAGTGAAAATCAGAAGTGACTCCCACAGAGCACGAAGTGTCAGGATGACTGTGTAAAATTTCTGGGGAAATAAACCCTGCATCATTTAGTTTATTACCGACTCTTGTCTGAGATTCGAAAGTCAAAAACAGTTTCTTGTTTGTAAAAGATGCCTTCCAAACACTAGACATATTATGCAGCAAAAAAGAAGGAATATAATTTTTGTATAAAGATGCAGAGCACCTTAGTCTGTTAAATGACAGGCAATGAGAATAACACTGTCCACCAATATTTAAAGGGGGAGCTTTGATAATATCAAGGTAAAACCACAATGGATGATGATCAAAGGTCGTAAGTTTTTGCTTATTCTTCTCTTCACTGTTCCTTTCTGAAATTCTATCTTTTTCTTCTCTCAAAGTAATTTTTAGTCCATGGTTTTTTGTTAACAGGTCACATTTCTCCCTTTCTTTTACACTGATATGACTCTGTCCTAATAAGTAAAAATTTGGTACCAAATTGAAAATCCTTTTCTTCCTCCTTTTCTTATTTTTTGTTGATTCTAAAGCATTCTTTGGTATATCCAGTTGAGGTAAGCAGCTTCTGAAGAGGTTTGTTTCTATGAATGAATCTATAGTTTCAGGTGGAGGTGAAAAATCTTCATTTCCTATCAGTAGTTTGTCTGTCAATATTTCTGGACTGCTTCCTGGTCCTGATGCTGCCACCGAAGTGAAAATCAATTGAATCCATTGCCCCCTGCTGTCAGGACCAGCCAACTTATGTGCTCTATCTTTCTTTGGTCTCTGTTCACATATAGACTTATGAGGTCCTGCAGGCCACCTACCAAAATAGGGCTGTCTGTTAGAGCCCAGCTGTAAATCTTCATCAGATAAACTGGTTGTGAAAAAAGCCCAGTGACTGATTTTAGTTGCATACAATTGTTCCTCTCTTAAAACTTTATCTGACATTCTGATTCCACGTTGATGGCACAGAATGGGTTCACGTGGGAGACTTTTATCTACTATTTCTCTCTTCTTCATAAATGAGCATGAAGTTTCCACAGCAAGGTCCTGGGTGTCTAATGCTATAGTATGCCTCTCTCTAATATGCTTTTCTGCCTTCATGCCAGAGCAGTCATCGGTTGTTACACAGGAAAGGTTTTGAGTCACTATTGGACTAGTAACAGAGGTTTCATCTGGCATCAGTGACAAACTTACAAACAAGTTATCACCTTCCTTAGAGAGGTAATTCTTTGGTGTGTTGTCCAATTCAACTATAGACATAACGTCTTGGAAACTGTCTTTAGGATCTTCATTTTTCCATCTTTTTTCTTTATACCCAGTCACAAAATCTCTGACTTCATTTTGTAGACCACCAATGAAAGGATATTCTGATTCTCTTCTGGTCTTTCCAATGTCTTCCTCTTCACTCTGAGATGGGTCCTGATCTCCCGGTGTAAGATCACTGAAGAATTCTAATGAGTTTTCCTCCATGATTTTATTCTGACTGTTCTGCTTTTTGTTTCTTTTTCTGTTCCTCTTCTGTTTGGTTTTGCTGAGCCTATGCCCAGTTTTCTTCAAAACTCTTCCTCTGAAATATCAAAGAATTAAGAAAATGTATGACTTAACTACATGTATAACATAAGCAAACTATAACATCATACTCTTCATGTGCAGATTTAAAACCCTTTAGTACAAGAGAATCTCAACTGTGCATGTACTTTTTGTTTGTTTGTTTGTTTTTTGAGACAGAGTTTCGTTTTATCGCCCAGGCTGGAGTGCAGTGGTGTGATCTTGGCTCACTGCAACCTCCACCTCCCGGGTTCAAGTGATTCTCCTGCCTCATCCTCGCAAGTAGCTGGCATTACAGGTGCCCACCAACACGCTCGGTTAATTTTTTAGTAGAGACGGGGTTTCACCATGTTGGCCAGGCTCCTGACCTCAGCTGATCTGCCCGCCTCAGCCTCCCAAAGTGCTGGGATTACAGGCAAGTGCTACCATGCTGGCCATACTTTATATTATATTTAAAATCACTTTTAAAAAGAGATACTTTAATCCTATACATTAAAAATGAGTTTGAGAAAGTTAAAGCAAATATGCATACAATCATTTCATAAATAACTTTTAAAAAACCTAATATTTGCCTTAAAGGAAAATATAAGCATGTATTAAGCATGTATTAACAGGGATATTTTCTGAGAAATGCATCATTAGGCAATTTTATCACTGTGTGAACATCACAGTGTACTTATACAAATCTACGTGATGTAGTCTACACCACACCTAGGCTATATAATATAGCCTATTGCTCCTAGGCTTAAAAACTTTACAGCATGTTACTATACTGCATACTATAGGCAATTATAAAACATTAGTATTTGTGTATCTAAACATATCTAGAGGCCAGGCACGGTGGCTCACGCCTGTAATCCAGGACTTTGGGAAGCTGAGGTGGGTGACCACCTGAGGTCAGGAGTTCGAGACCAGCCTCCAGTATCTCCTCTCACTTCCTCTTGTTGTTTCTTGTTTGATTTGATCCAGAGAAAGGAGAGGCAACAGGAGAAAAGTCTCAAGATACTATTAAGTTAGTGATAATAGGAGTCAAGGCCCGAGAACTGCTGTCATGAAAAGGACTCAACCCTTGCCAGCTGAGTATCTTCTGTTTATGCACATGTGAGCGTTTGAAAATGAGAGGAGGAAGAAAAAGAGAGAAGGAAATGTTTTGTACAATTTTCTCTTTAAATCAAGAGGCAGTGTTGCATAATGGTTAAAGAGGGTGGACTTTAGAGCAAATCAAACTAGGTCTGAATCTGCCACTAGCCATGTGACCCTGAGCACATTCTTCAGCTTCTCTGTATATCAGTTGTCTTTGTAAAATGGGGTTAAGCCTAGCCTTTGCCCTTACTTGATATAGTTTTTTTTTTTTTTTTTTTTTTTTTTGAGGCGGAGTCTCACTCTGTCGCCCAGGCTGGAGTGCAGTGGCCGGATCTCAGCTCACTGCAAGCTCCGCCTCCCGGGTTTACGCCATTCTCCTGCCTCAGCCTCCCCAGTAGCTGGGACTACAGGCGCCCGCCATCTCGCCCGGCTAGTTTTTGTATTTTTAGTAGAGACGGGGTTTCACCGTGTTAGCCAGGATGGTCTCGATCTCCTGACCTCGTGATCCGCCCGTCTCGGCCTCCCAAAGTGCTGGGATTACAGGCTTGAGCCACCGCGCCCGGCCACTTGATATAGTTTTGAAGATTAGGTGAGTTGGTACATGTAAAGCAATTAAACAGTCCCAATACATAAATGTAACATCTTTTTCTTAAAGCCAGTTTTCCAAGTACAATTGTAGACCTTAGTCTTTCTGATGGTATACGGAACTGGAAACATTTTGGTGATGAGCCATATTTCAGTAACTGCATTTCCCTATATTAGGCTCTCTTTCTTTGTACAGTAGAGAGCTGTTCTGGGGGACAGTGACCACACATTAAGTGCATTAAGCTCCATAGAATCACCAGTGCTGCAGTGAGTCTCATACATCCTTAGTATATTACTATGTAATCAAATGAATAATGCAACAACAAACTCTCTCTGTTTTCTTTTCTCCTTGCCCTGAAACAGAATGGTTCACATTTGAGTAAAGACAGGGGAGTTTGTTTTCAGAATGACATACTAGTCTGCAGGATGAATTTCATAACTGACATTGTACCTTGGACTGCAACTAGGACTGTCATTGGAATCAGGTAGAACTGGTCATGAAGGAGCCTCTCTCCCTAATCTGCCCTCAGGTCAAGGCTCCATATGAGCAATGGGAAAGCCAGGCTAGATGGCCCACAACTGAGATCAACAGATGGGCACACGTGCCTCCTCCTGGAGTTAGTTCACTCATGGGTGGAGGCAGTGAGAAGGGATCACATTCTGGATACTGTTTTGAAGGAAAAATAAGCAAGATTTGAAAAAAAAAAACATAGGGTATGACGAAAAAGATAAGAATCAAGTATGAGTACAAGGAGATTGGCCTAATTAGAGGGATGAAGTGGTTACTTACTGCAACATAAAAGTCTGCGAGATATGGGTTTGGAGAGAGGGTTGGTAAATCAGTTCCCTCAAAGTCCAGCTCAGAGTAGGCTAATCTGTCCTTAACAAAAAGGTCAGAAAGTGAAAAAGAAGAGGGCTTCTCTAATACTCCCCAAGAGCTCCTTTGTTTTCTAAGCACATTACAATCAGCTGTTTAGGAACAGGATAATAGGGACCCTGCTAATATCCTTTTTTGTTATTTTTTTCTCCTGAGTCTGCTTTCTAGGGAAGGACCTGCTAATGCTAACAACCCACTATGCCTGCAGAGAAGTAAACACTGGACCATGAAAGAATAAGGTGGTTTAAAAAGTAAACTATTGGAGTCTGGGAGATCAGGCAGTTTATTAAGGCAGTTTGCTAAGAGTTAATCAAAGGAATCTCTAAGGATTAGAATTCCAACTGAAAATACAACAGAATGCCAAGAGGTATGAAAATCCTCAGACTGACTCTACAATGAAGTGCCAGAGACATGTACCAGTTCTCCACCACTGGAGCTCTATACAGCTACTGTCCTTATTTCAGAAACACTGGACATGGCTTTCTGGAAAGGAAACACAAACCAGTAACAGGGACTTGTGAATCCCCTGGGAAATAAGAGACTTGGTCGTGATGGTGGTGGTGATAACTTCTGCTTGAATATGGCTAATCAGTAGATGCATTTTCTTTAGAAACATCATCATTTAGAAACATCACTTAGAAACATCACATTTCTTTAGAAAGTGTGAGAATCTCATCAAAGCTGTGTCAAGGATCATTAAATGTGATCTCACTGGTGCTGATTCATTTAGGAATGAATGGCACCATTAGAAGAAAAAAAATCACTACATAAAAGTTAGTCATGGAGAGGAAATCAAAAGAGTTAGAGGCACAGGATGTAGCTTTGAAAAGAATGAAGAAATTAAGAAATGAACAAATGGTAACACATCTATGATGAGTAAGATTTTGCTTTCTAGATGATAGGCTTGGAATCCAAGCTGCTAGGTAGTGATGGAGTGTACCTCTCAAGAATTAGAAAGTGTTTGTTCAGATACAAGCTAACCTGACCAAGTGAACTGTGACCGGATGACAAAGGTGAGAGAGCATCCAGATAAAGCTGAAGAAAGCAGGAAGGGAGGTTGGAAAGCATGGTAAGTAATAACCTTATGAAAAAAAAAATTAAGGGGGCCAGAAAAAAACATTTCCCAATGCAGAATCCTAGATACTAATTTATGATAATGGGCAATAAATGAAGTAAATCTGAGATTAAATCACATGCAGATTATAAAAGGTCTCATGGCTTTGTGGAATGACCAGTTGAAATAACTGAGGCCAGGTCCTGGTCCTGGTTCAGTAATAGCCAAGTCCAGGCCTTAGCTAGCAGTGGGATCCCTCAGTTAGCAGTGGGATCTTGGGCAAATCATATCTTTCTAAAACGAGGAAAATACCCGTCCTTGCAAAGTTGTTGTAAGGACTACTAATACAGATACTCTTAAATAACCTCTACTCAACTGATAGAGTAGATCAATTGATTCTCCCCATTGCCTCTGTACAATAAGGACAGATATTAACGACTCACACTAAATGCTCCCAGCTAGATGGCTGCTCTCCAGTGTAACTGAATGCTTTTGCTGTCACTATTTAGAACTGTATATTTATAAAGAGTCAGATGGGTTTATTCCCAAGTCTGTTTATGCCAATAATAATTTTTACTATAATTATATAGTTTGTCTCACTAAACATGAAGTGCTAAACAACTGTTAAATAGGCAGGATAACTACAAAATTTGGTTAAAAATAATAAAGACCTATGATTATGCACTCATATTGCTTTGAAAATTTCTTTGGGTTCTACTTCCAATTTATATCAACAGAAACTAGAAATTCCTGACTACACACTACAGTTGTGGTTTATGCATGAAAAAAGTTAAACTGCACTGAACAAAATTATACATAATAATTGCTGAATAAATACACACAAAAACATTTAAGTTCAAATAAAATGTTTAAAGCATGTATCATCTCATAATAATTCTTTAAACAATTTTTTCAATGAACTAACCAGCTATCTGTCCCAATCATGTGAGAGAAGAGGGCTTTAATTATAAATAAAGCACCTATCATAATACTTGACAGATAGTGGGTACTTCATAAATGGCAGCTCTTATTTTTATTATGTATTAACAACAACAAAAGCAATCTCATAAATTTCACTGCGATTCCTATGGTGCAATTCAAGAGTAGAATGTGGCAATGTGATACTTATGCTTTACTTAAAACAAACAGATGAGTTAGAAGAACTGGAAAATTCTCCAAAAATGTAATTTACTTAATGTAATTGCAAATGATTGGAAGTGGAAAAAAATATTTTAAACTAAGTGGCATATATAGACAAACTGATAAATCCACCATCTTTCTCAGAGATTAAAAAACCTTTCTCAGTAATTGATAGAACAATGAGACAAAATAAAGACACAGAAGTTTAACTAGCCTAATAATGATTGAGCACACTAACATGGAACACCACATCCAACAGTTGGTAAAAACACATTCTTTTCACGCTCACATATAATGTCTATAGAAATTAACTAGGTCATAAAGCTAGACCCCCACAGATTTCAAAGAATTACTAATGTATGGACCATAATATAGTTAACCTTGAAATTAGTAACAATAATTTTTTTGGAAAAAATTATAAACATGGAAAAATTTATAGGTAGAAAAATTATAATGGAAATACTTAGAACTGAGTAACAGTAAAAAATAAATATAAAAAGTGGTTTTTTGTTTGTTTGTTTTTTAAGACAGAATCTTGCTCTGTTACCCAGGCTGGAGTGCAGTGATATGATCACAGCTCACTGTAGCCTCTACCTCCAGGGTTCAAGTGATTCTCCTGTCTCAGACTCCAGAGTAGCTGGGACTACAGGAGCGCCACCATGCCTGGCTCTTCTTCTTTCCTTCCTTTCCTTCCCTTTTTTCCCTTCTTTTCCTTCCTTCCCTCCCTCCCACCCACCCCTGCTTCTCTCTCTCTTGCTCTCTCTTTCTTTCTGACGTGTTCTCCAGGTTGTCCAGGCTGGTCTCAAACTCCTGGACTCAAATGATCTGCCTGCCTCAGCCTCCCAAAGTGCTGGGTATACAAGTGTGAGCCACTGCACCTGGCCTAAAAAGTGATACTTAAAGGGATATTTGCATGAACATTCACATTAAAAAGGAAAGACACAAAATTAATGAGTTAACCACACAACTGAAGAAGTTACAGAAACGAAGAGCAGAATAAACTTCAAAAAAGTAGAAGAGGCTAGCCATGGTGGTGCACGCCTGTAATCCCATCAATTTGGAAACCTGAGGTGGGAGGACTGATTGAGGTCAGGAGTTTTAAGACCAGCCTGGGCAACACAGCAAGATTCTGTCCATTTTTTAAAAAAGAAAACACATATATTCTTTTAAGTAGAAGAAAGGGAATAATAAAAAACACAACCTCCTGGTGAGATTAAGGAAGAAAAAAAGGAAATGAGCATTAGAAATAGAAAAGAAGGCACAATTACAGATCCAGAGAAATTTTAAAAGATAAAAGATTAATTATATGAATAACTTTATAACAACAAATTTGAAAATTTAAATGAAATGTAGTTTATACATTTATTTATATATTTAGCTAGAAAATACAAGTTATTTAATTAATTTTTGAGACAGGGTCTCACTCTGTTGCCCAGGCTGGAGTGCAGTGGTGTGATCATGGCTCACTGCAACCTTGAGCTCCCAAGCTCAAGCGATCCCCCTCACCTCAGCTTCCCATGTAGCTGGGACCACCGGTATGTGCCACCATGCCCAGCTGCCCAGCTATTTTTTTTTTTTTTTTAAGAGACAGGGTCTCACTATGTTCCCCAGGCTGGTCTTGAACTCCTAGGCTCAAGCAATCCTCCTGCCTTGGCCTCCCAAAGTGCTAGGATTACAGGCCCAGCACATACAGCCAAAAACACAAGTTATTAAAATGGACTAAAAAGAAACAGAAAGCCTGGGTAGTCCTAGAATGGTAAAACAATAAAGGTTAGGTTTTTCCCCCCAGCAAGGGAATTCCAAGTTCAGGTGACTTTTCAGAAAAGTTCTACCAAATATTCAAGGAATTGATCATTGCAATTAGATGCACAATTTTCCAGACAAAAGAAAAGAAAGAATACCTCCAGCTTTTTTTCAAAATGCTAACATAGATTGATAGAGCCAGGAAGTTACACAAAAATGAGAACTTCCAGGCTAGTCTCAGTTAAATACAAAAACCCTAAATAAAATATCACCAAACTACCTCCAGTAATGTGTAAAACACACTACGGCCTCAAACTCCTGGCCTCAAGTTATCCTCCCACCTCAGCCTTCGAAGCAGCTGGGACTGCAGGCATATGCCACTGTTCCCAGCTCTTTGTAGTGTTTTTAACTTACTCTGGCCCCATCTACTGCTCTGCAGATTAATACTGGCTCTGAAGTCAACAACCTACTTTCCCAGCACCAGTGTTTATTACCAAGGGTGGCAGAAAGGACCTTCTTCTCAGAGAATTGTGGTTGTTTTGACCTTGCTGGTGACTCCGAGCTCAAAGTGCTTGTGCCTATTTTAACTAACTCAAAACTTTCCTAGGACAAACACAACTACCCAGGGTAGGGGGCATTTATTGAATACATTTAAAGGCAAATGAATTAGCCACTGTCAGTTGGGGTAAGGCATAACTGCCACTTGGGGTAAACAACAGATAATCCAAAAAGCTTGAGAAGAAAAGATGAGAAGTGAGGCATTTTAGGGAATAAGGGCTTTGAAAAGCTCCCACATATTCCTGGGAATCTAGAAGGCCATGCACTTACCCAAGTCAGGCTGTATGCTCAGAAAAGACCTAAAAAAACTGTCGCTTCTGGCTGACACCCAGACTCTACACAAGCAGGAAATGAAGACAAGGGCAGAATTATAAACAGCCTTAGTGTAGAAGGTGTCCCAACACATACACAAAGATGGAATATTTTTGTTGATGATGATGATGTTGTTGTTCCAGATGTTTAAGGAAACGTATGTTGAATCACTAGCTAACTACTAAACTAATGAAACAAAGACTTCAGTAGAATATAGATTTTACAAAATTAGTACAGAAAAGTCACTAAACAAACAACAGTTACAACAAGGAGCAGAAACAAACCTTGGGGAGGGGTGAAATATGATTATAGATTTCCCACATTATATTATTTAAAATGTCTAATTTTCACAAAACCTATGAGACATACAAAGAAGTAACTGTGGCCTATACACAGGAAAAAAAGAAATTAATAGGAACAATCATTGACAAAGCCTAGACACTGGACTTATTAGACAAAGACTTTATGTTAACTGTTTTAAATATGCTAAAAGAAACAATGGATAAAGAACTAAAAACAAATAAGAACAATGTCTCACCAAATAATTAATATCAATAAATAGATGGAAGTTAGAAGGAGGGGCTTCGAGACAGCTGGCTAGAGGCATCCAGCACTCACCTCCTCCATAAAGAAGACTCAAAATAACAAGTAGATAATCATACTCTGAATAGAGCATTGAAGAGAGAAGAGTGAAATACATGTAAGACACAGAGGGATCAGAAGGCAAGGCTACCAGCTTAGTTGGGATCAGCTGAGAGCCCAGAGAAGCTTCCCAGTACAGAGAAAAGGTCAATGACCACAAACTCTTGTAACCTGGGCCAGGAGAAAACCCCTTGACCCTTGTAAGCCCTGAGACTACTGTAGGGAGCTGCCTGGAGATGACATGATAGCATTGCTCCAGAGAGGAAGCTCACACCAAGTCCCACTGCCCTACAACTCCTAAGCAGCAGCAGCATGGCACTACTTTGAGAGCCTAGTCCATGCCAGACTGCATGCTGCTCACATCACTAGAGATATCCTCCCACATCCATCCAGAGGGCTGTAGCAGTACAATGCTGGTTAAACCCAGGGGAGTAGCAGGGAACTCAGCACTCTAGCACATACAGTGTGCTGCACCCTGGGGAATGTGCAGTGTATCACACTGGGGAGGCTGCCCCCAGGATAAAGGGAACTAAAGTGTGTGCTTTCTAGAACCTGAGACTGCCTTTCTGGGGCAGCCACCACAGACAGCGACCCCATTCTCCTAGCAGCAGGGCTGATGTGCACAAGCCTTGAGAACAGACTCTGCCGCTGCCCATTGCAGCTGCCACTGCTGCTGTAGGGGCTGAAGCATGCACTTCAGGCAGTAACCACACCCTCTTCAGCAGCAAAGTCAAAGCACACTTGCACATGCCTTGAGGACAGGTCCCTCAGCTGTCCCAAACCCCTGCACTCTCAAACACTTTTGCAACCACCTAAGCACTCCACCTGGGCCTGGGGCTCACCCTGCCCTGTACACTACAGGTGGTGCCTCAGCATACTACTGAAACTACTGAAGACAGGTCTGCTCAGCCTAACACTGCCTCCCACTCAGTGCCCAAGCCCACTACCCTGGGGCCTGAGGATTGCCCCACCCTATCCACCACTGGAGGGATCTCTGCACTCCTCCTCAGAACCCGAGGATAGGCTTACCCTGTCTGCCACTACCAGCACAGCCAGCATTCACTCAAATGTGCCATCTGGACGTCTGGGGACTGGCCCACCCAGCTTGTCACAGCCAATGCTAACACAAACACATGCTACTTCAGAGCCTGATGGTTGTCCCATCACCATAACTGCCATCACCCAAACAAGCACACTGCCCAGGAGACCGAGAACCTACCGCCCTACCTGGTTCACTGCTGCTACTCCTGGTACCTGAGCAAGTGCCTAGGGGCTGAAGAATCAGCATACTGGGACCCACTAACACTGGTGCTCATCTATGCCACCCAGAGGCCCAAGGAGAGGCATACTCAACCTGCCAGTGCCACCAGTTGAGCTTGAGGACTGAGGACTGGCAACCCCTTCCACAGTAAACCTCATCACAATTTCCACTAACAAACTCAGCCTTAGCCACTGAGAAAACCACAAATACCACAGGTGCTGTTTACAGTTGAAGAAATCACACAGAAACTGCATGACTCCATGCACCCAGAATAACAGCTAAAGTGTCCTACCCAACCAACACCATAGATACATCCTTAGGAAGAAGTCTTCCCCTATAAAAGCCTATCCAAAAAAAAATTGGATGTGACTGTTATACCAGATATGCAGATATCAACATAAGGAAAAAATAAATATGAAAACACAAGGAAATATGACAACTCGAAAGGAACATAATAATTCTTCAGCAATAGATTCCAGTGGAAAATAATTTTATGGAATTCCAGAAAACTCAAAATAATGATAATCAAAGTAGCTCAGTGAGATACAAGAGAACATAGATAAATATTACAAATAAATCAGAAAAACAATTCAAGATATGAATGAGAAATTCACCAGAGATAGATATAATAAAAAAGAACCAAACAGAAATCCTGGAACTGAAGAATTCAATGACTGAAACAAAAAATTCATTTGAGAACTTCCACAATAAACTAGAGCTATCAGAAGAAAGAATCTCAGAACTTAAAGACAAGTCTTTTGAAATAACCCAGTCAGACAAAGATAAAAAAAATAAATATATAGGCTGGGCGTGGTGGCTCATGGCCACAATCCCAGCACCTTGGGAGGCTAAGGTGAGTAGATCACTTGAGCTCAGGAGTTCAAGACCAGCCTGCCCAAAGCATGGTGAAATCCTATCTCTACTAAAAATACAAAAACTTAGCCCAGCATGGTGGCTTGTGCCTGTAGTCCCAGCTACTTGGGAGGCTGAGGCACGGAAATTGCTTGAGCCTGGGAGGTGGAGGTTGCAGCAAGCTGAGATCACACCACTGCACTCCAGCCTGGGGAACAGAGCGAGATTCCATCTCAGAAACAACAACAAATCAAACCAACAACTAAATAAATAAATAAATACATACATACATAAATACATACATAAAAAGAATGAACGAAACCTACTTGGCATACGGGACACCATGATATTACTAAATACACAAATTTGGAGAGTTCTAGAAGGTAAAGAGAAGAGTAAAGGAATAGAAAACATACTTAATGAAATAGTACCTGAAAATTTCTCAAGTCTAGCAAGAGATTTAGACATCTAGATACAGGAAGCTCAGGGAAACCCAAATAGATGTAACTCAAAAAGCTCTCTGGCCGGGCGCGGTGGCTCAAGCCTGTAATCCCAGCACTTTGGGAGGCCGAGATTGGCGGATCACAAGGTCAGGAGATCGAGACCCTCCTGGCTAACACGGTGAAACCCCATCTCTACTAAAAAAAAAAAAATACAAAAAACTAGCCGGGCGACGTGGCGGGCGCCTATAGTCCCAGCTACTCGGGAGGCTGAGGCAGGAGAATGGCGTGAACCTGAAAGGTGGAGCTTGCAGTGAGCTGAGATCCAGCCACTGCACCCCAGTTTGGGCGACAGAGCGAGACTCCATCTCAAAAAAAAAAAAAAAAAGTTTAAAAAAAAAAAAGCTCTCCATGGCATACTATAGGCAAACTGTCAAAAGTCAGAGAATTCTGAAAATGACAAGAAGAAAGCATCTAGTCACATATACGGGAACTCCTATCAGACTAACAGTGGATTTATCAGCAGAAACCTTATAGGTCAGGAGAAAATGGATGATATATTCAAAGTGCTGAAAGAAAAACAAAATTATCAACCAAGAATATTATACCCAGCAAAGTTATCCTTCAAAAATTAAGGATAAATAATGTCTTTCTCAGAAAAGCAAAAACTGAAGCAATTCATCACCACTAGACTGGCCCTACAAGAAACGTTAAAAGAAGTCCTATACATGGAAGTGAAAGGACATTATCTACCATCATGAAAATACATGAAAGTATAAAACTCACTGGTAGAGCAAACACAAAAATGAAAAAGAGAAGGGATTCAAATGTTACTACTATTGAAAACCACCAAACCATAAAGATAAACAGTAAAAGAGAAACAAAAGAACAAAGCATATACAAAGCAACCAGAGGCCGGGCGCGGTGGCTCAAGCCTGTAATCCCAGCACTTTGGGAGGCCGAGACTGGTGGATCACGAGGTCAGGAGATCGAGACCATCCTGGCTAACACGGTGAAACCCCGTCTCTACTAAAAAATACAAAAAATTAGCTGGGCGAGATGGCGGGCGCCTGTGGTCCCAGCTACTCGGGAGGCTGAGGCAGGAGAATGGCGTGAACCCGGGAGGCGGAGCTTGCAGTGAGCCGAGATCACGCCACTGCACTCCAGCCTGGGTGACAGAGCCAGACTCCGTCTCAAAAAAAAAAAAAAAAAAAAATACAAAGCAACCAGAAAACAACTAACAAAATTACAGGAATAAGTCCTTACATATCAATAATGACCTCAAATGTAAATGGATTAAGGTTTCCACTTAAAAGATACAGACTGGCTGAATTGATTTTTTTTTTTTTTCTTTTGAGATGGAGTCTTTGCTCTGTCGCCCAGGCTGGAGTGCAGTGGCATGATCTTGGCTCACTGTTAGCTCTGCCTCCCAGGTTCATGTCATTCTCCTGCCTCGGCCTCCCGAGTAGCTGGGACTACAGGCGCCTGCCACCACACCCAGCTACTTTTTTGTATTTTTTAGTAGAGATGGGTTTCACTGTGTTAGCCAGGATGGTCTCAATCTCCTGACCTCGTGATCCACCCACCTTGGCCTCCCAAAGTACTGGGATTACAGGCGTGAGCCACCACATCTGGCCAAATTGATTTTTTAAATTACCCAATTACATGCTGCCTACAAGAAACTCACTTCTCCTGTAGAGACACATACGGACTGAAAGTAAAGGGATGGAAACAGATATGCCATGCAAATGGAAACCCAAAGCAAGCAGGAGTAGCTATACTTAGATAAAACAGACTTCAAGTCAAAAACAGTAAAAACAGACAGAGAAGGTCATTATATAATGACAAATGAATTGATTCAGCAATAGGATATAATACTAAATACATATGCATCCACATCAAAGCACCCAGATATATAAAGCTAATATTATTAGATCTAAAGGGAGAGATAGACTCTAGAACAATAATATTATAATTGGGGACTTCAACATTCAACTTTCAGCATTATAGATCACCTACACAGAAAATTAACAAAAAACATAAGATTTAAACTGCACTTTAGATCAAATGGACCTAACAGATATCTACAGAACATTTTATCCAACAGCTGTAGAATATACATTCTTCTCATCAGCACATGTAACATTCTCCAGGATAGACCACATGCTGGGCCACAAAATAAGTCTCAACAAATTTTTTAAGAACTGTAATCATATCAAGTATCTCTCAGACAACAATGGAATAAAATTAGAAGTCAATAACAAGAGGAACTTTGGAGACTGTACAAACACATGGAAATTAAACTATATGCTCTTCAACAACCTTTAGGTCAACAAAATTAAGACGCAAATCAAAAAATTTCTTGAAACAAATGAAAATAGAAATACAAACTACAAAAACTGTGAGATACAGCAAAAACAGTGCTAAGAGGGAATTTTATAGCAATAAATGCCTACATTAAGAAACTAGAAAGATTTCAAATAACCAATCTAATGATGCAACTCAAGGAACCAGAAAAGCAAAAACAGCCAACCCCAAATTAATAGAAGAAAAGAAATATTAAAAATCAGAAAAGTAAAAAAACAGAGATCAAAAAAAGACAAAACAACAGATTAATGAAACAAAAAGTGGTTTTTTGAGAAGATAAACAAAATTAATAAACTACTAGCTAAACTAACCAAGGAAAAAGAGAGAATATCCAAATAAACAAAATCAGAAATGAAAAATGAGATATAACAATGATACCACCAGAAATACAAAAGATCATCATAGACTGTTATGAAAAACTATATGCTAACAAAGTAGAAATTCCATAAGAAATGAATAAATTCTTGGACATATATACATCCTACAAGATTGAATCAAGAAGACATTAAAAACCTGAACAGATCAATAATGAGTTATGAGATTGAATCAGTAATAAAAACTCTCCCAACAAATAGAAGTCCAGGATTGGATAACTTTACTACTAAATTCTACCAAAGTCATAACGAACATCCCATGCTCATTGATCAGAACATACTACCCAAAGTAATTCTCCTAAAACTATTCCAAAAAAAAAATGAAGAGGAGGGAATTTCTTTAACTCTTTGTATAAGGCCAGGATTACCTTGATACCAAAATCAGACAAGGACACATCAAAAAAAGAAAACTACAGGTCAATATCCCTGATGAACACAGATGCAAAAATTCTCAGCAGAATATGAGCAAATTGAATCTTAACAGTACATCGAAAGGATAATACACTACAAGCAAGTAGGATTTAACTCAGCAATGCAAACATGGTTCAACATATACAAATCAATAAATGAGACACATCACATTGACAGAATGAAGGATAAAACCATATGATCATCTCAACAGATGCAGAAAAAATATTTGATAAAATCCAACATCCCTTCATGATAAAAGCTCTCAAAAAACTGGGCACAGAAGGAACACACTTCAACATAATAAAGGCCAAATATGACAAACTCTTAACTAACATCATACTGAATGGGGAAAAGCTGAAAGCCTTTCCTCAAAGAACTGAAACAAGACAAGGATGCTCACCTTCATTCCTTCTATTCAACACAGTACTGAGAGTCCTAGCCAGAGCAATCAGTCAACAGAAAGAAATAAAAAGCATCCAAATTGAAAGAGAGGAGGTCAAATTATCTTTGTTTGCACAGGACATGATCTTGTATGTAGAAAAACCTAAAGACTCTACCACAAAATTCTTAATTTGATAAACAAATTCAGTAAAGTTGCAAGACATAAAATGAACATATAAAAATCAGTAGTATTGCTATATACCAACAGTGAAATAGCTAAGGTAGAAATGAAAAAGGTAATTCCATTTATAATACCTACACACACAAAAATGGAAGACCACACACACACACACAAAATGGAAAGGCATACCATGCTCATGGATTATAAAACTTAATATTGTTAAAAGGAACATACTACTCAAAGCAACATACAGATTCTATGCAATCCCTAGCAAAATACCAATGTCATTTTTCAAAGAAATAGAAAAAAATCAATCCTAAAATTTGCATGGAACCAAAAAGAGAGTCTGAATAGCCACAGCAATCCTGAGCAAAATAACAACAACAAACAAACAAAAAATGAAAATAAAAAAGCTGGCAGCATCACACTACCTGACTTACAAGGCTATAGTAAACAAAACAGCATGATATTGGTATAAAAATAGACGTATCAACCAACAGAACAGAATAGAGATCCCAGAAATAAATCCATGTATTTACAGCCAAATGATTTTTGACAAAGGCAAAGGTTTTTGTTTCATATATTTTGGACCATTTGTATGCCTTTTTATGATTTTTAGTTATTTTGCTATTTAGTTATTTTACCTCTTTTATTGATTTGTAGGATTTCTTGATGTACTTTATATACTGACCTTTTGTCAGCCAGTAGTCTATATCTAGTAAGGAAGAGAGAATACACTCTAGATATTTCAAATAGGGGGATTTAATACAAGGAATTGGTTACAAAGTCATTGGAATGGCTGGAGGCGCAAAAAGTGGATGTTAAGTTTCCAAAACCTTGATATATGCAAGAAGCTGCAGTTATTCCTAGTGCTAGAAGAGTGAAATAGAAAATGAGGTTACCCAGAACCCATGATTATTGTGCTGTCGAGGCTTCTACTTTCTTATAACATTAATATAGGTAACCACACAAAAAAAATTGTTTGAGGGCTATAGTGAATTGAAAAATAATGCAGGCCAGGCATGGTGGCTCACACTTGTAATCCGAGCATTTTTGGGAGGCCGAGGCTGGTGGATCACTTGAGGTCAGGAGTTTGAAACCAGCCTGACCAACATAGTGAAACCCCGTCTCTAATAAAAATACAAAAATTATCTAGGCATGGTGGTGGGTGCCTGTAATCCCAGCTACTCAGAAGGCTGAGGTGGGAGAATCGCTTGAATCTGGGAGGCAGAGGTGGCAGTGAGCCGAGATTGCACCACTGCTCTGTTGCATGGGCAACAGAGCAAGACTCTGTCTCGAAAAAATAAAAAAAGGAAAACAATTCATTTGCTTTTAGATATGCTGTTTCAGGAGGCCCTTAAACTCACAAGTGGAAATGTCAAACAGGCAGTGAGAGACATGCATTCAGATCCCAGGTAGGAAGTAGGGGCTAAAGAAAAAGTTATAGTAGACAGCAAAGAAGTGGGATTGAAGTCACATTTGAGATGGCCTCAGGGTTAGGAAGAAAGAAGATGAGAGCATGGAATAGAACACTGGAAATAACATTGAAGAGGTCATTAGTGCAAAAAGAGACAAAAAAAAAAAACTAAAATAAGGAGAGAATATGAAAAGAAAATTTTATAAGTTGAAGAGGTAATTTCAAGAAAAAAGAAGTGAAAATTTATTTGAGTGCTACTGTGTACCAGATATTGTAAGATAAGGCGGCCAAAGAGTTGCTACTCTCTTTGCTTTGTTCTCTGTCCATACTTTCATTGGTAAACTGAAGAACAAAAGTAAAGATGTACTTTATCATATTTTCAAAGAGAAAGGAGCAGCGGCTGATATGACAGAATCAGGATCCAAATGCATTACAATATACTGGAAGTGATGGGCACATGTAAGGTACATGGATGTGCTTTGGTCAAGGAATAGGCCAAGGTGGACATCTGGGACAGAGTGACTCAGCGAGTTTAGGGTGCAGGTGCATACTCTGGTTGTTACATAACCTGTTTGTGTAAGCTCTTACTGGGCTCAGAGCCACTATTGTTTGAGAAAGGTGTAACTGCCCTCCTGATGCCCTGTGCACTCAGAGAAAAGAGAGAGCCAGAGTTGTTCGTCTTACAGATAGACAGGGGAGAGCCAGAGCTCAGCTTGGCTTGTGCCCAGAGAGAGAAAAAGTTAAGCTGCTAACCCTGTAAGGGAGAGCCAACTTTGTGGCCCAGGGAATGCAGCTGTGTGTTGGAGTGGCAGGAGCTGCAGAGCCGGAGAAGATAGCTGAGATAAAAGCAGACAGTGTAAGAGAGCTGCTCTGAGAGAGCTGCTGCTGAGAGAGCTAGTGTGAGTGAGCTGCTGATGAAAAAGCTGCTGAATAAAACCATATTCAACTGCTACGGTCCCCCGAGTGTTCTTTCAGCTATTCATCACACATCCACCCATTCCTTTTGGACCTCAGCATGGGCTAGAACCCGACCCTGAACCTGACATTTGGTGTAGTCCTCGGCAGAATGAGATGAGTGGGTCTTCAGCCCACAAGGCTCCCGGGTCGGCAGTGTGGCTGCAGCATGAGCTGTGGTACCTGGTGGCAGCTGTGCTGGTGGATGGGCTCTGGTGAAGACATGGGCGGCAGGGGACGGGTCCCCTGTGAGTCTGGAGATGGCACCGAAGCACCTGGTAGTGCACAGCACTGAGAAGGTACACGACGCTGTCAGCAGAGTCAGATGGGTGTTTACGACGGTGCTGCGGGATGTGCAAGCCCAGTCCCTGTGGGATGCAGTGCAGTGGGAAGAACCTCGGTTGCAGGCTCACCCAGTGGTCCACCAGAAAATAGAGCATAAGCAGCTGTTGGGCCCCAAAGGTGGGCCTAGCGACCCCCACCCCCACTGAGTTGTGGGAGTTACGCAAGAAACATCAGCAGCGTCTGGGGGATCCCCGCCCTGCCTGAAGGTTCTGTCTCTGGGATGAAGGAGCTGACACATTTCCTGCTCTGCCTCCAAGATGGAGAGGCTGGCTTCTTTAAAGTGTGAACTGATGCTGGTCCAGAGAAATACCAGAGACTGTCAGATGACGGAAGTCATGTACAGAGTTAGTGCAAGGCATTTGGGAGAAGGACGTTACTGTGCGGCCCAGTCCTGCCTAAGTGCTCCAGTTCAGCGAGTACCTGCTGCAGTCAGGTGGAAGTGTAAAGCCTTTTCTGTTTGATGAGGGAACTGGCTGAGATGCCTGGCTTGGAGGGACACTGGACCACCGGAGTCACATGTGGACTTGACAATCCACTGGTCCCTGAACACAGATAAGTTTCTGGGTAGGGCTGCATCAATTAATGGCTACGAAAGCCAGTCAGTGAAAGTGAGACCTGTATCTTTCCACCTTGGCATCAGCCGCCTGGCTCTCCGCTTATGCATTGTGTATGTCTCTCCCATGCCTGAATGCATTCTGGGAGTGGATGTTTTGCACAGCTTAGCAGCTGTGCTGTCTGTCACAGACTTCATGGACCACTTGACAATGGAACTGGGACTTCTTTTTCAGACAGCCAGGAACAGTGTGCCTTCACGGCAGGGCGACAATGGACTTTCACAGTGTGCAGTGGTGTCACAGTCTTATTAATGATGTTATGCTAACCTCTGATTCTTTTACAGGTTTAAAAGTGGCAATGCCCCTCTTGCCTGGGATTGGGATAATGAAACTGAGGCAGCCTTTTCCAATAGCCAAGCAGGCTATTCAGTAGACACAAGCCCTATGGGAAGTTGACCAGGGGTGCTCATTTAAGCTGGATGTGGATGTGACCACAGATAGTTTTGGCTAGGGCCTATAGCAATGCATGAGGCACTTGGGAGTGACAGTAGGCTTTTAGTCCCAACTATGGAAGGGAGCTGAGCTCCGACACTCATTGACAGGGAAGCAGTTAGCAGCTATATATGCTTCCCTTCAGGCTAACGAGAGCGTGGCAGGACAGACAACTTTCCCAACAGCAGGATGGGTGCATTCATAGGTAACAAGCCCCAGACTGGAAAGGCGCAGATATCCACTTTAGCAAAGTGCAGCGCCTATTTAGAACAGCAGAGTATGCTGAGTACAAGTCCCTTAGCCGCAGTGTTACAAGAGGTCTTGGGACTTGGAGTCCTAATGCAAGATAAGGCCATGGGACCCGAAGCACCCCTAGACTCTGAGCCTTCACCGTTAGGAAGAACATCCCCCATTCTTAATAGGGCAGGGTACACAGATAGGTCTAGCTTGGGTGCTACTGCTGCCTGGATTGCTGTCACAGTCTAGCCTCGTACTGACACCATATGGTTTGAAAACAGGTGCAGGCAAAGTAGCCAATGGGCTGAACTCAGAGCAATGTGAACGATGATCACCAAGGAGGTGGCACCTATGTTAATCTGCACTAATAGCTAGGCAGTTTAGCAAAGCTTATGTATGTAAGGGCCTGTGTGTCCAGAAACTTATGTATGTGTTGGACCTGTGTCCGGGGACTATGTGCCAAAACTGTATATCAGGCCTGCATGCCCAAAGTTTATGTGTCAGGCTTATGTATGAAGCCTATGTGTGTTTATTGGGCCTCTGTGCCCAAAACCTCTCTCTCTCTGGCCTAGAGGGTGAAATTTAAGGTATATGGATGTGCTTTGGTCAACGAATAGGCCAAGATGGACATCTGGGCCAGAATGACTCAGTGATTTTAAGAGCACAGGCACATACTCCACTTGTTATATAACCTGTTTGTGTAAGCTCATACTGGGCTTGGAGCCACTATTGTTTGAGAAAGGTATAACTGCCCTGCTGATGCCGTGCACAGGGCTTGTGCAGGCGCACCCAGAGAAAGAGAGAGAGAGCCAGAGTTGTCCATCTTGTAGGCGGACAAGGGGAAGCCAGGGCCCGGCTCGTTTTGTACCCAGAGAAAGAGTTAAGCTGCTAACCCTGTAAGGGAGAGCTTGCCTTGTAGGCCAGGGAATGCAGCTGTGTGTGGGAGCGGCAGGAGCAGCAGAGCTAGAGCCGACAGCCAAGATAAAAGCAGTGTCAGACAGCTGCTGCAGGAGAGCTGCTGATGAGAGAGCTAGTGCAAGTGAGCTGCTGATGAAAGAGTTGCTGAATAAAACCATATTCACCTGCCTACAGCCCCTTGTGTGTTCTTTCAGCTATTTGTTGCCCATCCACCCACTCCCTTGGGACCTCAGCATGGGCCAGAACCTGACACTGGGTGTGACAGCACACCCTCGCAAAAGGATATCTAAGAAGAATAAAAATACATCACCTATGAATAATTCTTGCCCAAAATATTTAACCTGAATTTAATCAAGCCTCTCTCTAGGCCTAATTTCCACTTTACAAGAAATGCAAAGGCCAGAAGATGTTAAATGACACCGCAGGGAAAACAATCAGATAAATCCAGAAAATAGGATGGTCTATCAGACAACCGGCCTTAACTCTTAACAAAGACAACATCGTAATGAGTGGATTAATAAGAAAAGGTGGAGGACTGTTCACATCACAAGTGACCAAGAGGAGGTCATATGGGAACTCTCTGTACTCTGCTCAAGTTTTTTATAAACCTGAAACTGTCCTAAAAATATAATCTAAAAAAATACAGAGAAATGCTGAGTCAGTCACTCAGAGAAAGAAACGTCAATACTAAGAAGATTCCACTTTCTGGTTCTTACTCACTTGGTACTGCAGAATCAGTGGCTGAAAGTGCAACACTTCCTTTTTGCTGTGCTGGTTACTTTTCTTCATATATAATGCCACTGGTAAGCATGAAGAACAGTTTCTTCTTTTTCCCCTCACACTCAACGGAAGTCTAAACAGCTGACCAACGAAGGCACGCTCATCACCTGCTGTCACTGATCAAAGCACAGGTACACACAACACCTGAAAAGCTCCTCCCTAGAGTAACAAATATGCCACCTGGCCTAGAGCTCTGCCTCAAATATGGCCTATTCCAAAGTTTTTTATTCTGAAGATGAAGAAATCAAGGTCCAGAAAGGTCACACCTGTGAGATGAAGCTAGCTGAGCCTAGGCAAGGAATCCATCTCCTGACTCCTAGTCTCCCACTCTTACCCAGCACTTTCAGTGAAAGTGAAAATAGCCTGGAAGACATCCCTCTCTGCTAGAACTGCCTTTTAGAGAGTAAAGCAATTTCCAAATATGTACAGCACTATCAAATACAATAGCCATTAATTAATACGTAGCTACTAAGCACTTGAAATGTGGCTAGTCTGAATTGGGATGTGTTGTAAGTCTAAACTGGATTTCAAAGAGTATGATTTTTAAAAAGTAAAACAACTTATTAACAATTTTTAAAAGATTGGTCAGGCGTGGTGGCTCACGCCTGTAATCCCAACACTTTTGGAGGTCAAGGTTGGCAGATCACCTGAGGTCAGGAGTTCAAGACCAGCCTGGCCAACATGGTGAAACCCCATCTCTACTAAAAATACAAAAACTTAGCTGGGCAAGGTAGTGGGCACCTGTAATCCCAGCTACTCAGAAGGCTGAGGCAGGAGAATCGCTTGAATCCAGGAGGCGGAGCTTGCAGTGAGCCAAGATTGCGCCACTGCACTCCAGCCTGGGCAATGGAAGGAGACTCCATCTCAAAAAAAAAAAAAAATTATTATATGTTGAAATAATATTTTGATAGGTTAAATCAAATATATTATCAAATTTATTTTTAGAAACAACCAAAGATAACAAGCAACTAAACGCAAGATATGAACACTGACTGGATCCTAGTTTGGGGAGAAAAAAAATAAAGCTACAAAAAACAGTGTATTCATGTTCTATTGCTGCTGTAACAAGTCACCACAAATTTGGTGGCTTAAAATCATACAAGCTTATTATCTTATAATTCTATAGGTCAGAAGTCCAAAACAGGTCTTACTGGATTAAAATCGAGGTTTCAGCAGGGATAGGTTGCTTTCTGAAAGGTATATGGGAGAATCCATTTCCTTGTCCTTTCCAGTCTCTTTTCCAGAGGTCACTGACATTCCTTGGCTTGTATTCTTCCATTTTCAAATCCAGCAACACTGTCTCTCTCTGTGCCTTTCTCCCATAGTCACATTTCCCTCTGACTCTGTTTTTCTACCTCTATCATCCACTTTTAAGGACCCTGAAAAGTGGATTAAGGGCCCACCAAATAGTCCAGTATAATCTCACTATTTTAAGTTCAATTGATGAGCAACCTTAATTCCCCAGTTGCCATGTAAGGTAAGGTAACATAGTCAGAGGTTCAGAGGATTAGGACATGGATACCTTTGGGTACAGGGGAAGCATTTTTCTGCTTACTACAAATAGTTTTGTGACAATGGCAGAAATTTGAATTATTATAGAATTTTTGTTAATTTGCTTGTGTATAATAAGGGTATCATGGTTATGAAAGAAAATCCCTTTATTCTTAGGAATGCCTTCACTTAGGAGTGAAAGGTCAAATCCACAACTTATTTTCAAATAGTTCTGCAAGTAAATAAATGCATAAACTTACATACATAGTCATATATACATATATCTATAAAGCAAATATGGCAAAATGTTAATGATTTTGAATGTGGATAGAAGGTATATACAGTTTATTACTATTATATTACATATATTAACTTTTCCTTACATATCAAATTTTCCTTAATAAAAAGTTGGAAAAATTCAAACAAATCCATAAAATATCACGGTCAATTATACAAATATATATGATAGAAATGTACTTAGCAGCCTATCACAGTGGCTCACGCCTGTAATCCCAGCACTTTGGGAGGCTGAGGTGGGTGGATCACCTGAGGTCAGGAGTTTGAGATCAATCTGGCTGACATGGTGAAACCCCATCTCTACTGAAAAAACAAACAAAAAACACCCAAAAAAATTAGCCGGGCATGGTGGCATATGCTTGTAATCTCAGGTACTTGGGAGGCTGAGGCAGGAGAACTGCTTGAGTCTCAGAGGGCAGAGGTTGCAGTGAACTGAGATCATGCCACTGCATTCCAGCCTGGGGGACAGAGTGAGACTCCACCCAGCCCCCACACTAAAATAAAAATGTGATTTAGCCATAGACCATGTGATAAAAGAGCTAGGGGTGTTATATTTACTTTGATTTTAAAAAGTCACATGGCTAACAAAAAGTTAATACAATCTTAAGTAGCATTTAAAGGATTATCTGAAAGAGTCTCTTCTTCCTGTGAGCCCCTGACAATGGAGTACTGTACGTTATCTATGCATCCATATGTGCATCAAAAATGTCTAAAGACTGAATACCTGTCATATATACCTGTGTTAATATTATACATAACTATATAGATGAGGTTATGATTAATTAAAAAGTGTCACTTAGCATTCTGTTATTACGTATTTTTCATCACTGGACACTAAAATTATACTGTCACCATGCAGAAACTGTTAAAATTTGTCATTACAAAGCATTCTCATATTCAAAAGTGCTGAGAATCAGCACTATAGATAAATTCCCTCAGTCTGTTCTTGCCCAGGTCAGAGCAAATGTAGATTAAAAAGAAATTATTTATCTGCACACTCAATCAAGAAATGATTTATGGTGGCTTACTGAAACAGCTCCATTGTCTGGGGTATATAACCTGATTTTTGGTCAAGGTGGAGAAAGAATACAGGACATGGGCACACACGAGGAACGGATTTAGGAGCACAAAGTTAAGTAGAAAAAGAAGAGCGAGAGAGGCCGGGTGCGGTGGTTCACGCCTATAATCCCAGCACTTTGGGAGGCCGAGGCGGGGGGACCATGAGGTCAGGAGATCGAGACCATCCTGGCTAACACAGTGAAACCCTGTCTCTACTGAAAATACAAAAATTTAGCCGGACGTGGTGGCGGGCACCTGTAGTCCCAGCTACTCAGGAGGCTGAAGCAGGAGAATGGCGTGAACACGGGAGGTGGAGCTTGCAGTGAGCTGAGATCGTGCCACTGCACTCCAGCCTGGGTGACATAGCGAGACTCTGTCTCAAAAAAAAAAAGGAGAGACAGAAAAAGCTTCCTCATAATGAGAAAGCAGGTGATCCAAGAGAGGGTCTCCAAACAGAAAAAAGATTGGCTAGCACATATGTTTCAAATTTTATAGTCCAGTTTGAGGAGGTGGTGCATGATTCACATAGGGCTCATAGATTGGTTTAATCAGTTATGACGTCTACATAGTGCTCAGGGAAGGCTGGTTACCCCACCCTGATCTTATTGTGCAAATGGACATTCCAGTTGATCGGTGCCACCTTGTCTGCTTCTTTCTGTACACCTGGCTGACAAAGAGAAGGGAAGATGGAGCCTCCATCTTGAACATGACTGGCACAACTGCCAGTGTCTATGTCTGCAGCTCTTCCTTAGAAAGGAAAATAATTAGGGGCTGCTTTTCATTAAAAAGAAAAGCCTTACCGAGGACTCCCATACCCCTACTATCTGCCTAAGTAATTTCTTAACTCCTATATCATTATGAAGTCACATACACTACAACGAAAATAAGTTGAAGACAGATAAGAAAAATACGGCAAAGGGAGAAGGGCAGGAAAGATAGAACAAGAATCTCTCACACAAAAGGCATGATATATCTTGTTAGGGGTGAAATATTTCGTGCAATTCTGTCTATCTGGATACATTAAAATGGTACCGAGGAGAATTCCAGGAATATAGTAAGTAGGTAACAGGATCAAACAAGTAAATCCTGGATTAAGCATTTTTTCAAAATCTTTTCCAAATGCACTGATGAGCTTCTGAAAAATTACAGAATTCCCAGGATTCCTGAAGGCAGGAAACCAGAAGGGTCAGCTGACCTCAGCTGCCTTTGAAAACATTTGATAAACCACATGAACTGGATCTTCAGGGTTTTTGTAGACTTAGGGCTTTTTGTGGGCACAAGTAATAGGGTCAGGGAGCAGGCCAATAACAATTCCCTCTCTAATAAAGCTAAGACCTCAAAGGGCTTCTTTGCTTTTGTCTAAAAGTGAACAGAAACTTATCTCTAGCCTCCAAACAAAACTGCAAGGAAACATAAATTATGTGGAATTCTGATGCTGAGTGGATTAGGGTAGGGAACATCACATCTAAGGATCTGGAACCACAACCCATCCCTCACAAGCTGCTCTCTGTATAGTCTAGAAACTGCAGACCAGTAATTTAGAATGATCTCAGCTGGTACTGCTGCCCGGCACCTGGGAGAAGTAAATATAATCCTTGCTGGAGAAATCTATTTTTATCCAAAGGCTCAAAAATACTGATACAAATAAATTCCAAGAAAAATGAGTAGCTCAAAGCAAAAAATAAGTGAATACACTGGAAACATACAACCATGAACAAGGAACAGCAAAAACAGACCTGAAGTACTGTGGATATACAGCATGTAAAATAACTACATTCACTATTTATAAAGATACATCTAAACTGACTGTAGGGAATAAGAAACTCTAAATAATAACTAAATAAAGTTGAAAAGTACCCCCGGCAGTGTGGTGCAAGGTGGGTGCGGCAGGACCATGGGGCTTGAGTGCAGCCCCTCCGGGAACACAGACCATTTTAGTTTTGATTGCTGTTACTACTACTAATAACTGAGCCAAAGTAGTGATGCTACTTGAGGGAAATTTCTGCAACCCGCAGTCAACGATTATATGCTTGTGAGCCATGCCTTTAGTGAAGAGGAACACTGAGCCCCAGCACTTGTGCCAGGGAGCTCTGCCTTAGGGAATTACCAGTGAACTTAAATGTGTAACCAATAGTACTATTGCCACTATCATACGCCAGGTGAGCAGTCTGAGATCTACTTATTTCTCCTTGGGCAGTCAGAAAGTGGAGGAGAGGATGCCCAGGCTATGAACTATGCAAGGCTTAGAAGGGCCAAAAGACTGCACCATTTACATCAATGACCCCCTTAAGAACCATTTTCTGCAAAAACTTCATCAGCACAGCCAAGTAGAGCATGTGGTCATTTCTCCCTGAGTTTTTGTATCTGCAATTTACCAAAGCTGCCAATGCTTTCTCGTTCATTAATGTATTGCAGCAAATTCCAGATGTGTCTCCAACAGGAAAATATACAACTCTCTTGCCTCTGATTTCAGGGATCAAAGAGGTTACAGAAGACTATAAATGACATATGGCAGACACAATAGTTAATACAAAGAACTGGGAGTTCCTTCCTACGGACATAGTCCTGATGTCTTCCAGTGAACCTCAGTCGACTATTATATAGCAACACCTAATCTGGATGGAGAGACAGATCTAAAGCTACAGCAGGCTTTGCCAGAAACAAGCTGAATGCAATCGGAAAACCGACTGTTCAGCCTATCTGGAAAAATAGACCTAATCGTCATTTGAATAGCTTTGCTGGAACCTTGAGCCTAAGTGATAAAAGCTCTGTTCCAATTGGGCCTGACCAGGTCTTGTTAAGGTACACAGCTGAGAAATACTCAGTGGATTACTGGCATAGTTGTTTACACTGGATTTGAGACAAAATTCATGCAGAATTCTGTCAAATCACCTCTTAAGAGATCAAAGGTTGAGAAAGTGACCAATGTGCCAGTCTCCCTTTTGCTCCTGCTGCTCTTGGTCATGTCCTTGATTCCAGCTCCCAAGTCATTGTCTGACATACTGGTGTTCATCACCTTGTACCAGAACCTCATCCCCATTAGTCTGCTGGTTGCTGTGTGAAAAGTGTGAAATACACTCAGGCCCAGTTTATACACTGGGATGGAGATATGCATTATAAAGTAAATAATGTCTACACCATGGCCAGAACATTCAATCTCAGTGAAGAACTTGGGCAGGCAAAACATCTATTTTCTAATAAAACAGGAATATTAGGACATTTAAGAAGTGTACCATTGCACGTATAATTTATAGTCAGACAAGATCTTCTTCCATCCCAGAGTCCTGTGAATTTTATGACTCCAAATTATTGGAGAACTTTGAGAATGGCCATCCCACAAAAGACTGTATCTGTGTACCACACTGTTATTCCAGAGACAGATGGAAATAATATAATCTACCAGGCTTCCTCCCCAGCCAAAGCAGCTTTAGGGAAAGGAGCAAAAGAACATGGCTTGTTCTTTGTGTAAGAACACCATACTGTCACCATAGAAGCTACGGGAGAAAAATACTTTTGAAATCCTTAATGTCCTGGAATTTTCTAGTAATAGAAAAAGGATGTCTATAATTGTCTGGACCCCATGGGATGGCTCTGGTCTGGCTCTACTGCAAAGGGGCTGATACAGTGATTCATGAGAGACTTTCAGAAGATTCTCTATTTGTTCAGGATACACTAACCCATCTGGAATATTTTGCCACAGAAGGTCTGAGAATTCTGTCTGTTGTGTATAGAGATTTAACTGAGAAAGAATATAATTGGTGATTTCGGAAGTACAAAAAAGCAAGTACAACTGTACAAGATAGAATTCAAAGAGTAGAAAAATGTTACGATATTATTGGCCAGGCACAGTGGTTCACACCTGTAATCTCAGCACTTTGGGAGGCTGAGGTGGGTGGATCACCTGAGGCCAGGAGTTTGAGACCAGCCTGGCCAACATGGTGAAACACCACCTCTACTAAAAATACAAAAGAGAAATTAGTTGGGTGTGGTGGCGGGCACCTATAATCTCAGCTACTCGGGAGGCTGAGGCAGCAGAATCACTTAAACTCAGGAGGCAGAGGTTTCAGTGAGCCAAGATCATGCCACTGCACTTCAGCCTGGGCAACAAGAGCAAAACTTTGTCTCAAAAAAAAAAAAAAAAAAAACAAAACAAAAAAAAGAACATTATATTACTGAAAATGTAACACAGGCCATATTTACTCTACATGCCAAGATAAATATGTAAAGGAAATCTAGTTATCAGTGTTTTCATATCTTGAAGTAATTATTTATTTTTTATTTATTTTTTGAGATAGAGTCTGACTCTGTTGCCCAGGCTGGAGTGCAGTGGCATGATCTCGGCTCACTGCAAGTTCCATCTCCCGGGTTCATGCTGTTTTCCCACCTGAGCCTCCCAAGTAGCTGAGACTACAGGCACCTGCCACCACGCCTGGCTAATTTTGTTTTTTTTTTTGTATTTTTAGTAGAGATGGGGTTTCACTGTGTTAGCCAGGATGGTCTCGATCTCCTGACCTCATGATCTGCCCACCTTGACCTCCCAAAGTGCTAGGATTATAGGCGTGAGCCACCATGCCCCGCCAGTAATTATTAAAACAATGAAATTTTGTTTTTTCTTCAGAAAAAAAAAAAAGAAAAAGTAAAAGTATCCCCAAAATGTATAAATATGAAAAAATATTAGTTACTGAAAAAAACCTTGTCAACAAACAAGGACATGAGTTAAGGACAGCTAATGGAAGAATTAGTAAATGGAAAAAGACATCTGCAGAAAATATCCAGAAAGCAGCAGTAAGAAACAAAATGATAAAAAATATGAAGATTAAGAGACAGAAGGGAGAATGAGAAGATCAACATACAATTGGAGTCTCAGGAGAAGAGGAGTGCAGGGAGAGAGAGGCAGAGACACAGACTGAGAGAGAGAGAGAGAGAGAGAGAGAAGAAAATAAGACGGAGTCAATGTTTCAAGAGATTTATCATTGATAAGTTTCCAAAACTGATGAAATACACCATCCCAGGTTAAAAAAAAAAATGTAGCAAATCCAAAATAGAATAAAAACACAAAAAATCCTCACCTAGACACATTATAATGAAGTTTCAAAACATTTAAAGTCAAAGGGAAGGCCTTAAAATCAGCCAGAAAATGACAGGCTATCTTCACAGGAACAACGATTAGACTTCTAGCTGACTTCTTATCAGTAACAACTGAGGAAGAAGACAGTGGAATGATAATTGCAGTGTAATGAGAGAAAAGAATTGTCAACCTACTATTCTATATCTATTGACAATATTGTTCATGGAGGGGAGTAAAATAAATATATTTTCAAAGAAACAAAAACAGAGATTTGACCTGGAGAACCTTATTTAAAGCAATTGTAAAGAGTGAAATTCAGGCAGAAGGAAAGTAGTATCAGAGAGAGTCCAGATTAAAAGTCCACTTGACAGGGAATTTTAGTGAGAATTCAATCACTTACTAGTTAGTTGGATGGCATCACATTTAAAGTCTCTTCAACAATAAAGAGACTTTTTTGTACATAGTTTTAATCTTTGAAAGTCAGACGCTAGATCCATTATATCATTACTTAGAGTTTCCATCTCACCTGAGTTGCTGTCTTACTACGAAACATTTGATATTTCTTCAGTCACACCTGAAAATGGAAATAACATTTAGATTGTGCTTCATGACTTTTAAGGTGCTTTCATAAACGTCATTTTGTTCAAATTCACAACTGTGGTACTATTATTTTCATTTTATAGACTGAAGAACTCATAGAGTATGATTTCTCCAAGATTGTATAGTTAATACAACTCAAAAAGGGTTTTTGCACCTAAGGATTGGATTTTTTAGGTCGGGCACAGTGACTCACGCCTGTAATCCCAGCACTTTGGGAGGCTGAGGAGGGCAGATCACTTGAGGTCAGGAGTTCAAGACCAGCTGGCCAATATGGTGAAACTCCTTCTCTACTAAAAATACAAACATTAGCCAGGAATAGTGGTGCACACCTTTAACCCCAGCTACTTGGGAGGCTAAGGCAGGAGAATTGCTTGAACCCAGGAGGCAAAGGTTGCAGTGAGCCGAGATCACTGCACTCCAGCCTCAGCAACAGAGTAAGACTCTATCTCAAAAAAAAAAAAAAAAAAAGATTGCATTTTAGATTGTGTTCTGCCTTTAAAAGTCCCCTAAATATCTTTAGAATTAAAATACAACTATTAATCAAAATTTTAAATGAAAGCCACATATACAAACAAGTGAAAGTGAAGGGAAGTGTTCTGGTTGAAGAGACAGCATAGTCAACGCTCCACTTATACAGCCTCCCATTATCTGCCTGAACTCTTCTGTGGACCAGTTTGAAGCTCACTGATTGACACTATCATCCTACTTTCACCTTATACTCTCAGACTCATTCACATTACTTAGTCTCCTAACTCAAATCACTTTCTCTCTACCCCAAGCTGACTACCAGTATTCACTTACAGATATTCAAGACTTCAGAGGATCTTTGAACTCCCCCAAATTGAATAGTATCTGTACGTACATGTATGTAATTTTAATGGAAGAGGGACTATTACAAGGACTGTTTATAGGCAGAGAAACTGTTTCATTGGGTTCTGAAAGTAGTCCATGATCCAAAAAAGGGGTAAGCCTCTGATTGTGGCTTATGAGATCATGGCTTTAATTCACACCTCAAATCTTACATTCAGGGCCAGTTTTCCTGGTTTTTGTTTAGCTTTGCTTCTTGACTGTTATTCAAACTCTTATTCTGTAAATACTTGACTCAGTCTAGTTCAGTTTCTGGAACTTTATATCTGAATGCAGATGGCGACCCTGTCGTATTCTAGCCTTGGGAACTAGACGCAAATATTGTCTATACTGTCTTTGTTTGTGTAATGAATTTTACAGTATTCTACAGTTCAAAATTTAAGTATATACTCTTGTAAATAATTTCAACCTTTAATTTAAACCCATACTTTAAACCTTCAGAGCTCTGTTGCCTGTATCTTCCAGGGTATATGGTACATGGGGGCTTTCAACTATATTTGTAGCTGGCCTACGAATAAATGAATACCATTGGCTTACACTTATCTTTTTTGTATGTCTTAAATGTTGCATGTAAAATGTCAATAAAAGACATACAAAACTTAAGCAATATCCTCCAGGATCCTAGCCAATGCCTGATTCATAATGAGTGATCAATAGTTATCTGTTAAATAAATTTTTATTCATACTAGGTTTACTTGTTTTATCAGGTTATCATTATACTTAAGATGACACAATATATTTATTTTAGCTGACTATATACAATGAGTTGTTATAGTGGGGTTTACATACCTAGTGTGATTATAATTAAATTGCTTACTTGTAATTAGACTTGTTTAAGACAAAGTCTCACTTTGTCACGCAGGCTGGAGTGCAGTAGTGCCATATCGGCTCACTGCAATCTCTGCCTCCTGGGTTCCAGTGATCCTCCTACTTCAGCCTCCTAAGGAGCTGGGACTACATGCCCAGCTAATTGTGTGTGTATGTGTGTGTGTGTCTATTTTTGGTAGAGATAGAGTTTCAACATGTTGGCCAGGCTGGTCTCAAACTCCTAACCTCAAGTGATCCTCCTACCTCAGCCTCCCAAGTGCTGGGATTACAGGCATGAGCCACTGTGCCTGGCCTTAGACTCTTTACAGTCATATTTCATATGATTTTCCCATCAGCAGGTGAAAGAGAAAAAGACTGCTTCTACTCTGAATCCCAGAGAATAAAAGGGAAGATTATAAAACTAAGACATCATTTTGTAAAGGTTTTCATGTTATTTCATCTGTTAAGAACGTTTAGATGTTTTATTTTGGCTACAAAATTTAAATTTCTCTGACACTAATTTCATATGACAATATTACCTTTTGGGTTGGTATTTGGTTCCATCTACTACTAGTTTGTTTGTATTTCAAACTAAGACATACTTACTCAGACTTTTTAAATTCTAGTGTGCTCTAAATTCAATTACTTTTCAATGTCTATGAATTTTCATCCAATTATTTCACTAATGTGGTAAACTTAAACATTGATATCTGAAGCAGTAGCCATTAAATTTGGTCCATTAGTTTACTTACAGCCCAGCACTAATGTTTATTAGTCAAATGAAATCTTAACTTGGGAAACCCTCTTCTCACACTTAGCCAGAGGCTATAATTCTCCACTAGTATTTTCACAAATGGGTTCAACTGAAGACAAGTACTGTGGGAAAATGTAGATGGGCAAAGCAAATCTATCAGGGCAACTGGAAAACTAAGTCAAGTTCATATGCTACAGATAAGGGCAGAGAAGTGTCATCTCATTTTCAAAAAAGAAAAAAAAATGCAGGTGGCCTTTGATGAACAGAATATTTTTCTTCAACCTATTTTAACCTCTATATTCTTATTTAAAATTTCCTCATTAAAGCTATTAAGGTAAGCTTCAGAATATTTCCTGCTATAACTACTTAGTAAGACTAAGTTAGTATATAAAAATACAATTGATTTTTGTAGGTTGTACATCACTAAATTTCAGTACATCTTGGCCTCCAGACTAGCACACGGTGAAAGATAGGAACATGGCAGATGATCTTTATTTATACTTACTGTATGGGGGTAGAGCAGGAATGGATAACAGCACTGCATGATTACTTTTTTTTTTTGAGATGGAGTCTCGCTCTGTCACCCAAGCTGGAGTGCAGTGGCCAGATCTCAGCTCACTGCAAGCTCCGCCTCCCGGGTTCACGCCATTCTCCTGCCTCAGCCTCCCGAGTAGCTGGGACTACAGGCGCCCGCCACCTCGCCCGGCTAGTTTTTTGTATTTTTTAGTAGAGACGGGGTTTCACCGTGTTAGCCAGGATGGTCTCGATCTCCTGACCTTGTGATCCGCCCGCCTCGGCCTCCCAAAGTGCTGGGATTACAGGCTTGAGCCACCGCGCCCGGCCCATGATTACTTTTAAAAAATTAATTTCTAAAATAATAACCATTTAGTAATTTTATGCTACAGTTTTTTTTTTTTTGTTTTGTTTTGTTTTTGCTAACACCCCTCACCATTACGGAATACATTTACAAGCTGGGAATGATACTACCAGGCTCACTTTCAGGAGTTGTGTATGTCTTAGTCTAAGAAAACCAATACAAAATTAGCCAGGTGTGGTGGGGCACACCTGTAATTCCAGCTACTGGGGAGGCTAAGGCAGGAGAATCGCTTGAACCTGGGAGGCGGAGGTTGCAGTGAGCCAAGATCACGCCACTGCACTCCAGCCTGGGCAACAAGAGTGAAACTCCGTCTCAAAAAGAAAAAAAAGAAAAGAAAAGAAAAACCAGTCGCAGCTAGGCCCAGTGGTTCACAATTTACATAATCCCAGCACTTTGGGAGGCCAGGGCAGAAGGAGCGCTTGGGTCCAACAGTTTGAGACCAGACTGGGCATTATGGCAAAACTCCAGCTCTCCAAAAAATACAAGTATTAGCTAGGTGTGGTGGTACATGTCTGTAGTCCTAGTTCCTGGGGGGTGAACTGAGATGGGAGGATTGCTTGAGCCTAGGAGGTCAAGGCTGCAGTGAGCTGAGATCATGCCACTGCACTGCAGGCTGGGCGACAGAGCAAGACTCTGTCTCAAAAAATAAATACATAAAAAATAAATTTAAAAGTATAAGAAAAAACAGTCTGACGTGCTATAAGTTGCATTTAACTGCAAACAATAACTTGAAAAAACATAGCTAAAGGTTTTTCATCTTTAATAAAGTCATTTTCTTCTTAAAAATGGATCTAGGGTAGGTTTTTTGTTTTGTTTTGTTTTGTTTTTGTTTTTTTGAGGCAGACTTCCACTCTTGTTGCCCAGACTGGAGTGCAATGATGCGATCTCTGCTCACTGCAACCTCCACCTTCCAGGTTCAAAGGATCCTCCTGCCTCAGCTTCCTGAGTAGCTGGGATTACTGGAACAGCGCCACCACGCTGAGCTAATTTTTGTATTTTTGGTAGAGATGAGGTTTCACCATGTTGGCCAGGCTGTTCTCAAACTCCTGACCTCAAGTGATCCACCAGCCTCAGCCTCCCAAAGTGCTGGGAAAACAGGCACGAGCCACCATGCCTGGCTGTAATTCTTTTTAAAAAACAGCTAGAAAATACAATCTTGCCTTCATCTTAAGTATATGAAATACTGTTAGAATATGTTGAATTATTTCTACTTAGATAACTTCATAACTAAATTATTGCCACAATATGAATAGCCTCTAGCCATAAAATTAAAAGCATAAGAACACGACATTTATAAAGAATACTTAGAAAGCAGAAAATTTTCAGCTTACAAAATAGTTGTTTTCTACAGAGTTGTGCAAACTGACATATTGGTATGCTGCTACAAAATAATTTTATTATAGTCACAGGCTAACCTCAAAAAATTTCATTAGAAATATGTTGTTTTCCTTCCTTCCTTTATTCTCACCTTCCTTGTTACTTTGTTATTGAAAATGGTATAACATGATTATTATTCTTGTCAAATAAGATTAAAGTCATTTATTTTTTACCCACACAAAATCAGAAGAGGTCCTGAAGTAAATGAAGAACAGCTGGAAAAGACGGTAAACTAGATTTTAAAAGATGTTCAGAACTTCACACACACAAAAAAGCCCAGGCCCAGATGGCTTCGTTGGTGAACGCTATCAAACATTTAAAGAAGAATATGAATTCTTAAGAAACTCTTCTAAAAATAGAAGAGGAAGGAATACTTCCCAATTTAGCCTGAGGCCAGTATCACTTTAACATCAAAACCAAAAACATTATACAAAAACAGAAAAATACAAACCAATATTTCCTATGAATATGAATGCAAAAACCTCAAAAAATAGCAGACTAAATCTAGCTACATAAAAAAATGATTACACTCCATGACCAAATGTTATGTTATCTCGAGAAAACAAGGTTAGTTTAACATCCAAAATTCAATTAAAGTAATAAACCATATCTGTAGAACAAAGGATGAAAACCACATCATCAATCATCATCTCAAAAGATGCAGGAAAAAACATGGGAAAAATCTAACATTCTGTCATGACAGAAACCCTTAACAAACTAGAAACAGGAAGAAAACTAAGAGCTGGGCATGGTGGCTCACACCTGTAATCCCAGCACTTTCGGAGGCCAAGGTAGGAGGATCCGTTGAGCCTAAGAGTTCAAGACCAGTCTGGGCAATATAGTGAGACCTTGCCTCTACAAAAATATTAAAAAGTTAGCTGAGTATGGTGGTGTGGGACTGTACTCCGAGCCACTCAGGAGGCTAAGGTGGAAGTGTTGCCTGAGCCTGGGAGGCAGAGGTTGCGGTGAACCGAGATTATGCCATTGCACTCCAGCCTGGGTAACAGAGATGTCATCATCTCAAAAAAAAAAACCAAAACCAAAATAAACTAGGAACAGAAACAAACCTCCTCAATCTGATATAAAACATGTACAAAAACTCCCACATTCATCATACTTAACGGTGAAAGGCTAAATATTTCACCCTGAAGATCAGAAAAAAGACGACAAGAATGTACACCCTCACCATTTCTATTCAACATTACACCAGGGGCAGTTAGGCAAGAAAAAAAATCCTAAAAAAAATTCTAAAATACAAATTGGAAAGAAGAAGTAAAACATGCCTATTTGCAGATAACGGGATCTTATACATAGAAAATTCATAGGAACGTAATTAAAAACTATTAAAAATAATAAACTGGGCCAGGTGTGGTGGCTCACGCCTGTAATCCCAGCACTCTGGGAGGCCGAGGCAGGTGGATCACCTGAGGTCAGGAGTTTGAGACCAGCCTGGCCAATATGGTGAAATCCCATGTCTACTAAAAATACAAAAATTAGCTGGGCGTGGTAGCTTGCACCTGTAATCCGGATGCTTAGAAGGCTGAGGCAGAATTGTTTGAACTCGGACGACAGAGGTTGCAGTGAGCTGAGATTGTGCCACTGCACTCCAGCCTGGGCGACAGAGCAAGACTCCATCTCAAAAAAATACATAAATAAATAAGTAAATAAATAAAAAAATCTAGTAAATCTCAAGATATGAGATCAATATATAAAAATCAATTGTATTGCTATACATTAGCAATTAACAGTCTAAAAATTAAGAACATTCTACTTACAATATCATCAAAAAGAATAAAATTCTTAGGAAAAAATTAATAAAAGAAGTACAAGACTTGGCCAGGTATGGTGGCTCACGCCTGTAATCTCAGCACTGTGGGAGGCCGAGGTGGGCGGATCACCCAAGGTCAAGAGATCCAGCCCATCCTGGCCAACATGGTGAAACCCCATCTCTACTAAAAATACAAAAATTAGCTGGGCGTGGTAGCTTGCACCTGTAATCCGGATGCTTAGAAGGCTGAGGCAGAATTGTTTGAACTCGGACGACAGAGGTTGCAGTGAGCTGAGATTGTGCCACTGCACTCCAGCCTGGGCGACAGAGCAAGACTCCATCTCAAAAAAATACATAAATAAATAAGTAAATAAATAAAAAAATCTAGTAAATCTCAAGATATGAGATCAATATATAAAAATCAATTGTATTGCTATACATTAGCAATTAACAGTCTAAAAATTAAGAACATTCTACTTACAATATCATCAAAAAGAATAAAATTCTTAGGAAAAAATTTAATAAAAGAAGTACAAGACTTGGCCAGGTATGGTGGCTCACGCCTGTAATCTCAGCACTGTGGGAGGCCGAGGTGGGCGGATCACCCAAGGTCAAGAGATCCAGCCCATCCTGGCCAACATGGTGAAACCCCATCTCTACTAAAAATACAAAAATTAAATCCCAGCACTTTGGGAGGCTGAGACGGGCGGATCACGAGGTCAGGAAATCGAGACCATCCTAACATGGTGAAACCCCGTCTCTACTAAAAAAAAAAAAAAAATACAAAAAAAACTAGCCAGGTAAGGTGGCAGGCGTCTGTGGTCCCAGCTATTCGGGAGGCTGAGGCAGGAGAATGGCGTAAACCCAGGAGGTGGAGCTTGCAGTGAGCTGAGATCTGGCCACTGCACTCCAGCTTGGGCGACAGAGCAAGACTCCGTTTCAAAAAAAAAAATACAAAAATTAGCTGGGCATGGTGGCACGTACCTGTAGTCCTAGCTACTTGGGAGGCTGAGGCAAGACAATCTTTGAAACCTGGCAGGCAGAGGTTGCAGTGAGTCAAAATCACTCCAGCCTGGTGACAGACTAACACTCCATCTCAAAAAAAAAAAAAAAAAGTACAAGAATTATAGTCTGGGCTGGGCACAGCGGCTCACACCTGTAATGCTGACATTTTGGGAGGCCAGGGTGGGTGGATCGATTTGAGTACAGGAGCTGGAGACCAGCCTGGGCAACATGGCAAAACCTGTCTCTACAAAAAACCACCCAGGCATCACGATGCACACCTATGGTCCCAGCTACTCAGGAAGCTGAAGCGGGAGGATCACTTGAGCCTGGGAGGCAGTGGTTGCAGTGAACCAAGATTGCACCACTGCACTCCAGCCTGGATGACAGAGCAAGACCATCTCAAAAAAAAAGACTATACTCTGAAGACTACAAACTATGCTGAAAAGGCCAGGTGTGGTGGCTCACACCTGTAATCCCCCCACTCTGGGAGGCCAACATGGACAGATTATTTGAGGTCAGGAGTTTGAGACCAGCGTGGCCAACATGGTGAAACCCCGTCTCTACTAAATATTAGCCAGGCATGGTGGCACACCCCTGTACTCCCAGCTACTCAAGAAGCTGAGGCGGGAGAATCACTTGAACCCTGGAGGTGGAGGTTGCAGTGAGCCTAGATTGCACCACCACACTCCAGCCTGGGCGACATGGTGATACTCTGTCTAAAAAAAAAAAAAAAAAAGCAAGAAATTAAAGAAGACAGGCACGGAGGCCCACACTCGTAATCCCAGCTACTCAGTAGGCTAAGGAAGAAGGATCACACGAGGCCAGGATTTCTAGACCAGCCTAGGTAATATGGCGAGATCCCATCACTAAAACAATTTTAAAAATCAGCCAGAGACTACAGCTAGTGTGGTGATACATGCCTGTTGTCCCAGTTCCTCAGGATGCTGAGGCAAGAGGATTGCTTGAGCCCAGAAATTTGAGACCAGCCTGGGCAACATGGTGAAATCCCATCTCTACCAAGAAAATATAAAAATTATCTGGGCATGGTGGCATGTGCCTGTGGTCTCAGCTATTCGGGACGCAGAGGTAGAAGGATCACCTGAGCCCAGGGAGGTTGAGGCTGCAATGAGCCGTGATCACACCACTGCACTCCAGCCAGAGTGAGACCCTGTCTTTTTTTTTTTTTAAAAAAGGAAAAATAAAATTTAAAAAAAGTAAAAGATAAAATATTCAGGCCAGGTGTGGTGGCACGCACCTGTAATCACAGCTACTTGGGAGGCTGAGACAGGAGAATCACCTGAACCCGGGAAGCAAAGGTTGCAGTGAGCCAAGATCGTGCCACTGCACTCCAGCCTGGGCAACAGAGTGAGACTCTGTCTCAACAAGAAAAAAAAAAGAAAGAAAAAAAAAGAAAAAAAGAAAGAGGTTATCATAGGATTAGGTGAGATTTTATATGTAACAAATATCTTTCCCATCACAGGCATATGGGAAATATGAATCATTTCTTATTTTTATTTCACTATGTTGTGAGCATTTTTACAAGCTCTTTATTTTTCTGAATAATTAGGCTTACTATATTAACTAAAAACAATTTTTTTTTTTTGACAGAGTTTCGCACCTGTAGCCCAGGCTGGAGTACAATAGTGCAATCTTGGCTCATTGAAACCTCTGCCTACCAGGTTCAAGTGGTTCTCCTGCCTCAGCCTCCCAAGTAGCTAGGATTACAGGTGTGTGCCACCACGCCCAACTAATAAGAGGTGTACTATCATCATCCCCATTTAATAAAGAAATAAAGGCTGACAAACTTGCCTAGCTTGCATAATTAATAAATACATTGAACTAAAGGCTTAAACCCAAATTTCTCTGATTGCAAATGTTAATACAGCTACGTTAGGTTGGATTCAGAAAATGTGGTATATATACAACATGGAATACTAGGCAGCCATAAAAAGAATGAGATTATGTCCTTTGCAGCAACATGGATGGAGCTGAAGGCCATAATCCTAAACAAATTAGTGCAGGAAGAGAAAACCAAATACTGCATGTTCTCACTTATAAATGGGAGCTAAACATTGGGCACACAGATATAAATATGGAAACAAGAGACACTGTGGACTACTAGAGGGTGGAGGGATGAGGATGGGTAATGAGTACAATGCTCACTACCTGGGTGATGAAATCCATACTCCTAACCTCAGCATCACACAATATTCCCATGTACTCAATCTGCACATGTACTCCCTGTAAGTAAACTATAAGTTGAAATAAAAATAAAACAAAATTGTACATTTAAATTGTAAATTATCATCCCACAATTTTAATAAAGGTGTATATATATGTTTTAGAAAGACAGGAATATGCAAAATGTTAATAGTGGTAAATTTTAGGGGTTGGTTTCTTTGTGATTATGTATGGTAAATAAGCTACTTTTGTAATAGAAAAAATAAATAAATGCACTCCAAATATTTTCTTCAATAAAGAAATTAGGCAAAAAAAGAAAATATACAAATCAATGTGTTTAAAGTTTTCTCAATATTTAAGCTCCACTTTAGAATAATAAATCCACTTATATAATGAGTATAAACTTTGATTAACAAACATAAACTCGTGGTGGTGCACACCTATAATCTCAGCTACTCAGGAGGCTGAGGCAGGAGAATCTCTTGAACCTGGGAGGTTGCAGTGAGCTGAGATTGCGCCACTGCACTCCAGCCTGGGTGACAGAGCAAGACTCTGTCTCAAAACAAAAAAACAAACAAAAAAAAACTTACTCTGTAACAGAAATACCCTGTGTGCAAATTCAGTCTTAGCTAATAAGACTTAACAATAATTGTTAACTCTCATATTCTAAAAAAGTTTATTTGATTGAGTTTTTTATTTGATGGCTTCATTACATTCTCATCAGCTATAAATTGGAATAATTCCAATTTGAACTATAGTGTGATGTGTTGAATTTTTCCATTTCTGTCACGTACGCTGTTTTTACTTTGAGATAATAGTGCTTTAAAGTTTATTATTGCCAGTAATAACAATAGCAACTGCTAAGTCCTCAAAGTAAACATCTACCTTAACCTTAAATAAACTGACCTCATTATATTTATCCTTAGCCAAAGTATTTAAAAAATGTATGGAGATCGAGCGGCATATATTTTAAGAATATAGATTATAAAAACATAATTTTCCTGAAAGTTAAATTCCTCAAAGGAACTAGTTAATTTCCAAATTTTCTAACACCGTCTCATTACTTCAATGTGAGTGCTTCAAATATAGAAAAAAACTTTTTATTTCCCCTTGACAAGATCACACTACTGTGTGCATATAAACTATGATTAACAAGGTAAATTGGTTCAATATTCTAACATTAACTCCAATTCTATCAAAATGTTCATCCTCTAATATTACAAATCTAGTTTAATCACTAAGATTTGGTCAATTCCCCTCCTGATTAAAAAAAAAAATACTTGCAGTTCATTTCCAATGCTAAGAAATAACACAATACATTGACAACATTGCTCCACAGATACCTCCTGCTAAGAAAAATGTACAGCTAAATATAATTTTTTGTTATCATATAATAAACACTAAAAAAATCAGGCTTAGATTTTATGCTGTGCAATAATTCTCTTAATAATTGTTTAAACCAAAATTAGGACAACTAAGGTGCTCAAATGTCACTTTCCCAGGTAAAGCCCACCATACTGACCCCTACCTTGTTTAACACTGCAACCAGTTCCCCTCCAACCCCCTCCCCTACACACATAATCTTACCCTGGGCAAAGCACTCTTTTCTCCTCCTTCTCCTGCTTTTTCTCCTTATCACCTTCTAACATCCGTATGATTTACTTGTCTTCTTCCACTTGTGAAGTTGTCTGCCTACTAGTACATAGGACAGCACCTGTGATATAGCAGGTGCTGTTGAATGAATAATTTTACCCACTAGGTGGGCAGTGGAAGCTATTGTTTTTTATGTATTTATTTATTTACTTTTTGAGATGGAGTTTCATTCTCATCACCCAGGCTGGAGTACAGTGGTGCAATCTCAGCTCACTGCAACCTCCATCTCCCGGGTTCAAGTGATTCTCCTGCCTCAGCCTCCCAAGTATCTGGGATTACAGGTACCTGTCACCATGCCCGGCTAATTTTTGTACGTTTAGTAGAGACGGGGTTTCACCATGTTGACCAGGCTCGTCTTGAACTCCTGACCTTAGGTGATCCACCCGCCCCAGCCTCCCAAAGCGCTGGGATTACACGCATGAGCCACTGTGCCTGGCCGAAGCTATTGCTTTTATCTGAGTATTTGGTGACTTACACAAGCAGTCCCCAACATTTTTTGGGGTGGTTTCGGGGATGAAACTGTTCCACCTCAGATGATCAGGCATTAGGTAGATTCTCATAAGGAGTGCAGCAACCAAGATCCCTCACATCCACAGTTCACAATAGAGTTCGTGCTCCTATGAGAATCTAACGCCACTGCTGATCTGAAAGGAGGCAGAGCTCAGGCAGTAATGCTCACCTGCCCACCGCTCACCTCCTGCTGTGCAGCCCAGTTCCTAACAGGTCAGGTTGAAGTTCCAGGGGTTAGGGATCCCTGAATTATACAAATGGGTGGAAATGTAATGGTTAGTTTTGTAATTAGAGTAAATCCTCATTTTTCACCCAGATTAAAGCAAAAAAAAAGCTTTTTTCAGGAGCTTTGAGACCTACTAATGCCTCCAAGGTTTAAGACAGACTTATACAGTGGCTCTGAACCTGAAAAGAAAAAAACAAAACAGAACCCAAAGAAAATTCATAGTTCTGAGATTTTGAAGAGAAAAGGGGCAGGGTGGTAATTTTTTGCTATCTTGGAGGAGGTCTCAAAAAACTCTTCTTCCATGGTTATTGCAATGTTTTTCATCACACCATGCATATTTTACATACATTATAAAACTATATTACATGTTCATGATAAATTACAAAGGTTCACAGATTCCAGCATTACCATTATTACTTTGACTCATCATGCTCCTGTTATACTAAGTAAATGAAACACAAAAAAGGAAAATAATTTCTGTGGATGTGCAATAAATTCTAGTAATTTTAAATTACAGATAATGCCTTTTGATGGGCTGGTCACACCAAAAGAACTCTAGGTTACAAAGTAGTTATGCCAATAATCAACAGTTTTTATAATAATAAAAACTGAAAAAAAAAAATATATATATATATATATATATGTTTTGTTTTGTTTTTTTGCGACAGAGTCTTTCTCTGTCACCAAGCTGGAGTGCAGTGGGGTGATCTCAGCTCACTGCAACCTCCGCCTCCCAGGTTCAAGCAATTCCCCTGCCTCAGCCTCCCAAGTAGCTGGGACTACAGGCACATGTCACCACGCCTAGATACTTTTTGTACTTTAGTAGGGACAGGATTTCACTATGTTGGCCAGGATGGTCTCAATCTCCTGACTTCGTGGTCCACCCGCCTCGGTGTCCCAAAGTGCTGGGATTACAGGCGTGAGCCACTGCACCTGGCCAAAAAAAGTATATTTATTACCAGAAGCTCTTCCTAATTGCACTGGCGAGTTATTATGGAATTTGCATAGATAGAAAAAAGATTTACTTTGTAAGAAGTCTTTTCATATACTCCCCACAAAGGTCTAACTCTGACAACTTGAAAAGCAACAAATGACTTTCTGAAAACTATCGGAAAAGAAAAATGTTATATTACGTAACTTGTTTAATTTTGCTTCTTGTCCTAAGCCTTAGATGACATCCGTGCATAATTTCATATGTGCATCACTCTTACAAACTTAGGACTTAGGACTTTTAAAATACATTATTTTTTACACATCTCAAAACACCAATTTTTTTTTTTTTTTTTTTTTTTTTGAGACGGAGTCTCGCTCTGTCGCCCAGGCTGGAGTGCAGTGGCACGATCTGGGCTCACTGCAAGCTCCACCTCCGGGGTTCACGCCCTTCCGCTGCCTCAGCCTCCTGAGCAGCTGGGACTACAGGCGCCCAAGACAAATTTTTAAAAAATCATTTTTCCTATGCAGCAAATATCTTTAGGCTTAGCATCTGTTTTATCAGAAGTTAATATATTTAAGATGAAAATTCATTTGTATGTTATGCTTGAAAAGGATATTAATACCCTTTCATATGGCAAACTTACTTTTCAGTAAATTCCATTAGTAACAGGCGCACTATTAAGATAGCCCGATTTACTACTTTTTGAGTTCTCAACATACTGGACACATGTAAAACAGTCACAGTTGTTTTAAAACAAATTTAGCAACCACATTTCTAAACCTTTTCAAACACGAGAGTAAGAAATAAGTATCATGCTCTCAAAAAATAAAAAATTTCCAAAACTACATGGCCTCAAAAGTACACATTAAGAATTTTGTATATTTAAAACGGGAGATTAACTTTTAAGCTAATCATTTATACAGAGACATTAGAAAACCACAAAATGTGTGAATGTTTTGTAGCTTTTTTTTTTTTTTCTTTTTTTTTTTTTTTAGAAAGAGTGTCACTCACTCTGTGGCCCAGGCTGTAGTGCTGTGGTACGATCTCAGCTCACTGTAGCCTCCGTGTCCCAGGTTCAAGCAATTCTCCTCCTCACCCATCTGAGTAGCTGGGATTACAGGTGCCTGCCACCACGCCCAGCTAATTTTTTCTATTTTTAGTAGAGATCGGGTTTCACCATGTTGGCCAGGCTGCTCTCGAACTCCTGACCTCAGGTGATCCACCCGCCTCAGCCTCCCAAAGTGCTGGGATTACAGGTTTAAGCCACCGCAACTGGCCTGTTTCTTTTTTCTTTTAAGAGATAGCTCACACCCATTTTCTGGCTTTCCTTCAGGCTTGACTTCTTTGATTCAGTTATCATGCCTCTACCTATTTGTGCTTCATTATGTTGCACATGTCCAAGAATTAAGTGTTGACTTTCAGTGGTGTCAAAGTAAAAAAAAAAAAAAAAAAAAAACCAACAAAAATACCTATTTACAGTACATTCATGGTTTAAATTGGTACACAGTTTTTCTTAGGCTTTTATCATTAGACAATATCACCATACTCATTCAACAAAAATTATGTAACTTCTTGTTTCTTTATGCCTATCTGAAGAACTCAGACTGCTGGGTACTGTGAGTTGGATGAGTCCCCCTGCCCCTCAAGACCAAAATTACAGCAAAGTCTCTGGCAAGGTTTCATATTAAAATGTTGAAAGTGAGGCCGGGCTCGGTGGCTCAAGCCTGTAATCCCAGCACTTTGGGAGGCCGAGACGGGCGGATCACGAGGTTAGGAGATCGAGACCATCCTGGCTAACCCGGTGAAACCCCGTCTCTACTAAAAAATACAAAAAACTAGCCGGGCGAGGTGGCAGGCGCCTGTAGTCCCAGCTACTCGGGAGGCTGAGGCAGGAGAATGGCATGAACCCGGAAGGCGGAGCTTGCAGTGAGCTGAGATCTGGCCACTGCACTCCAGCCTGGGCGACAGAGTGAGACTCTGTCTCAAAAAAAAAAAAAAAAAAAAAAACAATGTTGAAAGTGGGCCGGGCACGGTGGCTCAAGCCTGTAATCCCAGCAATTTGGGAGGCCAAGACGGGCGGATCACGAGGTCAGGAGATCGAGACCATCCTGGCTAACACGGTGAAACCCCGTCTCTACTAAAAAAAAAAAAAATACAAAAACTAGCCGGGCGAGGTGGCGGGCGCCTGTAGTCCCAGCTACTCGGGAGGCTGAGGCAGGAGAATGGCGTAAACCCGGGAGGCGGAGCTTGCAGTGAGCTGAGATCTGGCCACTGCACTCCAGTTTGGGCGACAGAGCGAGACTCTGCCTCAAAAAAAAAAAAAAAAAAAAAATGTTGAAAGTGGATACAAAATCAAGAGACTAAAACTGTATTTTCAATCATGTTTCACACTATTTTTAGTGTATAAGAAGGAAATCAACCTTCATGTAACTGCCATAGGCATATAACTGCCTGAAATTTTCTGGGTAGCCAGCATGGCAACTGACAAGGATTCAGACTTGATTAACTATTAAATACTGCAAGCTAATATTACTCACTATAATATATAATACTTAGATTTCTGGTAGAGCAAAGAAATGACTAAACGGCAGGTGTCCTGGATGCTAGTCCCTCTACTGACTGTAAGTGGTAAGTCATTTTCTCTCTTTGGATTTCACTTTCTTCATCTATAAAATATGAGATTTGGCCAGGAGTGGTGGCTCACGCCTTTAATCCCAGCACTTTGGGAGGCTGAGGTTGGCAGATCACTTGAGGCCAGGAGTTTTGAGAACAGCCTGCTAACATGGTGAAACACCAGGTCTACTAAAAATACAACAACAACAACAAAAAATTATCTGGGTGGTGTATGCCTGTAATCCCAGCTACTCAGGTAGATGAGGCATGAGAATCTCTTGAATCTGGGAGGCGGAGGTTGCAGTGAGTCGAGATCGTGTCACTCCACTCCAACCTGGGCAACAGAGTGAGACTCAGTCTCAAAAAATAAAAAATAAAATGTGAGATTTGAAGGAGATATCCTGTAAATCCCTTTTAGCCCTAACACTCATTTTTTTTTAGCATGTTAAATACCATCAAATAGAAACCAATCAGATGTTTACTATTTTTGACAGAATCCAGAATATCCATAAATAGCACCTCATTCACAGTATTCACAGGAGAAAACAAAAAAAGTACTATCTTTATATGCAGTATGAGTCATGGACTGGGACAGCAACTTGTAAAAGGTCACAAAACTGTAGCATCCCGAGAACAATTACACTAATTTTTTACTTTTTTTTCCCTTTTTTAGAGACAGGGTCCTGCTCTGTCGCCCAGGCACGATCACAGCTCACTGCAGCCTTAACCTCCCAGGCTCAAGGGATCCTCCCTCCTCAGCCTCCCAAGTAGCTGGCACTAAAGGCATGTGCTACCATGCCCAGTTAATTTTTTAGTAGAGATGAGGTCTCACTATGTTGCTCAGGCTGGTCTCAAACTCCTAGGCTCAAGTGATCTTTATGCCTCAGCCTCCCAAAGTACTGGGATTGTAGGTGTGAGCCACAGCACCAGGCTGATCCTAGTATCTTGGTTCTGATTGCAGTTTTCTATTCACTATACTATCTTTGTTGCTGTTTGGCAATACTTAGCAATGTATGGAACCTCTCCCACTCCCAGTTAGCCAATTTGCTCTCTAATGGACTCAAACGTACCCTGCTCAGTTTCTTACTGCTTGGTATCCAAAACATTCTCTTTCCCCTTCAGTTCTAGCATTAGAATAATTACCAATGATACCTTCTCGTTTCCTAAGGATACAAATTAGAGTTCCAGGTACAGGATTTGTCTCATTTTCTATATAATTTTCTACATAAATTTTAACCACATAAAGACTGTCACTACTATCTCTACATTAATCAGTATCTGCTCGAGGCCGGTACCTTTAAACAGATCCAATACACCTAAGCATCAAGTGGCTGAAAAAGACACCACAGGTTCTTTGTACTATTTGCTACAATGGTTTTGGACCTTCCTTCCTCCGTGATTGTTCTCTTATGCTCTTTCAGGACTCCCAGGCTCCCAGTCCTTGATATCAATGAATGAAATTGGTTCCCAGGTTCTCTAAACACGTTGGCTTGAACATTTCTTCTGCATTTTTCCATAACTTTCCCAAGCAGAATATCCTGTCCTAGCTGTATTCTCCAAGACGTATGTTCTATCAATAATCTGGCTGGCCAAAACCTCAACAAAGTCCCTTTGCTCCCACCTCCCCCGCACAAGTTTGCAGACTTCTCCCTAAAACTGGCAGACATGTACAAGTGAGAGGTCACACTCTATTCCCTGTACCCAGGGAAGGTGGAGGGTGTAAATTCTAGCTTCCAACTAGTTCCAGCGAATTGCATCTCACATTAGGCATTCTCGTCTCACAGTCTCTCTGCGACTCTACCTATCCCAGAAAAAAACTGAATAAACTGCACAGCTTTCTTATGCACAAGCTGCCATGGATACTCAAGAATCCATGAGTCTCAGACTTCAAAGGGCTAACATCAGCCAGTATACTCTTACGACCTCAAAGTTTGTTAAAACACTGAAATTCTTACCATTTGCCAAATAGCGTCCTGAGCCACTGCCTAATCCTGTAGCCCAGCATATTCTCTAGGATCCTTACTAACCCAACAGGCTGAGGACGGGCACCCTAAAGGGCCCATAGGTCCCTTCTCTAGCATAGTAACCAGCCTCTATTCTGACTGGTTAGTAGCCATGCAGTCAACCCCTACTCCCAGACCCCAAAGTTGTACCTTCTGGACAATGCCTTTGGATTCTTCTAGATACTCCCAAGGACTAGGCTGTGCATTTCTTACCTTTCCCACCCAGACGCGGGGCAACTCAAATGGGTCTGGAAAGTAAGATATAGCACTAGCCAGTCCAGATTACCGAATCCAGTTCTTTCATGTCTCCTCTGCCAGAGCTGGCCTGGTACCCGGCAGGAGATACGATACCAGTGGCAGTGGTATTGGCACCTCATCAGGCAAATACCCGGTGCCTTTTTTTTTTTCAGATGGAGTCTTGCTCTGTTGCCCAGGCTGGAGTGCAGCGGCATGATCCCAGCTTATTGCAACCTCCACCTCCTGGGTTCAAGCGATTCTCCTGCCTCAGTCTCCTGAGTAGCTGGGATTACAGGTGTCTGCTACCATGCCCAGGTAATTTTTGTATTTTCAGTAGAGATGGGGTTTCTTCATGTTGGTCAGGCTGGTCTTAATTCCCGACTTCAAATGATCTGCCTGCCTCAGCCTCCCAAAGTGTTGGGATTACAGGCATGAGTCACCCTGCCCTGCCGGTGCCTTTTGATTCCAAGGCTGTGACTACTCACCACTGATTCCCCAGAGTTGCCTTCACGTGGTTGGTTACCTGTGGGAACTGCAGCCTGCCCAGAATTTTGAATGAGGCAGCCAGGAAGGGCAATGTACTAGCTGGCAGACCGGGCCACCACACCAACTATTACATAATTTAAATATTACTTCTGAAAAAAGGCATATGCAACCAAGCTACCTATGTTTTTTTACCCCTTCTGACATATCTGATGACTTATCCCTGGTGAAAAAACAAAGACACTTGTTGATTGTGCCAAGAACTGGGTCAGCTAGCTGATAGGCCATCAAATTTTAACTGCATTTTTTTACTATTTTTGTTTAATGTATTTAAGACCACCTCCTTACAATTTCCAGAGAGAAAATATGAAACAAGAAACAGACTTGGTTTCAAATACATAAAGAGTGTGCTGGAGTTTAAAGCGTTACTAATAACATTGTTATAGAAGAATGACAGCTTACTCCAGGGTACTTCGGTATTCCTGAGGAATAAACATGATTTCTCTTTTTCCTCCCACTGGGATGTTGTCAGGTGGTCACTGCTCCTGTCCTTTGACATGTTTTCCATGCAGAAGATATGGAACATGGAAATCATGCTGACAGTTGGAATAAACCATTCCTAATCCCATGCCAGAACCAAAGGCTAATGGCTACATTCTTCTTTTAAAGAAGTTACGTGAGAAAACAATCCCTAATCCAAAACCAGTACCTATCTACCACATCCAGCAGGCACTGGTCCCACTTCCTGCTCAGCTCCACCTCTGACATGTTCCCCACCCACAGCTCCAGCTTTCCTCTCACTCTAACTGCATTTAAGAGACATCTTGTAACGATTCTACACGCAAAAGTTCAAAAGAAGAACTCTTGAATCTTTCAGCTACTCTAATATGAGTTCTGACCTGATAGCACCTTATCACCATTCTTGCCCAAGACTTGACAGGCCAGCCTATATTAGGGTAGGTAGGCTTATACGGGAGTGATGTGAGGTGTTCATATAAATTAAAGTGAACTCCTGCTTTTCAAAGAAAACAAGTCTCCTTTGGTCAAGAAAAAGAGGGGTTTCACTAAATGACACTCTTGGTAACCTTTCATCCCTTTCAAATGGATGTATTCACTTTCAGAGTGAGGTTCAGTTTCCACAATACAGAGAGGGAAAACACGAGTTGAGGAGAACCCCATCTTCCCCTAATAAATGCTAGTGCTTTTTAATGGGGGAAAACAAACAAAAACCCCAAAGAACTCTGGCTCTAAAAGGACGAGGGTAGTCTCATGTACTAACTGCACAGAAGGATAAACCAGTCTACTCGTCTTTCTTTACATCAGAGAGGTCTCCTTGCTCCCAAGTTTTCAGTTTCTTCTAACCGATAACCTGGACAGCTGAAATGATCCAGCTGATTCTGTTACATATTCTGGAAATCCAGGCAACGAGAGGTTACATCACCCTGAGAGATGCTCCACTCCAAACCCTCTGGCCATCACTGAAACTAAGACAAATAAACTGGATCAACCAAGAGATGGCCAAACATAAGCTACACCTGACCAAAGTCACGGCCACCCTGCAGTGCCTTCCAAAGAGCAGAGTGCTGGAGGAGAAATGGAGGAGACTACACTATCAGATGGGCAGATATGCCTCTCAGTAGAATGAGCCCCACACAAATATTATGGCTTTGCCACACCACTGCCCTGATAGGCTGCCTCAAGCTGCACAAGTTATTCAACAAACATGACAAAATGTTCGGTGGCCTCCCTCCACACCAAACAGTGCTACTCAAGTGTCATCTATACTGATGCCAGCCCATGAAGTATGCTACTGATCCACAAGTACAGAATTGAGAATAAGTTTAAAAAAAAAAAAACAGGTATAGAAATTTGACACAGTAATTTTTTTTTTTCTTTGAGAGTCTCTCTCTGTCACCTGGGCTGCAGTGCAGTGGCATGATCTCAGCTCATTTCAACCTCCACCTCCTGGGTTTAAGCGACTCTCCCATCTCAGCCTCCCAATTAGCTAGGATATAGGCATGAGCCACCATACTTGTTAATTTTTATATTTTTTGGTAGAGATGGGGTTTCATTATGTTGGCCACGCTGGTCTCAAACTCCTGGTCCCTGTAATTCCTACCAAAGTGTTGGGATTACAGGCGTGAGCGACTGCATGTAGCTAACACAGTAATTAAGTCTGTTGAATTTAACAAAATATTTGGTTTGTATTTTAAAATTTTTTGTAATTCACTTCATTCATTCATTCATTCAAGACAGAATCTCATTCTATTGCCCAGGCTGGAGTGCAGTGGTGCGATCTTGGCTCACTGCAATCTCCGCCTCCCGGGTTCAAGCGATTCTCATGCCTCAGCTGAGTAGGGGGGATTACAGGTGTGAACCACCATGCCCAGCTAACTTTTGCATTTTTAGTAGAGATGGCATTTTGCCATGTTGGCCAGGCTGGTCTTGAACTCCTAACCTCAAGTGATCCACCACACCCTGACCTAGTAATCATTTCTTTATTACACATTACCAAAGTATCAGACTGTGATGGACTGGAATTTTTTAAATTTATCTTTTGGCTGGGCATGGTGGCTCACCCCTGTAATCTCAGCACTTTTGGAGGCTGAGGCAGGTGGATCGCTTGAGCCCAGGAGTTCGAGGCAGCCTGGGCAACATGGTGAAACCCCAACTCTACAAAAAAAATTAGCTGAGCGGGGTGGCGCACACCTATAGTCCCAGCTACTCAGGAGGCTGAGAGGCACAAGAATTGTTTGAACCCAGGAGATGGAGGTTGCACTGAGCAGAGATTGTGCCACTGCGCTCCAGACTGGGTGACAGAGTGACACTCTGTCTCAAAAAAAAAAAAAAAAAAAATTAATTTAATTTAAAAAAGAAATATTGTTGCATGAATAAATACATTACTGTTTCTTGCCTCTAAACCTTTGATTATTCAACTGCCACTGCCTACAGGCCCTTTTCTCATATTCTCTCCTTCTTGCCAAGTATGATTTAAACTAGGCTTAGGCACCAACTCCCATAGGAAGCCCTCCTTGAACCTGGCCCTCTACTTTTCACTCACTGACTACCAATCCATAAACTGAACAGTGAAAAGTAACTACACAGCTACACATTCATGCCGACAACAGAATTTTACTACTTCTTCTCCTCACTACTGGTTCGTATTTCTGAAACCAGAAAACACCATTCCATCCCTAGTAACTACGGCTTCCACCTGTTACTTCCCTACTACACTAAGTACTTCTTTACATTAACTGCATACATTGTCCCAAGGGTCAAGATACACCTTAAAAAATTAAGGGGGAAAAAAAAAAGCATTCCCATATACACCGGGAAAGTCAGTGCAGCGAGGAAGCCTCATTTTTTTTATATACAATGTTCTCATGACTGCCAAATGCTAGAAGTCTTCTTCTGGGTCTATTCAAAGTCAATCTCATGAACTCTCATTTCCAACTTACATCTATCATGTTCTTCGCACTGTTCTTGACCTGCATGGACTCCAATCTCTGCTCTGTACCTTGGCTAAGCACAGACAACCTGGGCATAAAGAGTCAGAGTAAACTATGGAAATTTACCCAAGCTTACTTCTTCCTGTCCCGCCCCCTATCATGACCAAGGACAATCCAGATAAAGCCCTTGTTCAGGGCTGGGAAGGCAGGCAGGAAGCTTGTAGTCCAATTCTGTACTTTTAAATCAGTCCATGTCTTACCAAGAAACCATACAGCTAACAATCACTAAACAAGCCTCAAACATCCCAACACCATTCATGGCAATGCTCTAGAATCATTCTTCTACACTTAACCTTAATCAGTTCCATTTTAGTTCTTGGCTCCTGACTCTGTCTACCAGTTTACCATGCCCTTGTCTAGTATTTGCTGACTGAACTTTTTTTCCCAAGTATAACCTTTGGTGTTTTCTGAGACTTTTAGTCTACTACAAGTTCTACTGTGGCCCTTTTCACTGCTTGCTGCCTTGGGTACGATGCCCACCTGAGCTTCAGCCCTGGAGATCTACTATGGGCTCTGTGCCTTTAGCAGGTCTACCTAGGTCCCAAAACAATTCACGTGACCAAACACATTTCTTAGAAATTCCACATCAATGGCATACCATAGCAATTTATCCACATCTTGCTTGAACTATTGTTTAACTACTGATGAGCTGTTTCTCATTTCCTTTCTCTACGGAATGCTATCTATCCTGTCTACAAATAAAATTCCTTCTCTACAAGTAAATTGTTTCTAAATAACTTCTACTTCAGTTTAAAAGTAGAAAATAAAAAGTCAGGAAGAACAATATAATTAAACTTTCAGAATACGTCACCAGGTGCAGTGGCTCACACCCATAATCCCAGCACTTAGGGAGGATCACTTGAGGCCAGGAGTTCAAGACTAGCCTGTAGAGATCCTGTCTCTACAAAAAATTAAAAAACAAACAAAAAAAAGCCAGGCAGGGTGGCACATGCCTGTAGTCCTAGCCACTCAAAAGGTTGTAATAGGAGGATTGCTTGAACCCAGGAGTTCAAGGCTGCAGTGAGCTATGATCACACCACTGAACTCTAGCCTGGGTGACAGAGACTGCGTATCACCAAAAAAAAAAAAAAAGGCCGGGCGTGGTGGCTCACGCCTGTAATCCCAGCACTTTGGGATGCTGAGGCGGGTGGATCACCTGAGGTCAGAAGTTCGAGACCAGCCTGGCCAACATGGTGAAACCCCATCTCTACTAAAAACACACAAAATTAGCTGGGTGTGGTAGTGGGCACCTGTAATCCCAGCTACTTGGGAGGCTGAGGCAGGAGAATTGCTTGGACCTGGGAGGTGGAGGTTGCCGTGAGCCGAGATCACGCCACTGCACTCCAGCCTGGGTGACAGAGCGAGACTCCATTTCAAAAAAAAAAGAAAATACTATTATTCTTAAAAATAAAAAATGTGTTACCAGTATCTTAAAATATTATAAACTGCCTCTTGTGCCTTCCAAACTGTACCCACTTCCTCTCTGTCTACTGAGTCTTACGACAACTCCATCACTTTTTTTCTTTTTCTATTTTTTTGAGATGGAGTCTCACTCTGTTGCCCAGGCTAGAGTTCAGTGGCATGATCTCGGCTCACTGCAACCTCCAACTCCTGGGTTCTAGCAATTCTTCTGCCTCAGCCTCCCAGTAGCTGGGATTACAGGCATGCATCACCACACCCAGCTAATTTTCTATTTTTCATAGAGATGAGGTTTCAGCATTTTGCCCAGGCTGGTCTTGAACTCCTGACCTCAAGTGATCTGCTGACCTCGGTCTCCTAAAGTGCTGGGCTTACAGGTGTGAGCCACTGCAGCTGGCCCACTTTTCTAACTATTGTAAACATAGAAAACTGATATCCTCTCAAAATGATGCTTCCATTCTGAATGAGTCATTTCACAGGAGCCCAGGATGCAGTTAAGTAATGGTTTCATGTAACCACAGGTAGGCTGATACCACACCATCACATGAACATTACACATAATGTTATATATGAGAAACAAGGGGGAAAATGTCTCCATGAAAACGAAGAGATAGGAGAAAAAGACTTGCCACACTAACTTGACATTAAAACAAAATAAAAACCTTTTTTTTTCTTTTAAAGAAATGGGTTTGTGTGGGCTGCCCAATACACTGCTGTGTGAAATTAATCATACCAAATTTGCCAGTAAAAAAATTAAAATACCCGCCAGGGGTGGTGGCTCATGCCTGTAATCCCAGCACTTTGGAAGGGCAAGGCGGGTGGATCACAAGGTCAGCAGCTCGAGACCATCCGGGCTAACACAGTGAAACCCTGTCTCTACTAAAAATGCAAAAAATTAGCCGGACTACTCGGGAGGCTGAGGCAGGAGAATGGCACGAATCCGGGAGGCGGAGCTTGCAGTGAGTAGAGATCGCTCTACTGCACTCCAGCCTGGGTGACAGAGTGAGACTCCATCTCAAAAACAAAAGGAAGTATCAATGTAATTAGATCATACCAACAGACTATGCAACATAGGTGAGAAAACTTTGCCATTACTCACGATAAAAAGGCATTTGCATCACCCTAAATTGTTTTGAGCAATTCCAGACTAATCCATCAATGCTAATAAGGAATGTATCTTTGATAAATTCGATAACGAAAAAAATCAAACTTTATCTTTTTTTTTTTTTTTTTTTTTTTTTTTGAGACGGAGTCTCGTTCTGTCGCCCAGGCTGGAGTGCAGTGGCCGGATCTCAGCTCACTGCAAGCTCCGCCTCCCGGGTTCACGCCATTCTCCTGCCTCAGCCTCCCGAGTAGCTGGGACTACAGGCGCCCGCCACCTCGCCCGGCTAGTTTTTTGTATTTTTTTAGTAGAGACGGGGTTTCACCGTGTTAGCCAGGATGGTCTCGATCTCCTGACCTCGTGATCCGCCCGTCTCGGCCTCCCAAAGTGCTGGGATTACAGGCTTGAGCCACCGCGCCCGGCCCAAACTTTATCTTTCTAGACCTACTACAGCATTTTTTGTTTGTTTGTTTTTTTGAGACAGAGTCTTGCTCTGTCGCCCAGGCTGGAGTGCAGTGGCTCGATCTCAGCTCACTGCAACCTCTGCCCTCCTGGGTTCAAGCAATTCTCCTACCTCAGCCTTCCAAGTAGCTGGGATTACAGGCATGCACCACCACAGCAGGGTAATTTTTTATTTTTTATTTGCATTTTTGGTAGAGATGGGGTTTCACCATGTTGGTCAGGCTGGTCTCGAACACCTGGCCTCAAGTGAGGCCCTCCTCAACCTCCCAAAGTGCTGGGATTACAGGCATGAGTCCAGCCTATCACAGCATTTCTAACTACTATAAAAATGGGTTGTTTCCTTCTCTGCTCATCTTCAGTGTATTATCAAAAGAGGTAAAATCATCAAAAGGCAAACAAGAATCACAGAATTCCAAGACTAAAATAAGAACTATTTCAGCTGAAACTCTAAAATATTCATGTTGCTTAATCCATCCAATAACCCTACATTGTAGATTAAAAAGACTTGATCATTTAATTATGAGGAAAAGTTTCAGAAAATTACGTGAGTTGATCAAGCTGCAGTCAAAACTGCAACTTAACTTTGAATTCTGCAATTTCCAACTCTGTGTTGTACTAAATTAGTGGTTTCTATCTCCCTCTGCCCTTTACAACAATCCCTGAGATACTTCTAAGGAGCAGTCTGAAACTACAGAACTCCATCGCTCCGTGAACACCACTATTAAGCAACTTACTATATACTTCTTGATGAAACACATTCCATTTTCAGAAAGCTTTGAATACTGGAAGTCATTAAAAGCATTTATATTTGGACGGGCATGGTCTCTCACACCTGTAATCCAAGCACTTTGGGAGGCTGAGGTAGGCAGATCGCCTGAGGTCATACGTTCAATACCAGCCTGGCTCTACTAAACTCTGTCTCTACTAAAAATACAAATATTAGCTGGGTATGGTGGCACGTGCCTGTAATCCCAGCTACTTCGGAGGCTGAGGCAGGAGAATCGCTTGAACCCAGGAGGTGGAGGTTGCGGTGAGCTGAGATCGTGCCATTGGAGTCTAGCCTAGGTGACACAGCGAGACTCTGTCTCCAAAAAAAAAAAAAAAAAGCATTTATATTGCACTAATTAGTGCCTCAAAACAGTTATGGAACACAGTACGATTTAATTAAATTTAAAGTATAATACTCTAACATCTCAGCGTTGCTTCTTAAAGTTGCCAGCAGAAATAATTTCTGGTGGTATTCACTCTTAAAACACAAATCAAGCTTTTTTTTAGGTGCTTAATACTGAGCCAGACCCTAAGGATATAAAAACACAGTCCCTGCATTCAAAAATGTTAATCCCACAAAGCAAGACTAGTACTAATCCATATTCTATGTAAGAGCCATCGGGTTCCCACCATCTTCATCAAGCTATATATTCCCTTCATCAAGCTATATATTCAAGAGTAGGAGGCTTACCTTATTTACTTTTATATTTCCATCACTAGCATGTAAAAGCGGTGCAATAAATGTTCAATGCAAGTCTAGATAACAATTCCTTAAAATTTAAAAAGCTAAAGTTTTAAGCAGTATAAACGACAAGTTATTTCCATCATTAATTCACACAATCAACGTTTTCACTTCAAATAGTCAAATTATATTAATAGAGCATAAGCTACAAAAACAAGGTAAAACTTCCTTAGAACGCAATCATGGCCACCTACAGTGGCTCATATCTGTAATCCCAGCACTTTGGGAGACCAAGGCAGGAGGACCACCTGAGCCCAGGAGTTTGAGACTAGCCTGGGAAACACAGTGAGATCCCATCTCTAAAAAAATTTAAAAATTAGCTGGGAGCACTGCTTGAGCCCAGGAGCTCAAGGTTACAGTGAACTATGATTGCACCACTGCACTCTAGCCTGGCAGCCTGGGTGAAAGAAAGACTCTCTTAAAAAAAATATAAGAAAGAGTCTTGTCTAAGAATTCTGAACCTGGGGTCCCCTGATGGACTTCTAGGGATATGTAAAACTCCAAAAATTTTTGGAAAGAACATACAGCAGATGAATTAGGACCTAAAATTTAAAAGAACCACTGATTAAGGCAAATGCCCTAACTTTACACACAAAGGAACTGCAGAAAAGAAGGAAATGTCTCCTAAGTGCCTCTCAACTAACCAGTGTTAAGAGCTACATATTTATTTGCTGGGGTTCCCATGACAAAGTACAAAGACTAAGTGGCTTAAACAATAGAAATTTATTTTCCCACACTTCTGAAGGCTAGATGTCCAAGATTAAGATGTCCACAGGGTTTGTCTCTTCTCAGGCCTCCCTCCTCAGTTTGTAGATGGCCTTCTCCAGTGTCTTCACATGATCTTCCCTTTGTGTTTGTGTCCTAACCTCTTCTTATAAAGACACCATTCATATTGGATTAGGGCCCATATGTATAACATCATTTTATCTTAATTACCTTTTTAAAGGCTCCATCTCCAAATATGCTCGCATTCTAGGTACTAGGAGTTATGACTTTAACCTATAAATTTGGAGAGCATACAATTCAACCCCTAACATTCTCCCATCTGGTCCTTCAAACTTCATGTCCTGCTCAGACACAAATCACATTCACTCCATCCCAACAGTCCCAAAAGTCTTGACCCATTTTCAGTATCAACTCTAAGCCCCAAATCTCATCTAAATCTCATTTAGATCAGGTACAGGCATACTCAAGGTTTCATCCTGAGGCAAAATTCTTCTCCAGCATGAACCTGTGAAACTAGACAAGTAATTTGCTTCCAAAATACACCACTAGTGGGATAGGCATACAATAAACATTCCTATTCCAAATAAATCAGAAAGAAGGGGTGATGGGTCCCAAGCAAGTCTGAAACGTATCAAGGCAAATCCCATTAGATTTTAAGGCTCAAGAATAATCTTCTTCAGCTTCATTTTCCATCTTCCCAGCTGACAGGGGTGGCAGCCCTGTCTTCTGGGCCCACCAGTGTGGTAGCCCACCTTGACTCCTCAGGCCTGAGCCCTCTAGTCTTGTGGTAGCAACAGTAGCCCCTTTGACTTCTCAATCATCTTCAGGGTTATTCTTCCCTTTTCTTGAAGGAGAATACATGTTCACAGCTAGATAGCTCTACTGACCCATTTTATAGAACCCCAGAAATCCAACAGACTTCTTTCATTTTTATCCCTCTGTTCCCTTCACTACCAGTCAGCAGCATTTCCAATGGTATAATCCCATCTCTGTCCTGGTTTCTGCTAGTTGCTGCCAAGATGGCTGATTGGATCCACGAGTCACATACCCCTAATTGCTTTAGGAAATGGTTGTCTTGCAACAACTTTGATGTTCTCTCCAGAACATGCTAAATTTTTGAATATGAATAGACTGAGAATTTTCCAAATCTTCAGGTTCTGGTTCCTTTTGGCTTAATAATTCCTTTTTAAATTTCTCTCTCTCCTCTTGCATTTTACTTTAAGCAGCAAGGAGAAACCACACCACATCTTTAATGCAATGCTTAGAAATCTCAGCTAAACATTCAAGTCATCACTTACAAGTTCATCCACTTTCCACAAAACACAATTTGGCTAGGTTATTTGCCACATTATAATAAGCACTGTCCTTCCCTCAGTTTCCAACAATATTTTCCTCATTTGTTTGAGATCCTACCCAGAAACACCTTTAACATTCATATTTCTACCAATATTTGTTCAAGGTGACATATGTGTACCTCTAAGATGATAGAAGCTTTCTCTACAGCTCTTTTCTAAGCTTCACTAGAATCACCTTCAACATCCATATTTCTACCAACAATCTCCTCAAGGCAGTCTACGCTTTTTCTAACAAATACTTCTTCTGGCCTCTACCCATTATCTAGTTCTAAAGCCTCTTCCACATTTTTAGGTATTAATTACACCAGCACCCCATTTTCCAATACCAAAATCCATAGTAGTTACTAGGGCTTCCACAGCAAAGTATCACAGATTGGGCAGTTTAAAGAACAGAAATTTATTTTCTCACACTTCTAGAAGTCCAAGATCAAGGTGTCAGCAGTGTTGGTTTCTTCTAAAGCCTGTAGATCTCTTTGGCTTGTAGACGGCCATCTTCCTCCAGTGTCTTCACATGGTCTTACCTTACTGTGTGTCTGCTTCCTAATCACCTCTTCTTAATGGAAACCACTCATATGGGATTGGAGTCCACTCATATGACTTCATTTTATCTTCATTACCTTTTTAAAGGCCCTATCTCCAAATATAGTTACATTCTAGGTTCTACAGTTAGAACTTTAATCTTCAATATACGAGCTGGGTGTCTGTGTGTGTGCATGCGGGGGGGGGGGGGGGGGGATGGATAATTCATCCCATAACAAACCCAAACTATTCACATTCACTTATTGTATGAATACGAATACTGAATACCAATCTTTTCCAGCCACCATGCTAACTGATGACCATGCAATAGTAAGCAAAACAGGTATAATACCTGACTCATGTAGCTTAAAAATAATGAAGGGAAATAATCATATACAAATGAATAAAGTACATGAGAGCATTTGAGACCTCATCAAGCTTGCTATGTCCAAGAAAACTCAAATCTGAAGGACAAGAATGGGAGGGGTATGTGCACATACTTTTAAGCAAGAGGGAACAGCATAGCACATTCAAGGAATTAAGAGGTGGCCATCAGGGCTGGAATACAGAAAGTGAGAAGAGTAGCTAAAAAAACATGAAGTCGGATAGGAAAAACAGTCATATAATCCAGGATCTTAAACATCATATTATGATTTCTGGTCTTTATTCTAAGAGCAATGGGAAGCAACTGAAAGGCGTTAAACATGATCACATTTTCCCTTGAAAAGATCACTCTGACAGAGAGAGGCGACAAGGAGCTTCTAAGGTGCTAGTAATGTCCTATTTCCTGACCTGGGTATTAATTATATAGATACACTCACTGTGTGAAAATCCATCAAATGATGGTAGTTAAAAATGTAGGAACAGATCCAAGAGATATTCAGGTGGCAAAGTCCATAGAATCTATCTGATGGATTGAATATGAGGAGGAAAGAAGGCATTGAAGAAGACTCTCAACTGTCTAGCTTACAGAAATAGATGAACGTAAATCCATTCACTGTGGGCAGGAAATCCTGGAGTCCCAGATTTAGAGAGATCACAGGTTCAACTGGAGCAGCCTTTTAAGCTTAAAAGTGGAAATGTCAAATAGACAGTTAAATATACAGACTGGAGTTCAGAGGATAAGGTTAAGAAGAAAATATATTTGGGGGTTAATATTGTTAATAGAACCAGTAGGTACAAAAATCAATCAGCCAACTATTTAATGAGCTCCTACAGTACTATAGGCACTGGTTTAGATTTTGTGGACACAGCTGTGAACAAAATAAACATGTCCACATTGATCCTATATTCTATTTCAGGAATACTGTCAACAAATCAGTAGCAACGTCAACTACAAGTACTACGGTGAAAGTGACATCTCAGGTGAGACCTGAACATTAAGAAAATGCTAGGCATAGGAAGAGTAGACAAGAATACATTCCAAGGAGAAATAACAGCTAGAGCTTTTAGCAAGGACAAGCTTATCATGTCTGAAGACTAGTTCAAAAACGCCAATATAGATGGACTGTAGTAAATGAAGACTGGTATAAGAGGGTCAGAGAAGCCGCCAAGGACTAGATTATGTTGCGTTTAAGCAGTGAATGATATTATTTATGTATTTTAAAAAGAATTTATAGACTACTCTAGCTGCTCTGTGGATAAAATTGTAGGGTGGCAAAAATGAAAGTGGGGAGACTACTATGTCCACATGAGAAATGATGAGACCACACAGGGAAAGCTATGAGTAAGAATAGAAGATTGTCTAGAACGAAATTTGAAGAATTCTAAAATTCAAGAACCAAGAGGAGAAGGCAGCAAAGGAGACAGAAATAGCCACAGAGATCTGAACAAAAATCATGTCAAGGAAGTCAAGTAAAGTATTTTAAGGAAAAACTGATCGAAAGTTACATGTTTGCTGAGTAGTCAAATAAGATGAGTAGTGAATAATGCCCATGAATACAAAGGAATATTCTGGAGACCTTAAAAATCAATTTAGAGGAATGATAGGGACAGAACCTATTGGGTTCAATATTATCAGAGGTGAAGGAGAAAAAGACAATGAATGTAGACTGCTCTTTAGAAAGAAGTTTTTGGCTATAAATGAGCTCTGTCAGATTGGAAGACTTGATCGTGTTTAACTGTTGATGGGTCAGACTCAGGAAAGGCGGCGAGGTTGAAGTTACAGAGAGAAGGAATAACCGACAATGCATAAAATTTCCTGAGAAGGAAAGAGATGCAATTCAGAGTACAGGTGAAGGCATTCAATAAACAAACGGAAGAGAGGATGGACACAAATGGACGTGGAACTCAGACTGCCTAACTCTCATAATAATGTGTTCTTCCCACTAAAATCATGCTATGAATATTTTCAAAAGTGTCCAAAACAGGTCAACAAAATAACCAAAAGAAAGTTACTGAATTACTGAGGTTGAAGAGCCAAATAATGACCCAATATATATTATTTTCAGATAAATAATGAAAAATCATGTGAAGATATGCATCAGTACAAGCTATTCTTGATTGATGAATACAGATAAATATGTGAAAAAAGATGCAAGCATTTGTATGGTTTCTTAAGTTACACATAGGATTACAGTTCTTTGGAAAAAGCGTTCTAAAAAGTGATTATGAACTTTTTGTTGAATCACTTTAAGACTGGGACAAATACCTGGAGTATTCTTCTCAGATAGTCTAGAAATTCTTCTGTAAACTGTTAAAGCAAAAAACTAGAACACAATCTGAAAAGAATCTTAAAAGAAATAATGAAAAGGCTCAACTCTGCTCTACTAATCTGTATTCTACGATTTAATTTATTGATCATAAACCACAAATCTAAATAAAGACTACTGGTGAGGTTAAAATGGAAGAAAAGGCTCTGATATGGCATTGGACACACCAAGTTAAATGGGTGATCCTTCTTCTTTGGTGGTCTGGACATCCTTTCCTCAGCAAGTATCAAATACAACTAACTCATGCTCCATGTCCACATTTCCTATACTGGTTCAGCACTCACAATCCAAGAAGCTCCAAAATCCTGAACTTTTTGAGCATTGACATGATGCTCAAAGAAAATGTTCACTGGAGCACGTTGGATTTTCAGATTAGATATGCTCAATCAGTATGTATTCTGCAAATATTCCAAAATCCAAAAGAAAATCTGAATTCCAAAACACTTCTGGTCTCAAGCATTTCAGATAGGGATATTCATTCAACTTTTATTACAAACTGCCCTGTAATGTTGCTCTTCTTTGATCACTGCTTCCTTTGAATCAAAAGTTTGTTGACTGTTTCAGGGAGAATACCGTGCCTAATATCCAATAAACAGTTACTGATTCTTAGTAAAGGATAAAGCTCCTAGGACACAGTAGTGATCCAAAGATAACAGCATCCCTGGTTTTAATTTTCAAAATGTCTAACCCATAGCTCCTATCACATTTCCTATAAACACTTCAATTTACTAATATTCTAGATAAATGTCTTAACTGTATCTCTGCCAAGGGTTACACTGAACTATATACCAATAATCTCAATACTCTTAAGTACTGCTTACCAGTTTCCTGAATTGAAAACTATGTAATCTATTCATAAAACCAATCACATTTCTTCTTTCACGAAATCTTTTCTATTCCAAACAAAAACTCCAATTCTAGTTTAACATTTAGAACAACAAAGAAAAAACACAAACTACTCTTAAGGAATTAAGAGAAACCAAACAAGACCCAGTTTTTCCATTTTTTTAAGTTGACTAAAACAAAATAAAGCAAATACACAACAGTAAGAATTCTATACTTCAAGATTTTTCTCGTAAAATTTAAATTATTTACAAAGCAAACTTAAGTAATTGTTTCTTTTAGTGTTTTTAGAAAATTAATTTAAAATATCATAAAAGAATAAAAAAGTTCCTATTATAGAGAAAAAGCTCCTTTAATTCTTCAAATATTCAGAAAAGTTATGTAATTTCCAAGATATCTACTACTAACATACTTAAGCAGTAAGTGGACATAAAAGAAAAATAAGTAAAACCACTTACAAGTAGTATTGACTTATTTTAGGAAATACTACCTGAAAATTAATTAGGGTAAAAAAAACCCAACTTACATAATGTAACAATCCATTTATTGAACACTATACATTTCAAATGCTAATTACAATCATCAAATATTAAAATTAATTTAAAACCTTAAAGCACAACACTATATGTAAATAATTCAATGGAAAAAAATGTTCCGGAAATATGCTTAAGTGTATGGATGTTGAATTTACAGAAAACATTTAAACATCAAATGGTATAAACCCTTTCCTTTATTTTTTTTTTTTGAGACGGAGTCTCACTCTGTCCACTTAGGCTGGAGTGTGTGGCACAATCTCAGCTCACCGCAACCTCCGCCACCCAGGTTCAAGCGATTCTCCTACCTCAGCCTCCCAAGTAGCTGGGATTACAGGCACACGCCACCACACCCGGCTAATTTTTCTATTTCCAGTAGAGACAGGGTTTCACCATGTTGGCCAGGCTGGTCTCGAACTCCTCACCTCAGGTGATTCACCCGCCTGGCCTCCCAAAGTGCTGAAATTACAGGTGTAAGCCATTGTGCCTGGCCCAACTCTTTTCAATTTCGACTTTTAAAAACAGAATTCTAAATGGCCACTTAAAGATTTCTTCATTCAACTTCCGTGATAAATCAACGTACCTTATAACCTTATAAAATAAAGATACCATAAAGATGGAATCAACTCTTCACTGGAATTTCTTTTTAATCTTGGAAAAACACTAAATCAAAAAAAAAAAAAGGATAACTATGTGGTTTAAAAATAATACAGGGTTACAGCAGATAAATGTCTAACATAGATTTGAATCACAGTTTTATCTCTTTCCAGAGAAATCATTTTGGGTAAGTTGTTTAACCTAAATTTTTGTTTCCTCTTTCTAAAACCATTGTAGAATTGTGAAAATTTAGAGACTGTAACAATCACATTTAGATGGGGGCCTAGCACTGATGGGCATTAAATAAACAGCAGTTATTTAAATGGATATTAAGACTTTTTGCTACAAAATTCCTACTGTTTGTTGCAGCAGCATTGCATCATATAAGGAACCACTTGCAAAAATTTAACTCAAAATAGTTATCAGCTTTCCTTCAAAATCATTCAGTTAAGGGCAACCAGCAATTATGATATAATAGTGAATTCTGTAACAGTGAATTTCAACCTAGTGCTTATCAATTAACATCCATCATCATATAATTAATGTAAATATTTTTTCTCAAATCTGTACATTCAAGTTCCATGCCATGTTATGGATTCCCCACCAATGATTAACACAAAGATTTTTACAAATCTTTCCAGCCATTTTCGTATCTAAATTCTACCTCACCCACAGGGTCAGGAAACTAAATGCAGAGCTGGTGGTCCGTAAGTTTAACTTGGTTAAGTAACGCTCAGAAGGAACAACAAGTTCAGTATAACACAGGAGGGAAAAAGACATTATCTCCAGCTTTGCCAGTCACTTACCATCCCATCATCTTCATAAAAATATTATGAGGTTACAGGAGGATAGCTGAGCAAAAAACGGAGAGAATGAAAGAAAACATGCATACAACAAAAGACTATGAAAGAAAAAGAAATACGATTTTTAAGATTAAAACCGAAAAAAAAAAATGAAGAGACATTCTGAAAGCTGTATAATTACCAATTGTAAATTAACACCAAGAATAAAACTTTAATTTTACATGTATCATCTGAAAACAGTTAAAACTGAAAAATAAGAAAATAATCCAAATAATAAAGTATATTTTAATGGACTCTACTAAAACACAATTTCAACCACAAATAACCACATTATTCTTTTTCCCTTAGTTACTAGCAAAACTTAGAGGCAAACCCAACAGCTCCTCTCAAAATATTTCAATCTTCCCATTGATTTACAAAAAGTAGTTCAATTTCAAAAGAAAAAAGGAAATGGAAATATTAAAAACCAAACCAACACTTCCATGTGAAGTCTTCAGTTACTCACCAATTGCCAATGCAATTGTGTCTAGTTTTGAGATTAGGGATCAGACTACGCCTGTGTCCGTGCTACAGAAAAATAATCTACTTTTTTCACACTGAAATTTAAGAGAACTTATTGAAGTTAACATATTCCATTTTAGAAAGTGAATTATGTGTAATTATTACAATTATCACAACCGGAATGTGACAGGGTTATTTTTCAGAGAGCAAAATTTGTCAGACAGAGAAGGAAGAAAAATAGATTATGAATGATTAAAATGAATTTCTATTGGATGTATAAAAAGTCAAAACTTTTCAACACATACAGCTTAGCTACTGGAATTAGTAACTATTTACTCTTGAGACTCTCTTTCCAAAGTTATTTGTGCTACTCCTTCTTCTTGTTCTTGTGCATAAAGAGTGATAATATATTAAGAATTTCTGTAGGAGATATTCCAAATAACTGCTTACATACATGTATATTCTATTACAAAAATTATACCACTCAATGTAGTTTAAATTATTGAGAGTAAATTTTAACCATTCTTTTACAATGTTTTCTGAACTTAGTTGCAGACAATCATAATTATTAGCTTTTCAAGGTTTGCTCTGAAACTTACAAACCATGCAAAAGTGAAAACTTAGGCTTAACATTTGGCAATTTTAATCAACTAAATTGAATCAATCTAAATACTGCTTTGCAAAGTAAAAAAGGAATCAAAATGACACATAAGACAATCACTAATCCCTATATTTTTAGGATCTATTTCAAGAAATTTAATACTACTTCTTACCATCCTAAGGATAGTGTAAGAAGAAAATACAGTATACATACATACAGGGAAGCCAGCTGTTTTAATGATACCTTAATTTTAAAAATAAAGATTTGCATGCCAATCTTATCACCAAACGTTCATTAATCCCTTAATACAATCTCTCCTTCTCAGAAAATTTACAAAGATAGAGCTGACAACTGTAATAGGAAAAATTTTAATTTATAAAAATTGTAGCTCCTAAAACTTAACTCTAAAAATCACCAACTTAACTTACTCCTGCTGCTGCCACCAATTTATTCTGAATGTTCTGAATTATTTTTTTTTTTTTTTTTTTTTTTTTTGAGTCGGAGTCTCGCTCTGTCGCCCGGACTGGAGTGCAGTGGCCAGATCTCAGCTCACTGCAAGCTCCGCCTCCTGGGTTTACACCATTCTCCTGCCTCAGCCTCCCAAGTAGCTGGGACTACAGGCGCCCGCCACCTCGCCCGGCTAGTTTTTGTATTTTTAGTAGAGACGGGGTTTCACCGTATTAGCCAGGATGGTCTCGATCTCCTGACCTCGTGATCCGCCCGTCTCGGCCTCCCAAAGTGCTGGGATTACAGGCTTGAGCCACCGCGCCCGGCCTGTTCTGAATTATTTATTCTGAATCATAAACTAAGACTTTGTTATGATTATAGACTAAGACACTGTTCAATGTGGATTGCAAATGTTAAGAAAAAAAACAACAATACAACTTTAGCCCTTATTAGTTATTGTATTCATATCAGAATACATTAAACTTCAATAAAGACTGGCAAGTCTATCTGGTCAAGGCACTAAAACACACAACTACATTTCTTCTACATTTTCCAAAGAGACCACCACCAATTTCCTTCAAAAATACTTAGAAAACCAGTCTCACAAAAATCAGACATTTTTGCAATAAAGATATTCAAGTATAGCCAATACAAACATTTCATATCCTCTTAAATCATAAACTTTCAAAACTTATCTATATGTAAAACTGGAAAATTCCAGAATCTATATTAATTAGACAAGAGATAAGCAAAGTTCAAATACTTAAATCACCCACTACAACAATTTAAAAAGTTCAATCTTTTGTAAATAATCTTACTTTTAAAACAAAAATACGAAAAAGCTAGTATTATCTTTTACAAAGATAAATACTGAAAATAAAGATTACCTGGTTCAAAAGCAGTACCAAAAGTTCAACTTAATTACCACACAAGAATTTTTACTAAAATTATGAAACATAAAAAACTATATAGTCATTTACCACAAAAAAGTAACTTTTGCACTAAACCCATGGAACAAAAGAACAACTAAATATAATTTAATCTTATTGAACCAAACTAGAAGTTGTATGCTACTTAACTAAGATGTACTCCATCTTAGTTAAATGATTAATGTCTACTTTAATTCTTTGTGATGGAGATGGTTAGAATGGGGTATAGCAGCAGAGGTCTATTTCACTAACACTGTATCTGGCTGGGTGCCTGTAATCCCAGCTACCAGGTATGCTGAGGCAGGAGGATTACTTGAGACCAGTTCAAGTCCAGTCTATACAATAGAAAGAGACCTCCTCTCTTAACCCCGCCCCCCAAAAAAGTCTGAATAGAATTTTGATGAAAAATTGTAAATTTCACATTTTTATAGATTTTTAAATACCAAGCAATGACTTTAGTGATTTTAGTATTTCCACTGCATATTCATTCCTCCATTCTGTTTTAAATTAAAATCAGCCACAATGTTTAGGAAAACAACTATTTTTCCGCCTTAAAAAAACCAACTAGGCCAGGTATGGTGGTTCACGCCTGTAATCCCACCCACTGCTTTGCGGGGGCAGGCAGACCACCTGGAGTCAGGAATTCCAGACCAGCCTGGCCAACATGGTGAAACACCGTCTCTACTAAAAATACAAAAATTATCTGGGTATGGTGGCACGTGCCTGTAATCCCAGCTACTTGGGAGGCTGAGGCAGGAGAATCGCTTGAACCCGGGAGGTAGAGGTTGCAGTGAGCCAAGATGGTGCCACTGTACTCCAGTCTGGGTGACAGAGCAAGAATCTGCCTCAAAAAAAAAAAAAAAAAAAAAAAAAAAAAACCCACTAAGCTCGTGCAGTAGCTCATGCCGTAACCTCAGCACTTTGTGAGGATCACTTGAGGCCAGGAGTACAAAACCAGTTTGGGCAACATGGCAAGATCCCATCTCCATAAAAAAAAATTTTTTTTAATGCAAAATAAGCCAGGTGTGGCGGTACATGCTTGAAGTCCCAGCTACTTGGGATGCTGAGAAAGGAGGACCCCTTAAGCCTAGGAGTTCAAGGTTACAGTGAGCTATGGTCACGCCACCACACTGCATCCAGCACATGTAGCAGGACAAGACCTTGTTTGTTTAATTCTGAGTAAGAATGTTAGTTTTCCTGCCTCAGTAAGATTTATTTATTTATGTGGACCTCGTAATGCAACAGTAGCCATCTCACTAACATTATAATGTAAAAAAATTAATTGGTAATGACAAATGATCTCTAAATGATTATTATTTAGTAGCTGGAACTAGGAGATGAAGACAAGTCTAAAATAAAATCTGGAAATGTATTAAAATAAATAAACTTAATATGAACATATTTCCTCATCATGTTTCTCTCAAAGGCAATCCTCTACTTTCTGAAAATAAATTTGATTAAAAGTTATTTAAAAAAACTAATTTCTTTTTTTTGTTTTTGAGATGGAGTCTCACTCTGTCTCACAGGCTGGAGGGCAAGTGGCGCAATCTCAGCTCACTGCAAACTTTGCCTCCCAGGTTCAAGTGATTCTCTGCTCAGCCTCCCAAGTAGCTGGGATTACAGGTACACACCACCACGCCCAGCTGTTTTTTGTATCTTTAGTAGAGACGGGGTTTCACTGTGTTGGACAGGCTGGTCTCAAATTCCTAACCTCAGGTGATCTACCCACCTTGGCCTCCCAAAGTGCTGGATTACAGGCATTAGCCACTGCACCAGGCCAAAAAACTAAATTTATAGTACTATTACTCCTAAGTTTATGAAGACAGAGGGAGAGGGATACACAGTCTACCTAAGAGTTGTTTCACCTGTCCCAAAATGAAATCCTTTTGTACAATTTTCAAACTATGCTAATCTATAGAATAAAATCCTTAGAAACACAAGTGCAAATACTAACAAGTATTACTCTGAAATAAAAGTATAAAAACATAGATGAAGATGTGTATATGTATATAATATACATTTACACACAAAACATGAATTAGCATATTCTTACATCGTATTTAGTTAAGATGAACAAATATATACAAACACACGTATTAAACAAGATAAAGGTAATATTCATTCAAATGTTAACAGCACTGAATAGTACAAATAAAAATCATATTCTTATTTCACTAAAGGCAATTTAACAAAGACCTTGTTGATAGCACTGAATCTAGTTTTTGGCCTCACAACTTAAAAAGTAATATAAACATGGAGAGAATATTTAAAGTTGAAAGGAATAGCAAAACGTTTTAAAACAAAGAAATACTATGGGATTCAAGATGCGATGGTTTAGGAGAAAGCTTAAAGGCCACAAAATATTATGTAAAACATATAAAGAATTATAATGCTTAACTTTTTTAAACAGCATTCTAATTAGCTGGGGGCTTTGTAAATCAAAACTATTGAAGAAATATTTTTCATAAGACATTGGGAACAATGGTATTAAGAGAGGTAGTAGTGTTTTTTCCCTCATGTTGCAAAGAGAAATGCTTAATTATCTAGGTTAGTCGAGGTAAAGCTTGGTTTGAAGGCAGGGGATGAATGACAAGACCTCTGAAATGAATTCCATCTCAGTTTTTAATCTTAAGTGGAGAAACATATCTAATAAAGAAAGCTATCCAGTGAGAGAAATATGGTTTGGTCTACAGAAAAATTAGCACTAGAAGATATTTGACAGTACAAATCCACTTAGGACCAATTGTTAAACAACTGTCTAAAATATTTTTATACTAGAATTATATCACATTAAATTGAACAGAGAGAAATCAAACATTATTAGAATTACTTTATCCCTTCAAGAACTGGCAAGCATGTGGGGTTAGGAAGATGGGTTGAGAAGGAGGATGATGACTATGTATGTGTTACAAGATGAATATGTATATTATGAAGAAAACTCCCCAGGTGATTGATATACCTACTACTATTGCTGGGGAAATTTTGTTTGAAGTAAGTGATGTGCTGATTACAGCTAAGTAATAATTCTGTCACACAGATCAATCAGCTGAAATATAATTTTACCTAATGAATAGAGAAAACAGTTAAGGTGCCCTATAACAAGTTAGTATTTCTTGCATATTTAAGGTAGTGAAGGAAAAACACTAAAGTTTTATGAAAAGTTAGAGTTAGGTACAAACTATTAAAAAACTGTTCAACAGTATCTATAAAATAGATAAAGTTAGTTTAAAATTCGATTGTAGAAAAACATCCTAGCTCCTACCCACCACTCTACTACTCAGGTGTTTTCATAACAGTCAAAATCATTACAACAAGAGAATATAAAAACATGTAAAATACAATTTCATTTAATTTTTATTTACACTTTAACAATTTGCTGGGAAATTAAACAACTTGCTGGGAAAATCCTTTGTGAGGCAATGTAGCCTTTTTTTATTTGAAACTATTTAAACTCCAAGACAGGCTCACTAACTCTTTCAAGTGCAACAACAAATGTGTTAGCTGAAAATAGCTAATTTAATTATTATTTGTGACACAGACATGATTATGTGAGTCAAGAGAGCCTCCCCACCTCTGTCTCCCCTGTGGAGAAGGAGGTCTTTGTGTGCTTTTGTGTGATGGTTCCACTGAATTCATTACAATAGAAATGGACATTTGATATTCATAACGATCCAACATCTGAGCAATCTTCTTTCGAGACACACCATGTTTATTCCTCCTAACAAAAAAGAAAAGGATTATAAATCTTTGTTGCAGAATGTATAGGCTTAGAGATTAACTGTTTTAGAGAAAAAGTATACAAATTCTAAACAATATTTTGCAAATAAACAGAATATATGTTTCATCTGTCCACATTTTACGTAAAAAGATTAAAAACTCAATGTTTTTATCAATACTCTAAAAAGGTAAAAGGATTCCATGTATCACAGAAAAATGTTAATTACATCCTCTTCACATAGAACTACCTATTTATTCACTAAGCCTGCTGACTATATCCCCTTGTTAATAACAAAATTGAAGATCATGAGATACTGTTTTAAGAATTACAGAAAGATTGAGTGGACTTCTAGGACTTACGAAAGTAGAAGTAAAATATCATTTTTTAGAACTTATTAATGACGGTTTGTATCACATTTTTAAAACTTATTATCAACACCAAATTATTATTAGAGACACAATTTGAACATCTCTTACAAACATAATGTTGAGTGAAATAAATTAGACACAATGAATATAAACTGTATGATTCCATATATATATATATATATGTCTTATATATAAGTAATATAAAGGTTTGATAAAAGGCAAAACTAAGCTATGGTATATTTTTTAACCTTGCCCCTGCCCCCTAAACTATGATATTAAGGTCAAAGATATTATGGCAAAACTTTAAAGAAAAGAAAGATTACGATTACCCAGGCAAAACAATGGTTACCTTTACAGAATAAAAGGTAACTGTGACTGGGAAGAGGAATGCAAAGAGCTTCTGAGGTGCTGGTAATGCTCCCATGACGTGAATGATAGCTAAACGTGTGTTGATCTTGTAAGAACTTTGTTAAATCATATATTTATATTTATGTATTTTTCTGTATGTGAGGTTATATAACACTAAAAAGTGGTTTAAAATTTATTCTGGACCCTCAAAGAACTTCTGACAACTTATTTTACCCTCATAGTTTCCTGTAACTTAACCTGGACATGACAAAACACACAGAAAACATATTTTACATTTATCATTCTAGATGTACAAATGCCAATTTACTTATCTCGAAAAAAGGCCAGAAATGTTTACTTTGCAAAGCTGATGTCTACATTCAAGATAAAAAGAAAAAGCAAAAAAGATAGGAAAAAAATTGAGATGAAGTTGAAAATTGGCAAGATATGACTAAATCTGGCTGGGTGCAGTGACTCACACCTGTAATCCCAGCACTTTGGGAGGCTGAGGCCAGCTGATCGCTGGAGCCCAGGAATTCAAGAGCCCAGTATGGGCAATATGGTGAAATCCTCTCTCTACCAAAAAAATACATATATATACAAAAATTAGCTGGGCATGGTGGTGTACACTTGTAGTCCCAATGGCTCCCAAGGTGGGTAGACTGCTTCAGCAGCCCAGGAGGCAGAGGTTGTAGTGAGCCAAGATCATTACTACAAGCCGGGTGCAGTGGCTCACACCTGTAATCCCAGCACTTTTGGGAGGCCAGGGCGGGTGGATTGCTTGAGGTCAGGAGTTTGAGACCAGCCTAACCAACATGGTGAAACCCTGTCTTTACTAAAAATACAAAAATCAGCCAGGCATGGTGGCAGGCGCCTGTATGCCCAGCTGTTCGGGAGGCTGAGGCAAGGGAATCGCTTGAACCTAGGAGGCAGAAGTAAGCTGAGATTGGCCCACTGCACTCCAGCCTGGGCAACAAAATGAGACTCTGTCTGAAACAAATAAAAACAGATCCTTACTGCACTCCAGCCTGGGTGACAGTAGTGGACCCTGTCTCAAAAAAAATTAAAAAAAAAAAAAAAAAAGACTAATCCATAAGATGTCAAGACTTATGATTCAATCTATTCTTTTAAAAAATCAAACTACGCCAGATATCAGCTAACGTGGCTTTGTTACATAAAGGTGAATTTATAATAAGAAAATAATAAATTTTAACAATTCCTCAAAAATGTAATGAAGCCATAACTGCATAGCATTTTATCATTCATTTATTCAGCATTACTCAAATACTTTTAATTTTTAAGCTTCTGTCTCTTTCACTTCAGGTGTGATACACACACACACCTAGGCAGGCAAAAAATACCGGATATTAATACTAATAAATCTGTTTGTCTATCTATACATGAACACACAGCATACAAATGAGAAAGAGAAAGTAGCCAAAGGAATGAAAGGCAAGAGGGAAATAAATTAGTTTGACCCCATACACAGAGTAACAGCCTGAAGCAAACTGAGGTAGGTGGGGAAAAACTGGTTTAAAAAAAAGACGGGTGAAGGCTGCGCATCTCTGTGAATATACAGAAAAACACGGAATTGTATGCAATTAAACAGGTGAATTGTAAGGGTATGTGAATTATATCACAATAAAGTTGTTACCTAAAAATAGATGTCGGGAGGTGGAGACAAGGAAGAGACTAGAAGTGAAAAATAAAAAACAAAAAAGGCCAGGCACGGTGGCTCACACCTGTAATCCCAGTACTTTGGGAGGCCGAGGCAGGTGGATCACGAGGTCAGGAGATCTAGACCATCCTGGCTAACACAGTGAAACTCCGTCTCTACTAAAAATACAAAAAATTAGCTGGGCGTGGTAGCGGGTGCCTGTAGTCCCAGCTACTCAGGAGGCTGAGGCAGGAGAATGGCATGAACCCAGGAGGTGGAGCTTGCAGTGAGCCAAGATCACGCCACTGCACTCCAGCCTGGGCGACAGAGCGAGATTCCATCTCAAAAAAAAAAAAAAAAGGAGTAACAGTCAGGAAACGCTGTGATATGAACGGAAAAGGTAAATGTAGGTACAAATGGAAGAGTAGGACTGAAAATAATAGAAGTCCACACTCTCTCACCACAAATACTGAAATCTGATAAGCTGTGAAAACTCAGTTCTCCACTGACTCATTTGGCAGCAAACTCTAACCAGATCTATACACATTTGGCAGCACAACATAATCAGAACTGACTTTACATTATGCTGATTCTTTGTCATTTACTTGAATTGACAAGTCATGATCTGCTGCAGAAATATTAAGATGTTTGATTATAACATGCCCCCCCAAACTCTGAAAAGGGAGTTAAGATTAGGTATCTATGTACTACATTACCTTTCTAAAATCGCTAAAACCTAAATTCCAAAACACATTGTTTCCAAGGATCTTGGTATAGCATTATGGTCCCGTAGTTGAAAAGACAGAAAAGTGGGAGCAACATGAAAGCACAAAGTAAAAAGCTGATGGGACCTAAAATGGGTAGGAGATGAAGGTGGAAGGACAATGCAGAGAAGTGGCCTAGCCAAAAACCAGAGGAAAAACGTCCTCACATTTTACCCTGTTTCCTGAACCTACACTTGTATTCAAGAAACTGTGAAATGATGTTGGAAATCACAAAAGAAAGAAGTTAAGGATTCAATAAAAATTCGAGTGCCTTACTTTTCTAATTCTTCAGGATCAAATTTCCACCAAGTTTCAGGTTCATGAAACTCTACTCTGTATCCTTTTCCTATGGCCTACACAAAGGAAAGGAACAAAAACCCAGAGAAGTACTTCTTAAAGTAAAAAGAAGGCAGACGGATAAATTTCATTTCAACAATACTATAAACTTGCTCAACCAAGAAAAATGATGCTTTATAAAATAATATGTTTTATAAAAGTTAAGACTACTTAACTGGATAAATTTTGATTACTATTCTCAAGGAAACTCAAAACTAACAAGATGAAGCTGGGCATGGTGGCTCATGCCTGTTATCCCAGCACTTTGGGAGGCCAAGGATGGCAGATTGCCTGAGCTCAGGAGTTCGAGACCAGCCTGGCCAATATGGTGAAACCCTGTCTCTACTAAAAATATAAAAATTAGCTGGGCATAGGAGCAGGTGCCTGTAATCCCAGCTACTCAGGAGGCTGAGGCAGGAGAATCACTTGAACTGGGGAGGCGGAGGTTGCAGCGAGTCAAGATGGTGCCACTGCACTCCAGCCTGGGCGACAGAGCGAGACTCCGTCTCAAAAAAACAAACAAAAAAAATTAACAAGATGAACATGTTCCTTAAAAAAACATCATTCACAATTTTTTTAAAACACTAAGCAAACCAATAAACCTTTTTAGAAAACAAAGGACAAATGTTTTAATAATCAAGATCAAACCAGCCCAAATTTTAGAATGTGAAAAAATTGACAATAAAAAATAAAAACTTTCTCATATTTCATATTTACCACTTCCACATATGGCTTCATTTCCCAAGCTTGTATATTAGTGTTATCTATTATAACTGGAGATCTTCCCTGATCGATAGCTTGTTTTGCTGAAATAAAATATAAATTTAAAAATGAAAAAAAACAGATTAGGTTAAAATACACAAAATAAAAGTTAAACATTGTTAAGAAATGAACGACATCTCTTTACTTAAAACCGAAACTATGCAATTTCTTCAGTCAGTGTCATGAAAAAAGAACTCCAATAGATTGAAAGGGAATTAAAGGACATAATCATATGCCAGGTGTATTCTCCAGACTGGATGCTGGCTTTGACAAACTGGCTCTGAAAGGCATTTTGCTGAACTTACAGCTAATAAAGCTTTCAAGTCTAGAACTAACTTTCACTTATGGGAAATATAAGAGATGAACAATTTACATCTGAATATAGACTAAGTAAGAGAAGAGGTGAAAAATTATTTTGACACAGAAGGATGGAGATTATTAAATGAAAATGGCCAGTTACAAGACAATAGTTAAATATAATCCTATTTACGTAAAAAGAGTTGGGGAAGATTTATGGAGATATTAAAAGTGGTCACCTGTAGGTGGTAAGAATATTTTCATTTAATATTTTATCTGTATTTTCTCTTTTTTGGGAAAGTTACTGCAGATGATTATCTGTATTTTCTAATTTTCTACAATGTACAAATAATGCTTTTGAACTAAGGCTCATGTTTTTGAAAAATTATGGATTTAAGTCATTACTTACCAGCAAAACTTTATATATCAAGTAGCTAAAAATCATAGTTCAACTGACTTTGTGGATATTTCTTAGAACTATGGTCTTCAAATTGGGAGTTGCGGTAGAATGGATCTTTTCTAAACTATTGTCTCCCATCCAAATGCCATCTTTTCTACCAAGAGATAAGAATCACTGTCACAAGGCTGGGCGCAGTGGCTCACACCTGTAATGCCAGCACTTTGGGAGGCCAAGGCGGGAGGATCAAGAGGTCAGGAGTTCGAGACCAACCTGGCCAATATGGCGAAACCCCATCTCTACTAAAAATACAAAAATTAGCCGGGCGTGGTAGTGTGTGCCTGTAGTCCCAGCTACTCAGGAGGCTGAGACAGAAGAATCGCTTGAACCCTGGAGGCAGAGGGTGCAGTGAGCCAAAATCGTACCACTGCATTCCAACCTGGGTGACAGAGCAAGATTCCATTTCAAAAAAAAAAAGAATCACTGTCACAAGAAGCCACTGTTAATAACAGGAGTATGTATATCTCTGAGATATACGAGAGAAGAAAAATAATTAAGAACCTTTGATAAATTTAAAAAACTAAGGCCAGGTGTAGTGGTTCAGGTCTATAATCCCAGCACTTTGAAAGGCCACGGTGGGGTGGATCACCTGAGGTCAGGAGTTCGAGACCACCCTGGCCAAAATGGCAAAACCCCGTCTCTACTAAAAATACAAAAATCAGCCAGACTTGGTGGTGTGCGCGTGTACTCCCAGCTACTCAGGAGGCTGAGGCACAAGAATTGCTTGAATCTTGTGAAGTGGAGGTTGCCATGAGCCAAGATCGCGCCACAGCACTCCAGCCTGGGCAAGAGAGTAAGACTGTGTCTAAAAGAAAAGAAAAAGGCCGGGCATGGTGGCTCACACCTATAATCCTAGCACTTTGGGAGGCCAAGCCAGGTAGATCACAAGGTCAGGAGTTCAAGACCAGCCAAGCCAAGATGGTGAAACCCCATCTCTACTCAAAATACAAAAATTAGTGGGGTGTGGTGGCAGGCGCCTGTAATAATCTCAGCTACTCAGTAGGCTGAGGAAGAGAACTGCTTAAACCCGGGAGGCAGAGGTTGCAGTGAGCCAAGATCGCACCACTGCACTACAGCCTAGGTGACAGAGCAAGACTCTGTCTCAAAAAAAAAAAAAAAAAAAATTAAAAGGCTGAAGCAAAACCAAACATCATTATGTTCTCACTCACAAGCAGGAGCTAAGCTATGAGGATCCCAAGGCATAAGAATGACGCAACTCTGGAAACTCAGGGGGAAAGGGTGGGAAGGAGGTGAGGGATAAAAGACTACAAATTGGGTGCAGTGTATACTGCTTGGGTGATGAGTGCACCAAAATCTCACAAATCACCACTAAAGAACCTACTCATATAACCAAACACCTTCCCCAATACACTATGGGGAAAAAAAGGCTGAAGCAAAATGCAAAGATATGGAAGTTTTCTCAGGAGTTAGAATTCAAACCACCAAGTTCAACAGAATGAAAACATTTATACAGATGTCTAGGACAGACAGAATGCTAAAGGTCAGTTAGAATAATCACTATGGGGAAATACATATTTGGGAGATGTCTCTAAACACCAAAAGAAATTTAGAATTTGGGTCATAAATAGGTGCCATCATCTATTAGTGCTAGCTTGGTGCTAGCACCAAGACACTACCATCTCCCACTGCTCCATCTCTAATCATAATGATCAAATCTTCCATTCAAAACCTTATTAAAATTATTCTCCTAATGTCTGATATGCTCACACATCCAAGGATTTGTGTTCTAGAAAATAAGTTTTTATTGACCAAATAAATTTCTGATTTGTAGGAATGGGGAGATTATCTTCTTTCCATTATCATCCGATACCACAGTCTAGCAAATTTCGCTAGAAAAGAGCTCCTAAGTAAAAACATGTCTGAGTACTCAAATAATGGGAATAGTTTTCTTAAACAAATGAACTATCACACTGTAAGAAAGAGAAGAATTACACTTTGGAGATGTTTTCCATTTTTAGGTGTTCTAAAATTAATTTACATTATTTTAATAATAAATGTGAAGCAGACAGACTTTCACAGAATGGTGCCTAGCATTTAAAGATATTCAAGTCGGCCAGGCGCAGTGGCTCAAGCCTGTAATCCCAGCACTTTGGGAGGCCAAGACGGGCGGAACACGAGGTCAGGAGATCGAGACCATCCTGGCTAACACGGTGAAACCCCGTCTCTACTAAAAATACAAAAACTAGCCGGGCGAGGTGGCGGGCGCCTGTAGTTCCAGCTACTCGGGAGGCTGAGGCAGGAGAATGGTGTAAACCCGGGAGGCGGAGCTTGCAGTGAGCTGAGATCTGGCCACTGCACTCCAGTCTGGGCAACAGAGCGAGACTCCGCCTCAAAAAAAATAAAAATAAAAATAAAGATATTCAAGTCCATATTTATTGTTCCAGTTTAATAAGATACCATTACTCCATTTAACACATGTAATTAACATAATACAAATGACATAAACATTTTAATGAAATATTCTGTACTAGTTTGTGTTTTTTGAGACAGAATCTTGCCCTGTCACCCAGGATGGAGTGTAGTCGCACAATCTCAGCTCACTGCAGCCTTGACCTCCCTGGCTCAAGTCATCTTCCTATCTCAGCCTCCCAAGTAGCTGGGACTACAGGTGTGCACCACCACAGCTGGCTAATTTTTATACTTTTTGTAGAGATGGGGTTTCATCATGTTGCCCAGGCTGGTCTCTAACTCCTGGGCTCAAGTGATCCGCCCGCCTCAGCCTCCCAAAATGCTGGGATTATAGGCATGAGCCACCACACCCAGCTATGCTAGTACTGCAATGAGAAAAAAATGTCCCACACAAACTTACTAGTTCACCAAAGGTATACTGGCTCTGCCCTGTCTATTCATTCAACTTATCAACTAATCTTGTTCCCCTTAACTTTAGGCCAGTAACCCCAAACATTTTCAGAATTGCAATCCCATCATTATTTGATTTGAGCAGCAATGTTCTATGGCATTTAAAAAAATCAAAAAATTAGTGCTTTTTGAGATTGCTATGCCACTCTCCAATATATTGGAGAAATTCTAGAGAGTTATAAAACCAATACTGGGAAACAGTCTTACGATCAAATTTATCCTTGTGAAACCATAAATTGTAACAGAGTGAAAACTTTTTACTCGAAAACACCCTCAGCCACGCACTGTGGCTCATTCAAAATTCTACAAAGTTTTTTAAAAAAAGAGCTGGGTGTGCTGGCACACGTATGTAGTCCCAACTACTTGCCTGTAGTCCTAGTTACTCAGGAGGCTGAGGCAGGAGGATCTCTTGAGCCCAGGAGTTCAAGGCCACACTGAGCTATGATTGTGTCACTACACTCTAGCCTGGGCAACAAAGCAAGACCCCATCTCTAAAACACACACACAAACATCCTCACTGAAATTCCTTACTGTATTTGACAAATAAAAAGAAAAGTATTACTATTTTTCTTGTATATATTATACTTTGGGAAACCCTAGTTGGTAGCTTTGAGGTAAGTTCTTCATTACAGAGTAATTCTATTAAACATGGAAGGAATAACTAACCTAAAAAAATCACCATTTTGCAATTCTGAATGAAATAACTGACTCAGGAAACAATTTATTGTTGGATAAAACCATCATATATAAGGTTAATAGGGAACTTGATAACAGAGGGAAAAGGTTGTCCCTGTGAAGCTACTGATTAAACTCACTATTACTAAGACTAGGACAACCAAATACCTGCTTGCCAAAAAAAAAAAAAAAGTTGAACCTAATTAAGCCTCTATTCTAGAGCCAATTTCCATTCACATAAAACAAAGAAGAGGAGCAAGTTCAATGGTTATCACCAAGAAGCAAATAGATAACTACAGCATAAGCAACCTAGTTTCTGTAACAATGGTATAAGGGTTAAAAGAGGGAAAATGCTATGGTTTAACTTAATAAAATAAAACAAAATGCATTTTGAGGACTTTGTTTGGATCCCAATTCAAACAAAATAACTTTGAAGAGATTTTTAGGACAACAGAGGAAATTCAATTACCCTGGGTTACATGACCTGAAGGAACTGGTATTTTTTAATATGTGTGATAACGGCAATGAAGTGAAAGATGTGATTAAGTAAAAAAGTTAATTTGAAATGTATAAAGTACGATATCTAGAATTTGCTTTAAACAGAGGAACAGGTAAAAACAAAAAGATAAAAGCCCATATACCAAAATCTTAACAACTGATCATTCTGGGTGACGGGTCTATGAGGTTCATTACAGTCTCTTTAATCTCTTTAAAATTTTTCATAATAAAAGCTATCTGTTTAATCATCAATCCATCCTTCTTTTAAAATAACATTGTATATATATTTACTTATAGTTTAGATGAACAGTTTTCAATTCTTACTATACAACAGAATCATCTGGAGAACTTTCAAAACAAAAAATATCAATGTTTAGGCCCCACCCCAGATCAATTAAACCAAAATATCTAGGGCTGAGGTCAGGCACACTTTTGTCTGGTTTTTTTTTTTTTTTTTTTTGCTTTTTTTTAAAAGTCCCCAAGATATTCAAAAGTGTAGCCAGGTTAAGAATCCCTATTAATGATAAACAGAAACTGACCCATGTCCGCTAAAAAAATGTATTAAGTAGGTTTCTTTTTTTTTTTTTTGAGATGGAGTTTCACTCTTGTTGCCCAGGCTAGAGTACAATGGCACAATCTTGGCTCACTGCAACTTCTACCTCCTGGGTTCAAGTGATTCTCCTGCCTCAGCCTCCCAAGTAGCTAGGATTACAGGCATGTGCTACCACGCCCGGCTAATTTTTTATATTTAGTAGAGGTTTCACCCTGTTGATCAGGCTGGTATTGAACTCCTGACCTCAGGTGATCTGCCTGCCTCAGCCTCCCAAAGTGCTGGGATTACAGGCGTGAGCCACCGCGCCCAGCCTTAAGTAGGTTTCTTGTAGAGCAATATTGAGAAAACTTTTAATATTCACAACCAGTATATTAAGCCTTGGAAAACATTAGCATTATTCTCAGGGAAATAATTTTGGGACCACATAACAATAGTACAGATTCACAGTTCTCTGAATTTACTCATCAAGTATAAAATAAAGCCTCTTAAAATATTCCACACTGCCATCATTTTACCAGCTTATACTGATACACTATTTACAGTTTACAAGGCATTTTATCTAAATTCTCTGCTTTTCACAAAAACCCTGATCAGGTAGGGCAAGCATAATTATCACCACCTCTAACAGATGAAGAAATTAGGTCTCAAAGCTATTGAAACGGCTTGCCTGAAGTCATTCAGCTGGTAAAAACCTAAGTTGAGAACAAAATCTAGGTCTTTTGACTCTGAGCCAAATATTCTACCCCGGGAGACTTGGCCCAAAACAAACCTCTGTTCTGGTTCCAGTCATGGGCATCACCAAGTTGATTAACATTATACCTGTACCCATCTTGATGGTGAAAATAGTCATCAGTGCTGAACACAATGCCATCACGATTCTGACCAAGCAGAATTCTGTTAACAAAAGAAATCATAAAGGTGCCATTTACAAAATCTATAACCATCAGAAATAAATACAACTGAAATAAATCACACAGGAAAGGTTATTAAATGAATTTCTGATACTTACCTGAAAGTATATTAGGAACCTAATAGCCTAAGAGCTGAATAATCTTACAAAGATTTCAGAGTTCAAATCATTTCACACTTAAATTTACACAATTACAGACACTAACAAAAACTTTTTTTTTTTCCGAGATGGAGTCTCATTCTGTTGTCCAGGCTGGAGCACAGTGGCACAATTTTGGCTCATTGCAACCTCCACTTCCTGGGTTCAAGTGATTCTCCTGCCTCAGTCTTCTGAGTAGCGGGATTACAGGCATGCGCCACTATACCCGGCTACTTTGTGTATTTTTAGTAGAGACGGGGTTTCACCATGTTGGTCAGGCTGGTCTTGAACTCCTGACCTCATGATCCACCTGCCTCGGCCTCCCAAAGTACTGGGATTATAGGCATGAGCCACCGTGCCCGGCCGTAACAAAAACTTTTTAAAGCAGCATTTGTATTGCAACTTTTTAAAACATTCTTTACCCAATCTCAAAATTATATCAACTATTATCCATGTTTTCACTTTAGTAAATTTTGTATTTGTTGTCTAAAATTGCCTCAATCGAGTGCAACACGTAACCTAAAAAGCAAGTAAGCCTAAGCAAGCCATTCATTTGGAAAAAAACGTATGTGACTCTAGACAGCTTTAATAAACTCATTTCCATGAAACCTATATGATCCTCTAGTGAAAGTCAGAAATAGTTGGAGGCTTAAGGTTATGGAACAATCTGTGATCCTCCAAAGTATAATCAAACTTTAAATTTTCAAGAAATTAAGTTGCTAAATCAAATTAATTATTAAACACTAAATGAAAAACACTCAGTTCAAATCAATGATAATCAAGCTTTGCTTTGAAAATGATACTGTCTTAAATTGACAAGCACAGCAAGATTAAGAAGTACTCAGAGAGAACTTGCATTACCAATGACTCAGGAAAGAAATTGGGAGTGTGCTGTGATAGGGAAAATGCAGCAAGATAATGATTTGGTGAGAGCAACAACTAAAGTATTCTGTTGTTTCTCTCCTCTCCTTCAACCTTTAGGCAATTGGAAACCACTGTATACTTCTGCGGGGATTGGTGGGATGGAAGGTGGAAGGAATTGAGACTAAAAGAATATTGGCCTGGAATGAGTCAAACTGACTTATTTCCTACTAAAAAAGTAGTAGGGAGGGTTTCAACTGTTAAGATGACAAGTGTCATCTCTCCATCCCTCAGCTTATAATGGTATCATATACAGTTCTCCCTCAATATCCATGGGAGATTGGTTCCAAGACCGCAATTGCTGCTCAAGACCTTGATACAGAAATAGCTGTTTGCATATAAACTATGCACATCCTTCCATACACTTTAACTCATCTCTCTATTACTTATAATACCTAATACAATGTGAATACTATGTGATTATACTGTATTGTTGAAAGAATAACGACAAGGAAATAAGTCTGTACATTTCAATTCAGACGCAGTATTTTTTCTCAAATACTTTCAGTCCAAGGTTCGTTGAATTCACTGATGTGGAATCAACAAAAATGGAGGGCCAGTGGTATATTTTATAAAAATAAAATCACTCGTATCAAAATAAAGCAATTTAAGTATGTAAAGGTTGGTGTGAAAGTAATCGCAGTTTTTGCCATTAAAACGCCAATTAAAAACTGCGATTCTTTTGCACAAAACTCTATTTCCACTTACAGAAATATAGTTCAAATCACTTCAGACAAACCAAATGAAAGTTAATGGTTTGGGTTGTGTGTCTGCTTCCTTGGGGGACTGGAGTTGGATTTCTTTTTCAGGCAGCCATGATTTTTCCAAAACATGTCTATATGACACATTTGGCATTTTACTTCTTATGCAGATAACCCAGAATATGAAAATGCCATGATATTAGCATTCTAAAGCAAAACTCAATCACCCAAAAAGAGATTTTGGTTGTAATCAATCACATAATATCTAATTATGTTCAACAGTACCAGCAATCCAGATAACACCTTTTGTAGATACTCTATGCTTCCTTTTTTTTTTTTTTTTTCCATTCTACCAGTTTATTAGCAGGTGATTTTTTTTTTGAAGACAGAGTCCCGCTCTATTGCCCAGGGTGGAGTGCGGTGGCATGCTCTTGGCTCACTGCAACTTCCACCTCCAGAGTTCAAGCGTTTCTCCTGCCTCAGCCTCCCGAGTAGCCAGGACCACAGGTGTGTGCCACCACACCTGGCTAATTTTTGTCTTTTTAGTAGAGACGGGGTTTCGCCATGTTGGCCAGGCTGGTCTTGAACTCCTGACCTCAGGTGATCCTCCCACCTCGGCCTCCCAAAGTGTTGGGGTTACAGGTGTGAGCCACCGTGCCTGGCATGGGTGATTTTTAAGATGTTAATAATATCATTCTACATTACAATCATAGTTTTTGTATCTAAGAACTGGTTTAAATTTTCTCAAAATAAAAGGTGGAGAAGTAATAAACCAATTTATATCATTAAAACAAGTAAACATTACATATGAACAAATCTCAACGAAGAACATTTTCTTAAATATATAAATCGTAACTACAGTAAATGTTTAGCTTGAAAATACTTTTCCTCCCAGGCAGCATAGACTGTTCATGCATCTTTTTCAAATTCCCTGAATTACTTCAAACCATGAAGCTTTATTTTATGGACTTAAAAAAACGCCTATATGAACCTAGGAATATCTCAATGTCATACCAAGCCTCTAAAGCAAAAATAAATTATTTAAGAACATTCATATTTTCAAAATTCTTAGACTCTGTCAGAACTCTCAAGTCAGGTACTAAAATGGATTCACAGAATGTCAAAATTTAGAGATTTGAGTAAGTCAAATATCTAATGTTAAAAAATCAAATATGGGCTCAGTGGCCACTTGATTTCTATTTTTTTTTTCCAAAACAATAGCTATCTTTTTGAGAATCTATTATATGTCAAATACTTTACATAAACCTATGACCTCATTTAATCCTCATAAAAGCCTGCCAACTCATAAAAGCCTGCCAATTTGATAATAAACCAATTCAGGAGAAGAAATAATTTTGGCAAGTTAGATGGTACTGGGAGAACTAAGATAATGCATCTCCTTGACCCCAAAACCAATGGCCTCCAATGATCCCTGCCTCCTGGTGCTCACAACCTTGTATCCTCTTATTCTGCAGTAGGCTTAGATTTAGTCCCCAGCTTCTAAGAAATAGAATATGATATAGGTGATGGGATGTCACTTTGGAGATTACTTAAAAAAAAAAAAAAAGTAGCTTCTGTCTTAAGACTTGAGCTTGCACGCTTTCTCTCTCTCTGAAATGAATCAGCTGTCTTGTGAATGGAGAGAGGCCAAGCAGCAAAGAAATGAGAGAAGCCTCAAGTCTCCAGCCAGCAAGGAACTGAAGTCTTCAATCCAACATAGCTCACAAGGAACTCAGTTCTGTCAACAATCTTGAGAGAGCTGTTAGAACCAGATCCTTCCCAAATCAAGCCTTCAGACCAGAACACAGTCCTAGCTAACATCTTGGTCACAGCATTCTTACAGACACTGAACCAAAGGCACCCAGGTAACTAGAGCCAGAGTCCAGACCTACAGAAACTATGAGGCAGTATGTTCGTTGCTTTAAACAACTAAGTTTTAAGGTAATCTGTTATACAGCCTTGAATAACTAATGTACTCTATACTTACAACTTCTCATTTAAGAAACAAGTGAACCAAGAGAACCTGTTCCCAAAACAAGGCCTAAAAGAGAGTCCATTTTCAAGGTTTGTTTTTTAAATTTCTAAGAACTGCACATTATTTTAATACTTTCATGTGCATTTACAAGTGATTTTCAAAAAAAATACAAAATCTGAGTAAAACTGACACATCATGAACACTTTTCCCCTTATTTACTGAATGTCTTTATATACTTCCTGAGACAACTTTACTGGGGTACTCTAAACACTCCCTGAATTAAGAATAAAGGGACCTACACTAAGAAAGGTAAGTCTCTCCTCTGGAGAGATGGCTTTTCCCATCTCTCCCTAAACTATGGTAAATATATTAGTTTCTGTAACTTCTATAACAGCACAAACTTAAAAACAGGAATTTATCTTACATTTCTGAAGGTCAGTAGTCCAAAATCAGTTTCACTGAGCTAAAAACCAAGTGTGTGCAGACCTGTGTTCCTTCTGGAGGCTCTACAGAATTTGTTTCCCTGCCTTTTCCAGCTTCTAAAGATTAGCTGCACACCTGGGCTTATGGGATGTTCCACCATCTTCAAAGCCAGCAGTGTAGCATCTTCTCTCTTAACCTTTGCTTTGGTCTTACCCTTTCTCTAATTACTCCTGCCTGCCTCTTATTAAGAATCTTTGTTATTACATTGGGCCAATCCAGATAATCCAGGACAGCCTCCCCATTGCAAGATCCTTAACTTAATCAAATTTGCAAAATCCAATTTACCCTGTAAGGCAACATATGCACAGCTTTTAGGGATTAAAGCATGGATATCTTTGGAGGGGGGACATTATTCATCCTCCCATTGCAAATATCCACAATAATCTGTAATTACAAACAGATGACAACAAAAAACTAATTTCTTAAATTCCCTCACTTTTTATTTCTTGGGGGGTAAGAAAGATCTCAGCGTTTACCCATTCTCTATTGTCTTCCAGTTTCCTTATTGGTTTTGTTTTTACTCTTAGTCCTTTATCCATCTAGAAGTTATTTTTGTGAATGATTTAAGGCAGGGACTTTAAATATTTTTCCAGACTGACAATCAAATATCCTATTACCATTTATTGAATATTTTGCCCTACTAATATAAAATGTCATTTCATCAAATATTAAATTCTCTTATATGTAGGTATGTTTCTGGATTCTCTTTTCCTTTTTTTTTTTTTTTTAAATAGAGACAGGGTCTATGTTGCCCAAACTGATCTCAAACTTCTGGCCTCAAGTGATGCTCCCCACCTCAGCCTCCCAAAGTGTTGGGATTACAGGTGTAAGCTACCACACCTAATGTGTTTCTGGGTTCTCTAATTTTAACTACTTGTTATTTTGCTAATTATTGCAAAGTTTTGATTATAGTAGTTTCTAAGTATATTTTGATAGCTGGTGGGATAAGTCTCATTTTTTTCAAACTGTCCTTGTTATAGTTACATACCAAACAAACTTTATTGGCTTCTCAAATTCATACAAAAACTCCTTTGGGATTTTGGTTAAAGTTTCACTGAATTTATAAATCAATTAGGGAGAAAAGTGACATCTTTATTAGGCTATCCTACCCATAACCACCCTATGGGCCAAAGCTATGGCCAAGGCTATTATGGCCTACTGTCTCTCTCAGAATCATCATCAGACATCTTGAATACTTACCATGTAAGAGACATGCTGATTGGGATGTGGGCAAGGACTAAATTAAATAAGAAGAGGACTTGAACATTACCTCCAAAGAATCTGAATTTTATCCAACAGCCTATACTCATTACCACATATCAAATGTAAACATTACTAATTTTTTTTTCTTGTTTTTGAGACAGGGTCTCAATCTGTTACCCAGGCTAGAGTGCAATGGCACGATCATGGCTCACTGTAGCCTCTGGGGCTCAGCCTCCCAAGTAGCTGGGATACCCAGGTTATCCAGGCTGGTCTTGAACTCCTGGGCTCAAGCAATATGCCTGCCTTGGCCTCTCAAAGTGCTGGGATTTCAGGTGTGAGCCATCACGCTCAGCCGGTCTTTTAATTTGGTCCTCCAAATCAGCTCAACTCTGATCTATCAATTTCACTCTATTATTTTGTCAAAGCTTGTTTTGAATGTGAACTCCCATATGAAGCCATTCCTCACCAAAGAGTATGTGATTTTATATCTAATTCCAAATAACCAAAACCACTTCACTCAAAGTGTTGACCTAAAGAGTTACAGACCAGGCTCCTTGAAGTCAGTAGTCATGTATAATACTACATATCTATTAAGCATTAAAGTGAAGGCAAGGGAAAAAACATACTACCATTTTATTCCTAGTTTGATCTCTTGCTAGCTTTTGTAACTTCTAAATCACTTAACTTCAACTTCTTTTAGCCTCTGCTCCTTCTATAAAATGAAAAAACAACCCATCTCACAAGATTTTTATGTATGGAAATACTCTGTAAATTGTGAATCACAACACAAATAGTACTTGTTGGTGCTACATATAACTTCTATTGTTATGTCTATTCTTCAAATAAGTATACATATTATATCTAATTACCTCTATCATCTCCCACTACAATGTCTCCTTTAAATTCTATTGAATTTCCACTACTTTATTCACCTTTAGTTTCAACATACTCCAATATGTGGTCTCAAGTCTAACTTTTCTTCCTTACGTTTCTTCTGTACCCCCTCTTAGTCAAGTGGTCCTAACTAGCAGACTCTTTTATCCAATTTCCAAATTTCAATTATTTATTTTCTCTGATAGTATATCCTAAATCTAGAAGACCGCCCATGTTTGTGAGATCTCACTCCTAACTTCTATTATTATAGAGGTGAAATTTTATCTTCTCTACAAAATCCTCACTAACATAAAAGGAATCAAAATACAAAGACCAAAATTTAACTTTGGAATGAACTAATCCATTCACAAAGATCACCGTTTATAATCTAGCTTGAAATATCACAAATTAAATATTTAGTGTCTTTTCTCTGAAAAAAAAGTTTAGTTAGGTTGTTTAGATTGTCTTGTTAGTAAATATAAAACATTTGCAAAATGGTTTCTTGGACTTCTCCATCCTCACCCAAAGATACCAGAAAATTTTCTTTTTCCCCTCGTCTGGCACAAATCTTGAATCATCTTATATAAACTGCAGAAAATTTGTACTGCTTACTTTACACTATTTTTTCACAATTGCATAAATATATTCAAGTGCATCAATAGTTTTAAAATGTAAACAAAAAAAGGAATTTGAAATATCTTGTAATACAATAAACCATCACCAGTTCTAATGCCAATTCAGATATTGCTCACTTCAAACTCCTGAATTTTAAGAAATCAAAAAAGGGTTCCTTCCGCCAATCAGTGGTATGAACATGGCACAGTGCTCAACACATTCAAAATTCCTTTCCTTGGGTTGTCTCATTTGATTCCCAAAATAATTCCAGAAAAATTAAGTATCATTTATTCCATTAACAGAGCAAAACTTGCCCAAGGTGAAAAAGTGAAATAACTGAGTCAATACCCAAATTTTCTCTTTCTTTTCTCACCTCCAGCTGAATTTGAAAAACCCAAATTTTCTAACACTGAGTCCAACTTTTCTTGAATAGCTGACTCAAAAGGGCAGGCCAGGACAGTCCTCAAGTAGCATTGGCTTTCATCACTGTCATAATTATACAAAGTGTTATCTATTTTTAAAGCCCTTAGCAGAATCTAAATATAAACATATATGCCAATTCTTTCTTCTATCAGAAAAGATTTTTAAATAGTTACACTGTCAGATGCTATTCTCAAATATAGCAAATTAAAGATTTTCTTCCACTAGAAACATGAAAGCATTTGTCACTGATTACAAATATCATTTATAGTTTTAACATTTTTATTTCATTTTTTAGAGACAGGCTCTCACTATGTTGCCCAGGCTAGTCTCAAACTTCTGAGCTCAAGTGACCAGCCCACCTTGGCCTCACAAGTGTTGGGATTACATGCATGAGTCACTGCAGCCGGCGACAAGTATCATTTATAATTTTTAAATAATGAATTACCAAGTATTCAGTTGGTATCCTCTACTCACCGAGACAATGTTGTTTTCCCAGAACCAGGCAGACCTCTTAAAAGAATAAGTAACTTCTGCAATTTATTTAACTTTTCCTCTTGAAACTGCTGGTTCACAAACCTGTCTGTTCCATTATGCTTGCCCATGCCAGGATCTTTCCAGCATCTTTCTCTGACTTCACAGAAACCATTACTCACATATTCATTTTGCATACTGCAGCCATTTCCAGAGGGATGAACACTACTCCTATTCTCACTACAGTCAGCATATTCATTGTTCTGATCAAAAGTCATACAATTCCAGTTAACATGACAATTATTTACATAATATCCATTTTGTATCTGAGAGTCATCTTGCGCTTGGAAAATATTTGATGGTAGACTTCGTGGAGCACTGAATCTTTGAATATTTAAATGATAGTTCAAACTGGGAAGAGGACCATGGGGCACTATAAAAGGATGCACTGCCTGCCATTCAGGCCTGAAAGAAGTAAATGAAGTGTCACAAAATGTAGGTATTATTTGTCCATTACAGGGATATTTGCCTGTCTCATTCCCCAAGTTCTGTTGATAATCACAATATGATGGAAAAACATTACTACTAAGGTCTTTCTTTGCTTCGTCAGGTTTTAAGAGACCATTATCATGGCCCTGATAAAATGGAATCAACTGTTCCTGAGAAGGTTCAGATTCTTTACAACTGTTCTCAAAATCATCTTTTTCCTTTTCAAGCTCTTCAATTTCTTTGTAAAACTGGAATAATTCACTGTCTATCTCTGATTTTTCAGAGTTAAATTTCTGTTTCTCTTTTTGTCCTCCTCTGCCATTTATATCATTTAGAGCGTCTGCCTCATTCCTCCCTTCATTACGTTTCTTTTTCTCAGGGGGTTTGTAAATGGGTCCTATAAATGCTTTACTTGTGCTATATATCTCATCGTCTGTGGATACTAATGGAGGACGTACTTCCTGTAAAACCTGTGAATCAATGGATTCAATAACATCTGGTCTATTACCAGGCATCTCATCATGTAAAGGTCTATGCAAATCTGTAGTTTCAGTTTTGTTCTCCTGCAAATAACTTTGTCCTCTGACATCAATGACGGTCACAGGGACCCAATCATTTCCAGTTTTCTCTTGGATTCTGTGAAAATCGGCATTACTATGATTGTGAAAAACATATGCCTCTGTAGTTGACTTCAATTTTTTACAGCGTGGTTCACTCGTTACTTCTTCTCTAGGTCCCAAGAATTTACCTTCAATTTCACCATAAGACATCTGAGAAATAAATAAATCATACAATTACTAGCTTATTAAAAACCTAAATAAAAATTTCTTCAAAAACAAGAAATTAGACAAAGACATTTAAATTTGTGATATATTTAATGGTAACAATTTCCCAAAGTACCAGGGTCAATTTTATAACCACTTATTATTTAAGTACAGTCATAACAGGGTGGTTTATGGGAGGGATCTCATTGAATATCCTTTAAAAAATATATACAGATAGATAGATAGATCTCAACTTTAAACGATCCATTTCTGAATTTGGAGGACCTAAAAGATTTAAGTAAGTCTGCAAAGTTGAGTCAGTAATACATATTTTTATGATATAGATACACAATTGTGTATTTAAAAGGAGAGTGAAACTGCCAACACCAAATTAACACATACTCAAACCGGCTGACACACTGCATCCTAAGCATTTCCTTACTTAAAATCACTGTGTTTTTGAGAGTAAATAGCTCCAATTCCCTCCCAAACCTCAGACAACCAATCTCCTTAGCATCCAAATGTTAGATTAACTGAAATGCCAGTCTTTGGAGGCCCATTACTGTGAGTAGTTAGTGTAAAAGAGGTTCCCAAATGGGTGTAGTGCGTTAATTTAAAAGGAAGGAAGAGATAAGTTGCAATGACGATAACGGAAAATCGTTTAATAAAGAAATCTGGCAACTCCCAAAGTTCAAAGTGTTCATCTTTTCCGAATAGTCTATCATGAAGACAAAATTTGCTTCCCTTTAGACCTGGCAGAGTGGCTCAAGCCTGTAATGCCAGCACTTGGGAGGCTGAGGCGGGCGGATTGCTGCTTAGGAGGTCGAGACCAGTCTGGCAACATGGCCTAACTCCGTCTCTTAACAAAAACAGAATAAATTAGCCGGCATGGGGGCGCGCACCTGTGGTCCCACCTACTTGGGAGGCTGCGGTGGGAGGATCGCTGGAGCCCGGGACGGCGGCGGGGGGTGCGGGGCGCGTGGGGGGGGGGGGGGCTGCGTGGGGGGGGGTGCGGGGGGTTGGGGGAGATGGCGGGGAGGCGGAGGTTATGGTGAGCCGAGATGGTTCCACTGCACTCCAGCCTGGCGACAGAGCGAGACCCCCTCTCGGGGGAAAAGAAAAAAACTGAAACACCTTAGGGACCTCAAAGTACAGCCCAGAGGCCTATTCCACCCAATTCTTCATTGTGCCACTCTCTGATGTTTCTATCACGAGAGAAAAAGAAATGGACAAAAAGGCGAACTAGAGAATGATGGAAGTAGGCCACAGAGCTGGAGGAGGACAACTGCGGAGAACGCCCACAGGCCTCCTCTCGGTTTCTCATTTCCCCATTCGAAATGTGTCAGAAAAGTCCCTAAGAAAAGCAACCGGGCTGCGTTAACAGAGCGTGGCCTATACACTATCCGAGCTCCATGACTCCAGACTTCCAGTGAGCGGCCCAGGCAAAAGTGCGTCACCCAGCTTTTTTGTCCCAATGGAGACATGCTCAGGTCCTGTCCAGGAATTCTGGAGGTCTCTGAGGCGCAAAAGTTCACACTGAGCTTGCTTCTACGTTTACAGCTAATCTAAAGCGTCAAGAAGTGAAAGCGAAAAACGCCACCACCAACCACCCCATCCTCACTTCTAAAACGGGGTGTCTACTCACCTTACTCTACCCCTACGCATTGACCTTTACCTCCCAATAAAACCTTCTTCTAGGAAGCCACGAACCTCTGTGAAGGTGAAAGAAAAGCGGAGACACAGCCCTAAAGCCGAGGTCTGGAAGGACTAAAACCCCAGCTCTCAGAATCGCGGAAACAAACGGCACCTCCGTATGCAAGATGGCGACCACCTCTCGGTTACCCAGGCCAAAACTAGGCTTTTGCGCCAGGCATTGTGGGAATTGAAGTCTGACGTTCACACCGGCTCCGTAAACCTCACGGCACGGAGACTAGGTCTCCCAGAATCCATGGCGTGATAAACGCACTAATTTGGCAACTAAACAGACCGGAATTAGTTCCTAGCTCTGGAGAAGGGAAGTTATCGAAAAACACCAACTTTAGTTAAAAGAAAGCAGCGACCTCCTCTGGCGTTCGCCCCCGAAAGAAAAGGGAATATGAGAACCTGGCGCCCGAAATAGATGTGTAACCGGCTCTCAGTGCATGCTTCTTAGGGCTTTCTAGAAGACAAAGAGCCAGCTGACTTTTCCAACGGAACTCCACAGTTGGTATCACAAATTTGGATTCCGGCGGTTTCTACGAAAGACCACCTGACGTAGTTTTAGGTTCATGCTCTTCTGTGGAAGGAAAGAATTAATACTGCGGCGCAGGTCCGCAATAACAGATAAAAATACTTATGAACAAAATCGTTTAGTGTCATGTCGCTGTTTTGTTTTTGGAAATACAGACCGATGACTGAGCTTTCCCATTAAGAGTCAATATATGCAAAGCACGTAGGACAGCGAGCTCCTGGTAAGAATAAGCGTTATGTGTTTGTTGCATTAAAAATAAATACAAATCAAACAACTGACAGTCCTCAACTGAGGGCTTCTTTTCTCTTCCCACCACCTCTCCAACCCGTCCTGCCTCCACTGGTTCCCCATCCCCCATAATTTCAGGTCCTTGCAAGGAAAACTGATCATCTCTTTATATTTAAGTAATTATTTCTATGGATATGTACCTTTTTCCATTTCCAACCTGTTAACAATTTCATTTGTTGTTAAATTTACAGTCTGGAATATATACATTTGATTATTTAACTAACAGCCTTGTGATCAAGGGAGTTCACCAAAGCAACCCATCTTTTTAGAAAGAAATCTATCTCAAATACAGATTTGTGCTATGACCTTTGTCTTCTCATAATTAAAGTCATGCATCCTCCTTTGAAACAGCCACATTTACGTGAGGTTGTGGCATTCTCGGTGTGTTACATCCGCAGGCACACTATGCTCATTATAAAATAATATTAATCTTTGTCACCCCATCAAGGTATCGTCCTGTTTCTCCATGGCATATTTTCCCCCTTAAAACTAATAAGCAGCCGGGCACGGTGGCTCACGACTGTGATCTCAGCACTTTGGGAGGCTGAGGTGGGCTGATCACCTGAGGTCAGGGGTTCCAGACTAGCCTGGCCAACATGGTGAAACCCTATCTGTACTAAAAATACAAAAATTAGCTGAACATGATGGCAGGCACCTACAATCCCAGCTACTTGGAAGGCTGAGGCAAGAGAATCGCTTGAAGGTGGAGGTTGCAGTGAGCCGAGATCACGCCATTGTACTCCAGCCTGGGTGACAAGAGCGAACAAGAGCGAGACTCCATCTCAAAAAAAAAAAAAAAACTAATAAGCAATCAATCTATGAGGTTACACTTTGAGACCAAGCAAATATCCTGCTCCTAATCAAACTTTACCTTATGATTCAGATTCCATAAATGTTGGCATTTTTTTTCCCACCTCCTTCAAATCTTCCACATTTGTCAATCCCGATGCTGCTATACAGCAGAATCCTACTTGTTTATTTATTCACTATCGGTATGAATTTATGGATTTCTTTTGTTCAGACGGTTATACTCCATTGCTCTCCTTACTTGTTTACTATTAATAGACTATTTTTAGGATGGTTTTAAATGCGCATAAAAATCGAGCAAATGGTAGAGTTCCCATGTACCACATACACACACACAGAGTTTCCCTTATTACTAACCTCTTACATTGTTACAACTAATGACCTAACATTGATACAATAACATTAACTTGTTGTAACTTATTAGTTATAACATGTAACATTAAGTTACGTATCAGTTATATATTAGTTATATAACTTATTCATTATTCAAATTTCCTTCATTTTTACCTAAATGCCCTCTCTGTTCCAGGATTCCATCCAGGATACCACCTTACATTTAGTTATCATGTTTTCTTAGGCTCCTTTTGGCTGTGACAATTTCTTGTCCATGAGGCATTTTATTTGTAAATATGTGTATTACATCCCTAGAAAAAGAATCCCAGAATTTTCCCTCCTGTGTGTTTTCATCTTGTTTCTTCATGGTCCATGATGCCAGCTGAGGTTGTCAGTACAATGAAACCAAACTGGTGGAATGGAAGCAGATTATTCTGCCATTTTTCCAGATCTTTGAGTTGCACATCAAATCTGGGGCTGATCATTCCACACTTGTTTAGCCTTCCTGTGAGGTTCACAACAATTTTCCCAGCTCTGTGATCATCAGTGATTTCAAATTCGCAAATGTAACCATGCTTCATCATCACAGTGAGAAACCGGACGATGGCTTTGGAGCAAGGCCTAAAAAGCACCTGGCGTTTGCCTCTTCTTTTCGGCATTGTTGATGCTCTTGAGAGCATCAGCCAGGACATTCATGCGCACCATTGCGGCGGCGCGGAAAGATGGCGGAAAGAAGACCGGAGGGGAGAGTGCAAGGAGTTGGCTGCGACAATTACTTAAATTTATTTTTTTAGTATCTTAAGCTTATTTTTGGTGACCTTGCCTTTTTGTTTTGTTTTGTTTTTGACAGAATCTTGCTCTGTTGCCCAGGCTAGAGTGCAGTGGCACCATCTCGGCTGACTGCAACCTCTGCTTCCCAGGTTCAAGAGATTCTCCTGCCTTAGCCTCCTGAGTAGCTGGGACTATAGACGCCCACCAACAAGCCTCGCTAATTTTTGTATTTTATTAGAGACGGGGTTTCACCATATTGATCAGGCTGGTCTTAAACTCCTGAACTCAAGCGATCCACCCGCCTCTACCTCCCAAAGTGCTGGGATTACAGGTGTGAGCCACAGTGCCTGGCAGTCCTTGACAATTTTGAGGAAAACTGATCAGATATCTTGTAGCATATTCTTATGTTGGGATTTGTCTGATGTTTTTCGCAGCCTCCAGAACTGTGAGAAATAAGTTTGTTATTTGTTATTATTTTTATTTATTTATTAAGACAAGGTCTTACTGTGTCACCCAGGCTGTAATGTAGTGGCACAATCACAGCTCACTGCAGCCTCAGCCTCCTGGGCTCAGGTAATTTTCCCACCTCAGCCTCTTGAGTAGCTAGGACCATAGGCATGCATCACGATGCCCTGCTAATCTTTGCATTTTTTGTAGGCATGGGTTTTCACCATGTTGTGCAGGCTAAATTTTTCTTCCTTTTAAATTACCCATCTCTGCTGTTTCTTTTATTTTCTCTTTCTTTTCTTTTCTTTTTTTTTTGCCACTTCTACTAGGGTGTTTGTTTTGAGGCAGGATCTCACTCTGTCACCCAGGCTGGAGTGCAGTGGTGCCCTCACAGCTCACTGGAGTCTCAACCTCACAGTCTCCAATGACCTTTCCCCACTCAGCCTCCCAAGTAGTAGCTGGGACTATGGGTATGTACCACCATGCCCAGACAATTTTTGTACTTTTCGTAAAGACAGGGTCTCACTCTGTTGCCCAGGCTGGTCTTGAATTCCTGGCCTCAAGTAATATTCCTGCTTTGGCTTCTCAAAGTGCTGGGATTACAGGCATGAGCCGCCAAGCCCAGCAGAATGTGCTACTTTTTATAGCAGCACAAAGAAACTCAGATAGGGTGTTCTGCTCCTCCTCCTTTAGGGTGGAATACTGTAGGGAAGGGAAAAATATTTTGCTTCTACCCTTTGGTTCTCAGCTGAAACTCTGTAACTAAAGAAAAGTATATGGATTTATTTAACGTACGTTTTTGATACATGGAAACCTTCATAAGAATATGAAGACCTCAAAAATAGTTAAACCTGAGTGTTTTGTACAAGGTTTGATGAGACAGAAGTCATGGAAAAATGTGATAGATAGGACAAAGGGGGTACGAGCTATAGTGTAGTAAACTGCGGGAAATTAGCAGGCTTCTTCGTTTAGATTCCTGTTGGTGTCCCTCTCTTTTCAGAAGTAAGGATGCTCCTTTTCTCCACAAAGAGGAAGGGCACCTCTTACATGAGGGTCTTATGACTTGCCTCAGGAGAAGGTCAAAGAGCCCTTCTTATACCTGCCATTTCTCAGATCCTTCAGCTTAAAATATTTGATATGTCAAAATTGTGCCATAACTTAAAAAACAAATTAACTGAAGTTGCAAGGTACAAAGTTAACATACAAAAATCAGTAGCATTTGTATAAGCTAACAATGAAATATTTGAAGAAAAATAAAATCTCATTCACAATAGCTACAATGATCTAAAATGGGGTGTTTACTTACCTCACTGTACTCCTACACATAGATCTTTACAATACAATACTTACGAATAAATTTAACAAAGGAGGTGAAAGATTTGTACACTGAAAACTATAAAATATTGATTAAAGAAATTGAAGATGACACAAATAAATGCTTACAGATTAGAAGAATTAGTATTGTTAAAATGAACATACTACCCAAAGAAATCTACAGATTCAATGCAATCGCTATCAAAACTGCAATGACATTTTTTCACAGAAATAGAAAAAACAATACAGAAACTCATGAAATCACAAAAAAAGCATGAGAGCCAAAGCAATCCTGAGCAACAAGAACAAAGAACAAAGTTTTGCATCACACTACCTGACTTCAAAATATATTACATGGATATAATAACCTAAACAATATGGTATTGGTATCAAAATAGACAAACTGGCCTGCATGGTGGCTCACGCCTGTAATCCCAGCACTTTGGGAGGTCAAGGTGGGAGGATCACTTGAGGTCAGGAGTTCAAGACCAGGCTGGACAACATGGCAAAACCTTGTCTCCACTAAAAATACAAAAATTAGCTGGGCATTGTGGTGCACACCTGTAGTCCTAACTATTCAAGAGGCTGAGGCAGGAGAATCACTTGAACCTGGGAGGTGGAGGTTGCAGTGAGCTGAGATCCTGCCACTGCACTCCAGCCTGGGTGACAGAACGAGACTCTGGAAAAAAAAAAAAAAGACACATTGACCAATGGAACAGAAGACCCAGAAATAAATCTATGTGTTCATAGCCAATTTATTTATTTATTGGAGACAGTCTCATTCTGTGGCCCAGGCTGGAGTGCAGTGGCTCGATCTCGGCTCACTGTAACCTCTGCCTCCTGGGATCAAGCGATTCTCCTACTTCAGCCTCCCAAGCAGCTGGGATAACAGGCGCGTGGCTCCACGCCTGGCTAATTTTTGTATTTTTAGTAGAGACAGGGTTTCTCCATGCTGGCCAAGGTGGTCTCATATCCTGACCTCATGATCTGCCTGCCTTGGCCTCCCAAATTTCTAGGATTACGGGGTTGGGCCACCATGGCCAGCCATGATTTTTTTTTTTTTTTTGAGACAGAGTCTTGCTCTGTCACCCAGGCTGGAGTGCAGTGGCGTGATCTCAGCTCACTGCAACCTCCACCTCCCAGGTTCAAGTGATTCTCCTGCCTCAGCCTCCCGAGTCAGTAGGACCACAGGCACATGCCCCCATGCCCGGCTAATATTTGTATTTTTAGTAGAGATGAGGTTTTGCCATGTTGGCCAGGATGGTCTCGAACTCCTGGCTTCAAGTTATCCACCTGCCATAGCCTCCCAAAGTGCTGGGATTACAGGCAAAAGCCACTGTGCCCAGCCAGCCAAATGGTTTTTGACAAAGGTACCAACAACATACATTGAGCTCAAGCCATCTTCCTCTTTGATAAATGATGCTGGGAAAACCAAATATCCATATGCAGAAGAATTAAACCAGACCCCTATGTCTCGTTATATACAAAAGCCAACTCAAAGTGGATTGAAAACCTACACATAAGACCTTAAACTATAAAACTGCTAGAAGAAAGCATAGGGAAAACACCACAGGACATTGGCCTAAGCAAAGATTTTATGACTAAACCCTCAAAACGGGACAAACTAAAAAAACGCAAGCGGAACTTAATTAAACTAACATCCAGAATATACAAGGAACACAAACAGCAGCAAAAACAAACAACTAAAACAAAAAAAATTTACCGATCCCATTTAAAAAGTGCGTAAAGGATCTAATTAGACATTTCTTTTTCTTTTATTTAGAGTCTTGCTCTGTCATCCAGGCTGGAGTTCAGTGGCACCATCTCAGCTCACTGCAACCTCTGCCTCCTGGATTCAAGTGATTCTCCTGCCTCAGCCTCCCGAGTAGCTGAGATTACAGGCACGCGCCACCATGCCCAGCTAATTTTTGTATCTTTAGTAGAGAAGGGGTTTCACCATGTTGGCCAGGATGGTCTCAGTCCCTTGACCTCGTGATCTGTCCGCCCTGGTCTCCCAAAGTGCTGGGATTACAGGTGTGAGCCGCTGCGCCGCACCAGGTATTTCTTTCTTTTTTTTTTTTTTGAGACACTCTTGTTGCCCAGGCTGAAGCGCAATGGCACGATCTTTGCTCACCACGACCTCTGCCTCCCAGGTCAAGCGATTCTTCTGTCTTAGCCTCCCGAGTAGCTGGGATTGCAGGCACGTGCCACCACGCCCGGCTAATTTTGTATTTTTAGTAAAGATGGGGTTTCTCCATGTTGGTCAGGCTGGTCTTGAACTCCCGACCTCAGGTGATCCAGCCACCTCGGCCTCCCAAAGTGCTGGGATTACAGGCGTGAGCCACCGCGCCCAGCCCAGACATTTCTTAAAAGAAGACGTGCAAATAGCCAATGCTTAATAGGGAAAAAGACAGTCTCTTCAATAAATGCTGTTGGGAGGCCCGATGTGATGGCTCACATCTGTAATCCCGGCACTTTAAGAGGCTGAGGTGGCGCCAGGCACCGTGGTTTATGCCTGTAATCCCAGCACCTTGGGAGGCCAAGGGGGGGCGGATCACCTGAGGTCAGGAGTTCAAGACCAGCCTGGCCAACATGGTGAAACCCCATCTCTACTAAGAATACAAAAATTAGCCAGGCATGATGGCAGACACCTGTAATTCCAGCTACTCAGGAGGCAAAGGCAGGAGAATCACTAGAACCTGGGAGGCGGAGGCTGCAGTGAGCCCGGATCGAGCCACTGTACTCCAGCCAGGGCAACAAAGTGACCCTCCATCTAAAAAATAAATAAATAAATAAAATAAAGCCAGGACGCCCCTCAGGTTTGGTCTATCTTTGCATGTGCCCACTTCCTCCTTTGACCTTCCCTGCCGTATTTTGATGCAGTACAAAAGCTGTTACCAGAAGTTGTGCAGATGCTGGTGCAATGCTTCTTGTACAGACTGCAGAAACATGAGCTAAATTAACTTCCTTTCTCTATAAATTACCCAGCCTCAGCCTCAGATATTCCCTTATAGCGACACAAAATGGACTAAGTCCATAGTGTCAGTAAGTAGGAAAAGAAAAGCTAGCAAGAGAAATGGGCCATGCAGTGAGTAAAGGGGGATAAGGATTGATAAATTCAGTTTTGCGCATGGTACATTTTATTTGCCTGGAAGATCACCAGATGGTAGCGTTGGGGATTTGTCTGGATTCAAGAGAGGGGTTGGAGATGAAGGTATTGGGAGTTTTTAGCGTGGAAGAACTAGCTGAAGCCTTGGGCTTAGCCAGACTGATTCAAGGAGACTGCGAAGACTGCCTAAGAAAATGAGAAGGCTGAGATAAAAATTCTCAAGATCCCCAATATTGAACAAGCAGGCGAGAAGAGGAGGCTGCAAAAAAGAACAGAGAGGTGGGAGGTGAAAGTATCAAGAAGAAGGTGATGACCAAGAGCATTAAATGCCCCAGGGAGAGGTGGACAACTAGGAATCCAAGGAACTGGAGGCGAGGAGCTCACAGGAGGCACTAGTGAAGCAGTTTCCATGGCATGGTGGGAGTTGGAAGCCTCATTAAAGAAAGGTTTAACTGTGAGTAAGAAGTGGGTTTTTTTAGAGCATGGTTATGAGATTGTTACGATGTCTGTAATATAACAGATACATAATTTTTTATATAGACAATATCATATGTAAATGTGTGTTAAAGCCACATGGTAGGTGCAGCTAGCATTCTAATCAGTTGTTTATATGGGCAGCGGGAGAGAGTCAGCTAGCCTCATATCAAAAAGACTGTGTTCCAGAGGGAGTACAACCACCCCTTTAGCTATTTATACCTCCATCAACACTACTTTGCTCGTTAATGTCATAAATGACTTTTTAAAACTAATTGCTTGTAAATATCATGAAGGACATAAGAAATGGATTCTCACTGGCGAAATAAAAAGTATTTAAGTTAAAATATTTTGGAGACACTCCCTACCTTTACTGAACAAATGATAAGAAGAGAGTGAAGACTGTAGCCCACACCTGTTGAAATGACATTCAACCATAAGTCAGTAGGAATTCTGGTTGTCTGATATCAACTGTGAAAACTATAGCATCTGCCTGAAAAGAGCCTTTCATGCAACATAGTAGAGCACTAAAAGGACAAAGAACGGTCATGAGGCTTACTACGTAGGCTCTGTAAGCTACTCTGTGCCTGCTTGCTAAACAAAAATGTTTAATGCATCTGTGAGACAGAAACTTGCTCTCAAGGTTGGGGGGAGAAGGTTTTTTTACTTCATGCTAACAACTGAAGGCAACTGTTGTCTATCAAAAAACAGTTGTAAGAGTTGGGTTAAAACATTTGCATGGTCAGCTCAATAAAAATAACGAAGAGAGATGGGGCTTTGGCAGAAGATTTTAGGGCTGGCTGTCTGTGCTATTGGCTGCCTTGCTTCACCTGAGGTGTCATGGCCTCACCATTCTAAAAGGCATATCCTGTTCATATTTGATAGATGATTGATTTTTTTTTTTTTTTTTTTTTTTTTTTTTTTTGAGGCAGAGTCTCGCTCTGTCTCCCGGACTGGAGTGCAGTGGCCGGATCTCAGCTCACTGCAAGCTCCGCCTCCCGGGTTTACGCCATTCTCCTGCCTCAGCCTCCCGAGTAGCTGGGACTACAGGCGCCCGCCACCTCGCCCGGCTAGTTTTTGTATTTTTAGTAGAGACGGGGTTTCACCGTGTTAGCCAGGATGGTCTCGATCTCCTGACCTCGTGATCCGCCCGTCTCGGCCTCCCAAAGTGCTGGGATTACAGGCTTGAGCCACCGCGACCGGCCTAGATGATTGATTTTATCATTGCTTGGATGACAGACAACAAAACTTTTTACTTTATTCCCCCAAGGATGAGATCCCAAGAGTTAAAAAGTGATAGCAACAGCTGAATTACACTTTCGCAGCTGGTTAAAATGATAAATACGATGTTATGTTTATTTCACTATAATAAAAAAGTGATAGATCAAAGACCTAAGTATCAGACCTAAAATTACAAAAATCTTAGAAAATATGGGTGAAAGGCTTCATGATGTTAGTTTTGCCAATGATTTCATAGATAAGACACTAAAAGCACAGTCAACAAAAGAAAAAAACAGGGGCTGGTCACGGTGGCTCACGCCTGTAATCCCAGCACTTTCGGAGGTTGAGGCAGGTGGATCACCTGAGTTCAGGAGCTTGAGACCAGTCTGGGTAACATGGTGAAACCCCGTCCCTACTAAAAATACAAAAATTAGCCAGGCATGGTGGCGGGCGCCTATAGTCCCAGCTACTCGAGAGACTGACACATGAGAATCGCTTGAACCCGGGAGGCAGAGGTTGCAGTGAGCTGAGATCGTGCCACTGCACTCCTGCCTGGGCGACAGAATGAGACCCTGTTTTGCACTCCTGATTGGGTGACAGAGTGAAACCCGTCTCAAAAAGAAAAAGAAAAAGAAAAAATAGGTAAATTAGACTATATCAAAATTTAAAACTTCTGTGTATTGAAGTACAATCAACAGAGTGAAATGGCAACCTATGGAAATTTGGGAAGAAATATTTGCAAATCATGTATCTGATAAAGGGTTAATATTTAGAATGTATAAAGAACTGCTACAACTTAACAATAGCAACAAAACAACAACACGAACAATTTAAGACATGGACAACGCTGGGCATGGTGGTTCACACTTGTAATCCCAGCACTTGCAGAGGGAAGGCAGGAGGATCTCTTGAGCCCAGGAGTTCAAGATCAGCCTGGGCAACATAGTGAAACTTAGACACTTTGTCTCTACAAATAAATAAAATAAAATTAGCCAGGTGTGGTGGTGCGTGCCTGTAGTCCCAGCTACTTGGGAGGCTGAGGTGGGAGGTGGGAGGATTTGCTTGAGCCTGGGTGGTGGAGGCTGCAGTGAGCTGAGATCGTGCCACTGAATTCCAGCCTGGGTGACAGGAAAAAAAAAAAGAATAACTGTACATATAATTTTGTATATCTTCTTTGGAGAAATGTCTCCAAATGGGCAAGGTCTTGAATATGTCTTCATACTTGCCCATGTCTTTATATGTCTTTATATGGGCAAGGTCTTGAGTAGATATTTCTCCAAAGAAGGTATACAAATGGCCAATAAGAACATGAAAAGATGCTCAGCAGACATCACAACTATAATGATATATCACCTCACACCCATTAGGATGGCTGCTATCAAAATAAAATTAAAAAAAACAAACCCAGAAAATAGCAAGTGTTGGTGAGGATGCATAGAAATTGGAATCCTTGTGTATTATTGGTGGGAATGTGAAATGGTGCAGTTACTGTGGGAAAGAGCACCATGCATCGTCACAGAAATGAAACATAGAGTTACCATGTGATCCAATTCCGCTTCTGGGTATATACCCAAAATAATAGAAAGCAGGGTCTCACAGAGATATCTGAACACCCATGTTTTTGGCAGTATTGTTCTCAATAGACAAAAGATAGCAATAACCCTAGGACGCATTGACAGATGAATGTGTAAACCTAACATGCTATTAACATGCAATGGAATATTACTCAGCCTTAAAGAGGAAGGAGGCCAGATGCTATGGCTCATGCTGAAATCTTAGCACTTTGGGAGGCCGTGGCTCAAGGATCACTGGAGCCCAGGAGTTGGAGACCAGGCTGGGGAATGGAGCAAGACCTTATATCAAAAATTAAATTAAAAGGAAGGAAATCTTGTCACATGCCACAATATGGATGAACCTTGAAGGCATTGTAGTAAAATAAGCCAGTCACAAAAAAACAAATGCTGCCTAAAATAGCCAAACTTACAGAAACAGAAAGTAGAATGGTGGTTGCCAGGGGCTGAGGGAAGGAGGAAATGGGAAGTTGTTATCTAATACATCCAGAGTTTCAACTTTGCAAGATAAAAATTCTGGAGATTTTTTTGCACAACAATGTGAAATATATGTAACACTACTGAACTGTATACTTAAAAATGGTCAAGATGTTAACATCTTTTTGTGTATTTTACCCAATTTTTTTTACAAAGTCATAGTGACAGGGAGATCCAGTAATAGAAAAATAGATATTTTCAAGTACTTAAATAAAAAGAAAATTCTTTGAAGGAAACTAAATGAAAAAAATAGGATTACACTTAACAATATTTTAACTGAAAACATTGGAGAAAAAATTGCTGCAGAGATTGTTAGAGAACATTTTCTGCTTCTAACGTGTCTCTTCTGTTAACTTTCCTGGATAAGGGGATAAGGAGGCTGCCCAGTCTAGAAAATCTTGGGGTTCCACTGTCTTTAAGGCAGTGATATTGGTGTCTCTTCTGATATTTTACTTCGCAGAATGGTTCAGAGTCCAGCCGCCTCCAAGCCCTAGCAGTAAAGAAGATACATGCTGTTCAAGGAGGCTTTGCCTTGAGGCATGTGTTATAAATTACTCTTAAGAATCGAATTTCGGCTGGGCGCGGTGGCTCAAGCCTGTAATCCCAGCACTTTGGGAGGCCGAGACGGGCGGATCACGAGGTCAGGAGATCGAGACCATCCTGGCTAACACGGTGAAACCCCGTCTCTACTAAAAAAAAAAATACAAAAAATTAGCCGGGCGAGATGGCGGGCGCCTGTAGTCCCACCTACTCGGGAGGCTGAGGCGAGAGAATGGCGTAAACCCGGGAGGCGGAGCTTGCAGTGAGCTGAGATCCGGCCACTGCACTCCAGCCTGGGCGACAGAGCGAGACTCCGTCTCAAAAAAAAAAAAAAAAGAATCGAATTTCACCCTTTTCCTTAGATGTCATAAGAATGAGAATCTTAAAAGCAGGAAAAATTATCAATCATCAGTAAACATGAGAAGTATTTTCATTTGATCAAAAGGCAAGCTAATGATGGTTTTCTTCCAGCCCACTCTTGGACACCACAAGTTGGGCTGGCTGCCTGAACCTGCACCCCATTTTCAACTCACAGACCCGTGTTCCAAAGGGTAAATACACAATGTCTTTGCTTTATGGATTTTCCTGTTAACAATTATAAGGGCAACAAAATGTACCAACAGGACAATTCCAGAGGTTTCACATTTCCACAGTGTCACAGCAATGTCCCTTCTCCTGTACAGTTACAGTGCCCCTACAGCGATGGCCACAGGATTATCTCAGCCCTGTCAGTTTTCCCTGGAAGGCCCAGGTTGTCAGGCGGGCAGGCCTCATTTGTCCTTGACTTCTGCCCAACACAGGTATCAGAAGAGGGAATTTCCACGAAGAAGTTGGTCATCAAATCATGGTGAAATGTACTTTCCAGCACCAAAAGACTGGAAGGGCAAACGTATGGTGTAATCTCGTTTTGTGAAAGGAAGGAGGAAAAGGAAAAGAAGAAGCAAAGAAGAAACATCATATATGTGTGTATATATTTGTAGAAACTTGAAAAGTGATGTAGAAGTAGACATTCTATGATGCAGACAGTGCTTGCCTCGAGAGGAGTTTGGTGCAGTGAGGACTGGCAGGGAGGTGATTAACTTTTTCTTTATGTATCTCTGTATTTTTGACTTGTTACAAGAGTATATTAAATGCATTTTTACAAGTTCAATTCCATTCTATAGCATTGTTTTATAGTGATCGGATGAAAATTATTATACTATTTTTAACATGAACACATGCAAATCCTCCTAAAGTTAAATTTATTCACTTATTCTCTGCAAGACGTACTTCTACTTTAAGCTTAGAATCAGTATCATTTATGGCTAACAGTGTGGATTCCAAAGGCAGATTGCCTGGATGCAAATTCGGGCTCTCCCTCCTACTGGCTACATGACCTTGAGCAAAGTACAAAACCCTTCTGAGCCTTGATTTTTTAGCTTGTATAATGGAAATGATAATAGTTATACTTCACAGGACTGCTCAGGAGATTTAATGAATCAAATATGTAGTGCATTTAGAATAGTGTCTGGCAAACTATATGTTAGTTTTTTTTAAGTTTTCTATATGGAGAACCCATCATTTATGAATCTAGATTATAGAAGCTGAGGCTTTTGCAATGTTTGTTATTGCCATGGTGCTAAAAATCTCTGTAGTAATATACTTGTGCAAAATGCACATAAAACTGCTATGTACTATGAATTTTAAGTAACAATTATACTAAAAGCTTGAATATTTACTAGGATGTTTAAATTATAATAAAAGAAGATTTTCAGATTATAGTGCACGTATAATAAATATGGAGAAAGGAAGACAGCAAGTACACCTTTACATTAAAATCAAAGCTGTCACAAGGGCTGGGTGAGATGGCTCATGTCTGTCATTCCAACACTTTGGGAGGTCAAAGTGGGGGGGATCCTTTGAGCCCAGGAGTTCAAGACCAGACTGGGCAATAGAGTGAGACCCTGTCTCGACAAAAAATTTAAAAACTCGTGAGGCACAGTGGCATGCACCTGTAGTCTCAGCTACTTGAGAGTCTTGTTGGGAGATCACTTGAGCCCAGCAGGGACTGCAGTGAGCTGTGATTGCACCAGCGCACTCCAGCCTGGGCAACAGAGCAAGACCCTACTTCAAAAATAAAACAGGCCAGGCACAGTGGCTCACACCTGTAATCCCAGCACTTTGGGAGGCTGAAGTGGGCAGATCACTTGAGGTCAGGAGTTCAAGACCAGCCTGGCAAATATGATGAAATCCCATCTCTACTAAAAATACAAAAAAATTAGCCAGGTTTGGGGGCAGTCGCTCATAATCCCAGCTACTCAGGAGGCTGAGGCAGGAGAATCTCTTGAACCTGGGAGGCGGAGTTTGCAGTGAGCCGAGATCACACCATTGTGCTCCACTCCAGCCTGGGCATTGCAGTGAGACTCCATCTCAAAAAAAAAAATTAAACAAAACAAAACTCTGTCACAAGAAAACACCAATGGGTGCTTAAGGATTATAAATGTATCCAGTACTTTTCTGGCTACTATGGGATGAGCGTAGGGTATCCTGGTGGGTACAGAGATGTGGATGTGCTGAGGAGGCAATAGTGGGTAGGTTTGGTGCTACCTTCTAGAACACTTCACCACATTCTTCTCCACAACCATAAAGGTGGAAACAGACTTTTAACACAGCCAGGCAAAAGACATTGCTCATAGACTTTTCTTTCCTGCATGAAGTAAACAGGTCTTTCCCCCCTAAACTTTTTTCCCAATTTTTTTGTTTTTTGTTTTAATTTTTTAAATTTTTAATTAATTATTTATTTTTTTGTTGTTGTTGGTTGTTCTTTCTCTTTTTTTTTTTTTTTTTTTTTTGAGACGGAGTCTCGCTCTGTCGCCCGGGCTGGAGTGCAGTGGCCAGATCTCAGCTCACTGCAAGCTCCGCCTTCCGGGTTCACGCCATTCTCCTGCCTCAGCTTCCCGAGTAGCTGGGACTACAGGCGCCCGCCACGTCGCCCGGCTAGGTTTTTGTATTTTTTAGTAGAGACGTGGTTTCACAGTGTTAGCCAGGATGGTCTCGATCTCCTGACCTCATGATCCGCCCATCTCGGCCTCCCAAACTGCTGGGATTACGGGCCTGAGCCACCGCGCCCGGCCGGTTGTTCTTTCTCTTTTAGATAATGTCCTTAGGAACATGGCTTCTCTCTCTATCTCTCTCTCTCTCTCTCTCTCTTTTTCTTCTTTTTTGAGACAGAATCTTGCTCTGTTGCTCAGGCTGGAGTGCAGTGGCACAATCTTGGCTCACAGAAACCTGCAGCTCCTGGGTTTATGTGATTCTCCTGTCTCAGCCTCCTGAGTAGTTGAGACTACAGGTGCCCGCCACCATGTCTGGCTAATTTTTTTTTTTTTTTAAGTAAAGATGGGGTTTCACCATGTTGAACAGGCGGGTCTCGACCTCCTGACCTCAAGTGATGCACCCACCTCTGCCTCCCAAAGTGCTGGGATTACAGATGTGAGCCACTGTGCCCAGCCACTTTTCTCTTCTTCACCCTCACCTCTTCACCATGACCTTTCCTTCATAATCTCCATGCTTGATCTTTCTACAACATTTATCACTCCAAACAACAGGGTCAATCGCCACTGCCCCCTCTCCCTGATGCTCCCTTCTTTCTTCTTTCTTCTTTCTTCTTCTTCTTCTTCTTTTCTTCTTTTTTTTTTTTTGAGACAGTGTCTTGCTCTGTCTCCCAGGCTGGAGTGCAGTGGCGCGATCTCGGTCACTGCAAGGTTCACGCCATTCTCCTGCCTCAGCCTCCCAAGTAGCTGGGACTACAGGCGCCTGCCACCACACCCGGCTAATTTTTTTGTATTTTTGGTAGAGACGGGATTTCACCATGTTAGCCAGGATGGTCTAGATCTCCTGACCTTGTGATCCACCTGCCTTGGCCTCCCAAAGTGCTGGGATTACAGGCGAGAGCCACTGTGCCCAGCCTAAAAACCAATTTCTTAATTTTTATTAAATCTAATTTATCAATTGTTTTCTTTCACAATCATGCTTTTGCTGTTGAATCTATAAAAGTTTTGCCTATACCAAAATAAAATAAAATTTTTTTCCTATATTTTCTTTCAGAAGTTTTGTATTTGGAGGGCTTATATTTTGTCTGTAATCTATTTTGAGCTTTTTTGGTATATGTTGCAAATTATGGATTTTACTTTTTTTGCATATGGATATCCAACTCTTTCAGTACCACTTGTTGAAAAGATTATTTATTTTCCATTAAATTGCCCTTGAAACCATCAAAACCAATTGACCATATATGCATGGGCCTTTTTATGGAATCTCTATCTGTTTTACTGATTTATCCATCATATGCAATTTCTCATTTTCTTGACTACTGTAGCTTTATAATAAACTCTGGAAGTCAAGTAATATGAATCCTTTTATATCATTCTTTTCCACATCATTTAGGCTATTCTAGGTCCTTTGCATTTCCATATGAATTTTAAAATCGATTTGTCAATTTCTATAAAAAGATCCACTGGGATTTGGGTTCAGACTGCATTAAATCTGTAAATCAATTTGGGGAGAAGTAACATCTTAAAAATATCAAGTCTTTTCATCTATTAACATGGTATATATCTTTGAGTTCTAAGGCCTTTTAAATCTCTCTTAAGAATGTTCTATAGTCTTCAGGCACTCAGAGTTTACATATTGTTTGTCCAATTTATTCCTAATTATTTTATATTTTCATGTAATTTTAAATGGTTTGGTTTTTAAATTTCACTTCTTTTCTTTTTATTTTTTGAGATGGAATCTTGCTCTGTCGCCAGACTGGAGTACAATGGTGTGATCTCAGCTCACTGCAACCTCCACCTCCCGGATTCAAGCAATTCCCCTGCCTCAGCCTCCCAAGTAGCTGGGATTACAAGCATGCACCACCACACCTGGCTACTTTTTTGTATTTTAGTAGGGACAGGGTTTCACCATATTGGCCAAGATGGTCTTAATCTCCTGACCTTGTGATCCGCCCACCTCGGCCTCCCAAAGTGCTGGGATTACCGGCGTGAGCCACTGCACCGGGCCTAAATTTCAATTTCTAATTGAATGTTGCTACTATAAAGAAACACACTTGAGGTTGGGCACAGTGGCTCACCCCTGTAATCCCAGCCCTTTGGGAGGCTGAGGTGGTAAGATCATTTGAGGTCAGGAGTTCAAGACCAGCCTGGCCAACATTGTGAAACTTTGTCTCTACTAAAAATACAAAAAAATTAGCTCAGCGTGGTGGTATGCACCTGTAATCACAGCTATTCAGGAGGCTGAGGCAGGAGAATTGCTTGAACTCAGGAAATGGAGCTTGCAGTGAGCTGAGATCGTACCACTGCACTCCAGCCTGGGCCACACAGCGTTTTTCTATATTTCTATTTTATCTTGCAACCCTGCTAAGCTTACTTATTAGTGCTAGTAGCTCCTTTTTGTAGATTCCATAGGATTTTGCATATAGATAATCATGTTCTCTGTGAGTAAAGATAGTCTTGATTTTTTCTTTACAGCTAGAGACTTTTTAATTTCTTTCTCTTGCTTTATTGCACTAACCAGAACCTCTAATGGACCTCTTGCTAGAGTTTTATCAATTGCATTGAACTCTTTTTACTGAACTAGCTATTATTACATTGATTTTTAATTTTCTTCTGTTTTGTTTTCATTAATATTCACTCTGATCTTTATTATTTCCATTCTTCTGTATAAGTTTTATTTGCCCTTTTTTTTTCTAGTTTTTGTGAGTTGGAGGCTGGGGTCATTGATTCGAGACTTTGTTTCTTTTCTATTCTTTTCTTTTTTTCCAAGAAACATGTTCACAGATGTAATGCTTAAAAGATGCACTGCCAAATCCTAAAAACAAATTGTTTACATAGTATAACCTCGCCATGCTCAACTGCTGCCACACTGCCAAATCCTAAAAAAAAAATTGTTTACATAGTATAACCTCTCCATGCTCAACTGCTGCCACACTGCCAAATCCTAAAAAAAAAATTGTTTACATAGTATAACGTCTCCATGCTCAATTCCTGCCTCTCTTCCCACCCTGGTGCTTCAACTTCACACTCACCTTTCTTCATTTAATGGAATTGGCCTCACTTCTGTTGCCCTGGGGCCTTTGTACATATTGTCCTAGGTGCAAAACGTATTGCTGATAAAACACATTGTGGTAAAGAAGCTGGCCAAAACCCAGCAAAATCAAGATGGTGATGAAAGTGACTTCTGGTCATCCTCACTGCTCATTATATGCTAATTATAATACATTAGCATGCTAAAAGACACTCCCACCAGCACCATGACAGTTTACAAATGCCATGGCAACGTCTGGAAGTTACCCTATATGGTCTAAAAGGGGAGGAACCCTCAGTTCCTGGGATTGCCTACCTCTTTCCTAGAAAACTCATGAATAATCCACCCCTTGTTTAGCATATAGTCAAGAAATAACTATAACTATCCTCAGTCAAGCAGCCCATGCCGCTGCTCTGTCTATGGAGTAGCCGTTCTTTATTCCTTTACTTTCCTAATAAACTTGCTTTCACTTTACTCTATAGACTCACCCCGAATTCTTTCTTGTGTGAGATCCAAGAACCCTCTCTCGGGTTCTGGATGAGGATCCCTTTCTGCTAACACCTGGACGTGGCCCAGTTTTTGTTGTGATGTCTGAACCCGGTTCAGATAAAAAAATTGTGCTCAAACTTGGATAGCTCAAAACACAAATCCATGGAGATTCAGAATCCGAGAACTTACCCAGGTGTTTCTAGAGGGAGGACAAAATGAGTCTAGCAGGTACCTTGTTTGGTTACTCAGTGCTCCTGGGTGTTGACAGAAACCCTACTTTGAATCTCACTTCTGACACCAACTGTTAAAAGAAAAACCTTAGGCAAATTTAATTTGTCAAAGTTTAATTGAGCAAAGATTGATTCATTAATCAGGCAGCCTCCAGAATCACAGCAGATTTAAAGAGACTCCAGTGCTCCTGCATAGTCAAAGAAAACTTGTGGACAGAAAAAGAAGTGATACACAGATAATGGAAGAGAGGTACAGAAATAGCCAGACTGGTTACAGCTTGGCATTTGCCTTATGTGAACCCAGTTTGAACAGTTGGCCACCTTCGATTGGCCAAAACTCAGTAGTTGGAAGAAGAATATGTTACAATCTATTTATACATTCAGTTAGGTTACAGTCTGCTATGTAGGGAGAAACCTTTCAAATATGTAAAGAGGAAGCTTTAGGCTAAATTTAATTTAACAAGCCCCAATTTAACTGATCCAAGGCCCTGTGCAAGCGCTTTGGTTGCATGCTGTTATGAGCAGAATGTTTTTGTTCCCCCCAAATTAATATGTTGAAATCCTAATCCTTGAGGTGATGGTATTAAGAGGTGGGGCCTTTGGGAGGTAATTAGGTCTTGAGGGTGGAGCCCTTATGAATGGAATTAGTGCCCTTATAAGAAGAAACATGAGAGAGGTGATTTCTGTCTCCACCCTGTGAGGACACAGTGAGAAGATCACCATCTGCCAACCAGGAAGTGGGTCCTCACCAGACGAAGGTCTGCAGGCACCCTGATCTTGGACTTCCAGCTTGCAGCACTGTGAGAAATGTTTGCTGTTTAGCCCATCAGGTCTATGGTATGTTTGTCATGGCAGCCCGAACTGAGACATACAACCTGAATCTGATTCGCTAGACAATGAATAGTCAATTGAAAAAATTGATCTGCAACTCCTGTACCAATTATTACAGAGGCATTTTTCCTTAGAAACAATCTAAATTCCCAGCTGGGCTCAGTGTCTCATGCCTGTTATCTCAGCACTTTGGGAGGCCAAGGTGGGCAAATCACTTGAAGTTAGGGATTCAAGACCAGCCTGGCCAATACGGTGAAACCCCATCTCTACTAGAAACACAAAAATCAGCCGGGTATGGTGGCAGGTGCCTGTAATCTCAGCTACTCAGGAGGCGGAGGCAGAAGAATTGCTTGAACCTGGGAGGCAGAGATTTCAGTGAGCCAAAATCGCGCCACTGCACGCTAGCCTGGGTGACAGAGTGAGACTCTGTCTTAACAAACAAAAAAAAAAGAAAAAAAGAAACAATCTAAATTTCCAACAGTAGGTATATGCTTTAAGTTCACTATTACACGTGTTACGGATAATTATTTGACCATTAGCAATGACTATCGAGATTTTAATCCCATGAAAAATAAATGCGTATGCTACATTGGTGTTTGAAGGAAGTAGGATTTTTAAAAATTGTTTTTGGATTCCATGATCTAAGCTATGTCCATAGAAGAAAAATTCATAGAAAAGTCTTAAGAGGAAAGATACCAAAATATTAAGTTTTCTTTGAGTGGTAAGCTTAGGTATGACACTTTCTAACGTCTCTCTAGAGGATTTTGTCTTTTTTGGGTGGGAATTGGATAATTTCTAGTATCCAATTCAATGCCAGATTTCTTGTCAGTATACCCATCTTCCTGGTGGAGAATACCCATTGTAGGTAGTCTTGGTGGGAACAGTGCCAAAACAAAACCTGAAGGGGCCAGATTCACCATTTCCTCTCTCTGGTACAGCCAGTGTATGAGCACATGACCCATGATTTGGATAATGAAGTATTTTCCTAGTATTTTGCATCTTGATCTAACGTGCCAAGGCTATGAGTATGGTCAAAGATATTTACTGCATGCAATCTTCATTGCATTGCTAATGGGTTTTTCTGATTATGTAGTTTCTATTGCTATGGTTCTTGTAGCCAGCCATTCCCGTACAACACTGGCATCAGTTCCCTCTCACCCTGGGTCCCCAGCAGATCCTGGGTTCTGTGTCCTCTAATGTCCTTCCCGTAAGCTCCCTTCTGCTTAATCTACTCAGATTTGCTGTTCATTGCTAACTCCAAGTAGTATAACTTAGTTATTCTTTCTGTATTTCCACATTTTCTCTGATAAAAGCACGTCACTTTGACGAAATATACTTTTGTTTTGTTTTGTTTTGTTTTTTGAGACTGAGTTTCACTCTGTTGCCCAGGCTGGAGTGCAGTGGCACCATCTCTGCTCAATGCAACCTCCACCTCCCAGGTTCAAGCGATTCTCCTGCCTCAGTCTCCCGGGTAGCTGGGATTACAGGTGCCCGCCACCACGCCGGCTAATTTTTGTATTTTTAGTGGAGATGGGGGTTTCACCATGATGGCCAGGCTAGTCTCGAACTCCTGACCTCAAGTGATTCATCCACCTTGGCCTCCCAAAGTGTTGGGATTACAGGCATGAGCTGCCATGCTCGGCCAAATGGAAGTTTTTAAACAGGAAAAACACTGCTAAACCATCCCCAAATCACTTTTTGCTCAGCTGTTTTAGATAGTGATTTAGTTAAAAAATAAAATCAGCTTTGCATTTCTAGGCTGTAAAAAATAAATGTCATCTTTATGTAATGAAACATTATTTTTAAAAATAAATTTTAGGCCGGGCGCGGTGGCTCAAGCCTGTAATCCCAGCACTTTGGGAGGCCGAGACGGGCGGATCACGAGGTCAGGAGATCGAGACCATCCTGGCTAACACGGTGAAACCCCGTCTCTACTAAAAAATACAAAAAACTAGCCGGGCGATGTGGCGGGCTCCTGTAGTCCCAGCTACTTGGGAGGCTGAGGCAGGAGAATGGCGTAAACCCAGGAGGCGGAGCTTGCAGTGAGCCGAGATCGCGCCACTGCACTCCAGCCTGGGCGACAGAGCTAGACTCCGTCTCAAAAAATAAAAATAAAAAAATAAAAAAAATAAAAAAAATAAAAAAATAAAAATAAATTTTAGAGCATGGTAAGCACAAATATTTATAATGGAAAAATCAATAGATCACATCACTGATGGAAAATTAATGAAACCATTAAAGTCACACGAGTTTTTATCAAAGCCATACACATCTATTTTCAAAGCAAATATGTTGACTAGTTCTTCTGAAAAATTGCTTGCAAAATATAATTTCGAATGACCTTGACACTAAACAGCCAAAAAATATGCTATTTCTCCAATTTCTGATTAGAAGTATAAACGGTTTTATGCACAGAATCAATAAAAATTTGTGGGAGTTAATTCCATTCCAAGAAATAAAATTATAAAGTGTTTTATGGCGTAAGTTAATTTTCTAACCCCCCCACCCGAAAGTTCAAGGTACAGAAGTTACCAGAAGCAGACTTTCTTTATTAATAAGATAAAAATTTGTGTGGCTTTGTTATCAAGACAGTTTTGTTTTAAAAAGAGCTCCCTTAGGTTTCACTGAAAATAATTGCGTGTGTGTGTGTGTGTGTGTGTATATATATATATATATTTTTTTTTTTTTTTTTTTTTTTGAGATAAAGTCTCACTCTGTTGCCCAGGCTGGAGTGCAGTGGTGTGATCTTGGCTCACTGTGACCTCTGTCTCCTGGGTTCAAGAGATTCTCTTGCCTCAGCCTCCCGAGTAGCTGGGATGACAGGCACTCACCACCCCACTCAGCTAATTTTTGTATTTTTAGTAGAGATGGGGTTTGGCCAGGCTAGTCTCAAACTCCTGACCTCAGGTGATCTCCCCACCTTGACCTCCAAAAGTGCTAAGATTACAGGCATGAGTCACTGAGCCCGGCCGTCTTCTTCCATATATTTTTAGCATAGGTTTATTTGTGTGAACTATGGTACTCCATGTCCATTGTGAAGTCTTGATTTTCCTGTGAAGAGGGACTGAAAGATGAGTGGGGGAAATGATGCCTATTACCAGAAAGTGTACTTCTGAGGACATCTAATCCTGGACTGACCAATGCCTGGACCAAGTTGAGAAACTGACTTCTGCCTTGGGGGCTGCAATCCATCTCTGATATTATCACTTTTTTGCTGTCACCACTGGTTAGGATTCCCCCCCATTTCTCTCTTACTTCTCTGCTTAGGATTTTCTCACAGTGTCACTTTCAGAAACAAATACACTAAGCACAATAAGGATATAAAAGTATCATTTTATTATTTACAAAATGCCTCCTGGTGTCGTCTTGGGTCATGCAGGCCGACACATGAACTGGGGCTTTGCTTGTGACCCATTCTAAGTTGAATGCAGTTTTTTGTTTTCTCTAAATGCTAGTTTCTAGCATAAGCAATGTGATATCAGTGTGTGTGTTTGTTTAAATCTACACCCTAAGACTGGTTTGTGCCCTAATTAGGAATACGTGTTTCAGCAACTGTTAGCTAACATTCAATGAAAGGCCACTTTCCTGTCTCAGAAAAAAAAAAAAAAAGGCCACATTCCAAAGGTGACTACAACATCCACTTTAGCTCTGATCAACATGAGAGTTTTGTAATTAGTATTTGGGGTTTCACCCAAATGCTAGTAGAGACGGGGTTTCACCATGTTGGTCAGGCTGGTCTTGAACTCCTGACCTTATGATCCGCCTGTCTCAGCCTCTGAAAGTGCTGGGATTACAGGCGTGAGCCACCACACTCGGCCTTGCTTGGGTCCATTCTTAATACCTGTCTATCAGAATGGAACAGGGGCTAGAAGAAACGACATGAACTTTAACCATGGGCCTTGCTTCAAAGGTACAACCAAGTCATCAATAAGAGGAAATGATTACCAGAAAGTGATGACAACCCAGGAGAAAATGATCTTATCAATTTTGAGTGTGTAACCACTAGGGGTAGAATGGCTAAAGATAAGAACTACATATATGATATAAAGAAAAGATGGTTTCAAAGCATTGGTAAACTTTTATTTATTTGTTTATTTTGAGATGGAGTTTCTCTCTTGTTCACGAGGGTGGAGTGCAATGGCTCGATCTCAGCTCACTGCAACCTCCACCTCTCATGTTCAAGTGATTCCCTTGCCTCTGCCTCCTGTGTAGCTGGCATTACAGGCATGTGCCACCACGCCTGGCTAACTTTGTGTGTTTAGTAGAGATGGGATTTCTCCATTTTGGTCTAGCTGGTCTCAAACTCCCGACCTCAGGTGATCCATCTGTCTCAGCCTCCCAAAGTGCTGGGATTACAGAAGTGAGCCACCGCGCCTGGCCCAGTATTGGTAAACTTTAAAAAGTGTAATTTTAATTTTGCAAACATGAATCATTCCAAGGAGGAAGAACGCAGGAGGTCCCTAAAGAAGCTATATGTAGGTCGGGTGTAGTGGCTCACACCTGTAATCCCAGCACTTTGGGAGACTGAGGTGGGTGGATCACAAGGTCAAGAGATCGAGAACATCCTGGCCAACATGGTGAAACCCAGTCTCTACTAAAAATACAAAAATTAGCTGGGTGTAGTGGCATGCGCCGTAATCCCAGCTACTTGGGAGGCTGAGGCAGGAGAATCGCTTGAACCCGGGAGGTGGAGGTTGCAGTGAGCCAGGATTGTGCCACTGCACTCCAACCTGTTGACAGAGTGAGACTCCATTTAAAAAAAAAAAGAAGAAGAAAAAAAGAAACCATATGTATTTTTTTTAGAGACCAAATGTATATTTTTTTAAAAGAAACTATGTGGGCCAGGCACGGTGGCTCAAGCCTGTAATCTCAGCACTTTGGGAGGCCAAATGGGAGAATTACTTGGGCCCAGGAGTTCAAGACCAGCCTGTGCAATGTGGTGAAACCCCACCTCTAAACAAATTTACAAAACTTAGCCAAGCATGGTGATGTGCACCTGTAGACCCAGCTACTTAGGAGGCTGAGGCAAGAGAATAGCTTGAGCCCAGGGGGTAGAGACTGTAGTGAGCTATGATTCCACTGCTGCACTCTAGCATGGGTGATGGAGCAAGACCTTGTCTTTTTTTTTCCCCCCAAGACAGAGTCTTGCTTTGTCACCCAGAGCTGGAGTGCGACGGTGTGATCTCGGCTCACTGCAACCTCCACCTCCTGGGTTCAAGCAATTCTCCTGCCTCAGTCTCCCAAGTAGTTGGGATTACAGGGGCTCACCACCACTCCCAGCTTATTTATTTATTTATTTATTTATTTATTTATTTGAGACGGACTCTCGCTCTGTCGCCCAGGCTGGAGTGCAGTGGCCGGATCTCAGCTCACTGCAAGCTCCGCCTCCTGGGTTTATGCCATTCTCCTGTCTCAGCCTCCCGAGTAGCTGGGACTACAGACGCCCGCCACCTCGCCCAGCTAGTTTTTTGTATTTTTTTTGTAGAGACGGGGTTTCACCGTGTTAGCCAGGATGGTCTCGATCTCCTGACCTCGTGATCCGCCCGTCTCAGCCTCCCAAAGTGCTGGGATTACAGGCTTGAGCCAACGCGCCCGGCCTAATTTTTTTATTTTTATTAGAGACAGGGTTTCACCACGTTGGCCAGGATGGTCTTGATCTCTTGACCTTGTGATCCGTTCGCCTTTGCCTCCCAAAGTGCTGGGATCACAGGCATACGCCATTGTGCCTGGCCTACATATGGTTTCTTTAGGGACCTCCTGCTTTCTTCCTTCCTTGGAATGATTCATGTTTGCAAAATTAAAATTACTTTTTAAAGTTTACCAATACTTTGAAGCCATCTTTCCTTTATATCATGTATACAGTTCTTATCTTTAGCCATTCTATCACTAGTGGTTACACACTCAAAATTGATAGGATCATTTTCTATAGGCTAATTTTTGTATTGTTATTAGAGACGGGGTTTCACCATGTTGGTCAGGCTGCTCTCAAACTCTTGACCTCAGGTGATCCACCTGCCTCAGCCTCCCAAAGTTCTGGGATTACAGGCATGAGCCACTGTGCCCAGCCTGGATTTCCTTCTTTGGAAAGGCTGAAAACTATTACACTGTGTACCTATACCATGTTTTCTTTAGTCATTCATCTGCTGATGGACACTTAAGTTGGCATCATTCCTGGGCTATTGTGAATGATGCTGCAATGAACATGAGAGTGCAGATATCTCTTTGACATACTGATTTCACATCCTTCGGGTATATACTCAGAAGTGGAATTGCTGGATTATATGGTAGCTTTATTTTTAACTTTTTGAGAAAACTCTGTACTGTTTTCCGTAATGGCTGTACTAATTTATATTCCTACCAACAGCATACAAGGGTTTTGTTTTCTCCACATCCTTGCCACTTGTATCTTTTATCTTTTTGATGATAGTATTACAACAAGTGTTAGGTGATATCTCATTGCTGTTTTGATTTCCATTTTCCTGATCATTAGTGATGTTGAGCATTGTTTCCTATACCTGTTGGCCATTTGTATGTCATCTTCTAAGAAAGTCTATTTATATGAAATATCTTTGCCCATTTTTTGGTTAGATTTTCTTACAATGGTGTTGTCTGAGTTCTTTATATATTTCAGAAATAAGCCCTTATCAGATATATGGTTTGCAAATATTTTCTCTCATTCTGTAGGCTGTTTCTTCACCCACTTATTTCCATTTATGTGCAAAAGCTTTTTAGTTTGATGTAATCTCATTTGTCTATTTTTGCTTTTGTTGTCTGTGTTTTGGAGTCATTTCCAAGAAAATAATTGCACAGACCAATTTTGTGTTAGCCCGTTCTTGTGTTGTTATAAAGAAATACCTGAAGCTGGGCAACTTATAAAGAAAATATGTTTATTTTGGCTCGTGGTTCTGCAGGCTCTACCAGAGGCGTGGTGCTAACTTTTGTTTTTTTTTTGAGACAGTTTCACTCTTGTTGCTCCGGCTAGAGTGTAATGGTGTGACCTCGGCTCACTGCAACCTCCACCTCCCAGGTTCAAGAGATTCTCCTGCTTTGGCCTTCCAACATGTTGGGATTATAGACATGAAACACCGTGCCCAGCCTGTCTTGGCTTTATAATAACTTGCTTTCCGGGAACTAATCCATTCCCCAGAGAACCAATCTAGTCTTGTGAGAGCTAGAACTCACTCACTACCACTAGAATGGCACCAAGCAATTAATAAAGGATCCACTCCATAATCCAAATACCTCCCACTAGGCCTCCACTGGGAATCAAATTTCAACACGAGATTTGGTGGGGGAAAAACAAACTACATTCAAACCATAGCAATCACCATCTATCTAATTCCCCAACCCCCAAACTTAACATCTAGACTTTTGCTCACTCCTTACATCACATCTGTCTCTTTCTAGTTCTGTTCTTTCTTCTCTGCTTTACGGTGCACGGTCCCCCAGTTTTCCTCACTTCTTTTTCTGTCCTGACTGAGAAACACAAAGTGACCTGGACAGCTGCATGTTTTCCCCTGTAGGCTTGAACCCAAGCTGGGGCCTTGAACATTTGCAGGCACTGAGAAAGGTGTCTAAGTTCTTGCCCAAAACACTGAAAGAAACTAGCTCTAGCCCTGAGCCGCATTCCTTAAACTCTCACATCAACTCCATAGCCCAACGCCCTAGTTGCTGACATATCTCAGGAGAACATCCCTTATCTCCCTGTCCCAAAGAGGACAGCTTGCAACCCCTTCTGTTTCTAAGTTCCCCTAATAAATTATTTGGACCAATCACCTTGGCATCTAGTGCTTCTTGCTTTTTTGTTTAAGATGAAGTTTCACTCTTGTTGCCCAGGCTGGAGTGCAATGGCGCGATCTTGGCTCACTGCAACCTCCACCTCCCGAGTTCAAGAGATTCTCCTGCCTCACCCTCCTGAGTAGCTGGGATTACAAGCATGCCCCACCACACCTGGCTAATTTTGTAATTTTATTAGAGACGGGGATTTATCCATGTTGGTCAGGCTGGTCTCGAACTCCTGACTTCATGTGATTCACCTGTCTTAGCCTCCCAAACTGTTGGGATTACAGGCATAAGCCACTGTGCCCAGCTGCTTCTTGCTTTAGAATTCCAACCAGACCCATCTCAGGATGGTTTTGGGTGCTCACCTACGGGTACTGCCCTGCTGTGGTTTTTGGGGTGACTCTGGCTATGTGTTCAGCCAGGATGAAACATGGACACGGGCCCTCATCATTTCTGTGCTGGATTATTAGAATAGCTTTCTAAATTGATGATCTGCTGCCATTCTTTTATTTTGTAGCCCATTCTCCACAAGGTGACTTAAGTTATTTTCTTAAAATCTGACTACAAATGTACCACAGTACCCAGATATTTGGTCAAACATTATTCTGGATGTTTCTATGAGAGTGTTTTTGGATGAGATTAACTTTCAAATCTGTGGATTTTGAGTAAAGCAGATTGCCCTACATAATGTAAGTGAGCCTCATGAAATCGAGACCTGAATAGAACAAAAGATAGACCACTCCCAAATCCCACCTCTCACTCCCAGCAAGAAAAATTCGGCCAGTGGGTGGCCTCCAAAGGGCTGCAACAACACAAGCCCTTCCCTGGATGTCCCTCCTGTTCACCTACCCTGCAGATTTTGGACTTGCCCTCCTTTATTATTAGGTAAGCCAATTCCTTAAAATAAATTTCTTTCATCGCTTGATGTCCATGGGGAATTGGTTTCAGGACTCCTGCAGATATCAAAATCCAAGGGTGCTCTGTCACTTATATAAAATCATATGGTATTTGCATATAACCTACCCACATAATTCATATACTTTAAATCATATCTAGATAACTTATAATACCTAACACAATGTAAGTGTTGTGTAAATAGTTCTACTGTATTTTAAAAAATTAGTATTATTGTTATTGTATTTTTTTCTTTTTCCAAATAGTTTTGATACGCAGTTGGTGGAAGGGTGACTGTATATGCATCCTATTGATTCTGTCTCTCTAGAAAAACCTGACTAATACAAATGCCCTATGATGGAGGAAGTATAGGGTGTCATCAGAGTATGTACCAATGACACCTAACCCAGACTTGTGGGGTCAGAGAAAGCAACACCTCAAACTATGTTCACAAGTAGATTTCATCTCACATACCACTGGAATTACTCGGTAGTGGCTGTCTAGTGCTCTGGTCTTTGAAAGGACTTGAAGCCACATTAGGGATTGGGGGAAAGAAAGTCATGTGAAAAGCAGGAAAATTAAATTTGAGGCTCTGCTAGTTAGCAAGGACCTGATCATTAGCAAGTCTTGTAATGTTTCTAAGTGAGACTACTTTATCCCCAGGGCAGTTGGATATCATTAAAGCCAGTAAATCACTTGGTCAGGTTTTCATTTAGGAATTTACTCAATGTAGAGAAATGAGAGAGTTCTGTAGCAGAATGTTAAAAATATTTTATAAATGAGGAATGTGAGGTTAAAAGGGTTAAGTAAATCTCCTAAGATTATATCCTTACTAAGTCTGGAGCCCTATTTCTAACCCAGCTCTGTCCAGCCTATGGTTGTTCTTCCTATCATCTTCCAGTACACAAATGCCATCACAGTTGTCCTTAATATGCCACAGTCATTCATGTTCATTCATTCCTGCAATATTTGTGCAGTCCTCCTTGGGCTAACAGTTGGGAATATAAACATAAATAAATTATAGTTATTTTCAAGGAGGCCATGGGCCAGTAGGGAATATAGACATTTAAACCAATAATTAACAAATAATAGAAATACAGTGTAATTAGTGTGAGAGTAAAGTTGTGCTGAGCAGTGACTAGGGAGGGCATGGTCAAAGGACTGCCTAACTCTGCCTGGGCATTATAAGGAGCTTCTCAGAGATGGAAACAATTGAGTTATGTCTTGAAGGATATTTAGAAGTTTTTCTGGAGAAGAAAGGCACAAAACATTCAAAGTCAAGGAGGCAAGAGAGAGAGACTTGCATATGATTCTATAAGGACAGAGCATAGGCTGCCTATTGTACTAGGAAGATAAATGGGGTGAGGGTCATAAAGAACTCTACAAAACATAGTGGACTTTGGGCTTTGACCTGAAAGGAAGGGAAGCAGGGAAACGTTAAGATTAGAATTGCTCTTTAGACCCTTGTGAGGGTATGGTTAGAAAGGGTATGGGGCTGGAAAGAGGAGGCTATTGCATTGATGAGGTTATGAGATAAAGCCTTGGAAATGGGTGGTTATCTTGGGTAAAGTTGGTTGGGCATTTGAGTCCCCTTCTGGTACTCAGCCTCACTCTTGCCTCCTCCCTACTGGAAGTCAATTCATCCTTCTTTTTTTCCAGCAATTAACCTGTTTGCTGACTTAAACACAGTCTCCTCATCCCCAGTAGTCTCTCTACTGCAAGCTTTGCATTTTCAAAGGGAATGCCTTGGAAATGCTAGCTATGCCTTCAGCAGCCTTGATGTATGACAAGAGGTGCTACTCCCATGTCATAAAAAAAACCGCAACTTCTCTGAATGAAAGAGGATTTGCCACACCATCTTTGAAAGATTACTAACTTCTGTTTTTTTACCATGTTCATAAAATAGGTACATAATAAGGATGTGCCAATCTTGTTTGTTTATTTATTTATTTATTTATTTATTTATTTATTTATTTATTTTGAGACGGAGTCTCGCGCTGTCACCCAGGCTGGAGTGCTGTGGCCGGATCTCAGCTCACTGCAAGCTCCGCCTCCCGGGTTCACGCCATTCTCCTGCCTCAGCCTCCCGAGTAGCTGGGACTACAGGCGCCGCCACCTCGCCCGTCTAGTTTTTTGTAGTTTTTAGTGGAGACGGGGTTTCACCGTGTTAGTCAGGATGATCTCGATCTCCTGACCTTGTGATCCGCCCGTCTCGGCCTCCCAAAGTGCTAGGATTACAGGCTTGAGCCACCGCGCCTGGCCTATTTATTTATTTTTAATGAGATGGGGGGGTCTCACTATGTTTCCCAGGCTGGTCTTGAACTCCTGAACTCAAGTGATGCTTCCACCTTGGCCTCCCAAAGTCCTGGGAGTACAGGCATGAGCCACCACACCTGGCCAGTCTTAGTTTATTGTTATTTTTATTTTCCTTAGAGACAGAGTCTTGCAATCATAATTCACTGCAGCCTGAAACTCCTGGGCTCAAGGGATCCTCCTGCCTCTGCCTCCCAAGTAGCTGAGACTACAGGTGCATGCCACCATGTCTGACTAATCAAAAAAAATTTTCGTAGAGACAGGGTCTTGCTATAATACACAGACTGGTTCTGAACTCCTGACCTTAAGAGATCCTCCTGCCTCAGCCTCCCAAAGTGCTGAGATTACAGGTATGAGCCACTGTGTCTGGCCCTGGATTTATTTTTAAGAGGTTTCTTATAGAAGATAAAATTACTCACTCATAAAACTTAATATAAATTTCCATTTATTAAGTGACTATAATGTGTCAAGAATTGGACGTGGAACTTTACATATATCAATTATCACAACATCTTTGAAAAGTGGTTAATATTATCATTTAGATTTTACAGATGATTAAACTGAGTAATTGAAAGTTCCATAGTGTAGCATTTGCAGTAAATTCATATTATATCAAAATCCACTCTCTTTACACAACCCTACAATGTCTTTTTTGTGTGTAGATGTGCTGTTTGTGTTCTCATATGTTTCATATGTTAGGTAGGTCTGCTCACTTTGAGGTGCTGACTCATAATTGTAATTATACTTTTTTTTTTTTTTTGAGACGGAGTCTCGCTCTGTCGCCCAGGCTGGATTGCAGTGGCCGGATCTCAACTCACTGCAAGCTCCGCCTCCCGGGTTTACGCCATTCTCCTGCCTCAGCCTCCCGAGTAGCTGGGACTACAGGCGCCCGCCACCTCGCCCGGCTAGTTTTTTGTATTTTTTAGTAGAGACGGGGTTTCACTGTGTTAGCCAGGATGGTCTCGATCTCCTGACCTCGTGATCCGCCCGTCTCAGCCTCCCAAAGTGCTGGGATTACAGGCTTGAGGCACCGCACCCGGCCAATTATACTTCTTTCTAATTTATTTCTGGTTGTCCCTAGACGTTAGATTTATTTCACTGAGCATGTTTTTTTTTTTTTTTTTTTTTTTTTGAGATGGAGTTTTGCCCTGTCACCAGGCTGGAGTGCAGTAGTGAGATTTCAGCTCACCACAACCTCTGCCACCCAGGTTCAAGCAATCCTCCTGCCTCAGCCTCCCGAGTAGCTGGGATTACAGGTGTGCACCACCACACCCAACTAATTTTTGTATTTTTAGTAGAGGCGGGGTTTCACCATGTTGGCCAGGATGGTCTCGATCTCTTGACCTTGTGATCTGCCTGCCTCAACCTTCCAAAGTGCTGGGATTACAGGCATGTGCTACTGTGCCCAGCCTCACTCAGTATTCTTTAATGAAATAATCATATGATAATTTTTAATCTTTACATTTTACTTTATAATATTGTACTATGCAAAAGCTCAAACTAATTGGTTTTTAAATTAAGATTCTTGGAGATGGCATTATCTCAAATTACGTTTCCATAAAATTGCATTAATACTGGTTGTGTATGATTGTTGATTTACACTGTCCATATGGTAAAACTTGGGATAAATTTTCTAGAGAACAGTTTGGGAAGATGTGCCAAAACTTTAAAATCTGTATACTTAAAAAAAAAAAAAAAAACTAGTTACTCTATTTCAAACATATACAAAAGTAGACAGAATACTATAATAAACCCTCCTGTGCCTATCACTGATATGGTTTGGCTGTGTCCCCACCCAAATCTCATCTTGAATTGTAGCTCTCATAATTCCCACATGTCATGGGAGGGACCCGGTGGGAGGTCATTGAATCATGGGGGTAGTTACCCTGTGTTGCTGTTCTCATGCTAGTGAGTGAGTTCTCGTGAGATCTGATGGTTTTATAAGGGGCTTTCCCCACTTTTGCTTGGCACTTCTCCCTGCTGCTGCCATGTAAAGAAAGATGTGTTTGCTTCTCTTTCTACCATGACTGTAAGTTTCCTGAGACTGCCACAGCTATGGTGAACAGTGAGTCAATTAAACCTCTTTCTTTTATAAATTACCCAGTCTCAAGTATGCCTTTATTAGCAGTGTGAAAATGGACTAATATAGTAAATTTGTACCAGGAGTCGGGTGCTGCTGTAAAGGTACCCAAAAATGTGGAAGCGACTTTTGTAAAGGTACCCAAAAATGTGGTAACAGGCAAAGGTTGGAACAGTTTAGAGGGCTCAGGAGAAGCCAGGAAAATGTGGGAAAGTTTGGAACTTCCTAGAGATTTGGAGGACTCAGAAGACAGGGAAGATGTGGGAAACTTTGGAACTTCCTAGAGACTTGTTAAAGGGCTTTGACCAAAATGCTGATAGTGATATAGAGAATAAAGTCCAGGTTGGGGTGGTCTCAGATGGAGATGAGGAATTTGTTGGGACCTGGAACAAAGGTGACTCTTGTTATGCTTCAGCAAAGAGACTGTTGGCATTTTGCCCCTGCCCTAGAGAACCGTGGAACTTTGAACTTGAGAGAGATGATTTAGGGTATCTGGTGGAAGGAATTTCTAAGTGGTAAAGCATTCAAAAGGAAGCAGAGCATAAAAGTTTGGAAAATTTGCAGCCTGACAATGCAATAGAAAAGAAAAACCCATTTTCTGGGGAGAAATTCAAGTCTGTTGCAGAAATTTGCATAAATAATAAGGAGTCAAATGTTAATCACCAAGATATTGGGGAAAATGTCTCCAGGGCATGTCAGAGAACTTCAAAGCAGCCCCTCCCATCACACGCCTGGAGGCCAAGGAGGGAAAAATGGTTTCCTGGGCTGGGTCCAGGGCCCCACTGCTCTGTGTGGCCTGTGTCCCAGTTGCTCCAGCTCAAGCCATGGCTAAAAGGGGCCCAGACACAGCTCAGGCCATTGCTTCAGGGGGTACAAGTCCTAAGCCTTGTCAGCTTCCACATGGTGTTGGACCTGCAGATATGCAGAAGACCAGAATTGAGGTTTGGGAACCTTTGCCTAGATTACAGAGGATGTATGGAAGCACCTGGATGTCCAGGCAGAAGTCTGTTGCAGGGGTGGGGCCCTCAAGGAGAACCTCTGCTAGGGTAGCATGGAAGGGAAATATGGGGTCGGAGCCCCCACACAGAGTCTCCACTGGGGAACTGCCTAGTGGAGCTGTGAGAAGAGGGCTACTATTATCCTCCAGATCCCAGAATGGTAGATCCACTGACAGCTTGCACCTTGTACCTGGAAAAGCCACAGACACTCAACACCAGCCTGTGAAAGCAGCCTGGAGGGGGGCTGTACCCTGAAAATCCACAGGGGCAGAGCTGCCCAAGGCCATGGGAGCCCACCTCTTGCATCAGCATGACCTGGATGTGAGACATGGAGTCAAAGGAGATCATTTTAAAACTTTAAATTTTAATGACTTCCCTCTTGAATTTTGGACTTGCATGGGGCCTGTGGCCCCTTTTTTGGCCAATTTCTTCAATTTGGAGCAGGCATATTTTACCCAATGCCTGTACCCCTATGTATCTGGAAAGTAACTAATTTGCTTTTGATTTTACAGGCTCATAGGCAGAAGGGACTTCCCTTGTCTCAGATGAGTCTTTGGACTTGGACTTTTGGGTTAATGCCAGAATGAGTTAAGACTTTGGTGGACTGTTGGGAAGGCATGATTGTGTTTCGAGATGTGAGGACATGAGATTTAGCAGGGGCCAGGGATGGAATGACATCGTTTGGCTGTATCCCCACCCAAATCTCATCTTTAATTGTAGTTGCCATAATCCCCATGTGTTGTGGGAGGGACCTGGTGAGTGATAATGCAATCATGGGGGCAGTTCTTCCCCCTTGCTGCTGTTCTCTTGATAGTGAGTGAGTTCTCATGAGATTTGATGGTTTTATAAGAGGCTTTTCCCCCTTTTGTTTGGCACTTCTCCTTACTGCCACTATGTGAAGAAGGATGTGTTTATTTCCCCTTCCATAATGATTGTAAGTTTCCTGAGGCGTCCCCAGCCATACTGAGCTGTTAGTCAATTAAAACTTTTTCCTTTATAAGCTAACCAGTCTCAGGTGTCTCTTTATTAGTAGCAGGAGAATGAACTACTACAATCACCGAGCTTCAACAATTATCAACTCATGGTAAATCTTGTTCCATATGTACTCTGCTTTTTTTCCCCTTTCTATATTACATTGAAGTAAATCCTAGATACTATATCATATCATTCCTTTTTTCTAAAAAAAAAAAGCCATGTTTATCATTTGCATTTATATTTTCAAATTTATATTGAACTATAATGTGCATACAAAAAATGTGGTGCTCTCTAAACTTTCACAGATTGAACACACTGGGTAAGTAATAGCTAGATCAAGAAACAGAAGATTTTGTATTCAGTAAATTTTTCAGCATAGCTATTGTACTACTATTGCAAAAAACAAATTAACAATAAGTATTTAATATCATTAAATATCCAGTGTTCAAATTTCCAAATGTCCTATATATGTCACAATTTATTTATTTATTTATTTATTTATTTATTTATTTTTATTTATTTATTTATTTTTTGAGACAGAGTTTTGCTCTGTTGCCCAGGCTGGAATGCATGGTTTGATCTTGGCTCACTGCAAGCTCTACCTCCTGGGTTCACGCCATTCTCCTGCCTCAGCCTCCCGAGTAGCTGGGACTACAGGCACCTGCCACCACGCCCAGCTAATTTTTTGTATTTTTTTTTTTTTTAGTAGAGACAGGGTTTCACCACGTTAGCCAGGATGGTCTCAATCTCCTGATCTTGTGATCCGCCCGCCTTGGCCTCCCAAAATGCTGGGATTACAGGTGTGAGCCACCGTGCCCGGCCAATCACAATTTATTTTTTTGAATCAGGGTCCAAATAGGTACACACATTGCAACTGACTGATTGGTTGAACTCTTTTAATATTTATGTTTCGCCTCCATCCCTCATTTATTTCTTCTTTGGAATTTATTTGTGTGAAAGACCAGAACATGTTCCTATGTATTTCTGGTAAATTGATACTTGTATCTAGAGGCTCTTTCGCATTCAGGTTAGATTTGTATGGCAAGATGATTACATAGGTGCTGGTGTATTCCTCTCTCGGTGAACATCTAATGCTTTATTCTCTCTCTTTGTGATGCCAGCAGGTACTTATGTTCAATGTCTGGATCATCTATTTTCATTAGGGTTTTTAAAATAACAATATTCTACTTTTTACATTCCTTCTTCATTTGTTAGCTGGACTACTTCTGTTCACAGATTACTATTTGATTTTCCACTGGTACAGTTTGTATAGAGCAAGCAGGATAAATGATTGATTCTTTCCTTATATTTGTTAGTTTTTAAAATAATTCATTAGCAATCTCCAATAGTGATGGTTTTTTTTCTTTTCATTTCATTTATTTATTTATTTATTGAGACGAGGTCTCGCTCTGTCTCCAGGCTGGAGTGCAGTGGTGCGATCTTGGCTCACTGCATCCTCCACCTCCCAGGTTCGAGCAATTCTCCTACCTCAGCTTCCTGAGTAGCTGGGACTTCAGGCATGTGCCACCATACCCAGCTAATTTTTGTATTTTTTTAGTAGAGACGGGGTTTCACCATGTTGACCAGGATGGTCTGGATCTCCTGACCTCGTGATCCGCCCACCTTGGTCTCCCAAAGTGCTGGGATTATAGGCATGAGCCACTGTGCCTGGCCGATTGTTTTTATTTTTAAGATATATTATGAGTCATGGATTTAAATATATTTTTTGTGTTACAATTCATTATCGAACTACTTAACAATAGGGGTTCATTAAATAAATCATAGCGTAACTACACAATAAAATAGTATTACATAGCTACTAAAATAATAATATCAATGTGTATTTATTCACCAGAAAGTTATTTATGATATTTTATTTAAAACTTATTTTTAAAATATTAAATGCATGCTCATAGTACCAAAGGTATTACAGTGACAGATTTCTCTCACCTTTGTTCCCAAGTCACATTGATTCCCATCTAGGAGTCCTCTACTTTTGCATAACCTTGTATATTCTTCCAGAGATTTCTAGAGCTGATAGTTCACCTGGTATTTATTATTGTGGCTGTATTAGTTGTTAAAAATAATGAAACACTTCTATAAGGTTGTTATACGGTCGGTTCTCTGAACCCACCCCTTCCTCCTTGGGCACCCAAACCCTTCCCTGCTGCCCCCAAGACCTTGCCCATCATCCATCAATTGAAGAGTTAATGCTTCACACAGCAGGAAGCATATGGGGTCCTATCCAAGCTATAGCCAGTATCTATCTGTTCTCATTGGTCCTTGCCTGTCCTGTACAGTTGCGAATATTTCAATATTATCCTTGGAGATTTCTATGCCTCTAGGAGCAAATTTTATATTATGAAACATTATGTTTTGTAAAACAATCTAAATCTAAATACATGAATATAATATGTTCTGGACTGATATATATACCAAAGCATTAAAAGTAATTTTTTCTGCTGGCATAATTATGAGTGATATTTTATTCTTTTAAATCTTAACTGCAGTTCCAGATTTCTCTATAATGGGCAGATAATTTACACAGCAAAAAATTAAAGTGTATCTCTAAACTGGTTTTATTTCATAAAAAAGAATGGAGATGTCAACATTTTTCAATAGCTCCATCTGCTGGCCGCTGAATAAAGCTAATTTTAAATATCACGTTTTAACTAAACGAGAAGGCCAGGAGAAGAAATAGAATTCCTGTGTTAGAACAAAGGATGCTTCCTACATATCCATGAAGAGTAAGTATTAGGAGTGAAGTTAATTTACTTGGAATAAAAAGTGATACAAACTTGGTTCCATATAGAGTGAGCTACTACCCTATGCTCAAAAACAGGCTGCTTGCCTAGAACAGAAATGTGAAACTGAAAAATTGTTTTGGAGTTTTTGGCCATCTTGCACTGGAATGCTGATTTTTAAATTAAAAAAAATTTTTTTCTTTGAGACAGAATCTTGTTCTGTTGCCCAGGCTGGAGTGCTGTGGTGCAATCACTGCTCACTGGAACCTCTCCCTCATGGGCTCGAGTGATCCTCTCTCCTCAGCCTCCCGAGTAGCTGGGACTACAGGTGCGTGCCACCATGCCCAGCTAACTGTTTACTTTTTATAGAGGCAGGGTCTTGCTATGTTGCCCAGGCTGGTCTCAAATTCCTGGGCTCAAGCTGTCTGTCCACCTCAGCCTCCCAAAGTGCTGGGATTATAGGAATGAGTCACCATGCCTGGCCTGTAGATTTTTCAAATAGTGCAAAACTAAATAACATTGATTAGTGATTGCGTGTGAATATATGAATATATGTGAAACGTATTATATTGAAGGAATTTATATGCCTTTGTACAAATATTCGAACCAGCAGTCTAAATTCTCCTTTGCTTATTCTCATTACTTACCAAGTGAAATTGCTCTTGGTTCCATATCTCTTTATTATTTCCAGAAGTTGAACTGATGATAAATGCTTTGTTAAACCCAAATCTCTCTTTGGATAATAATGCAAGCTACCATACTTTGTGTAAAAATTTCTGTCATCTATCTTTCAAACTCTTTTAAAAAGTTAGATGTATCAAACATATTCCAGTATAGTTTCTGAAGATCTAGTTTACAGAAGTTTCCCAGATGATTTTGGTATTCTTCCACTCCACTCCAGTTAAGAACCGCTGCCCTGGGACTGTAGACGGATGTGGCATCCTTTCAGGAATATTTGCATTGTAAAGAGGATCACAAGATGGGCTCATTGCCTCATGCAGGGGATTAACTGTGGAGGGAGAAATTTGAGGCACCAGGGGCTGAGTCTTGGATGAGGGTGAAGGAAAAGAGCCTGTATGCTATCTTTCAGCAGCAGTGATATTGTGAATGAAGGATCAACTTCAGGGGCTTGGAGTTTATCACAACGCCTCACCTGTTTGCTTAATGCCTAAAATATCACAAAGCTAATTTCTGTTGGGCTTAATCTCTTCAAATGGATATGAATAGGTTAGGGTGTTATTTTTTTATTTTTATTTTTATTTTTTAGGCAGAATCTCGCTCTGTTGCCCACGCTGGAGTGCAGTGATGTGATCTCCGCTCACTGCAACCTCCCCCTCCCGGGTTCAAGCAATTCTCTGCCTCAGCCTCCCGAGTAGCTGGGATTACAGGTGCCCACCACCACACCTGGCTAATTTTTGTAATTTTAGTAGAGACGGGGTTTCATCATGTTGGCCAGGGTGGTCTTGAACTCCTGACCCCGTGATCCATCCGCCTTGGCCTCCCAAAGTGCTAGATTACAGGCATGAGCCACCAAGCCCGGCCTAACTTTTTCAAGTGACACAACCACATTCCAAGATGTTTTCTGAGAATCCAATGCCTTAACCCAATAAATTAGTCGAGTGGGAATTTCAGCACAGTTGCAGGCTAACAGGAATCAAATTTTTGTGTTGACTAGCCTTTGGGACATACCTTGAATTACACTGAACAAGTAATGTTTGTCTAGGTAGGGCCCAGTCTCATCATTTACTAACTAGCTGCCCAGTGTGCTCTACTATGCATAATATGATAAACATTTCACCACAGTTTGGAAACCATGCTGTAGTGTAGCAAGGTTGTACTCAAAATGCAGTAGGGGCCATGGGGGTATATTTAGGACTGTCCAGGTTAATTGTGTGCATTCCTGATGTCTTCCAACTTCCTGACCTCTTGAACCTCAACTTTAGACTCTATTTAAAAAAGCCCAGGTAACCCAAATATGAGTGATGTGGCAGGCTGAATAATGGTCCCCCTACAAATCCATGTCCTAATCCCCAAACCTTTGAATATGTTATGTTATATGACAAAGGGGAATAAAGGTCACTAACCAATGGATCTTAAATTAGAGATTATCCAAGTGGCCCCAATATAATCACAAGGGTATTAAAAGTGGATAAGGGAGTCAGAGGAAGAGCTGTGGTGACAAAAGCAGGTCAGAGAGACGCCATGGAGCTGGCTTTGCGGATGGAGGAAGGAGGACATGAGCCAAGGGATCTGGGCAGCTTCTAGAAGGAAATAGTAAGAAAATGGATTCTCCTTTGGAGCGTCCAGAAAGGCACGCAGCCCTGACAACACCTTGATTTTAGCCCAGCGAGATACCTGTCAAACTTCTGCACTCCAGTAAGACAATAAGTTTGTGCTCTTTTAAGCCACCAACTTTGTGATGATTTGTTATAGCGGCAATGTAAAATTAGTAGAGGTGGGAACTATATTTGTGGTTATTCATAATCAAAGACAATTCTCCTAACCATTTCTGTATAAAACCAGCATTTGGACATAATTCCCACATAATTTCTCTTTCTTGGAGTAGAAAGCATTCACAACTGAGTTTTGAATGGTTCACACTCTTAACTGTCTTAAATAATGTCACATCCAATTATGTTGATGCTAATGAATTGCAACTTGGCTATTTTTAAAAATCCCAAACACAGAAGATTATTTTTGTTCAAATATCAATTTTAGATTTTAGTTTTCCCAAACAGTATTGTTTTAAACGAAAGTTTATATTACCGATTTCCGTAAAGCCACTTGCAGTCATATAAAAGTATGCCCTTTCATTAGAAACTATGCTTCATTAAAGCTTTAGAGTTTTTCCTCTGTCTGTCCTAATGGTAATTGCCCCATTCACCCTTACCATGTAGCTGTTTTGAAGGCTATCTCCTTTCTGCCCACTCTTTCTTGGGCTTAATCCTGTGGTGTTAGCAGCCTAATGTGGGCGATATGTATTCTGGTCCTCATTATTGAAATTCAAGGCATCGTTTCATAAGAGAGCCGGTTAATGGTGAAACTGGCAAAACAGCTCACAAAGCTGATGTGACACCTTCATCCCTTTCAGGACTCACTGCCATATACAAGATGTAGATTGACATTCTTAAAGAATTCATACATTCAACAAAATATTTACTGAGGCTACTAGGTGTCAAATGATGGGGATAAGAGCACTGAATAATTTATACAAAAATTCCTGGCTTGGCGCAGTGGCTCACGCCTGTAATCCCAGCACTTTGGGAGGCTGAGGCGGGCGGATCACGAGGGCAGGAGATGGAGACCATCCTGGCCAACATGGTGAAATCCCATCTTTACTAAAAATTATAAAAAATTAGCTGGGAGTGGTGGTGTGTGCCTGTAGTCGCAGCTACTTGGGAGGCTGAGGCAGAGGAATCGCTTGAACCCGGGAGGGAGAGGTTGCAGTGAGCCGAGACTGCACCACTGCACTCCAGCTTGGCAACAGATCGAGACTCCGTCTCAAAAAAAAAAAAAGAAAAAGAAAAAAAAATTCTTGCTCTCATCCTGCCGTTCTTCTGAAACTTTCTTGCTTCCTGGCTTTGGAGGTTTGGGAATTGAAGAAAATAAAGTAAAAAAGATAATAAAAACAACCAAAGTGGAAAGGTTTTTCTAGATCTAGACATCCTACTCTCTTCTTCCATACAAGATTTATGCTGATGGAACAACAATGTAAAATAAGAAAATTCCTGAGATAATTTTAAAAAGAGGGCAGAAAAAACTCATAGTAGACTTCATCAACGAATGTATAAAATGGGTAGAACCTGGAGTATTCAGTGGCAAAATCTTGGACATAGGAATACATTAACACAACATATTGGTCTAGCAAGCACTGTAGGAGACTGAAGCGGAATTGTCCAGGGAATCCCACAAAAATGGAAATGAAGAGGTCTCAGAATCTCTAGGTGCAGAAAGAAGATAGCCTTCAAAACAGCTACATGGTAAGGGTGAATCGGGCAATTACCATTAGGACAGACAGAGGAAAATGCACCTAGTATCTCTAGGTGCACAATAACATTAGTTTATATATCAGCATTACTTATCTTTTCTTTCAGTTGATAAGTATCCTATTGTAATCCATTCATTCACCCTTTGCTTGTTCATTGTTGAAACAAATTCTCCCTGGAACAAAATTCTAGTAACCAAACACACCATATTGGGGGAAACTTCCTTACAGAAGGGATGATATTAACGTAAAAAGAGGAGGAAGTCCCTTCTTCAGTTCTGGCAGGGACCTAGCTGGGGAGGAAACCTTCCCCCAAGGTAGGTGGTCTGTTGAGACCAGGCTAAACCCACTTGAGGGACTGGCATCCCCTAAAGGTGAAGAGGGGAGGAGACCCACCTCCTGGAATGTGTCCCTGTGGTCTCCAGATGATGTCTTCCTCTAATAAGGACAATTCTGCCAAAGGAATAGAATGCTTCGTCACAGGCTCAATTACTCTGTCTCCGCCAGCCTACCACCTATAAACAATTCATCAAATTAGGAAAGCGAGGAGATTTAATAAAGACATAACACATAAAGTGTAGGAAAACTATTTGTATGGCATTCTGAGACGACTAGGTCAGAGTTAACAAGTAAGGAGCAAAGTAGTTAACAATACCAATTCTGTTAACCCAGCACAACACCTGTGCTGAATGTGTTTTAAAAAATCTCCCAACCTTTATCTAAAAAGACAGGGCTACGTAACAACCGGAATGATTTTTGTCGGTGGAGGTCTAGGAAGCCGAAAGAGCAGTGGACGCCTTGACAGCTGCCAGTCTCGCGGCCTCCGCGGCGGCGTGCCCGTGTGCCTGCGTGCGCGCGGACGGGGCGGGGCTGAGGAGGGGAGTGCGCGCGCGCGGACGGGGCGGGGCGGGGCGGAGCTCGGAGGGCGGGCGCGCGCGGGGCCGTCTGGTCGGCAGGGGGCGCTGCGCACCCATGCCGCGCTCTGCCTGCCCCCCGGGTGCTGTCCGCGGCGGTTCGATTGGAGCAGCCGCCGAAGAGCGCTTGGCGCCATTTTGAAGCGGAGAGGAGGAGGAACGGCCGGGCTGGCTGCGGAAGGGGAGGGGGGAGAGAAGGCGATTGGATGCGGCGGCGGCGGCGGATCCCGGAGAGCCGCGGAGTGAGAGGAGTAGCGAGTCGGGAACCCGGAGGTAGGAAACAATTCAGTTAACGGAAAGAAAATGTCTCTCTTCTCTGGCCGCGGCGCTCCATTTTTCGGTGGCCGCCACTGCCGCTGTGTGTGTGTGTGTGTGTGTGTGTGTGGCAGGGCTGAAGCGCCGCCCGCCCGGGTGCCAGGCGCGACTCGCCTCCCGGCATTGGGGGCTGCAGCGGGCTGCTGCCTGGCGGCGGCCCGGGGCGGGGGTCGCGGGGCGCGGGCCGGCTGTGCGGTGGGGGTGGGGAGGGCCCCGACGCGCGCCTCCACGCCGCGGGCTCTGCCGCAGCCTGTGGAAATTAAACTTGCCGCTCTGATCCCGGCCCGGGCGGCGGCGGCGGGCGGTGACCTTGCGCGCGGGCGGGGGGTCCCGGGGCCGCCCGGCCGCCCGCGCCCTCCTCCCGCCGCCACCGCCGCCGCCGCGCCCCTCCCCCCGCGCCCCGGCCGGCCGGCGGCTGTTTCCCGGGCGGCAGGCGGGCGGCGCGGTGCTCCTGTTGAATCCTCCCGCGGGCGAGTTTCTCCCCCTTCCGGGCGAGGGGCAGGCGGGGACCGCGGGTCAGGGCCGCGGGCGCTCTCGCCCTCGCCACCGGGTCCCCGCGCGCCGCCTGGCCTCCGCTTCGGGCCAGGGGACGGGCTGAGCGTGACATTTTTGCGCTCTTCCTCGCTGCTAGCTGGAGGGAAATCGCGCTCACCGCGCCGCCCGGAGTGGGTACTCGGGGAACCTGAGGACCCAGTTGAGGAAGAGCCCAGCGCTGGCGTGGAGGGACTCCTCCCAGGCGACAACTGGGTTCTAGCTTTCCTTTCGGAAGGAACTGCGGGGAAAATGGTGTGCAATTGTGACTCGTTAGTGTTTTTGCACTGTTATTGTAATGCTGCTTTAAAAGTTTTCGGTCCGGAGAAAAACCTTGTTTGTTGTTGCTGCTGCTACTGCTGTTGGTTTTTGGTAGAGACGTGAAAGCTAACTCTGAAGTAGCTCGACAGTTATTTTGGAGAAATGACTGAAACCAGAAACGCCGCCCCTCGCCTTCGGAACTGCAGGCTGCTGCGTTCCTTGCCGCGGACGGGGCGAGCTCCGGGAAGGGTTGAAAGAACAGCTACCCACCCATTCCGCGCGCGTCTTCAACAGCCTCTCTACCCTAGCAAGGGTTAACCCTTTTTTATGTCGAAGAAAGTGCTCCTTGTACTTTTAGTAAGAGGTGATGGATGGGCAGTGGCGCCCCGACTGATCCTACCCTGCCGATGAAATAGTTTCGGAAACTTTGGATATAGCCTTAATTTAGAGGGTTGGTCTGCGGTGTGGAGAGAGTTGGGTAATCCTATACCATCTTCCTAATAAACTTCAAAAACTCAAGTTGTGTTTACGTGCAGGAGGCGAGCTGTAAATAAATCGTCATTACCCAATACTTGAACGGCAATATAGTCATTGTTCTCAGTTAACCCATCCAGAGTTCCCAGACAGAACGTTTTTTATATTAACTCATGTAGTGGTCAGGTAAACCCGTTAAAAGCCACAAATATGGACTTGAAAGACAGCTTTTTATGCGGTACACATGTCTGAGATGTTCGCATCTTTAGGGACAGTAAAATGAGTATTCAATGGTGTAGACGGGTTAGTTCGTGGAACATTTTGTCCTTGTATCTCATGGTGATAGCAGAAAACCGAATTAAAATTTGTAGTGGTGAATATGTAGGTGAAAGTTAACATGGGACCTTTTATGTTAAGATCGATTGATTCTCAGAAACTGTAAAAACATGTTAAGAACGTTATTCCTTAGAAATAAGATTTGTGCTTAATATACATTTACAAGTATATGTAAAAAGATGCACTTAAGACTTTATAAAAGTTATCCAAATAGGGACTTTTTCCTCCCTTTTCTGATGGTTTAAAAAATTGTCCTCTTCTCAGCTGGCGTTTACTTAAAGATGTGTTTTAAATGGGAAGGTCGTGTTTGTGTTCACCTTTTTTCTTTTTTTCTTTTCTCCTTGTTTTGGTTAAGGCTGATTTTCCCTATGTTAACTTTTACAGCAGCTTTTGTTACTCTTGTCGCCTTTATTCTCTCGTGTTATGTCTCTCCCCTCTCATTTTTACCCCCGTACTAGAGAGACATGTACTGATGATAGTGATTCTTGTCATGAGATGTTTGTATTAAGCTTATTTGTATTATATTGTGTTAAGCTTATTTGTAGTAAGATTCTACCGAGTTGACTGTTTGATGAAAGTTGTTTAATCTGTTCTGCCGCTTTGTTTAACAAAGTAACATTTTGAGGAGTAGGCTTTATCAATAATTTCTGAGGCCACAGTCATATTCATGTGGTGGAATTGGGGCAGCTCTTTAGATATCCTGGAAGCTGAGAAGTTTCGCTATTGTCTTTTTTTGTTCTATTCAGGATTTAGCAATATTTATTAATAAAAATTCAGGGTAGCACATTACCCTCCATCCCCTTCTCACCTTTTTATTAATTTAACCAAGAGTAAAGTTTTGTGGTTAGCCATCTGTTTCAGCGTCTGGTTTTTAATAATTTCTGTTTAGGATTCAGTCCATTTAGGTTGTCTCAGAAGATAACCTCTTGTAGGTCTTTGTTTCTGGGAGCTGCCTGCTCTTTCATTATGTAATATTACTTGACATGGCATTTATTTATTGTTTGTGAAACTTCTAAGAGTAATTTGGGAAAGTTAGTATGACCTTTGTTTTGTTACAAGATATAGTGCATACATGAGTGTGTGTGTATTTTTTAATTTTTAAACTTAGTTTGCCACACAAGTCATCTGTCACTTCCAGTTACAATGTGCATTTTATTTGATTTTTGTATTCCTGTTCGGGAATGTTAAAGATTCCAAAAATACTTAGTTTAAAAATAAGCCCAGTAATTTCTCTGAGAATGTATTTACTTTTTAAGCTTAGTGAAGAAGCTGCCAAATGGTTTGCAGTTCTAGCTCCTTGGAGAGTAGAGGTGAGCCCTTTTCTCACACTGTTCTGTTATGAGCCACCTGATTCTAACCATTTCCCCCCATTAGTTGAAAAAGGTTTTAGAATCCTTTCTCATTAGTTAGTTCAGAATTAAGAATAAGTCTGCTGTGTTGAGACTGTAATTGTTTTAGCTGGCATGAGTGATCATGCACAGTGAGAAAATCATGACAATAAATCTTAGGTGAATAAAATTTAGTTGTTCAAATCTTAAAGCCTGTAATTTGAGATTTAAAAAGTATCCATAATCATTGTATTCTAATAATTAGAGATTAATAATAAGTAGTAATTAGAAATACTTGGTTTAGCTGTGTAAAACTTGAAAGCTAACAGGCGTCGGGGAAAGACTGATTAAAGCAAGAAACTATTTTGAGGCCTGCCACTTTCTCCTTTGACAGATCATGACTTGATTCAATTAAAATGAACAGGTACTAAACTTCTGTATACATACAGTACCAAGGATGGTGCAATAAACAGGACTGAAGAAGACGTCCTGTCCTGTAGAAGTGTAGAGTAGTGGTTGGCTATTCACAGCAAGGTGGTGAGAACTGAGACAGACCAGAGAGTAGGATCTCTGCTGTTACTTAGTTCCGAAGGAGCAGGCCCTCCTTCCTTTTCAGTGAGAGTTGAAGTTGCTCTTTTTATATGGGAGAGTGAAATTAGCCAAGATTAGATCCCATAAGGAGAAGGAGGTGCTGTTATAACCAAGACCATTGTCTTTCTCTAGAAGAGAATGGTTAGGGACCTGGAAAGAAATGAGAGTTTGTGTTTCCTTAGGTAGGATAGGATTCTTTCTCCCCAGAGGTGATTTTAGGAAAGTAATTAAGAGATTTTAAAGGAAAGCTCTGTATCTCCAAAATACATCCCTTAGTAGCTGAAGTTCTACCAGGTAGCTTTTAGATATGGGATAGTTTGGGTTGGATGCGGAGGTGAGAGTTGCAGGCCTTAAGTACTCTATTAGGGGAATAGAGTACTTAATGAATTGTGTATTTTAAGTTAAATGTTATACAGGTGTATGGTAAAAAAAAAAAAAAAATTAATGGTACAGAGAGTAAAAAATATTACTTTTCTCCTCCCCCCACAGGTAACCCACTGTTAACAGTTTCTCAAAAGTTTACTTAAAAAAAAAAAAATTATACAAAGAGTATTGTTATACTGCTATACTGTGATTTACTATTTTATTTGTTTTATTATTATTATTATTATTATTTGAGATGGAGTCTCGCTCTGTTGCCCAGGCTGGAGTGCAGTGGGGCGGTCTCGGCTCACCACAACCTGCATCTCCTGGGTTCAAGCGATTCTCCTGCCTCAGCCTCCCGAGTAGCTGGGACTACAGGCATGCGCCACCATGCCCAGATAATTTTTGTATTTTTAGTAGAGATTATGTTGGCCAGGCTAATCTCAAACTCCTGACCTCGTGATCCGCCCGCCTCAGCCTCCCGAAGGGCTGGGATTACAGGCATTAGCCACCACGCCCAGCCTAATATTTTATTTTTTAACTGTAATTTACTTTTTTCCTAGTGAAGTCACAAGCTCTTTTCATACTGGCACATACAGATCAACATAATTATGAAATGATTAGAATATTTTATAACATAATTTATGTTTTCTGACTCCTGTTAAGTACTATGTTGTAATAGTTTACATTAACCAGCAGTGTATGAGAATACCTTTGACATGTATTTACCAACACTGGACTTTAAAAACTATATTGCGAATTTGATATATGAAATTTGTCTTGTTTTAGGTTTTATTTCTTTGTGAGTGAAGGTAAACATTTGTTTATATGCTTATTAGGGGGAGGTCATTTGCAACATATTCTTTAATCGAGTGGTTTAATGCTAGTTTAATTTATTTGCTGCCCCCACCACTTAACCTTCACCGTTACCTAAAAGCTAAGATGGTCTGAGAGAGGTGGGACTTTCAGAAGAGGAAAAATATTTTGGGGCTCGTGGCACCTTGACAGAGAGCAGTCCTCTGAATGGAGAGGCTACAGCACCTGGCTTTGAACAATTTTGGGTTAATGTGAGAATATTGAAAGCCCTTGACTTGGTGTTAACGTAAGGTAGAAGAGAAGCTGAAGCGACAGACAGGAAGGGAGATTTGAGAGTCAGGGTGAATAAATTTTGCATAGAGTCAGCCCCACCTTGTACCATCTGCTTATCCTGTCTCATCATTCCTCCCTGCCACCTTCAACTATCATTTCATTTTTATTCATATTGTCATTTGGTTTTCTTCTCTTTTCTTGTCAGGCATGGCAGCCTGGACCTGGGTATTTCAGGTGTCCCAGAGATGAGGGGTGCTTAGTTTTTGGTTTTCTTTTTTTTTTGAAACGGAGTTTCGCACTTGTTGCCCAGGCTAGAGTGCAGTGGTGCTATCTCGGCTCACTGCAGCCTCTGCCTCGCGGGTTCAAGCGATTCTCCTGCCTCAGCCTCCTGAGTAGCTGGGACGACAGGTGCATGCCACCACGTCCAGCTAATTTTTTGTATTTTTAGTAGAGACAGGGTTTCACCATGTTGGCCAGGCTGGTCTCGACGAACTCCTGGCCTCAGGTGATCTGCCCGCCTTGGCCTCTCAAAGTGCTGGAATTACAGGCATGAGCCACTGCACCTGGCCTAAGTAGAAGCTCTTGAGCTCCTTTTCCCCCTCTGTCTCTTTGGTACCATTCCTTTCAGCTTTCGACTCTCTGTAGCCTTTTGGGGTAACATAAATAGGTCAAGTCTTTATAACTGTAGTTGGAATTTAGAAGGTCACTGTCATTTAAGACTTGAACATCCCTAGGAGCATATATCATGATATGATGCTTGATAAGTGAGGTCCCTTTCTAAGGAATGCAGAAGAGCATGGTGGTTAATTTAAGCATATAGACTTAAGAGTCAAGACAGCGTGGGTTTTTATCTCCTCTAGCTAAACAAGCAATTACCTAATCTTACTAAATCTCAACTTCTTAATCTGAACAGTGGGATTGATAGCAGAAACCTCATTTTTAAAAACAGCTCTATTGAGATATAACTCACATACCATAATCCATTGAAAATATACAATTCATTGTTTTCTAGGATACTCATAGGTTTGTGCAACCATCATCACGGTCTGATTTTGGAACATTTTTGTCTCCTGTGAAAAACGCCAAGCCAAATGTAAATTAGTACAGCCATTATGGAGAATATTATGGGGGTTCCTCAAGAGGTGAGAAGGGATAGAGAGGTTGACTAAAGGCTACAAAATTTAGCTAGATAGGAGGAATAAGTTCTAGTGTTGTACCGGGTGACTACAGCTGAGCCTTGAACAGCGAAGGGGTTGGGGCACCAACCCCTGTGCAGTTGAAACTCCACATATAACTTTTATTTCTCCAAACTTAGCTAGTAATAGTCTACTGTTGATTGGAAGCCTTACTGATAACACAAGCAGTCAATTAACACATGGAGTGCAGTGGCGCGATCTCGGCTCACTGCAACCTCCGCCTCCTGGGTTCAAGCGACTCTCATACCTCAGCCTCCAGAGTAGCTGGGATTACAGGCACCCGCCACCATGTCTGCCTAATTTTTGTATTTTTAGTGGAGATGGGGTTTTGCCATGTTGGCCAGCCTGGTCTTGAACTCCTGACCTCAGGTGATCTGCCTGCCTTGGCCTCCCAAAGTACTGGGATTACAGGTGTCAGCCACCATGCCTGGCCTCCATACTGTATTCTTAAAGCAAGCTAGAGAGAAGACAATGTTATTAAGAAAATTATAAGGAAGGAAAATATATTTGCTATTCATTAAGTGGAAGTGGATCATCATAAGGGTCTTTAGCCTTGTTGTCCTCTTGTTGAGTAGGTTGAGGAGAAGGAGGAAAAGGAAGGATTAGTCTTGTTGTCTCAAGGGTGACAAGGTGGAAGAGATGGAGGAGGTGGAAGAGGAGGCAGGAGAGGCAGGCACACTGTAACTTTTACTGAAAAAAATCCATGTATAAGTGAAACTGCACAGTTCAGACCTGTGTTGTTGTTACATGTTTTCAGCTAGCTAGAAGACAGGCTTTTGAATGTTCCCAACACAAATAAATGATAAATGTTTGAAGTGATGGATATGTTAATTACCCCGATTTGATCAGTACACATTGTATGTATTGAAGTTTCACCACGTAACCCACAAACGTACAGTTTATGCTGGTTAAAAATCATAAAAATAAAAAAAACCCAAACCTACTAGCTGTCACTTCCCGTCACTCCTTATTTCATTAGTGTTTGGAATAAGCCAGGTCAAATGTTTAGGTTGGTGCCAAAATGTAATTACACAGTAAAAAAGCAGCTAACAACTTTTTGCAGGGAGACCATATGTGGCAAAGTCCATTTGCATAGTTCTAGAGAATGCGAAAATGGGATAATTACTGAATGGATGTTTGCATACTTGCATACTGTGCAAGAATGTGGTGCACAGTGCTGGATAGAGACATAAAGATGAAAGATATTCAATCAAGAGATATATATTCAAGTGGGAGGAAAGAGGCTGGTATAAAAATAATTATAAAACAAGCCAGAGTATAGTTAGTGCCTTCAGGAAGGTGTCAATACAATATTTAGAATTGGAAACTTGACAAATGGAGATTAATCATGTTACTCTGAGAGTGTAGGAACTATGAAGAACTTCTTGAAGGAGTGACCATTTTGACCAAGTCTTAGATGATGGAAAGATGGAATTTCTGGCTTTAATGAAGAGTAAAGAATGCTATGCTTTTTGAAGTCTTAAATTCTTTGTTTTTGTTTTTGTACCCTCATGGTGCCGCCACCTTCCAGATGATTGCCTCTGGAAGCTATTCCTACACCTTTTTTTTTTTTTTTTTTGATGTTTCTAATCTGTTGTGAACCTGGGGGACTAAATTACTAAATAATCTTTTATTGAGAGCCTGATGTCTGTATGAAAAGGATAACAATATATGGTCTTACGCTGTCATTTTGATATAGTTGCTTTTTTAGTTTATTCCATGGATCTTGGTTTCATCCCTGTTAATTGGCCTTACAGAATAAGTAATTCCTAGAAAATTAGCCTCGTATACATGTTTTCTTCTCCAAGGCTTCTAGTAACAACTATGTCCCCGACCATTCTCCTGAATTTCCCATCTTGTTTTTCTAGTGCACTTTTGGACCCAGCACCTCCAGTACAACATGTCTCAAACTGAGCTACCTTCTCTTACTCTTTAACATTTTTCCAACTTGGACTTTGATTAATAACATATTTCTTTCTTTCTTTCTTTCTTTTTTTTTTAAAGTTGTAGGAGATGACTAGGTTTATCATGTCAGAAACCTGGGAGTCGTCTCGACTTCTCCATCTCCCCTACCTCTCACATTAAATAAGTTACCAAATCCTGTTGATTCTGATATAGTATTTTTAAAGGTTATTATTACTTTAAATTATACATGTATGTATATATATATATGAGGGCAAAAAGAAAAAAGATATACAATAAAAAAACTCATTCCTTCCCCATCTGTCTCAAATGTTTATGTATGTTACTGTTATCTTATACCCTTCTGGAGATTTAAAAACACAACCATATAGAAGGAACCACATACTTAAACAAATAATAACACACAGTATGGGATGTCCACAGTAAAGGTACACACAGGGTCTGTAAGAAGGAGAAAGAAGCACCATGCATTCCCTAAAAGAAGAGTTAGGTATTGGGAAAACCTTCCTATTAGGTCCTGAATAGAAGATGAAAAGCAGAACTTTGGACACATAAATAAGCCGAACTGAGCTATTAATAAGCAGAGAATTATCAATTAGACACAGAGACAAAGGGTCTAACAATAGGATGCTAGAACATTTCATTGTTTGGGGGGTTCAGAGGACCTGTCTGGAAAGAAAAGAAAATGCTGGCAGCCACACACAGTGGCTTACGTCTGTAATTCCAACAGTTTAGGAGGCTGAGGTGGACTTCCTGAGGGCATAGACTTGCAGTTACTTTGGGATCTAGCGAAGATTTCAGCACATTGTAGATGATGAATATTTATTGAATATATGTAAGAATATATATATACACACACTAAACATACATGTGACAACCCAAGAAAAGGAAAATTGATACAATATTAAGCTCACAGATTTATTTAGAAATTTAAAATTTTATTTTTATTGAGGTGTAATTAAAATACAGTAAAATGTGCAGATGTTAGCTATTCACTTGGATGAGGTGTAACGATTATACACATGTAACCAATAACCACAAGAAGATGTAGAGCATTTTTATTACCCCACAATGTTCCCTTGTTGCTCTCTCCATTCAATTTCTCTTGCCTCCAAACACTCTTTGATTTCTAAATGTAGATGAGTTTTGTTCTATCTTCATACAGTGTGTGCTCTTGTGTATCTGGCTTCTTTTGCTTAACATATTTTGAGATTCATCCATGGGGCTGGATGTATCAGTAGTTTTTATTGCTGAGTAATATTTCATTGGGTGAATATTTCACAGTTTATCTTCTGTTGATGGACATTTGGGTAGAATCCAGTTTTTGACTGTTATGAATAAGGCCTATATAGGTCTTTTTGCAAGCATGTGTTTTCATTTCTCTTGAGTAAATACCTAGGAATGGAATTGCTGGTTTATAGGCATATGTGTATTTAACTTTACAGGAAACTAGTTTTTCAAAGTGGTTTTCCTTTTTATATTCCCACCTGAATATATGAATGATCTAGTTGTTTTACATCCTCACCAACACTTGGATAGTCAACCTTTTTAATTTTAGCTATTCTAGTGGGTGTGGAATGGTATCTCATTGTGGTTTTATTTTGGATTTCCTTAATATCTAGTGACATTGAGCACCTTTTTGCATGGTTTTTGACAGTGTATTTTCTTTTGTAGGATGTCTCTTCAAGCTTTCTGCCCATTAAAAAATGGATTATCTTTTTCCTATTGATATGCAGGAATTCTTAATGTACTCAAAATACAAATTCTATGTCAGATCAGAGTATTGAGAGTACTTTCTCCTGTTTTGTAGCTTGTCTTTTCTTTAACAGTGTATTTTGATGAGTGGAAGTTTTAAATTTTGATGAAGTCCAGTCAGTCAACTTTTTGTTTTATGGATTGTGCTTTGAGTTCTTTTTATTTTTTATTTTTTTTGAGACAGCATCTCTCTCTCCCAGGCTAGAGTTCAGTGGCTCCATCATAGCTCATGCATCCTGGAACTTCTGGGCTCAAGCCACCCTCCTGCCTCAGCCTCCTGAGTAGCTGGGTCTACAGATGCGTGCCACCATGGCTGGCTCTTTTTTTTTTGTTTTGTATTTTTTGTAGAGATGGGGTTCGTCATGTTGCCCAGGCTGGTATTGAACTCCTGGGCTCAAGCGATCCTCCCACCTCAGCCCCCCAAAGTGCTGGGATTACAGGCATAAGCCAGCGTGCCTGGCCCTTTAATTTCTTTTTCATGTATTATTGCAGCATCTAGGATCTTCAATACAACATTGAAAATAAATGGTGAGAATGGCTGGGTGCAGTGGTATGGTCCTGTGGTCCCAACTACTTGGGAGGCAAGAGGATTGCTTGAGCCCAGGAGTTCGAATCCAGCCTGGGCAATGTAGAGAGACCCTGTCTCTTTAAGAAACAAAAGAGGCCGGGCACAGTGGCCCATGCCTGTGATACCAGCACTTCGGGAGGCCGAGGTGGCGGGGTAGGGGGTAGGTTGCGAGGTCAAGAGATAGAGACCATCCTGGTGGTGGTGAAACCCTGTCTTTACTAAAAAATACAAAAATTATCTGGGCATGGTGGCGCACATCTGTATTCCCAGCTACTCAGGAGGCTGAGGCAGGAGAATCGCTTGAACCTGGGAGGCGGAGGTTGCAGTGAGTGGAGATTGCGCCACTGCACTCCAGTCTGGTGACAGAGCGAGACTCCATCTCAAAACAAAGAAAGAAAATTAAACTAATTTCGGTGTTAACATAAAATATGTTTTTAAATGATTTTTTTTTTAAATGAAAGTGAACATCCTTGTCTTGTTCCTGATCTTAAAGGGGAAGGCATTCAGTCTTTCCCCAGTAAGTAGTATGTCATCAGTGGATATTTTGTAGATTAAAGAAAAGAAAATCAGATAAGATGTTTCCTTCCAGTTTACTGGGATTTTAATTTAATTTAGTTAATTAATTAATTTACTTATTGAGATGGAGTCTCACTCTGTCACCCAGACTGGAGTGCAGTGGGGCAGTCTCGCAAGCTCCGCCTCCTGGGTTCAAGCGATTCTCCTGCCTCCGCCTCCCAAGTAGCTGGGACTACAGGCGCCTGCCATCACACCCAGCTAAGTCTTTTTGTATTTTTAGTAGAGATGGGGTTTCACTGTGTTGGCCAGGCTGGTCTCAAACCCCTGACTTTGTGATCCACCTGCCTTGGCCTCGCAAGGTGCTGGGATTACAGGCGTGAGCCACTGTGCCTGGCCAGGATTTTTATTTTTAAATTATGAATGGATGCTGAATTTTGTCAGATGCCTCTCCCCTTTTTGGTATTTATTGAGATTATTGTAGTTTTTAAATATTCCATTTTATTAACTTATTTAGAGACAGGGTCTCACTGTATTGCCCAGGCTGGAGTGCAGTGGTACACTCATAGCTCACTGTAACCTCAAATTCCTGGGCTCAAGCAGTCCTCCTGCCTTAGCCTCCTGAGTAGCTAGGACTACAGACATGTGCCACCAAGAACTTCCTTTAATGTTGCATAATGTATAGGTCTAGTAATAGCATCAGTTTTCATTACTTTAAATATATCTATATTTTACTGTCGTTTTTCTAGGATATTTTTGCTAGATATAGAATTCTCAGTTGATTTTTTTTTTCTTTAATCACTTTTAAGATGTCATTTTATTCTTTGGTCTCCATTGTTTCTTTAATTTTCAAGATGTTGAAAGTTATTGTCATATAAATATAACATTCATATTGAGTAGGATAAAATTATATTGTATTTATGAATTGTTTGTGTATTCTGTATGGACTTTGCTGAGCTTATTTTTCATTTATTTGTTTTTTTTTTTTGCGAGACTGAGTCTTGCTGTGTTGCCCAGGCTGGAGTGCAGTGGCGTGATCTCGGCTCACTGCGACCTCCACCTCCTGGATTCAAGCAATTCTCCTGCCTCAGCCTCCCGAGTAAGCTGGGATTACAGGTGCATGCCACCATGCCCAGCTAATTTTTCGTATTTTTAGTAGAGATGGGGTTTCGCTGGGTTGACCAAGCTGGTAACTCCTGACCTCGTGATTCGCCCACCTTGGCCTCCCAAAGTGCTGGGATTACAGGCCTGATCCACTGCACCTGGCCTGTTTGATTTGTCAGTTGATGTTTTTCACAGAATTTGGTACATTTTAGACCTTACTTAATGCCTTATCTGCCCCATTCCTATGTTTTACCTTCTGAGATTCTGCTTACATGTTATTCTGTTTAAAATTGGTCCATGAGTGTGTATTAATTTTTTTCAATCTTTCTCTGTTTTTCAGAGACTCTTTTAAATGTTGCGTTTAATATGTAGGGAAGCCTGTTTTCAATGAATGCACCCTTCAATTACAGTATTTTGTTTAAAAAATTCGATTTATCTGCTGAGATTCCCCATTGTAACAGTATTTTTCTTTAAGTCTTTGAATGTATTCCTAATAGCTGTTTTGAAGTCCTTGTTTATTCCTTTATCTGTATTAATGGACTTTTGACTCTTTTTTTCCCCCTTGATAGTAGGTCACATTTTCCTGCTTCATTTCATGAATAGAAAATTTTTGTTACAAAGTGGATATGCTACATCCTATCTCTAAACTCTTTTTATGCTTCCCTTGATGAATGTTAAAATTAGTGGCTGATTATATTGAATTTGTGGAACTTTGGTCTTCTGTTTTAAGATGGGTTTATAGGAAAGTCTGAGGTGTTGGCCAGGCACGGTGGCTCATGCTTGTAATCCCAGCACTTCTGGGAGGCCGAAGGGGGTGGATCACTTGAGGTGTCAAGAGTTTGAGACCAGCCTGGCCAACATGGCAAAACCCTATCTCTACAAAAATACAAAGATTATCTGGGTGTGATGGCAGGCATCTGTAATCCCATTTACTTGGGTGGGTGAGGCAGGAGAATCGCTTGAACCTCGGAGGCAGAGGTTGCAGTGAGCCGAGATCTTGCCACTGCACTGCAGCCTGGGCAACAGAGTGAGACCTGGTCTTCAAAACAAAACAAAAAGTTTGAATTGTCCACTAAGCCCTTCTCACCTATTCATACTTCAAGCTCATGTCTCCTCTGCAGTGGACATGAAGTGAGGTGGGGGAGGAGGGAGGGATAGCATTAGGAGACATACCTAATGTAAATGACGAGTTAACGGGTGCAGCACACCAACATGGCAAATGTATACATATGTAACAAACCGGCACATGTACCCTAGAACTTAAAGTAAAATTAAAAAAAAAAAACAAGGATAAAAAATAAGAATTTAACTGAAAAACATTGTTTTGAATGCATTCATTTCCTAAAGGAGGAAGATCAAATATTAAAACCTAACTTCTTACAGTTACATTTACATTAAAACAAAATGGGCAATGTCCAAATTCAAAAGAAAAATCAACACACTTTAATAAATGCATTTAAACTACACTGTTACCCTTACACTTGTGCTGGCAATACAAAAGAACCAACTTATTAAAAGATGTATGTGCCATCTCTAAAACCAACTCAATCTAATCCAAATGGTATTACCTAGGTTTTCTTCTAGGGTTTTTATGGTTGTAGGTCTAACATTTAAGTCTTTAATCCATCTTGAATTAATTTTTATATAAGATGTAAGGAAGGGATCCAGTTTCAGCTTTCTACTTATGGCTAGCCAGTTTTCCGAGCACCATTTATTAAATAGGGAATCCTTTCCCCATTTCTTGTTTTTGTCAGGTTTGTCAAAGATCGGATGGTTGTAGATGTGTGCTATTATTTCTGAGAGCTCCGTTCTCTTCCATTGGTCTATATCTCTGTTTGGTACCAGTACCATGCTGTTTTGGCTACCGTAGCCTTGTAGTATAGTTTGAAGTCAGGTATCGCGATGCCTCCAGCTTTGTTCTTTTGGCTTAGGATTGTCTTGGCAAGGCGGGCTCTTTTTTTGGTTCCACATGAACTATAAAGTAGTTTTTTCCAATTCTGTGAAGAAAGTCATTGGTAGCTTGATGGGGATGGCATTGAAACTATAAATTACCTTGGGCAGTATGGCCATTTTCACGATACTGATTCTTCCTATCCATGAGCATGGAATGTTCTTCCATTTGTTTGTGTCCTCTTTCATTTCGTTGAGCAGTGGTTTGTAGTTCTCCTTGAAGAGGTCCTTCACATCCCTTGTAAGTTGGATTCCTAGGTATTTTATTCTCTTTGAAGCAATTTTGAATGGGAGTTCACTCATGATTTGACTCATTGTTTGTCTGTTATTGGTGTATAGGAATGCTTGTGATTTTTGCACATTGATTTTGTATTCTGAGACTGCTGAAGTTGCTTATCAGCTTAAGGAGATTTTGGGCTGAGATGGGGTTTTCTAAATATACAATCGTGTCATCTACAGACAGGGACAATTTGACTTCCTCTTTTCCTATTTGAATACCCTTTATTTCTTTCTTCTGCCTGATTGCCCTGGCCAGAACTTCCAACACTGTGTTGAATAGGAGTGGTGAGACAGGGCATTCCTGTCTTGTGCCAGTTTTCAAAGGGAATGCTTCCAGTTTTTGCCCATTCAGTATGATATTGGCTGTGGGTTTGTCCTAAATCGCTCTTATTATTTTGAGATATGTCCCATCAATACCTAGTTTATGGAGAGTTTTTAGCTTGAAGTGCTGTTGAATTTTGTTGAAGGCCTTTTCTGCATCTATTGAGATAATCATGTGGTTTTTGTCTTTGGTTCTGTTTATATGATGGATTACGTTTATCGATTTGCATATGTTGAACCAGCCTTGCATCCCAGGGATGAAACCAACTTGATCGTGGTGGGCAAGCTTTTTGATGTGCTGCTGTTTTCAGTTGGCTAGTATTTTATAGAGGATTTTTGCATCGATGTTCATCAGGGATGTTGGTCTAAAATTCTCTTTTTTTTTGTTGTGTCTCTGCCAGGCTTTGGTATCAGGATGATGCTGGCCTCATAAAATGAGTTAGGGATGATGTCCTCTTTTTCTGTTGGTTGGAATAGTTTCAGAAGGAATGGTATCAGTTTCTCTTTGTACCTCTGGTAGAATTCGGCTGTGAATCAATCTGGTCCTGGACGTTTTTTGGTTGATAGGGTATTAATTATTGCCTCAATTTCAGAGCCTGTTATTAGTCTATTCAGGGATTCAACTTCTTCCTGGTTTAGTCTTGGGAGGGTGTATGCGTCCAGGAATTTATCCATTTCTTCTAGATTTTCTAGTTTATTTGCGTGGAGGTGTTTATAGTATCCTCTGATGGTAGTTTGTATTTCTTTGGGATTGGTGGTGATATCCCCTTTATCATTTTTTATTGCACGTATTTGATTCTTCTCTCTTTTCTTCTTTATTAGTCTTGCTAGTGGTCTATGAATTTTGTTAATCTTTTCAAAAAGCCAACTCCTGGATTCATTGATTTTTTTTTTTTTTGAAGGGTTTTTTGTGTCTCTGTCTCCTTCAGTTCTGCTCTGATCTTAGTTATTTCTTGCCTTCTGCTAGCTTTTGAATGTGTTTGCTCTTGGCTTCTCTAGTTCTTTTAATTGTGATGTTAGGGTGTCCATTTTAGATCTTTCCTGCTTTCTCTTGTGGGTATTTAGTGCTATAAATTTCCCTCTACACACTGCTTTAAATATGTCCCAGAGATTCTGGTATGTTGTGTCTTTGTTCTCATTGGTTTCAAAGAATATCTTTATTTCTGCCTTCATTTCTTTGTGTACCCGGTAGTCATTCAGGAGCAGGTTGTTCAGTTTCCATGTAGTTGAGTGGTTTTGAGTGAGTTTCTTAATCCTGAGTTCTAATTTGATTGCACTGTGGTCTGAGAGACAGTTTGTTATAATATCTGTTCTTTTACATTTGCTGAGGGGTGCTTTACTTCCAACTACGTGGTCAGTTTTGGAATAAGTGTGATGTGGTGCTGAGGAGAATGTATATTCTGTTGATTTGGGGTGGAGAGTTCTGTAGATGTCTATTAGGTCCGCTTGATGCAGAGCTGAGTTCAAGTCTTGGATATCCTTGTTAACTTTCTGTCTCGTTGATCTGTCTAATGTTGACAGTTGGGTGTTAAAGTCTCCCATTATTATTGTATGGGAGTCTAAGTCTCTTTGTAGGTCTCTAAGGACTTGCTTTATGAATCTGGGTGCTCCTGTATTGGGTGCATATATATTTAGGATAGTTAGCTCTTCTTGTTGAATTGAACCCTTTACCATTATGTAATGGCCTTTTTTGTCTTTTTTGATCCTTTTTGGCTTAAAGTCTGTTTTATCAGAGACTAGGATTGCAACCCCTGCCTTATTTTGTTTTCCATTTGCTTGGTAGATCTTCCTCCATCCCTTTATTTTTACCCTATGTGTGTCTTTGCACATGAGATGGGTTTCATGAATACAGCACACTGATGGGTCTTGACTCTTTATCCAGTTTTTCAATCTGTGTCTTTTAATTGGCTCATTTAGCCGTTTACATTTAAGGTTAATACTGTTACGTGTGAATTTGATCCTGCCATTATGATGTTAGCTGGTTATTTTGCTTGTTAGTTAATGCAGTTTCTTCCTAGCATTGATGGTTTTTACAATTTGGCGTGTTTTTGCAGTGACTGGTACCGGTTGTTCCTTTCCATGTTTATTGCTTCCTTCAGGAGTTCTTGTAGGGCAGGCCTGGTGGTGACAAAATCTCTCAGCATTTGTTTGTTTGTTAAGGATTTTATTTCTCCTTCACTTATGAAGCTTAGTTTGGCTGGATATGAAATTCTGGGTTTAAAATTCTTTTCTTTAAGAATGTTAAATATTGGCCCTTACTCTCTTCTGGCTTGTAGAATTTCTGCCGAGAGATCCACTGTTAGTCTGATGGGCTTCCGTTTGTGGGTAACCCGACCTTTGTCTCTGGCTCCCCTTAACATTTTTTCCTTCGTTTCAACTTTGATGAATCTGGCAATTATGTGTCTTGGAGTTGCTCTTCTTGAGGAATATCTTTGTGGCATTCTCTGTATTTCCTGAATTTGAATGTTGGCCTGCCTTGCTAGGTTGGGGAAGTTCTCCTGGATAATATCCTGAAGAGTGTTTCCCAAGTTGGTTTGTTTCTTTTTACTCTTTTTTCTCTAAACTTCTCTTATTGTTTCATTTCATTCATTTGATCTTCAATCGCTGATACCCTTCTTCCACTTGATCAGATCAGCTACTGAACCTTGTGCATGTGTCACGTGTTTCTCGTACCATGGTTTTCAGCTCCATCAGGTCATTTAAGGTCTTCTCTACACTGTTTACTCTAGTTAGCCATTTGTCTAATGTTTTTTGAAGGTTTTTAGCTTCTTTTGTGATGGGTTTGAACATCCTCCTTTAACTCACAGAAGTTTGATATTACCGATTGTCTGAAGCCTTCTTCTCTCAACTCGTCGAAGTCATTCTCCATCCAGCTTTGTTCTGTTGCTGGTGAGGCACTGCGTTCCTTTGGAGGAGAAGAGGCGCTCTGATTTTTAGAATATTCAGCTTTTCCGCTCTGGTTTCTTCCCATCTTTTTGGTTTTATCTACCTTTGGTCTTTGATGATGGTGACGTACAGATGGGGTTTTGGTGTGGATGTTCTTTCTGTTCGTTAGTTTTCCTTATAACAGGACCCTCAGCTACAGGTCTGTTGGAGTTTGGTGGAGGTCCACTCCAGACCCTGTTTGCCTGGGTATCACCAGTGGAGCCTGCAGAACAGCAAATACTGCAGAAAGGCAAATGTTGCTGCCTGATCCTTCCTCTGGAAGCTTTGTCTCGGAGCGGCACCCGGCTGTATGAGGTATCAGTCAGCCCCTAACAAGGTGTCTCCTTGTTAGGCCACTCGGGGTCAGGGACCCACTTGAGGAGGCAGTGTGTCCATTCTCAGAACTCAAACTCCATGCTAGGAGAACCACTACTCTCTTTGAAGCTATCCGGGACGTTTAAGTCTGCAGAAGTTTCTGCTGCCTTTTGTTCAGCTATGCCCTGCCCCCACAGGTGGAGTCTACAGAGGCAGGAAGGCCTCCTTGAGCTGTGGTGGGCTTCACCCAGTTCGAGCTTCCGGGCAGCTTTGTTTACCTACTCAAGCCTCAGCAATGGTGGACGCTCCTTCCCCAGCCTTGCTGCCACCGTGCAGTTTGATCTCAGACTGCTATGCTAGCAGGGAGGGAGGCTCTGTGGGCGTGGGACCCTCCGAGCCAGGCATGGGATATAATCTCCTGGTGTGCCATTTGCTAAGACTGTTGGAAAAGCGCAGTATTAGGGTGGGAGTGTCCTGATTTTCCAGGTACTGTCTGTCACAGCTTCCCTTGGCTAGGAAAGGGAATTCCCTGACCCCTTGTGCTTCCCAGGTGAGATGATGCCGTGTCCTGCTTTGTGGGCTGCACCCACTGTCCGACAAGCCCCAGTGAGATGAACCTGGTACCTCAGTTGGAAATGCGGAAATCACCCATCTTCTGCATCACTCACTCTGGGAACTGTAGACTGGAGCTGTTCCTATTTGGCCATCTTGGAGAGGGATCTTCCAGTTAAATTCTTAAGTATTTTTGCTGATGGAAGGAAAGCCAGGTGCATGATTACCACAAAAGGGTTGAATATGTTCACCTGCCTCTTCTGTACCTCATATAACCCCAACTGACTTTTAAAAGTTGCAAAAAATTGGCTGGGTGCGGTGGCTCAAACCTGTAATCCTAGCACTTTGGGAGGCCGAGGTGGTCGGATTATGAGGTCAGCTGATCAAGACTACCCTGTTTAACACGGTGAAACTCCATCTCTACTAAAAATACAAAAAGAAATTAGCTGATGGTGGACACTTGTAGTCCCAGCTACTCAGGAGGCTGAGGCAGGAGAATGGCATGAACCTGGGAGGTGGAGCTTGCAGTGAGCTGAGATTGCGCCGCTGTACTTCAGCTTGGGTGAGAGAGCGAGACTCCGTCTCAAAAAAAAAAAAAAAAAGTTGTAAAAATTTAGTTGGGGTTTTATGAGGTAGAGAGGAGACAGGTGGACATATTCACTCCCTTCTACAGTAGTCTAACCCAAAGTTACATTTCCATCTCTATCAGCTAGGGTTTGATTAAAGAAGCAAAATTATTGTGTGTTTTAAGAGATCTATTATAGTGATAGATGTATATATACACATATATATAGATATAGATATATATTTAATCAATTCTAGGAACCGTTTTTATGCTCCTGAGTCTGGTGCTAGACTTGAAGTTGGTAGGGCTGGCAATTGGGAAGGGATGATAGACATGAAGTGGGAGAGATCATGGTTAAACTGGAACCTACAGAGATTTGGAAGTCATGGAAGTAAGCTCAAGTTGACCCATAAGCTCAAACTTAAACCTGCATTGCTGTCTCTCTGCTTCTAAACCTGCAACTTTGATGATGTGAGCAGTAGATATGGCATACTTTACCATGGAACTGCACACAAACTGGTCCCAGGATTATTTGGAGAAGTTGGAGAATGAAATTTGATAGGCACTGGAGGAGCTGTGAGCCTACTTGCTACCCCGTGCCACCAAAGGTGAGCCAAAAGATCACAACGTGAGAAAGTGGCAGTGCTTATCTTATGTTGACCTACTGAACACAAACATGGCTACTGCTTCACTGTTGTCTTCTAAATTTCATGGAAATTTCTTTTGAGGTGAACCCTAACTCACACCCATTTGTGGAACAGAATTTAGAGAAGGGTAGTTGCAACCTAGCTAAGTTGATACAATACAAAGCCATCTCAGTTCACCCCTTTGTCACCTATGCACACCTCTTTTAATCATATTTAGTTTGCAATAAAGACGGTTGGAAAATTTTACTTTTGCTGTGCATAATGCAGCTATCCTTAGTTCAGACAACACATAAATCCTCTCCTTAAGAGAGGCTCCAAGTCCTGTTATCCATTGTTGGATTAATTTTTCTTTTACCTAAGTCACATTTTTTTAAACACTGAGATATGAGGCTAGCTACTATTAGATGGTTGTGGAAAAGGCAAGAAAATAATAAATTGGTTAATTATATACACAGTTTTTTTTTACATTAAAATAAGAGGAAAATGCTTTTTAGAGTTCTTCTGCATCAAGTTATGTGCTTATAGTTGTTATCTGTAATTACTTTCTTCCACTGCCATTCCGTATTCCCTCTGTCTTTGGCTAGCAACTCAGTTGTGGTTTCTTGCCTGGTGGGGTGAACCAAGCTTGCTTGCTTGCTTTCTCATTCATTTATTCTATAATTCTGGACCATTAGCAGTCCTGCCTGGATTGTTTCCACTAACTTTAACTATAGTCCATGGAAATAGTTAAGTGGTGTCCCAGAGGAACTCCTACATTCCAGACATACTTTTTTCTTAGCCCCCTTGAGCAGTAGCAACCCAGTTTCCCCTTGATAGTGAGACCGGTCACTCTAGTCAGTTCTGTAATCTTCATCTTTTGTTGGTTAATAGTCATGAAGAGCCCAAAGTGGCTGAGTGGCAGTCTCAGCTTACAATAATGGAACCATTGCTGCATCCCTTGGCGGAAACATTCCTTCCTTGGGAACTGAGATCTCTAGCAGAGGCTAAAATTGTGGGGATGGGAAGAAAAAAAGAAAAAACACACGCACACACAAAAGAAATGAGAACACCTTTCTATGCTAATGGCAATAAAATTTAGTAGAGGAAAAAAATTGATGGAGGCAGGAGAGAGATGATAGAATTGCTGGAGCAATGTCCTACAGTAGGAAAAGATTGACTAACTAGTGTGAGAGTTGGCTTATTTAGGAGCCCTGAGAATTTCTTGTAACATGAAGAGATGGTAGAGTATATGGGCATAGATGCATATAGGTTGGTAGATGATGTGGTGTGTCTTATGTATCAGTGGATTAGATCATCAATTGAGAGTGACAGTGAGTTTATACAAATCAATATAGGTACATATAGGTAATACTTGGGAAGTTAAGGGAGCCCAATACAAAAATGTTAAGTATAAATACATCAAGAAAGTGCATAATAAGTTAAGGGACAGGTTGCTGTTAGTGATTGAGTTCTAATTCTAATTCTGATGATATTCTCTGAAAGACAATTTTGAGGATTAGATAAAATACCTACCCTACGTAAGGTGCTTAAGGTGTAATGTCTTGATGTATTCCAAGAAGTACTCAATAAATGTTAAGTATGATTATTAGTAACACTAACAGTTACTCTGGTGTTTTGCATTCCTAACCAAATGTTCATAATAATCCTGTAATACTGTGATCTTTTCCTTCTTAAACTTGAGGAGATGGATAGAGTTGCTTAAAAGTTACCAATGTGCTAATGTTGGTAGTAGATCCAACATTTGAACCAAAAAAAATTTTTTTTTTTTGCTTTAAAAATCTAATTTTTTCCTGAGAGATATATAGTGGTTAAAAATGTGGACTTTGGAAGGTCACTGTGTTTGAGTCCTGGCTCTCCCCTTACTAGTTGTTCATCCTTAAGCGAATGATTTAACCTCTTTGTGCCTCACTTGCTAGGAAAGAGATTGCTTACCTCAGAGTTGTTGGTGAGGATGAAATGAATTAATACGTATTAAGTGCTGAGAATTTTGAGCACCGGGTAGGTCCTCAGTGTTGTTCCTCTCTTCTTAGTATTGTATCATGGTGCCTTTAGTTCAAACCTTTTAAAACCTTTCTTATTGAAAAGTTTAAGTGAGGCTGGAATTATCACTCTTTCCTTTTTAGAGCCATCTATTTTTTTTTTATAAAGTAGTATTAATCTTTATGATTTAAATTCCCTGATATAATAATTATGGATTTTACTTATGTGATTTGATTACAAATAGGGGCATTTCAGTTTGGAGAAAAACTATCCCACAGGATTTTGTCTTTTTTGTTTTTCCACTTCCTTTCTAAGCGTTTTCTGCATAGTCATTCATTTCCATGGCTTCCGTTATGTGTTACTTCCAAATCAGCATCTGACATTTTACCTAATTTCTCATTTTCATTCACTGATTTCTTTTCTTCTTTCTTCAGTTAGTCACTAAATTTACTTCTTTTTTTTTTTTTTTTTTTGAGACGGAGTCTCGCTCTGCCGCCCAGGCTGGAGTGCAGTGGCCGGATCTCAGCTCACTGCAAGCTCCGCCTCCCGGGTTCATGCCATTCTCCTGCCTCAGCCTCCCGAGTAGCTGGGACTACAGGCGCCTGCCACGTCGCCCGGCTAGTTTTTTGTATTTTTTAGTAGAGACGGGGTTTCACAGTGTTAGCCAGGATGGTCTCGATTTCCTGACCTCGTGATCCGCCCGTCTCGGCCTCCCAAAGTACTGGGATTACAGGCTTGAGCCACCGCGCCTGGCTAAATTTACTTCTTATATTATCCCAAACTCTTCTCTTCTCTGTGCCTGTTGCTTTCGGTTTAGTTGAGGTCCTTATTATTATTTTTTCATTCATTAGTGTAGTAGCCTCCTAACTGGTCTCCCAATTCCAGTCTTGTCTTTTTCTACTCCATCCTTCAGTAATTGTTAAAACAGTTTCTGTGAAAGACATTTGATCATTTTGTTCCTTTGGTTAAAACTTTTTTTTTTTTTTTGAGGCAGGGTCTTGTTCTGTTGTTGCCCAGGCTGGAGTCCAGTGGCATGATCTTGGCTCACTGCAGCCTTTGCCTCTTGGGCTCTAGTGATCTTCCTGCCTCAGCCTCCTGAGTAGCTGGCACTACAGGTGCGTGCCACCACTCCCTGCTAATTTTTTGTAGATACGGGGTTTTGCCTTGTTGCCCGGGCTGGTCTTGAACTCCTGGGCTCAAGCAATCCTCCATCTCGGCCTCCCAAACTGCTGGGATTATAAGCCTGAGCCACTGTGCCTGGCTCCCACTGCCCCCACCCCCCTTTTTGTTAACTTCCCATTGTTTGGAAGAAAAAATGTTTGATCATTCAAGGTTCTTCACACATCTGTGATCTGTCTCTGCCTCCCTCTCCAGCAGAATATTTACTTTTTAACAGAATTTCTGAGTTCTGGCATTATGAAACTATTGAATACTCTCATATTCAGTACTTTTAATTTCATATGAAATCTGCCTGGGTTTGTTCTGTTGGCAGACTTTCAGACTGTTCATCTTTTTTTTTTCCTTCACCTAGGCCATCCCTTAGGAGACTGTGCATCTTTTTAAAGACTTAATTGGCGTGATTTCTCAGGGAGTTTTCCTTACCTCAGTGCACATGTATTCAGACACCTGGAATCTTTACCTGTATTGGTACATGCCTTTATAGCATTTATCACATTTTTTTTTTTTTTTTGAGACAGAGTCTTACTCTGTCGCTCAAGCTGTAGTGCAGTGGCGTGATCTTGGCTCACTGCAACCTCCAACTCCTGGGTTCAAGCGATTCTCCTGCCTCATCCTCCCTAATAGCTGGGATTACAGGCGCCTGCCACCAAGCCCAGCTAATTTTTTTGTATTTTTAGTAGAGATGAGATTTCACCATGTTGGTCAGGCTGGTCTCGAACTCCTGACCTCAGGTGATCCACTCGCCTCAGCCTCCCAAAATGCTGGGATTATAGACATGAGCCACTGTGCCCGGCCCACATTGTTTTTTAAGAACAATTTTATTTAGATATAATTTACATACCATACAATTAGCTAATTTAAAAGCTATACAGCTCAGTGGTTTAGTATATTGACAGGCTTGTACATTTATCACCACAATCAATTTTAGAATGTTTTCATTACCCTCAAAGGAAACCCTGCACCTCTTAGGCAATGCCCTCTGCTATGGTTTGAATGAAGTTCATGTGTTGGGAACTTGATACTCATTCAGCAGTGTTTGAAGGTGGGGCCTAATTTGACATGATTAGATCATGAGAGTTGAGTGAATGGATTAATGCTGCTATTGCGGAAATGAGTTAGTTATCACAGGAGTGGATTCATTATAAAAGGGAAGCCCGTTTTCTCTTTCTTTTGCCCATGTGATGCCTTCCGTGTTATGTTGCAGTAAGAAGGCCCTCATTAGACGCTGGCCCCTCAATCTTGAACTTTCCAGCCTCCATGATTGTCAGGCAAATAAATTTCCATTCAGTATAAATTACCCAAACTGTGGTATTCTGTTACAACGGTACAAAATTGACTAAACAACCCTCAACCTTAGGCATCCACTGACTGACTTTTTGTTTATAGTTTTGCCTATTCCGGCCATTGTGTCTTAATGAAATCATGTGGTGTTTTGTAACTAATAGCTTTCATTTAGCACAGTTTTCCGAAGTTCATCGATGTTTTAGCATGTATTAGTACTTCATTTTTTCTTATTACCAAGTATTTCATTTTATGGCTATATTACATTTTGCTTGTCTATTAATCAGTTTGATGGGCATTTGGGTTATTTCCATTTTTCAGCTATTATAAATAATGCTGTTATGAACATTTGTGTACAAGTTTGTGTGTGGACATACGTTCTTTCTCTTGGGTATAAATGTAGGAGTAGAATTGCTGGATCACTTTGGTAGTTCCACGTTTAACCGTTTGAGGAAAAGCCAGACTCTTTTCCAGAGCTAATGTATCATCTTACATTCCCTGCAGCAGTGTATGAGTGTTTCAGTTTTTCCATGTTTTTGCCCATACTTCTTATTATCTGTCATCTTGATTATAGCCATTGCGGTGGGTGTAAACTGGTATCTCATTGTGGTTTTGATTTGCATTTCCTGATGATTAATGATGCTGAGCATCTTTTTATTTGTGTATTAGCTATTTGTATATCTGCTTTGGAAAACTGTGTATTTAGATCCTTTGCCCATTTTTAAATTGGGTAATCTTTTTAATATTCAGTTGTAATAATGCTTTATATATTCTAGATACAAGTGCTTTATATATATGATGTGTATGAATGTTCTCCCATTTTGTGAATTGTCTTTTTACTTTGTTGATGGTAGCTTCTGAAGCACAAAAGTTGTCAATTTTTTGTTTTTTGTTTTTGAGACGGAGTCTCCCTCTGTCGCCCGGGCTGGAGTGCAGTGGCCGGATCTCAGCTCATTGCAAGCTCCGCCTCCCGAGTTCACGCCATTCTCCTGCCTCAGCCTCCCGAGTAGCTGGGACTACAGGCGCCCGCCACGTCGCCCGGCTAGTTTTTTTGTATTTTTTAGTAGAGACGGGGTTTCACCGTGTTCGCCAGGATGGTCTCGATCTCCTGACCTCGTGATCCGTCCGTCTCGGCCTCCCAAAGTGCTGGGATTACAGGCTTGAGCCACTGCGCCCGGCCAAAAGTTGTAAGTTTTAATCATGTCTATTTAACCTATTTTTGCTGTTACTATTTATGCTTTTGGTGTCATATCTAAGAAAGTACTGTCTAATCTGGGGTTGTAAGGATATAAATCTCTTTTTTTCCCTCTAAGAATTTTATAGTTTTAGCTCTTATATTTAGGTATTGGGTCTGTTTTGAGTTAATTTTTGTATATGGTATGAAGTAGGCGTGCACATTCATTCATTCTTTTGCATGTTGATAACCTGTTCTGTCACCAGTTGTTGAAAAGACTGTTCTTTTCCCATTAAATTGGCTTGGCATCCTTGGAAAATCAATTGATTGTAAATATGAGAGTTTATTTCTAGGCTATCTGTTTTGTTCCGTTGGTGTGTATCTCATTGTGCCAGTACTGTACTATCTTAGTTAATGTAGCTTTGGGGTATGTTATGAAATTGGGAAGTGTGAACCCTCCAACGTTTGATTTTTTTCTCAAGTTTCATTTGGCTATTTTGGGTTCCTTGAATTTCCATGTGAATTTTAGGATGAGCTTGTCCGTTTCGGCAAGAAAATCAGCTGGGATTCACATTGGAGTTTTTTTTGTTGTTTGTTTTTTGTTTTTTGAGACGGAGTCTGGCTCTGTCGCCCAGGCTGGAGTGCGGTGGCCTGATCTCAGCTCACTGCAAGCTCCGCCTCCCGGGTTCACGCCGTTCTCCTGCCTCCGCCTCCCAAGTAGCTGGGACTATAGGCGCCCGTCTCGTCGCCTGGCTAGTTTTTTGTATTCTTTAGTAGAGATGGGCTTTCACCGTATTAGCCAGGATGGTCTGGATCTCCTGACCTTGTGATCCGCCCGTCTCAGCCTCCCAAAGTGCTGGGATTACAGGCTTGAGCCACCGCGCCCGGCCTGGAGTTTTTTTTTTTTTTTGAGGCGGAGTCTCACTCTGTCACCCAGACTGGAGTGCAGTGGTGTGATGTCGGCTCACTGCAACCTCCGCCTCCTAGGTTCAGGCGATTCTCATGCCTCAGCCTCTAGAGTAGCTGGGATTACAGGCACCTGCAACCATGCCTGGCTAATTTTTGTATTTTTAGTAGAGAAGGGGTTTCACCATGTTGACCAGGCTGGCCTTGAACTCCTGACCTCAAGTGATCTGCCTGCCTTGGCCTCCCAAAGTGCTGGGATTACAGGCGTGAGCCGCTGGGCCCGGTCCACATTGGATTTTTAATAGTTTACTCATCTGTCTCAAATATTTGTCTAATAATTTTTTATACTCTGTGAACCAGGCAAAGTAGATACTACTTATTGCCAGATTTATTTTACAAACGTAAAAGCATTGAAAAATTTTTTTTTTTTTTTTTTGAGATGGAGTTTCACTCTTGTTGCCCAGGCTGGGGTGCAATGATGCGATATTGGCTCACTGGCAACTCTGCCTCCTGGGTTCAAGTGATTCTCCTGCCTCAGCCTCCCTAGTAGCTGGGATTACAGCTGCCCACCACCACACCCAGCTAATTGTTTGTATTTTTGGTAGAGATGGGGTTTCACTATGTTGGCCAGGCTGGTCTCGAACTCCTGACCTCAGGCGATCCACCCGCCTTGACCTTCCAAAGTGCTGGGATTACAGGCGTGAGCCACTGTGCCTGGCCCCTCCCTTCTCTTTAAAATTTTTTTATACTTTAAAAACACAAATGGGATTATACTATGGATACTATTTTGCCTTTTCAATTTAGTGATGCATTTTGGACTTTGAGCCAGCACATAAAATGCTTCATCATTTTATGATGTTACCAAGAAATATGTAACTTTTCTATTGAAAGGCATGTGGGTATTTTCAGTATTTTGCTGTTTTGCCTACCTCTGCATATAAATACAAGAAAATGTAGCCCAAGTTGCCATTGCCTGATATCTAATCCAAGGGAACTGGACAGAAATGGGGCCAGGAACATTGTTGGAACCATGCTGAAGCCTTCTCTACCTTGGGATTATTTATTTACCAGAGACAATATAGCCTTTTTTTTTTTTTTAAATTTTGTTGAAGGTAGTTGAACTGCAGAATTTTGTTCCTTAACAATTCAAGAATCCTAACATATTGCGAGCACTCTCATTTTTTAGTTGTCCTAGTGGAAACGCCATAGTGTTTGTAAGTTTACTCTTTATATCTGAAAAGTAATATTTATCATAATAAAGAATTTTCCCTTCTCTTCCTGATATTTTCTAAGGGATTAAAGTCAGGAATAATAAACAGTTTAGATGATCCTATGCATTTTCTTCTTTTGCCTATTATTGTAATTCATCTATTAATAGTTTCTCTGACGTTGGCAGTCTTTGCGTAGAGAACTCATGTGCAAAAGAGAGCTCTCCCAGTAGTGAGATAGTGAAATTGCGTCCATATTACGTGTCTCATCCAAAACAAATTTCTGAGCTACGGTCAGACCACCTCTGAATAAATAACCTCTGGCTAGAAGAATTGCCTTATCCCAATCAGCTTAAATCTGTTTTATCCTAAGCCATTTATTTAATATAATTTAGGGCGATGAAATTATCCTGTCTTGGCTACCGGTTAGCACGACTTACAGAGTTACTTGTTAGTACTTCCCTAAATTTATTGTAGTTACATTATCAGAGAGAGGTGTAATAGTTGTGGGAGAGGTAGCCACATACGTATCTACAACATAGACATACTGTTTTGGATATCTTGGGAATAGAAAAATATGAGATAAATAAGATATGTAAATATTGGAAAGGAAGAGACCACTGTGGCAAATCCTGTTTTTTTTTTTTTTTTTTTTAAATTTAATAGCTATTCTCCCACTTGTTTCTTGCAAATATAACTCAGATTTTTTATAGGTATTCAGGGCCAGTTTGCTTCAGAGGAGGCTGGGGTTGAATAAGAGTAGTTTAAACCGGCTGTGGCATTTTTGCTTCCCTTGCTGGTATCTGGCTTAGTAATGGCATTATCTGTTTCAGTTTTTGCTAATTCAGTGGGTGTGAAATCCTCATTGTGGTCCTAATTTGTATTCTTTTCATTACAAATGAGAGGGGTACAACATGTCAGGTATTTATCGGATATTTCTGCTTTTGCAGTGTGCCATTCTTACTGTTGGGTTGTGTTTTTCATCATTATGTATGTTCTTTATATATTCTGGCTACTAACTTAGTCCCATGGTGCTGCTTTAACAAAATACCTAAGGCTAGGTAATTTTTTATAAAAAGCAGAAATGTATTTCTCACAGTTTTGGAGGCTGGGAAATCCAAGATGAAGGCACCAGCAGATTGTGTAGTCTGGTAAGAGCTGCATCCTCCAGAGGTGAATAATGCTGTGTTCTCATATGGTGGAAGGAAGGTGGAAGGGCCAGATAGCCAAACGCTGGCTGCTAGGAGCCGCTTTTTTAAGGACCTAATCCCATTCGTAAGGGAGGAGACCTTGTGGCCTAAGCACTCAGGCCCCAGCCTCTCAATACTACTACAACATTGGTTGTTAAGTTTCAACACCAGAATTTTGGAGGGGATATATTCTACTAACTTGAATTCACTAACTTTAAAAAAAAATCAGTTTTGTGAGTTGCAGATACAATAGTCCTACCTGAGATTTTGTTTTCAATGATTTCAGTTACCTGTGGTCAACCATGGTCTGAAAATACTCAGTGGAAAATTGTTATAATTAAACAATTCTTGTTCTAAGATGCCCACTGTTCTGAGTGGTATGATGAAATCATGTGCCATTCTGCTCCATCCTGTCCAGGGTGTGAATTATTCCTTTGTCCAGTTACCCGTCCAGTGTAATACTACTGGCCCATTACTGTATATGTATAAAAAACCAACTGTGTATATAGGATTCAGTACTGTATGTTTCGGGCATCCACTGGTGGTCTTGGAACATATCCCTCATGTACCTTCTCTCTTGTTGAAGTTAATAATTTTACTTTTTTTGGTGTCTTGTGAAAAACAGTCTTAATGTAGTGAGATCTTTTATGGTTTACATGGGCATTCATGTATGTATTTATATTTACTTTTGTTTAAGAAGTCATCTCTTCAAACTTGGGTAATTAAAATAGTCTCCTGTTTTAAAGCTTTGTCTTTCATTTCAGTCCACTGGGGTTGCTTTTTTTCTTTTTTCCCCACCAGTAGTGGAACAGGGATTGATACTTATTTTTTGCTGTATGGATAGTTTTCACAACCTCATTCTTTAGAGTCCATCTTTTCTGCAGTGATGTGCAGAATGAACTCTCATAATCAAGTGTCCATATACGTGTGAATCTGTTTCTGGACTCAGTTCTGTTTTGCAGCCTAATTGTCTTCACTGTCATACCACACTTCCTTAATTATTATAGCTTTATACAAATCTCACTGTCTGGCAGGGCAAATCCCCCTACCCTGTATTTCAGAGGTTGTTTGGTTCTTTGCATGTCCAAGGGATTTAAAAATTTGGTGCTAAGGTCTTTGAGGTACCCTGTTGGGGGAGAGTTGACGTCTTTATGGTATTGAGCATCTTTATGATATAAATATAGTTAGAGTTACATGTCACTTAACAACAGGGGTACATTCTGAGAAATGCTACTTTAGGCAGTTTATTCACTATGTGAACATGGTAGAGTGTACATAGGCTATATGGTATAGCCTGTTGCTCCTAAACCACAAATCTGTACAGCATGTTACTGTTCTGAATACCATAGGCAATTGTAACACGGTGGTATTTGCATATCTAAACATACAAAAGGTGCAGTAAAAATATGATATAAAAGATAAATGTAGAGTACTTACTATGAATGGAACTTGCAGGACTAGAAATTTCTCTGGGTGAGTCAGTGAGTGAGTGGTGAGCGAATGTGAAGGCCTAGGACATTACTGTACACTACCGTAGATTTCATAAATACTGTACAATTAGGCTATGTTAAATTTATTTCAAAAAAAGTATGATATGATGATTTATGATGTCACAAGATGATAGGAATTTTCCAGCTCTATTATAATCTTATGAGACCACCATTATATATGGTTTGTTGTTGACTGAAATTGTTACATGGCACCCAGGATATAGTAACTTTCTCCACATAGGTCTGCGACATCTTTGGTTAAATTTTTTTTTTTTTTTTTGAGATGGAGTTTTGCTCTTGTTGTCTAGGCTGGAGTGCAATGGTGCGGTCTTGGCTCACTGCAGCCTCTGCCTCCTGAGTTCAAGTGATTCTCCTGCCTCAGCTTCCCTAGTAGCTGGGATTACAGGGGCCCGCAACCACACCCAGCCAATTTTTGTATTTTTAGTAGAGACAGTGTTTCATCATATTGGCCAGGCTGGTTTTGAACTTGTGACCTCAGGTGATCCACCTGCCTCGGCCTCCCAAAGTGCTGGGATTACAGTCATGAGCCAATGTGCCCGGCCCTGGTTAGATTTTTAAAATGTATCTTATAATAAACTTTTTGGTTTAAAATTACATTTTCAGCTGCTTTGGCTGATATATGGAAATGAAACAGATTTTTTTTTTTTTTTTTTTTTTGAGACAGAGTCTCGCTCTGTCGCCCAGGCTGGAGTGCAGTGGCCGGATCTCAACTCACTGCACGCTCCGCCTCCCAGGTTTACGCCATTCTCCTGCCTCAGCCTCCCGAGTAGCTGGGACTACAGGCGCCCACCACCATGCCGGGCTAGTTTTTTGTATTTTTTAAGTAGAGACGGGGTTTCACCGTGTTAATCAGGATGGTCTCGATCTCCTGACTTCATGATCCGCCCGTCTCGGCCTCCCAAAGTACTGGGATTACAGGCTTGAGCCATCACGCCCGCCTGAAACAGATTTTTTTGTCCACCTTGCTAAGTTTTAATTTTTACAATACTAATTTTTTGAGTTTTTGTATAGACAGTACTATCTCCTGCAAGTAATGAGACTATAGTTTCTTTCCAATCCTTATGTCGTTGATTTCTTTTTCTTTTCTTAGTGTGCTGACCATTGTCCTTTGGTAACTTGTAAAAAGTGGTAGTGATGACGGGATTCTGATTGTTTCTGGCTTTAGAGGAAGTACTTGATGTGTTTCAACATTAAGAATGATGTTTGATGTTAGTTTTGGGTAGATAACCTTTGTCAGGTAAACATTTTCTTTTATTGTTTTTAACAAATGGGTACTGTTTTCTACATTTGTTGGCATAGTTTTCTTCTTTCTGTTGGTGTGGTGAATGATAATAAATTTTTCTGATAGTAAACCAACCTTGCATTATTAGAATAAACCAAGCTTGGTTGTGTAATATAGCTACACTGGCCAACATAGTAACCACTAGCTACATTTCAAGTACTAACTGTGGTTATGTCTCTAATATTGGAAAAACAGAAATTACAGAACATTTCCATTATCGTGGAAAATTCTGTTAGTGCTGTGGTACAGATGTCTTTTTAAATACATTACTGAAGTTATCTGACTAATTTAATTACGTATGCTTATCTGTTTTCGTGTCAAACTTTTACTTGTTTCAAGAGACGGAATGGCTGGGTGCGGTGGCTCTCGCCTGTAATCCCAGCACTCTGGGAGGCTGAGGCAGGCAGATCACTTGAGCTCAGGAGTTAAAGAGCAGCCTGGGCAATATGGCAAAATTTCGTCCCTACAAAAAATAAAAAAATTAGCTGGGCCTGGTGGTGTGTTCTTATAGCAATCCCAGCTACCCTGGAGGCTGAGGTGGGACGATTGCTTGAGCCTGGGAGGCGGAGGTTGCAGTGAGCCAATATTGTGCTGCTGCGCTCCAGCCTGGGCGACAGAGCCAGACCCTGTCTCAAAAAAAAGAGAAGGTGGAAAGTATTCTCTTTGTTTTCCGTGTTCTGGAATCATTTGTATAAGATGGAGACAGTTCTGTTCTTCCAAAATTTGAAACAGTTCATCAAGCCTGATGTTTCTTTTTGGGAAGATTTTAACTTAGTTTCTTTAATGATTACTGCTCTATTCAGGTTTCAAATTTCTTCTTGACTAATTTTTTGTTAATTATATTTTTTCTAGGAAATATCATCTAAAATAGCAAGTTTATTGGCATAAAGCAGGACTTAGTAAACTATGGCCTGTCACAGGCTGCCTGCCTCTTTTTCTAAATAAAATCTTACTGGAATATAGCCACACCTAATCATATTGTCTGGTTGCTTTAGTGCTATAAATGCAGAGATGAGTAGTTATGACAGAAGGTATGAACCCCAAGCCAAAAACATTTACTGTCTGGTCTTTTAAGAAAAAGTTTGCCAATCTCTGGTTTGAACTACTCTTTATCATTCTTTCAATATTTCTTTTAATCTCTGTATTTAACATCTCATTTTTTTCCCTAATGTTAATTTTTTTTTTTTCTATTCTTGATCAGCCTCACTAGAGACTTGCTAATTTTGGGCCATTTAGATGCATTCTCTTATTTAATTAACTAATTTCTGCTCTTTTTAAATCTTCTTTCTCTGTTCTTTGAATTCATTCTCATTTTATTCTTAATTTCTTTTCCTGGCTTAAGTTTGTTGCTTAGCTTATTTGTATTAAACGTTCCTCTTTTCAGTATAAATATTTAAGGCTATATATTTCCGTTACTATACCACGTTTCCTAATTCCTACAAGTTTTGTATGTATTATTTTCTTTACTACTCAATTATAATTATTTGCATATCTTTACATTTCCTAACATAGGGAAATGACTTTTTTTTTTCTTTTTTTTTTCTTTTTTGTAATTATCATCTCTTTTTTTTTGTATTTATCGTCTCTCTCGACTTTGGAGAGATGAACAGGCAGAAGATCCAGCATGGAAGCTTGGAGCGCAAACTTGGGATTCCAAAATGGGGTAGAGGCAATATATATTAGGATCTTGGCAGCAGCCAAAATGGACTATTCTGTGGCCAGCGAAGTCATTTGCAGGGACCTTGAGGTTGGGGTACAGGATGAGCTGAAATGAAGGGACTCGTTGACCCGTGTACACCAGGCCGATCGGGTGAGCAGCACTGGGCAATCTGGGTAGTGTGTCTGCATTTCTCGGGCTGACTCTGGTGGTAACTCCACCCTCTGGTACTGGCGGTTGTGGAGTTTCTTGTTTTTGGTGAATATGCTTGCATTTGGCTTTCTTGAGTTTTGCTCTGTGATTCTTGAACCAGACCTTTACGCAGATCCTTTGAGCCTGGCATGCTTCAATCCAGATGTGTGCCTGGATTCAGGTCCAGGGATCATGACTTTTTTTTTTAACTGACAATTACATTTTAGTAAGGAATATGTGATGGGTGAGATTTGAATTAGTTTGAATTTGTTGAGACATGCGTTATGTACCAAATAGTCATTAGTTTTTGTACATGTTATATGTGTGCTTAAAAAGACTGTGTAAGGGTAAAGAGTTCTATAAATGACCAACAAAACTTACTTGTTCATTACCTTGTTGAAGTCTTCTATGTCTTTACTAATTTTTGTAGTATATAATCTATCAGTAGTGGAAAAGTGTGTTAAAACTCTTGTACTGTGCCGGTGGACCTGTTGGTTTATCCCTCCAGGTCTATCAGTTTTTATTATTTTCATAGTTTAATAGTTAATATAAATTAATTTTTTCTGATAATTTGAATCTTTTAATCATTTTGTGATGGCTTCTGTATGTGTTATAATTCTTTGTTTTTAAAAATTTATTCGGTGTGATAAGAATGTAGGTGCCTGTTACAGCCCATTCAGGTTCTTGCCTGCTGCACAGATAAAGCCAGTACACTGAGCCAACAGTTATAGCAGCAGAGAAAGAATTTAGTTGCAAGGCAGCTGAGTGAGGAGAATGGGAGATAGTTCTTAAATCTGCCTTGCCAAGAATTTGGAGACTAGGGGTTTGGCAGGCAGGCAGGGGTTTAGGGGATGAGTTCTGCTGCCTGGTTGGGTTGGAAATGAAATCACAGGGATGTCAACTGTTTTCGTGTGCTGAATCAGTTCCTGGGTGAGGGTTACAGGACCAGTTGAGTCATTTTCTTGGTATGGGTCGCTGGTCTGCATGGCATCAGTTGGTAGAACAGAATGCAAAGTTTGAAAAATATCTCAAACACTAGTTTTAGGTTTCATAGTAGTGATGTTATCTGTAAGAACAATTGGAGAAGTTACACATCTTGGACCACTGGCTACACGATTCCTGATCAGCAAGTAATTATAAAAAAAGGGGGTTAGGGAACAATGACTGGTTACTGTTTATGCCTATATCTTAGTAGAATTGAGGCCCCTACCATAATTCTAAGCTTGTGGCCTTGTGTTTGTTACACAAAGTTGGTTTTAGTCCCTCAACAAGGAGGGGTGGATTAGTCTTGGGAAGGGACTGTTACCCTCCTTGGTTTAACTATATATAAACTATAAACATAGTAAAATTGTTAGCCTGACCTATGTATAGGAATAAGCAAAGGCAATTAGCTTGTGAGGTTAGAAGCAAGATGGAGTCAGTTATGTTAGATTTCTCTCACTGTTATAATTTTACGAGGGAGGTCTTATACCCACCTTTCTTGTTGTTATAAATTTCATTTTCTTTTTGCCTTATTTTTCCCTTTTCTTTGCTTGCATTTTATTTATTTATTTTCTATTTTTAAAAAAAGTTTAGTTACTTTCATTCTTCCACGATCCATTTCTTTTTTCTTTCTGTTAGGGAAATTACAGTTTATAATCTATTTCTTCCTTTTTTCTTTTTTTGTTTTTGTTATTAAGACAGAGTCTAGCTCTCTCTCCAGGCTGGAGTGCAGTGGCGTGATCTTGGCTTACTGCAACCTCCACCTCCCGGGTTCAAGTGATTCTCCTGCCTCAGCCTCCCAAGTAGCTGGAAATACAGACGTGTGCCACCACGCCCAGCTAATTTTTGTGTTTTTAGTAGAGATGGTGTTTCACCATGTTGGCCAGGCTATTCCTTTTTTTTATTTTTTATTTTTATAAAAAAAATTGTTACACTTGAAATTTTGCCTTGTGTGCTTAATTCCCTTAGCTCTTTGCAAAATGGACACAAAGGCCCTTTTACCAATCTGGTCAATATTCCCCTTCCAACTTCCATGTTGATGTTGCCTAGCATTTTATTCTCCTTTTTATCCCCCAAGTTATACATGATATTATGTATTTATATTCCGCTTTCATGTTTAGAGTTTCTTTTTCTTTATTTTCTCTTACTAAGATTTCAAAGTTGTCTTTCTGTCCTCCAGCATCTCCTAATTTCATTAAAAATTTTTCATCTGTTTGTCTCTTGGCCCTGCATTTTGGGTAGTTTCTTCAGTTACTAATTTTTATAAAACTCTAGGCACGTTTAATGTGCTTAACCTGTCCATTGAGGTTTTGAAATCAACAATTACTTTTCATTGAAGTATTTGTTACTGTTCATTCTCTTGTTATTTGCAGCAGCCTCTTTCTGCTTGCTGATTTTGTGATTTCAGTTTTAAAAGTTTCTTTAAACATTCATATTTTATATTTTGACAATGAAATTTCAACATCTGAATTCATTGGGGCATGAATCACTCTTGGTGTTTGCTTTTCTTATGTGTTTGTTAGTCCTTGGGAAAGGACTCATGTTTTGTTGAGCTTGATACGTGGAAAATTTTGGTGCCTAAATTGAGAATTTTTTTTAACTCCACAGAAGATTTGTGTTTGCTTCTACTGAGAAATAGGATTTGTCATCTACCTGAGAACTTTCTAGAGTCCAAGCTTAATTGGCAAAAGGGCAAATGCTGATATGCACCTTTGCCCTTTTGCATCTCCAAGTGCATACTACTTACTGTTTGGGTTTCAATTTACCCTTTTTTTTTGTGCAGATGAGAGACGGATGGTGAGTGTGGAAATGAAGGTTGGGTGTGGGTAGGTTCTTGTAGATTTTCTTACTTCTTTGAGCTCAGCAATGTAATAACAGCTTTCTGCTGGATTTATTGGGCGTTTCAGAATATATAGTATTAATATATATATTACTGGAAATGGATGTTCAATTTTTAAGCTGTATCTTTTCATTCATTCGCTCATTCATTCATTTATTCATTCATTTTGAGACAAGATCTTACTCTGTAGCGCAGGCTAGAGTGCAGTGGCGTGTTCACAGCTCACTGCAGCCTTGACCTCCTGGGCTCAAGCGATCCTCTCACCTGAGCCTTCTGAGTAGTTGGGACTACAGGGTGTGAGGTGATGAGATCATAACTGTCTGCAGCCTTAAACTCCTCATCCTCCCATCTCAGCCTCCCGAGTAGTTGGGACTACAGGTGTGCACCACCATGCCTGGCTAACCTATTTTAGTTTTACATATACAAATCTCTGCACATTTCATTGTGACAGCACTAAAAATTAAAAAAAATTCTTTTGTGTTTTTCTGTATGAATGTTTAATTTTATGTACCTGTTGTTATTCTTAGTTTGTGTACCTCTTTTGAACTATTTGAGTCTCCTGATGTACTTGTTTTATCCTGATGGGGTTTTATGTATAAGTGGAATTTCATTTTATTTTAATTAATTTCAGGTATTTTGAGATGTTATTGAGATAATTTCTTAGGCTAGAGTTTGTAAATCAGGTTTTAATTGAAGTAGAAAACCTCAGAATGAAGTATACACAAGAAGGATGTTGTTTAATGAGACATTTTTTTCCCCAGTGTATTTATGTACCATGTTGTGCTGCAGTAAAAAAAAAAAAAAAAAAAAAAAAAAAGTTTGAAATGCATTGTCCTAGCTTTTAGTCTGTGAATTGTAGCCCAGACCAGTATTATTATTATTTTTTTATGAGACAGGGTATCGCTCTGTTGCCCAGGCTGGAGTGCAGTGGGGAAGATACTTGGCTCAACTGCAGCCTCCGTCTCCTGGATTCAAGTGATTCTTGTGCCTCAGCCTCCAGAGTAGCTGGGATCACAGGCATGCACCACCAACGCCTGGCTAATTTTTGTGTTTTTAGTAGAGATGGGGTTTTGCCATGTTGGCCAGTCTGGTCTTGAGCTCCTGAACTCAAGTGATCTGTCTGCCTGGGCCTCCCAAGGTGCTGGGATTACAGGCGTGATCCACTGCATCCAGCTCCAGACCAGTATTCAAGTGAGATGTTTTGTAAAGCTGAGCTGCTTTGAAGGTCTGGGGCACCCATAATCCCTTTCCTACTGAATTGTTGAAGGGCTAGAGGACCCTGTGAATGCAGTTACAGGTGTGGAGGGAGATAAGCCAGACTGTGGTCCTATGTTCTTCCTCAACTACAAACAGAACTTTGCTTTTTCTGTATTTTGTAACTTAGAATTTAGGGGAGATTTGGCTTGAAAAGAGGGCTCATTTGCTAAAGTGTATTGGAAAACCATTGTTAGATAATCAAGGCTTTAAGGCTGAATTCGACCTTGTCTTTAAATAAACCATTAAATAGGCAACGTTTGGGAATTTTTTCTTCTTTAGTTATTGTAGTCAGTCTTTGGTTTTGCCTCCTGCTTTTCTAGAACAAATGTAATGAGGAGCCTCCTGTCACCATCCTACTCATTTTTGGCATGTTTTCAGTCTCGATGGTTTTTTTATTTTCTTTGCCTTGTCTGCAGTGAAGAAAGAGTAAAGGTGTTGTACAATTGTGCAACTTACAGACATCTATGAGAATCCCTTATAAATGTACAGTGAGGCATTCCTAAATGTTCTGTTCGTGGTGTCCTTAGTGTCTCATCATTTTTTCATGGAGCCAAAATAGAATATGTAACAGCTCTGTTTTAGTTAGATACAAGTAGCCTAATAAGTATTTATGGTTTAAGAATTATATGTTCAATCAAATAAAAACATTCCCTTTTTATCCTTAAATAATGACATATGCTTACTGATCTGATATGTGTGCCTGTTGGGCATATGCAAAGTTCTTAAGTCTTAGAATCAGACTGAATACTGCCACCTTTGTTTCCTGTTTTCCATTGATTTCTACCTAGTACTTTTTATCACATCAGTTGCCGCAAAACCTAGCTTCTCAAAGATATATTACCTTCAAAAAGAAAGTAGAACAATGATCTCATATTCAAATGGAACTACCTTGAGCTAGTAAACTTACCTGGTGTCTGACAGATCTTGAGAATAGCTGTATTTTCTTTGAGAACTTAAAATATCCCCCAATGCCGGTGAATTTGCTGTGGTATCTAGGGGGCTCTGAGATGTCTTGTTTTACAGTTTGGTAACTGCAGGTGCAGTGCTTTACAATCTGTGCAGTAATTAAGCAGATGGATGCTGTCTACATTTTATGGAAGAGAAAATGGAGTCAACTTTGTAGAATTAGTTATAGAAATTTGTACAAAGCTGCTCTGTTGTGTTATTTGCATCTCACAAGACAGTATATACTTTATAGTTTATTTCTGATTGGTACTTTAAAAATATGTAGTTCATTTCCTGGATTGTTTTTTATTCTTTTTGAGGAAGAAAGTTTTTAATTTTTTTTTATGTTTGCAAGGGGGTTGAAAAGAAGTATCTTTTTTCTAGCAGAACCGTTTTCTGTATTGCAGTTCTTTGCATTGTGAGTTTGTTTTCCTGGGAAAATGAAGGAAGAAATAGAAAAATTAATTTGCAAATTAGTAGTTGCAGTAATTGCATTAATGAATCTGTAAAGAACAGATTATATTTAATATTGCTGGAGTGATAAGTATTAAAGATTGCCAAAAACTGCAAGTACATGATACAGTAAGATAATAGAATTGTAGAGTTTTAGATCTGGAAGGTGGGATGAGGATGGAGACGAGGGTTGGGTCATCTAATTCTGCCATACCGTTTAAGATGTTACAGTGGGAGGTGGAGGAGAAAGTAAAAAGAGAGAGAAAGAGAGGTTAGTGGGAAGGAGGAGAAGGAGGAGGAAAGAGGGTGATACTGTATGATTGTGTTCTTGTTAAAGGCAGAAGCACTTTTGACATTTCAGAATATTTACTCTCTTGACTCCTGCCAGTGTATATAATCTAGAATAGATCTGTTGCCCAATCTTCATTTAAAGTTCAGTTTTAAGGGAAAAAAATGTTAATAGAGAACAGCTTTGAAGGATAGGCAATCCATAATACCTATAGATTATTAGTTTTCTTTCTTTTAGGATTGCTTTCAAAAAATACTTTATTACAAATACTTTGAAATAACGTATCTACAAGAGATGTATCCTTCCATCCCAAGCTCAAATCATTTCTAGATTCCATTTTTACATATTTGCAGTAATAATACAAGTAATTTTGGGCTTGGTGTGGTGGCTCAGGCCTGTAATCCTAGTACTTTGGGAGGCTGAGGCAAGTGGGTCACTTGAGGTCAGGAGTTCGAGAACAGCCTGGCTAAGGTGACACTTTCTCTACAAAAAATACAAGCTCCGGATGTGGTGGCAGGTGCCTGTAATCCCAGCTACTTGGGAGGCTGAGGAAGGAGAATTGCTTGAACCTGGGAGGTGGAGGTTGGCATGAGCTGAGATTGTGCCACTGCACTCCAGCCTGGGTGACACAGCGAGAGTCTGTCTCAGAAAAAAAAGAAAAAATTATGCTCTATACTTCCCATTAATTTAATTATCTATTTTTCGGTGTTTTTTATTGCCCAATAGGTACCTTTTTGGTGTATGTTATAGTAGTGTTTATTTTACAAAAAATACTATTAAACCCACACGTGTGCACATACAACACACTTGAGCATTCCCACTCGTTAGTACATTAATATTATTGGCTAATGCTGTTATTTTTTTCTTTGTAATGACTGCATAATATTCCATAGTAAAGATTTACCACACTTCATGTAGCTGTTCTCTTGTTGATGTCAGATTTTTTTTTCCCGCTTGTTGTAAACAGTGCTAAGATACATATTCTAGTACATTTATATTGACATTTTTATTCCTGTGAGAATTGGAAGAGAAGTATTGTTAGGTTGAAGGGAATGTGTCATTAAAATTTAATAGATATTAACACAATTCTTTTCAAAAAGGCTGTAATAATTCACATTTCCAATAACGTCTAACAGAACACTGGTTTTCAGATTTTTCTCTGCGAAACTTCTTGACAAGAGAAGTTGGGGATATTGGAATACCCATCACTCAGTTCAGCCAGAGCAGCTCTCTTTTAGCCTGTTTGATATATTGCACATTACTATAATGTTTTGGTTAGAAGAGTGTGTTTCACGATTAAAATAAGTTTGAAGAATCATTGCTCTGAGTTGTTCGTTTTTTGTTTTTTGTTTTTACCTTTTCCTTTTTTTCTAGGTCAAACCAGACATTGAGATCACTGGCTTTTTGGATACCTTGTGTTGGCTACAATTTCTGTAGAATTTTTTCTACTGAATCATGTTTTAAGTACTTTGAATTGTACTTTTGCTTGCATTGAAGAATAAAAAGACTAAAACTCACTTCTGTGCTTATTCTTGATAGAGTCATCCATTACATTACCCACTGACCCATTAGGTTTCAGCGAGGATGCAGATGTCACATAAAGCTTCACTTCTCAGTAGCTCTTAGACAATGTTAATCCTATGGTTGATATTTCTTATTCATCTTATGCCCTTTGATTTATTAGTTTTGTACCTTACTTACAGTGCTTTTATAGTTTATTTTTGAAATAAACCAAGAAGTTGAGTGTGCCTCTCTGGCCATTTCCAGCCATATAACCATGTAAACAGGTGTGATGTAGTTCTAATTCTGCCATTTGGGAACTTTCTGATCTTGGGCAAAATCAGCGAATTTCTCTTGTCCCAGTTTTCTTCATTTGTTAAATACGGATGATAATAAAATCAGAGTTGATGATTTTCCAAAAACATCTTTCAGCAAATTCAGTGACCAGTTTATAGGCTTTTAATAGGTTACTTAATGAAAGCCAAAAAGAAAAGAAAGAAGATACCCAATTGCATTCACCTAACAGAAAGTGAATGTAGGGGCCAAGACAAACATAGTTCAGATTTGGAGTTTCCAGGTGGTGTTCTTTAACGTCCTTGAGATATTAGAAGCAGTGTTCCTTAACTTTCTTTTTTGACTGTAGACATTAGAGAATACATCACAACCTCTGATCCTTCTCCCCAGAAAAATGTACATTATCACATGCATGCAAACTCCGTATACTCTTTTAGATGACTATAGATGGCTCATAGACCTCCTGAAGACCATTTATGGGTTTCCTATGTAGAACCTAAGTGTAAGAACAGACCTAGAGCAGTAGTTCTCAGTGTGGGGTGTTTTTGCCCTGCAGGGGACACTTGGCAATATCTGGAGACATTTCTGGTTGTCACAACTGGGGATGGTGATGGTGTTTGTGCACTACTCATGTCTAGTGGCAGAGCCCAGGGATGCTGCTGAACGTTCTACAATGTACAGGTGCATCCTGACCTCTACCTGCAATAAATACTTTTTGGCAAAAAACCTGAGAGTGCTGAGGTTGAGAAGCCCTGATCTAGAGGAGGTAATGAATGGGATTTCTTAAAAAAAAATCCTTCAGAAATGTAATTGTTCTTTGGCCTTCTTTGATAGTAGTTGGGTAGTAGATAGTGAAGGGTTAAAATCTCTGGGCCTCACTCTGTGTTGAGTATTCTTCCCTCAGGTATTTGCATGGTTTATCATCATTCTTTTTCAGGTTTCTGCTCAAATGTCACCTGGTCATAGAGTCCTTTCCAGTCTTTGCAAGGTAAAACAGCTCCCTCCCCTACTTATTCTTTTCTTTTTTTTTTTTTTCCCCCTCAGATGGAGTCTTACTCTGTTGTCCACGCTGGAGTGCAGTAGTGTGATTTCAGCTCACTGTAACCTCTGCCTCCTGGATTCAAGCCATTCTCCTGCCTCAGCCTCCCGAGTAGCTGAGATTACAGGCATGCGCCACCATGGTCGGCTAATTTTTGTAGTGTTTTTATGGAGACATGGTTTCACCATGTTGGCCAGGCTGGTCTCGAACTCCTGTCTCAAGTGATCCAGCTGCCTCGGCCTCCCAAAGTGTTGGGATTACATGCATGAGCCACCACACCTGGCCACCCCTATTGACTCTTTTTTTTGTTTCTTTGAGATGGGGTGTCACTCTGTTGCTCAGACTGGGGTGCAATGTTGGGATCGTGGCTCACTGTAGCCTCGACATCCCTAGACTCAGGTGATCCTCTCACCTCAGCCTCCTGATTATCTGGGACTAATTTTTTTTCATATTTTTTGTAGTGGTGGGGTTTCACTGTGTTGCCCAGGCTGGTCTCAAACTCCTGGGCTCAAGCAGTCCACCTGCCTTGACCTGCGAAAGTGTTAGGATTACAGGCATGAACCATGGAGCTTGGCCCCTATTTTTCTTAACATTTCACGTTATCTAACACACATTTGATGTTTGTTGTTTGTTTGCCTTCAACTTTAATATAAGCTATGCTATGAGAACAATAATCTTTGGCTTTCTCCTACTGTTATATTCCCCAGTCAACAGTACTCAACAGTACCTGGGATATAATGGGTGCTCAATAAATATTTGTTGTTGAAAGAATGAATGATCTCTCTGTATTGTGGCAAGTCTGATTGTATTGTTTTTGCAGAGCCCAATGTTTTAGAGATCAAAGGTGCAGTAAAGTTGACAGTTTTTTGTGAAAATTAGGAGTTCTTACCTAAGTTGTCAGTTGGATATAGTATAGGCTAGGAATATGCATCTAAAGGCAAAGCCAGGATTTAAGGAAAAAAAAAGTTCTTTGGCTTCTTTGCAATACAAATTGAGCACCTGAAGTTGTATTCTAAACTGTTTTCTAAACTTGTGTGACCATAGGAATTGTCTGAGACATTCCTTAAAATTGGCAGAATCTGAAACTTCTCCCCACACTCGCTGAATCAAAATTTCTAGAGGAGGAACCAGAATATCCTTATTAAAAACAAAGAGGGAAAGAATAATCTTCAATAGATGACACTGGGACAACTGGATTTCCACATGCAAAAGAATTAAGTTGGACCTCTCCTTCACATAGCAGATAAAAATGATCCATGATGTAAATATAATATTTAAGCGTATATACTTTTAGAAGAAAATATGGGAGTAGAATTTTATGACCTTGAATTTATTAGCACAAACAATAAAAAATATATATTGGCCTTTTAAAAATTAAAAACTTTTCTGCATCAAAGGACATTATCAAGAAAATGAAAACATAACCTACAGAAGAAAATTTTTGCAAGTCGTATCTCTAACAAGGATTTAATGTCCAGAATATGTAAAGAGCTCCTACAAGTCAATGACAAAAAAAAACCTAATTTAAAAGTGAGCAGTGATCTTGAATAGACATTTTTCCAAAGATACACAAATGACCTGTAAGCACATAAGATACTCAACATCATTAATCATTAGGAAAATAAAAATCAAAACCATAATGAGGTTATGCTGCACACCTACTAGGATGGCTATAAAGAAACAAAACCAAACCAAAAATAACTGTTGGAGAGGATGTGGAAAAATTGGAGCTCTCATTTGCTGGTGTAGCTCGCTGCTGCTGTGAGAAAAAGTTTGGTGGTTCTTCAAAAAGCTAAACATGAAGTTACCATAAACTTAGCAATTCCGCTGCTAGCTGTATATTGTAAAGAATTGAACAGGGACTTAAATGGGTATTTGTACAGCCGTGTTTATTGCAGCATTGTTCACAGTAGCCAAGAATAGAAACCAAGTGTCTACCAGCAGAAGAATGGATAAACAAAATGTGGTATATACATATAATTCAGTCATAAAAATAATTGAAGCTTTGGGCCGGGTGTGGTGGCTCATACCTGCAATCCCAGCACTTTGGGAGGCTGAGGCGGGCGGATCTTGAGTTCCGGAGATCAAGAGCATCCTGCCCAACATGGTAAAACCCCATCTCTACTAAAATACAAAAAACTAGCCAGGCGTGTTGGTGCACGCCTGTAGTCCCAGCTACTCAAAAGAACTTAAGCTCTGACACGTGCTATAACAGGGATAAACCTTAAAATATACTCAGTGAAATTTGACGGAAAAGGACAAATACTGTGATTCTACCTACATGAGGCACTTAGGGATAGGCAAATTCGTAGAGACAGATAGTATATTAGAAGTTACTAGGGGCTGGGGAAAAGAGGGCGTGGGATGTTATTGCTTAATGGTTACAAGTTTCTGTTTTGGGTGATGAAAACGTTTTGGAAATGGTAGTGGTTGCACAATATTGTAAATGTAAGTAATGTCACTCAATTGTACACTTAAAAATGGTAGATTTTATGTTACATGTATTTTTACACAAAAAATAAACGTATTAGATCTAAAACTATTGAATCATACACTCTAAAAGATGAATTATTTGATATGTGAATTATATCTTAATAAAACTATTTAAGGAAACAAAAACACAACCAGCTATCCGTGTTTGAACAACAGTGTCACAAAGTTGTTGATTTTAGCCAGGAAGCATATAAGGTAGATGTAATCAGTGAGACTAGATTTAGATTAGATTTAGTAATGTTAATCCATATGCATTCCCTCAAAACTAATGTCTTTGAGGAATATATCAAGTGTTTATGTACTATAATGATTTTGTTAAGCCTTTCCCATTATAGGGAAATTTATTGAGAAACTTACCAAATTAAACTTTTTGGTCGACTTGACATCCTAATTTTTCTTATAACCCCTCCCCCAGTTTACTCATTATTATTTTATCTACAAGGTACATGACTTTGTAAGCAGATTTGTTAAATATTTATCATTATGGATACTATGTTACTTTAATTAGGTAGAATTAACAATTGTACTCTCATTTGCCCTGTATACAGTATGGTACATTGGGTCCTTAGCTATCAGTCCTTTTATGCCCATTTTATTGTCATCTTAAAAAGATACAATGTAGTGTTATGCAGTGCCTCCTGGATTTCTCTCAACCTCTTTCTCGTACTAAACTATATACTTCTCTCCTGTTTTCTACTATATCCTCTCTTCAGATACTTTTGTGTTATCTTCCAATTGTTCAGAGCTTCCTGTTACTGCTTCAGTGAGCCTCTTGCAGTCCCTCATAGATTCCCGCAGTCTTCCTGTGTTCTTTCTGGTATGTCTTTGTCTTTGGAAGTTCTCTTTCTAAAATATAAATCTCATTGCTTTGTAAATTTCTTAGAAAAGAAAGAAAAATAAATGGCAAGTGCCTTATATGATAATGACCAAACTCCTTATCAGAGACTTAAAGCCTTAGATTAACTGGTCCCAATTTCTTTTATAACACCTTTGGCAATATGTGCAGATGTGTATGTACATGCAGAGAGTCTAGTTGATTCACTTTTGTTTCAGTGCTTTTTTCCTTTTTATTTCAATTAGTATCATTTTGTTTATCCATTCACCAGTTAATAGATATTTGGATTGTTTATACTTTTTGGGCATTATGAATACTGCTATAAATATTCTGGTAAAGTCTTTGTGTGGATATAGGTTTTCTCTTGGATGGACACCTAGAAGGGGGAATTGCTGGGTCATATGGTAAATTTACATTTAAATTTTTTTTTTTTTTTTGAGAACAGGGTCTTACTCTGTCACCCAGGCTAGAGTGTAGTGGTGAGATCTCAGCTTACCACAACCTCCACCTTCAGGGTTCAAGGGATTCTCTTACCTCAGCCTCCCGAGTAGCTGGGATTACAGGCGCCCGCCACCACGCCTGGCTAATTTTTGTATTTCTAGTAGAGATGGGATTTCACCATCTTGGCCAGGCTGGTCTCTAACTCCTGACCTCGTGATCCACCCGCCTCAGCCTCCCAAAGTGTTGGAATTACAGGTGTGAGCCACCGCGCCCAGCCAACATTTAACCTTTTAAGATACTGTGAAACGTTTTCCAAAAATGGCTCCAGCATTTTACATTCCCACAAAATATGAGGGTTCCAGTTTCTTCACAGCTTCAGCAATACTTCTTACTGCCTTTTTTTTTTTTTTTTAATTTATTTAAAAGAGGCAAGGCCTTACTCTGTCACCTAGGCTGGAGTGCAGTAACTCGATCATAGCTCACTGTAGCTTTGAACTCCTGGGCTCAAGCCATCCTCCTGCCTCAGTCTCCTGAGAAGCTAGGACTACAGGCATGCACCACCATGTCCAGCCAATTACATTTTTTTTTTTTTTTTGGTAGAGATCAGGGAGGTCTCACTGTATTGCGCAGGCTGGTCTAGAATTCCTGCCCTCAAGTGACCCTCCTGCCTTGGCCTCCCTCCCAAAGTGCTGGGATTACAGGTGTGAGCCACTATGCCTGGCCTTTTTTTTTTTTTTTTTTTTTTTTTTTAAAAGACAGAGTCTTGCTCTGGTGCCAGGCTGGAGTGCAGTGGTGCAATCTTGGCTCACTGCAATCTCTGCCTCCCGGGTTGAAGTGATTCTCCTGCCTCAGCCTCCCAAGTAGCTGGAATTACAGGCACGCACCACCACACCAGCTAGTTTTTTTGTATTTTTAGTAGAGATGGGGTTTCACCATGTTGGCCAGGATGGTCTTGATTTCTTGACCTCGTGATCCACCTGCCTCGGCCTCCCAAAGTGCTGGAATTACAGGCGTGAGCCACTGTGCCCTGCCTGGCCCGTCTTATTAATTAGTGCCATTGTACTTGTCTAAGCTATAAAATATCTTTGTCCCTTGAGTTTCTGGATGGGCTAATATTTTTGTTTCTGTTCAGTTTGCTCTGATTTTTTAGTATTCTGATTCTTTTTTTTTTTTTTTTTTGAGACAGTCTCGCTCTGTTGCCCAGGCTGGGGTGCAGTGGCGCCATCTCTGCTCACTGCAAGTTCCGCCTCCCGGGTTCACGTCATTCTCCTGCCTCAGCCTCCCGAGTAGCTGGGACTACAGGCGCCCGCCATCATGCCTGGCTAATTTTTTGTATTTTTAGTAGAGATAGGGTTTCACCATGTTAGCCAGGATGGTCTTAGATCTCCTGACCTTGTGATCCACCTGCCTCAGCCTCCCAAAGTGCTGGGATTACAGGCGTGAGCCACAGCGCCTGGCCTAGTATTTTGACTCTTAATTTCCAATTCAGCGTTCCCTAAGAGCCTGAAGTAAAATGAGAAAACTTGGCCTCTTGTCATTGCTCTGCCACTTACTACAGGGTGACTGTATGCAAGTTCGTCAGCTTTCTGAACTTCATTTCTGTAAAATAGGGATAATTCCTACTTTCATAGAATTTTGAAGGAAAATGTGTGCATGAAAGAGCTTTGAAAACCATGATCTGTCTTTCAAAAATTAAAGCTGCCATGCTTACGTATATAAAGTATCAGAAATGTGTACAGGGATAGTTGGCAGAATTGGCACTATATTGTAATGGTAAGGCATTTGTTACTAAACTTGGTATGTAAATTTCCTCGTGGAGCTTTTTTAATATGGAAGTCTTTGGGTCTGATTATTAGAGGATTCAACAGTGTGCCAGAGATGGAAAACCATTAGGTTAAGGGCATAGGCTTTGGGAATCAGATGTGGCTCATTTTAAGTTTAGTTGTTGATAACTTTAGCATAGTTATTTAACCTCTTTGAACCTCAATTTTCTCATTTATAAATGGGCACAATTATGTAGTTCATCTTAGTAAAAACATTTATTCAGCTTTTGCTTTTTAACCAGCATTGTGTTATGCATTAGGTGTGTAGCAGTGAACAAATTAGGATCCCTAAACTTTTGTCATGTAGTATGCAGTTCAGAAGAGGAAACACATTAGAGAATTTATATTTACATTTATGATAAATTCTTTGAAGGAAAAGTGTAGGGGTGGTGTGACAGCATGTAGTAGAGATTTTATTTAGACTGAGTAGATTTGGGACAGCTTCCCTGATTGACAGGTGAGACTTGAAAGAGCAGTGTTAGCCAGGCATGAGGGCTAGAGAGGAGAAAAAGTTTCTTGAAGCAGAAGGAATAGCACACCCTGAGACAGAAGGATCTTGGTTTAGTGTCTTCAAGGAATAGAGATGTGACTGGAGTGTAATGAGCAAATGGTCAGATTAGTATATTTGGAACTTATTCGAAGGGCAGTGGGAACCTATTTAAGAATTCTAAGTAAAGCAGTGATATGAAGAGATTAGCTTCTTAAGATTATTCTGGTTGCTCTCTGAAGAATGAATTGGATGTGGCATAGATTTGTGTTGTGGTGAAGTAATGGCTAAATAAGGATTGATTTCATTTACATTTTGCAAGGTAGCATTTACAGGACTTGATTGTTGATTGTAAATGTTGAAAGGGAATTGCCAAGCTTCATTCCCAGAAAACTGTGAGGAAGAAATGGGTACATGAAGGCAACACACACTGGAGAGGGAAAGGAATGAAGAATGAGGATTTTTTTTGGAGGGAGAAAAACATTGGGAGACATTTTGTTTAGAGTATCTTGAGTTCACAGTATCTTTGAGAATACCCAAGTGGAAATGTTAAGTAGACAGTTGTATATGCGGACTAGAGTTGAAAAGAGAGGTCTTTATGGAGTAGGTATTAAAAGAAAGCTTAGGGCAATAGCCTTGGGAGAAAAACATAAACAGTAAAAAGAGAATTGAGCTCTGATGAGTTACTGATATTTGGAGATTTAGTAGAAGAGAAGTCTAGAAAGGAGACAGGAATAACCAGTAAGGTAGGAAAAAAATCAGGAAAAGGCAAAGTGTTACTAGTAGAAACAAAAGGAAAGTAATGTTTCAAGGAGGAGGCTGTGGTCAATTGTATATCATACTGCTGAGATGAATAAAATAAGGGTTAGAAAAGTGTTCCACTTGATTGGCTACCTAGAGGTCAATTGATGACTTTAGTTAGCTTTTACTGCATAACAAATCACCCGAAGACTTAATTACTGAAAACAACTGTTCCCAATTGTGTATATTGGCAATTTGGGTTTGGCTTATCTGGGTGGTTCTACTGATCTGGGCGAGGCTTAGGGTTGCTTATGCATCTACAGATATGCCTCTGTGGTCACCTGGTGATTTGGCTAGGGCTGGCTTGTTCATGATGACCATGACTGGGACAGTGTGCCTCTGTGCATATATGTTCTAATATTCCATTGGGGTAGCTTGGACTTGCCGACATCTCCATAGCAGAATTCCAAGAGCAGTAGGTAAGCTAACCCAGAGCACAAACACTAAACTTCTCAATGTCCCACTGTCCAAAAGAGTCATAATGCCACCTCAGATTCTAGGTCTGAAAAAACACTTTTATTTCTTGATGGGAGGAGCAACAAAGTCACATTGTAAGGGTGTAGATACAAGGAATGGAAAAATTTGTCATTTTTTGCAATCTGCTACAGTGACTGCAGCAAAAGCATTTTTTGGGGCAGAGTGTGGGGGTGGGGAACTGTTTGGAAGCTAGACTAGATTAGTATGAATAGTGAATGGGAATTGAAAGTAGATAGTATAGATTACTCTTTGAGAAGCTTGTCTGTGAAGGTAATTTGGGATAGAGGACAATAGCTGAGGCCGGGGAGGTATTTGTAGTCTAAGCAGGTATGTTGTATTTTCTTTCCCTTTCTGCCTGAATGCCTTCCATCCGTCCAATAACAGAATATATTTGAATGCTGAGAGAAAGTATCTAGTAGACACAGAGGATACTGGTACAGGGGAAAGAGGAGATAACTAATCAAATAAAAGTCTCTGAGTAGAGGATGGGATTTTGCGTGCTTATGAAGGGGCTAGTGTTTTGATGTAAGGAGGGCTATTTCCTTTCTGGTATTAGGAAAGAGGGAGGGAAGGAAGGAACGGGGAAGGGGAGAAGGGAGGGAATGGGTGCAAATGTACATAGGCATGTAAATTGGGTGATAAGAGGCTGAGGAAGTTTCTGTTTGATGGTGCTTCTGTTTTCTCAATGAAGAGGCAGCAGTCTAAGTGGGGGGTGGGGAGGGGCGTTGTGCAAGAATGTGTTTTGGAGATTTGACGTGAATAGAAAAATTGGTAATTTTATCCGTTCCCCCACCCCCCACAATGGGATATTGAGTTGACTACTGACCAGAGAAATACTAATCATTCAATAAAGGAGAGATATTATCACTATTAATATACAATAATTACTTTAAAGAGATTTAACAGAACACTTTCTGTCCCATTAGAAACTGATGCAGGTTGAGATATTCCAGGGCCTGGGGCTCCTTTTCTGTTTGAGCCAGTTAAACTTTACTGTCTTCCATAACATTGATGGTCCTTAAAAAATGATATAGGCAAGTGACCATGTTTGCCCTTTACAAATAAACATTAGGAAAAATACGTATTCAGAGAAAGGGTCCAGTTTCTAAAAGAACTTCCTAAAGTATTCACTGTTACTCTGTTTTACCAGAACAAATAAGGAATAACATAAATACACTTATTTTGAATTAATAAAGATTAATTCAAGTTGCATGGTAGATTAGTCAAAAAATTGTATGTTGAAAAAAGCAGCTTTTTGTTTAAACAATTGGAAAATATGTAAACATGGCCTTCAAGTTATATGCTTAGGGGAGAATAGCCTAATTTACTTAGTCTCTTGTCTCTTAGGAAAAACTCCCATTAGATTTTTGGTTGTCCCTCAACAAGAATAAGCCTAACTTTTTAGACTGTTTAATTATTGTGTACTAAAGAGTTGTCTTTATGGAGGGCACCATCTGCTGGTTGTAAGAGGTAGCAGTTGTGGAGAAGACTGCCTTCTGCAGTTATATAAGACTTTTCACAAAATCTTATGTTTTCCTTTGAATTCCACCTCAAACTTGGAGTAAAATCCCAGAAGGAAAAACAGCTTTTAATTAACATGGCCAAGTACGGATTCTAGTAGTGATTTGATTTGAATTCTGTGGCTGTGAATTTAATGTCACACTGTGAATTTTTAAGAAAAATCAACATGAAACTGGCAGATGCTGGTCTTTATTTGTTGATTTGGATGCCTAAATCAACTAAAAAATAGGATTGCTTATTTTTATGACTGCTCTTGCTCTTTAGTCAGTACTTTGTTTTCCTTTTCCATTCAGTGAGAATATCTTACATATTTTTTACTACAGTCTCTTGTTTCGTTACATTTATGAACATTGGTTTACGTCTGATAATATTAAAGAATGCATATTTCATTGATTTTTCTTCCTGGTACTCAGTGTGATTAAAAGATTCTCATATATTTCCTTTAATGATCATTTTATTTGAACTTTAAAAAATATCTTTAGTAGTAGAATATTTTCTTTTCTTGTTTTTTTTTTTTTGAAATGGAATCTTGCTCTGTCACCCAGGCTGGAGTGCAATGGCATGATCTCAGCTCACTGCAACCTCCACTTCCCGGGTTCAAGTGAGTCTCCAGCCTCAGCCTCCTGAGTAGCTGGGACTACAGGCATGCGCCACCATGCCCAGCTAATATTTGTATATTTAGTAGAGACGGGGTTTCTCCATGTTGTCCTGGCTGGTCTCGAACCCCTGACCTCAGGTGATCTGCCCACTTTGGCCTCCCAAAGTGCTGAGATTACAGGTGTGAGCCACTGTGCGTGGCCTAGTATTAGAATATTTTCTTATGCTTACTGTTCATACTGAACATAAAAATGTAAATATAATAATATGCATATAATTTTTGAACTGAACTGTTTTCTGAAAATGCTTGTTTCAAATAACCCTTTGAGAGAAGAGAAATTCTAGGTTATAGTTTTACTGTAAAATGGTGGTAAATTTCAAGTTTGTATTTTTTAAATGGAGAAATGGATAAATCAGCACATTGTTCTGTAATATACCATAGTTTATAAAATGGAGTCTGATACAGGTCAGTTTTATATAACTATTTTCGAAGTGCATTTATTTTTCATTTTTTGTTTGCTCTACCTTTATGGTGAATAGTTGAGATTCCCCAAAGATGAAAGGAACTATTACATGTCAGATCATTTATTTGACTTTCTGTTTAAGGAGCAACTCTGTATCAATACCTGCTTTTCATTGACTTAATGATACCCTCTTCTTCTGCATTGCTCCTTTTCTGCTTCCTCTTTTTTCTTTTCACCTTTTTCTTATCTCGTAATTTGGTATTCTTTCCCATCATTTTCTGGACACTTTTTTCTCAAAGATCATCCTGTCAAGTTCAAGAGAGTATTTGCTGAGGTCATTTTGTATGTTTTCACCAAGGGTAATCATCACTGTATATCACCCCTTCATCTTGAAACTTTTTTTGCCTAGGTTTTTGTAGTATCACTATATATCACCCCTTCATTTTCAAACTTTTTCCCCTAGATTTTTGTAACATTTACTCTCATTTTTCTAAAGTCATTTTCTTGACTTTCTTTTGTTTTCCTTCTTTATCTCCCCGTGGGCTCCCACCACCCCAATCACTATAGATATTTCATTAAGGTTTAGTGTTGGTCTCTCAGCTCACCCTACTCATTTTCTTTACTCCTCTTGTAAACCCATAAAGCATGAACTAAAATATTTTCTCAGTTTAGACATTTTTTCTGGAACTTTAGATGTATAATCTACAGTTGCCTTCTAGAGCAAAATTTATTTCTCTCAAGACTTAATCTCTCTCTGGGGTTTCCCCCATCTCCATTACGAGGGCAGAGCTCTTTCTTGTAGATTTGCTCATCATTGCATCCCTAGTACTTAGTATATTGCACCAAGTAAATTCTCAATAAATATTTAAATAAATGGCTTTCTAGGAATAAAGGTTTTGGATCTTATAATCATCTTCTGCTTCTCTGGTATAATCATTCATAAGTCTTTGAATCAGTTTTCTTGTTTTGTAGTCATTGCCCACAGTCAGTTCCTCATTACTTCTTTCTTGGAATTTTGCAGTAGTTTTCTAACTAGTTTTAGTTTCTCCTATGTCTAGCTCTACTTTTTGTTGTAACCGTAATTTCTTCGAATAGTTCTGGTCATTCATTCAGTATTTCCTGAGTGCCTGCTACTAATAGTAGCTATTATATGTGATAGATGCTAGCATAAATGTTATACTCTACTTTTTTTTTTTTTTTTTTTTGAGACGGAGTCTTGCTCTGTCGCCGGGGCTGGAGTGCAGTGGCCGGATCTCAGCTCACTGCAAGCTCCGCCTCCCGGGTTCATGCCATTCTCCTGCCTCAGCCTCCCCAGTAGCTGGGACTGCAGACGCCCGCCACCTCGCCCGGCTAGTTTTTTTTGTATTTTTTTTAGTAGAGACGGGGTTTCACAGTGTTCGCCAGGATGGTCTCGATCTCCTGACCTTGTGATCCGCCCGTCTTGGCCTCCCAAAGTGCTGGGATTACAGGCTTGAGCCACCGCGCCCGGCCTATACTCTACTTTTCTTAAGGAGCTTACAGTCTAGAGGGAGAGACAAAGATAGAAATAAGTACAATAGATACAATGTGATCAATGCTAATTGTAGTAGGTTCAAAGTGTGACTAGCTGTAGGGGAGGAGCCTAGCTCTGCCTGGTTGAGGTCAGGAAAAGTTAAAATGAGACTTTAAGGTCTATAGAGTTTGCTTAGTAGACAAGGGCCAGTATGTTTTACTTGGAGGAAAAACAACCTGTGTATATTCACGGAGGTGTTTCAAACCTTTCCGTACGATGCTGTTTATAAGACTGAAGTGCAAATTGAGTAACCTCCCTCTTTATTATCTCTGATTTTTTCCGTCTTAGCTCCTTTTACTTCCTTCCACTTTCTCCTTCAGTCACACTTCTGGGACAGTAACTGAAATTTGCTCTCTGAGATTTATTCAGAATGTTTTTTTCTGTCTTTTTATTCTCTATATTATTACCACTTTACCCCTGTCCACTTAACAGAAGTGGTCTTTCTTTCAGTCTTATTTTTTCCAAGCTTGTTGTTTATTTCTGTTAGGATAATTTCAGAATCAACTGTGATTCACTTATTTAGGGGAATATCTGTTTCTCTTCATGGATTTTGAGACCCATTTTACTTGTTTTGCTCTGTAGTTTCTGCTGTTGTGTTCTGCATATGAGGCGCTTGATGAATTTTTGACTACATGGATGAGTCTATTTTACAGGGTCACTCTGTGGTCTGTGGCCATATTCATGTTTTCGTTTTTATGAATGATGAACAGCTTTTGTCTCTGAGATAAGGCAGAGAGACTTTCTTCCACTCTAGACTCAGTGGAAGAGAAACCTATCAAATTTATCAATCTTTCCCTGGAGTGCTTTGTCCTAGGCATTTGCTCAGTATCTTCTTTGGTTGAAGGAATGTAACTATGAACTTGGTTCTTGCTAGATAGTGTTTTTCCTAACCTGAAGTCATGCAGCTATTCTCTTCTATCTTATTCTAAAAGCTTTTAACACTTTGCCTCTATATTTAGGTTGTTACTGTACCTGGAATTCATTTTGTGTATGGTGTGAAATATAGGTACAATGTCCTTTTTAAAAAACACAGATGTGAAAGTGTCTTCTGAACTTTTTGTTGTATTCTGTCTGTTCTTTCCTAACCATCATCCCTACCACTTTTTTTCATATGCAGTTGCGTACCACACAACTTCTCTGTCAGTGACGGGCTGCGTATATAATGGTGGTTCCATAAACTTACAATACTGTGTTTGTACTGTACCTTTTCTATGTTTAGATATATTTAGATACACAAATACTTACCATTGTGTTACGGTTGCTTACAGTGTTCAGTACAGTAGCATGCTGTACAGGTTTGTAGTCTTGGAGCAGTAGGCCATACCATATAGCCTAGGTATGTAGCAGTCTATTCCATTTAGGTTTGTGTAAGTACACTGTATGATGTTTGCACAACAATAAAATTCCCCAACAATGTATTTATCAGAATGTACCCCATCATTAAGTGATGTATGACTGTGTACGGGAGGAATACAGATTTTTGGATGTTAATCTTGTATCCTGCAACCTTGATGAACTAGTAGTTTATTTTTTGTAGATTCCTTTGGCATCTTCTGTGTAGACAATCATGTTGTCTGGATGTAGGGACAGTTTCTTTTCCAATATGTGTGCTTTTTACTTTCTGTTTCTTTGTGAGCTGCCTAGGGCTTCTAGCATTATGTTGAATAAAAGTGCTGAGAGTAGACATCCTTTCTTTGTTTCTGATCTTAAAGGGGAAGCATTTAGTCTTTTACCATTAAGTATTTGTGTTATCTGTTGTTACCTGTTGGTAACTTATGCTTGTTCTGGATGTCCCTGACTTATGATGGTTTGGCTTACAATTTTTTGACTTTATGATGGTGTGAAAGCAATACACATTTGGTATGCTTCTTGACATATGATAGAAACACACTTTTGGCTCAATGATATTTTAAATTTGCAGTGGGTTTATTGGGACCTAACCTTATTGTAAGTTGAGGAACATCTATATATTGATGTTTTTACTTTTCATCCTTGCTAAACTCAGTCTTAATAATTCACACTTTATCTGTAAATCCTTTTGAAGTTTTTATGTACATAAACTTATCATCTGTGAATAATGACTGGTTCATTTTAAATCTAAATCCTTATACCCTTTATTTCTTTTTCTTTGCCTTTTTGTTGATTAGCATCTTTATTGCAGTGTCAAATTTTAAAAAAATGTGACGATAGTAGGTGTGTTCCTGTAGTTCCTGAACACAAAGCTTTCAGTGGATTGTCGATAAACATTATTTATGCTGTAGGGTGTTTATAGCACCCTACTCTTCTCAGATAAAGGAAACTTTCACCCAGTTCTTAGTTTACTAAACTTGTTTCTTGTTTCGTTTTTGTTTTACAGTCATGAGTTGTTGAATTTTACCAAATTTTTCTTAATTTATTGAGATTTGAAAAAAATCAGTTTAGTATATAATTTAAATGGGATTTTCTTTTTAAGCCTGTTGCTGTGATGAATTTAACCTTGCCTTCCCAGGATAAACACATAAGAATATAGTGCTGCATTTGGTTTCCTAATGTTTTGTTTAGGAGTTTTGCATTTATGATTCAGATTTGTCTGTGATTTATTTTCTGTGATTGTTCTTTTCTGTTTTCCTTTTTTCAGATATGGACTCTCACTCTGTTGCCTAGGCTGAAGTGCAGTGGCACAATCATAGCTCACTGCATCCTTGAACTCCTGGGCTCAAGTGATCCTGTCACCTCAGCTTGGCTAATTTTTTATTCATTTTAATTTTTTTGTAGAAGCAAGGTCTCACTTTGTTGCCCTGGCTGGTCTTGAACTCCTGGCTTTAAGCAGTCTTTCTGCCTCAGCCTCCCGAAGTGCTGGGATCACAGACAGGAGCCATTGTGCCTCGCCTGTGATTGTTCTCATTGGGTTTTGTTGTCAGAGTTATGCTAATTAGTTGCTTAAAATTAATTGGGAAGGATTCCCTTGTTTTTCATTTCTTGGAACTATTTGTATGACATGGGAAGTATTTCTTCCTTTATTTGGCAGGACTCACTAGTAAAGCCATCTAGGCTTGGATATTTTTCTTTGTGGAAAGATCTGTTGATTGATTTTTTTTCTTTTTTTTTTTTTTAATATTTTTTATTATACTTTAAGTTCTAGGGTACATGTGCATAACGTGCAGGTTTGTTACATATGTATACTTATGCATGTTGGTGTGCTGCACCCATCAACTCGTTAGCACCCATCAAGTCATCATTTATATCATGTATAACTCCCCAATGCAATCCCTCCCTCCTCCCCCCTCCCCATGACCCCCTCCCCATGATAGGCCCCAGTGTGTGATGTTCCCCTTCCCGAGTTCAAGTGATCTCATTGTTCAGTTCCCACCTATGAGTGAGAACATGCAGTGTTTGGTTTTCTCTTCTTGTGATAGTTTGCTAAGAATGATGGTTTCCAGCTGCATCCATGTCCCTACAAAGGACGCAAACTCATCCTTTTTTATGGCTGCATAGTATTCCATGGTGCATGTCTAAAACACCAAAAGCAACAGCAGCAAAAGCCAAAATCGACAAATGGGATCTAATTAAACCAAAGAGCTTTTGCACAGCAAAATAAACTACCATCAGAGTGAACAGGTAACCTACAGAATGGGAGAAAATTTTTGCAATCTACTCATCTGACAAAGGGCTAATATCCAGAATCTACAAAGAACTCAAACAAATATACAAGAAAAAAACAAACAACCCCATCAAAAAGTGGGGAAAGGATATGAACAGACATTTCTCAAAAGAAGACATTCATACAGCCAACAGACACATGATTTTTTTTCTTAATCTTTTTTTTCTTTTTTTCTTTCTTGAGTTAGTTTTGGTAATAAGATGTAGTTTCTCAGTTTTATCTACATTTTCAAATGTTATATTATCAAATTTATAAGATTAGCCTGTGATTTTTTGACTTTGTTGATCCTACGCTTGTTTTCTTTTGATTCATTGATTATTAAGAAGTGCTTTAAAAAATTTAAATGTCTGGAGCTTTTCTTGTTATCTGTTTTGTTAAACTTTTTGTTGAAGTATAACATACATTCAGAAAAGTGCAAAACTTATGTCTTTAGCTCTATGACTTTACACAAAGTGAAAATACTTGTGTAACTAGCATCTCCGAATTATCTTTTCACCCCTCCTTCCGTTAACGTTTGTCCCCCAAAACATCACTGTCCTGACTTTTACCATCATAGATTAGATTTATCTGTTTTTGAGCTTATAAAAATGTAATCATACTCTTATGTAGTGTTTTCTGTCTGGCTTCTTTCACTTTGGTGTGTGTGTGTGTGTGGGTGCGTGTGTGGGTGTGTGGGTATGTGGTGTGTGTTGAGATGGAGTCTGCTCTGTCACTCAAGCTTGAGTGCAGTGGTGTGATCTTGGCTTATTGTGGCTTTGACTTCCTGGGCTTAAGCAGCTTCCCGGGTAGCTGGGACCACAGGTGCACACCACCAGGCTTGGCTAATTTTTCTTTATTTTTTTGTATAGATGAGGTCTCACTGTATTGCCCAGGCTGTTCTTAAACTCCTGGGCTCAAGTGATCCACCTGCCTTAGCCTTCCCAAATGCTGGGATTACAGGTGTGAACCATCATGCCCATCCAGATGTTTGTAATGTTAATCCATGTTATTGTGTGAGGCAATGATTTATTCACTCTCATGGCTGTTTTTTTTTTTTTTATTTTTTTGCCCCCATTGTGTGACTATACTACAAGTTGCTATTAATTCTAGTGTTGATGGTCATTGTGTTTTCTGTTTTGGCAACTGAATGGTATTGCTGTGAACGTTTTTTTATATGTCTTATGGTGGACAAACTATACGTTTCTATTGAGTAAATACCACAGAGTGAATCTGGGGCCTATTTATCTTTTTTTTTTTTTAACTTGATGTTTAGCTTAACTGGTTTTAGTGTTTGCATGACATATTTTTCCATCCTTTTACTTTCAACATGTATCCACATTTTTCATTGTCTTTTAAGGTGTTTATATTGAAATCTAAAAATCTTTTTCTTTTAACCTGATTGTGTATATTACATACACATATAGTACTTAGTGTGTGCTAAACAATGTTGTAGGTACTTTATATATAAATACACCTCTTAGTTTTCATTTGGCTAATTTGTCCTTGTTTTGCTCTGTACTTAAAAATTATACTCCTTGGTTGTAAATTTAGATTTGCAATTATATTCTTTCTCCGCTTTGAAGATAACATTTTGCTGTCTTCTGGCTTACGTTGTTGATGTTGAGAAGTCACCTGTTAGTTTATATGCTATTCCTTTCAAGGTACTGGGTGTGCTCTAAATTTTGTTTGTTTTCTGGAGTTATTATTATTTTAAATTTAATCCTGTTTGGCTTATTGAATTTGTAGGTTGGTATTTTATGATATTCTCTGTAGGTATTTGACCTCTGCTTCAATCTAGTCCTTCTGTACTCTCATGAATCCCATGAATGTATCTCTCATTCTTCTCCCTCTATAACTTCCATGAATTGTAGGCTACATTTAGGCCTTTCTATCCTTATGTATTTCAGTTTTATGTTTCACTGTGTTGCACTCCGGATAATTTCTTCTGACCTTTCTTTCACTTCATTTTTTTTTTTTTGGATGCAGGTGGAATGCAGTGGCGCAATCTCAGCTCACTGCAACCACCACCTCCGAGGTCAAGCAGTTCTCCTAGTGCAGCCTCCTGAGTAGCTGGGACTACAGGGGTGTGCCATCACGCCTGGCTGATTTTTGTATTTTTTGTAGAGATGGGGTTTTGCCATGTTGCCCAGGCTGGTCTTAAACTTCGGAGCTCAAGTGATCTGCCTGCCTCAGCCTCCAAAAGTGCTGGAATTCCAGGCGTGAGCAATCCCACCTGGCCTTTAATGGTTTTTCCATATGTGCGAATACATTGACCTGTTGAGTTTTCAATTTCAGGAATTGTATTTTTTCATTTTTAGAAGTTCTATTTTTAAAAAAATCTTCTAATTTAGTCTTTATAATTTTTTTTTGTTTCCTGTAGATATTTTTGAAATTGTCTTTTATTTCTTTAAGATTATAATAGTTTTACAATCTTTGATAGTTATACTGTCAAAAATTGTGAGTCTCTTTCTGTTATCTGGTGTTTCTGCTGGTTCTCCCTCGTAGTTGCTTGGTTATTTTTGACTCGATACTGCTCATTGTTCTAGAAACATTATAGTGGGGATTCTTTGATATTTATAGGATGAAGGCACCCTTCTCTAGGCAGGACTTGGATTTATCTATGTTAGGTGCTTGGGACTATATTAACCGGGAGTCTCTTGGGTGCATGTTTTGAGATTCTCTGGGCCACTTAGGTCATGTCAACCCCAACAAGTGTGCAGGCCCATGGCCAAAACTAATTACCTATTCCTTCCCTGTGTTCGTGTTGCCCTTCTCTGTTTGGCACCAAAGCAGCCTTCTCAGCGGTTCCCTCCAGGCGGGTGGGGCTGGGGAAGAGAGGTGTTCATTTCTAGTTTACCTTCTCCTTTGCAGGTGTATCTTCTTTGGGTAGGGTGGTGGCCTACATTAATGTCAGGAGAGTTTCCTGTTTGACTGTCTGCCTTGATAGGTGCAGATATACTTCTGTTCCCCTGGCCCTATAAGACCATCAAAACTGAATCCCACATTTGTCAGAATTGACAGATGCTTTCAGAGTGTAAGTAGCTATAATGTCCCAGTTGTTTCCACTTACTTCCCTGGATTCCTATTTTCTCTTAGGTTTTAGTTTGAGTACTTTGTGGTGCTTTTAAAAAGTATTTATTTTTTATTCTTTTTCTCTAGCTTACTATTATTATTATTTTTAGTTGGAGGGTTAGGGCAAATAACAAAGCTTTCCACTGAGGAAATGACAGTAAAAATAAGTTTTGTTTTCTAAAAATAATTTTGGGAAATGTTCAATAGAGTGATTTTCATTAAATGGTAAATTACTGTACATTAGGAGGTAGTTATAAATTTTGGTTGGTGGGGAAGGTTACCATTTATGTTAAGAATGTTTGTATCTATTTTTTGGTTTGCATCTAATAGTTTTCTTGTTTTAGGGGTAGAAATATTTCTGTCATGGCTCATTCAAAGACTAGGACCAATGATGGAAAAATTACATACCCTCCTGGGGTCAAGGAAATCTCAGATAAAATATCTAAAGAGGAGATGGTGAGACGATTAAAGGTAAGTAAAATTATGTTCTTTTGGACATCTGTGTAGGGCGGAGGTCCCTTGTGGAAATCACATGGGGCTATAATAGATCTTGTTAGGGTAACTTGAAAAAGCAAAGCAAAGCAGCAAATGACATAGGAAAGATCTAAGGGAGTAGAGTATATAAGGAATAGTGGGGATTTGGCTGTGATTAATGGGACAGCAGTTAGAAACGTGAAGCTTAGATTTTCTGGGATCTTCTATATTTGGGTATAAAGAACAAGTCTACAATACTCATATTCCTTATTGTCTCTACAAAGTTGTCTCCTTTCTCCTGTATAGTTTCTAAAGACAACCACTTTAACGGAGTTTTAAATCTTTATACTGAGTAATTAGGCTGTGTACTACTTTCTTATAAGTTATTTTCAAAGTAGGTCAAAGGGCCTCACTTTTAGCTTCTCCCTTTGCTTCTGACATATAGTAATGAATCAAGATTGGTGGTGAACTTCTGTGGATGAGGCTAGGGCCTCTTCATATGTATTTGAATAATATTTTCACCTTTTCCTTTAGGGTTGTGGTGATCGCTGTAATTGTTAAAATGGTAAAGGAGCGTAGTGTCCAAGGAGAATGTTAAGTTGGTCTGTCAGTTAGTTTAGATGGTCTTTATTTTTGAGCATTTCCGATCAAGGTTGTATCTACCTAGATATTTATGTTCCTTGATATATTATTATTTACCTGGATGTCAGGGCTGAAAAATGTTCCTAAATTAATCATTGAAGATCCAGGGCGTTAAAAACAAATACTCTTCTTTATTGCTACATGGTGTATAGCAATTTTTGTAAGGAGAAAAAGATGCTAATGCTGTCATAAATTTCACGTAAAGTCTTAATATTGTACATATATATGTTTATACCTCAAGTATTAGAATGTCAGACATCAGATATTTATTCAAAGGAAAATCATCTTTGAGCAGATTAAATTTACTATTAGGTGGATATTTTATCTAGTTGGGAAACGGTGTATATTTTATTAAGAATAGTCAAGCTATAAATCCCTTCTATATATGACATGCTTCATTTTCTATGTATTTACCTTCTCTTGACCTGTTGCATTTTTTGAGAAACTAATACATTTATTACCTTATATTTGTTTATACTAAGAATAAATGAGCATTCCTGTTGTTTGTTGAGAAACTAATCTTGAACTCAGAGCCTACACTTAAACTGATTAGCATTAGTGTCTTTTAGAAATGTTATTTTCTCAGATTTCTTTTCTAATTTGGAGGACTCATGAGTTATTAATGAGTTTTATAACAGCATTTGAGTTGTAGACAGTAGAGAGGAATTCCCATTTTCTGGACCTTGAACAAAACTTTGTGGTTATTGTTGTTGGAATGATTGCCTGAGTACTCATATTTAGTGTTTGTAATATGCTTTCGTTATTTTGTAGACATTTATGTCTGGCAGCAATCCAGTTGTACTTTTTTCTCATTTATTTTCCTAATTTATACTTCCTATTTTTAGCATCCTCCTTCTTAGAAAAATATAAAAAAATTATATGGGATGATATGTACAAATAGCCAAGTAAGTTTTATACATTATAACAATTTGTTAACATGTAAGGTGACACTGTTTATAAACTTTATTTTTTTCCGGTAACATTTTGTTCAAAATATGTTTAATCTCTTATCTTTTGTTAAGAGAGCTACAGAAATAAACAGTTCCATGCACGCAGTTCTTTTTTACCCTTTGTGGTTTTTCCTAAACACATAGGTAATCAAAGCATAAATCTTAAAAGTGATAAAATAAAAAAGTTAAAAGACCTGGACACCATACCCTTAATCTAAATGTAATGCCAGGTTGGAAGGATTAGTCTACTGTTGGTTTTTGTAGAGATGGGGTTGGTTCTGGTATCTGGCATAATTGAACTGAGAGTTTGCTCTGTGAGGAACAGTGTTTTCCACAGCTGCTCTGAGAATTCAGTAGAAATTGAGCCATTTATTACTCAGAAGTCTAGCTGGATGGCAAGTGGAAATCCTTGCAGCATAAAGGACCAAGACATTTAGCATTGATACCTTGTGGCCAGCCACACTTGTTGCCTAGTGTTTGCAGCACCACCTAGTGGATGCTGGATGGTCACCTTTCCATTGGAGTTGTATTTAAATGTCAGTTCCTGTCAAATTAGGCAATTTTGTTTCATCTGAAGTAGGAATAGTGCAGACTGAGATCATCATTGTAATTACTAATTTTGAAATCAGAGAAAGCTCTTCTCAGAATTCATGGTGTACCATTCTATTTTCTATTCACCTTTTATAGAAGTATTTTTGAAAAAAGAACCATTTCTTTTAGCTTCCTTTGGCTTAACTCACATGTGCCACTGAATTAATGAATTATCTATATCATATTCTCTTTTACTGCTGCACAAGAAATATTTTGTTGGATGCTATGGTAGATACTTCAGAGTAACTTTTCAGTGTTTAGGGATGCATCTTTGACATCCTTTCTTAAATAAAACCATGTGACTGGAGTGGTTTAATGGCTTAAAGGGAAAATTAAATTGTCATCTTAGGGTTTTCTTTAGGCATATACTTTTTCTTCTCATGAAAGGATTAGAAATACTATTTTTAAAAAAGATGGTATTCTTAAGGACTTACTCCTTTTAGTCCAGTTGTACAAGTGAGACCAGAAGTTTCCATAAATATTCTATTGGAATTCTTCCAATAATGACTACTACATAAGGGCAATTTAAACTTTAAAAATCTGTTTAGCAGATATTTTGGGTAAATGAAAAAATATTTTAGTAAATATTTTAAAGAAAAGTTTACTTTGTAGTTTTAGAAGGATTGTGTTCTCTCAAGTAGAGACTTTCTGCAGAAAAATGAAAGTATATTCATTTGAAGTTAACCTTAGCAATTAATATGACCTTTATTTCACATGGCTGTAGTTTTACATGGAGCATTTCATTATTTGATTTCTTTATTTTTGTATAGATGGTTGTGAAAACTTTTATGGATATGGACCAGGACTCTGAAGAAGAAAAGGAGCTTTATTTAAACCTAGCTTTACATCTTGCTTCAGATTTTTTTCTCAAGCATCCTGATAAAGATGTTCGCTTACTGGTGGCCTGCTGCCTTGCTGATATTTTCAGGATTTATGCTCCTGAAGCTCCTTACACATCCCCTGATAAACTAAAGGCAAGTACTGATTTAAATAACTCCAAGATTGACTGATACTTTGATTTATCTTTCTAGCTAAAATAGGAGTTAAGGTATTTAGATGATTATTTCCTTGGATTCTTTGACATTAGCTACAGTAATCTTTTGCTAAACTTACGGTTTTTTTTAGAACATAGTTTTGAAAAACTCTCTGGTCTTGAGGTTAAGAAGTAGATTAATACAGTATATACTTTTTTTATATTATGTTATCATTAGCTCTGTTTCTTTCATTATAATTTTGGAAGCAATTCCTTTTCACTTTCGAAAATCCATATTGAAGACCATGGTCATTATTTAAAAGACAATACCTAGTATAAACATGAGTTTGTAATATATAATCCTAATTTATTTAATGGAAGGTGTGATATAAATTGTTATGAAGACAATGCAGGCCAGGCGCAGTGACTCAGGCCTGTAATCCCAGCACTTTGGGAGGCTGAGGCAGGAGGATTACTTGAGTTCATGGGTTTGAGACCAGCTTGGGCAACATAGCAAGGCCTTGCCTCTACTTAAAAAAAAAAAAGCCTTGTGTGGTGCTGTACATCTGTAATCCCCTAATTACCTGGAAGGCTGAGGTAGGAGGAGTGCTTGAGCCCCCAGGGGGCGGAGATTGCAGTGAGCCTAAATAGCACCACTGCATTCCAGCCTGGGTTGAGTGAGACCCTGTCTCTATTAAAAAAAAAAAAAAAAAAAAAAAAAGTGAACAAAATTTTAATGGAAAGATACAAAAGGCATGTATTTCTTGGTTACAGTAATTGTAATTAAAACTATATAAGTGCAAACTCTTTAAAAGATGCGAAGGGGAATAGCACGAGTAATCTTTTTAGGAAAATGCTGGTAGCAAACATGAAGTAATTGGAATCGTGCAAAAGATACTGAATGTTTATAAGTCAGGTCAGGTAGGAATTAAAAACAGCAACAATAAAAGATAATTGTGGAGGCCGGGTGTGGTGGCTCACACCTGTAATGCCAGCACTTTGGGAGGCTGAGGTAGGCGGATCACCTAAGGTCGGGAGTTGGAAACCAACCTGACCAACGTGGTGAAACCTCGTCTCTACTCAAAATACAAAAATTAGCCGGGTGTGGTGTAACCCCAGCTGCTGTGAAGGCTGAGACAGGAGAATCACTTGAACCCAGGAGGTGGAGGATGCAGTGAGCCGAGATTGTGCCAGTGCACTCCAGTCTGGCCGACACAGCGAGACTCTCAGGAAAAAAAAAAAAAAATTGTGGAAACTATGGATTAGAAAATGAGTCCGTAGAAAGATTATTAATCCACAGTATGAAAAAATGGCAGACAATTTATGTTTATTTCACTTAATAAGTCTTGCTGTTACTTATGTGTCAGGAACTGGATTTACAGTGGTGAAAAAAACCCAGGTGTGGTTCTTAGACTCATGGAGTTCTTGATAATTGAAGTGAGGAATGTGCTTATTTGATCAAGTCTACCAAAATTCAGGTAGAGAATGTACAACCTGTTTTGGGCATGCTTGTTTTAAATTTTGATTGGTAAAAGAATCTTAGGATGAGGGAGGTAGAGAGCAATATTTGTCATTTAAAGGTGGAATTGAATTGTAAGATTTGGCTGGTCCATGTAATTGTATACCCAGGTACTAGCTTGGTTTCTAAATGTGAATTTCTCATTTGGAGGTGCTTAATCGGTTTAAGGAATGATTCTATTTGTTTGATGGTGGCTGTGGCTCTGCCGTACTAGATGTCTTTTTGGCATTCTCATGAGGAGGAAGTCTAACTTGCCTCTCTTGGGGATCTTTCAGTTTGCATAATCAAGGACCTATTTCAGGGCTTTGGGGGTAACGAGAAGTTCTCCCTAAAGAATAGCTACACATCTGTTCTGTTTCTAACAGGACAATTTATGAAAAGGCTGTAAAAGAGCTGAAATTAGGGTCTTTTTGCATTATTCCCTAGCTGAAAAATTGTAAGTATTTGGTTTTTCTTATGAATTTTTGAGTCTTATTCTAAATGCTTCTTTTTTCTTTTTGGAGGATAGTACTTAAAAATTATTGACTTTGAGGGTGCTTTCTAAATATTTAGGAGATTTCACTTCGTTTTGATCAGCGTCAAGTTCATATATATGTGTATATATTTTGTCTATAGTAGCGTTGTATACATATTAGAAAATTGTGATATTTGAGCCTTACCTTTCCACTTTCAGTTTGTTGTTGTCATCAGCAAACCCCTTTTATACAGTTGGCTTCATGTTTAGGCAGTAATTGGTGAGGTTATAAGTGACTGTTGTCTTTCCGTCGCCACATAGAGTCAATATGGCATGTATACTCTTTCAGCAATCCAGCAAGAGTTCATTCATAGAGAACATATTTTCCACAGTGCTACTATTAAAGTAACTTGTTTTGTTTTAAGTAACCTTTTTTTAAAAAAAAAATTTATTTTAGGTTCAGGGGTACATTTGCAGGTTTGTTATGTAGGTAAATTGCATGTCATGAGGGTTTGGTGTACACATTATTTTGTCACCCAGGTATAAGTATGGTTCCCAATAGGTAGTTTTCCGATCCTCACCCTCCTCCCACCCTCCACCCTCAAGATGCTGGTGTCTGTTCTCTTCTTTGTGTTCATATGTACTCAATGTTTAGTTCCCAATGATAAATGAGAACATGCGCTATTTGGTTTTCTCTTCCTGTGTTTGTTTGCTTAGGATAATGGCTTCCAGTGGCATCCATGTTGCTGCACAGGACATGATCTCATTCTTTTTTATGGCTGTATAATGTTCCATGGTGTATATGGAATATTTTCTTTATCCATTCTACTGTTGATTGGCATTTAGGTTGATTCCTTCTCTTTACTACTGTGAATAGTGCTACTGCGAACATACGCATACATGTGTTTTTATGGTAGAATGATTTATATTCCTTTGGGTATATACCCAATAATGGGATTGCTGGGTCAAATGGTAGTTCCATTTTCAGTTCTTTGAGATATTGCCAAACTGTTTTCCACAATGGCTGAACTAATTTATATTCCCACCAGTGATGTATCAGCATTCCCTTTTCTCTGCAACCTTGTCAGCATCTGTTACTATTATTATTTTTTTTACTTTTTACCTATAGTCATTCTGACTGGTGTGAGATGATATCTCATTGTGGTTTTGATTTGCATTTCTCTAATCAGTGATGTTGAGCATTTTTTCATATGCATGTTGGCCATATGTATGTCTTCTTTTGAAAAATGTCTCTTCATGTTCTTTTTCCTCTTTTTTTTTTTTGGACGGAGTTTTGCACTGTTGCCCAGGCTGGAGTGCAATGGTGCAATCTTGGCTCACTGCAACCTCCGTCTCGCAGGTTCAAGCGATTGTACTCCCTCAGCCTCCCCAGTAGCTTTGATCACAGGCGCCCGTCACCACGCCCGGCTAATTTTTGTATTAGTAGAGTGGTTTCACCACGTTGACCGGGCTGGTCTTAAACTCCTGACCTTGTGATCTGCCCACCTCGGCCTCCCAAAGTACTGGGATTACGGGCATGAGCCACCACGTCCGGCCTGCCCTCTTTTTAATGGGGTTGTTTTTTGCTTGTTACTTGTTTAAGTTCCTTATACATTCTTAATATTAGACCTTTGTTTGATGTATGGTTTGCAAATATTTTCTCCCATTCTGTAGGTTGTCTCTTAACTGTTCTGCTATACAAAGCTTTTTAGTTTAGTTAGGTCTCATTTGTCAATTTTTGTTTTTGTTGCAGTTGATTTTGGCATCTTCATCATGGAATCTTTGCCAGGTCCTATGTCCAGAATGGTGGTTCCTAGGTTATCTTCCAGGGTTTTTATAGTTTTAGGTTTTACATTTAAGTCTTTAATCCATCATGAGTTGATTTTTGTATATGGTTTGAGGAAAGGGTCCAGTTTCAGTCTTCCGCATATGACTAGCTAGTTATCCCAGCACCATTTATTGAATAGGAAGTCTTTTCCTCATTGCTTGCTTTTGTGGTTTTGTTGAAGATCAGATGGTTGTAGGTGTGCAGCAGCATTTTTGGATTTTCTATTATGTTCCATTGTTCTATGTGTCTGTTTTTGTACCAGTACCATGCTGTTTTGGTTACTATAGCCTTGTAGAATACTTTAAAGTTGGGTAATGTGATGTCTTCAGCTTTGTTTTTTTTTTTTTTTCTCTTCCTTTCCTTTCCTTTTCCTTTCCTTTTTCCTTTCCTTTTTCCTTTCCTTTCCTTTCCTTTCCTTTCCTTTCCTTTTTTCTTTCTTTCTTTCTTTCTTTCTTTCTTTCTTTCTTTTTTTTGCTTAGGATTGCCTTGGCTGTTTGGGGTCGTTTTTGGTTCCATAGATATTTTAAAATAGTTTTTTTTCTAATTTTATGAAGAATGTCCTTGGTAGTTTGATAGGAATAGCTTTTAATTCAGTAAATTGCTCTTTGGACAGCATGGCCTTTTTATTAATATTGATTCTTCCTATCCATGAACATGGAATGATTTTCCATTTGTTTGTGTCATCTGTGGTTTCTTTGAGCAGTGTTTTGTAATTCTTTTTGTGGAGATCTTTCAGCACCCTGGGTTGCTGTATTCCTAGGTATTCTTTTTGTGGCTGTTGTGAATGGAATTGTGTTTTGTGTGTGTGTGTGTGTGTGTGTGCGTGTGTGTGTGTTTTAAAGACAGAGTCTGGCTCTGTCACCCAGGCTGGAGTGCAGTAGCACAATCTTGGCTCACTGCAATCTTTGCCTCCTGGGTACAAGCAATTCTCTTGTCTCAGACTCCTGAGTAACTGGGACTACAAGCACATGCCACCATGCCTGGCTAATTTTTGTATTTTTAGTAGAGATGGGGCTTTACCTTGTTGGCCAGGCTGGTCTTGATCTCCTGGGCTCAAGCCATCCACCCGCCTTGGCCTTCCAAAGTGCTGGGATTATAGGCTGAGCCACCGTGCCCAGCTGGTATTGTGTTCTTGATTTGGCTGTCAACGTCAACATATGTGGTCATCATTATGTGGTGAATCACATTTTAAAATTTCGCTGAAGATTGTTATGGCTTATTATATGGTCAGTTTTAGAGTATGTGCCATGTGCAGATGAGAAGAATGTATATTCTCTTGTTTTGAATGGAGAGTTCTGTGGATATCTGTTATGCCCGTTTGGTCAAATGCTGAGTTTAGGTCCTGAATATCTTTGTTAGTTGTCTGTCCCAATAATGTAATTCCGTCAGTGTAGTATTAAAGCCTCCCACTATTATTGTGTCATTATCTATGTCTCTTCGTAAGTCTCTAATAACTTGCTTTATGAATCTGTGTGTTCCTTTGTTGGATGCATATATTTTTAGGATAGTTAGGTTTTCTTGTTTAATTGAACCCTTTATTAATATGTAATGCTCTTCTTTATCATTATTGGTTTAGAATAGCAACCCCTGCTTTTTTCTGTTTTCTGTTTGCTTGTTAGATTTTTCTCCATCCCTTTACTTTGACCCTATCAGTGTTGTGTATGAAATGAGTCTCTTGTAGACAGCATACAGTTGGGCGTTGCTTGTTTAACCAACTAACCACAGTGCATCTTTTAATTGAGGCATTTAGTGTGTTTACATTCAAGGTTAATATTGGTATGTCCTCATTTGGTCTTGTCATCGTGTTGTTAGCTGGTTATTATGCAGACTTGATTGTGTGGTTGCTGTATACAAATGTAGATACAAATGCAGATATAGTAAGTTAGTCAAAAATATGAGATGGGAATAGATTTAGAAAGATAGGGAAAAGCAAGTAATTACAATGATTAGTAGGAAGCTTGACAAATTGAATTCTAAGAGTCTGAGCCTCTCTGTGGTATCTATTGTATTGTCATTTGGCAGTTACAAAAATTGTTTCCTAAACTGCTTTTGCTATTTAATTACCATATATTTTGCTGTTCCAGGAAACCTGATCAGCTCTCAGTCATTGCAACATTTTTTATTCTAAAAATAGCATAAATTTTAGCTGTCTCAGTTTTCAGGTCTATTTGTTTATCTTTTGTTGTAAGATGAAGTTTTTTGACTTTAAGATTATGGTAAATGATTTACTGTTTTCCTATGAGGGATAGTAAGATATTTAATGTAAGATATTTAATGTTGTTCATACAGAGATGTACTTTAAAAAAATTTTAGCGAAATACAAATTTTTTCTGGTTCTTTATAGTTTATTATGATATGTACACATGAGTGCTGAATAAACTCTAGGGATTTCATGGATATTTTCATTTAGTGTTCATAATCTGAATGGCACTTTGTCTTTTTTTTATTTAAGGATATATTTATGTTTATAACAAGACAGTTGAAGGGGCTAGAGGATACAAAGAGCCCACAATTCAATAGGTATTTTTATTTACTTGAGGTAAGCAATATCTTGTATCTTGAGATGACATTTTATATTTATTTTTGTTTATATATTTTTACTAATCAAAATATTTAACTTTCACTTTTTTACCTCTTATTTTTAGAACATTGCTTGGGTCAAGTCATATAACATATGCTTTGAGTTAGAAGATAGCAATGAAATTTTCACCCAGCTGTACAGAACCTTATTTTCAGTTATAAAGTAAGTTTATTTTATTAAGTATGTAACATTAAAAAAAAAGAACAAATTTTGAACATGTAGGTGAATCTGCATAAACTGTTACAATTAATATTAGAAGGCTAAGAGATGTAACTTTTAGTACACTTAAATTTATTTGTATAAATGTTTCAAAAATGAATAGAGCTTGATTTTGTATTATATGTAATTATTGGTTAGATGAATGGCATAAGGCCAATGTAAAACTTTTTGGATTGCATTATTCATCTATAAAAAATACATACTGACTTCTTAATGCATGTGGCTATTTGAGCTTTTTGTGTATTCTTTAAAGTTATTTACTAGAATTAACTTCAAAGCAATTCAATTTTCTGAATTTAAGGCAGAACTGAAGTTGCTTTTGATGTAATTACTTTTGATTGTGAGACTGGTTAAAATTAGGGAAAAATAATTTAAGAAATGTAGTTTAAAAATACAATTTGTATACTAAAGTATGATGTGGGAGAGAGGGAAGATTTAAATGAATATACAAAGAATTTTATTTAATATTTTAGTATTATTTTTGTGAAGCATAATGCTTGTCAGTATCATCTTAAGAGTAAATCCTGTGTATCTCAGTTGTAATTGAAACAAAATCTGTTTTGAATTTCAGCAATGGCCACAATCAGAAAGTCCATATGCACATGGTAGACCTTATGAGCTCTATTATTTGTGAAGGTGATACAGTGTCTCAGGAGCTTTTGGATACAGTTTTAGTAAATCTGGTACCTGCTCATAAGGTGAGTAACAATATAATACTGTAATGTGTCTAATGCCTGTTAATATTAAAGCTTAAAATTTGTGCTTAGATTCTAAATATGGTTTATCCTGCTTTAACCTTTTAGAGAATCCATTGGTTTAGTTATATTAATACATATTTATTGTGTTTAATGTGTAATAAAGAGATACACTTAGTCACTAGTAAGAAATTGTAGATTTCATGTAATAACATACTTGTTTTGATTCAGTTGTGTATAGAGTATATTTCAGGGAGTGAGTTAGTAGGTACTTAGATGCTGTTACATAACTTACTTATCAGAAGATGAAACCAAGTAGGGCCATAACTAAAAGGTAGTGATAATGTAGATAAAGAGGACTGGTGAAATTTAAAGGGAAGTCTCTACTAAATGGGAGAGGAGTAATATGTTGGTGACAGTGTTTTTTGCCTGTGTGATGTTAAGATGTTATGTTTCTGTGTGTGTGTGTGTGTGTGTGTGTGTTTGTGTTTTGATTTTAGAAAATGATTGAATCTCCAGTTAGAAATACGGTTCTGTAATTTAGAAGGCTGTGGGTTAAGGAGAGGAGGACAGGAATCACCAGTGTAATTATCTGTGCAAATATAAGACCTCTCTAGCAAGATATAGTCTCAATGTAGAGCTATGCAGGATTGACACAAATAATGCTTGAGTGAAAATGATCTCATAATTCAAAAATCAAACTCTTAAAGAAAACAGTGTCTGAATCCTGAAACTTAGCAGACACTACTAATAGCCAGATTAGAGCTCAAAAATTCAGATAATATGTTTATTAAATAAAATTCACAGGTCCTGGTGTGCTGTGGGTTCCTAGTCAGCTGCCATCTTGCTCCTTTTCCCACCCCTCACTCCTTCCTGTTGCACCTTCTGAATGCAGTGCACCATGTGCTGACTCTACCCAGACCAGCCTCACTTCTGCCTCTGGTGACCACAAGAGGGAAGGGGGAAGCTGGAAGCAGATCTGCAGAGGCTTGTCCCATTGTCTCCTTCACCTTGGTGCCCACATCTAGTTATAATCCCTGTTAATCCATTTTATTAAATGAGCTGTAAAAATCAGCCGGGGGCCAGCTAGTGACTTCCCCTGGGCAAACGAACACCTGGCCTGATGCCACAAACTCTACTGCCTGTGTGCTCAGGTGAGAAGACAGAGGTTATGAATCTAGCCCCAGAATGCCCTAGGGAGGAAGGCTGAATACCCAGGGGGAGACCTGCTAAGCCTTTCAAATGGGTTGTGCCTGACTGGACTCTCAGCCTAGCTCTCTGGAACCCTCATTCACTTGTCGGCTGTGCCAAGACAAACCCTACTAGACACAAATCGAGTATCTAGCTTGGCTTTCTACACTGAGCAGCTGACTACCAGAGGCATCTGAGGTCTCCATCCATCCATTGTCATGGAGGAGACTTTGTTGGGGAAAATAAACCCACCCTTCCTGATTATACATTTTCTCCTTGGCCTTGTTGTGGGGAGAGGACCTGTAGGTACTTCCAGAAACTAGAATCGTAGGATCTACCAAACCAGGTACTTACAGATTCAATCTTTGCTTAGTCCATTTAGCTTGGGTGGAAATTTCTCAAGGCAATTACTATTTTGCAGCCCTTTGCATAACTTGCATAGCTCCTTGCAATTTAGTGAATGACACTGAATAAAACATTCTGACAAAATTTTTAAAAAAATTATAAATACTCTTGAAAGGATTAATGATAAAATGTTTAAGAGGTAAAGAACTAGACATATTAAAGGAGAAAATTAAGAGAAAAACTCATTAGGAATGAAAAATGGCTGGGTGCAGTAGCTCACACCTGTAATCCCAGCACTTTGGGAGACCAAGGCAAGTGGATCACCTGAGGCCAGGAGTTCAAGACCAGCCTGACCAACATGGTGAAACCCTGTCCCTTCTGAAATTACAAAAATTAGCCAGGCGTGGCAGTGTGCTCCTATAATCCCAGCTACTCAGGAGGCTGAGGGAGGAGAATTGCTTGAACCTGAGAGGTGGAGGTTACAGTGACCTGAGATTGTGCCACTGCACACTCAAGCCTGGGTGACACAGTGAGACTCCGTCTCAAAAAAAAAAAAAAAGAAAGAGAAAGAAAAGGAAAAATGGCCACCGAAATAGAAACCTTGATTGAATTGTATGTAAAAGATATTTAGAGAACTGGGATAGATGTGAGGGAATTATACAGGCACAGTGAGGTGAAACATGAAAGATAAGGTCTGACATATTTAATAGTGATTTCAGAATAACAAATAGAGAATTGAGAAGAGATGATATTCGAATAGAAGTTAGCTTAAAATATTCCAGAATTGGTTAAAGCCATTAATTTATGGAATAGTGAGAAAAAGTACCATGACTAGAGTGAAAAAAAAAATAGAGGAAATCCCTGTCCAGGCCCATCCTGAAATGATGGAATACTGAAAGAGAAATCATGTATAAAGCACCCAGAATGTAAAGGCATGGCCCTTACCAGGAATGAAGGCTAAACTGATTGCTGACTTCTCAATTGCAGTGTTAGAGAATAAATGTAATCTTATGTAAAATACAGTGGTTTAATGGAATTAACAAGTGATATGATCCTGGGATAATCAGGAGCATTTGGAGCTATTTAATTTGAACTTTAAATGAACCATTTATGTTAAAATTCTAAGGATCATAATAAAAGGAAGAGTTACAGTAAATGTAAGTGGCCTATATTTACCATGTAAGACAGGTTCTCAGATTAGATTGAACATAATCTGGGTGGTTACTTTTACTAAGAAATCAAAACACATTCACAAAAGGTCGAATATAAAATGATGGAAAAAGTACTTGCCAGGCAAGTATAAACCAAAAGAAAACCAAGAGAGCTTATATTAGACCTAGTAGTCTTTAATGGATAAAGAAGAGTTTTATATAATAATAAAAGATTCAGTACTCAGAAAGATTTCTAAACTTGTATGCACACAGGCTCAAAATATATAAAACACAAAGTGAAAGAATTATGGACAGAAAGAAGCAAATTCACCATCTGTGTTCCATTTTAACATGTATTTTAGTGATTATAAATCAGGTAAACTGAGTTTATGAAAAGATTGAGGATTTCAAACACAAAACTGCTAATTTAATGACAAGCATAATTAACAAAAAGAAGAAAATTCACTATTTGTGTTCCATTTTAACATGTATTTTAGTGATTATAAATCGGTAAACTGAGTTTATAAAAATAGGATTTGAAACACAAAACCACTAATTTAATAGCAAACATATAATCTGACAAAACATTGTCATAATGGCAGTTAAAATATTTAGAAATGATAAGTGATACATATTAAAACTTGCAGGATACACTTTAAGTGTAACTTCATGGCTAAATGTCCATTTCAAGGAGTAATAAAAACATTACGATAATAAATTATACAAGGAAGAAAGTAGTGAAGAAATGAAATTAGTGAAATAGAAAACACAGTGACATTCCATCAAAACCCAAAGTTAGTAATTTGAAAAATGTATTAAATAAGCAAATGCTTGGAAATCTCGATCACAAAAAAGGAAATGGTATCTATGTACAGTTTTAGAATGAAATGAGAAACAGTGAACATGAAAAAGATCCAAAGACAATTCCATGAAGAATATTTTATGCTAACATACTTGAAATTAGAATAAATTCCTAGAAAATATAACCTGGGAAATTTGTCTTGAGAGAAAATCAAGACAAATAGCCTACAACCAATACATTTAGTTGGTTTTAAAAACTCTGCCTATAAAACAAAGCTTTTTTTTTTCAAACAACAATAGCAATGATAGCAGCAGCAAAAATAATAACAGCAGCAGAACTCAAACCAACAGCAAAAGGATCTATAAACCCATTACCAGGAGATTTCTATTGATCATTTAAGTGGCAAATATTCCTAACCTTCAGCACACTTCCAAATTATAGAAAGAAAGGACTACTCCATAACTCATTTTATGAGCAGAGAATAATCTTCCTAGGGAACAGGTGCAAACCAAGCAAGAAAAAAAAAAAAAAATAGGCTAATTGATTTTCAATATAAAATAGTAATTTCCAGAATGATTTAAAATACTGTTGATAATCACCAAATTGGCTTTATTTTAGGAATAAAAGGATGGAGTAACATTAAAAATGTTAGTGATAGACTAAGATATTTGTTTAATAGATCAAAGAGAAAGACAAATTTGAATAGATACAGAAAAAGATGGATACAATTCATTATAATTTATAGCTTAGCAAATTTGAAATAGAACTTAAACTGACAAGGAGATAATGTATGTTACATTATTTAATGGTGAAATTTTGAAGCATTCTCTGACGTGAGGAACATTGTAAAAATATTGCTTCTACTCAGGCAAAAAGGCAAACGTGCTTTAAAAAATTTTGGTATTATTTATATTTATATATTTTGAAATTTCAGTAGCTTTTGGGGTACAGGTGATTTTTGGTTACGTGGATGAATTGTATAGTGGTGAAATCTGAGCTTTTAGTGCGCCTGTCACCTGAGAAGTGTACATTGTACCCAGTGTGTACACAATGTGTTTGTCTCTTGTCCCCTCTCTGCCTTCTGATTCCCTGTAGTCCATTATATCGCTCTGTGTGCCTTTGTGTACCTATAGCTTAGCTCCCACTTATAAGTGAGAACATACAGTATTTGGTTTCCCATTCCTGAGTTGCCTCACTTAGAATGATGGCCTCCAGCTACATCCAAGTTGCTGCAAAAGACATTATTTCGGCCGGGCGCGGTGGCTCAAGCCTGTAATCCCAGCACTTTGGGAGGCCGAGACGGGCGGATCACGAGGTCAGGAGATCGAGACCATCCTGGCTAATACGGTGAAACCCCGTCTCTACTAAAAACTACAAAAACTAGCCGGGCGACGTGGCGGGCGCCTGTAGTCCCAGCTACTCGGGAGGCTGACGCAGGAGAATGGCGTGAACCCGGGAGGCGGAGCTTGCAGTGAGCTGAGATCTGGCCACTGCACTCCAGCCTGGGCGACAGAGCAAGACTCCGTCTCAAAAAAAAAAAAAAAAAAAAAGACATTATTTCATTCTTTTTATCGCTGAGTAGTGTTTCATGGTGTATATATACCACATTTTCTTTATCCACTTATTAGTCAGTGGACAGATTGGTTCGATATCTTAAGCATGCTATTTTTAATCCGCGTTATAGTAGGTGTGTTACATTAGTGAAGTAAGACAAGACAAATACAGTATAAAAGGATTATAAAGAAGAAACTAAACTGAAATGTGATTGTGCAGAAAACACAAAATGGTGTACAGACAAATTTATAGAAAATATAAGAACATTCTAGAAGGTTGTGAGACATAAGAAGATACAAAAACCTGCTAGCATAATTTCAAAAATTTTTCATTTGTAACTTTAACAAAGATGTAAGGTACTTAGAAATTTAACCGTAATGTGTATCACCTTCATGTTGAAAATTGTTATAATTGACTGAAAATCATAATAGAAAACCTACATATGTTGAGAGATTTACTGTTTATGGAAGGGGAGACTCAGTATCATAATGATGTCAGTCTTCTGCATACTGATCAATAATTCAATCAAAAATAGAAACCAAGGCCAAGCTCAGTGGCTCTCTCTCGTTGTCCCAGCACTTTGGGAAGCCAGGGTGGGGAATCACTTTGAGCTCAGGAGTTTGAGACCAGCCCGAATAACATGGCAAAACCCTGTCTCTACGAAAATTAGCTGGGGAAGTGATGCATGCCTGTAGTCCCAGCTGCTTGGGAGGCCGTAGTGGGAGGATCGCTTGCAGGGAGGTCAAGGCTGCAGTGAGCCATGTTCACACCACTGCATTCCATCCTGTGCGACCAAGTGAGACTCTGTCTCAAAAAAAAAAAAAGAAAGAAAGAAGCCAATAACATGTGCACTTGTGTGTAATTTGACAAGATGAATCTAAAATTGACATGAAAGAGCAAATGACCAATAATAGCCAAACAGTTTTAAAGAATAAGAAAACAGGGACCTAATCTTGACATTATTTTCATGTGTCCCTTTGGCAATGATCAGTCAGTGATAGACAAAGGGACATATGGAAATAATGGAGAATTTCTTAATGGAAGCATCCTTATGTAGAAGCTGAGAGAGTGGGTATTACGTTATCATAGGGGGAATAAAAAATTATTTAATGAATGGTTTTAGGACAGTTTAGCACTTATATGGAAAATAATAAAAATTAGATACTTATTTCAGACCATACATAAGAATAAATTACAGGTGGAATAAAGATCTAAATCTGAGAAGTAAATTTTAAAAATTTTGTTTGAAAATAAACATCTTAACCTCAAGATAGGAATGAATTTCTTAAAGATACAGAGAGCAACTCCGTATGAGAACAGATTGATATATTTGATTACATTAAAAATAAAAGCTATTTGTGGTAGCCAATATATGGAATTCACCTGTGTCTATCAATGGATGAGTGTATAAAGAAAATGTGGTATATGTATACAATGGAATATTATTCCAGCCATAAAAAAATGAAATTGTGTAATTTGCAGCAATATGGATGGAACTGGAGGTTATTTTGTCAAGTGATATAAAATGAGAACAGGAAGACAAGTACGTTTTCACTCGTGGGGGCTAAAAAAAGGTCTCATGGAAGTAGAGAATAGAATGGTGGTTATCAGAGATTGAGAAAGGAACTGGGGAGGGGAGGAATGAAGAGAAGTTAAGGAGTACAAAAATACACTTAGATAGAAGGCATAGTTCTTTCTAGTTTTTGTTTTTATTTTATTTGTTTATTTTTTGAGGTGGAGTCTCACTCTGTTTTCCAGGCTGGAATGCAGTGGCGTGATCTTGGCTCACTGCAACCTCTGCCTCCTGGATTCAAGCAGTTCTTCTGCCTCAGCCTCCCAAGTAGCTGGGATTATAGGCATCCGCCACCACACCCGGCTCATTTTATTTTTATTGGAGACACGGTTTCGCCATGTTGGCTAGGCTTGATCTCGAACTCCTGGCCTCAGGTGATCCACCTGCCTCTGCCTCTCAAAGTGCTGGAATTACAGATGTGAGTCACGGTGCTTGGCCATGGTATTTGATAGTACACTAGGGAAATTATAGTTAACAATAGTTTACATTTCAAAGTAGCTAAAAGAGAAGATTTTAATGTTCCCAGGACAAAGAAAACATAAATATTTGAGGTGATGGATATTTCAGGTACCTTGATTTGATTATTACTCAGTGTATACGTGTATCAAAACAGCACATGTACCCCCAGAATAAGCACAGTTGTTACATATCAATTAAAAAAAAATGAAAAACGTCTCCATACTTTAAGACACCATAAATACTGTGAAAAGACAGATACAGACTAAAGTATGTTATACATGTACAGACAGTTCCTGACTTAACGGTTTGACTTACTTTATGATGGGTTTATTGGGTTATTGAGTGCATTTTGACTTACTATGGGTTTATTGAGATGTGACTTCACCAAAAGTAGAGGAACATCTGTAATTGATGAAAGTTTAGTCCGTAGAATCTGTGAAGAAAATCTAAAAATAAGAGCAAGACTAAACAGCCTAATTGAAAACTGGCCAAGATAGAATTTACAGAAAATTACTTCTCATTTACACAAGGAGACTTGTACAAGACATATAATGTCAGTGAATAGGAGGATCAGTAAAGAATCTGTAGTATATCATATCTAAACAGCAGTTAGTATGAATGAAATAATAAAATACAAGCATTAAGGCAGGTAAATCTAAAACTATGCTGAGTAAAGAGTGTGAGTTTAAGGATATATACAGTGTTCCTTTTCTCTGGAATATGTTTAAGCTGGAGTAGTGACTCCATTTTTTATCTTTACTTCCTTGTATCATTATCAAAGTCTCTGAGAAACATTGCTTCTTATATTTTTTCTTGTTGTCTTCCCTCCATACTTTACTATTTGTTGTATTTTCTGTTGTATCCTTCTACTTACTTGTGCTCTGAAATGTGTTTGAGTAATCTGCTTTCCCACAGCTGCTGAAAACTCCTTTGTCGTTCCCTGCCTATAGGTTCCCCATCACTGCCCACACTAGAACATAGTTCATTCTCTTAGGATGTTTTGTTTTTTTTTGGACCTGAAGTGGAACAACCTGTGTTTGTAATTAACTGATTTGATTTTGGGACTAGATCTAGAATGACTCTATCTAATAAGCGTTTATTGACCATTTCTATGTGGTTTACATTATGTTATGAACAAAATAGGAAGAGAATATAATTATCCTTACATGGATGGAATCTTAGATCCAGTAGGCCAGTTGGTCCTTAAAAAGAAAAGTGGTTTTGCCTTCTCTCTTTTATTCCAATTGAGTCTTAATTTTTTCATTCATTTACTCAAGAGTAGCATTTTGAATACAGGTAATATTTTGCTTTTCATGTTAGAGATATATAATATGGATACTGTTTATGTTTTTCAGAATTTAAACAAGCAAGCATATGATTTGGCAAAGGCTTTACTGAAGAGGACAGCTCAAGCTATTGAACCATATATCACCAATGTAAGTCTTACTTGTAATTGGTTGTCAGAAGGATTAAACCGAAAATTTAAAGACTTGCTAGAAGCAAAATTTCGTCAGATAGTGTATAGTTTTAAAAACAACAATTTTGTGTTGTTTTAACCCTTAAATAATATATTTTCTTTCTTCTTCTTTTTTTTTTTTTTTTTTTTTTTTTTGAGACGGAGTCTCGCTCTGTCGCCCAGGCTGGAGTGCAGTGGCCGGATCTCAGCTCACTGCAAGCTCCGCCTCCCGGGTTTACGCCATTCTCCTGCCTCAGCCTCCGGAGTAGCTGGGACTACAGGCGCCCGCCACCGCGCCCGGCTAGTTTTTTTTTTGTATTTTTTTAGTAGAGACGGGGTTTCACCGTGTTAGCCAGGATGGTCTCGATCTCCTGACCTCGTGATCCGCCCGTCTCGGCCTCCCAAAGTGCTGGGATTACAGGCTTGAGCCACCGCGCCCAGCCTCTTTCTTCTTCTTAAAATTATTCTTGCTTAATATTTTTTGGAAGGCTTGCTTTCATCCTATTTGTTCTTTATTTTCTTTCAAATTGCCTGAGAACTTAAACAGTTTTATTTTGGTTAGCAAGATATTCTGTTTGTTTCTACTGATAGAAGTAGAGTTAAATGTAATTAGATAAAACATGTGGAACTTTTCATTATTCAGAGACATTGCTTACAGGTTTTTGGAGCTTAAATTCATTTGTACAAGAAGAAGATATGAACTAATATTAAGACCTAGAAATTGAAGGCAAGTATGAATGGCAGTAGTGATTTAGTAAAAGTTGCTTATCTATTGCTATTCCTGGGATAGATTCCATATAAATCTATCATTTCTGAAAAAGAGGAATACTTGTAATAAAATGAGCCCTTTCAGTATCACACCAGATCTACTTACTTATGATTGACTATCTTGTATTTATTTTTAGAAGAAATATTTTTTAGCTGCTAGGTTCACTGACAGAAGTTTATGGTAAGTTTTATTTTCTCTCCACAGTTCTTTTGAGTTGTACAGATTTAGGTGGCAGTATTCATATTATATTCTATGTGAATGGTGCCTCCTAGAATACAAATGTAGAGTACAGTGTTAATGGTGCTCCTTGGAATTGTGTAACAGTACAGTCCTTCCACCTGCTTTTTCAGTTTCACTCACCTCCAGACAAGTAAAGGATATACATTTGCATTCCTGAGTAAAGTAAGAAAGAAAGCCTTTAGTAATTACTTACGCATTCTTCTAAAATTTATTGAGGGAGAGTTTTTCTTGTAGTATACACAAATTTAAAGTCAGTGTATGAAATATATCATGAAAAGATGTACTTTGAAAACTAACATACTTCATAAAACAGTAACTTAATAAATTCCAGCTTTTGTTTCTGGCTTATAGCCTTAGAGAATCCTAAACATACGATGATTTGGAAAAGTTAAGTTAATTTGTAAGGAAATTGTTTTGAAGGGTAAACTTTCAGAAGCTGTGGAATCAAATTCTGTAACCTATCTTAATTGCTCCAAGATTGTCAGGGAACTTCAAATATTGGTTTCTGCAGTTTTTAAGCTATGGGTATTGGCTGAGATAAATTGGTTGGATTGAGTTTTTTCATCATTGGCTTAGTGGCACTTGAAATGTGTAGACCTAGACTTAAACATTCTGTAATTATCCTTTTCCCTTGCTTCAAGTACTTCTAAGTGACTATTTCCATGGGCCATTAGAGCACACTAGGTGAGCTCCTCCTGGTGGCCATTTATTTAAACTCATTTTGCTAAGCCAGTTTCTTTTTTTCTCTTCTGTTTTTTTTTTGGGCGGTCAAGGGGGAACACATCTTATTTTGGTTTCTTTTTCTGGCACAAAAATAAGAAAAGATCACTGTACCATATTGATATCTCTACTCTGATTGGGGAAAATCAATATTTGATTGGGGCAATTAAAGGAAAAAACCCACAATAAATGATGATACTTATTAGAGTTAGGTGATTAGGTTCGTTATAATTTTGTATGTTTGAAAATATTTATAATGGAAGTAAAAGAAAAAAAGGCTGAGGAAATATTTTTAACAATCCCAGAATACATCAAGGTAAACACATTTCTCTATCACTTACACCTTGTGTTAATTTCCTGTTATTCTTATGTGCAGAAATAGAATCCTTCCCCCGTGAACTCCCCAAACTTTCATATTATATCTATATCAAAAGCTGAGGAGCAGGGGCCAAGCAGAGTGTTCTGAGCACACCTTGAATTATATATACTTTCTCCCAGTACCTTGTCCACTATTTTCTTATTTCTTCCTGCTTTCTTGTTCCTTGCCTTATTTGAAGGTTAGCTAAGAAATAAAAATTGCTTTTTCCCTCCTTTTAGTTCCTTTATGTCTACTTAGGTTTCCATTTCAAACCTTTATAATTACATATAAAATCACTTTCTAGTGAACTTAATTGTCTTGTGTAGGGTAAAATTAGTTCAGTGTTAGAAATCATTCTTAGCCCTTTTGGACTTACAGCTGAAAAAGCCATTATTTACTGATCTTCCTAGTTGAGAATTAGCAAGTAAAAATAGGAGTAAGATACTGAGATAATAACCCCACTTCTCTCTCTTTTCTGTTTTTCTTTTTCATTCACACATACAGACACATTCTTTTTTTTTTTTTTTTTTTAATAGATAGTGTTTCTTACATATCAAGACTCAAGAAATCACTGTGGTGGTATAGGTTATTTATTTATTAAATTTTTTTGTTGTTGTCGTTTGAGACAGAGTCTTGCTCTGGCACCCTGGCTGGAGTTCAGTGGTGTGATCTTGGCACACTGCAACCTCTGCTTCTGAAGCTCAAGTGATCCTCCTACTTCAGCCCCCTGAGTAGCTAGGACTACAGGAATGAACCACCATGTCTGGCAAATTTTTCCTTTTTTAAAAATTTTTTTGTAGAGACAGGGTTTCATTCACCATGTTGCCCATGCTGTTCTTGAATTGCTGTGCTCAAGCAATCCTCCTGCCTCAGCCTCTCAAAGTGTTAGGATTATAGGCGTGAGCCACCATGCCCAGCCTAGGTTATTTTTTTTTAATAGAATTTGTTGTAACACAACCACCTAGGAAGCTGAGCAGTACATATATATTTGTTTAAAAGGTAAAATGGAATATCAAGAACAAAAAGTACCTGGTGATAATTCTAAAAATTTCCTACATGCATCACTTCTTAATGATGTTATTTTTCACCAGTTCTTTTTTCTATCACAAATTTTAGGATATGGCAAAAAATTATTTTGTTGGACTGAAAAAAGTACATCCAGTCCTTGTTGGAATAGGTGAAATTTGGTTAAATTGCTTAATTCCACTGAGCCTCTGTTTTTGCACCTGTAATGCTTGGGTGGTGGTAGAGAATGTGTTATTTAATGTGAAAGCACTTTGTAATTAAAATTAGCCATGTATATTTAAGGTAGAATTTATTAATCATTTTTCATAATTTATTTGTAATTAAGGTAGAATTTATTACTGACTGGTGACATCTTTCATTAGGTGGCATTTGCTGTACAAAAAAATTAATTTATAGTATGTAATTAGTTACCCATTTGTAAATGAAAGAATTTTAGGAAGGAAATATTTTAATCAATTCTAAATCTGCCTCCACTAAATTTTCAGCCCTTAGGAAGGGCTTGGATTGTTTTACCCATATTTGTATCATACTGTCTTTTGCGTATTTTTTATTCATTTACCAAACATATATTGTGTGCCTCCTCTGTATCAGGCACTGTGCTAGGTAGGCTTTTACACACTGGAGAAGACCAACTTGGTCATTGTCTTTTTGGAGATTATAAAAGTGTTCAATACATGTTTTTTAATGGAATTTGTGAGAAATTAAACCAGGGAATGAATTTTTTCCTTAATTTTTCAAATAAGTTTTTCCCAGACTGTTAGAAGATGATGATGGTTTGACCACTTTGATGGTGAGATTGGGAAGGGTTTTTGTTCTTTATTAAGGAAAATACTATTTATTAAATAGGTATATTTATTTTGCTATTTGTTAAGCAGGAGAAAATTTGTGAATGGAAGCAAAAAAGCCACTTTATTTTCAACCTGAGTAAGAATTTAACCTTTGATGTCATGAAATTCTCTTCCCGTAAAATTGATAAATAGGAAGGACAAAAAAGTTCGTTTTAAAACCAATAAAGAAAGAATAGCAAAATAGAATTTGTTCTTCTTTCTTCATGTCTGGGTAGTCTAATCTGATTCATAGACCTAAAAAAGTCACATAAAAGCAACCCAAGAAGTAAAAGTAAGCAGAAAAGACATAGAAATATGAAATTCTCCACTCTGTACTCTCAGTATAGAAAGTTAAAGTGTAATTAAGCCAGTTGTGTGTTAACTGTCACAGAAGAGATTAGGGCAGCTTGCATGGTATAAAGAATCCTTGACTCCTTCTCCTCTGAGACTCAGGAAACCATTAAGGATATATGGCGGGGTATGCTTTTGGTTAACTGTTTATGTTTTTGGAAGGTTTTAAATAGAAAGGAACTTGACAGTTATGCCATGCATCTTTACCAATTTCAGTAGTAATATGATAAATGATCTGAGTGTGGAAACTAGTTAGAGCTAGCTATATGGTAGGGAAAAATTGTTTAAATTTGGATTTTCCTTGTGTTTGTGTGTGCTTTTAATTGGATTTTAATTAGTGTTGTAAACCCTGTAGATATGTACACATCAGAATGTAAAAGAAGACAAAGAATTAGAAAGAGGTAGTTTTTCATCAGAAGTAAAAAATTACATATTTCAAACATAGAATTGCCTTCTATGAAAATGTAAGAAGGCTGTATCTATGGGATGATGTTTTCTTATGTATGTACTAAGGTGAACAGGCTATTTTCCCTCACCCTTGGGGAGATTAAGACATTGTTTTAGTCAGGGTTTTCTAGAGAAATAGCCAATAGTGAGTGAGTGTATGTATATACAGACACACATACACATATATGTGTGTGTATATTCACACATAGTGTATAAATACACACACACTGAGAGACACATGTATATGTATGAGAGAGAATTTATTAGGGGAATTAACTTATGAGATTACAGAGTCTGAGAAGTCCAAGAGTAGGCTGTCTGCAGGCTGGAGAACCAGGGAAGCCAGTGGTGTTACTCTCAGAGGCAGAAGGCAAGGCTTGAGAACCTGGCAGGGGACTGGGCCGCTGGTGCAGTTTCTGGAGTCTGAAGGCAGGAAAACCTGGAGTGCTGCTGTCCAAGGGTAGGAAATGAATGTCCCAATCCAGAAGACAGTGAATTCACTTCCTTTTGCCTTATGGGGCCTTCAAGCCTATTTGGATGATGCCTGCCCATACTGAGGGCAGATCTTTCCCACTAAGTCTATAAGCCAATCTCCTCTGCAAACATCATTGCAGACACACCCAGAAACAATGCTTTACCAGCTCTCTAGGTATCCCTTAATGCAGTCAAGTTGACACATAAAATTAACCATCCAGAAATATACACAAATAATAATATAGGATAGAATATAGCCAATATTATAATGGGGAGCAGAGTATATTTGAAAAGTAGAATGTTTATTGAAATGTTTTGGTCTATTTTATTGTATACAAGATGGATTCCATGTTTTATCTTTTCCTGTAGCCTGTACTGGTTTCCCATGTAATGTTAGAAAATATTTTGATATGCCTAGTTTGATTTTGTATAAAATAATGATGAATTTGATCAAATAATTACGATTTTTAAAACATTCATCTTGTCTCTGGTTTTTCTACTAATGATAGGCTTTCTTTCTCAAAAGTTTTTTAATCAGGTTCTGATGCTTGGGAAAACATCTATCAGCGATTTGTCAGAGCATGTCTTTGACTTAATTTTGGAGCTCTACAATATTGATAGTCATTTGCTGCTCTCTGTTTTACCCCAGCTTGAATTTAAATTAAAGGTAACTTGTAAAAATAATATGATTCTACCAACCAAGTTATTAGCAAAGAGCATTATTTATAGCTTTTTAATTTTTACAATAGTTTTAACTGAATGTAAGAGATGAAGGGGGAGTATTACTATTATTTCTTCACATATTTGTGCCATGTCTGTCTGTGAATCTTCAGTGCCTGGCAGGTGCCTAGCAAATAGTAACTGCTTAATAAATGATTAGTAAGGTTAGCAAGATGGTATTTTCCTCCAGATATTTTCCAGATAAATTCTAGGATTTGACTAACTTTTGAAGTCTTAGCTGTACATCAAGCTTATGTTTTCAAGGCACAGTTTATAGTAGTTCCCTTGACCACTTAGGCCATAAAAATAGCTTAGAGTTTGTTACCCACATAGTGTGAAATGCTTTCCCTTTATGCATATTATCTCATGTTGCTTATGTTGCAAGTTTGTTTGCTTTTTATATAGTTGTGTGGATTTTTTAATTTTTTGAGAGGATTTTTTTTGTTTTGTTGCCCAGGTTGGAGTGCAGTGGTGTGATCTTTGCTCACTGCAACCTGTGCCTGTCGGGGTCAAGCAATTCTTCCACCTCAGCCTCCCAAGTAGCTGGGACTACAGGCATGCGCCACCACCTCTGCTAATTTTTGTATATTTTGGGTAGAGACAGGGTTTCCCCATGTTGGCCAGGCTGGTCTCAAACTCCTGACCTCAAGTAATCCACTTGCCTTGACCTCCCAAAAGTGTTGGCATTACAGGCAAAAAACACCACCCCCAACCCAGTGAAATTTTTTGGTAGCATGTTCCTAACTGCTTTGACATTAAATTATGTTGTAAAATTGAGCTTTATTTGCAGAATTGGATAATATAGTTTTCTTTTTCAAATCATTACAAAAGATTAAGTAAAGCTAGTTATAATTATTTATCTTTGTGGACCCAGAAAAGTTCTTAAATGAGTTTTGCATCTAAAACTTTTGATTTTCTTTCAAAAACAAAACAGTCCACATTGGTAGTGTGAACACCCCAAGTAGCCAGTACATAAGTATTCTTCTTATATTCTGGAGTATGTTTTTGGTATGTTTCTCAAATGAGCCATTCAATTAACTGGCCTTCCTGTCCCCTTGTTAATGTGGTTAGTGATTTGGGTGAGGCAGCAGGTAGTCACACCTCTAATTATTTGTTGGTTTATATGATTTTCTCTAGTAAAGATATTGAGTAAATGCTATGCATGTTCCTACACACTATGAGAAATACAAAAATAAAGAAATTATCATCCCTGCTTTCAGCAAACTTAACATCTAGTATGAGAGGAAGAGGAAAAAAATCCAGATCTAATATGAGGCCAGATATTATAAGTGTCATAAGAGATACAAACAGCGTACAATTGAAGCAAAGGAAACAGCATGCAGAAGCATATAGAGGTAGGAAGGTTCCGGGTGAATTCGTGGAACACAAAGAATTATAATTGGAAGATAGCATAAAGTAAGTTTAAATCACTCCTGGCTGCATATTAGAATCTTTGCTTGTTAAGACTTAAAGAAATAGCTGTCCAGGCACTAAACCAGACTAGCTGATTCAGAGTTTTGGGGAATTGAGGTTTTTTTTTTTTGTTGTTGTTGTTTTTCTTCTTGTTTTAATTTTTTTTTTAAGTTTTGAGATGATTCTAATGTACAGCCAGGCTTGAGATATAATTACTTAGAGGAATAAAGAGAGAAATAATAGAGACGAGTTAGGTCATATTGTGGGGGCTCTTGGCATGGCAGGTTGTGGCATTGGTTGAAAATTTAAAAACAGTTTGTGTAGTGACATTTCCATAGTACCTTGAATATCAATGCCTTTTGATATACCCGATTCCCACACTTTATGTTCAAGTCTAGTATTGTGACTGGCTCATTCACTTATCCATTGAGTCATTTGTTGGCAGTGCCAAAATCAGTAGTAAAATTGAATTCACGTCCCTAGGGTGCCCCCAGTGTAGTATATAAAAGAAATTTGAGTTTTCACAGGTTTAAGTCCTCTTCTTTTTACTGTTGAGCTCCTTTTAGAAATCTGGTCTATGTAGATGAAGTGTCTTACTGGGAGACTTTAGCACATACTAACAGAGCTAAAAAGTATATTCACACAGAGTTTTCTGTTTTCTATAGGCCTGGCCTCTGTCAGTGTCCGTTGTGAAAAACCACACATAGTTTTTCAAGGGTCCTGGGTAGGTTTTATAAGAGTTTATTTTGACTCTGAATAGAAATAAACTTTAATTGTAGGAGTGGCTTCTAACATTGGAACAGACTTGAAAGATGTATTTTCATGAAAGGGTACTTCTTTAATGGAATTTGAGATAATTAGAGCATTTATGATGACATTTAATTTTGTGAGAAGTAAAGTGAGCATTTTTATGTAATTTTTCATTTAGAGTTCATGAAAGATTTTCTGTGGAATTGGAGCATCAGGGAAATCGTGGCAAAGAATGGGCAGCCTTATTCTGAATATCTACTGCATGGTTTTAAAGCTGTGATTGTGTTTTATTTTAGAGCAATGATAATGAGGAGCGCCTACAAGTTGTTAAACTACTGGCAAAAATGTTTGGGGCAAAGGATTCGGAATTGGCTTCTCAAAACAAGCCACTTTGGCAGTGCTACTTGGGCAGGTATATGATTTTGGTTTCCCATTTAAAAGTAATACATGATTCTGCTGACCGTTTTTTAAAAAAAAATTATCCACGTTTAAACTGTGTTCTCTGGAAGTTTTGAAAGTTGTTAATGACTGGCTATATTTATAATTACTCTTTTAGTCTTTATCCTCAGTAATTTTTAAAAGATAATACATTTTAAAGCTATCTCTTAGGGTATTATGACCATGAGGTAAATATTACTACTTTAAGGCAGTGTTTAATTCCAACTGAAAATACCTCTTTGGGAGATAGAGCCCCTCCACAAATTAATTAAAATTAATTAGGTTGTTTGGAGATATTGACAGGATAATAATATTCACAGAGTGAATAAAGAAATTACTATTTATATTTCTCTTCCTAACCTCCTTTCTGTATTTCTCAGTTAAAGGAAATGATGGCCTGGATTCCTTGCATGGTTTGAATGATGCACAAAATCCCTGAAATGGTTGCAAAAGTTTGAGTGTGTTTGTGTATGTCACTGTTCTGTGAGAGGTATTCATTTCATTACCTTTTCTAAAGAGATCCCTCTCCTTGAAATATTAAAAGCCCGACAAATGCCTTGGCTGAAACTTGCTTTGACTCAGAAAAAAAGAGAATTTTTCCCCTCAAATTATTCTCATAACAAATAATGCAGTTAAGTTATAAAGAAACAAGTACGATCTGGCTGGGCGCAGTGGCTCACACCTGTAATCCTAGCACTTTGGGAGGCTGAGGCTGGCGGATCACGAGGTCAGGAGATCGAGACCATCCTGGCTAACATGAGTGAACCTCGTCTCTACTAAAAATAGAAAAAAATTAACCAGACGTGGTGGCAGCGCTTGTAGTCCCAGCTACTCGGGAAGCTGAGAGGATGGCGTGAACCCGGGAGGTGGAGCTTGCAGTGAGCCGAGATCTTGCCACTGCACTCTAGCCTGGGCGACGGCGAGACTGTCTCCAAAAAAAAAAAAAAAAAAAAAAAGATTTAAAGACTCTGATTTTATTTTCTTTGTGTTGAAATATTTGCAATAGTATCACCACTTTCTTTTCATTTTAATAAAAACTGTCAGTGATTACAGTAAATTTCATATTTTGGTCTCAATTTTCTGATTTGTTAAATGAGGATATAAGATGTAATAAGTGTTTGTTAAGCTTCAAATCTCTAGTCTGATTTCTTGATTCTTATTTAGCTCAATAATTATATTCAGTGAGTCAAGTTAAGCCAACTTTTTTCTTTTAAATACAATGGAAAGTTTTTAGACAGTAGGGAAGAATATCAGTTTAAATTATGCAACTCAATTTAAAGTTTATTTTATTTAATATTTTAAAACAAAAATGCTTTTACTATATAGATATTTATTATATCTTTAAATTAAGACTTGGATTAGCCGGGATGTATTTTATTGGTTTTTAACTGGAGAAATCCTAATGTAAATGTGTATATCACCTTTCTATCATATTGTAATTTTTCCTTTTAATATTAATGACATAAAACTTACACAGTATTAAGTAACACCAACTTTAAGGAGTTAGTCTTTTAAAAGACATCTTAGTATATTTATTTTTAATTGTTGTAAGGTGCATGTTTACCTAAGAAATGGTAAAGTATATAGGATTGAGTACCTGAATTCAAAACACTCAGGAAGGGACCAGAGGCTAGATTTTATAACTTTTGGGAGGGGAGGTATACTTCATAGAGCATAAGCTTTTTTCTAATTTTTATGAGTAATTTGGTGCTGATTTTGAAGACTTTTTCCCTCTCCTTTATAATGCTAAATTTTGTTTCTTAGGTATTGAATGATGTAAGATTTGGGAGCCTTTTGATTTCATAGAATTAAGACATATGAAAATATCGAATGGAAAAATTTTGGCTTCACTTTAATGTTCTTGATACTTAATTTTTTTTAATTACTATTTTACCTTCTGTGATACAAGTAACGTATACAGACTGAACATCAGTGGTTGAGAGACAGCTCAACATCATGTGCTTCCTGATGGAGGAACACAATACCCTCTATGGTATTTTGGTAGTCTGGCAAAAATAAATTGACCCAAATATGATCAAGTCTTTAGATCTAACTACCAGTTTACCGGATTTAGAAGAGAGAGGAGCCTGTTAATTCATATCAGAATGATACAATTAGCAAAATCTAAATTATGGAATAAAACCATACACACACACAGCAGTTGCTCTAGCAAATTACAGGAAAAAAAAAAGAGTTGGAGGGAAAACAAAAGATTAAAAGAGGCTTAAGTGACATATCAACCAAAGAATTTTAACTTTTTAGGGATACATACATATTTACAGATGTAATGTAAAAAGTGGTTTTGCCATTAGTGGCAATATAATAATTGTGATGATTAATTGGATAGTAGTAATTTGGGTACACTTTTAGAGTCATGTAATATCCTATAGGGTTTAGTGTGAGATCTGCCATACATTAGTGAATGCCCTATATTTTAAAAGGAATACTTTAGGGAAAGTTTTCTTTCAAACATAGTTTGGGATTTATGGTATTTCTATGAACTGTGTATGCACACTTGCATAAATAGATGTATTTGAAAGTATAATGTTTATAGGAAATTTTTTGTCATTCTTATATTTGAGCCTAATGTATATGGTTTAATCAGGTTCCTTAAAATCAGATAGCTCTCACAGGAGATTGCCCTAGTTTATATAGAGGTTCCAGAGCATTCAGACATACATCTTGTATCAGAAACTTTATAAAATGATTTGGGTTCTACTTTACATTTTCCTTCATAAACTTTTTTTTTTTCTTTCATTAGAAAACTGTAAATTGGGTACAGATTTAATGCATGTCTGTTTCTCTTATTTTAAAGATCACTCTGTGCCTTTATATTTTATCAGGTTTAATGATATCCATGTACCGATCCGCCTGGAATGTGTGAAATTTGCTAGCCATTGTCTCATGAACCATCCTGATTTAGCAAAGGACTTAACAGGTACTATATATATGTAACAGCAAATATTCTTACATGCTCCTCAGTGGAAAAAAATAAGTTTCATAGGGAAAAAAAAATCTCTTTTTTGGGGGACAGTAGGTGAAGTTTTGTTTTAGTTTAAGGTCATGGAAGTTGTTCTCTGAAGCTAGATTTTTTTTTTTTTTTAAATAGAGTCAAGGTCTTGCTATGTTGCCCAAGCTTACCTAGAACTCCTGAACTCAAGCTGTCCTTCTCCCTTGGCTAAATTAGTTTACCATGACTCACCTAAGTTCTTAAAATATTAAAGAACATTAGTCTTATGATCTAGTCAAAGCCAAGACCTGTTTAAATCCAAATGTCTAAAATAAGTTTAGAATGGTCCTTAAACTAAGAAACTAATAATTGTTCCTGGAGATAGACATTTTCGTAGATGCTTCCAGCCTACATGGGAACTATGCCGTAGAAATTCTAGCTTCAGGCTGAGCACAGGCCAAGGCAGGTGGATCACCTGAGGTCAGGAGTTTGAGACCAGCCCCACCAATATGATGAAACCCTGTCTCTACTAAAAATACAAAAATTAGCTGGGCGTGGTGGCATGCACCTATAATTCCAGCTATTCGGGAGGCTGAGGCGGGAGAATCTCTTGAACCTGGGAGGCAGAGGTTGCAGTGAGCCAAGATTGTGCGTTGGGCAACAAGAGCGAAACTCTGTCTCAAAAAAAAATAATAATAATTTTAAAAAAGCAGATATTTTACCAGTTTCATCCTTTTTGGGAGACATCCCACTTGGAGCTTTCTGGTTTCCTACTCACATCTGTACTCCTTAGACTGCTTGCTCTGAGCTTCTGCTATATAGCATTGACTTTAGTGTCATCCATTCATCCTCCTATCTTTGCTCTCCCCATTCCATCCTCCTCCTTTCTTTTTCCCCTCCTTTCCTCTTTGTTTGTGTGTGTGTCTGTTTCTCCACCTCCCCTTTCTCCTTCCCTTTTTCTCTGGATGTTCGTTTTTCTTTAGCATCCTTTTCTTGTGTTGCTAATACAGTATTTTCTTTGAGAGTGTCAATAGTAGTTTTTTGAGGAATTTATCTTTTTCTTCCAAAATATCTGATTCTGCTTATTTGTTTTTTTCACCTTATATTTGCTTTTGTCTTTGTGTTCCATGTTGAAGGCTTTGCTCAAATGATTGGCAATCCAAGGCCATCTGCTCATGATTAAGAGTGGGGGCGCTAAATCAAAAGCTGTTTGGAAAGCCCTGAGTATATGCTTTCCTCAAATGATTGGCAATCTGTGGCTATCTGCTCATGAGTGAGAGTTGGGGGCTGAATAAAAAGCTGTAATATTTGGAACACTCTGAGTACATGGTTGGGTCTGTCAACTCTGAACTTCACTTTTAGGTGATCAGAGTGAGTTGTTTGTTGGGGAGCCCTTAGTTTAGATACTTCCTCTTCATGCTGTCAAATTTCCAATAGAAGAGTATCTTATCTAGAAGTTAAAGGTGAGTTACTAATGTGTTTGGGAAAAGAATGATGGGTTTCTGCATTCACATTTCAGATTAGTTGTCACATAATCCTCTTTTGGGGTATAGTATCCATGCCCTCAACTGTTTGGTGTCCCCCAGTTTAGCGCTCCTGTTTTATATTTTTATTATAGAATTTATCCCCAGACTTCTTTTGTTGTGGAATAGGGTCAGTATCCTAAATGGATTTCTCAAACAGCCTTCACCCAGTCCTTCCTTCTCTTCCTTGTTTTAAGATCCAGAAGTACTTGTTGCTAGTTCCTATGCCTTTTGAAGAGTGTAGTATATATTGAGTTGGTTGACATGTTTTTCTTCTACTGGCTTAGGATTTTGTTTTCTTGGGAATCCAAGGTTGGTTATATTTGTTCATCTGGTTTTTCAGAGCCTATTTTTTTTTTTTTCCCGTTGTCTCTTACTTGTTCGTGCCATTCTACTGGGTTTGTTCTCTGAAGTATTTAGGTGTGTTGTATCTCCAAAATATTTTTAATTGTATCACTCATCTTTAAGGAGCTTAAATAATTTTAAATAATTCAGTATGCAGTAATTGTTCACATTTCTCTTAAAATTTATGTTTTTTCTTGAAAATTTTAGTGATATATAATCAAAATGATAATTTTAATACTTATTTATACTACATTATTATTTTCATGCCTTCATTTTAGATTTTGAATTTTTTAAAAGTAAGGTGTATTGCTTAGTTGTGATTTTTAAATTGTTTTTTAAGAGACAGGGTCTTACTCTGTTGCCCAGGCTAATTTTGAATTTTTTTAATTGAAATATTTGAACCATGTGTTTCAGTTATTAAAACCAGACCCCTGCTTTTTTGCCATTGATAACGTGTAACAGTGTGCACCATTGATTTGTACATGGCTAGATAGAATTTTTCTTTCGTTGAACTTGCTGTCATGTTAGGTTACATAGGTCACAGAGGATTTATACTGACTGAGCAGGAGAGAGGCAATGCTGGAAATATCCTGCCAATGTATACCTTTCCTTCTTAGGCTCATATTGGCTTCCCATCTCCTCTTTCCCAGTAGCCTTAGAGAGTCAGTCGTTTCTTGCTTTTTAACTTCTACTTGCTGTTGCTACAGATGAGGGCTTGCTTTATCCTTCTCTTAACTCATTCTGTAGATGATTCTTTCTTTCTCCCCTACCTGAAATATGACGGCAGGTTTCAGAGGTTTTTACTGCTAGAGAAAGTGATAAAAGTGTAAGAGTAATAAAGCAATCCTTGCTTTTGTTTGAAAGAGTAAGGCTTGAGACTGGACGCGGGGGCTCACGCATGTAATCCCAGCACTTTGGGAGGCCGAGGCAGGTGGATCGCTTGAGGTCAGGAGTTTGAGACCAGCCCAGCCAACGTGGTGAAACCCCGTTTCTACTAAAAAATACAAAAATTAGCTGGGTGTGGTGGTGCACGCCTGTAATCCCAACTACTCCGGAGGCTGAGGCAGGAGAATTGCTTGAACCTGGGAGGCAAAGGTTGCGGTGAGCTGAGAGATCATGCCACTGCACTCCAGCCTGGGCGACAGAGCAAGACTCAGTCTCAAAAAAAAAAAAAGTGAGGTTTTGATTTTTTTTTTTTATTAGTTTCAATCACATCTTCAGTTATTTTCTTTTAAACCCCATATACCCTGTTCCATTTTAAATTTCTCCAGCTTCATTCCTGACTCATTGCACTTTCTACATGTGAACCTTATATTATAGTATTATAGTGCTTCTCAACCTCATCAGAGCCAGTCCTCCCTTTTTAAGCAAATAATTTGTAATTCTCCCTTTGAGATCCTTAAATAAAATGAATAGATAAAACAATCCACTTAAAAAAGTTAAAAAATTAATTGCCCTATTTGTAATATACAGGAGAAACCAAAGGGAAGTAGTTTATAATAAAGTAGTATATATTTTAATATTTAAATGTTTGGATATGACATACAGAGATAACAGATGCCTCCACAAGTTACTCAATTATTGTCTGCCACAGGGGGATATGGAAAGCTCTGTGAATCCTGATTGGTAAAGTATTTGGATGACTACCTGAACACCTAACTCACATTTATCTGTATTTTAGAGAAAATATCAGAGTCTGTTCTACAGTTTCTTTTTTTTTTTAATTTAAAAAAGAAGTGTAATTAACTTAAAATGTACAGATCCTAAGTGTTCAGTTTGATGTTTGAAGAGACAGTGAATTTCCATGATGCCAAAAAGTCTCCTTGTATCCCCTTCCAGTTAGTTCTGTCATCGTTTTCTGATTTCTATTTCTGTAGGTTAGTTTTGCCTGTTTTTGAGTTTCATATATGTTGAATCATACAGTGTATACTATTCTTTTTGAGGGTGGGGAATGGAGAGAGAGATCTGTCTGCTTTCACATAACATGTTTTTGAAATTTATCCTGTATTGTTTATTCTTTATTGTTATTATTCTGTTGTATGAATATATCATAATTTGTTTCCTTCTTCTTTTGATGGTTATCTGGGTTGTTTCTGATTTGGGGCTGTTAATAGTGATTACTGTGAATAGCCTTGTACAAGGATTTCTGTGGGCTTATGTTTTTATTTCTTTTTGCAAACAGTAATGAAGTTGCTGGTCATAGTGTAGATATGTGTTTAACTTTATAAGAGACAGTGAAACCAGTTCTCCATATTAGTTATGGTGTTTTACATTTGTCCCAGAAATGAATGAGAGTTCCAGTCATTTAGCATCCTTGACAGCATTTTATGTTTTCAGCCATTCTTATAGGTTCTTAAACTATTTTAAATGTTTTCAGTGTTCTTTCTGGAAATAAGCTTATTTATTGTTTTCTTTCCCGTTTGGGTTTCATCCTTTTCCTTTGTCCTGTGACATTTACTTGTTGTCCATCTGCCAAAATTTTGTTGACACATCTCTTGCTGTGATCTCTTGTTGTGATCTCTTCTCTTGTTATTTGTCCCCTTTAAAAAACTTTTGTTTGTGTTTTTTTTGTTTTTTTGTTTTTTGAGACAGAGTCTCACCCTGTCACCCAGGCTGGAGTACAGTGGCACGATCTCAGCTCACAGCAACCTCCATTTCCTGGGATCAAGTGGTTCTCCTTCCTCAGCCTCCCGAGTAGCTGGGACTACAGCTGTCTGCCACCACGCCTGGCTAATTTTTTTGCATTTTTAGTAGAGATGGGGTTTCACCATGTTGACCAGACTGGTCTCCTGGCGTCAGGTGATCCACCCACCTCATCCTCCCAAAGTGCTGGGATTACAGGCTCAGTGAGCTACCACGCCCGACCTTTTAAATGTTTTTTTTTTTTTTTTTGGTTTTTTTTTTTTGAGACGGAGCTTCGCTCTTGTTGCCCAGGCTGGCGTGCAATGGTGCAATCTCAGCTCACCGCAGCCTCTCCCTTCTGGGTTCAAGTGATTCTCCTGCCTCACCCTCCCAAGTAGCTGGGATCACAGGCATGCGCCACCATGCCTAGATAATTTTGTATTTTTAGTAGAGACGGGGTTTCTCCATGTTGGTCAGGCTGGTCTCGAACTCCTGACCTCAAGTGATCTGCCTGCCTCAGCCTCCCAAAGTGCTGGAATTACAGGCGTGAGCCACCGCGCCCAGTCAGGTTAGTGAATTCTTCAGTACCCAATCTACCAAGTGGAGAGGAGGCTCTTACTACTCAGTTGGATGTCACTACTGTTTTTTGACTGAAGAACTAATTTTCCTTCTTTCTTCCTTGCCTTCCTTTCTGGGCTCTTAATTTTCTTGAAACTTCTACTTAGGTATTGTTTTGCTAAGGCTGATTTTCAAGGGTATCATGCAGTGTTTTAAAAACGTTTTAGTTATTAAAGTTTCCATTGTAATAAAATGTTATCTTTCAGAGTATCTTAAAGTGAGGTCACATGACCCTGAGGAAGCTATTAGACATGATGTTATTGTGTCAATAGTTACAGCTGCTAAAAAGGATATTCTTCTGGTCAATGATCACTTACTTAATTTTGTGAGAGAGAGAACATTAGACAAACGAGTAAGTACGAATAAATAATTACTAAGTTTTCATTTTTAATACTTGAAGTTTAACAGTATTTGAAAATATATTTAAATATATATTTAAATATAATTAGCCTTTTTTAGGGGAGTGGAGGCATTTTAATATTTAAAATTATCTTTATGAGGTTTTACTTTTTGTTATATTAAATTGTATCAGTTTTTCTTCATTAAAGATATTTATTCTAATCCTGAAAATAAGACAGCTCTTAATGGTAGTCAGATGTTTAGCCTGTATACCAGTGTTAATGATAAGGGACTTTCGTAAAAGCCTGAGATACAACTTCTTTTATGTTGTTGACTCTTCTTTTTCTTTCTTCTTTCAGGGCTATTGTTGTTATATGGGTGTGAATTGGTAGTTGTCTAGCTGATTGCATTATAATTAACATGGAATAGAAAATGAAAGATGTTTTCAACTTAAAAAAGCTAAACCGGATAGAGTGCCATGCTTCTAGCCTATTTTCTGTGACCTCAAGCCAGCTTTTTTGAATGAGTACCCACTAGCTCCACTCATTAATCAATGAACTTGAGAGGACTGTATCTTGTTATGTTTGTGTTTCATACTGCATGGAATATATTAGGCACTCAGGAAATACTTCAATGGATGTTCATTCCCTCCTGATTGGCCATAATAGTATCTAAGCCTCATTTAGGCATAAGAGTAATTTTGGTGAAGGATGAGACTTTTTGACTTAAGTGCTAATTAGCAAACGAAGTGGGAGGCCTGCCTGTTGGTTGTTGGAATAGCTTTGACTAGGTAAATTCTTTAAAACATTGTAGGCCGGGCGCGGTGGCTCACGTCTGTAACCCTAGCACTTTGGGAGGCTGAGGTTGAGGTGGGCGGATCATGAGGTCAGGCGATTGAGACCATCCTGGCTAACTAGGTGAAATCCTATCTCTACTAAAAATACAAAAAATTTGCCGGGCGTGGTGGCGGGCGCCTGTAGTCCCAGCTACTTGGGAGGCTGAGGCAGAATGGCATGAACCTGGGAGGTGGAGCTTCCAGTGAGCTGAGATTGTGCCACTCCAGTCTGGGCGACAGCAGAACGAGATTCCTTCTCACAAAAAAAAAAAAAAAAAAAAAACAACAACATTGTAACAGGTTGATCGTGCCATCTCCCTTGTTTAATACTCTCCTTGGTATTGCTGGTTGTGCGTGGAGGATAAATGGGCAAGAAGCACATGGTTTTCCTTTCAAATCTATAGGTATCCAGAACAATTTATTTTGACTGATAAATTTAGACTTATCTTCGTTGAATACTTCATTGTGGTATTAATTAGTGAAAAGGGCCAAAAGGCATGGAGGGAAAGGATATTTGCATTGTTCATAGCCTTCTAAATGACTTTTTTCTCAGCTAGACTTAGAATTTGAGCTGTTTTTGTGTATTGTTGGGATCATAATGTATATTTTTGATCATCATGTTATGTTCATTGTATGGTTGCTTGATTCATTCATATAAAAATTGAGCACTGAAAAATAATTGACTATATATATGTTCTTGGTAATATTAGAATATAAAGAATATCTTTAAATTCTCTTTGAAGAAGAGGGAATTAAGAGTTAGAGATAACATAGGGAGTTAGAGATACAAAGTTTTTGTAAACAAATTGAAATCATATTTAGTTTTTTGAGACAAAGTCTCCTTTTGTCACCCAGGCTGGAGTGCAGTGGTGCCGTCATGGCTCATTGCAGCCTTGACCTGGGCTCCAACAGTCCTCCCACCTCAGCCTCCTGAGTAGGTGGGACTACAGGCATGTGCCACAATGCCTGGCCAATTTTTTTTTTTTTTTTTTAACTTAAAGACAGGGTCTCGTTACGTTGCCTAGGCTGGTCTGGAATTCCTGGTCTCAAGCCATCCTCCCACCTCGGCCTCCCAAAGTGTTAGGATTACAGGCATGAGCCACCATGACTGGCCTGAAATCTTTTTAAGATTTGTAGAAGTTTTTTATTTCAGTATGTAGTTGGTGGATGAATGAGACAAGAACTATTCTTAATATACTGTACTTAAGTGAAAGAAAAACCAAGGGAATAATTTGTTGCTATGAACGACAGACTATAGCAAAGGAAAAAGGACCATAAAGGAAAAAATTAATAATCTCTGCAGATTCATGATGTTTTCAACGTTACCAGCTTCCTTTTGATTACAGTGCTGTGTTTATATAAAATTAAAGAATGAACTTATTCTAAGATGATGAATGCCAGATGCACTGTAACAAATATACACTTGTTTAAGAAAAAGTTGAATACGTTTCCCTTATACTTCAACTCAGTCCCAGATGTACAGAATGGACCACTGATAAGTATTTTTACATTCAGCATTTGATAAAGCCAATATCACATGCCTTTAATACATCTTAATTACTATTATTTGTAATAGTGTAAGTATGCTCAATATAGACCCTAATTAAGAAAAAAACTGTGAGGGATGGGTCACAGTTTATCCATTTAATTCTGTCTTTGTCTTTTAATGTTTACTTTCTTGAGCTGGCTGCAATGGCTCATTCCTGTAATCCCAGCATTTTAGGAAGCTGAGGTGGGAAGTTTGCTTGAGGCCAGGATTTCGAGACTAGCCTGGGCACCATAGTGAGACCCTGTTTCTACAAAAAACAAAAATAAAAAATTAGCTAGGTGCAGCATTGTATGCCTGTAGTCCCAGCTACTCGGGAGGCTGAGGTGGAAGGATTGCTTGAGCCCAGTTGTTTGAGGCTTTGGTGAGCTGTGATTGCACCACTTCTCTCCAACCTGGGCAACAGAGACCCTGTCTCTAAAAACGCATGAACAAAAATTTTGGTAGCTTGTTTTTCCTCACCAATTTTAAGTCACAATATATAGAGTGTGATTAGCTTTTGTTTTCAGGCATAGATGATAGGTTTAAGACATTAAAATGTTAAAGTTCTTTACACATGTTGATTTTTCTCCCATACTTTACATAGTAGAAATATTTATGTGATAGTTGTGTGCTTTTTAAAATATAGTAATTATAAATTGATATTTAGTATCTGAGACCTGAAAAAAATATGTAAAGGGAAGGAAAACACAAAACTAGGAAACTAGACTTTCCTTAGTTTATATAATGGAAGCCTTTTTACATTATAAATAAAACTTTTTGGGCCGGGCGCGGTGGCTCACGCCTGTAATCCCAGCTCTCAGGGAGGCAGAGGCGGGAGGATAGCTTGAGCCCAGGAGTTCGAGACCTGCCTGGGTAATAACAGCGAGACCCCGTTCTCCACAAAAAGGAAAAAAAAAAAAAAAGACAAAAAAAAAAATAAATAAATAAAACTTTTTGTTTTTAAGTGGAGAGTACGCAAAGAAGCCATGATGGGACTTGCCCAGATTTATAAGAAATACGCTTTACAATCAGCAGCTGGAAAAGATGCCGCAAAACAGATAGCATGGATCAAAGACAAATTGCTACATATATATTATCAAAATAGTATTGATGATCGGTAAGTTAAGGACACTATAAATATTTGGTGACTTTGAGTGTTATATAACTTGATTTATTGGTTTATGCAAACTATTTTCTTTATGACCTTACACTTTTCCCTTAGTTTTTAGTACAAGGTAATGGTAGTGAGTGACTGGGCTCATTCCCATCCAAGCCATAAATGAAGCAGTAATGTACATATAACTTTAGGGATGGGTATAGGTTTTACATTCCATATTCTGATACAAATACATATCATATTTGAATACCATGTTCAAATACAGATATTACTGTATATGAACAGTAATATCTAAAAATAAGTATGTGTATAGTTATAATTTTAGTTCATAGGTAATTGTGTTACAAGGATCTTCATTAATTTTTTTCAAATAAAACTTTAAAAACCTGTTGGATTTTACACATTTAAAAACAATTTCTACTGAAGGCTAAAAAATAGTTTATAAATTTATATAAAAAACATGTTATCTGAATATAATCTTAATATTTTTTCCATTCCAGTCTCAGATTAGATCTTGTATGGACTGCAGTCATTTATTAGTTAATAGAGCTCTAAATCCTGCTTACAGTCTGAAATGATTTGATAGATTAGTGGAAACCAAATGATTTTGCCGGTAGCAGATCAGAATGAGAAAATTAAGAAGCAGGTCATAGTAAAAATTTTAAGAGGCGTAGATACTAAAAACTGGATTATCTATGAAACTTTATAGATGTTTTTATAAAATTGACGTTTTTGTACTTTTTGAGGGTATGGCATCAGTGCACAAAGAATTACACTATGATTTTGTAGGACTTTTTTTTAGTACTTTTAGCCAGGTCTGTTTTCATGATGATGCCTATGAAAATGCAAAAGAATCTTCAGAGTTTCTTTAGTTTTGACTTAGAAATTTAGAACTTGTAAATATGAAAGGACCTGTCATATTTTAAAACTCTGCATTATACAGATAAAGAAAAAATCCCTGATATATAATGTGCCCAACATCCTGAAGCTGGTAATTGTCTTAGCTGGGTGTAGGGCTGTTTTCAGCACATACAGCTAAATCCTGTTTTGGTCCCCTTCTGTCTGCAGATAGAAGGTTTTGATTTGGAAATCTCATTTCCACTCAGAGCAGCAGGAACTTCTTTAATATATGTTCTTTACATAGTTTTGGAATTTTATATATAACTTTAGAACATTACAAAAAAAATCATTGCAATATCTTCTCTGCTTTTTTGTAGGTTACTTGTTGAACGGATCTTTGCTCAATACATGGTTCCTCACAATTTAGAAACTACGGAACGGATGAAATGCTTATATTACTTGTATGCCACACTGGATTTAAATGCTGTGAAGTATGTTTCAAATATCAAACTCTGTTCTTTTCATCTTTTGCAATATATTGGATTTTATCAAAAAGAAACTACAAACACCTGTGTTTTACATTGTACTCACATGTAGTGTAAACATTGTTTAAAGGGCCATGTCATAATATAATACTTCGCTATTTTTTCAGAAAGTACCACTTTAAACATGAGATTAAGCCATAAGCAATTGAAAAATAGAGCTGATTGACATGAAATCTTTTAGGATGAGTTTTCTATTCATATTGTTGGTGTCTCAAGAAACGTTGATTTACCTATTCTTTTTTGTTTGTTTTCCTTAAGACATTAAGAAACATTCTTGTTGTGAAGATACTCCCTTTTTATTCTCACTTGGTGTACTGATTTGCGTTACGGTGTAGAGCAGTAGGCTGCAAATTTTGTGTTGCATAGCCTGAACAGCACCATGTTATAGTTTGACATAAGAGTAAGCACAAATACATATTGTTTTTGTAGTTAAGAAAATACTTTTGGGTGTTTAGGTAAGATGGCATTGGGATGTTAGACATGGAAAAGACATTGCTAGTCTAATGGAATCATACTAGGGGTTAGGAAATTGAGGTCTTAGAGATTTGCTTTAGGTTTTAGGAAATGTAGATCCTTAGTATTCCAGCAAATGTGGTTTACAAGTATTGGGGATTAAATGTTGAGAAATTGGAGAGATCTCAGGGACTGTATGTAATTTTCATTTGTACCACTGTTTAAATGAGACTTTGACTTCATTTTCTCCATGGAAATAATTTTATTTTCTGTTTATGTTTTATACAGAAATAGTGAGGAAAAGGTTGTAGAGGGGAGAAATACACCTTTTTTTCCCCCTACCTGCTGTATTTCAGGCACTGGAATTTGTATTATGTGTAACTGCTTTTGTGCTGCTGTGGAAAAGTAGGTTGCAAAGAGATCTGATTGCCCACAAAGCTTAAAATATTTACTGTCCGGCCTTTTACAGAAAAAGCTTGGCAACCCTGGCTTAAGTGATATTTTTCCTGTTTTACATATGATGAAATGAATCACACAGATGTTACATTCCACACAATCACACAAGGAGTAAGAGGGAGCCAGAACTGCACTCAATCCTACTTAGTTCCAAAGCTTATTTTTCCACTACACATAGTAAAATACATTACTCTCATATTTAATTTTATTTCTTGTAAACTTTTCTGTGGAATTGGAATACATCCTAAAATTGTTGGTTCGTTATAGCCTAATTGGTGGCTCTTTTTCTCATGGGAAAATCAATCGATGGCCTCTTAAATTGGATGAAATATGGTATTTATATCATATTCAAAACAACCTATTGGAAATCATACTAAATCTGGACTTCTCTACTCAACCCAACTATCATTCAAGAGTAAAAATGAAATGTCACTTTTAAGCAAAAATGAATAATTTGCCAGTCCTACTTGAAAAAAATTATTAAAGAATAGCTTTGTTTTGGTAAGAAAGGAAATTAAATCTGTAAAGAAATAATAAGATTCAAGAATTTGGCCAGGTGCAGTGGCTCAAGCCTGTAATCCCAGCACTTTGGGAGGCCGAGACAGGCGGATCACGAGGTCAGGAGATCGAGACCATCCTGGCTAACACGGTGAAACCCCGTCTCTACTAAAAATACAAAAAACTAGCTGGGCGAGGTGGCGGGCGCCTGTGGTCCCAGCTACTCGGGAGGCTGAGGCAGGAGAATGGCGTAAACCCGGGAGGCGGAGCTTGCAGTGAGCTGAGATCCGGCCACTGCACTCCAGACCGGGCGACAGAGCGAGACTCCGTCTCAAAAAAAAAAAAAAGATTCAAGAATTTGAAGCATTTCTATAAGTATAAATAATAAAGGACTGTAAAAACAGTAATAATACAGTTTTATTTGCAAGGGGTGGGAGTGTGGATTAAAAAGTATGTAGCATGTAGGCCAGTATTTAGCCAGTACCATATACCACTGCAGTACTATGTGAGATTTCCTGAGTGTCCCTGCAGTCCTCCTTCCTATGGCCCTACCAGGCCTGGGCAGGGCTGGAATGTCTCCAGGACCTTCTTCCACTGCCCATGGTTCTGACTGGTTGATGCCTGATGCCTTTGTGAAAAATTTTGACTGCAGGTGGGTCCTGTCAGATAACAGCATGTAAGGTGATAGGTAAGTAATGAGTATGAAGGTGTTCCAAGGTTCTTTTATCATATTAGTAGTGAGGGCAGACATGTTGACTAAGTATGTCATAAGTGGGCATTTAACAGTTGCCTCTGAAAGCAGTTAAAATGTATAGCTTCTAAACAAAGAGGAACAAAAAATAATTAATGAAAACTTTAATACCAGAAACAAGATAGAAAACAAGAAAAGTAACAGTAAATATAAAAAGTATAGATAGTTGTTATAAAACTAAGCATGTCAGATATCACTCATCACTTAAATAAGTATATTTGATTGAATTCAAAAGTGAAACAGTGCTATTCACAAGCGATACATTGAAAAATAATGCCATTGAAAAGATGAAAGTAAATTTCAATCTAGACTAGTACTCAAAAGGAAAGGCTTTGATTCTACAAAAATGGTTGGTGAATGAATGGATATTTATCTGTTTTTTGAGATAAAACATTTAGGGTACATATATATCATTTTTTAGAGGATTTTCACTTTAACCAACTTTTTGTGATTAGCTGGCCAACTATTATACTTACCAGTATTTTAGTACTTTATCTGTGGTTGTTTTCTCCAAAATCCATTACCTTTTTTATTATGTAATAATAAAAAAATCACATATATATGTTATGAAGCATAGTAATAAAATAAAAATACCTATGAATCTGTTAGTCAACTTGTAAACTTTTCTCCCATTCATCTTCCTCCCAGAGGTAACCTCTACCTTTGTTTCTTGTTTCCTTTAAAAAAAATTTTTAACATGTATGTATATGTGTGTGTATATATGTGTATCGCTCAGTAATATATTTTTGCTTGTTTTTGAACTTTATGAAAGTGAAACAACTGTGTATATAGTGTTTTGTGTCTTTTTTTCTATTCTATTTCCAAGATTCATTCATAATATTATACATAGCTATATCTCATTCATTTCACTGTGCTATAAAATTGCACTGTCATTAATCCATAATTTTATTCCATTATTTTGATATCAGAAATTTGAGTCATTGCAGAAAATGGACGTCTGTATTCCATTTTTATTTATTTATTTATTTTTACTATTTCAAATAGTGCCACTGTAAATACTTTTCAATTTAATATACACATGCAAGAGTTTCTCTAAGGTATGAATATGAGTTATTCTCAAATTTAGCTACTTATTCAAATCACCCTGGGAGGTTTAAACAATTGAAAAGTAAGTCCTGCCTTCAGACATAGTTACTTAATTTGTCTGGACTGTAGTCTGAGCATTTTGAGTTTTAGAAAAGCCTTTCAGGAGGTTTTAATGGGCCACCAAGGTTCATAATCACTAGTATATAGCTGGGAGTGGAGTTTCTGACTATGTGCCTTTTCATCATTGTAAACTAGTGTCAAATTGTTTTCCTACACGATCATACTAGTTTATACTCCTACCAGTGGTTTATGGATTTCTGCATCCTCCTCTATATTATCAGACATTTAAATTTTTCCTAATCTTTTGAGTATCAAATTTTCTTATCTTTAATTTTCCTGAATACAGATAATACTGATCTTTTATAGTTTTATGGTCCATTAATGTTCTGATTTCACCACACGCCTCACTACTCTGTATTACAACACCTGTTCCTCTTTATTCATTTAAATTACATTCTAGCCCTGAAGTCATTTGAATATATGACTTCAACTTAGTTTGAAAGGGACTTAAAAATAGCTGCTTGTCAGGCATGTTCCTGGTGAGAACTTGTTTGGTTAGGATTCCTCTTACTTGTTGAAAGAGCCATATATTTTATTCTCTGACAACTTTTCTTTGGGGAAGACAAAGTATTTCTTAGATTTCAGACTTTTTATGTGAATCAGTTTTTGAATAAGCTCCTAAGTAAATGAAATATCTTGATTATTGAAAAAGAGAACAGTGTGTACTTCCACCTCTCACAAGTTCCCCAGCACTCCTATTAGCGACAGTAGTAGAAGATGGTATCGGGGTCTTCGTTGTGATCTTCTCTTTTAATAAAACAACTTTACGTCTAGATAGTTTTGTGCTTCTAAGTTCCGTGAGTGATTTGTCAGTTGGGAGGTAAAGGTTGGAGGACAGGTCCTCTTCAACAGTTGGACAGGCCACTGACTGAAGCCTGATGGTAGCTGTCTTTTTCTTTGAGTTGCTGCAAACTTGTGGTTTGGTAACAAGGAGAATTGTGGGAACTAATTGTGTATTTAAAATGTCAGGTAACAAATATAAGAATATCCAGGCTGTGACTGGAGTTTTTACATTTAGGAACAGAACTGCAATTCAGACTAATATTAAATAGAGATTTTTCTTTCTGTTCTAATATTGCTTCTCCTAGTATAACTGTTTTCCCCTTTTTAGAGAATTATTTAGAAAGGCAATAAATAGGCACAGATTGCCTTGCTAATTAATACAGTTTTATTAAAATACTTGAAATGACAGTTCCTATAAACATGTTATAATACAAGTTCTTAGAGATGGTCACTTTCTGATTTAAGCTATAGCCGTAATAGTTTATAATGGGCTTTAAAATAGCTTGACATTTTATCTTTAATGAGTAACTATAACAGGTCATTTCCCTTTTATTTTAAGTGAAAGCAAGCTTCAAAATCTAGGCCTTTCAGAAGTTAGAATGATTAAATGTATAGGAAAGAGAGAATACATTGACTTTGGAGTTCAGAAGTAATTTTACAAATGACTGCTACATTTCTTTGAAAATTATTTTAATCATACAACTCTTGTTAGATTTTTAGTCCTCTGGAGTATGAACATTTTGCTTTCAATGTTTATATTCTTAAACTGTGCTTATGAAAATGTATAGAACTTAGTAACTTGAAATTAGTAAAGTATAGCTATTGAAAATCTAACTTCTAAGATGAAAATGTCCTCATGTTGCTTTGCCAGTATCATTTTGATGTGACTACTATAAAGGAATTCAAGTGTCCCAAATTTGAACTGGTTTATCTCCTTTAAAAAATTGAAAGGCATTTTTCAAACAGATTGTTAAAGGGGAGAATTAAAATATGAAACAGTGTTCTTTGTCTATTACAGGAAAAGAGTTTTGATATGCATCTGTGTTACTGCTTTTTGGCAGTGTTTCATAGGCATGGTAATAGAGGTTAATAGTAGTGTAGAATAACTGAAAACAAACTGATGAAAAGTATTCCTTGTTTTGGGAGATTTTCTTAAAAATGTTTAATTGTGTGGTTCTAATCTGTAATCAAGTATTTCATTAACATTAATTATTCTCTATATATTAATATAATATTGTTGTTTATATATTTTCTTTTGTACCTGTATAATTTTTTTAGATTTAAATTTCTGCCTGAGAACAATACAACTATTAAGAGAACATCAGAGTTTTTGACTTATAAAAAGAATATTCACTTATAAATAATTCCAGACTGTTCAAAATTTAATTAAGATTTGTCTTAAGAAAAAGTATCCCCATTCTCTTATAACTAATTCTTCTTTTTATGTCTTTGATTCCATTTCATCCTGCCTGCTACAACACCTTACGCTGTCAGTTATCCCTTTATTTCTCAAATTTGTAATTTATCTGGTTAATTCCTACCCTAATTGGACCACTGATTATTTCTTTTGATCCTGCTGTGTTATATTTGATTCCATTCTTTCCCTCTACACATTATCAGTTGCTTAGTCCTGTGAATTTCATCTCATCTCTGTCATCTCCTTTTATAATTTGAACCTTAAATTATATAGTTGTAATATTCTAGAAAGATTTTTATTCTGTTTTGTTATTTAAATGTGTGTGTTTGTGTTTTTCAGAGCATTGAATGAAATGTGGAAATGTCAAAATCTGCTCCGACATCAAGTAAAGGATTTGCTTGACTTGATTAAGCAACCCAAAGTAAGAATTTTTTCTTCAGTGTTTTTTAAAACACATGTATTTTAATTACTGTTTACCATTGCTACTACAATTCTGTTTGCACAAGTTCTGACTGTAGAAGTTAGGATTCCTTACTTAGAAAACTCTTAATTTTTAAGAAACTTATTAGATAGAAAGTGATAAATGTTTACATCTGCAAAAGATAATAATACCCAATATAAAACAGAGTGTGGATCTATGTACTCAAAATTAAAGTTTTTTGGTAGCTTTAATACAAAGATGTAAACAATAACTCAGCATTATTGAAAGCATAGAAAATAGAAGGAAATTACATTTTATATTGCCACTGTTAAGATGTTCCCTACTTTTTTGTATACGCTTGTGGTTTTAGAAAGTTTCAATAATTATGTAATTATAGTTAGGTATCTTGATATTTTTACTTAATATTTATGGAGATTTTAATGTACTACCTAGTACTTATAATTTAATGGTGGTATTCATCCATTGGGTGTATCATATTTTATCTTTTATCAATCATTTAGAGTGATTCTAGGGTTTTTTTTTTTTTTCCACTGAAATGCTGTATATAGACGTGTAAAAGGCATAATTCATCTAAAAAGCAGTGTGCCTGGTCATTTTAAATTGCCTTCAGGGAAAGCAAGAGTATTCTTTTTTTCTTTTTCAGTTTAGAGTGCTCTTTCTCAATCTCTCTTCCATACGTACACTTCACAGGATAGAGGTCAGTGGAGCAGTGTTGTTTTCATCTAAGGGGTGAAAATTTTCACCTTTTCCCTAGACATAAATTCACCAGTTGCTCTACAAATCAAAAAACTCACACCATTTGTTTGAGTGGTTTATAGTGACCCTTTCACTATTTTTTTAAACCTTCAGATCACTAGTAATAAGACATTTTGTACCACTTTTTTGCCTAATTGAAGCTTACATTTGAGTAATATTTTTGTTTTATAGACAGTGATCTCTTTGTGTTTTATTGAACATAACCTTTTTTCTGTGATTATTGAGTATATTGAACCTGTTAAAATATGTTTTCCCTTAAAATAAATCACTTAAAACTAATTTAGTGATTTTGCTGTTTCCTTTCTCTTAAACCCTGTTAAATTAATATGTTTTAGCCAATAAGCATGTTTCAGTTAGTGTCATAATATGGTAAGTTAGTATGTTTTCGTTAATAATCTCTGGATAAAGTGCCTCTCTCTGCTGCTTGGAGCTCTGTGTATTTACCTCTTTATGGCCAAAGATGTAAGAGTGTTAATTAAAAATATAAGATGTTCTTTCTTACGTGTATATAAAATTATTTGTGTTTAGGTATTATTGAAATTGTAGCATCCAGGTAGTATATTAAATGTATAAATCATATGTTAAACAGCATGATGTGTGAGATTGTAATCAAATATAACTTTGTTTTTGATTATCACTGTTCCTCTAAAATTTTATGTATTTAGATGAAGCTTCATCATTTTGCCTGTTAAAAATTGGGAGGGTCTTAGACTTTCCTGCTGAGTCATATGTGAAATCACTAAATACAGTCTCAATTCAACTGGAATGTTTAGTTCTCTTCTACAGTGTGGAATTTTCTTTTTGCTTGTCTTAAAATAATTATCCAGTTATCCACATGAAAGATGGAGTTCTCATTCATGTGTGATGGGTTTGAAAAAGTAACAGAATGGAGGAGGATAGCCCACCACCGCTTCATTCCCCCGAAATAAAACAGCGGCAATAGAAATCTTACATGTTTCTAGACAGCTGTTTGATGCTTTAAATTCCAAATATTTGGGAATTATTTCTTGAACTTTATTATGCTTTAACTCTCAGTTCCTCTTAGCAAGCTCATTCTCAATAGGTATGGTCTGTTTGTATATATATTTGATTTTATTGCTTTCAGTTCAATGTTTATTTAGCTCAGTACTTTAAATAAACTTGCTCAATGACTTTGTTTCTGTTTTTTAAAATAACACTACTCTGATGCAGTGAATAATTAGCACTCTAAGAAACATCTTTTATGCATGTGACTTTACATGCCATAGTACATGAATGTATTACATACAGTATAATGTAGTGAATTAATTCACTGAAATAACACTTCCCTGATGCAACCCATAACTAACACTCTTAGAAACAGCTTTTTGACGTGTCAGTCACATCTTAATTGTCTTCAGTGTCTTCCCCATAAGCTTCATGACTATGCCTTACAGCTCTCAGGTCTAAACATTGTAGGAGTTTTCCCTGTTCTTTCAGCTCTAAAAACAACAGCAGCAACAACAAAAACTCCCAAAATATCTACCTGTTCCAAAATGTAGTGCAGCTGTCTGATTTCTGTTTGGAGGCTAACACAACAGGGTGAGATAAGACGTAATGAAAGTGGAGAAAGAATTTACTTTTACCTCCTGTCTAGTTTATCTAGAGTTTAATAAAAATAATAAAGAAGGTGACAGTAGTGGTAAGAGCACGGGTCTGCAGCATTTAGTGGGTTATGCTTGTCTAATTTTTTGCAGAGTGGGATGAAATTTTTTGTCAGGGAATTTTAATTTTGCATTTTTTTGTGTGATTTACAGACAGATGCCAGTGTCAAGGCCATATTTTCGAAAGTGATGGTTATTACAAGTAAGTTATTTAAAAATCTGTATCAAATGTAATTTTAATTGAAATATTTTTATAATTTAAAGTGTTTCATGCAGTTTTGTTCTAGGCTATGATAATACAGGAATTTTAAATTTTCTTCAGTTTCTTATGTGAGCTAGAGCTGGAGAAAGAATTTAGTACATAAATTTATTTTTAAGAGTTTATTTAAATCATCATGTAAAAACTTATAAAAACTGAATCTGTTTGGTGTTGCTTGCTCTAATGTGACTAACTGAAGCTAATTCACTCCAAGCGGAAATATAAAGGATATACCTAATAACTACATACATAACAGCTTCTTTGAAAAAATATTAATTTGCTTTTTTGCTTTAGGTGATGTTAACTAAAATGATATTTCATTTAACAGTAAATACAAAAGGATTATGTGGAACATCTCCTTTGTTCAGTGTAAAAGTAGGGAAAAGTCGCTGTTTTTGCAGGTCATTTGCTTTTCTTCCAACCTCAGAGGTCACTGTGTATAGCAGATGGACAGAGGAATAATCAGAAACATCTGGAAGAATGCTTCTACTGAGCTTCCACTTGGTGATAATGAAGAGATCTTAAGATGAATCTGAGACACCAAATATTCCAAGATGTATATGAAAGTAAAGTTAAGACACGGAAGATAATAGTAAACCTAACTCACTGGGTTTTGGATTAAGTAATGGGAGTATTAGAATGAGTAGAACTTTAAGACCAAAATGTCTTTCTGTCCTGGGAAAACTACTTTCCAGTCACCTGGATAACTTGCTAAAGCAAGTTGTTTTGTGCTATTCCTTAAAAAAAAAATAATTTGATGTTTAAAGAAGAGATCTTGCTCTTTTGCCCAGGGCTGGAGTGCAGTGGCACAATCATAACTCAAAGCTATCTCGACCTCGTGGGCTCAAGCCATCTTCCTGCCTCAGCCTCCTGAGTAGTTGGGACTCCGTGCATGTGTTACCACACCCGGCTAATTTAAAAAATACATATTTTTAGATACTAGGTCTTCCTGTGTTGCCCAGGCTAGTGCTGGCCTCAAGTGCTGGGATTACAGGTGTGAGCCACGGTGCCTGGCCTATCACCTTTATTTAGCTATGGATTCTGTCTCCTAAAAGAGATCATTCCCTAAATTCTTTTTTTTTTTTCCTGTCAGTTTTCTTCCAGTGAGTTCAGTATTTCCCAGATTCTGTTTCAAGGAATGCTAGTATCCTGCAGGTGTTAACTTAGTATTGTGAGAAAAAGGGATTTCATTGTCATATGTGTTTATAGAATGCTAAATTAAAGGAGTTTTCTTTCTCCCTTCTTCCCCCCCCCCTTTTTTTCTGAAATAATAGGCCTTACTGTAGCCTTTATTATGATGCCCATTCTTTATGAAGGGGCTGTAAAATAACACTTTCCAAAATTATTTGAAAAAAATACCTTTTCCTGAACACTGTTACACTCCATTGAACTACTAGTGATCTTTGGAACATAGATTGCGAAGTGCTGAACTAGCGGTTTTCCAGCTTGCCCTCAGGTGCTTATTATGTAAACTTATAAAAACATTCCATTTATCTTCTATAAGTGATCATGTTTATCTGTTGTACTATAATGTGGTTCTCTTTCTTTGCAGATTTTTTTCTATTATAGAAACATGAAAAGGTCATACAGAAGTATTTAGGATTAATATATTAATAGATTCTTAACTACATTAAGTCATTTAAATATCTCATCAAGACATAAAATGGGATTTCAGAATTGTATGTGAACTTGAAGACTGTGTTTACTATATTCATGTTTTGGGATTGCTTTGAATTTCTACTACTATTTTGATGGTCCAAAAATCTGTTGTTATTTTTTTTGTTTTTTTTTTTTTAGGCAAAGTCTCGCTCTGTCACCCAGGCTGGAGTACAGTGGCGAGATCTCAGCTCACTGCAACCTGCACCTCCCAGGTTCAAGCAGTTCTCTGCCTCAGCCTCCCAAGTAGCTGGGATTACAATCGCCTGCCACCACGCTGGGCTAATTTTTGTATTCTTTTAGTAGAGACGGGGTTTCACCATCTTGGCCAGGCTGGTCTTGAACTCCTGACCTTGTGATTCACCCACCTCGGCCTCATAAAGTGCCGAAGTTCTGTTTTACAATTTCTGTTGTTGGAGATGCCATATTCTAGTCTGGTTCTCTACAACAGTTAAGAAGCCAGGAGAAAAAGATACCACAGTCAACATTTTACTAGCTTTCATAAGTATTTTGATACATAGACACATTAGCAGAATAGTATAAAAATCATTTTTGATTTTACAGAGACTCATTCTTTCCCATGCAGTAATGACTTACCCAGCAGTAACACCTGGAATAGGTTGCTCAGTGTATGTCACTGCTAGATAGCAAGAATGTATATGTAAACTCTCTGGGTTGGTTTAACAATAAACAGGGAAATACAGGAAAATAGTTCTTAAAGGTAAAACTTAGTGATTAATCTCTTAAATTATAAGAGAGCAGTGTGTGCAGCAAGCTCAAGGGGACATTAATAAAACTGGCATTTTTCAGGTTGACATTTGATGCCTTTAAATATTTACAAGGGATTACTTAGAAGTAGCCATTTTAGTCTTTTCTTGCATATATGTCCCTTCACAATGATCCTGTTTTATATTTCTAGAAAATATATTTTTATTTGTGAAAATTGACTCTTGAAGGTGTTTCACAATTTAATTTCTTAAACTAAACTGAATTTGTAGGTAAGGATTTTAAAGCAATAAAAGAAATGAAAACATTGACCTATTATTATTTTAAGAATTAAAAACATTGATTTTAATTGAACTTTAATTTATTTTAAGGAAATTTACCCGATCCTGGTAAGGCTCAGGATTTCATGAAGAAATTCACGCAGGTGTTAGAAGATGATGAGAAAATAAGAAAGCAGTTAGAAGTACTTGTTAGTCCAACATGCTCCTGCAAGCAGGCTGAAGGTTGTGTGGTAAGGACAGAAAAGAGCTAATGTTTGAAAAAGCCACCAAATCTTCTTTATTGTCTCTCTCTTTTATAAAAGTAATTTATATTCATCATGTTAAATTTGAAAAATGTCACATAAATAACAATGCAGATAAACTGTAATTTCTTTATAGGGACAATTGCTGTTAATATTGTGGTGTATGTCCTTCTATAAAGTGAGATTATATTATACATACAGTTTTGTACATTTTACTTTTTCATTAATTAGTCTTTTATAGTATTTAATAGCTCCATAGCATACCATTGAATACATGTGCTATAATTTATTGAGTAGTCCACTATGTTACACATTCACATTTTTTCCTACTTTTTGATTACTATGAAGAAGAATATAATTAATATTTTTACATCGTCTTGATTCTTTCTTTAGGATAAATTCTAAGAAGTACAATTGCATAGGTTGACAGCTCATTTTTAAAGCCTTTAATATGCTTTGGCAAATTGTTTTGCAGAACTGAATTAATTTTGTGCTAATCACCAGTAATGAGAGTGACTGTTTTCTCACACATAACAATATTGGTCAGTGTCATTGCTGGAAACAAAACCCAAGTGAAAACAAAAACACAGTTATTTTGATAGTATTTATGTTTGTTAGTCGCTAGTCATCTGACCGTTTTTTCTCCTTGGGATTATTGGCCATTCATATTTATTTGTAGGTTGTGTTTATAATATTTGCTATTTTTATAGAATGGTATTTGTCTTTATCTTATTGATTTGTGAGTTTGTCATATGGCATTTGTTAAGTTGCAGATTATTTTCTGTCAGTTTTAGTTGACCCTTTATTATGTTCTTTGCATACCATAGTTTCTATCTTTATCTAGGTAAGTCAGTATTTTCCTCATGGTATTTGACTTTGCTGTCTTTCTTATGAAATCCTATTCTGTTATAAGTGAATGAAAATATTTATTGTTGCCAGTGATTCTTAATCTGTTACCTATGTACCTCCTGAAATGCTTTTTAGAGAAACATGATTCTTGGCTTCACCCCAGATCAACTAAATGAGAATCTTCAGGGTTAAATTCAGGAATCTGTAGTTTTAACAAGCTCTTCTGATAATTTTACTTCCTCAAGTTTGTTCATCCAGTGACTCTTGGTTTTATTCATTTGTATTTTTATCCTTTTGGAATATTTTTGATGTAGTATATGAGACAGGGGCCTTACTTTGTTTTTATTCCAAATGTCTATCCAATTATTTCAATACGGTGTATTGACTAGTCTACCTTTCCCTGATTACTTGAAATACTACCTTTTTCATATGCTAAATCCTTAATTCAGTCTTTTTTTCTGGACTTGTTCAGTTCTTATTGATTTGTTTATTCCAGCGTCAGTATTACATGGTTTTAATTATTGTTGGTTCTTATTATTTTAACATAATGGTTTGTTTAAATGTACTTTTGTAATACTGAAAAAATCTGTATTACAGCGTGAAATAACTAAGAAGTTGGGCAACCCCAAACAGCCTACGAATCCTTTCCTGGAAATGATCAAGTTTCTCTTGGAGAGGATAGCACCTGTGCACATAGATACTGAATCTATCAGGTATTTGTATAGAAAATACTACGTTCTCATTGCTGTTCATTCATTCATGCATTCAGGAATCGGTCATTGTTGAGTGCCTGCTATATACAAGGCACCAAACTAGCTACACATCTGTGTGTATTGTGTACTCCTCTGTATATATCTGTATTTGTATATGCACACACACACACACACATAAACACACACACACACATGTATATACACTCATCTGTATCTGTATATTTGTTATTTTTCTTGTTATCTTAATTTTAAGGATTGGTTCAAATTGTGTGAGAAATTGTCAATCTAAGCCTAATTTTATCTGTTAACAGTATACCAGACACTCTTCTTTTTTGTTAACTTGCATAGTTTAGGTAATATAAATAAATTTTATTTATACCCTTGGGAAATTAGGTGAATCTGTTGCAAAGGAACAAATGATGCATTTTCACAGATAGTTTGAGAACTGAAAATGTTGTTTTTTAAAACAAACCTCATTTAAAGTTTCAGCTTTTGATACTACCTGTGACAAGTTGGAAACTTACTTCTTTTTATCTCTGCATTCCCTTTTGTGAAATGTGGGAAGAGATGTTTTTTATTTTTAAACTTTCCCTAAAATGTTTTCCACAGTTGAAAAAATAAAGTACTTATACAATATATATAGAGCATACTGATTTACTAGTCATCAATAGTGTTCTTTGAGAGGTATATGTTATAATCTAAAATAAATAATACTAATGATTTTTTCATCTTGTACTCAAACCCTTTTGGGGATGTTTTGTTGGGGAGGGCATTGGGCGTAGCTTATGGTCATTGACCCCTTACAAATAGAGTGACCCTACTTTGGTTACTTGTCAGTCACTTTGGACTCCTCTTGTATCAGTTTTCATTTGAAGAGGTAGTTCTGAGGTTTAAAAAGCAAGACAAGAAGTAGAAGGCTCTGTATTTTTAAGAGGAAGACTCTGAATCAGACACATTTATTAAGTAAATTTGGGTGTGGTGGCTCACATCTGTAATCTCAGCACTTTGGGAGGCCAAGGCGGGCAGATCACTTCAGGTCAGGAGTTTGAGACTAGCCTGACGAACATGGTGAAACCCTGTCTCTACTATAAATACAAAAATTAGCTAGATTTGTTGGTGCACATTGGTATTCCCAGCTACTTGGGAGGCTGAGGCAGGAGAATTGTTTGAACCTGGGAGGCAGAGGTTGCAGTGAGCTGAGATCACGCCACTGCACTCCAGCCTGGGCGACAAAGTGAAACTTCGTCTTACAAATAAATAAATAAGTGAAACTTTGTCTCAAAAATAAATAAATAAAATAAAATAACATAAGCTTTTTATTAGAAGAAAGTTTGAAAACATCATGTTTCCTTTTGATCTATTATTGTTCTTTTTCTGATGTTCTGAGGTTTTATTGTATGTCTGTTACTTAGATATTCCTCACCTTTTAGGAGGAGGCCTAGATATATTTCTGACTCTGACAGCTGTGCCTGACACACAGTAATATTTGGTAAATGGTCTAGAAGGGCTTAATATTTCCTTTATCCTTTTTTATTTCTGTGTATATTGTTCTACTTGCTGGACTAATAATCAGTTTTAGATAATTAAAAATAATTGTCGTTTATGTGTTTGAGCTCCGACCTGCCATGAAAAATATAATAAAGATATTGATAGCACTAATAAAGAACAAATTGAGTAACATTTTGACCTCATTTGAATGGGCAAGGGAAAAGAACTATTTTTGAAAAGAAGCATCTGAAAATATTTTATTATGGTTGTTTTTGCAGTAGTGTTAAAAAACCAGCTATGTCAAATTTGTATTCGGTTCAGATATGTATATATGTATATGCACATATATGTAACACAGGATTATTTTTCTTAGACATTGCTAGTAACATTTGAAAAAATGACTTTTTGTGGTCATATTTTAGTGCTCTTATTAAGCAAGTGAACAAATCAATAGATGGAACAGCAGATGATGAAGATGAGGGTGTTCCAACTGATCAAGCCATCAGAGCAGGTCTTGAACTGCTTAAGGTAAGTATCTATTTAAAATTAAGTGCCTAATTAGATATCTGTTTAACATATACAGTTTATATTATTTGTTTTTGATGTTTTCTTAAGTTTATATAATTCAAAGTAAAATTTTCTCAGTTTTAGATGATTTAGAAATTGTATTTTTATTCTTACATGTGATCTGATTATTTTGGGGTTTAAATGCTATAATCTAGCCTAGTACTAATTACATTAAAATAGTGGAATATAATTCAGGGTGTCATTAGTGAGCAAAGAAGGTACAGCTCTACTGCAGAATGAGCCAAATTCTTTGTCAAACTTTTTTGTGTTTCATAAAATATTCTGTCTTTTACTGATTGTAAAAATATTAATTCATTATTGACAACTTAGAATATATAAAATTACAAAAAACATAGGCTCATCATACATAAACATCAGTTTCTTTTCTTTCCTTTTAATCTTCAACAAATGCATAGTTGGGATCATTGAGATCAAGCTGAAATACAATTTTGTATCCTTAACTATTTTCCCTTATTAAAATATAAGCATTTTTCTTGGTGTTTTTCAAGAGTTTTTTTTTAAGAGTGTCTAAAGCAGATCTGATTTTTGGCTGTCATTTAGTAGCTGTCTGCCTTTGACCACATTACTTGCTTCACTTCCTCATATGAAATCAAGGTAACAATTAAGGCCGGGCGCGGTAGCTCACGCCTGTAATCCCAGCACTTTGGGAGGCCGAGATGGGCAGATCACGAGGTCAGGATATGGAGACCATCCTGGCTAACACGGTGAAACCCAGTCTCTACTAAAAAATACAAAAAATTAGCCGGGCGTGGTGATGGGCGCCTCTAGTCCCAGCTACTCGGGAGGCTGAGACAGGAGAATGGCGTGAACCCAGGAGGCAGAGCTTGCAGTGAGCCGAGATTGTGCCACTGCACTCCAGCCTGGGCGACAGAGCGAGACTCCGTCTCAGAAAAAAAAAAGATAATGATTAAGTGCTTGTCTCGCAAAGGACATTAAATCAAGTACATGAATTTCTTAGCACCATGCCTAGCTCATGGTAAAAATAATAATAAACATTTTTGAAATGGTGATTAGTCCATTATTTGGGGTATCATACTATCCTACTGAGGTAGGAGGCAGGACTGGACTCTGGAGATGGGGCTCAGACACAGGACCAAATTGAGGACTAGCTAAAACAAGGGCAAGACAGAATCAGCTTTCCACAAGACACGCCCACCAATGTACCTTGTCGGTTTACCATTGCTGTGGCAATACCCGTATATAGAAATACTATAATAGTAATATAGAAATACTGTATTAGAAATAATAATTAAGGCCGGGTGCGGTAGCTCATGCCTTAATAGTATATTATAAATACTATTTCTAATATATATATATTATATTCTATATAATATATAGAAATATAATAGTAATATTAGAAATACTATATTAGAAATATAGTATTTCTAATATGTTACTGTCCCTTTCCTTGGCAAAGACCTGATGACCCAAAAGCTACTCCCTCTTCCCTAGGAATTTCTGCATAAACTGCCCCTTAGTCTGTATATAATTAAAAGTAGGTATAAATATTACTGTGAAACTGCCCTGAGTTGCAACTCTCTGCACCCTGCCTGTGGGGTAGTGCTGCTCTGCAGAAGCAACCATAGAGGTATATATAACACCTCTGGAACTGTAACACTGCTGCTTCAATAAAGCTGTTTTCTTTTACCATATCACTGAATTCTTTCCTTGGCAAAGCCAAAAACCCTCGCGGGCTAAGCCTCACTTTGGAACTCTCCTTTCTCTGTATCACTAGTATTTTCCTATTGTTGAATATTTTCATTTTTCTACTTTCATTCGTACAAACAGTACTAAGCTGAGTGTTTCTGTGTAAGATCTCTTGGCAATGTCATATTTTTTAGAAAATTAGGAGAGCATTATTGAGTTAAAGAGAGTGACCGCTTTCAAAATTCTTGGAGCAATATATATTTAAATTGCTGTACAGGGAAATTTTACCCATATATAATTCCATCAGTAGTATGTGAAGGTACCCATCTTTTTAACCTTCACAAAATGGAATGTAATACATTTTTAAAAGATTTGCAAATCTGATAAGCAAAAATAATGTTTTAATTTGCATATTTAATACTAGTGAGGTCCACCATCCATATGTTAATCATTTGTGTTTTCCCTATGGTAAATTCACCATTTTTATCGTTTGTTCATACATCTACTGACATCTCTGTCTTTTTTTTTTTTTTGCTGATTTAAATGAGCTTTATATTTCCTTTGCTTTTTTTCCTGATACATATTTGATATATGTATAAACATGTATTCTCTTATATGTAAATTATAAGTATAGTAACCAAGTGAATACAGGTGAAAAGTAAATATGTAGTAACCAAGTGAATACAAGTGAAAAGTAAATAGAGTGTCACATTAAATTGAATATTAAAAATACTGTTCAAGTTCCCTGAGTAGTCTTTTTTCTTGCCTACTCATATCCCCTCACCAGGTATCATTGTCCTGAATTTTGGATTTATTATTCTTTCAATATTCTTTATAGTTTTATCATCTGTGTATGTATCTCTAAATAACATGTTGCTTATTTTGAATATTTTAGAAACATAAATGTGGCATTATACTTAGTATATTTTTCTGCTGTGTGCTGTTTTTTTTACATTCCACATTTGATTCCTTTTGTTTACTTTATGCTTAAAAAAACTCTGTCTTGTACAGAGGGTTTTTGTTGTTTTTGTTTTTTAAAAACTTAAACACAACCCATCTGAAATTTATTTTGAAAGTGTGTTGTGGGGGTGGGGGGCCTAATTTGATTTTCTCCCAATAGCTATTCAGTTTACTCAGGACTATTTATTTTCTGTTGACCTCTTTGTAATCTCTTACAATTTATATAATCTATTTTTTTATATATTCTAGAGTATACTTACTGCCTTATATTTTTTGTTTCATGATTATTCTAATGTTCATACCATTGTGATTTGGTTATTGGAACTTTATAGACTTCTTTACTATCTTGTCAGTGTTTTACCCCTTTCCCTATTCTCTTCTTACTCAGTCTCTGCTAATGACATTTATTGGGAAGATGAGAGATGTTTTGTTAAATTCTCTCTTCATGTCCCCTTTTCTCTCATTCTCCACCAAAAAACCTGAACAATAATCAAAATCCAAATTATTTTGACTAAAATTATATTAACACGTAATTTAACTTTGGAAGAAATTACTTCATTATATCATACAGTCTTCCTACAGAGGAACATTTCCATTACATAGTTGAGTATGTTTTAAATTTTGTTTATAGTGCTGTCAAGTTTTGGTTAACATAATTATTTTTTTATTGACTTTGATTTATAGTATTTCTAATATGTAATATTTTGGATTTGTATTATAAAGATGAAAAAATTTTACAAATCATTTTTATGATTCATTTTATAGGTACTCTCATTTACACATCCCATCTCATTTCATTCTGCTGAAACATTTGAATCATTACTGGCTTGTCTGAAAATGGATGATGAAAAAGTAGCAGAAGCTGCATTACAAATTTTCAAAAATACAGGAAGCAGAATTGAAGAGGATTTTCCACACATCAGATCGTGAGTTGAGTTTATTTTGATAAATATTCTGGACATCAGAAACGTAATTATTTCTTGATTTATGTAATAATTGGAATCTTTCAAGTTTTGAGGAGAAACTGTCTAGGTTATCTTAAGTCTGTAATGTTCAGTTTAGATTCTCCTTTCCTGGGAGTAAGCTTTGATTGTTATTTTAGAAGATGCATAAACTTGGGGGATAAACATGGCATATCTTTCTGATGTATCAGTTTGATAGTCCCTGGTATATTATGGCATAGAATAAGCAATTCATATGAATTTAAGGTATGATGGGAAATTTCAAAGGAATTTCATCAGGACTGTCTATAATATTCTTTAGTTTCCTCTGTGATTTAGGGTACTGAAACAAACAAATTTCAGAAGCAGTGCTTTAACTGACACAAGGAAGTAGAGAAGCATGGAATATTTAACAGCAGTGCAATTTTTTCTGTGTTGCAGTATTTCCCATAATTGCAAATTGAGCTGTTATCATGGGATAATCATAGTTCAAGATTTTATAATCAGAAGAATAAATCTTCATTTCTTACATGTCACTGCTTACTTCTCTGTGTGTATCTCTTCTTCTAGTTCTTGGAGAGAAGATGGAATAGGTGGTTCTGATACTGACGTAGTCATAGGTGGTTGCTTTCACCTCTACCTCATCACATCTGGCTTACCCATTAGTCTGGTTAGTTGTGATTGGGGTACCATGGTTTTTATGGAGAAGAATTGCCTATGGGTCTTTTCCTTAGAAAGAGACTGGGAGTAAAGCTAGCTTGCAATTAAGAGTTTCAGGTATAATTTTTGTTATTCCTTTCTGTTCATGTGTACTTAATTCTAGAAACTGCTGATAAATAGAACAAAGGCATTATTATTATTTTCTTTTTTTTGAGATGGAGCCTCACTCTGTTGCCCACGCTGGGAGTGTAGTGTGGTGTGATCTCAGCTCACTGCAACCTTCACCTCCTGGGTTCAAGCGATTCTCCTGCCTCAGCCTCCTGAGTAGCTGGGATTATAGGCACCTGCCACCACGCCTGGCTAATTTTTTGTAAAGTAGAGATGGGGTTTTGCCATTTTGGCCAGGTTGGTCTTGAACTCCTGACCTCAGGTGATCTGCCTGCCTCAGCCTCCCAAAGTGCTGGGATTACAGGCGTGAGCCACTGTGCCTGGCCGGCAATTATTTAAACGGTAATAGAAACATACTAAAATTTTATAACAGTAGTCTCTCTGGCAAGAGTAAGAACCCTTATTGTTTGGAACTGACTTCTTAATTTTTTTTTTTTTTTTTTTGAGACGGAGTCTTACTCTGTTACCCAGGTTAGAGTGCTGTGCCACAATCTTGGCTCACTGCAGCTTCTACCTCCCAGGTTCAAGTGATTCTCCTGCCTCAGCCTCCCGAGTAGCTGGAATTACAGGCATGCACCACCACACCTGGCTAATTTTTGTATTTTTAATAGAGACAGGGCTTCACCATGTTGGCCAGGCTGGTCTCCAACTCCTGGCCTCAAGTGATCCGTCCGCTTTGGCCTCCCAAAGTGCTGGGATTACAGGCATCAGCCACCGCGCCGGGCCCTGACTTCTAATTTTTAAGTAATCCCAGAACATAAGGTTCCCTTTGGATGCTGCTGTGTCTCTCCTAGTCAGATCAGAGATGAGTTTGGTTTTATGTATGTGTATTTCTTGCACACACGTATGTAATACCTATACATACACGCACATTATGTATAGACTGTATACAGCTGTATACCATTTGCTGAATGTCCACCTATTATACTGTCTCATTTAAACATTGTAACAATTCAGTGAAGTGCAGTTATTATCCTGGTTTTCCAAATGAGGAATCTAATGTTCAGAGGTAAATGGACCCAGGTCATATAGCTAGCAAGTGACAGAGCCAGGATTTGAATTTAGGCCTGTTTGGCTCCAATGCCTATGGTGTGATACCCATTACGGCAGTTTCTTTTCTAATTAGAGCATCGACAGAGTTCAAGTTTGGCTTATTCCCTGGAGGATTTATTATTTTCATTCTAGATTTTCTTAGTAACTTTTATATTTTAAAGAAACATGGTTTGATGTATTTGTAGAACCACAAGAACAGGGTCAAAAGGTGGACATTTTGAAATGTAAATGGGACATTTTAAAATGTATTGCTTTACTGTGGAACTGAAGTATTTAAAATTATTTGATTTATATACTGAATATATTTCAGATACTTCTCATGAGGAGAATTAACTCAGCTGATACTGAATTCCTACAGTGTGCACACACTGTTCTTGATGAAATAACTCATAATAATTTCTTCCAGGAGATAAACTATGTATGTAGATTTAATGTTTTATTAAATTAGGTGAGTTGATTTTGAGGAAAAATAATACAGTTAAGAGACTGTTGATTAAACTGTCTTCCCTTGAATTCATCAAAATAATGAAAAAGAACCTAAGGAAAAATGTATCTAATAAAGCTACCACAAACTGGACAGAATTGGCACCAGATGTGCCATTAGGACTGTATTGAATGTGAGAACACTGACAAGGGATATGTATTGGCAGTGTACTGTAAGTGTCCTATTATTTGCTAATTTAGAGGGAGGATATTGCTATATGGACACACTTTAAGAGAAAGAAAGAGAACCTGATTTTAGCTGTACTAGGACTAAAGGAGAGGCTTTGTGGTCATAGTATTTTTCTTTAGGTCAACCTGTTTACCAGGAAGAGCAAAGTTTAGTGATGGGGTAAGACTAAGGAAAATCATGAAGGAAATATCTTTTTACCGACTTTACGGGAGCAGAAAACAATTATACGCTTGACCCATTAAACGAAAAACGATGATGAGTTATGGGGTTCCATAACGATGAATTAAATGAGTTCCATTGTGACTCAGCTTGTCTCTCAGGAGTCTGACTCTCCTAAAAGTATTTAGATGTGCCAAAACTGAGGATCCTATCACAGCATGTGATGTACCCATAGCTCCAGTGACTGGTTCTTATCCTTGTAAGAGTTTTAACAAATTTGGAGATAAATTACACAGAGAAAAAGGACTTACTACCTTTAGTCCTAACTTTCATTCCTATGCTACTTAGCCAGGTGATGAAGCAACTGTAGCCTGAGTTGGGAGCTTTTACGTTAATTTTTTTTTTTTTTTTTTGAGACGGAGTCTCGCTCTGTCACCCAGGCTGGAGTGCTGTGGCCGGATCTCAGCTCACTGCAAGCTCCGCCTCCCGGGTTCACGCCATTCTCCTGTCTCAGCCTCCCGGGTAGCTGGGACTACAGGCGCCGCCACGTCGCCCGGCTAGTTTTTTGTAGTTTTTAGTAGAGACGGGGTTTCACCGTGTTAGCCAGGATGGTCTCGATCTCCTGACCTCGTGATCCTCCCATCTCGGCCTCCCAAAGTGCTGGGATTACAGGCTTGAGCCACCGCGCCCGGCCTTACGTTAATTTTTTAAGAGACGTGTTCAGTCATCTGGGAGATGCTAACTATACTTTTGTTTAAATAGCAAAGCCAGAGAGAATTTTTCTTACTTGAAGATGAGGTAACAGAATACAGATAAGCAAGTTAAAAAACACAAAACCTACGTAATGATCTTAGCATTCCAAAGTAACTGATAAGCAATATTTAGAATCGAATTTTTCTAGTATCAAAAGAAAGTCTTAGTCATTTAAGCTGCCAAGGAAGGTAAACAGCAAATTACATGAGAAGAAAAAAGATAACAAAAATGAGATAATACATGAAAAAGGGCTAAGGATATTGATTATAGAATATAATTTAATATAGGTAGCAAGGAGCAGAATAAACAATATGGAAGATGGAATCAGTGAGCTAGAGATTTGGCTTAAGGAAATCTGCATAGAATATGGAGAAATTGGACAGAAAAAATGGAGTTAAAGAGAATGAATTGCAGATAGTGAAAAACCGTAATTGACGTCTATGGAGAAGATAGTAGAATAATGGGAAATGGAAAATATTAAAGAGAATAGTAATAAATTTGTTTTGAATGATTGAAAATATGAATCTGGAGATGAAGACTCATTTTTGGAAAATATACTGGTGCGGTTTGCTAAATTATCAGGGATTGCAAAGGTGATTTTGCAAATATCAAGAAAAACTAGTTAGGTCAGTACAGTGGAAAATAATGAAGCTGGCTGACTTCTTTTCAAACCACATATAATTTCTGAAGTTAATGATTCAACAACTGTAGAGTTCTGATGGAAGAAACAGTATAACTAAAGAATTTCCTAGGTAGTCCTAGTTATTTTTAAGTAGGGGCAAATGAAGGATATTCTTAAGTGTACAGGACTCAGTAAATGTACCACCCCTTCTTTTAATCATGAGGTTACCCTGTCTACATAGTTGTATGCTTTTCCCTCTGGAATTCAGTTTTGCTTATGCCCTCTAAATCTGGATTTTGTTTTCTTTTTGTTTGTATATCTCTGATTTGTCTTTGCCTATCATCTTACTCTAATTATTTAACTTTTAGATATGGCTGTGTAAATATATTTGAAAACCTGGATTTTTAAGAATGATGTAAATAAGTTCAAGAGGAGAAAAGACAAAAACCCAACAGACTGTAGTTATAAAAGAAATTGAAACATTATTCTCTAATAAAAGCATCAGTGTAAGTTGTGTCTTGAGGGAGATATTTCAAATCTATAAGAAACCAGGAATTCTAATTCTTTTAATTGTTCAGAGTATAGAAAAGAAAGCACTTATTTTCTTTACAGCCAGGATAACTAACATGAATACTAAAACCTAGTAAAAGATATTCCCCCACCCCCTAAGAAAACCCTAACACAAATCTCACTAATATGTGATTTTTATATAAGTAAGATATTAGTAAAAAGATAATTTAAATAATAAAACGAGAATATATTGTGGCCAAACATGGTTAATTTTAGGAGTATACAGAGAGGGTTGCTATAATATTAGCAAGCCTACTGTTTATGTTTACAATTTATTTATTTATTTATTTGTTTTATTTATTTATTTTTTCTGAGACGGAGTCTCGCTCTGTCGCCCAGGCTGGAGTGCAGTGGCCGGATCTCAGCTCACTGCAAGCTCCGCCTCCCGGGTTCACGCCATTCTCCTACCTCAGCCTCCCGAGTAGCTGGGACTACAGGTGCCCGCCACCTTGCCTGGCTAATTTTTTTTGTATTTTTAGTAGAGACGGGGTTTCACCGTGTTAGCTAGGATGGTCTCGATCTCCTGACCTCGTGATCCGCCTGTCTTGGCCTCCCAAAGTGCTGGGATTACAGGCTTGAGCCACCGCGCCCGGCCTACAATTTATTATATAAGTAGGGAAAAGGGTACACAATAGATCATTTTTTGTTTTTTATAGATGCTGAAAGGGCTTCTGATTTTCTTTTTTTTCGTTTTTTTTTTTGAGACGGAGTCTCGCTCTGTTGCCCAGGCTGGAGTGGAGAGGCGTGATCTCGGTTTACTCCAAACTCTGCCTCCTGGGTTCAGGCCATTCTCCTGCCTCAGCCTCCTGAGTAGCTGGGACTACAGGTGTTCACCACCATGCCCGGCTAATTTTTTGTATTTGTAGTAGAGATGGGGTTTCACTGTGTTAGCCAGGATGGTCTCGATCTCCTGATCTCGTGATCCGCCTGCCTTGGCCTCTCAAAGTACTGGGATTACAGGCGTGAGCCACTGCACCTGGCCAAAAAAATCTGTTTCTAATTAAATCTAATAAGATAGGAATCAGTACCTTCATAACATAATTAATCTCTTTCAAACCAATAGGCAGCATCATGTAAAACACCAGTAGCATTCCCAGTAAAAGCAGGAACAAGATGAGAAACCATACTATCTCTGCTATTGTTTAACATTGTTTTGGAAGCATTAACTAGTGTAATTGTGTAAGAATATAAAATAAGAAATACAAGTGGGGAAAGGAAGAGGCTTTCATTTTTCTTGGAAAATCCAGGAGAATCAACCGAAAAACTACTCAAAATGGAGTAGCCAAAATAAGTATGTAAAAATCCAAAATTTTTCTTATATAACCAACAGTCATTTACATTATTGTGGGAATAAACATCAGAAGACCTAGAAGTAAAGTATACAAGAAATTTGCAATGCTGTAATAATGGTGGATGGGGGAATATAATATTTAACAAATAAATTGGCCAGGAAAATTTAGGTTACCTAGTAAATAATTAGCAAGCAGTTTTGAAAGGACAATAGACTGCTTACTTTGATTTTACATATATTCCAGAAGAATCAAAGACAAATTCTTGCATTATTTTAAGTGTATAGCGTGGATTTGCTTTAAGTATATAACATGGATTAATCAAAGTACTAGGTAACCACTATATTTTTATAACTTCCTTGTTTGTAGAGGAAGGGACACTAATACCAAAGTGGTGAATGAAATATTGATGGATTGGATTATCATTATTATTATTTTGTTGAGAAAGAGTCTTGCTCTGTCACCCAGACTGGAGTGCAGTGGCTCAATCATGGCTCACTGCAGCCTCAACCTCCGGGGCTCAATCAGTCCCCCGACCTAAGCCTCCCAAGTAGTTGTGTCTACAGACACATGCCACCATGCATGTCTGAATTTTGTATTTTTTGTTGAGACAGGGTTTTGCCATGTTGCCCACTCTAGTCTTGATCTCCTGGGCTCAGGTGATCTGTCTAACTTGGCCTCCCAAAGTGTTGGGATTACAGGCATGAGCCACTGTGCCTGGCCTGGATTGTATTATTTTGTTAAAATTCATTTGTTGCAAAAGATATCTATGGGTTACCCCCCACCCCCAGCCCCTGCCCCACCATGTATGGTATGGTTCTAGGTGTACGGTACTGTTCTAGGTGTTGAGGATATTGTAATAAAGAGGACAGGCTAAGTCTCTGCTTTATGTTTTAGTGGGGGTGAGGAACCACTATTTAGCTAAAAGCCAAAATCATGAAATAAGTTGGAAACACAAATTATATGCTGGAGGACTATTTTCAGTAAATATTAGTTAGGAAAGGTTAATACCTGCAATATATAAATGTATAAAGACTCTTTTTTTTTTCTTTTTGATACAGGGTTTTACTCTGTCTCCCAGGCTGGAGTGTAGTGGCATGATCTCTTGGCTCACTGCACCTCTGCCTCCCAGGTTCAAGCAATTTTTGTGCCTCAGCCACCCGAATAGCTGGAATTACAGGCATGTGCCACCACCCTTGGCAAATTTTTTTGTTTGTATTTTTAGTAGAGACCAGATTTTGCCATGTGGCCCTGGCTGGTTTCGATCTCCTGGCCTTAAGTGATCTGACCGCGTTGGCCTCCCAAAGTGTTGGGATTACAGGCATGAGCCACCGTGCCCAGCTGCAATGTATTATATAAAGGTTATTAATGAAGGAATAACAAATATAAGCCTCATAGAATACTAGCAAAGAGAACGAACAGGAAGTCCTGTCAGCCTTCCAAATCATGAAAAGATGCTTATGTAGTCAAGGAAATACAAATAAAAGCAATTATGTGATGCAACCAGTGTTAGTTAGCATTCCAAAAATACTCTCTTGGGAGTATAAAATGATGCCATGCTTCTAGGTTTGTAATGTGGTAATATTTGCAAACTTAAAATGTGTATAGTTTTTGACTCTGCACTTTCAGGAACTTATCCTAGAGATAATTAGAAAAGATGTGCACATAATCTATCATATAGTTCAGGGTTCAGTCAGAGAAACAAACTATACTAGGTATAAAGTCATGTACTGTGTAATGGTATGTTGGTTAATGATAGACCAGATGTATATGGTGGTCTTGTAAGATTATAATGGAACTGCACTATACAGCGATACAACTTTTATCTTTGATACCATATTTTTTCAGTACCTTTTCTATGTTTAGATATACAAATATTTACCACTGTGTTATAATTGCATATAGTATTCAGTATAGTAACATGTTGTACAAGTTTGTAGTTGAGGAGCAATAGGTCTTACCATATAGACTAGGTGTGTAGTGGGCTATACCATCTAGGTTTATGTAAGTATACTCTATGATGTTCTCACAACAATGAAATCATCCAGTGATGCGTTTCTCAGAATGTATCCCTGTTGTTAAGTGAGGCATGACTGTATTTTAAACAAATTAATACAGATATTTAAAGGACAAAAGAGAAAAAAGTTGCATTGGTGATCCAGAGATACAAATTGGTGGAAGCAGCTAGTACCTCTAGAGCTGGTGGGATAATTGGGAAGAAGTAGTGTTAAGAGGTGGAGGAGCCCTGCCAGTTTCACCCAACACACTGCCAAAGTATGGTATGGCCTGGCTGTTGCTGGGGAGCAGTGAAACTACTGCTCAGAATGCCTTAAGAAGCTCTAGTGTCTTGTAGTGGAAGAAATTAATAGGAAACCAGCTCTTTGCAGATTTACAGCTTCAAGATCTCTGAGCAGATTATGAAAGGGTAGGTTTAAAGCTCAGAGACAGTATGTAAACAAACAGCACAGGGATATTCATGGTATTGTTGTGAAGGAGTTTTTAAAATTTTTTAAATCTAAAATGCTTATCACTATGAGATTAGTTTTGGTATAGCCATATACTATACATACACTAAGAGCTACGTGACTGTTAAAAAGAATAGTGCTCAGCAATATTTGACAAATGAGGTTCTACACACATTGTTGGTTTAAAAAAATATGTTTCCAAGTACTGTGTATTTTATATCCTCACTTATTAATGTCTGTATAATAATATATCTAGAGAAATTTTAGGAGTGTTCACCAAAATGTTGACAGTATTGTTTCAGGGTAGTGAGATGCTGAGTTTTTTCTTCAGGGTTTTCATGTATTTTTCAGTTTGAATGTATTTTTCATTTTCTATATTGGTATGATTGTAATCAAGGAAAAAACTTGAAGGAAGAAAGTCAATTTAATGAGGGAATAAGAAATTCTTTTTAATAGGAAAAGCAGTCAGCATGGGTGGTTATTTATTTTCATTGACTTAGTACTGCAGAATTCTTAAGATTTTTTTTTGTATTCATTGTTTCAGTTTGTTTTCTGTTAAAATAACTGAGTATGTAAAACATTGGATGAGCTAAAATTTCACATAACTATCTTTAACAATCTCAGCTAAAGTTGCTGCCAGTGTGAACAGTAATTTTTCTCTTGATTATTGGGGAAAGAGATTATAGGTGTTTGCATTATCAAATCTGATTTATGAGAAGATAGATCTTGTCTATGAAGTTTAGTTACTGAAGTAACCACAGAATAATAATCTTTTATTTCACAAAGAAACCACAAAACATAGACTAAAAGATTAGTGTTTTAGTTACACTATTTTTTTCTCCACGTTTTATTATTGAAAATTTCAAACATACACAGAAGTAGAGAGAGAACACAGATCCCCATGTATTCACCAACCAGCCTTAACAATGAATAAACTTACAGCCAGCTTTATTTTTTCTGTGCCTCCACACACTCCCTTGTTCCTCTTATATTTGAAGGCAAATCCCAGATATTGTCATTTCATCTATACATCTTTATCCCAAACACAGTTAACACTAATAACTTAATATCCAGTTGGTTTTCTCAAAAAAATGTGTTTTTGTTGCTGTTGCTGTTGTTGTTGTTTGTGTCAGGGTCTCGCGCTGTTGCCTAGGCTGGAGTGCAGTAGTGAGATCGTAGCTCACTGTGGCCTTGAAGTGACTGGGCTCACGTGACCCTCCCACCTCAGCCTCTCAGTAGTTGGAACCGCAGACACCACACCCGGCTCCTTTTGTTTTTGTTTTTTTTAAACTTTTTGTAGAGATAGAGTCTCTCATTATGTTGCCCAGACTGGTCTCAAATTCCTGGGCTCAAGCCATCCTTCCTCCTCAAAAATGGTTTGTTTGTTTCAGGATGCAAGTAAGATTTATACATTGTGATTGGTTGCTGTGTCTTTTAAGTATCTTGTTTCTTGTGGGCTTTCTCTCCAACTCTCACTCTGCTTGCAGTAGGAATCAGGTTGTTTCTCTTGAAGGGTTATCCATAGACTGATTTTTGCTAATTGTATCCCTTAGACATAATTTGATAGGTTCTTCTTTGTTGTTTGTTTTAATTTCTTGTGACAGGGTCTTGCTCTGTTGTCCAGGCTAGAGTGCGGTGGTGCGATCACAGCTCACTGCAGCCTCGACCTCCTGGTTCAAGCAGTCCTCCCACCCAGCCTCATGAGTAGCTGGGACTACAGGCACATGTTACCATGCCTGCCTTAGTTTTGTCGGTTTGTAGAGACGGAGTTTCACCTTGTTACCCAGTCTGGTCTCAAACTCTTGGGCTCCAGCAATCTGTCCACCTCAGCCTTCCACAGTTCTGGGATTACAGGTGTGAGCCACTGTGCCTGGCCATATTTCTTTATTTTTTCTAAAATGGTGATTGAATCCAGAGACCTGATTGGATTCTGGTTCAACTTTTCTATTTTTACAGGACTATTTTATAAGATTGGTATGCTTTCCTGTGAGGAGGCTCATAATAGCTGGCCATCTCTCCATTTATGATGTTTGCAGCTGTTGATATTGGTAATCAGTCTTGATATTCTTATTGTCATTCTTCTTCACTTCCTAGCTGAATGCTTTTGTAAAAAGGAAATTCTTACTGATTCTTTGGTTTCCCAGTGTTACATTTGTTTAGGAAAGGCAGGATAAATGCTTGATTTTTTGAATGTAATATAGTAATATTCAAAATAAAGAGGACTAGTGTACTCCAGAGGTGACCAGTTGAGTGTTGTTTTTAAAAAAATCATAATGGGTTTACATGTATTTGTGTTTCAGTCAGTTATAGTGATCGCGTGCTTTGATGCCCAGATTATCCTGTGTATAATCTTGGAAGCCTCTTCAAGTTAGTCCATTAATCCTTTGGAACAATCCCAATAATCTCTGTAATTTCTTTGCTATCTTGTATGACAAGATATTCTAGGACCATCTTGTACTTGTTCTGCCCCAGACCTGGAATTTGCCAATTCTCTGAGGGGCTCTGGTTCCTTTTAATGGAAATGGTATTAAGAAATCACAAGTCCTATGGGTACTAATTGCTAATGTATAAATCATGACTCTATGATAATTCAGTAGACATAGCTTTTTTGAAAGATGAAATTCATGTTTGTTTATACCGATTCTTCCAGTTCAAATTTAGGATTACATGGTTTTTACTGAACTTCAATTTTACATTTGTATCTCTTTTTTTCCCTCATGGCACAGGATAATAACCCTGTAATATTACATAATAACTCAATTGCTATATCCCATAATACATCCATAGGAGTCTCATAATAGCCGGAGCACCACCAATATGATTCCTAAAAGTAGTCGTTTACTTTTTTAGCTACTTCTCTTTTTTATTTGGTGTGTATCATATTAGAGATCTGCAGTCAAATTCCTGTTTTAAAGTTATTTGGAATAATTATTCTTTGGGTGGTTATGCTACCACATGAATACATACCCTTGTTCATTTGTTTCATTCTTTTTGAAAGGCTGCTCTTTTAAAATTTAATTTATTTTTTATTTATATGAAATGTTAAATGGCTTTAAAAATATCTAAAGGAAGCAAGATAAATTTCAGAAGTCTAGCATCTGTTCGTCAAACCTCTAACCTATTGCCTTTCTTCCCCATAGATTAAAAAAAAAAAAAAAGCCCCCCCTTCCATGCACATAGCTGTCTGCATATGTATATGTATGCACATTTGATAAATAAGATAAACTATATACACTTTTCTTCACCTTTTTGCTCTTTAATGGCATGGACTGGCAGTTATTCCATTTAAATATAGAGAGGTCCCCATTTATTGTGTGGCTGTATCATAATTTAACCAGTTCATTATTTATGGACATTGGGTTGTTTTCTGTATTACAGTCTTGCAGTGAGTAGCTTAGTATTTGCGCCTTTTGTGTTTTTTGACAGTTATCTTTGGGAGCAGTTCTTAGAAATAGAAGAGTAAATGCATGTACAGTTTTGCTAGCTATTACTGTGTTCCTATCCATAATGGTTACACCACTTTGCATTCTCACTAGCAGTATATAAGAGCGTCTGCTTCCCTACAGCCTTGCCAATAAACAATGTTGTTATGAAATACGTCTCTTCCTAACTCTGGTCATCTTCCTTGTTCTGCAGGCTTTTGTGTCTGAGAATAGTGTAGCCATTTGTACTTTTCTTTGGTCCTAGTGTTTGTAAGGCATATGTTTTCCCGTTTTTTTTTTTTTTTCTTTCCATTTTTAGTCTTCCTGGGACTTAATATTTAAAGTGAGTTTCTTGGCCGGCCATGGTGGCTCACACTTGTAAATATCAGTGCTTTGAGAATCTGAGGTGGGAGGATCACTTGAGCCGGGAGTTTCAGGCTGCAGTGAGCTATGATTGTACCACTGCATTCCAGCCTGGGCAATAGAGCAAGACCCTTAAAAAAAAAAAGTTTATTTATTTTTAAATAAATGTCCTAGTTGTCTTTCTGTTGTTGTTTCCTTGTTTGCTTTTATTTTGGTTGTTTTGAATCCAATTTGACAAACTGTTTCAATGGGAGTGCTTAGAGCATTTACACTTACTGTAATTATTGATATGGTGGGGTCTAAATCTACCATCTTGATAGTTTTCCTCTTTTCTGTGTTCTTTATGTCTGCTTTTCTTGAGATTAATCAAGTATTATGATTTTATCTTTGCTATTGGTTTATCTACATCCAATAGAATTATACTAATGTGTAAAAACTTTACAGCACTATACTTCCATGCCCATTTCCTCCAGTCTTTTAAGTTTTGTTGTCTTATGTTTTGTTTTTATATATGTTATAAACCCCATAATATGTTTTTGATATTTTTACTCTAGTGTATCTTAGATTAATAATGACAAATTTCTTTTACACACATAATAACCATTTCTGTCACTTTTCATTTGTTGGATGTCTATTCATATTTTCATCTGGTATCATTTTTCTTCTGGAAGCAGTGTGTAATCTGCTTTTAATTCCATCAGTTTATTTTCCATTTCTATTGTATTTCTTATATTTAGTAATTCTATTTGTGTTCTTTTTAATATAAAAAATATTAAACTCTTTTTAATATTTCTTGTTGTATAGTTCATAGTGAATTTTATAGTGAATTCTGCTTATAGTAAATTTTTTTGGTCTGAAAAAGTCTTTATTTTTTCCTCATTTTTAAAAGATAATTTTGCTTGGAATAGAATTTTAGATTGACAGTTACTTTCATTTAGTATTTAAAAGATGCCACTCCATTATCTTCTGGATTGAAAATTCTGATGAAAAGTGTTGTACCACTCCTTGTTTCTCTGTTTTTTGCACTGCTTTTAAGATTTTTCTATTTTTCACTAATTTTTAACCATATGAATAATAACGTACCTTGAAATGGTTTATCGTTTTTCTGCTTTAGGTTTATTGAGATTCTTGGATCTCTGAGTTTATTTTAATCAGATTTGGAAAAAAATTGGCCATTATTACTTTGAATACTTTTTTTTTTCTATTCTCTCCATCTGCCTTCTTGTTTTCTGGGACTTCAATTACAAGTATTTTTGACTGCTTGATACTGTCTTATAGATCACAGCTGCTGTGTTACTATTTTTTTCTTGCCCTTTTTTCTCATTTTATTTTGATAGTTTCTATTGCTATGTCTTCAAGTTCACTGATACTTTTCTCTTGCAGTGTGTAATCTGCTTTTAATTCCATCAGTTTATTTTCCATTTCTATTGTATTTCTTATATTTAGTAATTCTATTTGTGTTCTTTTTATATATTTTTATATATATTTATATTTTGTATTTCTCATTTCTAACACTGCGTTCCTGATTTACTCAACTTTCTTGAGTCTATGTAGCGTAGTGTTTTTTTGTAACAGCTGTTTTAATGTCTACCCTAATTCCATCACTTACGGTCATTTCTGGGTCTATTTCTATTGAGTACTTTTTCTCCCGTTTGTATATTATAAGGGCTTTCTAGTATGACTGGTAGGAATGAGTAATTACCCGCCCTGTTTGTGTTGAGGGAATTTTTTGTTCTACTGCTTTCCATGGTCCTTTTCCTGGTCTCAGGTGGTTTTTCCTCCTAACACAAGTGAGGATCATTATCCAACCAAAGACTCAGGGATAGCCTCTGCAGATTAGCAGAGCTCATGCTGCCTTTCCCTTTGTAACTCCTTCCTTTCTGGTATTGTGCTCTAGAAATCAGAGTTTCCTTGGCTTCCCTGAACTCTCTCATCTTTATCTCCCTCAATCCAGGCTCTATTTGGGTCACTTGTACTACAGCCTGGAAACTATTTAATACTTCCATGCAATAAGCTGGGCAGGTGTAAAGCTCTTCTGGTTTGTTTCTCATTTATCAGGGATCACATTTCTCTGCTGCCTCTTCTCTAGTGTCTGAAATCTTTAGCATATTTATCTCTTCTGGGCGTTTAAGGCAGGAGAGTAAATAGTCTTAGTTATACCATTGTAATCTGAAGTGGAAGTCTTCTTGTTAAAATTTTTTTTAAAATGTGTGAAGGTAAACAGTTTTTCCTTCATTTTAGGGTAATTTGTATGTCTTTTTAAAAACAGTTAAACGTTAAGTTCTGAGATACATGTGCAGAACTCTGAGATACATGTGGAGGTTTGTAACATAGGTATACATGTGCCATGATGGTTTGCTGCACCCATCAACCTGTCATCTAGGTTTTAAGCCCCACATGCATTAGATATTTGTCCTAATGCTCTCCCTCCTCTTGCCTCCGACCCCATGACAGTCCAATGTGTTCTCATTGTTCATCTCCCACTTATGAGTGAGAACATGTGTTGTTCGATTTTCTGTTCCTGTGTTAGTTTGCTGAGAATGATGGTTTCCAGCTTCATCCATGTCCCAGCAAAGGACATGAACTCATTCTTTTTTGTGGTTGCATAGTATTCAATGGTGTATATGTGCCACATTTTCTTTATCCAGTCTTTCAATGATGGGCATTTGGGTTGGTTCCAAGTCTTTGCTATTGTGAATAGTGCTGCAGTAAACATATGTGTGCACGTGTCTTTATAATAGAATGATTTATAATCCTTTGGGTATATACGCAGTAATGGGATTGCTGGGTCAAATTGGTATTTCTAGTTCCAGATCCTTGAGGAATCACCACACTGTCTTCCACAATGGTTGAATTAATTTATGCTGCCATCAACAGTGTAAAAGCGTTCCTATTTCTCCACATCCTCTCCAACAGCATCTGTTGTTTCCTGACTTTTTAATGATTGCAATTCTAACTGATGTGCGATGGTATCTTATTGTGGTTTTGATGTGCATTTCTCTAATGACCAGTGATGATGGGCTTTTTTTCATGTTTGTTGGCCACATAAATGTCTTCTTTTCAGAAGTGTCTGTTCATATCCTTCACCCACTTTTTGATGGAGTTGTTTGTTTTTTTCTTTGTAAATTTGTTTAAGTTCCTTGTAGATTCTGGATATTAGCCCTTTGTCAGATGGATAGAGTGCAAAAACTTTCTCCCATTCTGTAGGTTGCTATTCACTCTGATGATAAGTTTCTTTTGCTGTGCAGAAACTCTTTAGTTTAATTAGATCCCGTATGTCAATTTTGGCTTTTGTTGCCATTGCTTTTGGTGTTTTAGTCATGAAGTCTTTGCCCATGCCTATGTCCTGAATGGCTTTACCTAGGTTTTCTTCTAGGGTTTTTATGGTTTTAGGTTTTCCATTTAAGTCTTTAATCCATCTTGAGTTAATTTTTGTGTAAGGTATAAGGAAGGAGTCAAGTTTCAGTTTTCTGCATATGGCTAGCCTGTTTTCCCAGCAACCTTTATTAAATAGGAAATCCTTTCCCCATTGCTTGTTTTTGTCAGGTTTGTCAAAGATCAGATGGTTGTAGATGTGTGGTGTTATTTCTGAGGCCTCTGTTCTGTTACATTGGTCTGTATATCTGTTTTGGTGCCAGTACCATGCTTTTTTGGTTACTGTAGCCTTGTAGTATAGTCTGAAGTCAGGTAGTGTGATGCCTCCAGCTTTGTTCTTTTGGCTTAGGATCGTCTTGGCTATCTGGGCTCTTTTTTGGTTCCATATGAAATTTAAAGTAGTTTTTTCTAGTTTTGTGAAGAAAGTCAATGGTGGCTTGATGGGAATAGCGTTGAATCTATAAATTATTTGGGGCAGTATGGCCATTTTCATGATACTGGTTCTTCCTATTCATGAGCATGGAATGTTTTTCCGTTTGTTTGTTTCGTCTTTTATTTCCTTGAGCAGTGGTGTGTTGTTCTCCTTGAAGAGGTCCTTCACGTCTCTTGTGAGTTGTATTCCTAGGCATTTTATTCTCTTTGTAGCAATTGTGAATGGGAGCTCACTCGTGATTTGGCTCTCTGTCTTTTATTGGTGTATAGGAATGCTTGTGATTTTTGCACATTGATTTTGTATCCTGAGACTTTGTTGAAGTTGTTTCTCAGCTTAAGGAGTCTTTTGGCTGAGACGATGGGGTTTTCTAAATATACAATCGTGTCATCTGCAAAGAGTGACTGTTTGACTTCCTGTTTTCCTACTTGAATACCCTTTCTTTCTTTCTCTTGCCTGATTGCCCTGGCCAGAACTTCCAATACCGTGTTGCATAGGAGTGGTGAGAGAGGGCATCCTTGTCTTGTGGCGGTTTGCAAAGGGAATGCTTCCAACTTTTGCCCACTCAGTATAATATTAAAGAACGTTTTACCTTTTTCTATCTAGCGTGTTTTTCTGTGTTTTTGTTGGTCTTTTCATTCTCCATTTTTAGGCCTTTACATGTTAGGAATATATTTCTTTTAATTATACTTCACCTTTAGTATCTTTTGTGAGACTCTACTCTTAGTGTGATAAGCACTGGGTTGGTATCAGGCAATGAGGAAGATATGGAAGTTTCTTTTGCCTTGAGATGTTTATATAATAGTTTAACAGCGCCTTTATTCATTATTCATTTTAAATGTTTGAGTTATAAAATAATACGATGCATGAATGTTCTTCCAGGTGGCTGCATGACTTACTCAGTACCTCCCTCAGAACTCTGTTCACATGTTTCTTTATCAGAGAGATCTTCTGTTTAAAATTGTAATTCTCTTATACCTCCCTCCCTGTTTCCTATTTCTATCCTCCATCTTTAAAAAAATTTTTCTCTGTAGCAGTTCTCACAATTTAACATAACATATATTTTGTTAATTTATCTTGTCCCTAAAATGCTAGTAGCATTAGGTTAACTATTGGAGCCTTTTAATAGTCCCTGTCATGTAATATTGCTTAATAAGCATTGTTTAATCAGATTTTCCTTTTTGTGGCTTGCTCTGGCACAAAATGAAAGGTGAATTGGAAGAGGCAGAGACTTGAGAAAGAAGAGATTGTCAATTTTGTACATGTGTAAGGTGGCAGAAGCTTAGTTGGAATGATAGCAGTAAGAATAAAAAGAGAAAGGCCTGTTGGGAGCAACTTTAACAGGAGAGTGTGGGTCACCAGCCTTGTTAGTGTTTGCTTTTGGTAAATAAAAAGTAAAAAACACCACATTTGTATTTGGATTATGTTTTTAATATAAATATTTATAAAGCAAAATCATAGGCCTTTGAAAGTGGGTTTGAGTAAATCTTGGTGCCTTTTTCTGTCCTTGTAAATCATTACTTAAAAATACAAATATTAAAGTATCTAGCAGAAGTCTTGTTGATTTTTCTGGTTTATTGTTTTTCTTTGATTTTTTTTTTTGTATAGAGCCTTGCTTCCTGTTCTACATCACAAATCTAAAAAAGGACCCCCCCGTCAAGCCAAATATGCCATTCATTGTATCCATGCGATATTTTCTAGTAAAGAGACCCAGTTTGCACAGATATTTGAGGTAATGAGAAAAAAATTTTCTTGTTTGTTTCATATGTCATAGTTACAAAACAAATATTGATGACTTAATGGAATGTTCCCATTTGGTGATGCATCATTTTGTAATATATTTTCAGAATTTGAATCAGTAAAATCAACATTGATAAGTGTTAAAATATGAAAATATCTCAGTATTCAAATGTTTAATGATAGATTCAGAAATCAAGCATTGTATGTTTTTGTACATTGGTTTATATGTTTGTATTTGGAGACTATTTTTTTGTTAACAGGTAATTACATATAAAATCATAGTTACAGATAGTAGGTAACAGGTGATTATTCTCTCAATTTATAGGATCAAAAAATTTGAATTCTGTTTGAGAAACTATTGAAGTGTAAGGTTTTGTAAATCAGTACTAATTGTTAATATAAAGTAAGTTTATACTTTTATGACTGACCTAATTTTGTCAGATATAAAGTGTCTTTTCAGTATATATTTTATATTATTTTACCCACATTTTACCACATTACTTTACTCAGGCATTGCAATTTTATTGCTGCCTATTGTAATTAGGACCTAATGCTAACATTACTATTGCAAATAAAAGCTAAGCAGAAAATTCATAAAATCCTACTTTGTAATTTTAGTTAAAGAGCCTTGAGTAAAGTCAAAACAATTTAGAAGTTATTCTGACGCTCCTTACCATAAGTACTTCGACTTAATATCTTTGTTTTAGAAACTCTTGTGGTACTTTTGTCATATTTTCATGTATTATATTAAAGACCTGAAGGAGAAAGTAAAGTAGTTTATCTTCCAAACACCATCTTTCCTTTAGATATCAGAAAGTTTAGTTTTTGTATATTTGGGGATGGAGATATTTTCTGTAGTCTGTGTTTGTATATGAGAATGGTTTCAATAAATTGGTGTTAATTTATAGGAAAGTTTTTTTTTTTTTTTGGTTGCTCTCCTTTTCCTTTCAATGGTGATGAGATAAACACTGATAGAAGTTGAATTTCAGAGTAGTTTTGTTTTCATTTTGATATTGTATCTGCTGTTTTATCTTTACAAGAACCTCTGTAGTCCTCTTACTATGTAACATGTGGTTGGCTGGCTTCCTGAGAAAAGGTTTAATAGAAATATCTGGCATTTTTGAGGTTCCACTAATCTAGGGCCTGGCCGTTAATTTTGTTTTTCAGAAATGATTTTGTTATGGAAAATTATCAAACTTAGAGTAAACTAATTGAAAAAACTACACTATGATATTTTTGTTTATAATATGAACAATAGGCTTGCAAGATGTGCAATGGAAGTACTGAGGGAAATCTTGAATAGCGAGAAGTAGACTTCTTTAAATATATTTTTTGACTAAATGAAGCCTCATATTGCCCTAAGTTGTTGGGAAAGAACGGTTTTGTATTGCCTTACAAGCCTACAATTCTTAGCGTTCTGTGTGGGAGAATAGAGCACCAGTTTTTCATTAAAATGTGGCATTAAAATGTCTAATAGAAAATATATTCACTTGCTTCAAAATCAGAAGGATGCAAAAAAGAATATACAGTGAAAAGTTCCCCCACCCATGTATCCCCAGCCACTTAGTTTCCTTTCCCAGAGGCAGAGCCATTGTTACTAGTTTCTGAATGTACTTTTCCAGCAATATTTTACTCATATACAAGTAAGGGCATGTAAATATGCACATGCACACACATATTTTGTTTCCCCTTTCTCTCCTTATGCCAATGGCATATTTTAGTCACCCTTCTGATTTCAAAAACTAAAACACACACACACACATTTTGTTTGTTTTGTTTTCTTTCTTTCTTTCTTTCTTTCTTCTTTCTTTTTTTCCTGAGGTGGAGTTTTGCTTTGTCATCCAGGCTGGAGTACAGTGGCGTGATCTCTGCTCACTGCAGCCTCCACCTTTCTTGTTCAAGCGATTTTCCTGCCTCAGCCTCCTGAGTAGCTGGGACTACAGGCATATGCCCCAAGCCTGGCTAATTTTTGTATTTTTACTGGAGACGGGGTTCCACCATGTTGGAACTCCTGACCTCAGGTGATCCTCCTGCCTTGGCCTCCCAAAGTGCTGGAATTACAGGTGTGAGCCACTGCGCCCAGCCTTAACAATAGTTTATTTCTGATATCATTTTATATGAGTATTTGAAGAGCTTCTTCATTCTTTTGTCATGGTAAAATGCATATTAATGGTTGGGTTTCCTATCAGAAAAGCAAAAATCATTTTATTTGTTACAGTGTTTAATATTTGATGCTATAATGACCCCCAAATTCAAGTGACTAGATGTAGTAAAAGCTTATTTCTTGCTTCTGAAAAGCCCAGTGGGTATATGAATGACCCTCTCTAATCAGTGGCTTAGGGACACAGACTCATGCTGATTAGTGACTTCTCTTTAAATCCCACTGGATCCTTGGCATCAAGCCAGCCAGTGAGTACAGCCTGTGGAGAAGACACACTGCTCATACCTACCTCAGTGCATATGTGGCATAATTCATTTTACTCCCACTCCCTTGACCAGAACTCATTCATATATCCTCACCTAACTGCACAGGAAGCTACTAGTGGAGTCATCCCTATGCCCAGGAAATTGAAGTAGATATTGGTGAAGCCTAGCAGTCTCTAATAGTTTCGTGTATATGGTAATAAACTATATGCTATGAAGTGCATGTTGAAATGTTTCTTTACCCTACCTCTAAATTGAATTGGGCAAAATCGAAAATGTTTGAACCTGTTGCCTTCTGGACATAGATAACCTATAGAAGTCTAAATGTAATCTTGAGTTAATACTTATACTATGTATATTTATTGAAATTTTTATAGTTTTTATAATTTTCATAATTTGAATTACAAATAAATTTTTGTAATTTGAATTACAAAATAAATTACAAAAGTTGTACAATTTTGTAATTTGAAAACGAAATACGTAAACAGTTTATTTGCATATATGTAGAGCTGAAATATATTTTCCTTCCCTCATTTTCAGCCTCTGCATAAGAGCCTAGATCCAAGCAACCTGGAACATCTCATAACACCATTGGTTACTATTGGTCATATTGCTCTCCTTGCACCTGATCAATTTGCTGCTCCTTTGAAATCTTTGGTAGCTACTTTCATTGTGAAAGATCTTCTCATGAATGATCGGGTAATTTATATTTTTTAGATTCATGTTCTTTGTAATGTTAACTTTTGGAATTTTATTCAACAAGGAAAGAAGTGAAATGATATCAATAATACTTCCATTTAAGGGCCTTGATTTTAGGTTTTCCTATCTAACAAAAATAAGCCTTGTCTCCATTTATGAGCAAAACCACATTGAAACATCTTTTTAGTTGAGAATAGGCTTATGACCTCAAATACATTCCTTGATAAATACAAAATATAACCTGATGCTATCTATTTCAGATTTACAGGGGTTTAATTTTTGACAGGGCATCTATTTTTAAAAATATGCAGATTGGTAAACCAGCTCATAGTGTGGTTGTCATGATTATAGTTGTTCCTTTTTCTATATTAAGTTCTTTTCCCTACGTTGAGAGAGAATGAAAAAACATTGGGAGAGGAAATAATGGTTTTGTTAGTCTTCAGTTATTTTGTATCTGCTGTGACAGCATTGTACTAGGTTCTCTGGAGAATTAAAAGAAACATGAGATAAAGTTTCTACTCCCAAAAGTAAACATAATGTAAGTAGTGATATTTGGGTTAATCTGCCACCTGATTTTTTATTTTCAGTTTGTCCTGTCAGTTGTGTTCATTTTTCTCTTTTCTTATTTTTGATTAAATATTTGTATTTCATTTTACCAATCTGTTTTGCACTTTACTATTATTTTAGTAGTTTTCCTAAAAATTACAACATGGGCTTTTGACTTATTAAAGGCCAATGTCAACTGCTCTGCTTTGAACTTTCAGTATAGCACAAGGAACCTCAAAATACTTTAATCCCCTTTATTCCTTGATGCTTTTTTGTTCACGCAGTTCTATTACTGCTGTTATTTTATGCAGTTAATATTTATTTAGATTTGCTAACATACTTTCTCCTTTTGTTTTTCATTCCTTTTTATGTAATGATTTTCTTTCTACCTAAATAACTACTTTAGTACTTTTTTTTTAGTTTGATTTCCATTAATGAATTTTGTTAGTTTTTGTTTGTCTGGAAAAAATCTTTATTTTACCTTAATTTTTTAAAGGATGCTTTCTTTGGGTTAAGAATTCCAGACTGGCGTATTTTCCTCCCATCAATGATTTGAATATATTATTCTATTTTCCATTTTCTTTTTTCTTGAGGTTTATTGACAATCCTGTTCCTCTGAAGGTCTTCTGTCTTTTTGCTGAGAATGTTTGTGTCTTTTCTATTTTCCGTTGGTTTCCAGTTTTACTATGATGTGTCTGGGTATACTTTCCTTTATAGTTATTGTACTTGGGGCTTATAGCTCTTCTTGTATGTATAGCTTAAAGTCTTTTACAAATTTTAAATAATTTTCAGGCATTATCTTTACATATATGATTTCTGTTTCATATTCTCTTTCTTACTGCAGTTCTATTAACACACTTTAAACGTACATTTTTTTTGCTGTGGTCTAGCTGTCTGACACACTTTTTCTGTACTTTTCTACCAGCCTCCTTATGCTTCAGTTTTTGTTTTTTTCTGACCTGTCTTTGAGTTCACTCTCTTCAATTTTGTCTAATCGTATGTAAAGCTTATGCATTGAATTCTTAATTTCACATATATACACATATACTTCAGTTCTGCAATTCTGTAGTTTTTAAACATAGCTCTTTGTTTTGCTGCAGAATTTGCTTGTCATTAAATCCTTGAAAAATCTTAGTTATGTTGTTAAGATTATATCTGTTAGGCTTATCATCTTGATCTCTTACAACTTTTGTCTATTTTTTTCTCTAAATTTCTGGTCAAATTTTATCTTGTACATATGTTGCTTTTGATTGAGTGATAGACTTTTTGTATGAAAAGTTGTTGAGATAACGTGAGGCTTCAGATGAGTTTGTATTCTTCCAGAATTTTACTTTTGTTTCTATCAAGCAGTTAAGCCATCGTCAACATCACTTCCATCCAATGAAAATGAAAGTTTGGCTTCAGTTTTTCACAAGCTTTTTTTTTTTTTTCTGGTCACCTTATGTCTAGAGTATATTTGTCTGGGATCCACCCAGAAGTCCAGGTTGTTTAACAAGAACTTTACTTTTTAATTGGGCTCAGGATTCTTAATCTTGTTCTTCCAGCTCTGTGACAGAAAAGCTTTGCTCAACTTCTCATCCCCCTTTCTTTCACTTTCAGAATTATTAATCGTCTATATGTGAAAAAACTAATCTCAATGCCAGACTCAAATCTTTTGCTTTCCCTCCTCATTTGAAACTTTGCCCTGCAAATTCTCACTGCTTTGGTAGTTGTCTGTTCCCTTCAAACTGATTTTTAAAAAATATTTTGTCTAACCTTTCCATTTGTTTCAGCATGAAAATTGGTTCAGAACAACCTAGTCACATCTTGTCAGAAACAGAACTGCTCACCATTTTTAATCCATTAATTTGTCTTGTTTTATTATATATTTGATATGTACAAAGGAATGTATATAACATTTGTATAACATGTTTCATAATACAGTGAACACCTATGAACTCTTAGTTCCTTAGAGTTCTTAGAGTTTTATTACTCTTTAATCCTTTCTATTTCCTCCCTGTTCCTAATATTTACTCTCTTGAATCTTGGGTTATTCTCTGACAAAAACAAAATTTTCCACATACTTGTTCAGTTTTGCTTGTTCTTGAGGTTTCTAAGAATTATATCACACCCTGTATAGTCTTGGAGGATTTGCTTTTATCACTCCACATTTGTTTTTAGGAATAGTCTTTGTTACTAAATCTAACTGTGATTCATTCATTTGTTACTCTATAATTTCACTGTGGAAAATATAATTTATTTGTTCTTCTGGTAGATTGCGGAATATTTCCATTTCTTTACTCTTGGAGAGTGCTGCTATGAATGTTTCTTTTGAAGCCCCCTGCTACATATGAGCAAGAATTTCTCTAGGTTTTATTCCTATGAGTGAAGTTGATGAATCATAGTATATAGACATATTGAACTTTTCACTTTTTTCCAAATCATTTTCTATAATGTTTGTTAAAACTTATTTTTCTATTAAGAAATCTGGCAGTAATGTTATACTCTGTTGGTAGAAAATAATAGATACAGTATCTCATCTAATATAGCTCATTATAGTCCCAATATGCATTTCTGTGTTTACTAATTAAGTTTATATGTCTAGTCACCCTTCATGTTGCCTACTTTCTGAAATTCCCTTTTGATGTATTTTACCTTTTATTCCCCTTGGTGCTTTTTTCCCATAGGTAATCTTTACCTACATTAATCTTTTATCTGGTACATGTTATAATATCATCATGAAATGTGTAAAACCTCATTTATGTGTGTGTTTTCACTCCTTTATTGTGTCCTTTGATCCTTTGGACAAAAGTTATTGCTTTTTTTTTCTTTTCGAGATGGAGTCTCACTCACCCATGCTGGAGTGCAGTGGTGCCATCTCGGCTCACTGCAACCTCCACTTCCCACATTCAATCCATTGTCCTGCCTCAGCCTCCCGAGTAGCTGGGACTCCAGGCGCCCCCCACCATGCCCGCCTAGATTTTGTATTTTTAGTAGAGACGGGATTTCACCATGTTGGCCAGACTGGTTTCGAACTCCTGAACTCACGTGATCCACCCAGTTCAGCCTCCCAAAGTGCTGGGATTATAGGCATGAGTCACCATGCCCGGCCTGAACAAAAGTTATTTCTTTTAATGTAGCTGTATTTATCATTATTCTTTTGTAGTTAATACTTTTTACATTTTATTTAAGTAATCTTTTCCTACTCTAACGTTATGAAAATAGCCTCCCATATGTTCTTTTAAAAGTTTGAAGGTTTTCTTTTTTTACACACACAAAAATCAGTCCATCTGGAATTGATTTACTTGTTTTTTGTATGCTATGATACAAGGATTTCATTTGTGCTGCATCTTAGGGTTACCAAATTTCCCGGCACTGTTTATTAAATATCTTACGATCTCCTAGTAATCTGCAGTGCTACCACTCATGTCTCCTATAGAGCCTCTGTTCTTTTCCATTGATTTGTTTGCCCTTCCACAAAATGTCTTTCCTTGAAGTCTTACAGTTTTCTCTAAAAAGAAAAATTTCAAATTTCTCTCATACAACTTAACGTTAGGCGCTAAATAAAGTTTTTAGGATTATGTTTTATGTTTATGATTGATGAGGTGAATTATTTGGTAGTTCTGATTTTATATCCATCTTTCTTGCTAAATTCTATTTTAATTATGTCAATTATAAAGAATGCCAGCTTTATTTTCTAATCCTTGCATATTTTATTTCTGTATATTTACTTACATTTTAGGTATTTATCCTTTTTCATCCTAACTTATCAGTTTTTGAAAGAGGTGTATTCACATCTTCTGCTGTGATGAAGTTTTCAATCTTCTGCTTTTAATCATGTTTGTTCTGGTTTATTTTGTTATTCTGCTAGTTGTGTAAACGTTCATGAATTTTATATTTTATTTGGTGTTGTAAGATAAAATATATCAGTATCCCATTTAAGTCCATATCTTCTTCAGTGCTTTTCATCTTGACTGGTATATTTTTCCATCCCATAATTTTCAGATTTCATATGTCATTTGTTTTTGTTGTATCTTTTGTGGCTTTATTATTTATAAATCTACCTGATAGTCTCTGTTGTTTCTGGTAGTATCTGATAGTTTCTTATTTATGTAAGGTTTTTGTTTTCATTTTTCTTTGTATTTGTAGTAGTTTATACTAATTTAGTTTTTTCTTGTAAATTAAATATTTTAGTGTTATCTTTGAGTAATTCTTTCAACATGGATTGTAATTTGGAAACTTTCTGTCTTGAATTCTAGTGTTCATTCTTCAATACTGTTTCTTGGATATTAGAATTCTGTGTTTCAAGTCACTTGAAAATTCAGAGCATCGTTTTTTTGGCATCTGGTCTTGCAGCTGAGAAATCTGAAGTTTATTTTTTATTCCTTTTGGTAGCTTCTCTATGGAAACTTTTGGGATCTTGACATCCTTAGAAGTTTCGTCACAGTGTGCCTAATGTGATTCCTTTTTCATTGTTTTTACTTCATACTTGGAAGGCACTTCTCAACGGAAGAAATGAGTCCTAAACTGTATGTGAATCTGTAGCTCTTTGTGTTTGGGGGAGTTTGCCTTTTATATGTTAGGGCTACCTGTTTTGTTGCCAGAGGGTTACCTGAGGTGATACTCAATTATTCTTCTTTGACCTGAGGGTAAAAATGGGATCTCAAGTGTTCCCAGATTGGTTCAGCTCTTTTGCCATCTTAATTTCCTGGTTACTACTGTAAACACCTGTGTACTAGTACTTGCACGTGATCACCTCAGGATTAGTTTGGGGTTGTGCTGAAAGCAAAAACAAACCCCTCCAGCTCAAGATTTTTTTTTTTTTTTTTTTTTAAATACCTTTCCTTTTGTTTAAGAGGTACACCTTTTGGCTCCTTTTTTTTTTTTTTTTAAGTCCTAGTTTTTGCCACCTGCATTAAATAATTGAATCTCAAAAGGGGCTAAATAAGGGAGTGATGTGTAAGAAGTTAGTTAGTCCCACCACACACCTAGAAAGAACCAATCGTGATGGATCTGTAAGTGCTGTACATAGGTGCTAGTGTACAGTGCTAGTGAAGGTATGCCTTTCAACCTTTTTTTTTTTTTTAAAGTAAATAGGGTTAGATGAGGTACTTTAGTCATATATAACAAATGACACTGCAGAAGGTACAGATTTCATTCATTTTCTAAGTGCTAATTGAAAAGGAGGATTCATATTTATGTTTTAAAGTCCTTTTTTTTTTTAAAGCTTCCAGGGAAAAAGACAACTAAACTTTGGGTTCCAGATGAAGAAGTATCTCCTGAGACAATGGTCAAAGTGAGTAATATGCATAGATCTCTTAATTTGAATATAGTTACCATATTGTAATATTTGCGATATTAAAATTTCTATTGCAAAGATATTAAAATCACTCAAGTATTTATATTTACTGTATGACATCCCATGTGCTGTGAGACTATAGGGTAATAATGAGAAAGCTGGGATTTTGTGGACAGCTGCACATAATCTAATTTGAGGGGAAAAAAAGATTTGAAAGCTGCTTCCCTGATGGCAAAAGGCAGTGCTAGTTTTTGTGGAGTTTTCTCCATTCTGTAAAGATGATAATTCAGATTTTAAACCTGTTCACCTTTTCCATGGGATTTAATAAAACTTTTTATTTTTAAAAAATTCAGCCTATAATTTATTGAATTAGGAGTTTTATAAGATTGCTCATCATTGGTATAGACTTGATTTATTAAAACCATCTACGGCCTGTAGTGTAGACCTCATCTCAATCCACTACCAAGATGTGAAGGCCAAGAATAAATATATTAAATATTGTTATTTTCTAGTTGTAATTTCTTATAAACCCTTTGTGTGTGTGTGTGTGTGTGTGTATTTATAGTGTGTATTACGGACTACCTTTTCACATTGTTCTGGCTTGAGGTTATGATACTAGTTTTGCAGACTCATACAGTAGCCCCAGCTTTACATCAATGAATGATGCTTGATACTTTGAGTCTCAGTAGAAACCTGTTTTTCTTGGCATTGGTCTCAAGCTGCAGTTTCTGTATACTTGAAAGCAGCACTGGACTAGAAGGTAGGCCACTTACCAAACTGGCCAGGAAAGAGATTTCAGTGTTTGCTGTGAGCCAGACACTATTGAAGACCTTCTTTAGCGTCTGAGCCTTAGCTCTGTAAAAAGCTGAGATAATATGTGAAAGATAATTTGTACATCATTTTAAAAAGAGATAATAAGTACTTGTTCAAAAGAATTCTTGGAAACATTAAAGGAAGTAATGGTGTAAAAATACTTTAAGTACTTCATAATTATAAAATGTAGAACAAATATGAGTGGTATCATTTTTTAGACAGAAGAGATTAAATGTAATTAGTAGTTGGGAACTTAACTTTTCTGATTAGAGAGGTTAAGTATGATTTTACTGTATTTTCCAAAGGATCAAATGCATGTTGGGGAAACATTTTAAAACAACAAATAACAAACTAATCTTTAGTCAAATCATTCTTTTGCCATTTTCTTGGAGGTCTGAAACATCTTTAATTTTAAACATTTAAGATTATCTTCATATATACAGAAAAGAATTTTTTTCTTAAGTGTCCATTAAATACATTTTATTTTTTTAAAAAGTTGATACAGAAATTCTTTCAAAATGTACCAGTGTTTTGTCGATTTGTCTCTTAAATAGATTCAGGCTATTAAAATGATGGTTCGATGGCTACTTGGAATGAAAAATAATCACAGTAAATCAGGAACTTCTACCTTAAGATTGCTGACAACAATATTGCATAGTGATGGAGACTTGACAGAACAGGGGAAAATTAGGTATGCATTTACTATTTCACAGTTCTTTGGATTGCACAGTATTTCAACTCTTAGTGTAACTGTTGAATGGTGCTGTTTGCTTTTTTAAAAAAAAAATTAGAATTGCTTTGTACATGTTCACATATTTTTACTGGAATGTGCTTTTGTATAGTGGTTATTTTACAGTGGCTGTCATATGTCTGGTGCAGTGTTCTATTATACGTTGTAAATATTTTAAACAATAGATTCTTACATTTTAGAATATCTCAGATGAAAGTGTGAGTGTACCAGTCAATAACTGGTGTTTTACATTCTTGTTAAATATCTAAGGGGAAACAACAGACTGGGTGGAAGGCAACTTACTGAATCTATTTCCAGAAGTGTAAGTAAATGCGTACTTTAAAAATGTACCTGAAGTAAATTATTGAAAATGAACACATTTCTTTTGTTGTTATTTTATTTTGTTTTATTTTCTTTGAAAGATGTAGTATAGAGTAGTGATTGAAAACTGCTGGACTCTGGAGCCTGGATTCAAATTCTGGCTCCACCCCTTACTTGTCAGGTGAACTTCAGTAAGTTGCTTTAACTTCTTGGTCCCTCAGTTTCCTTATCCATAAAGTAGAGGCAATAATTAATGTGTACCTGGCTCATCTAGCTGTTATGATATAACTAAATAAGTTAGTATACCTAAGGCATTTAAAACACTACTTAGCACATAATAATTAGAAGCATTGGTGATAATAGTGGTTATTATGTCAGTGTTAGTTCAAATTTACAGGTTTGTCCTCTATAAATCAAATGCCATTTAGTGCCCCTCCTTGGTAATACGAAATAGGAGAATAGCTCTGTACTCCTTGGTATATCTAAAGAGTTTAATAAGAAAACATAGAAAGATGACTGCTAGCTGCCTTCTGCCTTTCCATGTTTGTATGTTTTGCTTATACTGTATTCTTTGCATAGAATGTTAACAGAAGCACATCCTTCTCAAACAAAATGTATGAAAAAAACTTGGTAAACTATTCATTCTGTATATACAATTGATCTGTTTACTTTCTTTTATTCTAATTAATTACTCTATTCTGTTTTCATTTCTCTATTCCCATAATTTATACACGCCAATGTTTAGGAGTTACAAATAATATTTTCCATTTAAAATTTTTACTGAATTTGAAATAATTTTGTATTGATCAGCTCAGCCTGGTAAAGAAATTTTCCTCAATGTTAATACATTTTGCCTTATAAATCAATTTATTAATTATATTATTTTATACTTTTTATTTGGCCAGTTATATTCAGCTATATAAACCTTTATCAGAGAGGCAAAATAACTTTGGTGATTTACAACATTCAGGCAGATTGAAGACACACTACACAGGTTCAAATTGAGGTTCCACCATTTATCAGCTGCTTTTATTTATCAGCAAGTTATTTAACTTCTACGTGTCTTAGATTCTTCATCTGTAAAATGAGGATAGCAATAGTATCTCCTTATAGAGTTCATGTATATGTAATATGTAATGTAATTGGAATAATACCCAGTATATAATGTCACTTAAGCTGTTTTTTATGGAACCCATATGACATTCAGGAGTATTTAGGGGCAGCATGGAGTTGGAATAAGAATTATTTCTGGTGGAGACGTAACAGATGGAGTCTTGGGAGTTGGTAGGTGGGGGTCTCTGTCCTTTCCTCAAGTAGGAAGCTTGCATTCCTGTTTAAGCAAAAGTGATTTTTTGTGTTTACACCTTAAACTTTTTTTTTTTTTTTTTTTTTTTTTTTTTGAGACGGAGTCTTGCTCTGCCACCCAGACTGGAGTGCAGTGGCCGGATCTCAGCTCACTGCAAGCTCCGCCTCCCGGGTGTACGCCATTCTCCTGCCTCAGCCTCCCGAGTAGCTGGGACTACAGGCGCCCGCCTCGTCGCTCGGCTAGTTTTTTGTATTTTTAAGTAGAGACGGGGTTTCACCGTATTAGCCAGGATGGTCTCGATCTCCTGACCTCGTGATTCGCCCGTCTCGGCCTCCCAAAGTGCTGGGATTACAGGCTTGAGCCACCGCGCCCGGCCTACACCTTAAACTTTTATGTTAAGATTTGATTTGAAGAAAAGTTTCCTCTGCTTAATAAAGCTGAAAACAACAAAACAAAAAAAGTTTACTAGGTTAAATAGAAACCTCCGGTCTAGATGGGAAATTTTAAGGATGGATACACAGGAAGCATCTGTTACCCACATCTGTGAGGAAAATATCCAACAGGTGGTTTATACTCTTTGCACTAAGAACTATGATTTACCGATTATTAGCTACTTAGAATATTACTGTTGATGAGATGAAGCACACCTTTGAGACAAGGTCTTACAACTTCAGAACCTTACTAATGTTGGCTAGCATCCAGTCAACATTTTTACATGGCCAACTAGATTATTAAGTCTCGAAAAACAAAGACTGTGTCTTTTATTTTAAATACCCCGCAGTACTATATGTACACAATAGACATAGATTTGTTGCATGGATGTTGAGTAACAATCTTTCACTATAGAGCTACAAAGGGGGTTCTATTTAAGGAGTTACAACTTCTCCCTCCTTATATTTGTTCAAGATCCCCTTTATTTCAGCTAATATATCACTATATTAGGACGGATTGTTTAGACGTATTTACTAGTCTGGAATTCTATGAATTGTGCTTCATTTTAGCAGTTTTCCTTCCTTGAACTTAAAAAGAGCCTCATGGTAATATTTGAGAAGTTGAATTCTAGCTAAAAATAGTAATGTTTTCCTCACCACACCTGCTTTCATTCTTCTTCTTTTGTGCTTAGCACAGTAGTTGTGGTTGATTTATTAGCAAGCTAGAACATATTTGGTGCCTCATCTGTACATAAACATATCTCCAACAAAATCCATAGTAGAATACATAAAACCTAACAACTAAACATACAGATGGATTTCTTCTGTGCTTGACTAAGACGTGTTTTATTTGAATGAGGGAATTAAATGACTTGAGTGACACTAGCATTGACTTAGGTTTAAAAGAAGAATTTTTTAGTATTAGAAGACATCTTCCAAAGTTAAATGAGCATAATATGGTGTTCAGTATCACTAAATTATTTTCTGTCTTAGTCTGCTCAGACTTCTGTAATAAAATACCATGCTTATCAACAACAGAAATTTATCTCTCACAGTTCTGGAGGCTGGGAAATCCAAGATCAGGGTGCCAGCATGGTTGGGTTCTGGTGAGGGCCCTCTCCAGGGTTGCAGACTGCTGACTTCTTGCTGTGTCCTCAAATGGCAGAAGTGGTAAACAAGCCCTCTCAGGCCACTTTTTAAAGGCACTAATCCCATTCATGAGGGTTTCCCACAATGACCTAATCACCTCCACAAAGGCCCCACCTCTTAATACTGTCTCCTAGGTCCTTGCATTTCAACATAGGAATTTTGGGGGACACAAACATTCAGATCACAGCATTTTTTTAAACTTTTTTTTTTTGCCAGAATTTTTAATAAAATTAGATGTACAGAAAATTTTGTACAAACATTTTAAATTCTAATCTATGTTCATTCTACTCATTTTTCAGTAAACCAGATATGTCACGTCTGAGACTTGCTGCTGGGAGTGCTATTGTGAAGCTGGCACAAGAACCCTGTTACCATGAAATCATCACATTAGAACAATATCAGCTATGCGCATTAGCTATCAACGTAAGGAAATGGCTATATACAACTACTTTAGAAGGTCTTTACTTTTAGGAAGGAAAAAAATCCACTGTCATACATAGATTAAAATCTTGAATGTTTATGGTTTGTTTGTTGTTGAAAAATTTATGCATGAGAAACATCTCAGAGTTCTGAAACTGTCATTTGAGTTTTGGGTCGCTAACATAGTACAGTTGATCTTCTTATTTGTGATAGTTTTGTTCTATAATGTTATCACAGGCATTCAGTTAGCAGATACTGAACAATTGTTCTTAGGAGAACTCACAGAATAGATTCCTTCAAGCCCCTGGCCACAACATTTTGATCATCTTGTTAATATACAACCTTGTTTTATGTATGTCTCTGTTTAAAGACTATTTATTATATATAGTTGTCTCATTAACAGTGAACTCATAGCCAACAGCACTGTAACTCATACCTGAACAAAGCTTATCCAGTACACACATTTTCTCTGTAAGGAATATCAGAGCCTTCTTGTGCTTTGGAACGCCAGACAGCAGTTCATTGCTATGCTTGTGCTTTGAAACACCAGACAGTACTTCATCATGAACTGACAAAAACATCAACCACAAAACTGTGGCCTCAGAAAGGACACTGTTTACATATGAAAGCTGAAACAAGAAGGCACGGTGTTGCCTTCTTTGACATTAGCTGGGAATGTACACATCTGGCTACTTACATTTTTTACTGCTTTGTGTATTTACTTTGCAAATGATCAAAAAATTGCTTCAAGTATTAATTTTGGTGTTACAAATAAATTTTAATGAGTATGCAAATTCCTAAAGATAGAATCCACAAATAATGAAGACTGACTGTATGTATTCAGTTCGTGAAAGGAAAACAACAGTATAGAAATTTATAGTTTATATGACATAGAATTAATTTCAAGTTAGAAGCATTCCTTATTACTCAGTTAGTTAAGTTTTCAGATTATGAGCAGTAAAGTTTTCAGATTCCTATTCCAGTTTTATGGATTTCTTGTTAGAGTAACTTTATATTTGGACTGTACAACTTTAGAAGTCTTTAGCATCATTGAGAAAAGTAAACAGGACTTTCACGTTAGTAAATAAAATAATTTCAATACAAGTTTTTCATTAATAATTTGGTTATTTTACACTAAGTTTTTCTGTTCTTTTCCAAGCAGTCTTAAGAATTTACTTCAGTGATCATTGTAATTCTTCCTTCCCACCCTTTATTCTAGTACGTATTTTTAAATTGCCACTTATGTGTAACTCTCTAGACGCAAACAATCATCTATTTTTAAATTGTAATCGTTTTTGTCAAATGATTTGTCAAGACTGGTACTTCAGTCTTTTAAAAACAGCTATTTCAGCTGGGCGCGGTGGCTCAAGCCTGTAGTCCCAGCACTTTGGGAGGCCGAGATGGGTGGATCACGAGGTCAAGAGATCGAGACCATCCTGGTTAACCCAGTGAAAGCCCGTCTCTACTAAAAAATACAAAAAACTAGCCGGGCGAGGTGGCGGGCACCTGTAGTCCCAGCTACTCGGGAAACTGAGGCAGGAGAATGTCGTAAACCCGGGAGGCGGAGCTTGCAGTGAGCTGAGATCTGGCCACTGCACTCTAGCCCGGGCGACAGAGCCAGACTCCGTCTCAAAAAAAAAAAAAAAAGCAGCTATTTCAAATTCTGTTAATGATTTTAGTTTTATTGTTCAGACAAAACCATTTAAGAAATAATATTTGGGGGCCGGGTGCTGTGGCTCACACCTGTAATCCCAGCACTTTGGGAGGCTGAGGCGTGCAGATCATGAGGTCAGGGGTTTGAGACCAGCCTGGCCAACATGGTGAAACCCCATCTCTACTAATAATACAAAAAAATCAGCCAGGCGTGGTGGCGCGCACCTGTAATCCCAGCTACTCAGGAGGCTGAGGCGGGAGAATCGCTTGAACTGGGGAGGCAGAGATTGCAGTGAGCTGAGGTTGCACCATTGCACTTCAGCCTGGGTGACAGAGTGAGACTCCATCTAAAAATAAAAAATAAAAAAAAAAGAATTTTGGGGAGCCCATAACTTCCTTGGTTTAGTTTCTCTGCTTAATTGTTGGAGGTAATCTTATAAGAACCGGAAAACTGTTTAAAAAGTACTATTACATTTCTTAGAAGAAAGCAACATGTATAATTATTTTATTAAATAGGTAAGACTTGCAGTCTATCAGGTTCTTGGTATGATATTTTTTAGAGCATTTGCTGCTGTTATTATTGAAGTGGAAATATTTAAAAAGCACAAAGTATGGAAATACAAGAAATGGACTTTATTTGAAACTTACAGTATATAAGAAGTATGTGCCAGCCATTAGGTAAATGTCCACTATGAATAAAAAGCATCCACAGTTACTGACTTCTAAGGACTTCCTTTTCCAGCACAATATTTGTTATATATTGCTACCTCAAGCACCAAATTCCCAAGGTGAAAGTTCAAATGGCCTAAACTTTAAGATTGCTTTGGAATTCTCTTGACTATGGAACATGTGTCAGTGGTTAAAAATGAGTTACTAGCATCTTCTCACAACTTAGAAACATATCAAATTACGCTATTTTAAACAAAGCTTTTCTCTAATTATATTCTTCCTTTACATCACTTGCGCATCTCCTCTTTTTAAACCTCCAAACCTCAAGAAAGAATAATCTATCTTTGTCTCTCTTACTCTCTTATCCTGTCTTCTCTACTCATATTTTGTCATTTGCCTTCATTGTTTTCCAAAAATGTCCTGTTGAAGTCCTCAAGTCCAATGATACCGGGCTTCATTATCCTGTTTATATTATTTGACACAACTCATTATTCCTTTATTCTTAAAACTGTCTTATTTGATTTCTGTCTCTTGATTGTTGCTTTACTTATCTCATTACATTTTCTGGCTCATCCTCTTTTTTTTTTTTTTTAAATGTATGTGTTTTATGAGGATCTGTCTGGGATCAACTTCTTCACTTACTCAGTCTTTTTTGGCCGTCTCATCATCTGTGTAAGTGACTATTACATCAGCAACCTGAGTTATTTTCAAGACTCAGGTCCTACTTCAAATGCTAAACAGAAATTTTATACTTTCATGTTCTATGAATATAATCTTGAGATAAATTTATAATATTTCCCAGATCTATTCTTTCTTGACATGTAGAGCCTATATGTTAAATAAATCTGAATGACATTTCTTATACCTAAAAGCATGGTTTATGTTTGACTCTTGGCTTGTCCTTGCACCTTGTTGCAAAGTACAGATAATTCTGTCCTTTGATATCCATTATATAATTTTTATTCATACTTTCTTGACCATTCTTATTGCTGCAATCATCATTAACTCTCACCAAGACTGTTGTGAATCTTTTTTATTGTTGATAAATTTCCGTAATTACAGTTATGATCATGTCATTCCTCTGTTTAAAAAATATTTAGGGGGTTTATACTTGTAAATATAACTGCACATATTTTACAGCCTGGTGTTTGAGTCCCTCTAATATTTTAACCCAAATATACACTTAAAAATCTTGTTCAGCACACTCTCCTTTACTTAACTTCATTTCGTGTAGCTGAACAGCTTTCTTTCTTTCATGTGCCTTGTACTTTGCTGCTTTTAATTTTCTCCTTACTCTCCCATTTCCACACATCCAACCTCACCCTTTCTTCAAGTCAGCACTCAGACACAACCTTCTTTACAAAACTTGCTCTGATTCTTTTAGCTGGAAGAAGTCTTTGATTTCCTATGAACTTTATCTGCAGTCCTCTGATACATACAAAACTATGCTTTGTGCTTTGCTACATGTACTTTATTTCTTGAGTTGAGGCTCTTTAAATGCAGTATTGTATCTGGGAGGCTGCTGTTATGTACTTGAACAGAAAGTACATTTGCAAAAATTTAATAAAACTATGAATTTTAACATAATAATTGCTTAGATATTTTAGAACTTGGAATTCAGTTCATGAAAAATTTACTCTGTACTTCTGTGTGCTGTACATTGTTCTAAGTTCTGGAAATACAAAGATGAGTAAGTCATGGTTGTAGCCCAAAGAAGCTAACAGTCTCTTAGGAGAACAGAAAATAGAGCTGTATCAATAATACAATGAGATACACAAAGTAATTGAACTATTTACATGGAATTAATGGTAGTTTTGAGGATACTTTGTACGAAAAAAGGCTACTAAAAGTGAATTTACTTAAGCTGCAGACTAAAATTAATTTCATAGTCAGTAGTGAATAAAAGCTTTGATTGGAACTTTATCTTGGGGGGGAACTTTGTAGTATTTGACACCATCTGTTTTTTTCCTTTGTTTAACGAATTATATACAGTATTTGCTTTTTTGAGGGTACATTTTTTTCAGATAAACTTGTATTACTCTATTCTTTACTTCCCATTTCACTTTTGTAGTACCAGTCAAAAGGATAATCATCTTTGCAGAAAAACATTTGAAGACTGCCTCAGTTCCCAGTAGTGCTTTTTATACTTATTTATTCACATGATTCTCTTGAAGTTCCTGTGTATGTGTCATCATTGCTGCCAGTTTTCTCTTCTTCAGTTATTGTTTGTGTTAGTGGAGTTGCCTGTGATTTCCCAGTTATCTAACATCACTTTGATGACTTTTTGAAAACCTGCTACTTGTGTGATGATTCAAGGGTTGACACTGCAGTTAACTTGTATTGTGTTGTTGCATCCTGAATGATTAGTCAGAGAGGGACAAAAACCTGTACTTGATTGGGATTTTAATGAATGGCCTGTTCATTTGTGAATACGCTTGTGATATGTGGATTTTTACTTACCCAGTTTGTAATTGGGTATTTTCATAATAAATAATTCTGTAACGGAGACTCTTCTCTGTGGGACTGAGGGCAGGGTGAGTTAACGTTAACTTTGTTTTGTTGAATACGAGGGTAGATAATTGTTTCTGTGAAAACTAGAGTGCTTTTTCCCCTTCCCTCCCCACAGCTAATTTTTATACGCCCCCCCCGCCAGATGGAGTCTTGCTCTGTCACCCAGGCTGGAGTGCAATGGTGCAGTCTCAGCTCACTGTAACCTCTGCCTCCTGGGTTCAAGCAATTCTCCTGCTTCAGCCTCCCAAATAGCTGGTATTAACAGGCACCTGCCACCACGCCCGGCTAATTTTTATATTTTCAGTAGAGACAGGGCTTCACCATGTTGGCCAGGCTGGTCTCAAACTCCTGACCTCAGGTGATCTACTTGCCTTGGCCTCCCAAAATGGGTCAGGTGTGAGCCACTGCGCCCGGCCTGTGTGTGTGTCTGTGTGTCTGTGTGTCTGTGTGTGTTTTAAACTTTAGGTTCAGGGGTACATGTACAGGTTTGTTATATAGGTAAATTGTTAAGTCACAGGGGTTTGGTGTACAGATTATTCATCACCCAGGTAATAAGCATAGTACCCAAAATGTAGTTTTTCCATCTTCACCCTCCTCCTACCCTCCACCCTCAAGAGGGCTTTGGTGTCTGTTGTTCTTTTCTTTGTGTTCGTGTGTACTCAATGTTTAGCTCCCACTTACTAGTGAGAACAGCAGTAGTTGGTTTTCTGTTCCTTTATTCGCTAAAGATAATGGCCTCCAGCTCCATCCGTGTTGCTGCAGAAAGCACATGTAGTATTCCATGGTGTATCTGTATCACAGTTTCTTTATCCAGTCTACTGTTGATGGACATTTAGATTGATTCTATGTCTTTGCTATTGTGAATAGGATTGCAGTGAACATATACATACATACGTGTACCTTCATGGTAGAAATGATTTATAGTCCTTTGGGTATATATACCCAGTAACGGGATTGCTATGTCAAATGGTAGTCCTGTTTTCAGTTCTTTGAGAAATCACCAAACTGGTTTCCACAATGGCTAAACTAATTTACATTCCCACCAGCAGTGTATTAGTGTTCCCCTTTCTCCACAGTCTTACCAGCATCTGTTATTTTTTGGCTTTCTATTAATAGGCATTCTGACTGGTATGAGATGGTATCTCATGGTTTTGATTTGCATTTCCCTAATGATTAATGATGTTGAACATTTTTTCATATGCTTGTTGGCTGTGTGTATATCTTCTTTTGAAAAGTGTCTGTTTATGTCCTCTGCCCACTTTTTAATGGAGTTGTTTGGTTTTTGTTTGTTAATTTATTTAAGTTTCTTATAGGTTCCGGATATTAGACTTTTGTTGGATGCATAGTTTGCAAAAATTTTCTCCCATTCTGTTGTTTTGTCTGTTTACTCTGTTGATGGTTTGTTTCTTTTGCTGTGCAGAAGCTCTTTAGTTTAGACTACTTCTCTAAAAGTAGATGTTTAGTATTTTGGTAAACTGAAATTTAAATGAAATGAAAGAAGATATATAAAATAAGGATTTAAAGATAAGGGCAAGATGTTATGACCAAGATTTTTGGGGAAGGTAAACAAATTAAATGATCATTCTGGATGAAGAAATTGTTACAACAGTAAGAAACACACCATACCGTATTTAACTGGTGGAGCATAAGGTGTAATCATGAAGGTCTTTGTAGGTCATATAGAAAAGTCTGAACTTTTCCCTATGCAGTAGTCTCCCCTATCTGTGGTTTTGCTTTTCCGGAGTAAGATATTTTAAGAGCAAGGGAGACCACATTCACATAACATTTATTATAGTATATTGTTATACTTGTTCTATCTTCTTATTAGTTATTGTTAATTTATTGCTGTGCCTAATTTATAAATTAAACTTTATCATAGGTATATATGTATAGAAAAACACATATATAGGATTTGGTGCTATCCTCAGTTTCAGGCATCCACTGTGGTCTTGGAATGTATCCTTCACTGATAAGGAGAAACTCCTGTCTTTCAGAAAAACTTCTGGTCATCTGTGTGCCAGGTTTTGTGTTAGGCTTAGAGAGGTAAAGATAATTCTTTTCTTCAAGGAACAAGTACCGATGGGTAAGACAAACGTTTAAACCAGTCATTTTAATACTTTATACTAAATGCTATGCTGGAGATAAGTACAGAATGCTAAGAGCACAGAGGTGGGTGCTGGATACAGATTACACACTGCTTTCTGTCTGATATATAAGCTGTCTTTAAGGGTAAGTAGGAGTTAGCTAGGAGAGTAGGGGTAGGTAGTTTAGGAGAGGGGTGTAATATGAGTTAAGCAGGCACATGGGTAATAATCAGCCTGGTTTAAGTAGAGAAGTCAAAGTAATTTGGTGTTTCTGAAATGGATTAGTAATTCTTACATTCAGAGTTGTGCTTTTTAATTCCTTATTAAAAGACAAGATCTTGCTATGTCTGTCTTAGCCTCCTGAGTAGTTGGGACTACAGGTGTGTACCACCATGCCCAGCTAGAGTTGTGCATTTTAATATGAATAGTTTTTTTCAGTGATAGAACTAAAATGTATAAATTGGACAGTTTTATCTTGCCCAGTAAATGAAAGAGATACGTATGAGATTGTGTTTAAACCTTAATTTTTGTATCTTACTTAAGTTAGGGCAGATTTATATTTATTAGTTTTTTTTCTGTTTTAAAGGTATGTTTGTTTTCTAACACATCTAACTGGTACTTATTAGGGTCCAGATGAATAGTGCAGCTTTGAAATGAACTTTAGTCACAACATCTCCCTCTTGTGAGCAGTTAAGCAATTATCGTAGATAAACTTGCTACTGTTAATTCTTTTCTTTACTTAAAATAGCAAATTTTATATCTGAAGTCGTTACTCTTTGCTGCCATTTGAATAATATCTGGAATAATTGTGTCTTTACAGGATGAATGCTATCAAGTAAGACAAGTGTTTGCCCAGAAACTTCACAAAGGCCTTTCCCGTTTACGGCTTCCACTTGAGTATATGGCAATCTGTGCCCTTTGTGCAAAAGATCCTGTAAAGGAGAGAAGAGCTCATGCTAGGCAATGTTTGGTGAAAAATATAAATGTAAGGCGGGAGTATTTGAAGCAACATGCAGCTGTTAGTGGTAAGCATATAAGAAAATGAAAAGGATACTTTTTCAGCCTACTAATTTCAGTTTTATAGAATACAACATGATATTACTGTTATTTATTATTTGTAATTGACACTCATTAAGATATTACCATTTTTCGATAACTGCTTTTCATTTAATATAAAAGTCATTTAAAAAATATAAATGCATAGTACTTAAATATCAGCCTTTATCTCTTTATGTAAAGGACTAAATGGCCAAGGAAAATAAACAATGACATTAGAGATACTTTTAACAGAATAGGAAAATTTGTACATTTATATAGATTGTCTAAACATTATCTTATTTTAGTTGAAAAAAAGTACAAGTCTTTGATCTTTGTTGTTTGTTCTCACCTGTAGCTGACATTAATATCAGGTGTTTGCGTGCCTACTTTTCATCTGCTCACTTTACCCCATTGAAGTTAGTTGGTGTGCCTCTTGACTTCTATGATTTGTTTAACAATCAGCATTAAAATCCATCCCGTTATCTCAGTTAGAAATCAGAGGCATTATTCATACCGTTTTTCCCTCCTCTCATCCGTGACCAAATTCTGTTAATTCTTTCTCCAAATGTCTTGAACGTTTATCTTCTACTCTCCTACCTTGCTATATTTTCACTTGGATTGTTGTATACATTGCCTCCCTGTAGTAATTGTTCCTGTGCCTCTGACCCACTGCCTGCTGTATCACATTGCTATCAAAATTATCCTTCTAAAACAGATTAGATCACATCAGTCCCTTACTTGAAATTTCTGTGGATTCTCTGTTGCTCGTAGGATAAAGTTGAAATACCTTATTGTAGTCCTTTATAGTTTGCTCTTAGCCTGAGTTTCAAGCTTTCTTTCTGCTCCCTGTTATGAACTCTGTGTTTCATTTACTTTCAATTACTTGAAATTTGTGTAACAGTCTTTTTTCTCTGTTGTCAACTCTCTCTGGAAATCGCCTCCCGTTTCCAGACAAACAATGAACAAAACCAAGGAACATGGTTGATACCTTTTGAATGCTTCAAAATACAGTTTTTTGGCTACCACATCACTGTGACCCTCTTTATTTTTCTTCCTTCCTTACGTTGGAAAATGTGAGGGTTCTGCAGTCACATCCCACCTCTGCCGTTTACCGGTCGTATTTTGGCAGATTACTTAATCATTCGTGCCCTAGTTTCCTTATTTGCAAAATTGATATAATTATACTGATTGCTTATGGTTGTTACGAGAATTTAAAAATTACATGCAGTGCCGGGCATAATATATGGCCCAAAGAAGTGCTCAGTATGTTAGGCATTCTTCTTTTGGTGCCCCTTTCACATTGAAGTGTAGCTTCCATCTCTGATTATGCTTTAGTGTGAACTCTTTACCTAGTCTTACTCATCTTTATATTTTTAGATCCTAATACAGGCCTGGAACATAGTAAACACTGAATAAATATTTGATAGAATTTAATTTTAATTTCACCAGATTTTGAACTGTGTTACTTTTTTCTTTCCACGTTGGCCTTGAAATGATGATGCTACATACAAACTATTCTCTGTAGATTTAGCAATAGAAATAAAGATTTAGCTTTATTGACACATATACACGAGGTTAAAACATCTAATTTATATTTTTATTTGGAAAATAGGAAATATAAATGGAAATTGTCCAGAATATGAGGCCCAGTCTGTGTGTACCCTTTATTAAACCAATTAGGTTTACCATTCTGACCTCTCTAACAGAATGTGCTTATCTCAGCCAACATTCAAAAATAACTGAATTTAAACTAAATAGCTGTTGAAACTCTTAAGTCTGTTCCTTTATTCTGTTCTTCTGTTACAAGTAGTATCAGCCTCTTGTTGTTCCATACTGACTCTGAAAAATACTAGATGTTGCTCATTTTGCTCAGCAGCTTACAAGCGAGTGTTAAGCATAGGGTCACTTCTAATAGGAAAAATAGATGTTTTGTCTCTCAGTCTTGAATATAGTTTGTTTGGGTCACTTTTTCCTTACATATTTTAAAACTGAAATATTTGTTTCTGTAGCCTCAGCCCATGGTGTGTTTAGTAGGCCGTTTCAGTATTGAACATGGTAGATGAATGAATAGACTGTTTATCGTGTACCTCAACACAGGGTATTTCAATATATTTTTCTTCAAGTCATTGTGGTAAACTGTTGGGATGCAGAAAATATAGTACGAAAGAAAGAATGTGTAAGATTTGGTTTTCTAACCTGGATATTTTTGTTTTTTTTGTTTTTTTCTTTTTCTTTTCTTTTTCTTTTTCTTTTTCTTTTTTTTTCTTTTTCAGAAAAATTATTGTCTCTTCTACCAGAATATGTTGTTCCATATACAATTCACCTTTTGGCACATGACCCAGATTATGTCAAAGTACAGGATATTGAACAACTTAAAGATGTTAAAGAGTAAGACTTTTTCCATCCCATTTTCATATTTTCTGAAAGTTATTTTTTTCTCCTTAATGCTGATGATTGGATCTCAACTGTAATTAGTTTATTGATGTATTTCATTTCTTAGGCGTTTAAGGTTCTTTATTTGCTCTCTTGTCTTTCTTTTTTCATACCATCTCTTTATATTACATTTTTAATGTAGTTTCCCAAAACTTAATCATAATTATTATAGTTATGTTTCTTTACCAGTCTGGTGTTCCTTTTCTATTGAAGTAATTCATTAAAATTTCCATTCCATTTCTTATCTTTTCCTTCTTCCTTCTGAAACTGTGTAGATTTTCATGTGAGGTCAGTTAATAATCTCTCTTTTATTCATGTAGTAAGCACATTTTTCTTTGCAATAACTATCTTCCTCTGTAAAAGGAGAATGGTCTAATTTAACAATGGGCCAAATTCATAACTGGGGAACTACTTCCACTTATTACTTAATTGGTAATTCTCTAACTAGAGTTTAAAATATTTGTAATTCTTTCAAAGATTATTGCTTAAAGACTGAAAACACTGTACGTGCCTAGATGGGGAATAGGAATATAGTGATATTTAGAGAAGTCTTTTTAAGACCAGCATAATTCTTTAAAAAAGCTTGAGACCCTAGTCCTCTTTCAGTTACAATAAAAGATTACCATTGGGATTTTTAATCAACTAATTTATGATGCCTTTAGTTTCCTGTTATATTAAAATAATTCTTAATGTCTTAATGTATGGAAATATTTCATAGTTAAATAATTTGAGAAGCTTCAGGAGAATAAAATCAAATTACTGATAAATTCTCATGGCAAAGGGAAAAATGCCCTTTTTTCCCACTGCAGTTTTCTTTTTTAAAAAATAAGAAATTAGTTTGGCTGGTCATGGTGGCTCATGCCTGTAGTCTCAGCACTTTGGGAGGCTGAGGTGGGTGGATCACTTGAGGTCAGGAGTTCCAGAACAGCGTGGGCAACATGGCAAAACCCCATCTCTACTAAAAATACAACAAAATTAGCCAGATGTGGTGGTGCGTGCCTGTAGTCCCAGCTACTTGGGAGGCTGAGGCAGGAGAACTGCTTGAACCTGGGCAGTGGAGGTTGGCATTGAGCCCAGATCGCGCCACTGCACTCCAGCCTGGGCAACAGAGTGAGACTCCGTCTCTATTTAAAAAAAAAAAAAAAAAAAATTAGTTATATCAAAATTAGTTCTATGTTAGAGTGATTAAAACTGTTGAAAACATCTAGCCACCCTTTCTGAGAACATTGGGTTTTTAAAAATAAATAAAACATCCTTTGGAATTTACTAGACATTTACGGTTGCATTTCTAAGTTGCCTCAGTGTAGCCATGTGTAGTCTCCGTTCTGTCAGGGAGCCACTTCAGAAGAACTTATCCTATACCTGAGTTCCTAAAGGTTATTTTTTTCTGTTCTAGTATAATACCTTGCTTCACATTTCTCTCTTTGTTTTCCCATTATTTTTCTCCTCTATGTATCAACTATAACTTTGCTCCTTTCTCTCTGTATAATACATAGGCAAAACACTTTTCATTTTTTATTGAATGGAGTTTTATGTAATTAACTTTAAAACTGAGCTACTGAAGCTTTCTTTTAATTTTTCCCTTTTTAAAAGCAAAGACAATGCTTATAGTTGTCTATTGTGACTTGTTCTCTCTATTAATGAATATTCTTAACTGTTTTTATATTTAATAAGGCAGTTATATTCTCTTGAAGAGTTCCCATCAGGACTGTAGTCAGTCTTGAGTATCTGAGGCCTCACTTGATCCATGGCCCCACTATTCCTTTGACAGTCTTTAACTCCCTGTCATAGCTGAGGGTTAAGATGACTTCATCCTTTCTGCCATTTGTGTTTTCTCTTTAACCTGCCTTCTTGGAAATCTAGTGAGATTATAAGAAGGGATCTTATAAGCTCATGTCTGCATTGTTGACCTGTTTATATGTTTGTGTGACATATTCTTTTTCCCTGCTGGTTTGTAACTGTTTCTTTCTTTTTTCTTCCTGGAGTTATATAATCTAGGTTCGTTATATTTATATTTAGAATTATTGTATCTATATTTAACAAAGGATTATTTTCTCCTATATTTCTTTTTTCTTTTTTTTTTTTTTTAGATGTCTTTGGTTTGTTCTGGAAATATTAATGGCTAAAAATGAAAATAACAGTCATGCATTTATCAGAAAGATGGTAGAAAATATTAAACAAACAAAAGATGCCCAAGGACCAGATGATGCAAAAATGAATGAAGTATGTAATTCTTTGTAAATAATTATGGTTCCATATTGATTTAAAAATTTAGGTGTAAGGTATGAAACTTTTGTAGTATTTATAGACAGCATCAAATAATTTTTTCTATTAGTAATTAGAATTACTGACATATAATTAGCAGTAATTTTATTGCAAGTAAATGAGCAAAACCAGTAGTGTAAGCTAAAATGCTTACACAGACTATTGCTTTCATTAGTTTACTATTCAGACTGGATTCATGTTCTGATATTATTGCTAGTTTGCTAGTTTATAGAGTCTAGATTGCCAGCTTAAGTATCTGTTTTTTAAAAATATACTATTGCAGAAACTGTACACCGTGTGTGATGTTGCCATGAATATCATCATGTCAAAGAGTACTACATACAGTTTGGAATCTCCTAAAGACCCAGTACTACCAGCTCGTTTCTTCACTCAACCTGACAAGGTAGTTGCTTTACAATTTGTTTGTGTAAGTTGAAATAAAATGTATTCTCAGCACTGGGTTGTAGAAAGATAGGAAGCATCATGGAAAGATTGCTATGAGTCTTAAGAATGTGATTTAAGATCAGAACCAGAATATGAGTCAAACTGGAGGACACACATAAGGTTCAGATATTAGGATGATCTGGTGTTTATGTTCGGTTTTAAGACAGTCTTAGAGCACAGGCAGAAATGTGATCAAAGCATGTGAATTTGTGAATTAATTAATGGCCTTGCTCAAAATGGGAAGGAGAGTGCTGATAGAGATACAGTCTGAAGTTAAAGCCCTTTATTGGGATTTGTAATTGGTATGAGGAAACAAGCAGAAAACGGGCACTGGAACATGCCTAAGACCCTGGGATACTACAAGAGTGTTACCAAACCACTCTCCAAAAAACTTGAGTGTGGTAAGAGATGTAAAAAATATTTCCCACAATCCCTCTTACTCCCTCATAATTTATTTAATTCCTCATAATTTAGCTGAACATATTGAGTAACAGAGTATGGAAATGACCACTATCCTCTTTCTGCTTTTAAAGCAAAGTGCCAGTTAAGACCTTACCAGGGTATAGAGATTTGGAACAGCCCTATAGGAGTGCTTAGTAGCTAAAAGGGCTGTCACGTTGAGGTGAGCAGAGTAATAGGAGTATGTATATGTGGTCTTTTCCTGAAGGGTGTTATTAAAGAAGCATGTGTTTTCTGATGCACTCTGAGAGCTCTAACATGTTAGATAGAGCTCAAATATGTTTTGTTAATATTAGAGTTAGCATGAGGTTGGTTTAAGCTTATTACAGTAATTAAAATCAGTGACTGAAATTTTGTGTTTCATATGATAATTTAGTTTAAATAAACTGCTGTTTGCTTTGTTGGCTTTTGAACCACCTCGTAGATAGTGTTTTAATATTCACTGACAACTTCTTTTTCTCTTGGTTGTAGAATTTCAGTAACACCAAAAATTATCTGCCTCCTGAAATGAAATCATTTTTCACTCCTGGAAAAGTATGTTTTGAGAATAATTTTAATTTTTATGTGGCAGCTTATTTTAGTGTGATTATTGGCAAAATTGTGTTATATTGTATTGCTTCAAAAATTTGTATTTTCAAGCTAGAAAAATATAAGTATTAACTGTCTTCCATTTACTAGTAAGAAATAATTATATTTACTAAATATATGCAAGCTGAAATACACAGACTTACTTTTTAGCTTGTAATTAAGTCCCAGGAGACCTGATTCTTAGACATCTTAGATTAATATCAAGATAAAAAATCTTAAAAAAAGCGTATTCTTACGTCTTTCCATGGCAAGGGTCTAATTATCTATTTTCATTATTGATTATTCATTTCATTTGTTCTCACTTTTTATGTAAGCCATTTTCTCCAAATAACTAAGAAATTCAACAGTTATGCTGTCTTTATAGTTTTTAATTTGTTCAAGTAATATTTAGTTTATACTTACTTTGCTTAAGGATAGACACATTTTTCATGATTTGTAAGTAAATACCTTGACAGAGATGTTATTTATGGTTCTTTACATGTAACTTTCTTTTGGCTTTAATCAAATAAAAAGATGTGCATTTCTCATTTCAGCCTAAAACAACCAATGTTCTAGGAGCTGTTAACAAGCCGCTTTCATCAGCAGGCAAACAGTCTCAGACCAAATCATCACGAATGGAAACTGTAAGCAATGCAAGCAGCAGCTCAAATCCAAGCTCTCCTGGAAGAATAAAGGGGAGGTAAGTGCAGAAGAAATGCCACAATTTACATTTAAGGATTCCAGCAAGGCTATGAGATTTGAAATAATATAATCCAAAATGTTTCATGTCAGTAAATGGAAAGTAATGTATTACTTACTTTTTCCATTTAACATTGGTAGTCACAAGTTCATACTTACTTGCTTTCTCATTTTGGATGGGTGCTCCATCTTAGCCTTTCATTGTTTAGTTTGTTGGGGATAATCTGTGTTAGTATACATAAACTAGTTTCCAACCTCAGTGTGTAGCAGTTCTAAAACTGTTACATTATGGTGTATCATACAATGGGATACATAGTCATTAAACATGATGAGGTCTGAGTTAGTATGGAAGAGTTTCCCCAATACATTATTGAGTGAAAAAGGCAAAAGTATATAAAACAGCATTATGGAATCTTTAAGTATTGAAAGATTTATGTTCACATTTGTTTTTATATGCATAGAAAGTTTTTTTGAAGAATATACAAAATCTTAACAGTGTTTATGTTAACCTAGTATAGAAGGGAGGTTATTTTATACTTTTTGGTATCATTTGAATATCTTTGTTTAGTACCATGTACATGTATGAACTTTTTTGTTTGTTTTAAAAGTGTGTTTTTGCTTTTTGGGTTTTTAAAATTCAACTTTTATTTTAGATACATTGGGTACATGTGCAGGTTTGTTACATGGGTATATTGCATCCAGGTAGTGAGTATAGTACCCAATAGGTAGTTTTTCAGCCCACATCCTCCTTTCTTCTGCTCCCCCAGTAGTCTGCATCGTCTGTTGTTCCATGTGTATGCCCATGTGTGCTCGATGTTCCCTCCCATTTATAAGCGAGAACATGTAGTATCTGTTTGCTGTTCCTGTGTTAATTTGCTCAGGACTATGGCCTCGTTGCTGTGAAGTACATGATTTCATCCTTTTTTATGTTTGTGTAGTATTCCATGGTATATATGAACTTCATTTTCTTTATCCAGTTCATTATTGATGGGCATCTAGGTTGATTCCATATCTTTGATATTGTGAATAGTGCTGCATTAAACAGATGAGTGCATGTTCCTTTTTGGTATAGCGATGTATTTGCGTTTGGGTATACAATCAGTAATGGGATTGCTAGATCAAATGGTAGTTCTGTTTTAGGTTCTTTGAGAAAGCTCCAAACTGTTTTCCACAGTGGCTGAACTAATTCACATTCCCACCAACAACCTATAAGTGTTCTATTTTCTCTTCTGCCTCACCAGCATCTATTGTTTTTTGACTTTTTAGTAATAGTCATTCTGACTGATGTGAGATGGTATCTCATTGTAGTTTTGATTTGCATTTCTCTGATAATTAGTGACGGTGAGCATTTTGTTATGGTTAGCCATTTGTCTTCTTTTGAGAAGTGTCTGTTCGTGTCCTTTGCTCATTAAAAAATGTTTTTAAAATGATTCTTGTTTTGAGAAAAATAAAAAGGAAAATTAATTCATCCTTTCACTGGTTTTAGCATAAGTGCTTAGGGCACCATTCGTTAGCACAGAGCATTATATAGGGCTAAACTGCCACTATTTATTGATTTTTGCCAAGTTATTATTAAAAGACTATACTGTCTTTTTCATTGTTGATAACCAATCAGTAAAGAAGGTAGGTGACATTCTAAAAATCTTACCACCACATTTCTTACAGTGAATAAAGTGTTGAATGATATGTAGTATGATAGAAATGAAAGAAATTGCATTTATAGCTTTTGTTTGCTCTAGATTCCTATATTAATGCATGTTAGTGGCTAATACCTAAGTGACCGTTTAGTTATATCAGTTGGACATTTTGTAGCAAGTGTCCTCATATTTAACATGACCAGAAACATTTCCATCAACTCATTTTCTAAATTACTGGTTTTTCTCCTTGAATTCCTCGTTATAATCAAAGATGATCTAATTCACTTAGTCATCTAGGCAAAAAGCCTCAAAATTGTGTTTGACTCTTCCCACCTCTATATTTGTTCAGTTGCTAAGTTTTGCTAACTTTTTTCTAAGCAATGTTTTGTACTTCTCTTTTTACTGTCATCATTTAGTTCATTTTCTTTCTTTAATTATTGTTGTATTTGACTAGTTTACTTCCTTATTCCTCTCAACTGTGTATGTTGTATCACTGCTAGATAATCCTTTAAAAATACTACTGTTGTGATGTTATTTCATTGCTCAGAGATCTCAATTGACTTACCTTGTTTACTTTTAAGACAAGTATAATTCCACCTTCTCCTTATCATCCATTTGTTACTTAACACAAAAGTGTCGTGATTTATATCTTTTCAATATAGTTTTCTTTAAACTTTCTTTCAACTTATGACCAATCTGTTTTGTTATTTTTTTTCTTCCAAATTCCATCTGTTTAGTGGGACTGTTTCCAGGGGAATGAAGTAGGTATATTTGAGAAACCTGTTTGGTTGGAGAGTAGGAATGAGGGAAAAATTGTGAGAGGAAGTTAAGAGGTAGCCTGATTATGTTTGGACTTTTGAACCATGGTAAGGAATCTGGATTTGATTTTAAGTGCAAGTGAAAGGTTTGCCAGAGAGTCTAGCAATCTAATTTGTGGTTTTGTTTTTTTTAAACTGCCTTCATGATTTGTGCAGAATGTACTATAGAGGAGCTAGAATTGAGGTAGAAAAACTAGTCAGGAGTCAGCGAATCATAATCTATGGCAGGGATGAAGAGGGAGGGAAGAAGATGGTAAATAGTCAAATTTCACATTTTTTTTTTTTAAAGAGTAGGCAAGTGCAGTAGTGAGAAGGAAGGAGTGAGTTAAAACAAGGAGTTTGATGTGTAACTAACTATGAACAATCAGTTGAGAAGAACTCACTACCTTTATACCACTATAAGATTTATTTAGGTGTTAGATGCAGATGATCTTTCTGATGGATTAGATGTGAACAGCTAGGGAAAGGGAGGATTTAAGGGTGTATCGTGGGCTTTTTACCCGAATAACTGGAGAGATGGTGGTACCGTTTACTGAGATATAGAAGCCTTGAGGAAGAACAGGCTCTGTTTGTATGTGTGTGTTTTGGGGAAGTGGGAATAAGAAGAGTGTTCAAATAACTGTTTAGGTTACATTAAAGATCAGGTGCCTATTAGAGTTTCAAGTGAAGTGTTGAGTAGACAATTGGATATGTGAGTTTAGAACTCAGTGCAGCTGGACCAGAGATTGAGATTTAGGGTTCAACAACGTATAAATAGTTTTAAAAACTAGATAAAGATGAGACCACCCAGGACAGAAGCCTGGACCTTTATATGAATGCCTACTCTATGTCTGGCGCTGATTTAAGTGCTTTGCATACATTGGTAAGTAAAATTGATTGACAAAAGATTCATGCTTACATTTTAACAGAGGAAGGTAGTCAGTAAGTAATAAATGTAATAATTATGGTGTGTTAGAGGGTGTTAAATGCTACAGAGAGAAGAAAAAATAGAGTAGGGTAAGGAACCGGGGCAGGTTGCAGTGTGTAGACCAAGCTAACCTGCCAACAAGAAAAGTTTTAATTGATTCTATGATCTGACTCCAAAATAGAATTTAGATTTTAAAAAGACAGAAAAAAACTAGATTTAAATTTTTGATTTTTTAAATTTCACTATATTGAATTAAATGAACTTCATTGCTTGTTGAGTTGGTATCAAATATGGTAGAAACTGGTTCATTTTTGAAAAGAATTAAATTTTTTCCCATAAATCTGTAAATCTATACTAGGAACAGAAAAAGCTTTTAAGGTTATTTGATTGTAATAACAATTACAAATATCTATATTAAAAGGCTTGATAGTTCTGAAATGGATCACAGTGAAAATGAAGATTACACAATGTCTTCACCTTTGCCGGGGAAAAAAAGTGACAAACGAGACGACTCTGATCTTGTAAGGGTGAGATATTTGCATTGATTTTATAATAATATTAATAATAATTTTACTTAGTAAATAGTAATGTTTACACTGAAACCAGTTAACATGACTAGCAAATTTACATTTTCATTTTATTTTAGTGGTTTTAATCACAAACCTGAGTTTATAATTATCCTCTATGTAATTTAAGTATATAGAATCTGTGCTCCTTATGAATATGATGAGTAATCTCAATTGTTCAGGTTTTTGGTATTAGACTTGCCAGTTGCATACTCAACTGCTTGGTTTTTGTATTGTTTTGTTTTCCTCATTTGCTTGGGGTTTTGTTGTTGTTGTGTTAACATGGGATATTTAGACTTAGCCTTAGAGAAGGGGAATGGAATGAGGATCCTTAAAGGTTCTTTCATTTAATTTATTTCTTGAGCCTTTTACTAATTAAGCTGCTATTAAAGGTAGAAAATGCTGTAGTTCTCAAGTTCTTGTTCAGTTTTTAAATCTTAATAGAAATAATAAAATGATAACTTGTATGATAGTTGTGTTATTTTAAGACAAATTTGCTGAAGTTTTAGTATAGACACAAAATACAGTTATGTCTTCTAACACAACTCTGGACTTAACTGGGTTCGTTTTGACTTTACAGTTCAGCTTCAGATCATTTTCTTAATAACTGATTAGGCTATCAGAATCAATTTTCTTAACTGTATGTAAATTATGGATACTTAGCTGGTAAACTTTATCAGAGTAAGTGATTTAGCCCAAATGAATTGTTGCTCCTGTTTCATTGTTACGACTTTTGATTATGGTTATCATAATAATAAAAGTTAAAATGTTTGAATCTACTTGATTAATAGAGGTGAGAGGTTATCCAAAAAATAATTACTTTTGCTTTCTCTAAAATATTACTGTCCATCTTGTCTTCCACTGGTCCAACATTACACATGCCAAGAAGTTTATTTTCATCTTTCTCCAGTAACTTATTTTGACAGAGTGTTTCTTTCTATTTAGAAAGAATTATTCTTTTTTTTTTTTGAGATGCAGTCTCACTTTGTCACCCAGGCTGGAGTGCAGTGGCGCGATCTGGGCTCACTGCAACCTCCGCCTCCCGGGTTCAGGTGATTCTCTCTCCTCGGCCTCTTGGTAGCTGGGACCACAGTTGTGTGCCAGCATGCATGGCCAGTTTTTGTATTTTTAAAGGTGGGCTTTCACCATGTTGGCCAGGCTGGTCGCAAACGCCTGACGTCAGGTGATCGACCCGCCTTGGCCTCCCGAAGTGCTGGGATTACAGGCTTGAGCCACACCACCCGGCCGAGAAAGAATTATCTAAAATTTTACTGAATTCTTACTATATTTACTGTAAGTTATGATGTTTATTGGTGCTTTAAAAATTCACATGAGCAAAATTAAGAATTGATCACTTAGTTTGAAAAGAGTCTTGTTATCTGGATTTACAGAAGAAAATCCTTGAATTGGACAAGGTATTATGTCTTCTTAGTTCTCACTTAGTGCAGAAATTCTTTTATTAGTGATGAGAGCTGGTCACCATGTTGAAAATGCTTTAAGCAGAGAGCTCATGATGTATTTCATTTGTTGGAAAAGTCAACTAGGCCACTCATACCCACACCCATAGTGTACTACACTTATACCCTTAGTGTTCCCATTCCCCAAAAGTTGGGAAACATGGTTTTTATTAATTCTTAATATTCTGTTACCCTATAAATTTTACATATACTTTTACCTTTTGGGATAGTACAGAGCAAAGTCTACTCTATTTTTCATAGAACAGTTTTGAATTTTTCAGCTCTTGAGATCTATTAGTGTGATTGCAATGGAGGCCTTTTGCTATTTGTTGTGGCATGGATAATGTGTAACGTTAGGTCCAGTTTTAGAGGTGCTAGGAGAATCTTATTAATAAGCTAGTTTTGACTGAAGTGCCCTCAGATGAGCATTATGAGACACAAATTGAATTTAAAGACCAGTGGATTATAATCAAAGAGCATGGTCTCATTTGCTTGTTACCAGGTTCACATTGAAATTTCACAGCAAAGGAATTATTTTCCATATACGTTTGTATTTAAATATTTAGCTTTATAAATAACATATTTTCCCTATCTTTTGCTTCTAACCTCAATTTTATACTCCCTCTATTCTTAAAACAGTGCAATGCAAAATGAAAAAGAAATGAGAAGTAGTGGTGTTTTAGGAAACTAGATTAGTATTCTCAAGAAAGTAGACATTAGGTTTTCTTTTTACCACCAACCTTTTCCAAAGCATAAAGGAAATCATCTTCCTTTTTAGATCTTTGGACATCAAAAAGAATTGTAACAATTAAAATAAGAAGTGACATTTTAAATTTAGTTCTGATTTAACATTTCTTTTGCCTTCTCGTCTTTGAGTAACAGTTAATTTTTAATTTGTGCACAAAACTCCAAATAAATAAAACAAACTAAATGCAGTCATGTATAGATCTTCCTGTCTCCTTAGAATATAAGGATAGCTTAATGTTACCAAATCTTTTAATATAATAATATATTAAATAAACCAAAGGGAAAACCAAAAACAAATAATTTCAGATCATGCCAAGAGGACATAAATAAAACTTAAAATCCATTCTTGACAAATATGAACTTTTAGTAAACTAGTACCAGAAGGATACATCTTTAATGTACTAAAAGTTTTATCTGTTTTAAATCAGTAGTCAATGCTATGCTTCCTAAAGGCAAAATACTCGAAGCATTCTTTTTAAAAATCAGGAACAAAACAAGCAACCTGCTGTCACCACTGTTTTTTAGAATTGCTCTAGAATGTTTGATGAATTGTTAGTTTTGTAATCTTAGAAAAATAAAACAAGCAATTGAAAATCTATCCCTACCTATGTATACATTTTTGTTTGTAACTAACATTACTGTGATAATTTTGCTTTGTATCAGATGTACATTTGGGGGGAAAGGGGTTATTTTCTTTATCACAAGAACCACTGCAACAACAAACTTTGATTGATTGATTGACAGATTCATAGATTTAAATATAACCTTAAAAAGAAATAGGGAGTACCTACATGTAGAAAATCTCAAAACTGAGATAGGGAGGACCTACATGTAGAAAATCTCAAAACTGAGATAGGGAGGACCTATATGTAGAAAATCTTAAAAGTGGAAGACTCGAAGAGAGAGAAGACAGACCATGTTCCTGTATAGGAAATAGGAATAAAAAAAGATGACAGTTTTTTCCAAGTGAATACATAATTGTAAAATTCCAGCATGATTTTGTTTCAAGTCTATGTGGAGGAATAAATAGATATAAAAGGAGGAGAAATAAAGGTAGGTTCAGCCCTACCAGACACATAATTATACTTAGTAAAATATTGTGCTTCTGTTATGATAGCCCATAAATATTCTTGTTCAAAACATACAAAATAAAGGAAGCACTACAAATCATTGATTCTGAAATGGTTGAATGTGTCTTTGGGAGTGGAGAATTCAATTTAGAATCTCACCTCACATTCTATTCTAAAACAATGTACAATAGTGTCTTAGTCAGCTCAGGCTGCCATTATAAAATACCACAGACTGGGTAGCTTAAACAACAGAAATGTATTTTCTTACAGTTCTGGAGGCTGGAAGTACAAGATCAAGGTGCCAGCAGATTTGGTTCCTGATGAGGGCTGTCTTCCTGGGCTACAGATGCCACCTTCTCCTGTGTCCTCACATGAGAGGTGTGGGGCGGGGGGAAGAAGAAAGGCACCCAAGCTCACTGGTATTTCTTCTTCTAAGGACACTAATCTCATCTTGCGGGTCCCACCTCATGACCTCATCTCAACCAAATACCTCCCAAAGGCCCTGTCTCCAAATAGGGTCACATTGGGATTAGAGCTTCAACATACAATTTTTTTTTTTTTTTTTTGTGATGGGGGTCACAATTCAGTCCAAAGCAAGTAAGAAATAACACTTAAAGGCCAGGTGCAGTGACGCCTGTAATCCCAGCACTTTGGGAGGCTGAGGCAGGTGGATCACTTCAGGTTAGGAGTTTGAGACCAGCCTGGCCAGCACAGCGAAACCCCATCTCTGCTAAAAATACAAAAATTAGCCGCGCATGGTGGCACATGCCTCTAGTCCCAGCTACTGAGGAGGCTGAGGCAGGAGAATCACTTGATCCTGGGAGGCAGAGGTTGCAGTGAGCCGAAATTGCCCCACTGCACTCCAGCCTGGGTGACAGAGTGAGTCTCCATCTCAAAAAAAAAAAAAAAAAACAAGAAAAAGAAAAGAAAAGCCAGACATGGAGGCGGACACCTGTAGTCCCAGCTACTCGGGAGGAGGCTGAGACAGAAGAATGGTGTGAACCTGGGAGGCGGAACTTGCAGTGAGCAGAGATCATGCCATCGCACTCAAACCTGGGCAACAGAGTGAGACTTTGTCTCAAAAATAAAATAATAATAATAATAAAGAAATAACACTTAAAAATAAGCATAGAGGCATACACAAAAGCATAGAAGAATATAGAGAAAACCCACTAACAGTACCCCAGTAATCAAAGTTGGCAAAGGACATAATACAAAGGATGTAATTATGCAGTTCACACGCAGGAAACTCAATTTAAAGTTAGAAAAAGTTACAGATAATTTGATAGTTTTTGTTGTTTTCTTTTCAGTGATGTTTGAAAATATAAATTGCTGCAGATTTTTGGAAATTAACTTTGTATTATAAGTGTTCATACATACAAATTATTGTTGTGTCTTTGGAGAATTTCTTCAGCCTTCACGCTGGTTCACATATAGATTCCCTGAATGTAGACTAGGATTTTATTTTAAATGGGAAAGCCATTGGTTTTTTGTTGTTTCTGTTGTTAGTTAGTTATACCTAGAAAGAAGCAGTATCTGTAATTCAGAAGTGTTTCCAAAATTTATAATAAATGATGAATATGTTTACCTTTTATATCTTGCAACCTCCATTTGTAAAATAATACTTCTTTTATGATGTTGTAAGCATGTCATATAGTTAATATTTTATGTCTTACGCACTGTGTCGTAAAATTAGAATTACTTAAATTGATTATCAAAACAGATACTTCAGTATAGTTGTCATTTAGGACCAAGTACTGAATTTATAATGCTCTTTTTAATGAGATAGCTCTTCACTAAAATTTATAATGTAGTATACTGATATTGAGAGGTTTCCTTTTAAGACACTCCAGCTTAAAAGTAAGAGTGAAAATGTACCCTTTTACCTCAGGTAAGTTTTTCAAATTAAAAACTATAATAAAAGCAAATAAATACAGTTCTGGTGTATTTAAGAGCTGTATATTTTAGGTACATGTTTAGGACAACAGTAGATAACAGATTTTTTTGTTTCTTTCCTCAAGATATGTGTACTCACAATTTCATAACCATAAATTGTGATTTTTTTTTTCCCTCTAGTCTGAATTGGAGAAGCCTAGAGGCAGGAAAAAAACACCCGTCACAGAACAGGAGGAGAAATTAGGTATGGATGACTTGACTAAGTTGGTACAGGAACAGAAACCTAAAGGCAGTCAGCGAGGTCGGAAAAGAGGCCATACGGCTTCAGAATCTGATGAACAGCAGTGGCCTGAGGAAAAGAGGCTCAAAGAAGATATATTAGAAAATGAAGATGAACAGAATAGTCCACCAAAAAAGGGTAAGAGAGGCCGACCACCAAAACCTCTTGGTGGAAGTACACCAAAAGAAGAGCCAACATTGAAAACTTCTAAAAAAGGAAGCAAAAAAAAATCTGGACCTCCAGCACCAGAGGAGGAGGAAGAAGAAGAAAGACAAAGTGGAAATACAGAACAGAAGTCCAAAAGCAAACAGCACCGAGTGTCAAGGAGAGCACAGCAGAGGTAAGCATGTGTAACTCTAAACTGCATCTATTTCGTTACTATATTATAAATCATAATTTGATGCTATCCACATTTGGGTCTTCCCAAAGCAGAGCAGAATCTCCTGAATCTAGTGCAATTGAATCCACACAATCCACACCACAGAAAGGACGAGGAAGACCATCAAAAACGCCATCACCATCACAACCAAAAAAAAATGTGTAAGTTGTAAATATTAAATTTCAAACCAATTTCAAATTATTTTGAAAAAGTTCCTAAATTTGTAAACATACATATTGCTATATTTAAATTCCATGTATTTAGCCCCATTACACTAGGTAAGGTAAAATTTTTATAAACTTACCTTAGTGATTGATAGCTCAATAAACGATCTTGTGCATTTTTACAGGTGTAGGCAAATCTTTATAAGTGGATACCAAATAGTATATTATTTCCTATATAGACTTTATGATATCTAAGGAAATGATATTTTTAAATAATCACCACACATTGACCAGGTTGCCTCGTCATTCCACACAACCATTTTTTTTTCAGTGTTTCTCATTAGCACCTTTTCCTTTAAATGGAAGAAAACAGGTCTTATGCTTCTGTTTTTATTCTTTGAACTTGTAGTAGGAAAGTAACAGGTACCGTTTTTAAAAAATTATGTCCATATAAATTATCACATGTTGGTCTCAAGCGTTTGATATCTTGGTTTTGTTTGTTTTCTAATCCAGTTCGTTTATCTACGTCAACATGTATATAGTTTTAGATGTTCACACAAACACATTTATAAGAAAGGTATAGTAACAATGTGTACCCCAAATTTTAGTGTCACAAGAGTATCAGTGCTATAATTTGTAGATTTGACAGTATTTTTTCTCCTCAGTTATGTGAGTGGAAATAAAGTAGCATGTCTTCTATTAGTCGGAAACTTAGCACACTTTTTCTGAGAGTAATCCCACCCGTACATAATTACATCAGTGGCTTGACTTCTCAGAGTTGCCAACATACTGTCGTTAAATACTCAATTATCTTAGAGATTTTCCTATTCCTGTGTATTCCACAGGAAGAGGAAAAGTTGCCTGGGTGTCTAGCCAGTACTTCATGCCACCTTCCATGTAATTTTTCTATCAGGTTAAAAGTAAAGGTAAGTACATTTTTTGTGGCAGCTTTATAAATGTGTTAGGATTCAACCAAAGGAAATCAGTATTTCTAAACAAAGGATTCTTAAGGAATCCTTTATTTAATAAAATGCACATGAATGATGTAACAAGGAAATAACAAACCTCATAATTGTAGTTTGTTTATATTTGGACATCATGAAATTCAGGGTTTAAATGATTGTTGTGCTCTCCTAAAATTACACAAGTCCTATGAATGTTCTAAACCAAATAAGTATTTCTTTAAAAAAAAATTGATAAGAAGATTCTGTAGTCTATCTTGGAAGCCTATCTTCCTTTCACTGGGAAGCTCTTTCTAGAGCTAGTATAATAACATATGTTAGGATTTGTTTCTTTTTCTTGTTCTGACATCAATGAAATTGAAAAAGATTGTCATTATGTTTCATGTAATTTCTATAGTTTCATTAATCCCGAAAAACCAAACCAATTAAAAAAATTGTTTGGTTTGAGCATGAGTTAAAAAAATGCACATTTTGGATTGCTTATAGAAGTGATAAGTTGTGTTCCTAATTTTAAAAAATAAGTATTTATCAAGAGGGATCCATTTGATTAGATGGTTCTATTACATATTTTTTGATGCCTCCTGTGTTTCAGAGAGTACTAGGTGCTAGGGACACGGAACAGACACGGTTCTTGTTTTCATGGGTTCGTGGTTCTTGTCTTCTACCATCTAATGGAGTGAGGAAGCTTTTTCTTTAAAAGTAACAATGAGTTGATATCTTGAGAATAGTAGGGGTTAGACAGGTAGAGAACAGGTGGCAAGAACACTATATTTGAAGTTTCTGAAGTGAGAAAAATCTTGGCAAAATCAGAAAGCTAAAGGAAGGCAAGGGTTTGCTGAATTGTAGTTGTGGGGAGTTGGGGAGCAGAAAGAGATGAGAGCGAACAGGTAGGCAAGGACCATCTACTGTTCCTTGTATACTGTGTTAAGGAAGTTTACAAAATTATTCTCAGCTCAGTGGGGAGCTCTGTAGTGGCAGTAACATCATCTGTCTTGTACTTTTAAAAGATAACTTTGTAAAGAGATAAGACAAGAGATGGGAATGGTTTGAGTTAGGTGGTAGCAATGGAGATGTGGAGAGAAGTGAATGAATTTGAGATCTCTGTAAGAATCTGAAAGGCCAAAGACTGGTACACTATATACACAAAGCAGAATTCCTTTCTGCTTTGAGCACCTTAGTAGACATAGATGCCTTTTACTGCATTAGGAAAGATGAAAGGAAAAGACTTTGGGTTATGTTTTGAATTCCTTTATCGTATGTTCTCAGTCACTTTTTTTGTTGTTACTTGGTAGACAGTTTGTAAGATTCTGTGATTAAATGTTAGTTTAGGATTCAGAATATTAAAGAAATGTTCTTGTCTCATAAAGTAATTGAGGGTAAACATGGTATGACAATTGATGAAATACTTGAAGCATTTCTTCTAACGAGGTAATCTACTGAAAGATTGGAACGTTCATTGTATTTTACATGTGTTTTACTCTAGCCGTGTAGGACGCTCCAAACAAGCAGCTACTAAGGAAAATGATTCAAGTGAAGAAGTAGATGTGTTTCAGGGTAGCTCTCCTGTCAATGATGATATTCCACAGGAAGAAACAGAGGAGGAGGAAGTTTCTACAGTAAATGTATGTGTTCAAAGTTTCTTTGAGTGGTGTGGTATATAAAAACAGTTAGTAAATGTTTGGTTAGATGATTTAGTACTTGTCTAATTCTAAGTATTTATATATTTTTCTTCATTAGTTTATAGCATCGTTTCATCTGCCAGGTTGGAAAATGGAGAACATCTTTTATGGAAACCCGAAACTAAGCAAATAGGTGTAGGTTAGTGAGAATTTAAATGTCAAGTCTGAACTGAATGTATAGCATTCTAATATTGACACTTTCAGCATTTAAGTTGTACCTTACAACTCTCTGTTTGGTATTTCTATTTGGGTTTCATAATAGAAATTAGAAGTTAGTTACACATAAAATCAGCCTTTGGAATTGAAGTTTGAGCTGAATGAGAATTCATAAAATTGGTAATACATACTTATTTTGCAAAAGTAGGGATGTGTTACTTCCTGACTTTTTTGTTTTTGTTTTTGAGACAGAGTCTCACTCTGTTGCCCAGGCTGGAGTGCAGTGGCGCACGATCTGGGCTCACTGCAACCGCCGCCTCCCAGATTCAAGCAATTCTCCTGCCTCAGCCTCCAAAGTAGTTGAGATTGAGATTACAGGCCAGTGCTACCATGCCCGCCTAGTTTTTATATTTTTAGTAGAGACAGAATTTTACCATCTTGGTCAGACTGGTCTCGAACTCCTCCTGACCTCAAGTGATCTGCCTGCCTTGGCCTCCAAAGTGCTGGGATTACAGGCATGAGCTGCTACACCCGGCACTTCTTGACTTTCAAAGTAATAAATAAGTAACTTTACCGGTTAATACAACTCAGATATTTCTTTTACGAAAAAATATAATACATTTAAGTAGAAGCTCTTCTCCCATCTTTGTTTGAGAAACCCAAGCTCTGTAATCAAGTCTCAGAATTGGTCTCTACTGTTCTGTCTTATTTAATGGAATCAGAACTCCTATCTGTACCAGGATTCGTTTTTGTGAATAAGTGAGTTAAGTACACAGGAAAATATGCTTAATTGTGGTCTCAGATTAATTTGGCTTGCTTCTTAAGGGGTTTTGGGGGGACATCAAAGTAAGGAAGGCTGAAGAGTCAGTAACGATTGATGTCTTCACCAGAGAAAACTACATAGTAAATTAAAACCCTTTTTTATATTCCTATTGTTAATATTGACATTTTTTGAACTAAAGTTTTATGCTTTCATTAGTGCTTACCAGTAAATGATAATATGTTTGAATTTTAGGTTATTTTACTGTATTGATAATTGTTAAGATTCAAATTCTGTAACTACTTTCCCAGAAAGATAATGTAAGTTCATAAATGTGAAATGTTTTCATTTACCACAGGAAACATAAGTAGAAAGATGATTAATCTGTTTGAGTTGTTTTTCTTGCTGTAGACATGGACTTCCGTTCATTTCTCTTTAAAATTATTAGATAGAAAAGTAAAATATTTTTTTTCTTTTGCTGTTCTGGGAAAGTCTGTGAGCATGTAAAGGTTCAAATATTATAGAGGTCTAAGTATGTGATGCCGGGGCAGAAAGTAAGGATAAAAAAGTTTCAGGGAAAGGAAAGCAAAGAAAATCAGGAACAAACGAGAATAAAGATTGGTTAAAAATGATTACTGCATATCTTATGCACATATACCCATTTTAATTAAGCATCTGGTGACTTTCCTTTTAAGGTACGGCGGCGAAGTGCTAAAAGGGAACGGCGATGAACAAATGTAATTAATAACTTTCTCTGTGAAAGCTTTGGAAAAATCTTTTTTTTTCTTTTTGGTCAAACTTGAGGCTGAATAAAGCCTTTGATGCACAAAATGGGACTGCTGAAGAGTGGACAGTTGGACCTTACTTTGGTGACCCCATACATTTGTGGTCACATGCTCTAGCCATACGCATGATAACCTTGACTATGGAGTCTTGTGAACGTGTAATGTGCGATGGCTGTGTAGACATAAAGAAGAAACTTGTAAATATCTTTTTTCTTTTTTTAATGTTTCTGACTTCTGAAGTGCTTGTATAGCTTTTATCTGCGGCTTTAAACTGACAGTACCCAACTGTTTATTGGATCTATTGATTTGAAAAGAATTTGTTAGGATAGATCTTAAGCAGTAATCTGTCAGTGTTTGTATTTGTATTCTCTGCAATTTTACTGTGAAAAAATTTTTTTTCAACAATTGGTGTCATTTTCTTGATGTCACTATTTGTTGGAGAGTTAAATGGTCTCTTCCCCTTGTGTATCTTACCTAGTGTTTACTCCTGGGCACCCTTAATCTTCGGAGGTGCTAAATTGTTTGCCATTACTCCGGAACGATGCCTCTGATAGGAGGACAACCATGCAAATTGTGAAATAGTCCTGAAGTTCTTGGATTACTGTACACCTCAGTATTGATTGGTCCCAGAATTTTCTGGCCTTTCATGGCAATGAAAATTTTAAGAAGAAAGATTTAAAGTATTTTAATTTTAAAGAGTGTGTTATAAAATAATGTACTGAATTCTTTATCCCATTTTATCCTTTCAGTTTTTATTAATCTACTGTATCAATAAAATTCTGTAATTTGAATGAGTTTTTAATAGTCTAGAATGTTATTGTGTATAGATATTTCCTCTTGAACATTATGTTCAAAAAATGCAAATTACACTATAATATAAAACCTGATATATACACGTTAGAAAAATTCCAGTTCTCCATAACAGTGTAAAGTTAATCAGAAAGAAAAAATTTTATTGATGCAGTGTGTCTTTATAAAGCTGTTCTTGAAAGCCAAGTGTTTTTGTATTTTATAGTGAGTTGCATGTTTATGAAAAAAGTGCTGAAAATGGGATGTGCTCTTTTCTGTAAATTCATATTTAGCCATAGTATATGATAGATTGCCCCATAACATAGTTTTTCATCAAGAGTTTATTATTGTACTTTATTTTGGAGCCAAAAAATTGATTCGGGGGGGTTGGGCAGGGTAGAAGTGGTGTATCCAACTATATCAGCTACTGTAGTTGTCACAGTCTTGTGAACTTTGAATGAAATTCCACTTTGTCCAGATTGGGAGAAGTGGAAATTTATTTGGATTTAGAGCAGGTCTTTTTTTTTTTTCTTCATTGTAATCTGCAAAATACAGAAATAAATTACTTAAGGCGGTATCCTTTGTACAGTTGTATAAACTGTATTTTGAACCAAAACATATAGGTTACTACTTAATGCTTACCTAAATTCATTTTAGTATTTTAGGTGCTCTTATGTTTTTTCATGGTTAACACCAGAGGAAAATAAAAATCATATTCTAACTTATTAAATTTATCACATTGAATAGTGGAACATTTTCATATGATACACCATTATGTTTAAGGTATATTTCCAAGATTGGTTATAATAGATGGGGCATATAATAAAGAAGCTACTATTTTGGAAAATGACATTTTACTATTTGCCAATGTATACTGCAATTGATGTGATTATTTTTCTTTTAAAGATTTGTTCGTGTTTATGAAACAGCCATTTATTTTTTAAAAAGTGTTTTGAATTGTATCTTAATCTCTCCATATTTAACTATTCTTCATTTACAACAATACTGACACCAGTAATTATGAGAGGCTGTCATATATCAAAAGCAGCTCAGGTTGGATCAAGATACATTGGTTTTGAAATGGTTCCTTAGCTCGGTTTTCCCAAACACATAATTTCTGTTTCAGCAGTACAAAGGCATGTTTTAAAATCTATAACATAAAGAATAAGGAATAGCTTTGTATTTTTGTCGTTGATTAAATTGCACCGGAAATGTTTATGGAAATATATCATTAAGAACATTTTATAAAACATACGAAAAAATGATTGTGAAGGATTTTTATTTGCATGATCATAGTTAACCAAATTTCATTGCACATTTTTGTAATGCTGTACAGCAGTTCACAAAAAAATGTTCATTGTAGATTTTGTTACGTTCAATGCCAGTGAGTCTGTAATTTTACAACCTGTCTGTTCTTTTTTTGGGTGGATTACGATGTAAGTTTTTCTTTTTCTTTTCTTTTCTTTTTTTTTGGTAGAGAAATAGGTGCAATAATCAAAGTTTTGACGTCTCGAGTCTCCAACTTAGGGGATTATCTTACGTTTAAACTTAACATTTCATGTATTAACATTTCATGTACTAACATTTATAGAGCCACATGCTTTACAGTAAAATTACGTGTGTATGAAACATTAATTGCTAACAATTGTTAGCAGACTATTCAGTGATAATGTTCGTTTTGAAAATATGTACTATATAACATTAAGAAAATATTTAACTCCCTGCAACAAGCTCCATTATGAAAATCTTATTCCTCAGTGAGGTTATCTTGCTGCACTCTGTAGCAAATTTGTTTAATCTACATTATAATAAAATTTCTTGCTGCAGCGCAACAGGAAGCTTTTTCAGTGATCTCCACTGTATATGTAAATTACAAATGTGGCTGTAAAACTTATTCCAGGTATTAAAAGTTAAATTACTTTCTATATCTTCTTATAACTTGTAAGTTTGATTTTTAAGATTTCATTTTGTCCACTTGTAAGAATGTCAGGAATTTAAGAATTTGTTTAAATTAGGCATATCTCTGCCACCACATAGTATTATGTCACCGTAATGAACAATTGATATTTAAATAGATAACCAATTTTCAGACACATTTTTGGATTTCTGTGAAGTTGAATAAACATGAAAGCTAATATGATTGTATTATTTTGTTTATGTAAATCAACATATATATTTAAATACTAAATGGAGAAAGGCACATTTGATGATTTTTAATTTTGGAGGCTTTGTTTCATGAAGTGGAAACATGTCTCAGTAACTTTTTCCAAACCTTTTGTTTAAACTTCTTATGCAAAATGTTGGCGGACAGAGGTTTTTTAAAGTATTATTTAAGTTAAATAATTGCGTAACTGAACAAAATAAATGTATAATATAAACTTTAAAAATAAGCACTAAATAAGTTGCCAGTTGCAGTTTTATTAATTCATTTGGCACACATTTATTAAGTGCCTACTATGTGCCAGGCACTCAAAAATTTTACTCAGTTTTACGGAGGATAAAGTGTGATCAAGATAGAGTAAGTCCCTGCTTTTGTGGTACTTTCATTATGTTAGAGGTGGGTGAATAAGCAAAAAAAAAAAAAAAAAAAAAAAATAATAATAATATAATGTCAGATTGTGAACAATGCGGTGAAAAAAAGGAAAAGCAGGATAGAAAGTACTAATGATAGATGGAGAAGTTATTTTATATACTTTGAAACATACAGTTTAGGATTGTTATATGTTCATGATGAAGTGATATGGTTTATAATTTAAAATGTCACTTGGTATCTTTATGAATACTTTTAATCTACTTTGCTTGATATTAATGTAGCCATATCAGTTTTGTTTTAGCTGTTGTTTGCTTGATAAAATTTTTCCTTTTATTTTCAACATATTTATGTTCTCATGGTTAAAATGTGTATCATGTAACCATTTTATACTTGGATTTTGTTCTTTCATCTGAGAATCGTTGTTCTTTAATAGTGTTTAAGCTCTAGTGTAGTTACTTATATAGTTGATTTAAAATCTACTATTTTGCTATTTATTTTCTTTTATGCCAGTCTCTATTTTCTCCTTTCCTACCTTCTTCTGGCTCAGTAAAAGTGCTTTTTATTATTCTATCTCTTCCATTTGCTTTTTAGTTAAACCTGGTTGTGTTATTTTAGAATTACAGTTTTTATGTTTGGCTTACTATAGTATGTGATTAATGCTTTTGCCACCATCAGAACAATGCAAAAAGTTTAAGACAATTCAACTGTATCTGCCTCTCGATCCTTTGTGCTAAAGTTGTTGTCTATTTTCAGTATAAAAATGCCATAATATCTTTGTTGAATAGTCCATGTTCTCATATTTACCCATAGATTTTCCATTTTCACTCTTTTTTTAAGAATCATTTTGTGCTATCATGTTAGTTCATTTTTCTTTCTTTTTTTTTTTTTTAGTTTCTTGTTTTCAGCAGTTTGACTATGGTATGCCTAGGTATGCTTTTCATTTTATTTAATTTGCTTGGGGTTTACTGACCAGTTGTATCTGCATGTTGATATCTTTCATCAGTTTTGAAACATTTTTGGCTGCTCACATATTCTTCACATATTCTACACTATTTTCTCTTTCTGACATTCCAGTTATAAATGTATTAGACTGCTTGTATCCCATCTGCCTTTAAGTGTGTTTTCTGTTCTTTCCACTCTCTTTTTCCTCTCTGTGCTTCATTTTGTATAGTTCTGTTGATCCGTCTTCAGATTTCTTTTGCTATGTCTGTTCTTCCCATTAACTTTTCAATTAGTTATTAATTTCAAATATTGTATTTTTTAGGCCAGTGTGGTGGCTCGCACCTGTCATCGCAGCACTTTGGGAGGCTGAGGTGGGTGGACCACTTGAGGTCAGGAGTTCAAGACAAGCCTGGCCAATGTGGTGAAACCCTGTCTCTACTAAAAATAAAAAATTAGCCAGGTGTGGTGGTGGGCGCCTATAATCCTAGATACTCGGGAGGCTGAGGCGGAAGAATTGCTTGAACCTGGGAGCCAGAGGTTGCAGTGAGCTGAGATCATCACACAGTGCACTGCACTCCAGCCTGGGGGACAGAGTGAGACTCTGTCTTTAAAAAAAAAAAAAAGTATTTTTCAGTTCTAGAATGTCCACTTAATAATATTTTATAGATTTCAGTTCTCTGTTGAAAGTCTCTTTTTACTCATCTTTTCCTCTTTTCTCTTAATTATATAGTCCAAATCTGTACGAATTAACTACAACAGCTCAGTCCTTTGTGGATCTCATTCTTTTAACTGTTTTTTCTATTGAACATCAATCAAAATTTTCCTGGTCACATTTTTTCCTTCCTCTTATGGATCTTGTAACTTTTTTCTTATTTGAGGACATTGAATTAAAAGTACTAAAGGATTGAAGTTGATGTGATTTTTCTCCCAAGAGATTTTCCCTTTTTTCTTTTAGGCATTATAGAGATTGATCACCTCAAGAGTTGAGCCTGGGTTGCAACTTTAGTTAGACTTAATCCGGTTGTTTCAAATGTCTTAATGGTAACACTTGCATTATGTGACAGACTAGCACAGCAAGCCTGCAGGAGATTTTGTTCAAGCTATTCCGCCCAGCTTCCCAGCAGGAATGCTATTTGACACAGGGTAATCAAAGGCGGCTTCTTTGAGAAGGTGACATCTGAGCATGGACTTCAATTAAGTGAGGCATCAAGCCTTATGAATATCTGGGAGAAGAGTATTCGAGGCAGAGGAAAGAGTAAGTACAAAAGTCCTTAGGCAAGAATGAACTTTGTGCATCAAGGATTTCAAGAAGGCTGATGTTTCTGGAGTTGAATTGAACAAAAGATAAAGGGGTAGACCTGTGATGTCTCTTGGCAATTTTGTTCAAAGGTTGATGAGAATCCATTGTAGGCTTTCAGTAGGATAGTGGCAAGGTTTCTTTGTTTTAATTTTTAAAAATGCTACTCTGGCTATTGTTGAGAATGGCTAATAGAGTGTAAGAATAGAAGCCCCCCAGTTTTATTAAATTATATCAGTAGTCTAGACAATTTGTTCATTCATTTCACAATGAGAGTGATAGAAATTGTGAGAAGTACTTGGATTCATGAGGTATTTTGAAGTTACAGTTAGTAGCCCTTGCTGATGGATATGAAAATGTGAGGGAGATGAATCAAAGATGACTCCTAAGCTTTGAGCTAGAGAAACTGAGTGAGTGGTGTCCTTTACCGATATGAGGGAAGCTGGGTGGGACATATTCTTCAGGATAAAATATTTGGTGTCAGGGTTCATCAGTTTCAGCATGTGATTTATTAATATTTACATAGTCTTTGGGTGCTTTGGATATTTGGATTCCAGTCCTTTATGTGAATTTCTGTTTGAAGGTGGAAACAGCTTCTAAAAAAAAAAATGTAGGCATTTTACATCATCTGGCATTTCTAAAATCTGAAAGCATGTAGCTGTTAAGAAATTTATTATAATACCTCCAATTCAGCATTTCTGAAACTAAATGAATAACCTTTCCTTCCCAAATCTGATCGTCTTCGTATGTCTGAAAATGGAATTGGTATCTAACTAGTAATGCAAATCTATAAATTTGCTTTAATTCCTGTCCCTTACACCTGTATCCAGACTGTCATCAAGTCCTGTTGAGTCTACCTCCTGATTATCCCTTGAGTTTTTCCACTTTTTTCCACCAATCTCCTTTAAGTTCTCATCATTTCTTTGCCTCTTTGTTGGTCTCACATTTACTCTTGCCCCGCCTCAAATTCATTTTCATAATGTAGCCAGATTGTGAAGTACCATGATTTCATCTACCCCTCAGCAGTAGTAGCAGCAGCAGCAGCACAGTAGCAAATAATATAAACCTTTTATCCCTCCAATGGGATAAAATTTTAAGACACCACTGATTTTAGGATAATGTGCCATACATTTATATACTTTTAATATAAATCGCTTTTAGGATAATGTGCCCTACACAACTCTGCATCATGGGTCACTCCTATTTAGCTAATTCTTCCGTCATATTTTGTGTTTTATTTCATTGATTTCTTTTTCTAATTTTTATCTTTTGCCTGTACCAATCAATATCTAATTCACTATACCGATAAGTTTTTATATTTGTTCCAAAAAATTCTCCAAGTCTTTATTTTAAAAATGTCTTGGTCATTCCTTGGCTATTCTTGTTATTTTTGCTTATTCAGTATTGAGTCTTCCCACTGAGATAGATTTTTTTAAGGCCTTCCTTTCAATACAGTTTTTATTTTCATCTTAGGAATAGGCTTTGCACTTTTTAAAATGTTTTATGGGTTTTATTATTATTACTTACCTTGCTATTTCCATTATTTTCTAATGGGTATAACTGCTATGCTTTTTTTTTTTCTTCTTCTTCTTTTGAGACAGTCTTGCTCTGTGCAGTAGAGCAATCTCAGGTCACTGCAACCTCTGCCTCCCAGGCTCAAGCAATTCTTGTACGTCAGCCTCCGGAGTAGCTGGGACTACAGGCATGTGCCACCACACCCGGCCAATTTTTTGTACTTTTAGCAGAGATGGGCTTTCACCATGTTAGCCAGGCTGGTCTCAAACTTGTGGCCTCAAGCTGATCCACCCACCTTGGCCTCCCAAAGTGCTGGGATTACAGATGTGAGCCGCTGAACCCAGCTGCTATTTTGTTTTTAGCTGCTTTGTTGAGCTCTAACAGCTTTTCAGTTAATTATCTTAGATTTGTTAGATAGATAATACAGTCTGCAAATGGTTTTGTCAGTATTATTTCATATTGTTCTGATACATATACAGAATGTCTTTCTGGTCTAATTAGCATTGGTTGGTTCCTCCAGAGCATTGGTAAATAGAAAGCATTCTGCCTTTTCTAATACAGTTTCTATTTCTAATCAGGTTATTAAAAAATAAAATCTGGAATATATGTTTAATTCCATGTTTGTATGGAAGTTTATGTTTTTAAAAATATAATGAATTATATTAATATACGTCATATATAGAATAATCCTCGCTTTGGTAGGACTAACTCAGTTTGGTCATGCTACTAGATTCAGTTTGCTAACATTTTACTTAGTATTCTCATATCCATCTGAGATTGCTCTATAATTTGTCATACTAGCATTATTCCAGTATTGATGTAAGGGGTTTTGCTAGCCTTCTAGAATGAGATGGAAAGTTGTTTGTGTGTTTCCATAAACATTTATGTAGTGTAGGAATTATTTGCTTCCTGAAATTTTAATAGAATTTTAAAAAGTTTTATTTGGTGCTTTCTAAAATTTTAAGTAAAAAAGTATTTCAGTCATGCAGGAAATAATACAGCAGACATTGATTATCTCATTAATAGATATTCATGATCTCATTTCCCAAGTTTAAAAGATACTAACGATGCTGTGTTTCAGTTTGCATTAACTTCTTGCGCGCACACAGATGCACACCCTACCCACTTCCTATGAGTGAGGAATAAGATCTCAGAAACGTTCAGCAAGCTGTGTTTCTTGGGTTTGAAGGATATTCTATAATTGTGTGTGTCACAGACGCTGTGGAGTGATTGATTTGTCTCTGTCCCCTTGGTGGAGAAGATAAGCTCACTTTTAACATATAAAAAAGCTGTGCACAAGCTGCAGTCCCTTTTTTGTTTCATCCTAATAATGTGTATCATTCTCATGCATGTGTTCATCTTCATTTTACTTATGTGCATTTAAAATAGCTGGGACTATTTCGTGTTTTTAAATTTTTTTGGAAAAAAGACATCATAGTTATCATTTTGAAACCTATTTTTCACCCAACACCGTGTCTTTGAAATATAGACATGTTGACATTCGTTGGTCTCCATTTCTTCACAGTATAACATCTTTTAAAATGGGATGCTTCCTAAATCAGTGGTGTCTTAAAATTGGCAGCATTTGCTTAATGACGGAATAATGCTATACCTTATAATTGATGTTATCTTGGATTTGATTACATTCAGTAGTTAATTCCTCATTATTACTGTAAGGCATTCTGTTGTTGGAATATATGACAGTTAATCCATTTTTCTATCACAGTTAATCATTTTTCTTATTGGTAGATAATCAGGTTGTTTGCACTTTCACTTTTGTAAGCAGTTCGAAAGTAAACATCTTCCTGTCTCATGAACAATTATTCTGAATGGAAATGTTGAATTTAGTAAATATGGGCATTCTGCTTTCTAGGTATTGTCAAATCGCATTCCTAAGTAGTTATATTACTTTATGCTTCCGCCAACAATGTATAAGAGCTTCTGTTTGCTTTGCATTTTTAGTTTGTTATCGGTTTGAAACTTTTTATGTTGTGAGCTAAGGATCTTTCTCTTTTTCAAATGGATATCCGTTTGCCTCAGTACCATTAGTTATTGAATAGTTTATTCTTTCTACTTGACTTACAATGCTCCATCTGCCATATACTAAATGCAGGCAGTTATAGGTTGAGATCTGTTTCTAGGCTTCCTTTTCTATTGCATTAGCTTATGTATGTAGCATATTTACTGCAGTTTTATAGTAAGGCATTTCTTTATTAATACTCTTCAAAATTGTCCTGGCTATTGTATTTTTATACTTCTACAAGCATTTTTAGATCATGTTGCCAGATTCTGGGGAAAAATCTTTAGGGTTTTTATTAGAACTACTTTTAATTTAAAAATACATATTTGGAGAAAATGGCCATCTTTATGATATTGAATCTTCCTATTTATGAATATGGCTAGTTAGTTGGTCAGTCTCTTTGTATCGATCTTGCTTTTTTTTCTATCAATAAAGTTTTACAATTTTCTTCATAACACTTTTGCACATTGTAACTTTCTTTAAAAGTGCCTTTCTAATTGTTGGTGGTGGATAAGAACACTAGTTTAGTCTCCATATCATCTTACTAAAAACTGTGTGACTCCTTTGGTGCTTAGTAGATTTTTTTAGGAGCTGAAACTCATTGTCTTTTTAGCTGCTTTTATGGTTGGTTAAGCCAGATTGTTCCTTCTACCTGGCTTAATTTTGATAATCATCTTTTCCTTGGAAATCATCCATTTCTAGGTTTGAAAATTTGTTAGGAAAAGTTTTAACATAGGCTGTTTTATTTTGTAAACCTCTGCAGCATCTCTCTATATTTTGTTTTCTTGAGTCTAAGTTTTTTGTCAACATTTTTTCCTTTGTCATTGGAATCATTAAAAACTTTCAAGAAGCAGCTTTTAGTTTTATTGATTGAGCATGTATTTCTATAATTTTTGCAGTGATCTTGGTTTTTTTTTTCAACTTCACTTGCACTTAGTAGTTCTTTTAGTCTCTTGGGTTGAATGCTTAGTTCACTTCCATCTTGGTCTTTCTTGTTTCCTAATATATGCATTCCTCTTCTAAGTACTTCTTGATTATATCAGATAGGTCTTGTTTGGTGGTGTTCCCCCTTTTGCTTGTTACTAAATAATTTGCCATTTTAGTTTTGATTATTAAGCCTACTGTTTTTTGGTTTTTTGTTTGTTTTTGTTGTTGTTGTTTTTTTCCTCTCAAAGGAGGAAAAAAATTTGAGGAAAGGCTTAAAGGGAGAGGCGTATTTTTTATTTTATTATCCTTTTGTTATTCCAATATAGCTAAATTTATGGGCCAAGAATGTCACTTGTATAATTTTGGTTGTCTGTATTACTGATTTTTCTGTGGTTTTATGTATGCCAAAAAGAAGGCTTATTCACATTGCCTTATATCAGTTTGTGTGTATCTGTATTTTAGAGAGCTTGTTTATTTAGGTTATATAAATTTTTATATCTTGTTTTTGTTGGCTGTCAGACTTTCTGGTTTAGGGGAGATGGTTTTGTTAATGTCTCCCACAAAGATTGTGAATATTTCTCCTTGTATTTGTATCAGTTTTTACGTTATATATTTCAAAGTTTTGATGTGAGGAGTCCTGTGACTGATATGTATTCTTGATGCATTGTATCATGTCAGCAGTATTAAATCCCTGTTTTTTTCTCTTTAATGCTTTTTGATTGAATTGTATGGTCTTAATCTTGCTGTGCTTTTTATTAGTATTTGATACTCCTTTTTATCAACTTTCCTATGTCATTTTGTGTTCCATCTGATTAAAAAACAGCATTTAGGCCTGGTGCGGTGGCTCAAGCCTGTAATCCCAGCACTTTGGGAGGCCGAGACGGGCGGATCACGAGGTCAGGAGATCGAGACCATCCTGGCCAAAACAGTGAACCCCGTCTCTACTAAAAAAAAAAAAAAAAAAAAAACAAAACCTAGCCGGGCGAGGTGGCGGGCGCCTGTAGTCCCAGCTACTCGGGAGGCTGAGGCAGGAGAATGGCGTGAATCCAGGAGGCGGAGCTTGCAGTGAGCTGAGATCCAGCCTGGGCGACAGAGCGAGACTCCGTCTCAAAAAAAACAAAAACAAAAACAGCATTTAGCCATTTTTATTATTGATTTTTTTTCCTCCATTTTCTCTGTTCTTCTTCTGGAAGTCTTAGAGTTTTTGACATTTTAGAGCCAGCTGTCTTCCACATCTCAGCTTTACCTTGGCAACACTTTTTTCCAGCATGTGCTTTGGGCTATAGTTCTTTCTCAGGATACACTTTTTTCCCCAGAATTTGTCAAGATTTCTGCATTTCTTTTTCTCATCATTGCGGATTTATCTACAATATGTCTGTGTTTTTATATTATCTCCCATCATTTTATGAGGGAGGGTGTAGTTGCCAGTAATCATTGTTCTGTCTTGATCCTGTGGTGTCCCTCCCTGATTCCAGCACTTAGGTTTTATTCTTACCTGTTTTGTTTTGGGCACAAGAGTTTCATAAACCTGTGTTCAATCCATCATCTTTGAGTCTTCCTGAGCTGCTTCTTAAAAGGCTGTTATCTTATAGCGTGTCATTATGCTACTGCTGTTCATCTCATAAGTTGGAGTCACTTCGGTTCCTCAGGGCTTCTGCTAGCCACCCCAGTTGGAGAGCAGCTCATTTTTTTGGAGCTATTATTGGAGCGTGTCAGTGACTATAACCCGTCCTTTTTTTAGGTACTGTTCATGACTTCTGTCTATCCCTTCCTTTTTACTGGCCCCTGTGGCACTATTCTAACAGGGTTTTATTCCTACCTTTCTCTATGCCCCTTATTTTCACTGGTGGTTTTTCTTCACTTATTACTTAATTGGCATTGCAACTTAATGTAAGAGTCATCAGCTTTTTGTCTTTTTTTTAAAGATAAAAAATAATTGTACTGACTTTTATACAATAGTAGTTGTACTTCTATTATCCCTTGAGAAAATATATATGTATATAGATAACAGACATACTACTTTGGTAGAGCCATATCATTAATATACACTGATTTTAAAAGCACTTGCTTTGAAAGATCTCACTCTACTGTCTTCTTTAATCATCACAACAACATATATATGCTTGGATAAGTATAAGGCAGATAAATGAAGTAAATCTTGCAAGGAAGCAATAACATTTCATAAATTTACCTATTCTCAAGGGTACTTTTTTTTTTTTTTTTGGAAATGGACTCTTACTCTATCACTGCTGGAGTGCAGTGGCGTGATCTCTGCTCACTGCAGCTTCCACCTTTTGCATTCAAGCGATTCCCATGCCTCAGCCTCCGGAACAGCTGGGACTACAGGGGTGCACCACCATGCCTAGCTAATTTTTGTATATTTAATAGAGGTGGGGTTTCACCATTTTGGCCAGCTGGTCTCGAACTCCCGACCTCAAGTGATCTGGACACCTCGGCCTCCCAAAGTGCGGGGATTACAGGTTTGAGCCCCTGTGCCCGGCCTCAAGGGTACTTTTGACCATACCTAAACTTAGGCAGTAACTTTAGATTTGCCATGCTCTATAAGTTTTTACTCCTCTCCACGTACATTTGAATGATACTACATTTATGGGGAAAATATTTGACACTTCATATTGGTGTAGATGTGTTTATTACTTGTGTTAACTCCAGGTGTAAAGGAAAGGGTAAATAGCTGATGGAGCCTTCATTCTACTGGCTCTGCAAATGTAATAGATGTGTGATCACAGGCAAGTCATTTTTATCTGTGTCCACTACGGTTTCCTCATCTGTCAAATAGGCAAAAAATAGCTCTGAAAAACTAAAGTGTCATCAATCAAATAAAATATGGTGTGTGTGAAAAATCTTTGTAAAGGATAAAGGACACTACAAATAATAGTTAAAATTGTTAGCCTTTAGTTATCAAAGCATATGTCATGAATTCAGTTCACGGGGATCCTTGCCCACTTGTGAATAAGAGGGTAAGAGTTGGTATTTAAAGAAAACAACTGCAGAGATATGATACAGATATGTAGCTATAGATACATCTCACTGAGATTTATATGAGTTAGAGCTGGAGAAAATCCAAGCCATGTTACCGTCTTCCAGTATCCACTTCTCATGGGCTCTCAAATACCGGACAGTTGCCCGTTGCCTGCAGTTCATCTTGCCAACTGGTTTTGTTTTGATTCTTATTATTGTGTCTCAGGCTGTAATCTCATCCAAACCTGATTCTGAGACCAAGTTCTGTGTCTTCTTGCCTTACCCTCTGCTTTTGACCTCTTAAACTGAGCTTATTTTAAATGGCCCAACTTGATTACACTGTAGATAAAACTAAATACTGTGACTCTGAGAAAAAGTAAACTTTATTTGTGCTACAAATTATTGGCAGCTTCAACTCTGATGAGTAATTCCCAGTCTTTGTCCCTTGCTGACTTCTGGACTTTATGATCTCTAATGACTGGTTATTTGTTTTACTTATTTTTATTTTTTAGAGACAGTGTCTTGCTCTGTCACCAAGGCTTGAGTACAGTGGTATGATCATACCTCACTGCAACGTTGAATGCCTAGGTTCAAGCGATCTTCCTGCCTCACCCTCTCGAGTAACTAGAACTGCAGGTGCATACCACCATGCCCAACTAGTTTTTAAAAATATTTTTCATAGAGACAGGGTCTCCCTGTGTTTCCCAGGCAGGTCTCAAACTCCTGGCTTTGAGCCATCCTCCTGCCTCGGCCTCCCAAAATGCTGGGATTACAGACATGAGCCACTGTGCCTGGACTAATTACTGATTATTTGGATTTCCTGTGACTTCATCTTCCTTTTTCTCTTCCCACCACAGCCCTTCTGCCCACCATCGTCATTGTGAGATCTCATCTTTTCAGTTACCTGGGATATAGACTGTCAAGGAGTCCTGATTTTTTCACTTTTTAAACAGAAGACATTTTACTTTCCATGCTATTGCAACTGTTGAAAACAGGAGGATTTAAATAACTAGGAAACTTCAGTTAAGGAAAAGTGGGGGGAAAGGCTAAGTTTATACCACAAAGTAGGAAGAATATCCACCAAATATTTTTTGACTCAAACCAGAATCAATTGGGGTAGACTTTTCAAGCTCGAGAATGAATTCTCTGAAAGTGTCACCACTCTGAAAAGCCCACTCGAAGATTCTTTGGTAGATATGATAAAGATGATTTAAAGGGCTTCCACTGGGCCCAAGACACATTTTGGGCACCCCTGCAGTAACTCAGTTCATTTATCCTAAGTGGCAAGGGGCGTGGAATTGATAAATCTCATTGAAACACTGCACTTTCTGCATTCTAGCCTTCGAATATATCTTGAAGTGAGAAATCACCAAGGAAAATACAGCTGCACAACCCACTTGCAGGTGGAGACTGAATTCAGCTGAGAGAAACAACAGATGGGTCTCTAGAGAACCCATGACAGGCTTCACTGTCAGCCATGCCTACCTCATGCTCTATGAGGCAAGGCAAAAACTAAGGATGGGATCTGCCCCCTACTCCTCAGAGAGGTTGTATCATGAAACTCAAGTTGAAGCTACCAACTGTTTCAGGTGGCCAATCTCTTACAATGCTATGGATTTTGTAAACAGAGGGCCTGGGTAGTACCTGCCCTTCTCAGAAAGTGACAAATGGCAAAAAGGAACCAGCGGGAAAACTATGAATAGTTACCACAACCCAACATCTCTGCCCTCCTACCCACCTCTGTCCCCCTACAAAAGAAAAAAACAGAATAGCTATCAAAAGAATATCCCAGGAAAGACCAGACATTCTCCATGCAAGCAAATAAATTAGAGAACTTGAATTCTGAAAAAGAGCTCAAATAACTAATGATGAGATAAAAATGAAAACTATGCAAAAAGTTACATATCAAAGTATATAAGGGATCAAAATAAGGTAGATCTAATAGAGATGTTAAATATGGTAATTTTGAACAATACACCTTTTCAAGAAACTCTTGAGTCATGTATGGAAACTGGCTGTCAAGCCAAAAGAATCTCAAATTACAAAATTAAAATGGAATATCTAATTAATTACCTGGAATTTTTAAAAAATATTCTTAGGTCAAGGAAAAAAATGACAAATGTTTATAAGGTGGCTCTAATAAAAATATGTATTATAGGCAGAATTTTGCTATACTATATGTATAGCAGAGACTGGCTTTGCAGCCATACTCTGTTTCATCCTCAGTTTTGCTGCTTACCAGTTGTGTAACCTTGAGTAAGTTGTATAACCTCTCAGAGTCTCAGTTCTGATGGATTTAATAAATGTAAAGAAGTACATGGCACATAGTAAGTGATCAAAAAATATTAGCCATTGCTAGTATTTTCCAAGATGGCCAGTGTGGCTAAATGGAGTAAACATGGGAGAGTTTTATATGAAGTCAGGGGCATGGAAGCACAGATGTAGGACCTTGTGGAATATTACAAGGACTATAAGCAAAAGCCATAGGGCTTTTGAGTGAGATGGGAAGCCACCCGAGATTTTGAAGAGAGGAGTCATATACTCTGACTTCCATTTTAAAACGATCCTCTGGCTAGTGTGAGAGGGGAGAGCTGAGGCAGAAAGACTAGTTAAGGAAGCGGTTGTGCTAATCTGGGTTATCTGTGACTGGAATGGCCTTGATGGATGGGATGGTAGTAATGGATGCAGTGAAAAGTGCTTGGGTTCTGGATATATACTAAAGGTAGAGCGAACAGAATTTGCTGATATATTGGGTATGAACTGTGAGAGAAAGTACCTGGCCTAAGCACTGGAGAGAGGAGTTACCATTAACTGAGGGATACTTGTTATTACCAAAAAAACAAGGCTAAACCATAATAAGAGAATAAATAGTCTTCCCAAAATATGGTTGGACTCTGAATTCTCCAAGGAGTTAAGAGCTGTACTTAACTCATAGCTGACCTCTGTGGGAGTCAATCTGCACCCACATCTGAGTTGGATTGGAGCCTAAGCTGACTCCTGGGGACCTCTGTTCACTTTGTTCATGGGACGATAGCACCCAGCCTATGGGAACCTTCAGATGATTGGACAGTGGACAGTCGCGCACATCTGGCAGATGGTGCGGGAAGAAACTGCGAGGTGACACTTTCTCCACTGATAGGAGTATGGGATGAGAACTCTCTCTTGTGAGATCGCCATTCAAGTTGGGGAATACTGAGCCTTGCTTCTGGGGATCAGCTGGCTTCCAGCTTTCAAAGAGGGGCTAGGAGCTGTCCTTGGTGAATATGGAGAGGAGCAAACTGAGTAAAGGCAATTGTCGGAGGAAGGAATTTGTCAAATGAAATTACGTTCATTGTGTAATCTCACCTTTTTACTACCTCATTCAAACAATGATATATTTGATGTGATTGGATTTGTTTGGGCATATTGGTGGAGAAACTAGATTCCCTGTACAAGTTGACACAAGGCAGAATTGGAGCCACAGAGACACTGGCATTACTGTTTTTGGTATTTAGTGACTTGTGAAATCACAGGTGACTTTTGATAGAGCAGACTTAGGGCACTATTGGGGCAGAAGCCAGACTGCAGTGGGGTGAGCAAATGTGAGTTCAGAAAGTGGAGATAGTGGAGGCTGATTTGGAGAAGTCTGGATGAGGAGGAATAAGGAGATGCCTTTTTTTTTTTTTTTTTTTAAGGATAAACCAGAACATTTTTTCCCATTAAACATACATATATTGGGGTACCTGCCCACATCCTTTTTAATCCGCCCTGGCACATTGCTTCTACTGAGTTGCATGATCTTGTCCTCCCTCTGATGCTTCCTCACAGGGAAGAGTTGCCTGTTCACAATGACCTATCTATGCACTGTGTGACTTGTTTGGATTTTCCTGTATGAATTAAAAGACAGACAACAGTTTTCAGTGAGTCGTGGACAGTAAATAAAAAATCCATGGGCTACTCTGGGCCATATGGAGAGGAAGTTAAAGGAAAGCCTGCTGCAGGACAAAGGTGGGCGAGCAGATGTGTGGAAAGAAGATAAGTCCCTAGAGATTCTGTGAGAGAGAGGTGGCCTCGATCTGAATCCACCTCTGCACCTTCTGAGCCCTGTGGCCTTGCAGTAACCACTTCCCCACTTCCTGTTATTCAGACTGGTTTGAAGGGATTTCACTTTCTGCAGATGAAAGGACCCTGACTGAAGCAGTCTTCTTGGACTTCTTCATCTTCAGCCCCTTTTTGCTCAGATGTGTTGTACAGATAAATACCAGAGTGTATGAAGGTGCTGTCTTCACCACATTATTATTTTCTCTTTTTAGAGACACGTTCTTGCTCTGTCGTCCAGGCTGGAGTGCACAGGCACGATCACAGCTCACTGCAGCCTTGCACTCCTGGGCTTGAGCAGTCCTCCCACCTCCGTCTCCCAAGTAGCTGGGACTACAAGTGTGTGCCACCACACCTGACTAATTTTTCAGCATATTTTGTAGAGACCGGGTCTCACTATGTTGGCCAGGCTGTTCTCGAACTCCCGGAGTCAAGCAATCCTCCTGCCTCAGCTTCCCAAATTGTTGGGATTACAGGTGTGGGCCACTCTGCCTGACCTCCACCAAGCCATTGTTCTCCCGCTCACAGCTCTCTACTACACAGTGAAGTATAAAATCAACAAGCCTTTCACATCCTGCTTCATCCTACTTTCCAAACTTTTTCATCATATTTTCTGTTAACTTTACTTCTGCCAGACTGCCTGTACCTGCCATTCAACATACTGTATATCTACACCCTTAGGCCTGGCTTACATCATTCTACTTGCCAGTGATCTAGGCCCTTTGTATTCAAAGTGTGGGTCAAGCAGCAGCACGGACATCACCTGGGAGCTTGTTGAGAATGCAGAATCTCAGGGCCCACCCCCAGACCTCCTGAGAATCTGCTTTTCAATAAGATCCCTGGATAATTTAAATTCACCTTAAAACTTGAGAAGAATTGGTCTCTGCTGCCGGTGCAAATATCTCTTCTGCTTTAAGTCCTAGCCTAGGGGTTCTTTGTCGCATTATATTACTTTGTGACCGTATAGTGATAGTGGTTCACCTCAACCTGAATTCCTGTAGCACGAGAAACGAATAGTAATAGTTTGAGTACTTGCTATGAACTGATCACTAGAGTAAGCACTTTATATGTGTCGCTTAATTACTCCTCACAACAAACCTGTGAGGTATATTTATCACCATTTTATGGATAAAGGAACCAAGACTTGGAGAGTATCTTGCCATGTTCGAAGAGCTCGGGTCAGAGCCAGAATTTGGATTTAGATCTTTCCGATTCTTGAGCCCACAAAGCATACATATCTTTATAGAATCAAGACTGAGAAAACCAGTCATACTAGAGCATATGACTCTGAATGAATACCTCAGAGTATTAACTGTAATGACTTGTCATTATCATGTTGCTAACTTACAGCTGTGAAATTATCTGTAGAGGAAATTAACAATCCATTAAAGAAACTGATTACTTTATGGCCAACCCATGCATAGCCTCTGCCACTTCTTAATTTTAGTGTTTTCGCCATTTTGAGGTGGAACATCGTACAATTTGTCGCCTGTGCTTCTATAAAACAGAGACTTTTAAGCGTTTAAAAAATACTACATAAAACTGCCACAGTGCATTGCACATAATAAACATATAACAAATATGTGCTGAATTCATTTGATTCTCACAATTAATTGTCTCATAATCATCCCTGATTCAATCTCTAATAACATATCCAAAACTGAATTCCTGGGCTTTCCACCCATGCCTACCTCTAAACCCAGTCCAGCCTCAGCTTTCCGCATCTCTGTCTGTAGCAATTCATTCTTTTAGTTATTCATGCCCAAACCCTGAAGTCTACTCCATTTCCCTCACAAATCCTTTCTAATCTGTCAGGAAATCCCATTGAGTCTTCTTGCAAAATATATCCAGGATCTAATCACTTCCACTGCTACTTCCATCCAAGCCACTATTATATCTTACCTGGTTTATCAGTTTGCTAGGGCTGCCATAGAAACTACTACAAACTGGGTATCTTAACGGAAATTTACTTTCTCACAATTCTGAAAACCAGAAATTCTGGAGACCAAAATTAAGGTGTTGGTAGGGTTGGTTCCTTCTGAGGGCAGGATTTATTCCAGGTTTTTCTCTGGCTTGTAGATGGCTGTCCCCTCCATGTGTCTGCTTATATCATGTTATGTATGTATCTGTTGTTCAGATTTCCTCATTTTATAAGGACATCAGTCATAGTGGATTAGGCCCACCCTAATGACCTCGTCTTAAAACCTCTGTAAAGACTAAATAAGTCCAAATAAGTCACTTTCTGAGATAGTGGGGGTTAAAACTTCAATATATCAATTTGAGTGGGTAGGGGCACATTCAACCCATAACATCAGGACTGTTGCAGAAGCTTCATACCTGGTTTCTCTGCTGCTTCTCTTGTCTCCCAGAGCCCATTCTCCACACAGCAGCCAGAGTTATCCTTTTAAAATGGAATTCAGGTCATATGTCTCTTTTGCTTAAAATTCCCCAATGCATCAACATTGGAGTGAAAGCCAAGGTCTTTACAATGGCCTCACAGGCCCTATGACCTGGTCCCCGTCACATATCTGACTTCATCACCTCCTACTCTCCCCTCACAGGCTGTGCTTCAGCCCCCAGGCTTCCTTGCTGCCCCTCTAATGTACCAGGCAAGTTTCCTTCCATGTCATAACACTTGTATGTTGTATTTCCTCTTCCTGGAATATTCGTCACCCAGGTATAGGTGAGTCTTGTTCTCATTTCCATCAAGTCTACTCAGATGTTTCTGACTCAACGCAGCCTTCCTGACTTTCTAATTTAAAACGTCATCCTCTGCCCCAACATTCCTTACTACTTAACTCTCTTATGCTTTACTTTTCTGCATGGCACTCACCCCCTTCTGGTGTATTATAATAGACGCTCACATTTACTTTTTGTCTGCCCATTCTGTTAGAATATGGCTCAGCGGGGTTCTCTGTTGCAATCCCAGGGTCCAGCACACTGTCTACTAGCAGACAGTCAATACATAGGCTAAATAAAAGAATCCTGTTTTAGAAATGTTGAAACTGGAGGACAGAGCAGTCAGGCATTTTTCCAGGTTACACAATAAATTAACCTGACAGAGCTTGGAGTAGAACCTTGGATGCCTCTTGGTTCAAAGCTCTGTGTCATAACCAGACCATAAATATTTTCTTTGCTATAACGACCTCAATATATATGCTAATTAAAGCTTAAAATACAGGTATTAAATTTTTATTTAAAAGTCTGTCTCCTGCTTGCAAGCTGTTTCTTTTTGTCTTTCAAACAGTGTGTCGCTCTTGTTGCCCAGGCTGGAGTGCAGTGGCATGATCTCGGCTCACCACAACCTCTGCCTCCCGAGTTCAAGTGATTCTCCTACATCAGCCTCCAGAGTAGCTGGGATTAGGCATGTGCCACCACGCCAGGCTAATTTTTTGTGTTTTTAAAATAGAAACGGGGTTTCTCCACGTTGGTCAGGCCAGTCTGGAACTCCCGACCTCAGGTGATCCGCCTGCCTCGACCTCCCAAAGTGCTGGGATTACAGGTGTGAACCATGCGCCTGGCCTCTTTCTATCTTACTAGCCAATTTAGATCATTGCATCATCAGTCTAATTAGTCTAACCCTAACCCGCGTTGCAAGTATCATTAACAAGGCTCCCAAATACAAAGCATTTCTCTGTTGACTCAGTGGCTGCATCTGGACTGTTAAGTGACACCAGTAGTGTTTTTTTATTAAGACAATTATAATTTGTATAAAGTAGTACATAAACATGATTGAAGAAACATTATGGAAAGTCCTGTAATGAAATGTCCCAAACTCTCAAGGATAGTATATTCTTCAATCCTTACCCTGACCCCAACCGCGCCCATGCTTTTCCCTGAACCTGGCTCTCTGGAGCTTTCTGTCTTTCTGTTCCAGGACCGATGCACAGCTCTCATTCTGTGACGTTACTTTTTTTGGGTAGATTCTACTGTTTGTTTCCTAGATCTCACGTCTTCCTCTTAGATTATTTCCTTATTTTGCTGGAGCTCATCCTCAAGTAAGTTCTTGAGAAAGGGTTATGGGAAGTAAATTTTGTGAGTACTTGAATGTTTGAAAATAAATTTATTCTACATTCATGCTTGATTGTCATTTGCCTGGGAGCACAGACCCCACCTCTCTAAGAAGTGCCAGTGACAGTGGTGTGGCTCCCTGGAGGACTCAGTCAGCCACAGGTGAGTGACTGGAAATAGATGGGCTTGCCTCCTTCAGCTGCGTGTCCTTCCTTCCCTACCTGGCCTCTGATTCCTCACTCCCTCTGTCCTCTGTGCTCTCCGTAGCCTTTGGAAATGTTGACCTTTCTTTCTTTCTTTTTTTTTTTTTTTGAGACGGAGTCTCGCTCTGTCACCCAGGCTGGAGTACAGTGGCACAATCTTGGCTCACTGCAAGCTCTGCCTCCCGGGTTCACACCATTCTCCTGCCTCAGCCTCCCAAGTAGCTGGGACTACATGTGCCCGCCACCACGCCCGGCTAATTTTTTGTATTTTTAGTGGAGATGGGGTTTCACCGTGTTAGCCAGGATGGTCTCCATCTCCTGACCTCATGATCTGGCCCCCTTGGCCTCCCAAAGTGCTGGGATTACAGGCGTGAGTCACTGCGCCCAGCCTAGAAATGATAGCCTTTCTGACCCCTGACTCGGCTTCTGTCCCATCCCAGTGGCAGCTGTCTTCCCTGTGGCTTTCTTTCTTGAACTTCACTGCTACCCTCAGTTCATGCGTCACGGACACTTTAATACACTCGAAGATCTTAGGAAGGAAAAGTATTGCTGCAATTACAATAATTTAATAAAAAGGAAAGTACAACAGAAGTAATTAATCCCTCTGCCTGTAAAGTTGTCTACAGGCAGACAACTTTCCCCTGCTACTGCTCAAAAAAAACCGTAAAGCTGGAGAATTCTAATACAAAGCGCAATGAACTTAAATGGAAATGGTTTGCAATTGAAGAGATTTATTTAGTTGGCAGAAGGATTATTTCAAATAAGGGGCTTCCTCCATAGATTTATGTGGTTAGAGATGAGTGAGTGAGTGAGTGAGTGAGTGAGTGAGTGAGTGAGTGGGTGGCAGAGCTGTTTAGAGCTCAGGAGGTGGAGCCACAGCCAGCAGAAGACGAAATGAAAGGCAGACCACCCAAACATGGTATGATTGTGCATGGGAAAGTGTGAATGGGTTTGAGAACTGGTTAGAGAAGATATGAGGGATCTTCCATATAAGGGAAGATGTAAAGTAGCTTGACGGTATGGAGGGAGAGAGGATATGTTGGAAAATGCTGTGCTGTGAGCCCCCCACTGCCCCTGCGTAATGTGCTGAGTGGGTTGCTCAGCGTCCTGCTGCCTGGCCTACCTAGCAAGATCTGAAGGGTCAGGGGAGAGGAGCGGGGTGGGGTGGGCATGAAGGTGGAGGGAGAGCAGCCGGTCTGGGCAGTGCCTGGGAAGCACTACCCTCCCCTCTGCTGGCCTGGATGGTCTACAGTCTGGATCCTGAGCACTGGATGTAGAATCTGGGTGAGAGGAAGGCCTGGGGTCACTGAAAAGAGATTTTGTCCAAGAGGGTGGCCTTCTAGGATGAGGACTGCTCAGAATTGTAGGGGATTCCAAAATTAAGAGGGAATTCTAGAGTGACTGGGTGAAGGAGAGCCACCCTGAAGGGGTGTGGGGGGTAGGTGGCTCAGCAGGAAGAAAAAAAAGCCTAAGAGGGAAAGAATCTGCCAGAAGCATCTGCCCAGCCCAGAGAGCTTGGCCACCACCAAGACACAAGTAGGAGCTTTCTCTCCCTGATCTCTATTCCTTCCTTGTCGCACCCTCTGGATTTGCCATGTAGCCTTCAGAAATGGCTTTCAGCCATTGTGGACGTGGGCAGGAAGGGAGAAAAACAGCACATCTTCCCCGCAAAGCAGGCCACCCACCTGCCAGCCTTAGCTTAATAGAGGAGGGCAGAGGGAAGTGAGGTGAGTGAAGTATTCATTAATATATTGGACCAAACATTTCAAGTTTGAACTGAAGATGAATGGTTTCAAGTAACCGTAGAGATCTGTATATTTAGCAGTGGTGAGAAAGGGCGTGGGCTTGCTCTCATTCCGAGGTTATGAATAACCCTCCCCTCACTGTCTAGGTTATAAGGCAGAGTGGAAAACAGAAGAAGAAGAAACATGGAGTTTGAGTGCACCTCAGTGATTACGCCACATCAATGTACTTGCAACAAGAGCTTTGGCAAGATTCTTTTATGGCTACACCCAAAGCCTTGGGTTCCTCCAGCCCCACTTCCCATAGTTCTCAGGAAAGACTCAATGAAGTTGGAGAGAAGCAGAGGGAAGGGCAGTCCAGTGCTCTGCACGGTGGTGGGCCAGGGCCAACAGGGGAGAGGGCAGACTGATAGGGGCCATGTGGATTAGAAAGAAAATATTCATTAGCACTTCCGGAAAATTCTATGATGAATACACAACACGTTATTTTAGATCTCATTAAATGACATATGTTCTAGTTAGAAACCTGTAGAAAACAATAAAAATTTAGAACAACCTAAATGTATAGAACAGAGAATAGAACTGAGTAAATCGGAGTTTATTCATATGATAGAACAAGATGCAGTCATTAAAAATGTTTTCGAAGATAATATGAAAAACACACCTGATACATTATGTCAAAACATATGAAATTGCCGTTTCCATATGACAAAATGGCTGAATATTAACAATTTCTTATGGTTTAATCCAGTAATAAAACTTTCTACAATACAGTACTCCAATTTTGAAGGGAAAAAACTACATAGAACTACATAGAAATACAACTGAGTGTCTTCTGCGTGCTAAGTTCATTATTATCTCAAATCCTCAGAAGCCCTGTGGGATGGCTACTATTCTTACTTCCACTTTACAGATGAGGAAACTGAGTCTCAGTGGATTTTGAGTAATAAATGTGATAGGCTTATTGCAAGTCCTGAGTTTAGTAGTGAGCAAGGAGAAAGTGACATTTTTTTCACCTCCCCTGTCACTTCAAACCCACTCCCTTCTTTCCCATCAGGGGATGTTACAGGTTCCATGGTTTTCCTGGGTGACCACAGACAGGCTTCTTCTCACCTACACAGCCTGGTCCCCTGGTGCCTCCCCAGGAGTCACGTTCTAACTCCTGGACACCACTTGAGCTTCCTTCCCTTCCTTCTTCCCCTTCCTTCCCTTCCTTCTTCCTCTTCCTTCCCCCACTTGACTTACAGAGAGTGGAACATGGCGTCCTCTCCCTGCCCGCCTGAGCATGCGAACCCAAGCTTTAAGGTCTCTTAGGCATCCTGGAGGTGGTTTCCATCTTCCAGATGGCTCATGGGACACAGAATGCTTGTTCTGCTGTGGACTTTTAGACAAAACTCTGAGACAACTGGAAGAGTTGCACCTGACACTCTGTTAATCTTGCAAAGGATCACAAAGAAAATGGCAAGGCTGGATCTGAATGTAAGTCTCTCTGGCTCAGTAATGTCATCTGCCTCTCTACAGCAATTTAATTTAAATTAATTTAAAGGGAAATGGTTTGAGGCCAGGCAGGGTGGCTCACGCCTGTAATCCCAGCACTTTGGGAGACCGAGGTGGGCGGATCACCTGAGGTCAGGAGTTTGAGACCAGCCTGGCCAACATGGTGAAACCCCATCTCTACTAAAAATACAAAAATTAGCCGGGTGTGGTGGCACATGCCTGTAATCTCAGCTACTCGGGAGGCTGAGGCAGGAGAATTGCTTGAATTCAGGAGGCAGAGGTTGTGGTGAGCCGAGATCGTGCCACTACACTCCAGCCTGGGTACCAGAGTGAGAGTCTGTCTCAAATAAAAAAAAAAAAAAAGAAAAGAAATGGTTTGTACTTGGCAGGAGGATTTCAAATAGGGAACTTCCTTCATAGAGGTATGTGTTTAAAGATCAGTCAATGAGTAGTAGAGCTGTTTTGAGCTCAAGAACATGGAGCCACAGCTAGGAGAAGATTAAATGAAAAAAATTCTCAAAAAAGAAAAAGGAAAATACCCCCACCAAGATCTCAGTCACATTCCAAATCAAGATCCCTCACACATCTCGCTCACTTTCTCATCTTCAACTTAGATGGTGCCAGAGATCCCAATCAAGATCCTATCTAGAAGGCAGAAATCTCCAGGAAGAACTCCACTACCCAGGCCTAGGAGAAATAGCTGTGCAGTGCGAGGACGAACACATTCATCAGCATTCTTGTCCAGGAGTAGCTCATCATCCTGTCCTGTCATTTCTGGTCACCACCAAAGAAGGCTCCCAAAAGGACATCTACTCTCTAGTTAAGGCCATTAACTAGTGAATACACTAAATGCCATTGAATTGCACACTAAATGGGTGAATTGTATGGTATATGAATTGTACATCAATAAAGCTGTATATACACTCTGTGTGTGTGTGTGTGTTTTTATATATACACACAACAGAAATTCTAAGGAACCAAGTAATAAATCTAAGAAAAATTGCCAAATAATGAAGAAAATAATATGGTTCATTTAAAAACACTTAAAAGGTAAGCTAGAAATATGCCATATTAATAGATAGGAAGAATCATGTAACAAAAAATGTCAGTTGTCCTCAAATTCAAAACAGTATGAATACAAATCTCATTTGTATTTTCAGGAAACTTGACAATTCTAAGATTTAGGTGGAACAAATAGAAATAACCAAGACAATCTAGAAGAAGAAAAAGATGGGAATGGTTCCCCTATCAAGACTTAGGATGAAACTTTGCTAATTAAGACAATATGTTGTAGTGCAGGGATAGAAAGTTGACTAATGGAACAGATTAATGAGCCTAGAAATGGACCTGTCAATCTTCGGAAATTTGATTTATGGTGGAGAGGACAATGCAGATCAGTGGTGGAGAAGGAACTGTTCAGTAAGTGGTGCTGGGGCAATTGTCTATCCACTTAGAAAAATATGAAATTGTATGTCGATTTCACACTATATGTCAATATAGATCCCCAATGGATTAAGGGTTTAAGTGTGAAAATAAATATTTTAAAACTTTCAGCCTGGGCAACAATGTGAGAGACTGTCTCTACAAAAAAAAAAAAAAAATAATTAGCCAGCTGATGTGTGCCTGTAGTCACAGCTACATGAGAGGCTGGGGTGGGAGGATTGCTTGAGCCCCGGAGGTCAGGGCTGCAGTGAGCTGTGATTGTGTCACTGCACTCTGGCCTGGGTGACAGAGCAAGATCCTGTCTCAAAAAAGAAAAAAAATTTTTAGAAGAAAATGGAGGACAATATCTTTATTACCTTGGGATAGACAAGGATTTCTTAACTAAGACATAAAGGAAAATATTAAATTTGACTACATTAATGTTAAAAAATTTCTGTTTATTAAAGGACATCATAAAGAAAGGGAAGAATCAAGCCGCAATCTGGGATACAACTGCAACACATATAACTGACAAAAGATTAACATCCAGAGTTAGCAAGAACTCTTGTACAGCAAAGACAAGACAACCCAGTATAAGAACAGGCAAAACGCTTGAGCGGACTTTTCACACAGAGGAAACACAGATGGTAAATAATCACGCTCAACCTCATCACTAATCAGGGAAGTCTAGCTCTCAACTAGAAATCATTTTATACCCAGCAGATTGGAAAAATTAAGAAGTTTGCCAATCTGAGTTTCGGAAATGATGTAGATGAGAGAAACTCACACGCACGACCAGTAAGAATATAAATTGGTACATTGGAAAACAACTTGACATCATTTTGTAAAGCTGTACGTTTTATATCCTATGACAGAGCAGTTCGACTCCTAGTATATTCTCTAGAGAAGCTCTTGTACATGAGCATCATGAAACGTAAAAGAATGTTTAATACAACCCTGTTGACGAAATAGTGAAAATGAGTGAGCATGGATGAGTCTTAGTACCAGAATGTTGAGTGAGAAAAGCTAATCTCAGAAGACTACATACCTAATGAGACATTTTTATGAAGTTCAACAAGAAAAATGAAACCCTATATTGTTTAGTGATACATATGTTATGAAACTATATATACAAGTGTATATGTATATGACTGTATATATAAAAAGGTAAGGAAATGATAAAACCTAACATTCAAGAAAGAGGTTATATCTGGTGAGATCACAAGGTTGGGATATAAAAGGAGTACATAGATAGAAGCAACGGTAGTGTTTCTGTTCTGCTGCTTCAATTTCATGGCTTAATAATGGACACTTCATTTATTATGCTGTGTGACACATTGCATATATTCTTGTTTATATATTAAATGCATTAGATAAGATACACATGACAAATGCTTGCTTTAATTCTGGACTCAGATATTACTGTGCACATCAGGTGGCTTTGGTGGGTAGAATGAGGAGGGCAGCCTACAAGAGCTCATCAGTACATTAGGGCCTGAGGCCCTTCCACCCGAAGAAGAAGGAGCCAGCTCCTCCATCCCCACATCAGGGTCTAGGATTCCAAAAGCAAAGAGGCATTTTCAGTAAGGCTTGTAGTTTTTCTCTCACTTGATCTGCTCTTAGCCCATGTCTGTGTCCTAAAGTGAGAGAGGCTTGTAAGTAAACAGAAAAAGGTCCGTTATCAAAAAACCTCACAAGTCTCTGGGGTAAAATCTGCCCTGATTTGGAACACCTGTAACTGAATAGTGTGTAAAAAGGAAAGACAGCCATTTCTCCCTCTTTGCAGAGCTCCAAGTGCACTGTGAAATGTCCGAGGTGAAAGCGATGGCCCAGGATGACCTATCAGGAGAGCGCAGGTCTGGGGAAGTGGCCCTCATGCCTCTTTCATGTGACAGTGCCCCTTGGACACTTTAGGTGCCAACAGAACTCTGCCGGGTAGAGGCTCAGTGCCCAGGGAGTGTCATGTGAGACCAGATCCTGTGTATCCACAAGAGCAAGTAAGAGAATGTTAGCCAAAGCAATCTGGAGCAAGAAAAACAAAACTAGCGGCATCACACTTTCTGATTTTAAAGCTACACTAATCAAAACAGTGTGATACTGGCATAAAAAACAGACATGTAGACCATTGGAACAGAATAGAGAGCCCTGAAATAAACTCACTTATATGTGCCCAACTGATCTTTGATAAGGGTGCCAAGAACACACGATGGAGAAAGGACAGTCTCTTCAATAAATGGGGCGAGGAAAACCATGTATTCACATGCAGAAGAATGCAATTGGATCCTTATCTTGCAGCACATAAAAGTATCAACCCAAATGGATTAAAGATGTAAACATAAGACCTGAAACTAAACTACTAGAAGAAAACATATGAATAAACATTCTTGGTATTGACCTGGGCAGTGATTTTTTGGATGTGACACCAAAAGCATGGGCAACACAGGCAAAAATAAGCAAGTGGGACAACATCAAACTAAAAAGCTTCTGCACAGGAAAGAGAATAAGCAACAAAACGAAAAGGCAACCCAGGGAATGGGAGAACATATTTGTAAACCATACATCTGATAAGGGGCCAATATTCAAAATATACAAGAAACTTAAAACTACTCCGTAGCAAAAACAAAAAAACAAAAAACAAACCAAATAACCCAACTAAAAAAATGGGTAAAGACCTGATTAGACATTTATCTGAAGAAGACATACAAATAGCCAACAGGTGTATTAAAAGGTTCTCAACATTACTATTCATCAGGGAAATGCAAATCAAAACCACAATGAGCCAGCACCTTCCATCTGTTAGAATGCCTGTTATCAAAAGGACAGACAAAAACAGGTGTTGGTGAGGATGTGCAGCAAAGGGAATACACACTGTTGGTCGGAATGTAAATTAGCACAGCCACTGCGGAAAACAGTATAAAGGTTTCTCAAAAAATTAAAAACAGACCCAGCATATAATCCAGCAATTCCACTTCCGGGCATATATTCAAAGGAGATGAAATCAGTGTGATTTCTCAAAGTGATATCTGTACTCCCATTGCAGCACTATTCACAACCACCAAGATATGGAAACAACCTAAGTGTCTGTTGATGGATGAATGGATAAAGAAAATGTGAGATATATATACACACACACACATATATGCAATTAATACTCTATTGTGTGTGTATATACATATATATTATTCATAATATATATGTGTATATATACACATCAGCCACAAAAGAGAAGGAAATCCTGCCATTTGCAACAACATGGATGAAGCTGGAGGACATTATGTTAAATGAAATAAGCCAGACCCAGAAAACAAAGTACTGTATGATCTCACTTATATGTGGAATCTAGGAGGTCAAACTGAGAGAAGCAGAGAGTAGAATGATGGTTGCCGGGGGATGGGTCAGAGGGGAGTAGGGAGACACTGGTCAAAGGGTACAGTTTCAGTTATGTGGGATGGATACCTTCTAAAGAGCTATTGTACAGCATGGTGACTACAGTTAATAATACTGTGTTGTTATATATACTGAAATTTGCTAAGAGCAGAGATGAAGTGTTGTTACTACACACACACACACACACATACACACACACACGAGTAACTAGGTGAGGTGTGGATATGTTAGCTTGATGGTGGCAACCATTTCACAATATATACATATATCAAAATATCACATTGTACACTTCAAATGTATACATTTTTATTTGTATACCTCAATAAAGCTGGAGAAAAAAATAATAATAATAAAGAGAAAGACCCTTGGAAATGCCTTGAGGTACTTGGTGACGGTCAATCTTCTGACCTCGTCTGTATCCACAACCCAGGTTATATTTCTATTTAAGAGAGTGAGGTTGGATTTTTGTTTACTGGATTATACAGTGTTAGCATTGGTCGTAACTTTCTCTCTGTCTCTCTCTCTCTCTCTCTCTCTCTCTCTCTCTCTCTCTCTCTCTCTCTCTCTCTCTCTCTCTCTCTCTCTCTCTCTGTATCTAGCTCTGCTTCCCTCTCTTCCCATCTCCGTTCATCCTTTTAGTAGGAATATTGTGCTGGTCTTGGTTTCCACGCTCTCTTTCTCCCCATGGCTCCCTCACTGTGCCTTGGCCTGAGCGAGCATGAATCACTTCTGCTGGGCTGTGCTCGCCGTACTGCTTTTGTTCTCAGAGCTGTGATGTGAATGCGACTACTTTAGTGTTTTAATTTTGCCCTTCCTCTGATATTGTGCTTCTTAACTCAACATCTTCTAAACAAATCTCTTAAGAATCTCTACACAATTGTTAGTGTTTTATGTGTAAATGCCAAGGTTAACAAACTGCTGTGAGAAATTTAATCATAAACTGAGTAAGCTTATTTGAAAATTGAAAGTGGTATTTTATTTGCTCCTAAATATATTTACACATAAAGAGAACATAATGTGATGCCAGACCCCAAGAGAGACTGAGCACATATTAATTGATGCTGATGGCAAAAGCTTAAGTGTATCATTTCATTCAAACTAGGCAGATCCAATTTAATTGAATAATGCAAATCTCTACACAGCTAATGGTTGACAAGCCTTAACAATAGTCACTTAGGTCAGACAATAATCTAAATATGAAAGTTTTGAAGCACTTCTTAGAGATCATTGCAATCAGTTGTCCTATAATGTAAGGATGTACTACTGTCTTCAACAGGCAACATGGCCTTTCAGAGTTCAGTTTTCTTAGATCAGTTTGAAATGAGATTGTCAGATCAATACATTGAAACTCTGAAATGGCAATCTCGCCATTCAAACGATTATAGCTGGCTGTTTAAAACTTGCATTTTGTAAGGTAAACTTTTTACCATGGGAAGTCTGGAGACATCCTTAGATTTTAGCAGAAAGCAACAGCTTGGTTAATTACGTGAACTCTGTTGGGCTACTTATTAGAATACTATTAGGTTTGTGTCAACATGATATAAACATTGATTGCTGTCTAATCTCTGTGGATCTGGAGAATTAATGTTCTGATTACAAAAAATACATGTGTGGTAAGAACAACCCTGCTGTTAATAGGAATAATTGCTGTGAATATTTTTGGTGGTAAAACTGGTTTTGAACCTTCAAGATCAGTTTTAAAGACCTGAACATGAGAGGATAGCAAAGAGAATACACATTTCTTTCTAGTTAGAGCTTTTGTTAGGTTTAGCTGCCTTGTGTTTACTTACCAGGTTTTTATTCTTTGCTGTATTGCTGAACAAAAAAAAAAAAGAAAGAAAAAGAAGAGAAGGAAGGAAGGAGGAAGGAAGGAAGGAAGGAAGGAAGGGAGAAAGAAAGAAGAAAGAAGATCTGGAACCAAACCAATTTCCAGTGGCTTAAAAATAGACTTGTTAGCGTATTTGAATATAAAATTAGAATTCAAATTCAAAATATCAAGAAGATGAATTGTTGGCAAAACAAGTAAAAGTATGTTTATTGGGAACAAGATTATATTTGAGTGGAAAGCCTAAGGGAGTGAAAAGACCCATGGATTAAGAGTGAAAAGATGCCATCCTGGCTAACACGGTGAAACCCCGTCTGGACTAAAAATACAAAAAACTAGCTGGGCGTGGTGGCGGGTGCCTGTAGTCCCAGCTACTCGGGAAGCTGAGGCTGGCGGATCACGAGGTCAGGAGATCGAGATCACAGGTGAAACCCCTCTCTACTAAAAAATACAAAAACAAACAAACAAAAAAATTAGCCCGGTGCTGTGGCGGGTGCCTGTAGTCCCAGCTACTCGGGAGGCTGAGGCAGGAGAACGGCGTGAACCCGGGAGGCGGATCTTGCAGTGAGCCGAGATCGCGCCACTGCACTCCAGCCTGGGCAACAGAGTGAAACTCTGTCTCAACAACAACAACAACAACAACAACAACAACAACAAAGTGAAAAGATACAGGTTCTAGCACTGGCTTGAGATCCTGAAAAATTCACCAAACCTTTCTTGGTCTCAGTTTCCTTATGTGTGAAATGGCTGAGACCTGGTAGTCTGTAATGTATCTTCCCAGCAAGAAAAAAAATATTTCCCTGAAGCAAAACTGGGAAAGGATTCATGACATACAAATACAGAAGAATTGCTAGGGTTCCTAGTGGTAGAGGAGATGACCATGTCATATCAAAGAAGATTGTTCTTGTGCTGAGAGGCAGCCTTAGGGCATCTCTCTTCATTAGACGCCCACTTGTGTCCCTCGGAATCACTCTCTGCTCTTCAACCCTGTGGATGAAAAACGATATGGGTGAATGTCTCCAACTGTTGCTGAACGTGTCTACATTTCACCTTCTTATCACTGGGCACTCCGCATGCAGTCAGCTATTTTGAGGAGTGCAACTGTTGTACTCTGTAGGAACCTCAGGCTTTGGGCTGTACCAAACGCTGTCCTGCATTACAGAAGTGCCGCTTCATGTCACCCATGACCCCGGCACAGGTTGAAGTGCCGTGTGTTTCTGAAGATGCCCCTCCAGAGCATGACTTTTCTCATCAGAACTTTTCCTCTAACCATGGCCCTTGGGATCATTTGTTAGTTCACCTTTCCTCTTCCCTGTTCCCCGGAGATGCTGGGAATCTTTTCTACCTGGATCCAGGGGCTGTCTTTTGGGCCACAGTATTTTAATACCATATATGTACCCTGAAGCATGCTGTCCTTTTAAGTCTATATCTATATCCATATCTATCTTTTGTAAAATCTCCAAGAGCATGTATAAATGTCCAGGACACTTTATATTATTGGCGCTGTTTACCTGGTTTGCATGTTCTGAGCACAAGAATCTTGGGGGTAATAGAATAATTACCGGGGTCTTTAATAGAAAGTCTGGTTTGGTTGCAAGAAGAAGAAAACTCCCAACTCAATTGGCTTAAATGAAAAGAAGATGTATCACATATAACAAGAAGTCTGACTCCAGTGTTGACTGATTCATGAGCTAAACACATCATTGAGAACCCGGGGTAGGTAAAGTAATAATCCAAGTTCAAACCTCTCAGCATCCTCGCTTGTCCTCATCGTTGCAAAATAGCTGCAGCAGCTCAGTCATCACATGTCATTGTGATCATGTCAGCAGAAGGGGGATTTTCCTGTGTGTGTGTGTTTCTTATTGTTAAAAAAAAATACCCTTTTTGTATTGCCCTCCCCAACTACCAGATTTTTATTAGTGTTTCAATGACCAGAGTTGTATGCCCATGCCCTCACCAGTTACTGGTAAGAGGAATAAAACTATCGTGGCTCCTATTTATTTTTTATTTATTTATTTTTTTAATCATGGCTCCTATTTAATTGCTGTCTTGTTTTATTTCACAAGTTTATTCATATAGGCATAATAAGAGGTGTTAACTAATACATAAATACCTTTTTTGGGGGTATGGCTAACAAAGCCAGAGCCATATGATATTGAAGCTTTAGAATGAACTTTTTTTCTGGAGGCTTTGCACAGTCCCTAGAGGGATAGATTTCTTATATGTGTGAGAAGAATTTGTATCATTGTTATTAGCACTAGTTTCTCTGAGATCCTCATATTGGTTAATATTTCTGGCCTGCTAGGAAATGAAGGTACTGTCTGTGAGGCCTAACGTCACAAGTCATCTAGTAGACAGGTTTCCTAGGAAGACTTTGTGGATGTCATTCCCACATGTAAAATATAGGCTTTGTTCTTTAATAGTGAGCTTATCATATCGAATTAAAAGGAACTTTTGGCATAGGCAATACCCAATTATATTCTGGTAAGAAAGGGAAATGATCATAAGTATTAATTCCCTCCAGTGGTAAGTAAGCTATATCAATTTCTTTAGCTATTTTTTAAAATGTATGAAATAGAAAATTTCATTGTGAAAAATAAAGAAATTAGAAAGTGCACTATCCACATTATTTAATCTTTGTTATTGTTTTGTTGACGAGGCCAATGAATGCACGTCCTACTCTATAAAATTGTTATTTTAAAGTTGTCTTGATGACATATTAGCTTATAATTTATATCTCATGGGAGAAGATCGCTCATGGGATTTTTTTCTTTTGAATTTTGACAGTTCCTTTGGGACAAAATACCAGGTAAAGACTGCTTTATTCTAGTATGTGAGTAGGTATAAGCTGTTAAACTAAGGGTGAAGGATAGATTAAAAATAACTTTTTCTAATGTAGATTCAAATAAAATATTAATCATAGTGCAAACAGTTCATTTAGTCCTAGGTAAGTTTTGTTATGCTGAGCTTGAGCTTTTGATTTTTTAATAACAGTTTAATGCCATGAAGTTCAGTTTTTTAAAAATGTACAGTTCAGTGGATTTTAGTATATTCACAAAATGCTGCATTAATCACCACAGTTTTATTTCAAAACATTTTTATCACCTCTAGAAGAAACCTCTGCTCACTTTTCCCTTCCCTCAGCCCATGGCAAGTACTAATTTACTTTCTGTCTCTATGTATTTGCCTATTCTGAATATAGCACATAAACGGAATCATAAAATACAAGTCTTTTTGTGCCTGGCTTCTCTCACTTAGCACAATACTTTTAAGATTCATCTGTATTATATAGCCTTTATCAATACTTCCATTGTATGCATGTACCACTGAATTAGTTTCCCATGGCTGCTATGACAAATTACCACAAAATTGGTTGCTTAAAACAACACGCATTTATCGTCTTACAGTTCTGGGGGTAGAAGTCTGAAATCAATTTCTCTTGGTAGAGCTCAAGGGTCAGCAGGGCCATACTTCCTCTACAGGCTCGGGGAGAGTCCATTTCTTCACCTTTTTCAGCTCCCGGTGACTGCTGGCATTCCTTGGCTTACGGCTCCTTCGTCCGTCCTCCAAGCCAGCGTGTAGCATTTTGCTTCAGTTGTCACATTGTCTTCTGTTCTGTAGTCAAATCCTCCTCTACCTCCCTCATATGGGGACCCTTTGGATTACATTGGGTCCACCTGGATAATTCAGAATCTGCTCCCTATTTTAAGGTTCTTAAGGTAGCCAGGCATGGTGGCTCATGCCTGTAATCCCAGAACTTTGGGAGGCTGTGGCAGGGGGGTTGCTTGAGCCCAGGAATTCGAGACCAGACTGGGAAACATCTCTACAAGGGGGAAAAAAATAGCCAGGTGTGGTGGCATGCAACTGTAGTCCAGCAACTTGGGAGGCCAAGGTGGAAGGATTGCTTGAGCCCAAGAGGTTGAGGCTGCAGTGAGCCAAGATGGTGCCACTACACTCCAGCCTTGGGTGGCAGAATAAGACCTTGCCTGAAAAAAAATTCTTAACGTGATCACATCTGCAGAGTGCTTTTGCCATGTAAGATAAAAACCACAGGTTCCAGGGATTAGGGCCACTGGAGGCCACTATTCAGTCTATCAGAACCACAGTTTGTTTATCCATCATCAATTAGCGAGCATTTGGTTTGTCTACATTGTTGCTGTTATGAATAAGGCTGCTCTAAACATTCATTTACAAGTTTTGTGTGGACAAGTGTCTTCAGTTATCTTGGGTGTATACCTAAGAGTAGAAATGTTGTGTCACATGGAAACTTTATGTTTAACTTTTTGAGGAATTGCCCAACTATTTATTTATTTATCTATTTAGACAGAGTCTAGCTCTGTTGCCCAGGCTGGAATGCAGTGGTGCAATCTTGGCTCACTGCAACCTCCGCCTCCGGGTTCACGCCATTCTCCTGCCTCAGCCTCCCGAGTAGCTGGGACTACAGGTGCCCGCCACCACACCCGGCTAATTTTTTGTATTTTTAAGTAGAGACAGGGTTTCACCATGTTGGCCAGGATAGTCTCGGTCTCTTGACCTCATGATCCACCTACCTTGGCCTCCCAAAATGCTGGCTGCACCATTTTCCATTTCCACTATCAGTGTAAGAGGGTTTCAATTTTTCCACATCCTTACCAACATTTGTTATTGTCTGTCTTTTTGATGATAGCTATTTCAGTGGATGTGAAGTGGTGTCTCGGTGTGGCTTTGATTTGCATTTCCCTGATGACTAACGATGTTGAGCATCTTTTCATTGGCTCATTGGTCATTTATCTGTCTTTCAAGAACTATCTATTCAGGTCCTTTGCCTATTCTAAAAGTAGGTTATTTTGTTGAGTTGTAACAGTTCTTTCTATATTCTAGTTATAAGTCCCTTATTAGATATAGGATTTTCAAATATTTTCTACTGTTTTGTACGTTGTCTTTTCAATTCTTCATGTTGTCCTTTGAAGCACAAAAGTTGTTAGTTTTAACGAAGTTTACCTATCATTTGTGCTTTTGGCATCCTGTCTAGTACCATGGCGACCTACCATGGTTCAGACCAATGGGAACCACCCCTTTTGACACATATAGCTGTGTGGGTTTCTTAGAAAAGCAGGGCTAGAACAGGCGTGGTGGGTTACGCCTGTAATCCCAGCACTTTGGAAGGCTAAGGCCGTCAGATCATGAGGTCAAGAGATCAAAACCATCCTGGCCAACATGGTAAAACCCCATCTCTACTAAAAATACAAAAACTTAGATGGGTGTGGTGGCATGCACCTGTAGTCCCAGCTTCTCAGGAGGCTGAGGCAGGGTGATTGCTTGAACCTGGAAGGTGGAGGTTGCAGTGAGCCAAGATCGTGCCACCGCACTCCATCCTGGAGACAGAGCAAGACTCTGTCTCAAAAAAAATTAAAAATAAAAAATAAAGAACATGGCTGGCCATCACCAGGGTCCCCTGCAGGTCCCCCAGGTCAGGCAGTTCTTTATCACAGTATTTGGATGGCTTTTAACCTCAGAACTCTATAAAGTCACAGAAAAATTACTTCAATATGACAGAACCCAAACTAGGAAAGAAGATCTCTTTGAAGTTTATGTTACACACAAACAGGTACTCTCTCAACCATAATTAGACACAGCAAACCATAAATAAGACACAGTGGAGCTCGCATGTCACCTTCCATCTCTCTCATGAGGGAGCTGGAGGGTGCCTTCGTCAGTGTGGCTGGGCCTGGTTTCTGGTTGGATCCTGTCCAGCCTGCTCCTCTGTGAGCTCCCTGACTTGGGAGCAGTCCTGTTCTGTACTGATCTCACCCAGCAAGTTGCTTCCTCCTTTTGAGCCTCTGTTGTCATGTGTATTAAAGTTTTGGCCTCCACTTACTCTCAATCTGTGTTCACCGAATCAACTGCCCAGGGCTGTTGCTAGTGTCACATAACCTGGGAATGGCTTTACAAACAAAACAACACCCGTTCCTGGGACTCGCGGTTCCTTTCTAGTCTCTGACCTGCATTCGGCTGCCTCTCCATTGCATCCCTGCTTTAGCCACAGGAAGGGTGCTTTCTGTTCAGTATCTTTTTTCTTTAATTAAACAAAAACAAAAACTTCCGAATTGGATCTTTTCTTGTAGGGAAACGCAATGTCTGTCATTCCTGGGGACACCCCAGTGGGCATCTCTGCAGCTCCTGTAGCTCGCCGTGCTCACCCGTTGTGGTATGTCTACTGCGCACTGGTGGGACGAGGACCCCACAGGGCCTGAGAGTCACGTAGTAGGTCTTCAGCAAAGGCTGACTGAATGAGTACAGGTTCATGATGGAAACTGAGATCCTTAGAAATGGAGTAACTCTCTCTAGTGGCAGAGGACGAACTAAGTGGCCTTTTTTTAAGTGAGTACTGATCAACCTTTGGGGGAACAGATAGCCAGTTTCATTATAATTCATTTTGCAATTGATTGGAAATACTGAATTTATTATTCAGTTTATTGATGAAATGGAAGCAACAGTCCCCTGCAGCGTGTGTGTCTCTGTGTGTGTGTGTGTGTGTCTATGTTTGCTGAAGGAGGTGGCAATGTATTTAATGGTAACTTTCAGTATGCAGAGCAGACATTTTCTGCTATTGGTTTTGATTTTCTTTTATGTTACTAGATACATTCTTAACACAATCTTAATGTAGTTAAGTCAGCTTATAACAGCTACGGGAGAAAATAGGCTCCTAGACAGCACATTATAATTCCCCTTCTGAGAAAAGAATTACAGCAAAAGCTGGACCCAATTGTAAGAACATTAAACTTATAAAAGCAGGAAATTGCTTCATAGGGTGTACATGAATTAATATCCTCTTTGTACTGGTGGTTTTTCCATATAGTACATCACTCAGGCTCAACAACACACAAGTATGCTTTTGTACCAGCAAAGATTGCATTGCAAAGCTGTATCATCTAGTGAAAAAAAAAAAACAAAAGAAAAGAAAAGAAAAGAAAAATACCCAGAATAGTTTGGGCTGGTCCAGGAGCGAAGGACACTTTAAAGATTGCCTTTCTCCAGAACTCCTACCCTGCTCTCTGCCCTTTCTTGTGGACTGATGGCCTCTTGTGAGTTGGCAGGACTTACCTATCTTGATCTTCTGTTCCCATGTACAACTCGTGTTCTTACATCCAGAGGATCAGAGCCAGCCTAGACAGCCCAACACCATGCAGACAACCATGTCACGGACACTTCAACTCAACTGCAATGTCGATTTGTTTGCAAAGATGAGCCAGTACTGTAAATGCCAAGCAACATCACTCTGTGCAGCACCGTCAACCATCTTTGAACTCACCAGAAAGTACCTCTGAGACTTGCAGACTTTTGAGCATATTGCATTGATCATGTTGAAAGGTAGAGGCAAAAAGAACCTGTTCCTCCCAATGTAGCAGTTTTTATTCTTTTGATTTTGAATAAGAGTAACATTTTTTGGCCAGCACTTTGAAAATGGCCCTCTCTGAAGAATGGTTCTCTAGCATACTTATAGATGGGCGGTAATATTTTTACTTTGGAATGACCTGCAAGGAGCTCCATCTTCCAGAAGAGGTGGAAAGGGCATTGGCTCCGGAATTAGAAAAAACAGGTTTAGCTGCAGGCTCTTAACACAGGTGGCCATACTAATCTCTGTACTGTTCCAGTTTTAGTTCCAAGGCAAGCACAGCCATAGTCTTTTAATGTGTTTCCTGGCTTTACTAATAAATCCACATAATTGGGGAAGATTGAAAAGATTTAATATTTTTAAAATGCAGATCTGATTCTGTCACTCTCACCCCCACCCTGATTTCCTCAGTGGTGTCCCACTGCACTTGGAATAAATTCACACTCTTTGCCATGGCCCAACGGCCCTGTGCAACCTGGCACTTTCTACTCTCAGACCTCACTTTATACCTCCTTTCCCTGGCCTCCAGCTCCAGTTATAGTCTCTCTCTTTCCTAGAACACCCCAGGCTTGCTCTGCCTCGGGGTCATTGCACTTGTGAGTCCCTTTGCTCGGAACTCTCTTTCCCTAGAGCTTCAGCTCTTCATTTGCCTGCCTCTCACCCTTCAGATATCAGCTCAGCTGGGTGCAGTGGCTCACACTGGAATCCCAGTGTCCCCATGCGTTGGGAGGCCAACACAAGAGGATTGCTTGAGACCAGGAGTTTGAGACGAGCCTGGACAACATAAGGAGCACCCCCTCACTACAAAATTAGCTGGGTATGGTGGTGTGCACCTATGGTCCTAGCTTCTTGGGAGGCTGAGATAGGAGGATCACTTGAGCCTGGGAGGTCGAGGCTGCAGTGAGCCACTGCACACCAGCCAGGGTGACAGAGCAAGACTCTCAGAAAAACAAACAAACCAACCAAAAAACCAATCCCATTCCCTCACCAAAATTCAAATATCTAGCTCACATGAAAGTAGCACCTTTTCAGAGGTGAAACTTTTTTTTTTTTAAAGTCAACTTTTATTTTAGGTTCAGGGCATACATGTGCAGGTTTGTTACCTGGGTATATTGCATGATGCTGATGTTTGGGGTTCATAATTGACTCTATCCCCCAAGTAGTGAGCATAGTCCCCAATAATTAGTTTTACAACCACTGTCCTTCTTCTCCCTCCCCCTATATGAGTCCCCAGTGTCAATTGTTGCCATCTTTCTGTCTGTGAGTACCCAATACTTAGCTCCCACTCATAAGTGAGAATATGTGGTATTTGTTTTTTTGCTCCTGCATTAATAATGGCCTCCAGCTGCATCCATGTTGCTGCCAAGGACATGAATTCATTCTTTTTAATGGCTGCATAGTATTCCCTGGTGTATATGTACTTCATGTTCGTCATCCAGTCCACCGTTGATGGGCACCCAGGTTGATTCCATGTCTTTGCTACTGTGAATAGTGCAGCAATGAACATAACAAGCGCATGTGTCTTTTTGGTAGAATAATTTATTTATTTTTGGATATATACCCAGTCGTGGGCTTGGTCTAAGTTCCTTGAGAAATCTCTACACTGCTTTACGCATTGGCTGAAGTAATTCATGTTCCCAGCAACAGCGTATTAGCATTCTCTTTTCTCCACAGCCTTACCAGCAGCTGTTGTTTTTTGACTTTTTAGTAATAGCCATTCTGACTGGAATGAGATGGTGTCTCTTTGTAGTTTTGATTTGCATTTCTCAGAAGTCATTGTTGACCACCCTATTTAATGTGGGCCCACACCCCCAGTTGCAGTCACTCTCTACCATATTTTCCTTTTATTTACATCTTATCTCTTGTCACAATCAGAAGTTCTCTGAGCTATTTGTTTACATATTTGTTCTCTGTTTCCCTCCCCACGAGGTAAACTCAATGAGGCCAGGCATCTTGCCTGTCTTGCTTTCATGTCTTCAGTGCCTTGGGAAGTCTTGACATGTGGTCAGTGTTCAATAAATATTAATTGAAAAATTAAATAGGAGGTGATATGAGGAAGATGGTGGAGTAGGCGGTACTAGCCTTTGTCCTCCAACAAGAATTAGAGAGCTATCCATGAACAAAAATAGCGCCAGCAGGGTTCAAGAGTCCAGTTAAAACCCTGCTGCAACATAGTGGAGCGAAAAATGGAGCATACCCACACAGAAAAGATTGCTGGAGAGATCAATACGCTGGAGACAGCTGGAGACTACCAGGGACAAAGAAGAAGGGCAGGGGCTGTGGGTGTCGGCCCCCCCGCGGGTGCCACTGTGGTCTCATGCTTTGTGCTCTGTGGAGGACACTGACAGCTTTCGCCACTGCGGACCTCAACAGCCCCTGCAGCAGCTGTGAATACCCTAAAGTTTTCCCAGCAGAGGGAAAGTGCTTGTTGCATAGACCCCAGCAGCCTGCTTTGAAGAGGACATCGACAGCTTTTGCCACTGAAGTAGCCAACAGCCGTTGGTACAGTGGACCACCCGCTACTCCAAAAGAGGAAAGGAAACTGGTGTTGGACCATCCCCCCAAATAAACTGGGGTTGCACCCTCCTGAACTGGGGCTGCCCCCCCACCAAACCCCATGCATGCCCTGGGTCCCACCCAGAGTTACGGGCACTTTATATGTTCCTGTGCTTCAGACAACAGAACTGCTGTCATAGTGGGCTATAGACTGCATTCCAGACCCTGGAGCTCCTGTAGCCCGTGCTCCGGACCTGGCTCCCCAGCTGCTGTACTAACACCCACTCCTGGCACACCATCACCAACACTGCAGTGGAGAAGGAGGGCGGTGCCTGCATCCCAGGCACCAGTGCTGCTGCTGTCTCAAACCCAGGGGTCATGGTTCTTCCACAAGTACCTGAATTCCCAGCCCCAGCTCTGTGGCTACCTCGCAGTTACTGCACACCAGAGAGTAGTGCCACTGCCACCATGAACACACCTGCGAGCTGGATCTGGCTTCAAGAGGGATCTGTCACAACTTCATCTGTGGGAGAAGAAGAGATCAGGAAGACTCCAGCATCCTTCACCACCCCATAAGCCCTTGCTGTCTTTGTAGACCCCTGCAGCCTTGGCCACTGAGGACCCCTGCCTCTGTACAGTTCTGTCAGCTGAGGTGAACATTAGTGAAGATTATAGGGAAGGTCCTGGCCAAAGGGATCTCCTGGCACAATAAAAGGCAATAGTTAGTTCTTGCCTATCAATAATTACTTTATATGTGAATGGATTAAATTCTCTAATCAATAGACATAGGATTTAAAAAATAGGATCCAACAATATGCTGTCTACAAGAGTTTCATCTTAGCTTCAAGGATAGAAATAGGCTGAAAAAGATATTCTATGCAACTGGAAAGCAAGAGAGGGAAGAGGTAGTTATATCAGACAAAATAGACTTTTAGTCAATAACTGTAAGAGGAGACAAAAATGTCAATATGTAATGATAAAATATCAATTTATAAAGAAGACATAATGATTATAAATATATATACACCCAACACTGGAGCACCTAAATATATAAAGTGAATATGAAGAGATCTGCAGGGAGAAATGGAGAGCAATGAAATAATAGTAGATGACTTTAATACACCACTTTCAACAGTGGGTAGACCATCTAGGCAGAATACTAATAAGGACACATTGGACTTGAATTACACTTTAGACCAGGGGTGTCCAATCTTTTGGCTTTCCTGGGCCACATTGGAAAAAGAAGAATTGTGTTGGGCCACACATAAAATACACTAACACTAATGATAACTGATGAGTTTAAAAAAAAAATCACACAAAAAAATCTCATGTTTTAAGAAAGTTTGTGAATTTCTATTGGGCCACATTCAAAGCCGTCCTGGGCTACATGTGGCCTGCAGGCTGTGGGTTGGACAAGCTTGCTTTAGAACAAATGTACTTAACAGATATATGCAGAACATGCCATTCAAAAACAGCAGAATACCCATTCTTCTCAAGCTCGCATGGAATTTTCCTAGTATAGATCATATGTTAGGCTACAAACGAATTTTTATCAAATATCTTTTCTGACCACAATGCTATGAAACTAAAAATCAACAACAGGAAGGAAATTTGAAAATTCACAAATACATGGAAAGTAAAAACACTTCTGAATAACCAATGGGTCAAAGAAGAAATCAAAAGGGAAATTTAAAAAAATTTTTGAAATAAATAAAAATGAAAATACAACACACCAAAACATATGAAATATAGCAAAAACAGTTCTGCAAAGAAAGTTTATAGTGACAAATGCCTATGTTACAAAAAAAGAAAAACCTCAAACAAACAATTTAACTTTACATTTCAAGAAACTAGAAATAGAAGAGAAAAAGAAGCCCGAAGTCAGCAGAAGGAAGGAAATAATAAAGACCTGAATACAAATACGTGAAATAGACGCTAGGAAAACAATAAAAAAGATGAAGGAAACCAAGGGTGGGGCTTTTGAAAAGATGAAATTGACAAAACTTTAGCTTCTAAGAAAGACTCAAGTAAATAAAATCAGCAATGGAAAAGGCGACATTGCAACTGGCACCACAGAAATACGGAAGATTGTAAGAGGCTACTCTGAGCAATTATATGCCAACAAATTTCATAACCTAGAAGAAATGGATAGATTTCTTCAGGTATATTTCTTTATGTACCCACATAGGTACTTATAACATACAGAAATCTGAAGAAATAAAAAATCTGAACAGACCAATAACAAGTGATGAGATCAACTAGTAATAGACAGTAATAAAAAGACTCCATCCAAAAACTGTTAAACTAGTAAACAAATTCAGTAAAGTTGCAGGATACAAAAATCAACATATAAAAATCAGTGGTGTTTCTGTACATTAACAAGAAAGTATCCAACAAGGAAATTAAGAAAACAATCCCATTCATGATAACATTAAAACAAGTAAAATAATTAGGAGTAAATTTAATGAAGGAGGCAAAAGATCTGTACACTGAGAACTATAAAACATTGATGAAGGAAATTGAAGAAGACACAAATAAATGGAAAGATATCATGTTCATGGATTGAAATAATTAATATTGTTAAAATGGCCATACTACTGAAAACTATCTACAGATTCAATGCAATTTCCATCAAAATTCCAATGACATTTTTCATAGGAATAGAAAAAAAAATTCTTAAATTGATACAGAACCACAAAAGACCCCAAATAACCCAAACAAATTTGACAAAAAGAACAAAACTAGATTTTAAATTATGTTACAAAGCTATAGTAATCAAGACAATATGCTACTGCTACACCCCCCAAAAAACCTCAGACATATAGACCAGTAGAACAGAGAGCCCAGAAACAAACCCATAAATATGCAATAAAGTAATTATTAATAAAGGCACAAAGAATACACAATGAGGAGAGGATAATCTCTTCCATAAATTTTGGTGCTGGGAAAATGGAATATCCACATTCAAAAAGAATGAAATCAAACCTTTTTTTTTTTCTTTGGAGACAGAGTCTCTCCCTGTTGCCAGGCTAGAGACCAGTGGCACCTCTGCCTCGTCGGTTCAAGCGATTCTCCTGCCTCAGCCTCCTGAGTAGCTGGAGCTACAGGCATGTACCACCACGCCCAGCTAATTTTTGTATTTTTAGTAGAGATGGGGTTTCACCACGTTGGCCAGGCTGGTCTTGATTTCATGACCTCGTGATCCGCCCGCCTTGGCCTCCCAAAGTGCTGGGATTACAGGCGTGAGCCACTGAGCCCAAGCAAGCCCTTATCTTATGCCACACACAAAAATCAACTCAAAATGGAATAAGGATTTGACGGTAAGACCTGAAACTGTAAAACTCCTGGAAGAAAACATATGGGAACAGTTCCTTGACAGTAGTCTTGGTAATGAATTTTTTTGATTTGACACCAAAAGCGCAGGCAACAAAAGCAAAACTAAACAGATAGAACTACATTAAACTAAACAGATAGAGCTACATTAAACTAAACAGATAGAACTACATTAAACTAAACAGAACTACATTAAACTACAAAATCACAAAGGGCATATAAAGCACAGCAAAGGAAGCAATCAACAAAATGAAAGGCAGCCTATAGAATGGGAAAAATATTTGCAAACCATGTTTCCAATAAGGAATTAATATCTTAAGATCCATGAAGACTCATACAACTCAGTAGTAACAAAAGCCAAATCACCCAATAAAAAACGTGCAAAGGACCTGAGTAGATATTTTTCCAAAGAAGACATATAAATAGCAAAGAGGTATATGTAAAGATGTCATTAATCATCAGGGAAACAGAAATCAAAACCACTACGACATGTCACTTCATACCTGTAGGGTGGCTATTACAAAAACGTTAAAAGTTAAGTGTTGGTGAGGACATGGAGGAAAGCGATCCCTTATACACTGTTGGTGGGAATGCAAATTGGTGCAGCCATTATGAAAAACAGCATGGAGATATTGCAGAAACTTAAAAATAGAACTACCCTGGCCGGGCGCTGTGGCTCACGTCTGTAATCCCAGCACTTTGGGAGGCAAGGGCGGGTGGATCAAGAGGTCATGAGTTCGAGGCCAGCCTGGCCAACATGGTGAAACCCCCGTCTCTACTGAAAATACAAAAATTAGCTGGGCGTGGTAGTGAGCACCTGTAATCCCAGCTACTCGGGAGGCTGAGGCAGGAGAACCGCTTGAACCCGGGAGGCGGAGGTTGCAGTGAGCTGAGATCGTGCCACTGCACACCAGCCTGGGCAACAAGAGCAAGACTCCATTAAAAAAAAAAAAAAAATAGAACTACCCTGTGATCCAATAATCTCAAGTCTGAGTATATATCCAAAGGAAATGAAATTACTATCTTGAAGAAATATCTGCACCCTCATGTTCATCTCAGCATTATTCACAGAGGCCAAGATTTGGAAACAACATAAATATTAGTGGATGAATGGATAAAGAAAATGTAGTGTGTGTGTGTGTGTGTGTGTGTGTGTGTATATATTTCATTTTATGTATACACATACATTGTATATATAATGGAATATTATTAAACCAACAAAAAGCTACCCTGACATTTGTGACAACATGAGGATGTTATGTTAAGTGAAATAAGTCAGATCCAGAAGACAAATATTGCAGGATTTCACTTACATGTGAATTTTAGAAAAAAAAAAATTGAACTCATGGTAACAGAGACTAGAATGGTGGTTACCAGGGCTGGGTGGTTACCAGGTGGGGTAGGGAAAAAGGGTACAAACTTTGTGTCCTAAGAGGAATCAGCTCTGGATACCTGAACTACAGCACAATGGCTATAGCTAACAACAGTGTATTGTACACTTGAAATTCTCTCAGGGAGTAACCTTGTGTTACCAGGCACACACAAAAAGGACACCATGTGAAGTGATGGATTTATTTTATTTTAGTTTATTTATTTTTTATTTTTTTTCTGAGACAGAGTTTTGCTCATGTTACCCAGGCTAGAGTACAATGATGGCATGATCTCGGCTCACTGCAACCTCCACCTCCCAGGTTCAAGCGATTCTGCTGCCTCAGTCTTCTGAGTAGCTGAGATGACAGGCGCCAGCCACCACGCCTAGCTAATTTTTGTGTTTTTAGTAGAGATAGGGTTTCACAATGTTGGTCAGGCTGGTCTTGAACTCCCGACCTCAAGTGATCCACCTGCCTCTGCTCCCAAAGTGCTGGGATTACAGGTGTGAGCCACCACACTCAGCCAGAAATGATGGATTTGACTGTGGCCATCATTTTACCATGTATACATATATTAGAACATCACATTGTACACCGTAAATACACACAATGTTTCTCAATCATACCTCAATAAAGCTGGCAAAAAAGAATAAATTCAGTTCTATCATTTCTCTTCTTTTTAAAATTTTCACTGACTCTCCTGCCCTCATACACACATTTGCACAACTAGACACTTCCTAGCACATGTAGATATGTTTTTTAAGACTCTCATTCAATCCTCACTCATTGATTTACTACGTTATTCATTCATCCATTCACAAACCTACCTGTATACTTCTTTCTTCTATGGGCTCCTTGAGGACAGAGTGAATGCGTTTTATCTTTGTGTTCCAAGCACGTAGTGGGGATGTAATACATCTTTCTTGAATGAATGAATGAATGAATGTTTTCTCCAGAGAGCAGAAGTGAGCAGAGAGTTGGCAAGTGAATGGGAGGAGAGAAAAATATTTTTAAAATATTTAAAAAATCTTATATGATGCTCTGTGGCATTACATGTGCTTCCTTATATAATTACTGATTTGATCCTCACAAAATCCCACAAATGGGAGCAGATAATACTATTTCCCTCCAGAAACGAAGGGCCAGAGGCCTCGTGAGTTTGAGTCTGGACTGACAAAGTTAGCAGGTAGTGAATCTAAGACAAAAGCCAGGTTATTGGATTCCAAGGGCAGTGCCTTTTGCATCCATCTAGTGTGAGTGTGTTTCTGATATAACACAATGAGATGGATGTTCTCTTTTTCTTTTCTTTTTTTTTTTTGAGACAGAGTTTCACTCTTGTTGCCCAGGCAGGAGTACAATGGCGTGGTCTCGGCTCACTGCAACCTCCACTCCCAGGTTTAAGAGATTCTCCTGCCTCAGCCTCCCAAGTAGCTGGATTACAGGCACCTGCCACCACACTGGCTAATTTTTGTATTTTTAGTAGAGACGGGGTTTCGCCACGTTGGCCAGGCTGGTCTCGAACTCCTGACCTCAGGTGATCCACTCACCTTGGCCTCCCAAAGTGCTGGGATTGAGGGTGTGAGCCACTGCGCCCAGCGGAGATGCATGTTTTCTTGTGGCTGATACACATTTGAAGGCGAATCCACAGAGGACAGCTGACATTGCTTTAGGTAAGTGCAGCATCGCTGGAGTAACAGCGTCACTGCAAAAGGGCTGGGGGAAGACCCACTTAGGTGTACAAAGACATGGGGTTTTTGGCTCATTTGTTTTTAATTAAGATTCTCAGCCGGGTGCGGTGACTCACGCCTGTAATCCCAGCACTTTGGGAGGCCAAGGTGGGCGGATCATGAGGTCAGGAGTTCAAGACCAGCCTGGTTAACATGGTGAAACCTCGTCTCTACTAAAAACACAAAAATTAGCCAGGTGTGGTGGCGAATGCCTGTAATCCCAGCTACTCAGGAAGCTGAGGCAGGAGAATTGCTTGAACCCAGGAGGTGTAGGTTGCAGCGAGCTGAGATTGTGCCACTGCACCCCAGACTGGGCAACAAGAGCGAAACTCCATCTCAAAAAAAAAAAAAAAAAAAAAAAAAAAGTCTCAATTTCATTCCTTGACTAAAACAGGAGCTGAGAAACAAATGAAGCATAGGTCAGGATTGGGGTTAGCGTAGGGAAAAGAGTGGCAAGAGTGGGGCGTGGTGGGCTAAATGAAGCCAGCAACCTTGAGGACTAGAGAAAGCCGGGTGCTACTTAAAGGGACAATGAACCTTTGGTGGCAGGAAAGTGGCCAGAGTGCCTTGTGCCAAGGTGAAGGACAAAGTGAATGCCCCGAGGCAGGCACTGGGAGCCGGTGCGCCAATATTGGACATTCTCCACATCCACAGCAGTGTCCTGATCTCGGGAAGGCTCTGCAGGAAGCCCTCAAAGCATGGCTGTGTGTGTTTCCTATGGGCTCTTTTACTCTCTCTGTACCTCCAGCTTTGTCTTTGAACAAGCTGGACTATGGTCAACACTGGATCCTGAGAGCAAAATGCTGTGAAGTTGCAACCTCATTCTTTTCCTCCTTCATCCTTTGGGCAGGGTGCTCTCGCTGTGTCTTTGTGTCCTCTCTGGGTGGTGGATGCACCGGGATGAGGACCGGCCAGGGAGTCTCCCTGGAGCCCTTGAGGGAGCTTGGAACATAGACAAGTCCCCCTGGCTGTTCGAGGCCATTTCACCTTCGCCAGCGGTTCATCCCTGGGGGCTTGGCAGCAACCTTGCTCATGTTGGTTACTTTTTCCGAGCACTGGCCACCGCTGTGGCTGGTAAAGGCATTTTGGAAATCCGTATTACACCCACCAGCTTCACCTGTCCCTGAAATTTTGAGCCCTAAAATTTTCCTCACTTCTTCAAACAACCCCCAAATGTTGCTGCTTTTCATAATCCGAGATTTTTCCTAACTCTCCCTCTCCTTCATTCTTTTGCAGCACAAAATGCCGACGGGAATCACACCTTTGACATCCATCACTGCCCTTTCAACAGTGGCCCTCAAACCTGTCTGGAAGATGATGGCATCTGAATTATATCATTTATAAATCATTTATATAATACCAAAGTGCTGGGATTACAGGCGTGAGTGGGGGCAATTTTAAATTAAGAAAATTCTATCAATGAACGTAGTCCCTCCTCCCCGAATGGAGATGGAGGAATGATGAAATCCTGACCATGGAGCCCCTTGGGCTGCTGTTGGGAGGAGGCAATATTTTAAGGAAGAAGCAGAAAGAGGGTGAGAATAACATGGATTGAACACCTGCTATTGGCCAAGGCTGGGGCCTTAGAGTTTTCACCCAGGAGTCATTGCAGGTGGGCCCAGAGGACTGCAGAGAGTTAGAAATGGAACCTCCATTTCTAACTAATAGGAACCTCCATTTTTATTTTCTAGAGGAGAGCTGAGAAGAAGCTGGAAAATATTGTAAGAGCTAACACTTATAATACTGCTTATGTTACACCAAGCACTGTTTTAGGTGCTTACATATATTAATTTGTGGAATCCTTGCAACGCCGTGTGAGTAGGTGTATTTGAATTATCTCCATTTTACAGACAGGAAAACTGAGGCACAAAGAGTGAGTTAGTTGCCCAAGGTTAGCTAGTAAAGGTGGGATTTACACAAATTATGCTTTTTCACTGCTGCCTTACACCATCTTGCTGAGAACTTCTCCACATACCACCAGTGTGTTGGCTCATTAAGTCGTGTGTTTGTGTGAGTGTATGAGTGTGTGTGCATGTGAGTGTGTGAGCCAGGGGTGAGCTCTAAGTTCCGGTGGTGGCGAGACTGTTTTACTCACTGCTTTGTCCTCAGCACCTAGCACAGTGCTCAGGAAATGTTTGTGGAATCGATGCAGGAATAAATACACTTAGATTTTTCTAAGTACAGGCTCCTGTAGCTCCTTTGTTAGGAGTTATTTTGTGGCTGTCATTATGGCCCAATTTTCGTTTTTCATTTGGGTGAAAAATGATTTTGGCATTTAAACAGCATGACTTCATTATTGATTTTAAAAAAAAAATCTGTCCCTACTATCAAATTCCCCTCTTGGCATTTTGTTACTCTGGATATATTTAGAAGCATCTTTGTAGTGTTCTCCTTCTTTCTTTTGTATCTAGGATGCATTTTAACAAGGAGTATTCTATGTATGCAAAATTGTTGTATTTTTATTTTTGTTTATCTCCTGCACTTCATAATCGAGGTTAAGAGTATGCCATTTTGATAACAAAGAACTTTCTTACTATCTTTTCGACTGACTGAATAGGCAAAGGAAACACCATAATTGTGTGAAATGGTCTGATTTAGAAACCAATTATAAGGAATGTAATTATCTACTAATGGAATATGCATGTAAGTCCTTGGTTTGCTGCTTCTAATGTCACTGTAGACAAATGCGTAGCCAGGAGAAAACTCGCATAAAGTAAATTGAAAATCACCCATTTCTAGATTATGACTGAAAATCTCATGACACCTAACAACTCAGAATCAAAAAGAATACCTGTTTTTCACCTGCAAGTGTCTCACTGTGTGTGTGTGTGTATATGTGTGTAATATGTATGTTTATATGTGTATGTGTAAGTATGTGTTTGTGTATATATGTGAGATGTATATGTTTACATGTGTATTTGCATGTGATCTGTATGCATGTACATGTATGTGTATGTGTGTGTATGGGTGAATGTGTATGTGTATGTGTGTGTGTATGTGAGTTTGTATGTGTGTGTGTGTTTGTGTGTCTGTGTGTGGGGGGTGAGTCTGTATGTGTATGTGTGTGTATTTTGGGTGTATGTGTATGTGGGGGTGTGTGTGTGTATGTGTGTGTATGGGGGCGGGGGGCTGAGCTTGTATGTGTGTATGTTACGTGTGTGTGTGGGTGGGTGGGGGTGAGTGGGGCAGTAGGGGCTCAGACAGGGTTTTTTCTGGTTAAACCTTAAGGTCCACAGCTCCCCTTCTGTCTACTGATAATTCTTGATGATTTAATCTATACGTTTCTCTGGGCTACAAAACCGGAACTCTAAGGTCCTTTTTTTAAATTATAAGAACGAAAATAGAAGAAAGCCCCTTTGGTTCTCTTAGGAAATGCATGATTGAGGAACGGCCCGTTGTCCTCGTCAGTTTTCATAAGCCGTGCACAGTGAGACAAGGGAGCAGAGGCCTGGGAGCCGGCGCGCTCTGGCGGCTCCGGGGGAAGAAGCAGACTGTGCTTCCGATCGTTCGCCCTCTCCCTCCTCGGCAGAGCGCTTGGGAAACGTTTGCTTCAGCTGGAGCAGGGTGGAGAAGGCGGGGTCAAGCTGCACAGCCCCAGGGCAGCGGCGCCATTCTCCATGGCGCCAACAGACTGTGAGTGGGATGCTGAAATGTTTGGGTCCCATTTCCCACAGACGTTTGCCTCCCCCATGCCTGTGATCTCAGAGCAAATTCTCCTTATCCTAAGCCAACCAAGCTTACTTTATTAAAATATCCTTCATACCTTCTTGTCCCCACTGCACTGCTCCAGTCTCTTCACTTCCTGAATTTTGTCAATTCTAAGACACGTTTTGCGTACATTTGAGCATCTTTGAAATGGGGATGCTTCTTACAGTCAATGCTAGTCATAGTTTAATTGGTAGCGTGGGAAATAACATAATGGTGTGCTTTATAATCTGCGGTGCCCTGGCCGGGCGCGGTGGCTCAAGCCTGTAATCCCAGCACTTTGGGAGGCCGAGACGGGCGGATCACGAGGTCAGGAGATCGAGACCATCCTGGCTAACACGGTGAAACCCCGTCTCTACTAAAAAATACAAAAAAAAAAAAAAACTAGCCGGGCGAGGTGGCGGGCGCTTGTAGTCCCAGCTACTCGGGAGGCTGAGGCAGGAGAATGGCGTAAACCCGGGAGGCGAAGCTTGCAGTGAGCTGAGATCCGGCCACTGCACTCCAGCCTGGGCGACAGAGCAAGACTCCGTCTCAAAAAAAAAAAAAAAAAAAAAAAAATCTGCGGTGCCCTAGGTTTGATGAACTATAACAGCAACTCTATGGGCTTTGCAAAACTGCCTCCCTTTCCAGCCTTGTCATATGCTACTGATTCACACAAACCCTGTCCCGAAGGATGTTTTGTGATGACTTATTTCCCTGGAACGTACTTTCTTCCCGGGCGATCTTTGTTCTAGTTTTTCTCTGCCTCTGACGCTTTCTACTATAGCTTCGTGTCTGCCTATGGAAATCCGTCTTCTTCAGGGCCAGCTCAAAGGCTTATCACCACCTGGAGCCTCCCCTGATGATCCTATCCGGAAATCATCCCTTCCTGCCCTCAAATCTTACAGGGATTTGCTCGTGCTTCCTCGTGGCATTTAGAGGCTTTTTAAAAACTAATAATCAAATTATTTCTCTTTCTTAATCAATTCTTATTCTTATCTTTCTTGGTATTTGGAAGCAAAGATACATTTTTATTCTCAAACAGTTGATTTTTCGTGGGCAATGTGGTAAGGAATGCTGGGCAAAACTCATCTCCAATTCAGATGGAATATCTGCAGTCAATTTTATGCAGAACCTTTCTATTTTTTTTAAAACACTTTTTGAAGTATGATTGAGATATAAAAACCTGTACATACTTAATGTATACAATCTGATGAGTTTGGAGATGAGAACAGTCGGCCTTCCAGATCTACAGTTTCTGCATCTGGGGATTTAACTAACTCGAATCAAAAATATTTGGAAAAAAACATACAAATAATACATATAAAAACAATGCTGTATAGTAACTACATAGCATTTGGTATTACAAGTAATCTAGAGATGATTTAAAGAGTATAGGAGGATGTGCTTAGGTTATATGCAAATACTAGACCATTTTATATCAGGGACTTGAGCATCTACAGGTTTTGGTATCTCTGGGGGTCTTGGAACCAATCCCCCCTCAGATATTGAGGGACGACTGAAACCACCTTTGCAAAAATTATAACTAAGGAAATTATGACAGTGAAAGAGATCAGACCTAACTGACTCCATCTTGTTTTAACCTTTAAGCTGTCCTTTTTCATTCCTGGGCATAGGCTGAATTGACTTTGGGAAGGAGTTCAGTTTATGGATTCCTTAACTGCTTTTGTTCTGAAACAAAATGGATAATACCCTTTTTTTTTTTTTTTTTGAGGCAGAGTCTTGCTCTGTCCCTCAGGCTGGAGTGCAGTGGTGTGATCTCGGCTCACTGCAAACTCCGCCTCCTGGGTTCACACCATTCTCCTGGCTCAGCCTCCCAAGTAGCTGGGACTACAGGCACTGGTCATCTGGCCAGGCTAATTTTTTTTTTTTTTTGTATTTTTAGTAGAAACGGTGTTTCACTGTGGCCTCGATGTCCTGACCTCATGATCTGCCCACCTTGGCCTCTCAAAGTGCTGGGATTACAGGCGTGAGCCACCGCACCTGGATAATAGCCTTTTCTTGAAAAGACCTCTTTCTGGCCTGGGGACCAGTTTGCCTTTGCAGGACTAACAAATCAGCTACAAGATTAAAAATTACACTTTAGGAGTCATGCAACCTCTGGTTCCAAGAGTTTGAACCTCCCCAACTTGCTCCTGGGGATAACATCATTATTGTTAAACCTAAGAGCAATGCTTGAGGTATTTTGCAGACCCTGCACTGGATGGATTAGCTGACACCATCGAGACCGGTAATTTGGCTCAACCAGTTCTGCGACCCCACCCAGGAACAGAGGACAGCAAGAAAACCTCACTTCGACCCCTCACCGCCAAATTATTTTTAAAAACCCTACACCAGGACCTGTGGCTCATGCCTGTAATCTCAGCACTTTGGGAGGCCGAGGTGGGTGGATCATTTGAGGTCAGGAGTTCAAGACCAGCCTGGCCAATATGACAAAAGTTAGCCAGGTGTGGTGGCGCATGCCTGTAGTCTCAGCTACTCAGGAGGCTGAGACACAAGACTTGCTTGAACCTGGGAGGTGGAGGTTGCAGTGAGCTGAGATTGAGCCACTGCCCTCCAGCCTGGGTGACAGAGGGAGACTTTGTCTCAAGAAAACAAAAAACATAAAAGAAAAAAACTCTGGTCCCCAAATGCTCAGGGAGACTGAGTTGAGTAATAATAAAACTCTGGTCTCCCACACAGCCCGCTCTGTGTGAATTACTATTTCTTCATTGAAATTCCCCTGTCTTGATAAATTAGCTCTGTCTAGGCAGCAGGAAGGGTGAACCCATTGGGTGGTTACACATTTGGGGGCTTTCCTGGGACTGCCCTTGTGGTTACCTGACCATGGTTTGGTAGCCTCCCTCTGGCAATAGATCCAAAGGCCAGCCCAAGTGGCTGCCTAGTTCTCTTGGACTGGGGGCTGACTCTGTTACCATCTCTACCCATGGGGCACTGCTGACCCAATGTATATGGATTTAATTGCAATGGAGAAATAGTCCTGGGGAAACATCCCATAAGTGTAGCCCTGTCACAGGGTGTGTCTGTCTGTAGCCCCGTTGCAGGGTGTCAGTCTGTAGCCCTATCACAGGGTGTGTCTGTCTGTAGCCCCGTTGCAGGGTGTCTGTCTGTGGCCCCATTGCAGGGTGTCTGTAGCCCCATGGTGGGGTGTCTGTCTGTAGCCCCATGTGGGGTGTCTGTCTGTAGCCCCATTGCAGGGTGTCTGTCTGTAGCCCCATTGCAGGGTGTGTCTGTCTGTAGCCCCATTGCAGGGTGTGTCTGTCTGTAGCCCCATTGCAGGGTGTGTCTGTCTGTAGCCCCATTGCAGGGTGTGTCTGTCTGTAGCCCCATTGCAGGGTGGGTCTGTCTGTAGCCCCATTGCAGGGTGGGTCTGTCTGTAGCCCCATTGCAGGGTGTGTCTGTCTGTAGCCCCATTGCAGGGTGGGTCTGTCTGTAGCCCCATTGCAGGGTGGGTCTGTCTGTAGCCCCATTGCAGGGTGTCTGTAGCCCCATGTGGGGTGTCTGTCTGTAGCCCCATTGCAGGGTGTGTCTGTCTGTAGCCCCATTGCAGGGTGTCTGTCTATAGCCCCACTGCAGGGTGTCTGTCTGTAGCTCCATGGTGGAGTGTCTGATTTGGTGAGTATTGTAGGCGCTGTCCACAGCCCCTTTCTTCTCCTGATGTTGGCCTCTCTGGACGTGCTGCTGTCTCTTGGTAGCCTCTTGGGGTGTCTGTCTGCAGCCCCATTACGAGGTGTCTATTCGTAGTCCCATTACAGATGTCCGTAGCTGTAGCCCTGTTACAGGGTGTCTAATTGGATGGAGAATAGGGGACTTGTTTGGAGGAATCCTCTTGATTTGAAACTGGGTCTGGAATCTGTGTCTTGAAGGCCTTCTGTTCGTTTTTTACGTGTGTGCGTGCGCGTGCGCGTGCGTGCGTGCGCGTGCGTGTGTATGGGCGGAGGGGAACTTTGAAGGAATTGCTGATGAAGGAACGCCCAGCGGGCCTAACTCAGGGTGACTGCTCTTCCATTGTGCCTAAAGATGCCCATTGACTCCCTGGTGGGAGGTTCTCTCTCCCCACTGTGAGTGGATTAAAGACAACGGGGACCAACAGGAGAAGGTTTGAGCCTTGCCAGCTCGATATTGGGTGCTGAACCGGGTGACTAGGGTCTGGTTTACGTGTATTTTGCCTCGGCTGGGATGAAAAATGTTAATTCGGTTCCCCATGCAACTGCTGGGCAGCATCTTGCAAAAATAAGAATCTCTTGCCTCTGGTTCCGTAAAACAGAAAAGGGTGATTTTCTTTTGTAAAGTGGCTTGACCCCCACAGCCACGGCACAGGGAGCTGGGTCATCAAAAGCCGCTTCGTTCTTCTGGAAGCTGCAGAGAAAGGGAATCTGGAAACCTAGTATGCCAGCAAAAAGGGTAAGAATTTCTTACCGGACACGTTTCTGATATTTCTCTCTCTTTCAGTCTCTCTCTCTGTCTCTCTATGTGTGTGTGTGTGCTTGAGTGCAAACAGTAAACAACACTGTTTGTCTCCTCTGCAAAGGCAGACTGGGCCCCAGGCAAGAAGGGAGCCTTTTTGGGAAAGGGTTATTATCAATTTTGTTTCAGAGTCAAACCATGAACTGAATTTCTTCCCAAAGTTAGTTCAGCCTATGCCCAGGAATGAACAAGGACAGCTCAAAGGTTAGAAGCAAGACGGAGTCAGTTAGGTCAGATCTCTTTCACTGTCATAATTTCCACAGTTACAATTTTTGCAAAGGCGGTACACCATATAGCTGTGAAACCGTCACCACAGCCAATGCCATAAACCTCCTTCAAAAGTTGCCTCTTACTCTATTGTTATTTTAATGTGAATCTTTCCATTTAAGGCTCAATTGGAAGATATGAAAATATAAGTAATTAAGAATATTTTACCCTAAACATCTTATTAATTTTTCTAAAAATTCCAGATATATTTTTTCAAATTAAAAAATTTCAGGGAAAGTACAGAAATTAAAATATTTTAGGCCAGGCGCAGTGACTCACGACTGTAATCCCAGCACTTTGGGAGGTTGAGATGGGCAGATCACCTGAGGTCAGGAGTTTGAGACCAGCCTGGTCAACATGGTGAAACCCCTTCTCTACTAAAAATACAAAAATTAGCTGGGTGTGGTGGCAGGCACCTGTAATCCCAGCTACTGGGGAGGCTGGGGCAGGAGAATCACTTGAACCCGGGAGAGGGAGGTTGCGGTTGCCGAGATCACGTCATTGCACTCCAGCCTGGGTGACAAGAGTGAAACTCCATCTAAAACAAAACAAAACAAAAAACGGTTTTAATCTGAATTTTTTGTTCTTTCTTCTCCAGTTCTAAGCCTTTCATTTTTGGCATTGATGGGGCTAGGGAACGAGCCCATATTCTGAAGGATTTGCCTTAAATGCCAGGATGAATGTTTGGGTTCAGTTCTCCTTAGCTCTGAGAAGCCGTGGAAGGTTTTGAAGTGAGGGAGGTGGTTGAGAGTGACACCAGTTGGGTGGGGACTGTATTTTTCCCTGTCATGGCCACGGGAAGATGAGCATGGCAGCAAGGTCCTCCACACCCAGTCAGCCCACAGCGCTTCGACTGTGTGTCAGAGAGAGGAGGAACGCACGTGTTTGTGCGGAATGCGTACCTGGCACTGGGCTTTCCACACTGTATGTAAAAATGAGTAAAGCTTTTGACATGCCCTAGGTTAAAAGTGTCAAATGTTGAGTCTGAATGAACCAAAGGATGGGAACACAGTAAAAGTAGATAAATAAGATGGAGACATGATTTTAAGAGACTAAATGAGGAGTTCAGTTAGGCTCCCCAAGCAAATCTGTACTGTCTTGTGAACCCCAAAATATCTGAGTCAGGTCTCAATTTAGAAAGTTTATCCTCAGGAGGTCCTAACAACATGTACCCATGGTGGTCGGGGTACAGCTTTGCTTTTATACATTTTAGGGAGACATGAGACATCAGTCAATACATGTAAGATGTACATTGGTTCGATCCGATATGGAAGGGTGGGACAACTCGAGGTTGGCAGGGAAGAGTTCTTATCAGTAGAAAGGAATGTCCGGGTTATGGCAAGGGCTTGTGGAGACCAAGGTTTTTATCGTGCAGATGAAGCCTGTAGGTCGCAGGCTCTAGAGAAACTAGATCATAAATGTTTCCCATCAGACCTAAGGTCTGTGTTGATGTTAATGCTGGGGGTTATCTAATGAGGCATGTCCGCCCCCCTCTTTCATCATGGCCTGAGCTAGATTTTCAGGTTAACTCTGGAATGCCCTTGGCCAGGAGGAGGGGTCCATTCAGATAACTGGGCCCCTTAGAATTTTACTTTTGGTTTATAGTCTCAGCCGTAGATGAAAAACCTCTTTAAGTTGTTATCAGCATGTCCGCCTCAGTATGAATGAGTTTCAGTTTCCACAGAGTAGGTTTTAGAACAGCAGGAGTGGGGAGCTCTCTGCATCGCTGGTGTAGGGAAAGGACGGCTGGGGAGGAGGCTCCTTCTCCATGAGCTCAGAGCTGCCCTGGAGGAAGAGTCAGGGGCCAGGCCTGCTCCTGTTTTCTTCTGGGCAAGGGCTGTGCTTGCCAGGTGACCTGCAGGTCCCTGAAAAGCTGAGTTCCATCTCCAGCACCTCCCTTGGAGGACATGCAGTGAGTCAGCCACTGTCAGCCTCTGCTGGGTCTGAACGCACTAATAAGGTGGCCTTTGCAGCACACGCCTTGCACGCACCTTCATCAGCCCTCTTTCCACAAGTCTATTTATACCTGTGATGCAGCACATAAAGAAAGCTGGGTGAGTCACTGAGCGCCATGTTGAGAAATGGACTTTCTGTCATTTCTCCTGGAGACACTGAGAGTTAATATTGCACGGGCGGTGAGGCAGCCGATGTCATCCGGCAAATAAGTATTCCAGTGTGTTCTCACTCCCCCATCACTCAAGATTCTTCCCTGCAGGAAACTCCCAACAAAACAAAAGGGTTGTTTTCTTACTCCCTTAGGTGACAGCAATATTGAATCATTGCATTGATCTGTCTTCTTAGGGCTGGCTTTGTGTCTTTTAAGTGAGAAGGGATACACAGTCTAACCGCACATTTTAAGAGCTTTGCCTTGTTTTTCAGAGCACTGCATGGCAATGGTAACAAGCATATACTGTCCACAGAAGGCCTTGTGGTCTCCCCACAGAACGGTTTATTGGCAATGCAATTTTCTTAATTCAGCTCCAAAGCAATTAAACATGTTGAGCATCTGTTATGGGTAGTCATGGGGCGGGGGGAGTGCAATAATGAATAAGAAACCATGGTTCACTGTGAGTGTCATTCATTTCTTTATTCAACAAATCCCTGTTCTAGGCACTGGTGACACCACAGGGAATAATATAGAAAATGTTCCTGCCCACAATGTTGTTTTAGTATAGCGGGGGCAGGAAACAGCCTCATAGCAGGTAGTGATACGTCACAGGAAGCAGCGTGGCCCAAAAGACTTCTCTGAAGAGGGGACATTTGGGTACAATTTTGAATACATCAGTGAGTGAGTGTGGGTTACCTGGGGGAGGAAGCCCCTAAGTGAGGGCAGAGGCCCTGAGGTGGGAGCCTGTCTGTTGTGTCTGAGGAACAATGAGAAGACAGTGTCGCCAAGCTTAGGGAGCAAGAGGGGCTCTGCCGGCCGCGAAGGTCAGAGAGCCAGGCCAGATGGTGCAAGGGTTAGGGGCCACTTCTGGACCTGGATTTTATGTTGTTTCATTTTAAATTTGGCATTTGGGTTTTTTATTCTTTTTTTAGCATATGGGACTTTGAAAAGTAAAGCATTTTACTGCAGCATAACCAACACAGAAACAGACAAAATCCTCAATGCATAGACACAGCACTTGTGTCTCTGTTACACTTGTGTAACCAGTACTCAGTGAGAAATCGAATTTCACCAGCGCTCCCACCCTAGTGGCCTGTCTCAGTCACCCTCCCCTCCTAACGGAGAGCCACTACCTGATTTCTAGAAAGATAGACTGAGTCTGAACTTTATGTAAGTGGAATCATACAGTATGTACTCTTTTATATTTGGTTTCATTCATTCAGTGTTATGGTTCTGAGATTCTTTCATGTTGTGGGTTATAACTGTTCATTCTTGTTGCTATTTTCTATTGTATGAACATTCCACAGTTTATTTGTCTATCCATTAGGGTTGTTTCCAATTTTGGGCTATTACAAACACAGCTTCTAGGAGCATTCATCTATGTGTCTTTTGGTCAATATATATATATGTGTTTCTGTCAAGTATAACAAACCTAGAAGTGGAATTGCTGGTTCGTGGGCCATATATGTGTTCAACTTAGTAAATATTGCCAGATATTTCCATAGCGCTTGTATCAATCCACTCCCATCAACAGTTAATAAAAGTTCCTGTTGCTCCATAGTCTTGTCAGCACTTGGAATAATTCATATTGTTTTAGCCATTTTGATGTATATGTAGCGGTATCGCATTGTGATCTGAATTTGCATTTCCTTGATAACTCATGAAGTTAAGCACCTTTTCATATGTTTGTAGGCCATAATTAGGAAATCTACTTTTATGAAGTACCTGTTCAAATCTTTTGCTCAGGTTTATTTCTGTTAATTGACTGTCTTTTAAAAAACAGTTTATAGGAATTCTTTGTGTATGCTGGACGCCAAGTCCTTGACTGGATATTTATATTTCAAGGAACTTCTCCCACTCTGTGGTTTGCATTTTCATCTCTTAACGATATCTTTTAGGGGAAAATTTTTTTTTTTAACATAGCACATAGGTTTTGATGACAGGCCTCATAAGTAAGTTACGGGGTAATACTGGCCTCATAAGTGAGTTGGGAAGTATTTCCTCATCTTCTGTGTTTTTTTTTTTTTTGAGATGGAGTCTTACTCTATTGCCCAGGCTGGAGTGCAGTGGCTCAATCTCGGTTCACTGCAACCTCCACCTCCCGGGTTCAAGCGATCCTCCCTCCACAGCCTCCTGAGTAGCTGAGACTACAGGTGTGCACCACCACGCTCGGCTAATTTTTGTATTTTTTAGTAGAGATGGGGTTTAGCCATGTTGGCCAGGCTGGTCTCACACTCCTGACCTCAAGTGATCCACCTGCCTTGGCCTCTCAAAGTGCTGGGATTACAGGCCTGAGCCACTGCACTCTGCTCTGTTTTTTAAGAGTTTGTTAAGAATTGGTTTGAGTTCTTCAAATGTTTGGTGTAATTTCAGTGGTGAGGCCATCTAGGTTTGAGCTTTTTTTCTTTGTGTACAGTTTATTTATTACTAATTTAATCTATTCACTTCTTATAGATCTATTCAGATTTTGTATTTCTTTTTTTTTTTTTTTTTTTTTGAGACGGAGTCTCGCTCTGTCACCCAGGCTGGAGTGCAGTGGCGCGATCTCGGTTCACTGCAAGCTCCGCCTCCTGGGTTCACGCCATTCTCCTGCCTCAGCCTCTCGAGTAGCTGGGACTACAGGTGCCCGCCACCTCGCCCAGCTAACTTTTTGTATTTTTAGTAGCGACGGGGTTTCACCGTGGTCTTGATCTCCTGACCTTGTGATGCGCCCACCTCGGCCTCCCAAAGTCAGATTTTGTATTTCTTTTCAAGTCAATTATAGTAGTTTGTGTCTTTCTAGGAATTTGTCCATTTCATCATCTAAGTTATCCAATTTATTGGCATACAATTATTTGTAGTATTCCTTTATAATCCTTTTTATTTCTGTAAGACTGCTAGTCATACAGAAATAATGTAAGAAAATAGTGTAAGAAAGAATCTAAGAAAAATGTCCCCATTTTTATTTCTGATTCTAGTAAATTGAGTCTTCTATCTCTTTTTTTCTTGGTCAATATAGCTAAAGGTTTATCAATTTATTTGATGTTTTTGAAGAACCAGGTTTTGGTTTCATTAATTTTGTCTTGTTTTTCTGTTATTTTCTTTCATTAATTTCTGCTCTGATCTTTATTATGTCCTTAGTTTTGCTTGATTTTGGTTTATTTCACTTCTTTTTCTGTGTCTTTAGATAGAGGTTTAGGTTAGGTTATTGATTTTAGATTCTTCTTCTTTCTTAATATAGGCATTTAGAGTTAAAAATTCCCTTAAATCACTGCCTTCACTCCATCCCATGAGTTTTGGTAGGTTGTGTCTTCATTTTCATTTAGCTCCAAGTATTTTCTAATTTCTGTTTTGATTTCTTATTTGATCCTTTTTTAATTGAGAAGTGTATTTTTTGTTTGTTTGTTTGTTTTTTGGTTTTGAGACGGAGTCTCGCTCTGCCGCCCAGGCTGGAGTGCAGTGGCCGGATCTCAGCTCACTGCAAGCTCCGCCTCCCGGGTTTACGCCATTCTCCTGCCTCAGCCTCGTGAGTAGCTGGGACTACAGGCGCCCGCCACGTCGCCCGGCTAGTTTTTTGTATTTTTTAGTAGAGACGGGGTTTCACCATGTTAGCCAGGATGGTCTTGATCTCCTGACCTCGTGATCCGCCCGTCTCGGCCTCCCAAAGTGCTGGGATTACAGGCTTGAGCCACCGTGCCCGGCCGAGAAGTGTATTGTATTATTTCTACATCTTTGTGAATTCCCTAAATTTCTTTCTGTTACTGATTTCTAATTTCATTGAATCATGGTCAGATAATATACTTTATATTATTTTTATTCATTTAAATGTATTAAGATTTGATTCATAGTCTAGTATATGGTGTATACAGGAGAATGTTCCATGTGAACAATGTATATTCCATTGTTTTTGGGTGTAGGGTTCTATAGATGTCTGTTGGACCTAACTGATTTATAGTGTTGTCCAAATTTCTATCTCTTTTCTCATTTGTTTCCTAGTTGCTATATCTATTATTGAAAACGAGGTGTTGAACACTCCCACTATTATTGTTGAATTGTCTATTTTTTCCTTCATTTCTGACAGTTTTTGCTTCATATATTTTGGTGCTGTGATATTAGGTACGTATGTATTTATAATTGTTATATCTACCTGATGGATGAAACTTTTTATCGTTATAAAATATTCATGTCTGTTTTGTCTGATATTGGCATAGTCATTCTAGTTTTCTTGTGGTTTCTGTTTGTATGATATATCGTTTTCCATCTTTTTACTTTCAATCTATTTGTATATTTTAATCTAAAATATGTCTCAGGTACGTAGCTAACACATAGTAGGATTTTAAAAAATCCAATCTGACAATCTCTGCCTATTGATTATATTGTTTAATTCATTCACATTTAATGTTTCTAGTTGGATTCACATCTGCCATTGTACTTTTTTTCTGTGTCTCATGTCTTTTGTTCTTCAATTCCTTCTTTACTGCTTTCTTTTGCATTATTTAAATATTGTCCAGTGATATATTTAAGTTTCTTTAATTATGTTTTCACTATATTTAAAAAATTTCTTTACAGTGGTATCTCTAACGCTTACCATATTCACCTTGGTTTATCAGAATCAACTTCTGATTTACACTAGCTGATTCTAGTGAGATATAGTAGCATTACTTCTGTATAGATTTATTCTCTTCCCCTTCTTTTGTGGTACTATTATTATACATGTTACATTTATTCATGTTAGAAACCCAACAATACATTGCTATAAAAACTTTGTCATTTGTAATCATTTTTATACAGCTTTGCTTCCACCCACCTCCTTTTTTCTATCTTTGACAAATATGTTACACAGAAATACATTACATTCTGGAAATTTAATGTAGATATAACATTTCTGTATGTTATGGGTTCAATAATATGAAGAGTATTCACAAAGTTAATGGAAAATGAATATTATGAAAAGCTGTATAGATTTCAAACTTTTTTGTAGCAAAATAAACTTGTACTAATGTTTTATTAATGTCTGAATAGGATGTAGTTTGAGTTGATGTTGAAGATGGAGACCATGGTGCAGACTATCCACCTAATTTATGTACCAATTGAAGAGAACTAACAATAATACTACAAATAATGCCAATGCCACAGACCTCTCAATTGGTTCAGCTTACACAATTCTGAAGAATTGATGTTGAGCCAAGTTTCCCATTGATGGGTGCCAAAACTGTTGTGCCCACATCAGCTTTCGATGGAAATTTTAAGCAAGAGGTATCAAGATCCTGAAGCATTTCTTTGAAGAATTGCAATAGGAGATGGAACATGGCTTTGCCAGTACTATCCTGAAGACAAAGCACGATCAAAGCAATGGCTACCAAGAGCTGGAAGTGGCCTAGTTAAAGTAAAAGCAGACCAATCAAGAGCAAAGGTCATGTCAACAGTTTTTTGAAATGCTCAAGGTATTTTGCTTGTTGACTTTCTGAAGGGCTAAAGAACAATAACACTTGCTTGTTGTGAGAATGGTTTGAGAAAGCTAGCCAAAGTTTTAGCAGAAAAGTGCCCAGAAAGCTTCACCAGAGTCCTGCTCAACTATTCTGAATGCTTTTGTTGATTCCTCTCATCACACAAGGGCAGTCTGGGGAGAGAGTTTTGATGGGAAATCATTAGGCAGCTCCACCTTCCAATTCTGATTTGGCTTCTTCTGATTTCTTTTTGTTTCCTAATCTTAAAAAAAATCTTTAAAGGGCACCCATTTTTCTTCAGCTATAGTGTAAAAAAGTGGCTCCTAAGTGGAGACATGTTTAACTAACCAGGGACTACAGTTCTTATAGGGTTGGACTAAATGATTGGTGTCATCACTTACAAAGGTGTCTTGAGCTTGATGGAGCATATGTTGAAAGGTAAAGTTTATACTTTTCATTTTTATCTTTTAATTACATTTTTCCATAAACTTTCTGAAGGTCCTTTGTATATTATATACATATTATTTTATACAATTGCTTTTAAAATCAGTGAGGAGAAGAAAGGAGAAAAAAATTGTTAAACTGTTTTTATAATGGCATAATTATCTTCACTGTTGCTCTTTGTTATTTTCTTGCAGATTTGAATTACTGCCTTGGGTCACTTGCTTTCAGCCAGAATCTGTCCCCTTTTTTTTAGTATCTTTCACTGGTTGATTCTCCTCTGCCCACCCAGAGTTCATGTTCTCTAGGATTTAGTCTTTGGCTTTCTTCACTGCCTTTGAGCAAAAATTTGTTTTCTCATGGCTTCAATTTCCACGTAGTTGACAAGGACCAAATTTGTGTATTAATCTTCAGTCTTTATTTCTCTTTTGATCCCCATATCCATCAACTTACTACACAGCTCCTCCTACATATCCCTCCCCATAGGGTACCTAACACAAAATGTCAAACCAAATTCATTACCTTTCTTAATTTTAAAATTTATGCCATGGGATTCCCCCATCCATCCCAGACTACGTATCTACACATATTCCTTTATTGCTTTTCTTCCTTGTCTTCCCTAGACTCAGTGCTCACTATGTTCTTCACAACATCTCTGTTCTTCCAAAGCTCCTGTCCCTCCTTTCATACCTCTCCATCTTGATTCTCTTCCTCTGCTTTTATAGCCATTTGTGTAAACTTTTACTACAGTGGCTCTCAACTGGGGACATTTGGCAATGTCTGGAGATTTTGGTTGTCACAACTGGCAAGGCGGTAGGGGAAAGTACTACTGGCATTTAGTGGGTAGAGGCCAATGATGCTACTAAACATCCTACAATGCACAGGGCAGCCCCCACAGCAAAGAATTATCCAACTCCAAATGTCAACAGTGGCAAGACTGAGAATTCCTGTTTTAATGCAAAAAGGAACAAGTTCAGATTTTGTCGCAGCTGAAGCAAATATAATTTGGGGGCCTCTTTAAGCAAAAAATATAAAATCACAAATAGAAAACTGGTTAGATTCTTTTTTTTTTTTTTTTAAGATGGAGTCTCGCTCTTTCCCCGGCTGGAGTGCAGTGGTGTAATCTCGGCTCTCTGCATCCTCTGCCTCCCGGGTTCAAGCAATTCTCCTGCCTCAGCCTCCTGAGTAGCTGGGACTACAGGCACGTGACAGCATGCCCGGCTAATTTTTCTATTTTTAGTTGAGATGGGGTTTCACTATATTGGCCAGGCTGGTCTCAAACTCCTGACCTCAAGTGATCCACCCGCCTCGGCCTCCCAAAGTGCTGGGATTACAGGCATGAGCTTCAGCGCCCAGCTGAAAATTGACTAGATTCTTTGTTTGGGCTGCTATTACAAATGACCACAAACTGTGTGGCTTATAAACAAAAAAAATATTATTTCTCATAGTTCTGGAGGCTGGGGAGTCCAAGATGGAGGTGCTGGCAGCTTTGGTGTCTGGTGGGGGTCTGCTTCCTGGTTCATAAATGGCTGTCTTTTCACCATGTCCCCACAGGTGGAAGGGACAAGAGAGCTCTCTGGGGTCTCTTTAATAGGTAATAATCCTATTTGTGAGGGCTCAGCCTTCATGATCTAACCACCCCCCAAAGTCCCCATCTCCAAGTACCATTACTTTGGGGATTAGATTTCACCATATGAATGTGACGTGTGGAGGACTGGGGTACAGACATTCACACGTAGCAGCTAGGAATGCAAATGTTTATCTAGCATAAGAAAAGAAATCACAACAAACTACTGGAGTTTTAGATATCTAGGTCTCATTCTTCAGAGATATTTTTAGGGATGTTTTCAGAAATGCCTCCTGTTTGCAACCTGACTTCCACTCCCCACATAGACCACCCCAGGAACCATTCTGGTGCAAGTCAAGAGCCCAGATGCTTAAGCTTCATCTTCAGGATAAATCTGCTTCTGACTGTATCATTTGTCATACTTGCATTACAATTGTCTATAGCAGGAAGGGAAAGACTAGAAACCTAACACAATTTGCTTCCTCCTTCTAGAAGATGTTCATATGCATGAGTGCGTGTGTGTGTGTATGAGTGTGTTTATGTATGTAGGTGTTTATGTATCTGTGTGTATGTAAGTGCATGTGTAAATGAGTGTATGAAGATGTGTGAGTGTGCATGCACATTTGTGTCATGAGTCAAAGCATAAATGAGATAAATCTCAACTGCATCTTTCTGCTCAGAGGTGCTGTTAAGAGAGTCAGGGGCCTGAGAATCTGATCTCATTAAAAGACTGTAATTTGCACTGCCAAAACCTGGAGTCTTCTACTAGATGGCTCTTGGTTAGCAGTTAACCCAATGAGCCTTCTCATTTATAAGGCAAGATCTGGAGAGATACGTGGGCAGGGAAAGAACTTTTCATTACAAAGTCCGAGAGAATCAGGTTTTTCTGCCAGGGAGAGAGGGGTAGCTGGGTGCTCTCCTGGAATGAGCCCAGCAGAGTGGTTTCTAGAGTGAGATCCAGGATGCAGGCCAGAGCGGTTTGTAAAAGTGACAAGGCCAGGTGAGCTATGGAGGAGGGAATTTGGAAAGTGCGGGAACTAAGAACCAAAGATGAGTAGGCGACGGGAGGGGGTTGAGCTCAGAAAGGCTGTTTTTATTAAAATATTACAAAATGTAACTTCCCAGTATTGGTGACATTATGAACACCTAGGCAGCCTGATTTGTTCCTGTTACTGTCTCCCAACATGGTAAGTGAACTCCTCCGGAAAAGAAAAGAGCCTTCATTTGAGCACATCTAGAACATCTGACATCCAGCACAGCAGGGGGCTTGGCTTTTGAATTAATCAATCAACGACTGAGGGATGAATAAGGATGGGAGGGAATCAAGGGAGAGTAGAGAGATTAGGTGTGCTAGAGCAGGCCAAACAAGCCAGAGTAATCAAGGCCGGGATTAGATACGAAATCCACAAGATCAAATGCGTCTGGGCTGAGACATGCAGCAGCCACGTTTTCCCGGGCGGAGAGGTGAGAGTGCTGCAGGGTCCAATCCAGCTGGGCTGTGAGGATGCAGAGGAGGATCTTTATTCTGGCTGGGGACTGTATTTCCAGGCTTTTTTTTTTTTAAGGCAGCCACTGACCACTTGCCTTGATTATAAGAAGTGTTGCTTGAGTGACTTTGCTCTGCTTGGACAATACTCAGTGAAGCGATGATGTATGGCAACCAGTGAGAGCAGTTGTAAACCCATCCCTGGGCCAGCAAGATAATATTGCTGTGTTCTCCAGAAGGTTCTTCTCCAGAGTTTACTATCCTTCTTGTGGTTGTAGTTGAATAAACTTACATTTGACTTAAAGGAAGGTGTTTATCTAAGCTGTCTTCCTTTTAGGAAAAATAATGGATACAATGATGTGCAAATCCACCGAGCACCTCGGACGTCAGAACCAGAGGGTCACGTGCCCCTGAGATTGCGTGGACTGTTTCTTGGGGGATGGGAAAAGTGGGGGTGGGGTGAAAGCCGGCCGTTATGTTCAGACAGCACAGCCCTGGAAATGGATCTTGATTCATTTCACATGCAATTCCAGTGTGCTGCAGCAGCTGAGTCCTGTCTGCATTTGCTTGTTTATTTAGCAAAGGGAAATGTCCCTAGCCTAGCAGACTGCACGAACTGTTTGCCTAGAGACAGTCACAATAATTGAGCCAACCTGGAAGGCAGGAAATAGGGCTCTAAGAGTAGGTTTTGGTTTCTTTATTTAAAGAGGTATTTAAAAAAATGGCTATGCAATTTTCCCTCTCCCCAAAATGAACCGTTTTTTAAAGACTTTCTCTGTTTTGTAACTCTTATTTTCTCAGTGTCACATAAAAGGCCCTCAAATAAATATTGCTTCAATACATTTAGTTTGTTTCCAGTGTTTGCCTTTTTTTTTTTTTTGAGACACAGTCTCACCCTGTTCCCCAGGCTAGGGTACAGTGGTGCCATCTTGGCTCACTGCAACCTCCACCTCTTGGGTTCAAGCCATTCTCCTGCCTTGGCCTCCTCCAGTTCAAGTAGCTGAGACTACAAGTGTGTGCTATCATGCCTGGTTAATTTTTATATTTTTAGTAGAGATGGCATTTCTCCATGGTGGCCAGCCTGGTCTTGAACTCCCGGCCTCAACTGATCTACCGCCTTGGCCTCCTTAAATGCTGGGATTATAGGCATGAGCCATCAGGCTCGGCCAAAGTTTTTGTCTTCTTAAGCAATGATGCATTCAGCCCATGGGTACCTGCAAGCTGTGCGTGCATCTGATTACTTCCTTGGGATAAATTCATTTATTCCTACAAATAAATGAGAGCACCTTAGGGTGTGTATAAATCACTTGGTGGGGTGGGTCTTATTTCAACACAGGATCTGATTCCACAGGTCTGGGATGGGGCCTGAAAGTCTGCCTTTTTAACAAGCTTCCGAGGTGTGCCAGTGCTGCTGGTCTGGAGACCACACTTCGAGATGCAAGGCCCTAGGTATACCATAATCAAGTGGAGCAGAGCCCAGCCTGGGTGGTGGCTCACCTCCTGGAGGCAGCTTAGAGCGAACCAGGCCCTTGTAGATTCGGGGAAAGGAGAAAACCCTCAATCCCCAGTATCAACCCCTAGACTCTCCCGTGTGAATTTCTGCCTCTGCTCTCATGAAATGTCAGAAAGGGTGAAGATATCTCAGTGGCAAATTTTGTGATCTATTTGGAGTCAAATGATTGCTCTGGGAGTCCAGAGGAATTATTAATGAGCCAATAAATGGGATATTGGCAACTTGCCAATTGCTAATATTGTCCCTTCAGGCTGCAGATGGGGAGCAGGTCATCAGAGTGGTCAGCTCAGAGGCTGGCTTTGCTGGGGACAGTCACACTGTGGTCCCCCCAACTTTGCTTAGGGCTTAGAGCAAGCTGCTCCCCCTCCTTCCTCCTCTGTGGAGTTGTGAGGAGTACTTGCCTTATTCTGCCCTTGGTCAGCAGAAAACCCTTTCTCAGGGGAGATTTGACCCTTGATGGCTATTTTCCTTTGTCCAGTTTTCCTCCTTCATTTATTTATTTTTTAAATTATTATTATTATTATTTTGAGACAGGGTCTTACTCTGCTGCCCAGCCTGGAGTGCAATGGCATGATCTTGGCTCACTGCAACCTCCACCTCCTGGGTTCAAGTGATTCTCCTGTCTCAGCCACCTGAGTAGCTGGGACTACAGGCATGCACCACCACGCCAACTAATTTTTTGTGTATATTTTGGTAGAGATGGGGTTTCGCCATGTTGGCCAGGCTGGTCTCCAACTCCTAACTTCCAGTGATCCACCAGCCTCGGCCTCCTAAAGTGCTGAGATTACAGGTGTGAGCCACTGCGCCCGACCAGTCATACTCCTTATACTTCCAGAAACTGTTCTCTTCAAGGCAGTATCCAAGGGGGCTTGTCAGAGAGAAGCAGGAAGACCCTGTGGGTAGCACGCAGCTCCCAAGAACATCCCTTCTGGCAGATTTCCAAATGAAATCTGAGCTCTGGCTTGTGGCTGACCTTCAGGGATAGCCTTAAAAGTTGCTGCGGTTTTACCTGGTCTTATGAATGGTTTCATTTGGAGAGCTTTGCTGCTGAGGTGAAATGCAATCTAAAAACTAAATAAAGAAATGATTCATCAAAAGCATCTTTTGACCAACGAGGGGAACAAAATCACTCCTTCCATCAAGCCCTGTGTCTGCTAAGAACTGAATGACTTGAGAATGTGGAAGGCATGTCACTAAATGCTGCAATTACTTTCAGGTGGTGTGCTGCGTCTGCGTTTCTGCTGGTTCGCCCACCTGAGAGGACATTTTGCCCTCAGCAGGCAGTTCCCGGGAGCTGAGGTGTGCAGGCCACCATCCAGGCCCCTAGGAAGGTAGGAGAGGCCTAGAAAACTTGGGTGTGCTTTAGCTCGGCTACATGACCCAGCTGGGGAGACAAACTGGAGCCATGCCCAGTGTCCTGGGACCCCAGCCAATGTGGCACATTCACAGGAGTGAAAACTAGAGACCAGCCTGCCCCATACATCAGTCTCATTTCCCAGGGGAAGCAGTCTCTCTCCCACCGTGAAGTTCGGTGATTCCTGTCTGTTCCGTGTGACACTCTCCTGTCACTTCTGCTTTTCATCTTAAAAAAGCTATTTATGAATTCATCTTTACTCCCTAACCTCTAAGCTTCTTGGAGACTCTGTTAGGTCCCTCTCCACTCAGTAGCCTTTGCACATAGTAGACTCTTGGGCTCTTTTGAGTGAATAACTAGTGGAGGATTAGATAGGGCCCCGTCAATCCAAGAGGGCTCCCTGGAGGAGATGACTTTCCTACTAGGTTTTGAAGGAAGTGGTGGTATTGGATTTGTTGAATTATTCCCTAGGTTCTCCTTTTCCCTATTTTATTTATTCTCTGTCTCCCTGTTCTTATTTTTAAATGTGACTGATCCTCCATGTCCTGACACACACACACACACACACACACACACACACACACAACAGGTTGATCATTCCTAATCTGATAATCTGAAATCCAAAATTCAAAACTTTTTGAGTACCAACATGATACCACAAGTGAAAAATTCCACACATAAGGACCTAACATAAACTTTGTTTCATGCACAAAATTATTAAAAATATTGTATAAAATTACTTTTAGGCTACACACATAGGAATATATGAAACGAATGAATTTTGTGCTTAGACTTGGGTCTGTCCCCAAGATATCTCATCATGTATATGCAAACATTCCAAAATCTGAAAAAATCTGAAATCTGAAACATTTCTGGTCCCAAGCATTTCAGGTAAGGGATACTCTGTGTGTGTGTGTGTGTGTTGTGTGTGTGTGTGTGTGTGTATGTGTGTGTGTGTGTATGTGTGTGTATGTGTGTGTGTGTGTGTATGTGTGTGTGTGTGTGTATGTGTGTGTGTGTGTGTATGTGTATGTGTGTGTGTGTATGTGTGTGTGTGTATGTGTGTGTGTGTGTGTGTATGTATATGTGTTTGTACATATCAAAGGAAAGAGTATTGTTTGTGTGTGTTTACACACACACACACACACACACACACACACAAACAATACTCTTTCCTTTGATAATGTTAACCCTCATCTACATTTAGATGACTTCTCCCTTGCTCCCAAACTTCCATTTCATGTTTCTAAATACCCTGTGACTGGCAGCCTCTGAGATAGACCCTAATGATTCCTGCCTCCAGGTACTGATGACTTTGTAAGATTATATTCCCTTTGAGCAACTTGCTTCTAACAAATATGGCAGTGTGAGAGATGTCACGTCCATGATTAGGTTACAAAAGATTGTAATGTCCCTCTTGCTAGAAGACTCTCTCTGTGGCCTCCTTGGCCTGCATGCTTCCATGCAGCTGCTGCGTTGGAGAGGCCCACATGGCAAGGGACTGAGAGTAGCCTCTGGCCAGTAGCCAGCAAGGAACTGGGGTCTCCAGGCCAACAGCTCATGAAAAATTGAATCCTGATAACCATATGAGTGGGCTTGGAAGTGGACCCAACCCCAGCTGAGCCTTCAGATGAATATGCAGTGCCAGCTGACACCGTGACCACAGCTTTGTGAAAGACCCTGGAACAAAGGCGCCAGCTAATTCCTGACCCACAGAAATTGTTAGGTAATAAATGGGTATTGTTTTAAGCCACGAATTTTTTGAAATAATTTGTTACACAGCAACAGATAACGAATACATACTGTCAATCTAAATAACAGAGAGAAGTTCTCTAAAAGAAAAATGTATTTATTCCGGAGTAGGGCATTGCAATGGGAATAGATGTGTATTAGCAAACTATGTGTGTATCCAGGGAGATAAAGGAGGAAAAGGTTTTGAAAGAAAAATGAGGAGGATTACATAATTGTTTTGAGATAATTATCCTTGGGTATAAGGATCAGTAACAAGGGTGACACCAGTTTGAGGTTGTACAGGCAGTTGCTGGGCAGACGTCCTCAAAGACGTAATTTTGTGTATGAGGTTGTGATGGTCTTTGTGCAAAGTTGTGGCTTTTGCAGTGTTTTGGGATCGTTTTTGTTATCAGGTATTTGGGTATGAGAATTCTCTCATCATAGCCTTCCCCAGCTCTATTTGTCGGGGTTTTTTTGTTTTTGTTTTTGTTTTTGGTGCCACACACTTTTAAACAACCAGATCCATGAGAGTTCACTATCATGAAGACAGCACCAAGGGAGGATGAAATTAAACCATGAGAAACCACCCCACCAAGTCCAATCACCTCCCACCAGGCCCCACCTCCAGCATTGGGGATTATAATTCAATGAGTACAATTCTCATGTAATCATGGGGATTACATGAGATTCAGGTGGGGGCACAGACCCAAACCATATCGATGGAGAAACAGTGTGGGAGGCTCTCTGAGGTCCACACAGTCGTCCGTGTGCTGCAGAACCCCACAGAGGAGGCTTCCCTGCCAAGGTTTGTATGGTCATAAGCACTCATTTGTTTATAGTATGTGTCTTATCAAATGACAAAAATATTCTTTTTTACTGCCATTGTGGAGGAAAAAACCCATTAAGAGCTGATTATTTGAAAGGGAAAAAAGTCTACATGCCAAGAAAAAAATTTTATCTTGCAATGAAGACCTTTTCCTGTAAAAAAACAAAACAAAACAAAAAAACCCCAAAAAACAAAAAACATTGCTGATTCCAGTTTAATTGTGACAACTTTCACAATATGCCATAACTTTTGTCGCTGGAATATCAAGACTGAACTCATTACCTTCACCCTAGTTTTCCCTGACCAGCTCCTTCTGCTAATCCCCCTGCCCTGGTTTTTGGCCTCTCAGTCCCGATCTACCCAGTCTGTAGGCTTGGAAGCCCTTCTCACTCCTCCTCCCTCATCTATATTCTACATCTCGGGTCCTGCTCATTCTCCTTGTGCTGGTCCTGTTTCCTCCTGAGAAGAGTGCCTGCCATGAAGGCCTTTGCCAGGTGGAAAACTCCCTCCCCTTTCCCAGCGTGGGCCTGCATCATCGGGCTCCTCTGCTCCCAGAGACTTCGTCCTCCAAGCGGTATGCCAAAGGAACCTTTCAGTATCACTTTCTCTAGGCAATTCTTTTTTTTTTCTGAGATGGAGTTCCGCTCCTGTCACCCAGGCTGGAGTGCAGTGGCGTGTCCTTGGTTCACTGCAACCTCCACCTCCCAGGTTCAAGTGATTCTCCTGCCTCAGCCTCCAGTGTAGCTGGGATTACAGGCACATGTCACCACAACCAGCTAATTTTTTTGTATTTTTAGTAGAGACTGGTTTCGCCATATTGGTCAGGCTGGTCTCGAACTCCTGACCTCAGGTTATCCACCTGCTTCAACCCACCAAAGTGTTGGGATTACAGGTGTGAGCCACCATGCCCAGCCGGCAATTATTTTTATTACAACCCTTAAGTGGCTCCCTCTTTTCTTCTCCTCCATGGGCGGTCAATGTTAGCCTGTCTCTAAGGTCCTCCCAGATCCACCCCCTTTCACAGTCCCACCTTCCCCCACTGTCTCTTCTACCCTGTAGGGTGCGCTCCTCACCACTCACACATGTGCCTCATTGATGCCGACATTTAGGTCTCCACTCACCTGGGTGTGGTTGCTCACACCTGTCATCAGCGTTTTGAGAGGCTGTGGCAATAGGATTGCTTGAGGCCAGGAGTTTGAGACCAACCTGGGAAACATAGCAAGACCTCATCTCTACAAAAAAAATTTAAAAATAAAAAAAAATAGCCAGGTGTGGTGGTGGGCACCTGTAGTCCCAGATACTAAAGAGGCTGAGGCAGGAAAATCGCTTGAACTCAGAAGTTCAAGCCTGCAGTGAGCTATGATTTTGCCACTGCAATCCAGCTTGGATGATAGAGTGAGACCCTATCTTTAAAAATAAAAAAAAATGATGTTTGTTCATGTTGAAATCTCACCTGAGGGGATATAAATCCTATACTTTCTTGGAAGCCCAGCTCAAGCTCCATCACCTGTGCTCAGTGGCAGAGCTCACTGGAGCACCTTCTGTGCTCAGGGTCTGTGCTGAGGGTCTGAAATTCAGCGATGAGCAAAACTGATGTATCCCAGTCTAGCAGGAAGGGAGAGAAAATAGCAAATACACAAAGCAAATCAACACTGCAAACTGTGTCAAAGTCTCTGGGGGAGAAGACTCAACAGAGGACCAGAAAAGGCACCTTGAGGAAGCAGGCAGTGAAAGCAACCCCTGAGGAGGATAAGAGTTAACTAGATGAAGAGATGGGAAAAGCATGCCAGGCAAAGGGAACAGGACATGCGAAGACTCTGAAGCATAAGTGAGTGAGTCTCTCACTTCTTCTCTCCATCTCCTCTGATTCCCCACAAACAATCAACTCTGCTGCAACATTTAGCAATTAGCCTCATGTCTTTCTCTCCCTGACATTTCATGGATTAGCCTTGTCTTCCCAATTAAACTGGAAGCTGCGACCATATCTCAGAATTATTTTTTCTTTAGAGCACTGAAGCACAATGAGAAGGACAGAGCGGATTAAAATAAAAAGGCATCAGCTGCTTGGCCTGAGGCCCAATGGTGCATGTCCCCTGGAGCTCCCAGGGTGGGTCTTAATTCGGTGATGAGGCTGAAGAGCCACTGCGTGTGGGCGCCAGCCAGCTGCAGGCGGACGTCCAAATACACAGAGCAGACCATTTCTACCTTCACGAGTGAGCTACCCCACTGGCATGCAGGTGGGGGACCTTCAATTTTGGCCCACGTGATTCTGTGAGGCCCTCCCGTGCAGCAGGCTTGTTCCCACTCACAGAATAGTGATGTATCAAGCAGCTATGACCTTGCTGACAATCTGACTCTTTTTGTAATTCCATCGCCGAACTGTTGATTCACAGTTTCCTTGCAGCCTTTTGCTGAGTGTGACTCAAATCGTCTGTGACATTGATTCAATGACAGGAGGCTCACGGCTCAGGGGGAAATGTGCTGTGGCATCAGAGTGGGCAGAAAATGTTTGTGCAAACATTTCAGATCCAAATTCAAGGTGCTCTCACCTTTGGCTCTGCCTGACTCATGAACTAATTAGTCATATTTGCAGCGAACCAAGCAGCGCTGTAGGAACGACCTGATTTATTTCCTCTTTCAAGACTTTGTTAGCAGCCTGAGCCAGAAATATCTATGGAGCACTTACCATAGACATACATCTGGGAGGGCTGAGATTTAAAAATGAAGGGGAAAGTGGGCAGGGGTGATTCTTTGGTTATTAAACTTAACTTCCCAGGTATGGACAGGCAGGTCTCCGGGGAACAGGAGACACATGTTACCTTCTGATCCACGGTGGGAGTGACTTCAGCTCTGCTGTATTCCATGCTTCTGGCTTTTCACAGGCAAACTAGAGCTCCGTGAGGTGCCCTAGGGGGAGACCATGAGGCAGGAGCAGAAGCAGAAGCCTTCTAGAAGAGCCTAGCATATTGGAGACCAGGAGAAAGCAGGAGAATAACATTTTATAGCATTGTATTTTGTGCATATTTCACCATGCAAATAAGAGTGTGACAATTAGGTGAGGGCAATAGGGAGGGATAAAACCACATTCATGTTGTCAGTAGTGTTTAGAGAGAGGAACACCAGGACACTAATAAGAAATAGCTACTCAGGGCTTCATAACTCCAGCACCATAGGCAGATCAGGCTTTGATTAAGGACTATACTCCTGGAATAAGTACAATCTTCCTTCATCTTCTTCTGCCTCTTCACTTCACCGAGCTGTTATTTATTTATTTTTTGAGATGGAGTCTCGCTCTGTTGCCAGGCTGGAGTGCAGTGGAGCGATCTCGGCTCACTGAAACCTCCGCCTTCTGGGTTCAAGCGATTCTCCTGCCTCAGCTTCCCGAGCACAGCTGGGACTACAGGCACATGCCACCACGTCCAGCTAATTTTTGTATTTTTAGTACAGATGGGGTTTCACCATGTTGGTCGGATGCTCTCTATCTCTTGACCTTGTGATCTGCCTGCCTTGGCCTCCCAAAATGCTGGGATTACAGGTGTAAGTCATCAGACCTGGCCACTGTTATTCTTAATTCTGGTGCTGCTCAGTGCTTGGACACCAGGACGGAGTTTACCAGGCAAGTGTCCTTGTGTAATGTGCGCATAATGTAATCATTGCTTAACTTGCAGGGTTCACTTTGACAAATGATTTGCTTTCCATAGTGCCTCTTACGCCTGATTTTTATTTATTTTTATTTTTTATTTATTTATTTTTATTTTACTTTAAGTTCTAGGGCACATGTGCACAACATGCAGGTTTGTTACATGTGTATACGTATGCCATGTTGGTGTGCTGTGCCCATTAACTCATCATTTACACTAGGTATTTCTCCTAATGCTGTCCCTCCCCGCTTCTCCCACCCCACGACAGGCCCCAGTGTGTGCTGTTCCCCTTCCTGTGTCCAAGTGTCCGCACTGTTCAATTCCCATCTATGAGTAAGAACATGCGGTATTTGGTTTTCTGTCCTTGCGATAGTTTGCTCAGAATGATGGTTTCCAACTTCATCCATGTCCCTACAAAAGACATGAACTCATCCTTTTTTATGGCTGCCTAGTATTCCATGGTGTATATGTGCCACATTTTCTTAATCCAGTCTATCATTGATGGACATTTGGGTTGGTTCCAAGTCTTTGCTATTGTGAATAGTGCCCCAATAAACATACGTGTGCATGTGTCTTTATAGCAGCATGATTTATAATCCTTTGGGTATATCCCCAGTAATGGGATCACTGGGTCAAATGGTATTCCTAGTTCTAAATCCTTGAGGAATCGTCACACTGTCTTTCACAATGGTTGAACTAGTTTACAGTCCCACCAACAGTGTAAAAGCATTCCTATTTCTCCACATCCTCTCCAGCATCTGCTTATGCCTGCTTTTTTTAAAAAAAAACTTCTGGTAGCTCTTCCAGTTAAAAGACTATATATAGTCTTATCTGTGAGTGTGTGTGTGTGTGTGCATGCGCGTGCAAAGAAGGGAGCGGGAGAGATTAACGTTGAGTCAATTCGTTTAGAACGTTTTGGACTTGACTATCACCAGAACTAACAGCCTACTCTTCAAAAGGAGCCTCATTCTTTGTTTGTTTGTTTATTTATTTATTTGAGATGGAGTCTCTCTTTGTCACCCAGGCTGGAGTGCAATGACGCGATCTTGGCTCACTGCAACCTCTGCCTCACGGGTTCAAATGATTCTTGTGCCTCAGCCACCTGAGTAGCTGGGATTACAGGCACCCAGCACCAAGTCAGCTAACTTTTTTTATATTTTTAGTAGAGACAGGGTTTCACCATGTTGGCCAGGCTGGTTTTAAACTCCTGACCTCAGCTGATCCACCTGTCTTGACCTCCCAAAATGCTGGGATTACAGGCATGAGCCACCACGTCTGGCCCCTAATTCTTTTACAAACCAAACAGGAGCAGTTTCTGTCCCTTGGCAGTGCCTAACAATAGCAGAGGCTCTTTATAAAAGATGGGTACTCTGGGCACCATTTGAGCCGCAGCGCCTCTAACTCTGAGATAACTTGGTGATAAAGGGTTAGCACATCAAGGGAAATGGGTGTTCCAGTTTCTGTTCCCATCTTTGACCATTTTTCCTAACAACCTGTTTTTAATTCACTGTATTCTCTAAAACCTACCAAAAAGACTGCAGGATTCTGCTTGTAGCAGAATTCTAGAGTCCCAGCTACCAGTAAGTAAAGAAAAAGCAGCAGCTGGAACACAAAGCACAGGGAAGACCAGTTTTCAGATGCGAGTGAGTCTGGCTGGGGTTAGAAACTCTGTTACAGCAGGGCTGAGTGGCCTATAGGCCGGCTGCACGTGGCTTACTCCGCAGTCCAGGAAGAAATGACAGGAAAGCGAGAAAGCCAAGTCTATGGTGTCATTCCTCAAACTGGCCCAGATATGCGCTTTGTGTGTAGGTACATGTGGCAGAAAAATGATGACGATTTCTTCCTGGGCATTCCTCTAATTAATAAAACAGATACAGGCTGGGTACAGTGACTCAAGCCTGTAATTCCAGCACTTTGGGAGGCTGAGGTGGGTGGATCACTTGAGATCAGGAGCTTCAGACCAGCCTGGCCAATGTGGTGAAAGCCCGGCTCTATCAAAAATATAAGAAATTACCTGGGTGTGGTGGTGGATGTCTGTAATCCCAGCTACTCGGGTGGTTGAGGCAGGAGAATTGCTTGAACCCAGGAGGTGGAGGTTGCAGTGAGCTGAGATCGTGCCACTGCACTACAGCCTGGGCAACAGAGTGAGATTCCGTCTCAAAAAAAAAAAAAAAGCAGATACGTCTAAGATGTTCAGCCCTAAATTGGTCCTTACACAAAACACTTGCTCCACTCAGCTGTGAGACCCTGCTCACCCCAGAGTTTGCTTTCTAGGAACCTTCCAGATCCCCTGGATTTGAATTTTGAAGAGCTTTCTCAAGGGCCTAGAAGTCTATCAGTGAGCCTAGAAATATTTAAAACAGGATGGAACATGAAGATTATTCTGTTTGTCATCATCTGTGAAAACAATTTCTGAAATATCTCTGGTGGGTCTGCATCATGGCCAAGGTGGGAAAAGCAATGAGTGCCCAAAACACAGGCTTAGACGATCCCGTGGGAGCACATGCTCATCAAACCCTTGATTCAGAGTCTTGGGAGGAAGGAAGAAGCCTGGGACCCAGGGAACAGTGTGGAAAGCAGGACCAGGAGAAGAGTGGGGAGAGGACAGACAGTGACTCATGGGGTCACCTCCACCGTTGTCTCCAGACCTTTTGCTACTGAGCACCTTGAATGTCCTGGGCGATGTGCTGGCTCCGTGGGGTCCAGTGATGCCATGACTCAGCCCCTCTCACCTGCTTCTCAGAGTCTAGTGGAGGAGTGGAGTGAGGACTGCAACTCTTTGAATGCATGGAACACTGTATTATAATAGAGGTTTCATAAGCGCTCTGGGAACCCGCAGGAAGGAGAGAGTCATTGTCTCTCGGGCCAGAGGGAAAGCCTTCGTGGAGGAGAAGGAAGCTGAGTTCTTGCAGAGACTGTTACCTAAGCCTGGGTTCTCCTCTCGGATGAAAAGCTGGGGAGACCAGGAGGAACAGAATTCTTTTTGGAATACTACAGGGACTTGAAATAAACTCAGGATACTATTGGCATATGGAGACTGTCACCAACTATAAATAGAGACCAGAAAATATATTCCGAATATAGAGGAAATCTATAATCTTTGGCAGCATTGAGGCATGTTCCACTCAAGCTGGAGCACTTGGCAGGATCCATTGACCGACTGCTTTCCTTCCACAGGGAAGCTGATAAGCTGCGGAGCCTGGGAGTCTGACATGGTGCTCAGTACTCAGTGCTTGATGCTGAGTATTCAGTGCTTGGGGCTCAGTGTTCATCACTCCATAGTTACATGGAGGACAGAAGACACACTGGGATGTTAATGGTTTAATGGAATTCACAGGCTTCTCAATAGCTTAAGAATATTTGACAATTATAACTTCCACTCTTCTTGTAGAGAAATCTGAAGAAAACAGTTCTTTGGGCTGTAAATGCTTTCTGCATTTTTCAGAAAAAGCAATCCTGGAATGAAAGAAGCAGATAAGGATTTTGATCCTACCTCCTCTCTGGCCTCAGTTTCCTCATCGGTACCAAGAGGGGGTGGGACCAATGAGGCACAGATATTCCTTTCTGCGGTGACATTTTCTCAGTCTGAGCTCTATGCAGCCCAGCAGCTGTTTGCAATTACTTAGCCAGGCAGGGTATGTTCTCTACCCGCCATACTTCCGCATCTGCCAAACTGAGTTCTTTTTTGGGGTAACATCTGCTTTTATTTCCCATGCGAAGTTGTCTCAGTCGACCACAGAAATAATTACATACTTATTCTGAAGTAATCAGTTCATCCCAAACCTTTTCAACAGGATAGCAAATTTCCCTGGGAAAGGTGACATCTCAGGAACAGAATTACTCTGGGGTACTATAAATCAGGGAGCTTACCAGTGAGTGTCCTTGACTTTGGTGGGGGTGTGGAGGAAAGGCGGAGATGACCCTGCCATTTGAGCCATGCTAGACCTGAAAATCAGCCTCCTTTTCCTCCCCACTCTTCTCTCCTTTAGAGCTGAGCCGTGGGAGTGGGGTGTGGGAGGTGACTCAGACAGAGAGCCAACTCTAATATAAACTTTATGGTCGCGTAGGCAAAAGGAGCAAGAGATTTTATTACAGCCAAGAGTAACAAAATTAAATACATTCTATTTGCTTTGATATGTACCTAAAATTCATAAAGTAAGAAAGTAGTAAAATGAATAAACAGTATGCTTGCAACAATGTCACGTCTTTTTGAGCTCTTGTACATAACATGACTAGGGAGGTAGGGTCCAGTGGTGGTGTAGGATGATAGGAGATGCATAATAATTACGGGGAAGTGACTAAGCTTCCGTATAGCAGAAGACAGTACTGGAAAGATAGACTAGCTGTTAGATCTTGGATGACCTTGAATGACAGGCTGAGGCTTTGTAGTCATTCTTATGGTAATTCATCGCAGAGCTTTGAACACTCGGTTTAGTCGGATTTCATGTCTTTCTTATCTCAGGCTGTCCACTGTGAGGGAGAGGGAGCACAATAGATCATCTACCCTGGGGGTGTAGTGTTCTGAGCTCTGAATACTACCTTCTTTTTCCCCATATGATGGTTTGGCATAAATGTTTTCCAGGGAACGGGAGTTTTCCTGTGTCTGGGAGTACTGTTAAACTTTTTAAAGGCAATCATTATGGAACTGATTTGTGTTTATTTATTTGATTATCTAATGTGTTAAACACCTACTGTGGGTCAGATACTATGTTAGCTTCAGGGATACAACAAGTAAATTATGGTCCCAGACCTCAAGTACCTTACAGTGAGGAGAGAACCACTAAGAGATCATTATATTATAATATAGTAAGTGAGATAGGAAAACCACCAGGATTTGTGGGATTATAGAGGTTCAAAGGAAAGACTTCTTACAGAAGATGAAATATGCCCTGTGGGTTAAAGGATAGCTAAGAATTCAGTAAACAGGTCAAGAGGGGCGCAAGTGCTTTTCAGATGGGGAGATCAGTTTGGTGTGTACAGTTTGGTGTTATTAGAACGGAGTGCTTCAGAGAGAGCAAAGCTAAAGACAGATTGTCACACTTGGGAACTGAAAGGAACGGGAAGAAGTGGAGGCAGGGAGTGAACAGGCCTGTTTCAATAAACATGCTGGTTCTACAAATATGTAGAGATAGAAAATCTCAAATCCTTCTGCAAATACCCAGAAATTCTGGAAAAAATATAGCAAATAATCCTTTTTTTTTTTTTTTGAATGACTAGCTAGTTTTTTGTGAAAGAGAAGAAATCTCTTGGTTATAGAAACAGAGAAAACTAAAAACCAGAATGGTAAGCTCTTGTTTATTACCTGGGTTAGGAAAGGGGAGGGCAAAGAAGGCCGTCAGTCTCTGTAGTCCAGGAACTTGGATTTTAATGTCCATTTGGCGATAGGACTTTAGGCCATGAGCTGATGGAAAAGAGCTTCAAATGAGCCAAACCCTTCCTTTAATCCAGATGCTTAAATGGCTACACCCTCAGCAAAAGGTTTGAGTAGGAAAATCTGTGCACTGGCACAGAAAGATAAAGGAAGCCAGTTTGTCTTTGAGTAGAGAAAAAGAGACCCTCCTTCCCCCACATCCATAACCACAAGACCACGTTTAATCCAAGTTTTGGGTAGTGAATTGACACTACTCATGTAGTCCAAACCAAACTACCACTACCCAGCAGCCAAACCAATTTTTTTTTTTTCCATAAAATCTGGTCCTAGATTGGAGATATAGCTAGGACTCTGCAGGAATGAATGCAAAAATGTCCTGGAGGGAACTTGTGCATGCAGGAAAGAGCTGCTGTGTATAATTTTAAATATTATCTAAATATTTTAAATATTTAATTAATTAATAACATTTTTAAAATTCAAATATGACCACGTTACTCTATTGCTCAAACTGCTTTCTTGACTCTGTGTGTGACTCACCAGCAAACAGTAGGACTCTTTTTCTCCACTTCGGTAACAGATTGTTCTGCATTGTCTTCCCAATGTTAAGAGCAAACCAGTGCATTTATATTTGTTGTTTTATAGTTACACAAAGTGCTATTACTCAGGTTCTCTCTTTTTACAGATTATTTCTGGAATTGCACAAATATTTACTAAACACTTTCCCATCAGTGCCTTGATTCCACATTCATTCCAGCTGCTTCTCTTTCTTAAAGAGAAACTTGAAAGTTTCTTAAAAGCCAGTCTTTTTCAAAGAATGACTTACACTCAAATCTCCATTTTCTTACCTCTTATTCATGACTCAGTCCTCTTTAATCAACCAGAACAGCTCTCATTAAGATCACCGCATCATTAAATCCAACAGAACTTCTTTATTTTCATCTTACTGGCTTTCAATAGCGTTCAACCCAGTTGACACCCCCACTTCTTCTTCAGCAACCTCTTCCCTGGGCTTCCATGAAATCATTCTCTCTCCTCTCATATGTAATTCATTATCCAGCCTGTTAACTTGTTTTCTTGGTTGTCTCTTAATTCTTTTACTACACTTCAAGCTACCTTACCTCTTGCATGGATTACTACAGTGGCTTCCTAACTGATTTCTCCTCTTTCCTCATTCACTCAAATTAGTTCTCCACCCTCCAGACAGAATAATATTTAAAAAATTCAAATGTGATCAGGTTACTCTAGTGCTCAAAAGTATGTAATGGTTCACAATTGCTCTTAATATAATGATCAAATGTCCTAATATGGCTTAGGAGGCCCCACGAGCTCTGTTGCCTAGGACTCCACCCTCATTTTTACATACCACTCTTTGCTTCTTGCATGGCAGCACATTGGTCTTTTTTACCCAGTCCTTCAAATTCACCATTTTTCTCTTGCAAGTGCAGTAGCTTTTGCATATGCATCACTTCTTGACCACCTACTTGGTCAAGGCCTACCCATCTTTAAATTTTTTTTTTTTTTTTTTTTTAAAGAAATGGAGTCTTGCTATGTCGCCCAGGCTGTTTTCAAACTCCTGGGCTTACATAATACTCTCTTCCCAGCCTCCTGAGTAGCTGGGACTGCAGGCACATGTCACCTACTCATCTTTTAGCTTTTACCTCAGAGTTTACTTCCTAGAAGAGGACCAGCTAATGATATATGAATAATTGAATTAATTCTAAGGAATGATAGAATTAGTCAAAGACCATTCTGCAACTGCTGATATAGTCATTGATTCAACCTATGGATCCTCAATGGATGCTGAAACCATTGCGGGGGAAAGGTTATTGAGAAATATATATATTGGGGGAAACTTATATACATATATGGGGGAAGGTTACTTAGAAAAAAATATGTATAATATATTATATATATCCTGTTTGTAAGTTTTCAAAATAAAAATTACGGAAAAATAGGGAAGGCAAGAAGGGTTTATGTGGTATAGGATGATAGTTGGAGTCATAATTATGAATTCATATATATATACACACACACACATCTATACAATGCTATACATGGTCTCCAGGTGTCTCCCCACAGACCATCTCATATTACCAAAGAAAGACATGTTGTTACATGGAGAGGCTTGGTGGACGCCAACTTAACCAAGTGATTTCATTTAGCCTTCCTAATAGAGACAGCGTGACATGGTGTGCCTCCCATTGAGATGAATAAGAAGGACATAACTTCACCAATGAAGTCCTCTTGCCAAAAATGTTTCACCTGAATTGAATAATAATGAAATGTTAGATAAATCTAGAATATGAGAATTTTTACAAAATAACTGGCTGAACTCTTCAAAAGAGTCAATGTTACGAAAAATAAAGTAACAACAACAAAAAAGACGGGAGACTAAAGACTTGAGTAATTAAAAGAGATTAAAATGATTTAACCCAATGCAAATGTGCACTCGTACTGGATTGTAAAACAAACAAACAAAATCCAAGGAGGTAGAAAATATTTAGGACAATCAGGGAAATTTGAACATGAACTCCATATCCTCATATAAGTATATGAGTATATAGAACTCAGATATGAGTATAACAAATAAAAAATACTTAGGAAAATTGGGGAGATTTGAATATGAACTTCATAGTAGATGATATTATAGAATGATTGCTGATTTTCTCAGGGATGTTAGTAGAATAAAGGTTATATAGGAGAGTGCCTTTGTTCTTATTAAATACATGCTGAAGTGTTAAGGGTAAACCGTCATGGGATCCACCACTTATTTTCAAATATTTCAGCCAAAAGAAAAAAATTCTGTCTTTCAACAAACCAAGCATAGGAAAATAGTTGGTGAATCTAGGAGAATAGTATATCCTATATTCTTCCTGTTCGTTGTACTATTTTTTCGACTTCTCTGTAGGCTTGTAATTTTTAAAATAAAAGGTTAGGGAAACATAGGGAAGGCTAGAAGGATTTATGTGGTGTAGGATTAGAGTTAGAGACACAATTATAAACTCATGTTTAGCTTAGTATAGGTACAAATGGATACATATAGAAATAGTTATAGTTGTGTGTATAAGCAAGGGTTATAATGAACACATGAATCCCCCCCTTGCTGTGTCATCTGGGAAGACCTAGAAACAATGACATCCCAGTAGCAATGAGCATAGCTAGCCTCTGATCTTGGTTTCTTTCCCCTTTCTTTCTTCCTCTCTTTCTTTCTTTCTTTCTTTCTTTCTTTCTTTTTTCTTTCTTTCTTCTTTCTTCTTTCTTTCTTCTTTCTTTCTTTCTCCTTCCTTTCTTCCCTCTTTCTTTCTTTCTCTCTTTCTCTTTCTTTCTTTCTCCTTCCTTCCTTCCCTCTCTCTCTCTCTCTCTTTCTTTCTCTCTCTCTCTCTTTCTTTCTTTGTCTTCTTCCCCCTTTTCCAAATGTCATCCTTTAATTGAAATCTAAAACAACTTCAACATTTTTCCTCTTTTGGTTATAAAGTCTTTAGTGAAATTTTAAGTTATTATTCATTTTCGTATCTTTCTAAGTGACCTATGCATACTTTTATGTACAAAACCATCTATTTTAATTGACTATATTAAGATCTGAAACTTCCAGACTAGTATAGGAGGTTCATTTTCTTTTTTCCTTTTTTTTTTTTTTAGGCGGAGTCTCGCTCTGTCGCCCAGACTGGAGTGCAGTGGCCAGATCTCAGCTCACTGCAAGCTCCGCCTCCCGGGTTTACGCCATTCTCCTGCCTCAGCCTCCCGAGTAGCTGGGACTACAGGCGCCCGCCACCTCGCCCGGCTAGTTTTTGTATTTTTAGTAGAGACGGGGTTTCACTGTATTAGCCAGGAGGGTCTCGATCTCCTGACCTCGTGATCCGCCCGTCTCGGCCTCCCAAAGTGCTGGGATTACAGGCTTGAGCCACCGCGCCCGGCAGGAGATTCATTTTCATAGTTTCATTGTTCTTTCCAGCTAAATAAGTAGCTTCTAAAAATATCAGAAAGATGATTGTTCTTCTCATCAAGGGAAAAACACAAGTAAAATAAATTTCAGAGTCAATTAGGCAATTGTACTAAAGGAACAGTAATGTATGTGTAGCTGAATCCATAGTATGAACAGAAGGAACAATGCAGTAAGGACTGCAGTCCAGGTCTTGGTTTCCACTAGCATTCTCCAGTAAAAGAATTAGGGTTCTTTGGAGAAATAGTTGATTCTGTGACTGGGGTAGAAAGTAAAGAAAAAAAAAAGAAATCTCCCAATGGTGGGTGGGTGAAGGTGTCAAGGTACTACAGGAGCTGACTGAAAGAGTTCCCAGTAACCAAAGCTAGGACAACTTGAGCAACAAAATCAATGTATAACCCAAAGCATAAAATAGATATCTACGAGTCCACAGTGAATAAATATTTATATAGTTAAATGCTGAGGAGAGAGAATAGATATATCTCCCATGCAGACAACTTCCAAGTAATTTGTGTAGCTACTTCACCCTCAAGAAGGTGGAGTGTAACTCCCCACACTCTTTAGGTTTTTAAGTGTGGGATTCCCAGAGTGACCTCCTTCCAAAAAGTACAGTTTGGAAAGGTGGGGAAAGAGTAACTTTACAGTTAAGGGGGCTGATGGACACTACCTCAACCAGCTGATGAGGTCAACATCAACAGTCATGACTCGTGTTGCCATTACATAGCCTCAATATGATGTAGTGGAGCATGAACTTTAGCTAGATAATGATGTATCAATATGTTTTATTTGTTATAATAAATGTATAAGTTAATGGTAGCAATAGAGATGCTGGGTGTGGGGTGTATGGGAACCCTCTATTATGATCTTTGTATCTTTAAAAATAAATCTAAAACTCTAAAATATAAGTTATCTTAAAATGTCAAAAAAAAAAAAAAAAAAGGCAGGGGGCAATAGGAAGATGCTTAGTTCTCCAGGGAAGCCTTTCCTGACTCCTGAGGGAGTCAGAGTCTCATTAGGTGCTCTTGTGGCACTGGGCTTTTTTCCTTTATGAACCAGCAGGCACATTTACATCCTTCTAGAACATAAGCTCTGAGGGCAGAGGTTTGATTTTCTTCTCCACTGTGTCTTCAGTGACTGGAGTCGTGCCCGGCACAGGGTAGACTCTAAGTAATATCTGTTGGGTAAATGTGTGAGAGCACACGGGTTTTTGATTAATGACTCTCTAATAGTCTGTAAGCTTCAGGAGGCAGGGGCTTGGCTTTGCTCACTCTCAGGGCCTGGCCAGAGTTGGTGCTCAGGAGTGCGAGATGCGTGAATAAGTGAACACCAGGTGTGTGCTGGGCATGTGGATATGATAAGCAAGACTCAACCTGGTCTACGCTCAGCTTTGTAGGACAGAATTGGCCAAACTGGAAAGCTGGGAAAGCCATTGTTCATAGGGGAGGAGATCTTCCTTTTGCGTGATGTCTACACAGGCTTACACACTCTCCCCGGCCAAGGAGTGAGGGAACTAGCTGTTTCTCCTCTGGGCTGGGGAAGTGGTTGGTATAGACTGCTCAGGCCCGTCAGACTTGCAGGAAATAACAAGGAGTGAGAGGCCAGTTGGACGTCGTGGTCAGGGCAGCCAAGACGAGGAGCAGTCATGGCCAGTGAGGAGTTACAGGCCACACGAGGGCAGGGCCCACATTTGTCTCCTTCATGGTTGTAACCTCAGGTCTAGCACAGTATCTGGTGTGGTAAATGCTTGTTATGGGCATATCTCCCCCTAAATTCACATATGGAAGCCTCAACCCTCAGTACCTCAGAATGTAACTGTATTTGGAGATAGGGCCTTAAAGAGGTGATGAAGTTAAAATGAGGCTCTTAGTGGAGTCCTTGATCCAGTCTGACTGGTTTCCTGATAAAGAGATTTGGACACACAGAGACACCATAGGTGCATGCCCAGAGGAAAGCCCAGGTGAATGCGTAGCCAGAGGAGGCCGCCACAAGCTAAGGGGCGGAGTCTCAGAAGAAAGCAATCCTGCTGCAGCTTGCTCTTGGACTTCCAGCCTCCAGAGCCGTGAGAAAATACATTCCTATTGTTGAAGCCGCCCAGTCTGTGGTATTTGCTCACGGCAGCCTGAGCTGAGGAAGGCAGTGCCGTGTAGACACCAAGGAAGTGACCCAATGCTGAGGCTGTGGACCTGTGCCCTGGAGGTCCAGGGCAGCCTTCCTAAAGTACTTCTTCTTGCACTTTGAATGCCTGCAGATCACTTGGGGCTCTTGTTCGAAGTGGGATTTCTGGTTTTCCAGGTCTGGGATGGTACCTGAGCTGTTGGATGTCTAATGAAGTCCCAGGGGAAGCATCAGGTCTGTGGGTCACATTTGAGCGGCAGTGTTTGGGGAGCACTAGCTTAGGAGTCCTGGAGTCCCGAGGCTTGTCTTTGAATTGGACCATCTTTAGTGACTTTAGAAGAAAATGGTGGAACTTATTCAAATTCAATCCAGCAATTACTTTGACCAATTTTTCACATCAGACTCTGTGCCAGCCTGTGTGCCCCTCCAGAACACGGGGAGGGGTGGCAAGACAAGGGCCTGCCCACACCCCAGGCTGTCTTTTGTCGAGGAGAGCCGATTTTATTCCACTGCAGGTATAAAGGATGAGGTTTGCCCATCAGTCATGCAGAGCCGCTAGGGAGACAACTTTTTCATCAAAGCTTAAGAAAAACTAGATGAGATTTTGAAAAGAGTGGGAGGCAGCTGGGAGTTATTTGTTGATGTCAGTGACCTTGGTAATTCCAAATGAGATTCTCTTTCATTTTTGTGCCCTTGGGTCGGGTTCCTTCTGCCGAGGCATCATTCTCCTCCCGTACCTTGCCTGCGAGGATGCCGGGCTGACCATCAGGGTCAAAGTCAAGTGTGTCCCCCCCACGGCCATTTTAATACACCTTTCTCTCTGCAGAGGCAATCAAGACTCCTTGAGGAACAATGGCATGAACAGTTTCTAGTGTTCCCGTGAATCAATAACCCAGTCTTCACGTGACTCATTTTCCAAAGCTCCAGGAAAATAATTTGTGATAAAAATTAGGCTGGGCGCAGTGGCTCATGCCTGTAATCCAAGCACTTTGGGAGGCCGAGGCGGGCGGATCACCGTAGGTCAGGAGTTTGAGACCAGCCTGGCCAACATGGCAAAACCCCGTCTCTACTAAAAATACAAAAATTAGCTGGGCATGCTACTGCACACCTGTAATCCAGCTACTAGGGAGGCTGAGGCAGGAGAATCGCTTGAACCCCGGAGGTGGAGGTTGCGGTGAGCCAAATCGTGCCATTGCATTCCAGCCTGGGCAGCAGAGCGACACTCTGTCTCAGAAAAAAAAAAAAGAAAGAAAGAAAGAGAGAAAATTAGGTCTGAGCCATTGCTGAGAATTACAAGATGGTGGCATTTTTATTATTATTCACTAATAAATCTATAAATAACTTTTAAAAAAAGCCCAAGTGACTTGGTTGTCCCGAGAAGGCAGAGACTGGGCTCCTCTGGATTGCTCTAGTGAGCTGGGTCAGGCTGGCAGAGCCCAGCTTTGAAAGGTGTGGGCCAGGCTTGGGGAGAGGCCTGCAGCAGATTCTGCAGGAAGAGGGCCCTCTCTGTGGGACGTCTTGGGTAGAAGCTAGGATTTCTGTAAGGAGTTATTTATAGAGGGTGCTGGGCCCATTGAGTTTTTGTTTGTGTTTTTCAATAGAAAGGACCCACAACCACAGTATCTGCTTTAGAGTAGAGCCAGCCCTTGGCCCCTAGAACGGTGCCCCTGGCACTGTGGGCCTGGGAGCAGAAATGCCCTTCACTGACTCTGCTCTAAACACAGCCTGCAGCTTCTTCCCAGGGCACAGGGAGAATCCCGAGACCCACCCCTTGCTTGTCACTGCCCCTCAGCAGGATTCTGATCAGAGAAGGTCATTAGAACAAATTCGGGGTTCTGAGACCTGGCCTTCCTCATTTAAAAAAGCCTGACAGCTTTCACCCTTTTTCCTGGCTCATAGTGACATGCCAATTTAGGTGTCAGGCAGGTGCAGTTTCATCCAGAGACTGGGTTCAGCATGTAAGGTTCTGCCCAAATTATGCCTCAGCGACTCGTGGAAAGGGCAAATCAATCACTAGAAACACCAACTGAGAGCAACTAATTTAACTGTATATTTCATGTATAATCTGGACATTACCAAATAGACTCTATCACTGCTGCGGCTCCTCTGCCTTTTTGTCGTTGCTGTTATGATCACTATTATTATTATCATGCCTCCTCTTCCTGGCTCCTCAAATGAAAGCTGTCTCTCCTACCAGCCAAGGCTAGTTACTCCACCTGTGGTTCAGACCTCCCTGCCCTCATCCATATTCTCCTGGAGCGTGATCCTCTCCTGTATCTTCAGCTCCTTCCTCCTATACAGGCTGCCTCGTCTCTTTGTCATCGCTAAACTGAGTTCTTTCCCTGCTTTTTAGTGGTCGAAAAGAAAGAATATCCGATTGGAAAAAAAAGGCAAGCAGGATTTATTCTCTGGCTAGAGAAGGAGGAGTGAGCACTGGCTCCCAAGACACCTCCTCCTCCCGGAGCTGTGGGAAGCTGGGGAATTTTAAGAAGTTTTGTATGTGCGGGGAGGAACTTTAGACGCGCAGGCGCAGATCATGAGCATGATCCTCCCTAGGGCGCATTTTCAGGAAATGGCGGCCATGTTCTTCTAGACGTGGGGGTTTTAATATGATAATGACCTGTTAATGATCTGAAGGTCACAGCAGTCGCTGGTTCTGGTTTGCTCTGGTTTTGAGCAGGCCTTCTCTTCGTCTGAGGATGGCGAAGGGTCCTGAAGCTCCCGGTCCATCTGGAGTCTTTGTAAATGAGCATAGCTAGAGATTAAGGGACTAAAACAGCCTGTTTAAGAAACAATACTGAGCCTTCTCAGCTACCTATTGCTTAAGAAAATAATGAGCTTTTTCAGCTGTGTTACCTTCTCAGCTATTTCTCCAGGACTGCCCTGGTAACATCTGGAAAAGCCTCTGTGTTGGTGACAGTCAGGGACAGGAAGGCTGAGTTTCTGGTGCCTGGTGGTTAATGGTGACATTGATGGTGGTTTCCTCAGCAGGCTAATTCTGCAGAATGGTTTGGGTATTGTTCTAGAAGCAGCCTTGAGTCTATTTCTCCGACTCATTTTCCGGCAGATTCCATTATTTCAGTGAATGAACAATTGCCTTTATCAGAGACTTCTGCCCCTCATCATATAATCAGGCACACCTCTCAACTGTCCTGAACATCTTTCCTCAGTCCTATACCTCCCTCTAACTAGACTTCATTGCAGTCAAGCATCTTAAAAGCTTCAGTTCTTGTTTCTGCTACCTCATCCTCTACTTGGTTTACCCATCCTGCAACAGTTGAGATCGTGCCCTCACCAATCTATGAAAATCACTCTCACTGTCCACTTTGTCACTGACCACTTTGTCATCAAATTCAGTAGGGGCTTCTGGGATTTCCTAGTTCTTGTCATACTGGACTCTCATGGCATAGAGAGAATAGCATAGATTTCCTCCTTCCTTCCAGCATTCCACTTTGCTGTGTCCATCAGAAGGCAGTGCAAGCTGTAGAAACCTACTTCTATAGTTACTCTTCTTCAGAAATACCATCTAGTAGTTTTTCCTCTCCACTGGATAAGTGAAACCACCTCCTAAAACCTTTTCACCTGAATGACCACCTCACCCTCTAGGTGGCTTTCTTGCCTCAAGTTGTCTGTCATAAATATACAGGGAACCATGTGCTTGCAAAGCCACTGGGAGAGCTGCAGGAGCAGAAGTAGGGATGCCACTGCCAGGACAGAGCTTCAAAGTTACCACTGCAGGTGCAATCAGAGCAAGAAAATTGCTGCTGTCATCACTGCCACCTTCACAGACACCCAGGCCTGCAAAGCCAGTACCTAGACAGGAAAATCTGGCCTCTGCCACACTGGCATATATTAGAGCTTGTCTGTCGGCCAGCTCCAGGCCTGAAGGAAGGCCTTTATCTCCCATCCACCTTCCAGGTATATCTTATTGGTAGAACCTAAGTTACATAGAAACTGGCTGCAAGGGAGTCTGAAAGTACAGCTTTCAGTCTTTCAGCCTCTGTAATACAGAATAACATAGCATGGAGTGAGATGCTAAGGGCCAGTTGATTAAACCCAGTATCACTTTGGTTCTGTGATTCCTTTCTCTTTCTTGGATCACCTCTTACCAGTTAGATTATTCCTTCTCTGCCTACTTTATGTACTCTTATTCCTCAGCTTATTTCTTAAACTCAGTGTTGGCCAGGGATCTCCCTGTATACCACTTTCCTTTTCATCCCACTTATTCTCCTGATTGAATTATCATGGTTATGCCTATAATCCCAAAGCTTTGTGCATATTGGCAGCTCCCAATGCACACCTCCAGCTCTTACGCTATCGTGGGCTTCTGACCTGCACTCCTGTCTACTGGGCATATCCACATGGTGATCGCACAGAAACCTCAGACTCCACATGTTCAAAACCAAACTTACTAGCTTCTCCAAGCCTGTCTGCTTTTGTGTTTGCTCCCTTGGTTAGTGACATCTGCCCAGTCATCCAAGTTAGAAGCCTAGTATCAACCTTGCCTCCTCTCTTTTACCCCCTACTTCCAAGTCAGTTACCAGGTCAGTTGTTTTGGCTTCTTTTGTACCTCTCGTATCCTTCGTTCCTCTCTGACTCCATTATCACTGTTCTCATACCGCACTTTTTACTCTCTGCTGCATAAGTGAAACCACCTCCTAAAACCTTTTCACCTGAATGACCACCTCATCTTTTAGGTGGTTTTCTTGCCTCAAGTCTATCACCCTCCCCTTCCATCCGTCTTGCTCATTAACATCATTGTGGTCTTTCTAATGGGAAAATCTAAATAGGCATATTAATCTCCTATGGAAAACCTCTTCCATTTCTCTACACTTGTGGAATTAAGTCTAAATTTCTTAACAGAGTGTTATGGGTTAACTTGTGCCTCCAAAAAGATAAGCTCAGGACCTAATGCCGAGTATCTGCAAATGAGACCTTATTTAGAAATAGTCTTTGCAGATTTAATCAAATGAAAACGAGGTCGTAGAGGATTAGGGTGGGCTTTAGTCCAACAATTGTTGTCCTGATAAGAAAAGGGAGGCTGGGCATGGTGGTTCATATCTGGAATCCCAGCACTTTGAGAGGCTGAGGTGAGAGGATCACTTCAGCTCAGGAGTTTGGGACTAGTTGGGCAATGTAGTGAGACTCAGTTTTTATAAAAAATAAATCAGAGGCATACACCTGTAATTCCAGCTCCGTGGGAGGCTGAGGCGGGAGGATCACTTGAGCCCAAGAGTTTGAGGCTTCAGTGAGCTCGGATTGCACCACTGCACTCCAGTCTGAGCAACAGAGTGAGCCACTATCTCTGAGAAAACAAACAGTAACAAACAAAGAGAAATTTAGACAGAGACAGACATACAGGAAAAAAGGCAACGTGGAGACAAAGGGAGAGATTGGAGTGGTATGTCTACAAGTCAAGGAAGGCCAAGAATCGCTGACAATCATCAGAAACTAAGAAGAGGCAAGGAAGGAATCACTCCTGGAGCCTTCCAAGAAATTACGATCCTGCCGACACTTTGATCTTGAATTTCTAGCTTCCAGACTGTGAGACAACACATTTCTGTTATTTAAGCCACTCTGTTTATGGTACTTCATCGCAGCAACCCTAGAAGATCAATACACATGGCTTCATTATCTTCGTCTACCGGCTTATCTCATCTCTTGCCTTTCTCAAGTAAATCAGTCAAAGGAAAGCCTCTCCCTGCTTCCAGCCTCTGGATCCTCTCCTTTGCCTCTGGGCTTTTGCTCTGGAAAGGGTCCCTCCTTTGCGTGCAGACTCCTGCTCTCACCTTTCGAGGTGAGGTCTATCCCATCCTCTGCAGGCTTCCATCATTCACACCGATTAACCATTCTCTCCTTGTGAGCTCTTGGCATGCACCAGCAGCGTAATATGGATAACACTGGGTGATAATTATGTTTGTAGATTGGTTTCCCGCCCTAGGCCAGGCGCTCTTTGAGGGCAGCAATAAGCAGATCTTTCCGCCTTTCATATTCGGGGTAGAACCTGGAAGTTAGTTGGTGACCACTTGCTGAGTGATGGTCCTTTGATCCCAGGTCACTGGATCATATTTCTGAGAGGGTGCCTTCTAGAGTTGGTGAAATGTGATACTAAGTGTAGAGGTGGGTACTGGCAAAATGTGAAGTGGAACAGTTAGCAATCCTTGTTCTTGAAGGGGACTGGTGGGTCCCCAAGCAAGTGCCTGCTGTTCTTCCGGCACTCCTGCATTCCAGAGTGTGCTCTGTGCCAGAGGGTCAGGACTGGCCATGCGGGGCATTATGCAGAGTGTGGATATATTGTATTTATATTTTATGGACTGTCACTGAGAAAGTGGATTTTCCACTCAGACTGCAATCTGGTATTTCTAGGCCGTAGGAGAGGAGAGTGAATGTCAGGTTGCTGGATGGTTCCTTTTAGCCTGCACAAGCAGCACTGTGTCAAGTTCAAGTTCATGTGCAGATTATTTGAGCTCCACTGGAAATTGGGTGTAAGTGAAGGGGTGAGTCTGACATCTTGCCTTGCCTAAACAGGCTTCTATCAGAACAATTGGTAATGCCTTCCTGAGAATTCTCCATTTTTCTATTCTGTCTCCTCTCTGGTCAATTCTGTCTGCTGCTGTTATATTTCAATCATGTCACTCTCTGTCCCCAAATTGTGAAAAACTCCACATGTCACACAGGATAAAGTTCAAACCTCCACAGACTCTTCACGTCTCTCTTCTCTATGGCCTCAGTCTGTTACTGGGCTCATTGCTGGCTCCCCTCCCTTCTCTCCTATTCTTTATGGTAGGCCTTCCACTTAAATGCAGCTGTTGAATTGCTGTTCACTCTTCAAGGTTGAATGAGATGGCACTGCTTCCCTGAAGTCTTTTTTGTTTCCTGGTGGAAGCCATTGCTTCCACTTTAGGACTCAGAGAATTTTGTTGATATAGTCCATCCTGCTCTACACTGGTTTCTTTTATGTGAATTTCTTCAAGTGTTACTGGAAATAGGAAGTAATTTCAGTGTAACTGAGAAATTGTGATAGTTCCCTGTGACTTTTCTCAGTATGTTAATGTTTTCCAGAAATCAAGAGCATGCCTTCTCATAATTAGAGAGCAATATATGAAGACATTAAGGAAACAGTCAAAAATCTATAGAAGTACCTTGCTTTAGTGCAACTAGTGGCTAGTTTGGTGTATTAGTCTGTTCTAATGCTGCCAATAAAGACATGCCCAATGCTGGGTAATTTATAAAGGAAAGAGGCTTAATTGACTCACAGTTCAGCATGGCTGAGGAGGCCTCAGGAAACTTACAATCATGGTGGAAGGGGAAGCAAACATGTCCTTCTTCTCATGGTGGCAGGGGAGAGAAAAATCAGTGCCCAGCGAAGGGGAAAGTTCCTTACAAAACCATTAAATCTTGTGAGAACTAACTCACTATCATGAGAACAGAATGGGGGAACTGCCCCCATAATTCAGTTATCTCCATCTGGTCACTCCCAGGATGTGTGGGGATTATGGGAACTACAATTCAAGATGAGATTTGGGTGGAGACACAGCCAAACCTTATCATTTGGTGACCTCAGTCACCACTATTCTTTCTACCTTTAGGTGTTCAGTGAAGCTGTGTTGATGAAGAAGTTGCAAAGACATTTACCCATGTGTTAAGACAATGGGTTGTTAAAGAAAGCCACAGTCCAGATCAGATGTTTAATTATTAAAAAAAAAAAAAAGATTTCTGTAAGAAGCAAATGGCATCCAGAATCTACAGCTTGAAGGAGATCATGGTATCCCAGGGTTGAACACTGCACAGGATTAACTGGCTAATTCTGGGTGCAAATGCCAGGAGGGTCTTAACTATGCTCCTAATTTTGTTAGAATGTTTACTCTTTTTGTAAGTGGTGTAGATGCAAAGTTATATACTTCTTGAATGTTTTTCACCCAACCCTTTTCCCCCAAGGTCTGTTATTTCTAGTGTGTACTTGTACAGAACCCTAGGTTTTTCAGAAGCACAGATATGGTGTAATAGTGGAGCCTGCTGTAATGTACATGTGTCACATGCATCTTTTTGTTGCTTGTCTACTGATGTCTCACTTTTTCTGTCATAAAGGCAGAAACCAGGCCTTATTTTTTAAAATATATTTTCCACAATGGTGAAGGGGATATTTTCATAGCTTTTGACAGTTGTAATGGTTAGTACTGAGTGTCAACTTGATTGGATTGAAGGATACAAAGTATTGATCCTGGGTGTGTCTGGGTGGGTGTTGCCAAAAGAGATTTAACATTTGAGTCAGTGGAGTGGGGAAGGCAGATACACCCTTATTCTGGTGGGCATAATCTAATCAGCCACCAGCGAATATAAAGCAGGAAGAAAAATGTGAAAAGGTGAGACTGGCCTACCCTCCCAGCCTACATCTTTCTCCCATGCTGGATGCTTCCTGCCCTCGAACGTCGGACTCCAAGTTCTTCAGTTTTGAGACTTAGACTGGCTCTCCTTCTCCTCAGCTTGCAGACAGACTACTGTGGGACCTTGCAATCGTGTAAGTTAATAATAAACTCCCCTATATATATATCTTATTAGTTCTGTCCCTCTAGATAGCCCTAATACAACAGGTAAGTCTAGGTGAAGACACGTCGTGTTCTATTTGAAATTGATTGAGCTGATTCCTTGTCCAACTTGGTGTCCTCAACAGAGCAGCCATTTTTTCAATGTAAGAATAAATGTTCAGGCAAAGGGGTTCTTCCTGATAATTTTGCATAGGGCTTGACTCAACCTTGAAGATATATTAGGATCTCCTAGAGGACTTTTAAAATGTGATTAGTATCGGGGCCATGCCCCTAGAGATTCTGATTTAATTTGTCTGGGGTAAGACCCATGAGTGAGGGCTTTAGGAAACTCCTTATATTAGTCTAACATGCAGTAGGATCGAAAACCACTGGTGTAGACCATATGTGCTATAGAAAGAATAACAGGCCAGGCATGGTTGCTCATGTCTGCAACTCCAACACTTTGGGAGTCTCAGGCAGATGAAGTGCTTGAGGCCAGAAGATGGAGACAAGCCTGTGCAACATAGCGAGACCCCCATCTCTAAAACAAAACAAAAACAAACACTCCAGCATGATGGTTAATGCCTGTACACCCAGCTACTCAGGAGGCTGAGGCAGGAGAATCCCTGGAGGAGCCCAGGAGTTTGAGGCTGCAGTATGCCATGGTCACACCACTGTACTCCAGCCTAGGTGATAGAGTGAGACCCTGTCTCTGAAAAAAAAAATAGAAAGAATAATACATTAATTCAGCCCTGACCAAGATGGTTTGGCTTTGGGATGCAAGGAGGAGTCCTATCACCACAGGGGGGTGATGGTTCTTTTGCTGCAGAGATCACAACTGAAGGCCCTCGTACCCTTCTCAAAGACCTTCAGCCTCTGGCTCTACTGGACTTGTAGTCACAACTTCACTAAGGCTAACAATCCAGCTGCCTTCACTTTATTAACCCTTCTAGAATTCTCTCTCACTTCCCTTTGTACTTTCCTACTCCTCCTGTGGGATTCCAGTTTTATTTCATTCATCTTTCTCCGTGTACTTTTAGGGTTCCCATCTGAATTCGCTTCCTGCTCATCATCTCTCAACTCTGGATCTTTTACATTCCAGCCATTACCCTCGCTTTAACAGTTTAACTATCAGCCAAAAATGCTTTGGGAATTCCCCGTGGAAGCTCTCTGATATTTCTATTTGTCCCACAGGAAGCTGTTGCTGCTTTAAAATAACTTATTTATATCTGACCCTTTATAGCAAACTGCTTCTCTTTAAAAATAAATTCTAATTACATAAGGGAAAATCATGAAGACCTGAGCATGAAGAATAAAGACAGATCTTCACATTCTTCTAAAAGGAAGTGTAAACACCACTAGTTCATCAGGGCCCTACCAAGAAATTTAATATAGTGGTAAATCCAAGGCTTTGGCCATCAGAGAGATCTAGAGTAAAATTATGACTCTACCACTTATTAGTTGTGTGATCTGGGACAAGTTATTTGTGATTTATGATAATCAATTTTCTTATCTATAAAGTAAGTATGATAATATCCATTTCATCAGACTGTAAATATTTAAAAATTAAGTATATGCAAAACAGGAGATTTGATTTTCTTGTCACACAGAGTAATTTGTATGAGACTTATCCTTCACCATAAACAATGATAAAACTAGACAAAATATACAAGGCAATTACCTCCAGGCACTGGACAAAGGTAAAGAGGGACCGTGATCCCTGAAGGTAGGGGAATATATGTGGTGAGCCCTACATTCATTCTGGTTCTCTAACTGGGAGCACTTTCCATACTATGCTTCAGGGAGGTAGAACCCAAGCACAGCAGCAGTCTTTCTGAGCAGGGGTGGCAGATACTGGAATTGGTTTTTAAAGTAGTTGAAATTGGTGACTAGGGTACCAACAAAGGGAAGTGTGTAGGGTGGAAACTTTGGAATTCTGTGTGGAATTCACTATAGGTCTGTGGCTAAGAGTTGGTATATAACACACATAGCAAGACTCCACAAGTCAAACTGAGAGCTACTGTATGTCTGGGAGAAAGAGAGAGATACCAGATGTGCCACAGTGTTGGGAGGCGTGGAAACTCTAGCTAAGCCAGAGAGGGGAGGCAATACTGAGTGTCTCAGGCAGTAAGTGGAGACTCAAGAGGGGCCACACATTGATTAAGATCCATGCCCTAATATAAGATTATGACTTAGGACTAAGGGCAAAACCAAGCTAGACCTATCCTGTTATAGACTGAACGTTTGTGTTCCCTCTCCCACCCAAATTCATATGTTGAAATCCTACCCCCAATGTGATCATATTAGGAGGTGGGGACTTTAGGAGGTAATTAACTCATAAAGGTAGAGCCCACATGAATGGGAATAGTGCCTTATAGAAAGAAACATGAGAAAAAGAATCTCTGTCCTGGCCATGTGAGTGTACAAATAAGATGGCTGTCTGAAAACCAGGAAGAGTGCCCTCATCAGTCACTAGACCTGCTGGTGCCCTGGTTTTGGATATCACATCCTCCATAACTGTGAGAAATAAATGTTTGTTATTGAAGCCACTCAGACTATGGTGATTTTTTACAGCAGCCTGAATTGCCTAAGGTACAACTTAACAGAATTAAACTGAACCTGACAAGATAAAAGAAGCCAACAGTTATTTAACTTCGTACCAGAAAAAAATTCACCACCTTTTAACAGAAAATGACACAATACAGATTCCATATAATATTCCATTACAATGTCTAGTTTACAATAAAAATTACTGAACATGTGAATAAACAGGAAGATATAACCCATAGTCAAGAAATGAAAACAGTTCATTTAAACATATTGTTGAGATAACACAGATGTTGAAATGAACAGACAAGGACTTTAAAGCAGCTATTATAGCTCTGTTCAAGGATTAAAGGAAAAGATAGTTGTAATAACTGCACAGATGGAGAATCTTTGTATGGAAACCAGAAGAAAGATCTTATAGTATTATAAGAAAAATATCTGGAATAAAAATTAACTGTGTGGGATCAATAGCTGACTGGAGACTGCAGAATAAAGTGTTGGTATATATAAAGATGTATCCATAAAAATTATTTAATCTTAAGAACATAAAGAAAAGGGATTAAAAAGAAGACACAGAGTCTCAGTGAATCAGGAGATAATATTAAGTGATCTAACATGCATGTAATGGGGGCTCCAGGAGTAGAAAAGGGAGAAAATGGGTAAGAAAAAGATATTTGAGGAATATTTGAAGAATTAATGGCTGAAAAGTTCTAAAATTTAGTGAAAAACTCAACCTATAGATCCAAGAAGCTTAGTAGACCCCAATCAGGATTTTTTTTAAAAAACCATGCCAAATTTAAGTATGTTAGAGTATAACTGAAATTAAAAAAACTGTCAGCATGGACTTTTATACCTAATGACAATATTTTGAAAATATTATGTGAAATAAAAGCAGTTCAAGTAAAAGCTGAGAGAATTCATCACCAGGATACCTGCATAAGAAATGTTACAGGAAGGGTTTCAGACTGAAGTAAAGTGCAATCAGAGAGGAATTTGAATTTATGGGAAGGAATGAAGAAAACCTAAACTGGAAATTACATGTGGGAATATGAAGACTATTTCTTCTCTTAAATTTTTAAAAAGACAACTCAGTGTTTAAAACAAAAAGGATATTGTATTGTGCAGTTTATAAAATATGTAGAAGTAAAACATATAAAAATAATAGCACAAATAATGGGAGTATATGGGGACTGTCTTCCTACTTGTAAGTTGTAAATTTTTACATTTCCATGTGAAGTGGTAAAATTTTAACTCTAAACTGAGCTAAATTAAGGATGAATATTATAATCTCCAGAGCAATCAAAAGGTATATCTAAAAAAAAGAGGAATTAAAATGAAATACTAAAAATAGGCAATTAACCTATGACAAAATACAAAAGAAAGATCAGAGGAACAAACCACACAGCCAAAGAGGAAATAAAGAGCAAGATCATAGACTCAAAAGCAACCCTATTAATAATTATATTAAATGTAAATAACCAATCATTTCAGTTAAGGAAAGACATTGTCAGACTATATGAAAAATAAGGTTCAAATATATGCTATCTATAAAAGATGTACTTTAAATATAAAGACACAGAGATTGAATGTAAAGGGATGGAAAAAGATATACCATACGATGGTAAGCATAAAATTAAAATTAGAGTGGATTTGAAGGTAAGAAGTATCATCAGAGATGAAGAGACATTGCATAATGATAAATATATATTCATTCAGAAATATGAGGAATGAAAGAGGCAATATTATCTCAGATCCTATAGACATTAAAGAATATTAAGGGAAATGCTGTGAAACTCTTTATGCAATAAACATGATAACTTAAAAAGAACTGGACAAATTCCATGAGAAACACAATTTATCAGAAATGTAGAGGCCAGTCGTGGTGGCTCATGCCTGTAATTCTAGGATTTTGGGAGGCTGAGGTGGGTGGATCACGCGGTCAGAAGTTCGAGAGCAGCCTGGCCAACATGGTGAAACCCCGTCTCTAATCAAATACAAAAATTAGCTGGGTGTGATGGTGGGCGCCTGTAATCTCAGCTACTCAGGAGACTTAGGCAGGAGTATCAGTTGAACCTGGGAGGCAGAGGTTGCAGTGAGCCAAGATCGCGCCATTGCACTCTGGCCTGGGCAACAGAGCGAGACACCCTCTTGAAAAAAAAAAAAAAAAAAAGACATTCTAAAGACATGCATGTCTCCTGTGAGAATAGTGAATTCCCACATCTCCCTGAACCTTCTGGGCCTGCAGAAGTGGCCCACTCAACCGTGATAAAGGCTAGCACCTTCCTTGCTTAAACATAATGAAGAGGCCTCTGCCTTGCAATACAACATATACTTCTCTCAGGATCTATTTCCATCTCCTCTCCAGGCTGTCAGATGAATAATGGGTTCAAGTGTCAAGTCAATCTGGCTGCATAAGGATTGGTTCTGTTTAGGGAGGAAAGGCACTCACTGAAGGAGCCACTGGTCCTCCACATTTACTGGCAGGAGCTGAGAAAGTCTATGCGGCACTAGATTCTGAGGAATGGTTCAAGGGTGGCAGAACACACACTTGGAAAGGGAAAATTTATTGATATGTTAGCATTCTCTAGGGATAAGGACTTAACACCCTGACATGGTACTAGTATGGCTCGTGGTGGAAGCTTGGAAAAAGCGATGGCCCAAACAAAGTGAAGTAGAAATGTCAGAATTGCTGTGGCAGACAGTGGACTTCTTCCACTGTCTGAGACCAAAAGGTGTAGAAAAGTGGGCAGGATACAGTTAACATGCTACACAAGGGTGAAAAACCCACCAGCCAATCCCAGAGGACACCATGTTTACCAAAGAGACAGGTAATGCACGGGTGAGGGCCACCACCCAGGCTGATGGCAGGCAATTCTATTAAATAACTGGGCTCCTTGATGGTAATGTGGATAAGACCCTGAATAACAGAGGCCAGATGGCACTACGTTCTTAATGAGGATCAAAGTTGAAAGCTGCCGCCGGGCGCGGTGGCTCAAGCCTGTAATCCCAGCACTTTGGGAGGCCGAGACGGGTGGATCACGAGGTCAGGAGATCGAGACCATCCTGGCTAATACGGTGAAACCCCGTCTCTACTAAAAAATACAAAAAAACTAGCCGGGCGAGTTGGCAGGCGCCTGTAGTCCCAGCTACTAGGGAGGCTGAGGCAGGAGAATGGCGTAAACCCGGGGGGCGGAGCTTGCAGTGAGCTGAGATCCGGCCACTGCACTCCAGCCTGGGCAACACAGCAAGACTCCGTCTCAAAAAAAAAAAAAAAAGAAAGCTGCCTCATGGGCATGAGATGCTGAGCTATAGAGATGAGTAATGGAACATGGTGTCCTATGGGCAAGAGAGATGGGCTGCCAACAAGGGTATTATTCAACTGAAGCAAGTTAAAGAAATCAAGGCTAGATTACCATGAGGCGAAAGGCAGCGTAATCCCTTGCCCTATTTCCTCATTTGAACCAGTTTTCAGGCCTAGAGCCCACTGACTGAAGCAGACACCGGGTCTCCAGGAGGAGGAAGAACCCTGCCACACCACAGCAAGTGTATATGGTGAGTCTCCCACTCCTTCCCCCAGGGACCTATGGCCATTTACTTGGGTAATTGTACACCATGGAAAGGTGAATAACCAGCTGTTTCAAGGACTGTTGGATACAGGTTTTGAGTCACTGGTACCTGCAACTGAAGCATCATTGCGGACAGCCTGTGAGAGTGGGGACCCATGGAAGCCGGATAGTGGCTCAGATTTGTTTCACGGCTCTCTTGTCAAACCCAAGCTCCCTTCTGGTGGTCACTTCTCTGGTTTCTGGACACATATTTGAATGTGTGTCCACATTCAAACGTGGTAGTATGGTAGTATGTAAACTACCACATACTTGGTCGTTTAAAGAATTCCCATACTTGAGCCCAGAACTATGCTATAAAAGCTAATATAGGCCAGGCATGGTGGCTCACGCCTGTAATCCTAGCACTTTGGGAGGCCGAGGAGGGTGGATCACCTGAGGTCAGGAGTTTGAGACCAGCCTGGGCAACGTGGTAAAACTTGTCTCTACTAAAAATACAAAAATTAGCCAAGCATGGTGGCAGGCACCTATAGTGCCAGCTACTCAGGAGGCTGAGGCAGGAGAATTGCTTGAACCAGGGAGGCAGAGGTTGCAGGGAGCTGAGATCGCGCCATTGCACTCCAGCCTAGCTGACAAGAGCAAAACTCCGTCTCAAAGAAAAAGCTAATATAGTGGGGAAGACCCAGTGGAAACTACTGAATCTTCACTCTGTCCTCAAAGATAGTAAAACAAAAATCATATTATATCCAGGGTTGAATGGTAGAGATAGTGCCACTCTTAAAGATCTAAGGGCAGGGCCTTGTGGCTCACACCTGTAATCCCAGCATGTTGGGAGACCGAGGTGAGAGGATCACTTGAGGCCAGGAGATTGAATCCAGCCTAGGCAACATGGTGAACTACAAAAAAAGTTAAAAAATTAGCTGGGCATGGTGGCAGGTTACCTGTAGTATCAGCTACTCAGGAGACTAAGGTAAGAGGATCACTTGAGTCCAGGAGTTCAAGGCTGCAGCAAGCTATGATCACATCACTGTACTCCAGCCTGGGCAGCAGAGTGAGACTCTGTCTCTAAAACAAGTACATAAATAAATTAGTCAAAAAAAAAAAAAAAAACTAAAGTATGCACAAGTGATTATCCCCTCATGTGTACATGTTGCTCACTTGACTGTCTCCTACAATCCCATATGGATCCCAGGAGTGGGCTCCCACCAATTCAACTAGGTCGAAGCTCTAATTACAGCTACTGGGCTAGATGTAGTATCATTACCATGGTAGATGAACATGGCCTCTGGCTCATGGTATATGGCCATTCGTCTAGCAAATGTGTTGTCTTCTCTCCTTTTCAGGAAAGAATACCAGAAGCAGTTTGCATTAATGTGTGACAAACAACAGTATGGATTTACAGTCTTTCTCTAGGTTTTATGCTAACTCATGCCCTCTGTCATAATATAGTCCCATGGGACCCAGACTATCTGGACATTCTAGAAAACATTATATTGGTCTAGTATGCTGAGGAATTATGTTAATTGAACTGATGAGCAAGAAGTGGCAAGTATATAGGAGGCCTTGATAAGACACATGCATTCCAGAGGGTGAAAGATAAACCCAATAAGGTTTCAGAGGCCACCTTGACAATGAAATGTTAGTGGTCTGAGGTCCATCCAGTTGTCTGAGGCATGCCGGGATATTCCTCCAAAATAAAGAACGGATTATTTCTTCTTGTACTTTCCACTAGCAGAAAGGAAGCACAATGCCTGACTGGCCTTTTGGGTGTGTGGAGAAAGCATAGTCTGCACTTGGGCGTAATGCTCAGACCCATTGACTGAAGGATGTGGAAAGCTTCTGGCTTTGAGTGGGGTCCACAGGAGAAAGGGCTCTGGGGCCTGGGCTTAGCAGACTTTGCCCAATTTGATAGTAAATGGATAAGGACAGTGGCAAGAGGCCATGGCCTGAGAAGGCATGGTGACTAGGACTCAGACCCCTTAGGAAGGAAGTTCTGGCTCACTCCACCAGGCAAGTCACTAGAACAGCAGACACGCTAGTCTAGGGTGAGGGAAAGGTAGAATGGGTGGTAGAGGAAGGAAATCATGAATATCACTTGTGGTCTGAGACCACCTGCAGCAGCTGGGGCTGTAGTTTGTCCTGTTAGCATTCAGAATCCTGAAGGAGCTATTCCCAGAATGGGTAAACTTACTATACAAGTCAAGTGAATACAAGCAGTACAAGGGCTGCACTGTAGTGGAGTCTGTGCTGGTCACCCAGATGCCCCCTCTGGGATGGAAGGGCTTATTTTCCTAGCTGCTAGGGGTGCTGGCTGCTGGCTGACCCCTACCCTGGGTGAAGCCCACAGTTAATCTTGGGTCAAGGTGATGTTTCAAAGGCTAGACCATGTGGCCTCAATTGGTGACGTCTGTGAAAGGTCCTCCCAGTTTCAGAGCTCTCTGCGGTGTCTTCTGAGGCCTCTCTTGCAATTGTTTTATGGTTCAACTTCTTTCCCTGCCCAGGTCTGTTCTCTAATTCCCTGATAGGTGTTGTTTCCAAGCTCATGCCCCAATATGCTTCCTGCACATGAGGGGTTTTCTCAAATATTTTCCCTGGGAGCAGACCCGCAACACTAGGAAATCCAGTATGTCGTAGCCCCATCCACCTTCCTCTGGCCATCAGATTTGAAGCATTTGGAAGTCCATTGATAGATAGAGTCCAAGCCCATGTCACAACTGGTCCAGAGTCTACTGACCCACCTGTGGTCATTTCCCTGGTCTTTGGGTGTATAATGTAAGTGGATATATTAGTAGACAGAAGCCTCAGATTGGTTATTTTACTTGTGATTCTCTGACCCATAGGAAAGGCCATGTGGAGGCCTCTGAGATGGCCCTCACCCATTTCCACATCTCCAGCTAAGATAAAAAGTCAAAACCAAAATCTCATTTTGGTGGGATGGCAGAAATTAGTATCCCCCACAGCCCTAACCCCTGCCCCAGAGATTTGCAGGGATGGTTGTCTTGACCTTATCCCCATGCAAGTCATCTGCCTGACAACGGGCTACTGTGAATTTAATCGAGTGGTAGCTCCAAATTATAGTTGTGTATATATTGTATCTTTACTTGAACAAATTAGCCCAGTCCCTGTCACTTAATATGTAGCTATCAATCTGGCAAATGCGTGGTTTTCAATTCCTATCAAGAGGAAGGATCTGAAGCAGTTTGCATTTACTTGTAATGGACAGCAGGATACATTCCTTAGCATGTCTCAGACCTATGCTTTTGCTATTGTCTGAATATTTGTACCAACTTGAAATCCATATATTGAAATCCTAACCCCCAAGGTGATGATATAAGGAGATGGGGCCTTTGGGAGGTGATTATGTCATGAGGGCAGGTCTTCATGATTGAAATTAGTGCCCTTCTGAAAGAGACCCCAGAGAACTAGCCAGCCCCTTCCACCAGGTGAGGATGCAATGAGAATGTGCTGTCTATGAGGGGTGAACCCTAACCAGACACCAAATCTGCTGGTGTTTCGATCTTGGACATGTTGATTTCAATCTGGAGGAGCAGGCGGCAAATACTTTGGATGCCCCGTTAGGACACCCATCTATCAGAAAATAGGAAATAACTCTCACAAATCCAGGGGCCTCTCAGATTAGTGAAATTAGAGTGATCCAGTTGCCTGGGGCAAACTGATGCTCTATGATGTGGCTATGGCATACCAGAATGTTTTATGGTGTCTTTGACAAACATCACTGGGAGGACTGCAGGGCAGAATCCTAGGATTCTAGAGCAAGACCTTGCCATCTGTGTCACGGGACTATGCAGCACTTGAGAAGCAGTTTTTGGCGTGCTACTGGGCATTGGTATAGACTGAACAACTGACCATGCGACAGCAGGTGGCTGGAGTCTTCCATCATGTCTTGGGTATTTTCAGACTTACCAAATCAGACAGGTGCGGCAGCAACCCATCAAACCATGGAAATATTACCTTTGGCACCTGGGCATCTCTGGAAAACACAAGTTATAAGAATAAATGGTCCATATCTATGTCTACCTATCTCTTTTGCACCAGTGTCTGCACTGTGGTCTCACTGGTGCTTCCCTAAGACCAGCTGATGAAGGAGGAAAAGTCTTGGACCTTGTTCACGGCTGGGTCAGCTCAGTGAATTGGTACAATTGCTATGTTGCTACATTACAGCTCTGCTCAGTGATGGCTCTGAAAGACAGTGGTAGGGGAAATTCTCCCAGTGGGCAGAGCTTAGAATAACATGCCTGGCAATCAATTTTGTGTGGAGGGAGAAGTCTGAGGTAAGGAAACACTCAGATTAATAAGCAGCATTGAATGACTTAGCTGTTCAGCCAGAGGCTTAGGATAGGCAAGATTGGAAGCTCAGAAACAAAATGTCTAAATAAGACATGTGTGATACATCTAGGGGAGTGTGAGGACCTTTGTATTCTCATCAGTGCCAACGAGAAGCATCCTCTGCACAGGAGGCATAGAACAACCAAAGGAATAGGACGATGCATTCAGCAGAAATCAGTGCAGACCCTTTCCTTGGTCACCCTAGCTCTTGCGTAATGAGGCTGTGGACATGTTAGTAATGGAGGTGGAGACAGAGGCTATGCATGGGCCCAAGAACATGGGATTCATTTCAAGGCTGATCTAGCTTCTCTCCTTGCTGACCGTTTGAACGGTCAGCAGCCAAGACTGGTGCTGACAGTCAGCAAGGATAGTAGCTAGATTCCTTGATATGGAATCACCGGCTACCTGGTTGCAGGTTGATTACATTAGGACTCTTCCATCCTGGAAGGCATGCTGAGTCATCCTACTGGGATGATTTCAAACTCTAGGTATGGGTTTCCTTTTCTGCCTTCAGTGTTTCAGCTGGCGTGACTTTACAAAGGTTCTCAGTCTTTTTCATTTGTCATCATGGGATCCCACCCTATACCACCTCAGACTAAATGACCCACTTTACAGTGAAGGAATGTGACAATGGACACATGACCTTGCCCTCCACTGGTGCTACTGTATTCCACATCATTCAGAAGTTGCTGGCCTGATAGAATGTTGGGATGGCTTCTTAAACATGCAGATTACTTGTTAACTTTGAGATGATACCCAGAGAGGATGGGATACCATTCTTCAAGATGGTGTAAATATTTTAAACCAGTAACTAGTATACATTTTTCTCATAGGTAGAATACACAGGTCTGGGAACCCGATAGTTGAAGCAGGACCCTGTGACCTTGCCTTAAAAAAAAAAAGTGGCACAAATGGATCTGAGTGGTACAAGGGCTGGACTGTGACAGCCTCTCTTAGTGCCCTGCTCACATATCTGGGATCCTAGCATTTCATTGCATTCTGGATGACTTTCAACTCCCAGTATCTACTTCTTTGCACTGGAGAACTTTTCCTGCAAGTGCAGGAAGCTGCTCTGCCTGCTTGCCCAGCAAGCTGGAAACACTGGGGAGTTAACAGCTCTCTGGAAGCAGCCCTCAGCCAAAGGCAGACGGAAGTGAATAGCCCAGGTCCTTCATCAGTTGAGCAGGATAGCTTTGAGGCATGCAGTTTGCAGTTTCTTGGAGTTTTCCTGTGGGATTACTCTGCAGCTGCCCATTGTTTCAGCTGGTTTAATACGCACACTTTATTCACTGCTTTTTCCTCTCTGTATCACTTTTCTACTTCTCTGCAATTTTTGCTTGTGACTTCCAAATAAAATACTTATGCTCAAATCCTTGTCTCAGAGTCTGTGTCTGGGAGAATCCAGCTGAGATAGTTTCCTACAATGTTTCTACCTTTATTCTCCATTTGCGTGGGTTTCTTACTCATATGTCCCATTCTGTTTTATCATATGTCATCTTTTGAATTCTGTTTCCCAGGCAATAGAACCCTACAGTTTCTTTCCTTCACTGAAGGCAGTCTAGTCCAGAACAAGTAGACAAATATCACCTGGGGCTAACTGAAAAACAGAACTCAAGTATCTAAGGCAGTTTAACAAAAGCCATATGCAATTAGTAGTAGAACTGGGCATAGATATGCCTTTTCAAAGACAACAGAGCTGGCATAAGTTTCACCAGGTTGGGAATACAAATGATAACCTTAGGTCGCCATCTTGCTTGCAAGAGCTTAACATCCCTCTGAGTGATTGAGTCCAGGTTGGCATTCCAGAATTTGGGTTCTTTCTCTCTCTTTGTGGCTCCCTTTCTAGTCAACATCCATGGCTCTGGAACTGGCCAGTGTGTTCTTGGTGATAATGCCAGTGACTTTGCCGAGGGGATTGTCTCTCAAGACTGTGGCTCCTTTGGTTCATGACACAGTCCAGGAAGCTGTTGAGTGTCCCTGTCAGCCATCATGATGACGTCTCTGGTGAGAACACCCATGTCCTCAGCAGGGGTCTGTCTCTGAAGCTCTCAGAGCTGCCATTCCTGGGGTGCAGGAATAGTCCAACCAGAACCGCAGAGCATGGGCCCCTTCCAGACTTCTGAAGCTGCACGATTGGTGCTTGAGTTTTCATTTCACTCCTCAAGAGTATCTCCTTTAGCTTCTGAGCCTCATCCCCAATTCCCTGACAGCCACCGATTAAACAAAGTATGCATATCACCCCAAGAACAAACAGCAATTTTCCTGCATAAAAATTTCTGAACCCATTCTTAAAATATAAAATGAAGTAAAATTTCCCCAAAGGCAACTCAATGTATGGAGTAGAAAGTGTGCTTTACATGCAGACATTTTTTGTGTGAGCACAAAGAGCTTTTCAGTCTCAAGAACCACAGCTGTGTCTCAAAAGCCTCTTATCCAATTATGGTCCTGGCTTGATATTTACATACCCAAATGGCCCATTTGAGCAGTTTTCCAGAAACAAAGCGTCCTCCAATGTCTTCCTTTCTTTCCAACCCAAATTACTTAGAAATGGCAATGCTTCGCCTCCAGCTTCCCTTCCACTCCACGCAGATTTCCTTCATTTCTATAATTTTTTTTCAGTGATATTAGGGCCAAGTTTTAAGAGACCAGAAGTGTGTTCAAGGGATCATCTCAGGCAAATGTCTTAAAAATGGACCGTTTCCCCTGCAGTGAGGGAGGGAGATGGAAAGTCCTGTAGCCTTCCTGGACAGACTAGACCATGGATGCTGACCAACCCAGAGCCATAGGCCTGGGCCCTTCTCCAGTACATTCATGCAACTAAAGTCAGCTTTTAAGCACAGCCTCATGTCAGAGACACTGTCCAGGCTGATGACAAATGGTCTTTCTGACTCTAAGTGCAAGACTGTTCTCTGATGCCTTTTAGAAAAGACACTGGAATTTTGAGGATGGCAGGGCCACTTCCATGAGTGTCCCTGTGGGGACCAGCTCTGGACAGCAATTGCCAACCACCCCAGTAGGAAAGTGACCACTACAAACTTTCTGCAGGTGAGACAGACCTGTTAATCATTACAAAATGGCTGAACCATGTGCGGACGGCCAGGAAAAAGCAGTCATTTTCAATGTGAGTTTTAAAGCCTTCACCAAGTCCCTTGCCAACCCAGCTAATAGAAGGGAGGCTTGGGAAAGCTTACTCATCCTGCTTAGCCCAACTTTGTTCTGCCTCCTACTCAGTCATAAATTGCTGCACAGGCTGTGCTGGCTAAATTGACATTAAGAGTTATTAAAGGAATGAGTCTACAGTTCAGGAAATGTGCGTTCATGGTAGGCTTCTGCAGTCTTAGGAAGAGCCAGGGCAGGGCAGGGGAAGCTGAGAGTTGCAGGGGTGGGGACTCACAGCTTGGAAAGCTGGAAGATATCCTGGTGCTCCTGGAGGCCCGGTGTCTCCCGTGAAGGAGACACAGCCATAAAGGAACCCGATGGTGACTCATGCAGCCTTGTCTGTGATACTGACTGATGGTCTGTGGGTTTATGTCTGGTTTCCACACACAGGTTTGTGTATGCATGTCTTCCTCCAAAAATCATCATTTTAATTTTTTGGCAGCCTGGTGGTATTCACCTTGGAGGGTGAGTGGAGGTTCCTCCTGTCTGTGTATTGGCAGCTGTAGCTTCCTGTCTACCATGGCCCATGGGTCTCCCTACACCCAGAAGCAACACTTGTTCCTCTGTGTGGCTTGGTTAACATGGATCACACCCAATCTGCTGTTTCTCTTGCACCTGCTACTTTAACTCTTGTGGTGTCACCTATGCATTTGTGTATAACTCATTTTCCCTACCAGATTGTGACCTCCTGGAGTACGGAAAATATCTGGTCTTCTCACTGTGCTATGGAGACAGTAGGTGTTCCACAAAATTAGTTTGCATGAGTAATTATGGAGCTGCTTCTGGGGCTGGCATCTGGAGGAAGGCAATTACCTGTTACTTTAATTTTCTGTACAGGGAGAGCAGATATACTTGTTAGAATGTATTGTAAAACAAGATGAAGCTTGTCTATGACTTAAGCAGCCAAGACGTGGTGCCCAGGTTTTGTTAAAAGGTTTACTTTGGCACTTTTCCAGATAACTGTGTTTGCTAGACGAGTGACCACTGCATAGTAGTAGTGAAGGTTTAATGACATCTTTGCTGTATGCCAGAGAACTTTCTGCAGGTTGTATGTGCATTAACACGTTTAATTCTCACAACAGTTTGAGCTAAGTTCCCCATCACACCTATTTTACAGATGAAGAAACTGAGATAGGCCAGGCACGGTGGCTCACGCCTGTAATCCCAGCACTTTGGGAGGCCGAGGCAGGTAGATCACGAAGTCAGGAGTTCAAGACCATCCTGGCCAACATGGTGAAACCCTGTCTCTACTAAAAATACAAAAATTAGCTGAGTGTGGTGGTGCGTTCCTGTAATTCCAGCTACTTGGGAGGCTGAGGCATAAGAATCACTTGAAGCCGGGAGGTGGGGGTTGCAGTGAGCTGATACTGTACCACTGAACTCCAGCTTGGCGACAGAATGAGACTCTGCCTCAAAAAAAAAAAAAAAGAAAAAAGAAAAAAGAAACTGGGATATGTGGAGATTAAGTACCCCACCCAAGATCACATAACCAGAAAATTATGGAGCTGGGATTTAAGCTCAGGCATTCTGACTCGAGAAACTGTACTCTCAACCAGTATGCTATAGGACCTCTCAGAAAACTTTAAACACACTGACCCACCCACCCATCCATCCTCTTATCCATCAAATGTTTAAGCTCCTTTGAAATAAATAGCTTATATATAATGACTGTATCTTTAAATCTTCTACTCTACACCTCTTCTCAATGACTTTCTTAGCTCTCAGACTTGGTAGAGGGCATCCATAGTGAATAAAACCTCTGGCTAGGGTTTTGGAAGCAATAAAGAACACTGGAAATGATGACAGTAAGTTGGAGTCCACTAAGTTTATCCTGGAGAAATCAAGAGAAGGACTTGCTGGAAATTATATGATTTGGGATACATTTGAAAATTCTAGGAATGATTTTCTCTGGCAGCATTCACACTGGGTAAAGTTTGGGAGGAGTCTTTCTATGTTTTCTTTATTATGTTCCATATGTTGGTTTGTATTTTTCTATTTCATTCTTCCAAAAGTTATAAAGGATATTTTTGTCCATTAGTTCTTTATTAATAGAGTATCTGCCTCTTCTACTATGATTTGAATAGTGTACCTTTGGTCTAACTGAACCATCCAGGGCTGCTTAAAATGGGAAAAGGGGAGATCTGGGGCTAATCTCACTGGGACGGTTTCCTCACCTGTAAAGTAATGGAAATAAATGAGATGCCCTCTAAGTTCTGTTTCAGTTCTGAGTCTGGTCCTGAGTATTTTTAGCCACATTTCTGGAAGGCTCACCTTCCTACACATTTTTCTTAACGTGCATATCGGAACTTTTCATCCTTGGCACTGGGTTTTTGGCATAACAACATCTTCAGTCCATCCTTCCTATCTTGGAAAATAGCATTCAGGAAAAGGGGTGATTTAATTTTTCATTTTAGACAAGTTGAAGGTTCTTCTGGTCTTACAAGTCTTCTCTTTATTCCTTTCCCTAACTATTGAGTTGGCAGATTGTCCCAGTCAGCAAATAACCTTTAAATGCAGAGGACTCACCCGCAGCTGCTTCCAGAGGCTGCTTGCAGGCATCACTTTGTAGATGAACAAGTCTTTTAATAGGAATAAAATGCTGGTGCTGCCTGCTGGTCTGTTGGCACATGTCCCGGAATTCTGCTAATGTTGCTTTCATATTCAGGATTTGGATTTTTTTGTCCTCATTACCTTAACACCTCTTTGCTATTAAAAAAAAAATTCAATGTCAGTCAAAGATGAAAACAACCAGAGTCAAGGCAGTAACAGCTTAGTGATTCCAGTAATAATGTGCTAACATCTGCTGGATACTATTTGTCAGGCACTGTTTTAAGTGCTTTGTGTTCATCAGCTTGTTTGATTTTCTATGAGGTAGACATGATTATTCTTTTACAGTTCCTCAACAAAGGCACAGAGAAGTTAAGTAACTTGATTATGGTCACACAGCTAATGGTAGTTTTCTGAACTTTGGCTCTTAATACTGGAGATGGGGTGGGGGTAGGCAAGATCCTGCTGAAGAATAAAATGTATCTCAATAGACCTGGAAGACTGTATTTGGTGGAAGATTTGCTCAACTGGATTCTAATAGCTTTAAATCAGCACTTACTGGGGAGAAAAGGAAAATATTTCTAATCCTGGATGGTACAGAATGGTGGGTATATATAATATTTTCACTGCAAAAATATTTATGCAGTATCTGCTATATATCAGAAACGCTGCTAGGTGATTTAGAAGACTAAAAAGAGAGGAGTTACATGTGCTTCCAGAAAAAAAAAAAAAAAGAAAAAAAAAGCCAAATGATTGGAAAAAACATTTCTGGCTTCTGATGATTTTATACAAATGCACAGAATATGGAAAATAATAAAACCTTGCAGATTTAGAAACACCTAGACAATGACCCAGCACGGTGGCTCACGCCTGTAATCCCAGCACTTTGGGAAACCAAGGAGGCAGATCACTTGTGGTCACGAGTTAAAAACCAGCCTGGCCAACATGGCAAAACCCTGTCTCTACTAAAAGCACAAAAATTGCCAGGCATGGTGGCGGGCATCTGTAATTCCAGCTGCTCAGGAGGCTGAGACGTGAAAATTCCTTGACCCTGGGAGGTGGAGGTTGCAGTGAGTCGAGATTGTGCCATTGCACTCCAGCCTGGGTGACAAAGTGAGACTCTGTCTCAAAAAAAATCCAAACTAACCAACAAACAAATCACCCAGGCAAATATCATCTTTCCTATATGACCAAGATGAAATGGGGTAGGACTGACAAATAGAATGGGTGAGCTCCAAAGAAACAGATCTAGTAGGAGGCAAGTGACATTTGTCAGACCAGGAGATGTGACACACTGGAGAGAGAAAAAAACTGGACATGTTGGTCAAGGACATTAGCCGTCAGGAAACCATCTTTCACAGAATACAGAATGGGAGCCTATGGCCAGAGATGTCAGAGGGAAGAGCTGTCGATGGAAGGAAGGCTTTAATAAATTAAATAAAGACAATCAGACCCTAAGAACCCACAACGAAGAGTTTGGTGGACAGGTAAAGACATGGTGGGATGGCCCAGGGAGCTCAGTTCATTTCCAATGTCTTGGCTGGGTTTTATAAAGGCCAAGTTGGGTGACAGAAGCTAATATGAATGCCCACCAGCTAAAACCCCGAACTACCTGAATGAAAATGGATAGTAAACACCACATTCTAACTGTAATTGTAACAAGAAGAAAATGAAGGAAAAGTGGTTTCCATTGCTTTCAGCAGGTGATAAAATAGAAACATTACAGTCTAACTAACTGGTAGAATCCTTGCTGTTATTGAAAAAAATTAATTTAAAAAAATTTATAATTGACACAATAATAACATATTTATGGGGTACAGTGTGATGTTTCAATGCATGTGTAATTGTATACATCAAATTAGGGTAATTACCATATGCACACTTTAAACATTATCATTTCTTTGTAGTGGTAGCATTCAAAGTCTCTTTTAGCTATCTTGAAAGAATCCTGGCTCTTTGATTAACTGAAGCAGGATTGACTAATGGATTCATTGAAAAACAGAGGGAGAGCTTAAAACATTCTTGGCCCTACCTTATTCAACATTTAAACTTTTAATTTTAAAGACAAAATATAAAATATGCATAAAAGAGGAAAGAATAGTATAATAAGGCCTAATATTAATTACATTTTAATATTATATCATATTGGTTATGTTATATGAATATAATAATCACAAATGTAATCAATGATATCAGTTGTCACATTATGCGTAGAGTAATATGCATACTCTATGCATATTAATAGTATAATAAGTTTCCATCTACCCAACACCCAGATTCTAGACTTAGCATGATTGTGCTATACTTGCTTCATTTGTCCATCATGTGTTCTCTGTTGAGGTATTTTAGAGCAAATCTCAGAAAGCACGTTATATCATCACCATATAATTCAGCAGAAATTCATGAAAACAAAACATTTTAAAAATAACACAATGTTTGCATGAAAAGTAACAGCAATTCCTGGTACCTTCTGACATCTTGATTGTCTCAAAATGGCTTTTTAGTGTTGGTTATTTAAACTGGGATCTAAATAAGATCCTCTTATTATATTTGGTAATTGGATCTACTGTCTCTTTATTTTTATTATTTTTATTTTTATTTTTATTTTTTTTGGGACGGAGTCTCGCTCTGTTGCCCGGGCTGGAGTGCTGTGGCCGGATCTCAGCTCACTGCAAGCTCCGCCTCCCGGGTTTAGGCCATTCTCCTGCCTCAGCCTCCCGAGTAGCTGGGACTACAGGCACCCGCCACCTCGCCCGGCTAATTTTTTGTATTTTTAGTAGAGACGGGGTTTCACTGTGTTAGCCAGGCTGGTCTCGATCTCCTGACCTCGTGATCCGCCCGTCTCGGCCTCCCAAAGTGCTGGGATTACAAGATCTACTGTCTCTTTAACCCAAGAGCAGTTTCCCTGTTTCCCCTGCTGCATATGTTGTTTTTTTTTAATTCCAGTTACTTGTTTAAGAAACCAAGATAGTTTTCCCATGGAATGCCCATATTCTAGAATTGTTTGTTTGCTTTCTTGTGGTGTCATTTAAGTTGTCCATCACATTTCCTGGAAGTGCCAGGGAGGTTGATTAGATTCAGATTTTTTTTTATTTTTAGCAGCAAAGCTTTGTAGGTGGGACTTCACATTTCGTATTACAGCACACAGGAGGCACATGATGTATGCCTGTTCCAACTTTAGTGTTGCTAGTGTTAAGGGTGACAGTCTTTCCAGTGTAAATTCCCCCTTTGATAGGGTGACTATAGCAGTTTTCATGGATCTGTCCCAGTTTGTGACTATTCTGCTGGTGGCCTGCTCAGTGTAATCATTTGTTCTAGATTGTTAATTTTTAAACAAACTATTATTATTAATAATTGCACTAACCTCAACCAAGATGATTTCCACTTCGTATTTCCAGCTTCCACCACACCCTCATCTAGAAGTGTGGGATACACATATGCACTGAGCAGAATTCTTACTTTAACATGTGGTTAATGTGGAAGGCAACCAGTGATAACCCACTTCTAGATGGAATGTTCTCTTTCAAGGACCGTGCAGGGTGTTCGTTGATTAAAAAAAGGTGTGCTAAGGTACAACTAGCTGGAGATGGCTAACTCCATCCAATTTCAGATGGTGGTGGAAGATAGATTCAATGTTACTGCCCTCATCAGACACTTGGTTGACCACACAGTTGGACAATGACCTGTGCTGTGGCCACCAGGCTGCTGGTCACTGTGGTCATTGAGAAATGTGGGATAAGATAGGTGTACATTAAATGTGTATAGAAGTAGAGGCTATGCTATTCTGCCATGGAGAATAGGAAAAGTAGTCTGAATACTCTGGCATTATCATTTATTTTATGGTTAAATGACTACAACTATTTATTTATTGAGATAGGGTCTTGCTCTGTCACCTAGGCTGGAATGCAGTGGTGCAATTATATCTCATTGCAACCTCTGCCTCCCAGGCTCAAGCAATCCTCCTGCCTCAGCCTCCTGAGTAGCTGGGACTATAGGCATGCACCATCATACTTGGCTAATTTTTTGTAGAGATGCGCAGGCTCTCCCTATCTTGTCCAGCTGGTCTCTAGTTCTTGGACTTGAGCAAACTGCCTGCTTTGGCCTCCCAAAGTGTTAGGATTACAGGCATGAGCCACCATGCCTGGCTTATTTACTTGTTTTTGACAAACTCATTGGTAGCAAAAACCTATAAAAATGGTGATCTATGTTTAACGAAAACTTAAGTAATACATTTTTTTACTTCTTAAAAAAGTTGATGATGAATGTGTAACTTGCCACCAATGTTTGTCAATAGTTACCACCCATCAGGGGACCCATAATGATATTACTGACTGTTACTAGTGGAGAGTCTTGACTAGGAGTTGTATGGATTTTTGGTGTGTTGAAGAAAGAATTGGACAAAATGCATAAACCAGGCAATGGAAGGCAAAAGCATAGATTTATTGAAGTGAAAGTACACTCCACAGAGCAGGAGCTGGCTGGAGCAAGAGACTCAAGAGCCGTAGTTGCAAATTTTCTGGAGTTTAAATGCCCTTTAGAGATTTCCTATTGGTTACTCCCTATTTAAAAGAAAACTTGGTCTGCCACCAGTTGGAGGCTGAAGTGAGGGCTTGGCCCATGACCAATAGAGGCTGAAGTGAAGTTATACTCTATGCAAATGAAGACTTGGCCTGTGACCAATTGGAGGTTGAAGTTACCCCCTACACAAACAAAGACTGGGCTGATGACCAATCAAAGGCTGAAGTGCTCCCTGTCTCCAGATCCTATTCTGCCTCACTGACCACGTGAAAAGCAGAAGACAAAAATCTCATGAAGAAACTTCAGCATCTGCTTCAAAAATTGGTAATTATTTTAATAAGACTGTGCCTAAAGATGACAATGCAGTTGCAGAAGGTGCTTTTACACATTACTTGGTTAATCATTACTTTTCATTTAGATCAAATAACTAGCCTTCTAAACTAATCTTGCTCATTTGAAATTCCAAATTTTCTCATTCATTTATAGAAAGTGAAATGATAGCTATTTATATTTTCATGACATTAGCAGAACTTTGTAAACAGGTAAATGAAGATTGATTCAGATCAATGTCCTTAGAGTCTTCAAATTGAAGTTAGTTAATTCCAATAATGTTTGTGTTTTTCATCTGCTTCATGGAATCAAAGCTTTTGGAAGTTCACTCTTTGAATGGAACATTATTGTAAGAAAGTTATTGTAAATAAAGTTTGATATTAGAGATATTTATAGTTTTAAAGTTAGTTATATTTATGGTGATAATGACAAAAACAAATTTTGGTAGGACCAAGTATTGTGGTCAAAGAATGTTTTTACTAAAATAAGAGCCTATGAGGCATGAATCTGTTATACACACATGATTATAATTTTATTCAAACAAGCTAAAACATTTTACTAACCAAAACAGAAGCTGTCATTATCAAAATTTACAAATATTTGCACTTTATCAGAGTTGCAGTATTTGAGCTACAACATTTTCTTTTGTATCTTTTTTTGTAAAATAGATGATGCTTTCTCTCTTCACTGCCAACTATGGGCCAGAGTTGAGTTATGCTTGAGGCTTTGAAGAATGGCTTTGTAAACTAACCTTTGTGTTCCACAAGGGCATTGAATTTTCTATTTATGTTTCTGATAAATTTGGGTTATAATTTGTTTAAAATCAGCTGGAAGTTTTTAATTATCGTATTCAAAGGATGACACATGAAAATCTTGAGCTTTTGAAGTTTTTGGTGAATTGTAATTATTGAGAGAAAAACTTGCCTGGGAAGGCATTAGAATTCACCTCTATAAAAAGCAAAATAAAAACAGAACAAATTAAACAATGAGAATTCAAACTATATTTAAAATTTGATTTTGAGTTACTATAATTGCACCTTGGACTATATTGAATTGCAGGAAGAACGTTTTGATGAAGTTTTTACTTTAACTGTAAATCTATATTCTGTATTGAAAGAAGGTCTTTGATTTGCAGCTCCTACCTTTGGTGAAACCTTGAAAATAATCATAGAGACAATGTATTTAATGAGTTTTACTTTGTAGAAATAGTTGTTGAAAAATAGAGGCAAATAACAAGTCTTTAAAAAATACTAGGGCTGAAATATTTACACACTTAAAAGTGGACAATGCATTCCTTTTTTTTTTTTTTTTTTTTTGAGATGGAATCTCGCTCTGTCGTCTGTTGCCCACGCTGGAGTGCAGTGGTGCCATCTTGGCTCAGTGCAACCTTCGGCTCCCTGGTTCAAGCGATTCTCCTGCCTCAGCCTCCCAAGTAGCTGGGATTACAAGCATGTGCCTTGCTGACAAAACATTCTTTACATCTAAGAACAGGGTGTCAGTGGAAGTGCTGAGGGGGAGGTAAATTCACATTTTTAATGTATCTCTTCATGTGAGGACAAAATATTATCCTTTCCCCAAGGCACTGACTGTTTTTTCCAGGGAATCCTGCCATGCTGGGGACTCAGTGTTAGCCTCTGAGTTTGGGGGGTTGGGTACCCTGGAGTCGTGGTGGCCAGATCAGACATGGTGAAGGAAGATCATGCTGTCGAGTGTGCACGGCCTCCGTGGAGCAGGCACTGGAGTGGCTGACTGACAGGCTTTGAATGGGCTTTCTTTTCCACCTGGCTACTAGGACACTCCTTTGTCAGGAGTGTCTCTGGCCAACATATACATAAGCTATAAACATCTTTGGGTTCCGTGCTCATTTTAAAAGAACCACCTATGTGTCTCTATCCCAGACTTCCTTGTCACTAATTTTTCAATTCTTTCCAAGTCTGCGAGCAAGCAACCAAGCCATTAGCTGTTGCCTGCGAGTCATTACAGATTTGTATCCCAGGCCATTTCTCCTTCCACATGAAGTGAAAGACTAGATGTACCACTGGAAGTTCTGCCCACCAGGATAATTTGCCTTTATCACTGCCTTTCAGGGCCATCTTTAAAAGTGTAATGCTAAAGGCATCCACATCTGGCTCACGCCTGCACACCATGAGGATTCATTTGTAGACAAGGCCTGTCGTTTATCTTTTCCTGCTAACTGGATATAGGGCACTCGCCCTGAGGTCACAGGTGTGGGTAAGTGTGAGGTGGTGGAGCAGTGGCTGCTGGAGTCGGGGCAGTGAGAGGCAGCTGTTGGTGCAGTTTGTGCACGCTTTCTGGATCTTCTTGGGCTTGGTCTCCTATATACCACTTTCAATTTGTTGTGGAATGTTGCTGTACATGTCTGACTTGGTGGTTTGGTGAATTTAATTCATGCTGGACAGTTGGGTTGCACTGTCAAGTTGGTATCCCCTGGTGAAGCATAAAGCCTCCACCAGGGCCCGGTAGCCAGACATCGGCTGCTTTTAGGATGGAGAATAGTTATCAGCAGAGGAGAGCATTTGGGGCTTGTCAGCCACCCCAGTGGAGCTCCACAGACACTTTCCATACCATTGGGTCTGTTGGTAATTAGGTTTAAGTGGCAGGGCAGCTTGCCCCACAGCATCAACCTGCTGAAGAATTCTCTTTTGATTTCTGCTAAACTCTAAACTGTCAGCCTTATGGTTTTCCTGGCAAATGAACTGTAATCACACATACTCATACTTGCCATATATTGCTTCCCCAAACAAAAGAGGGCCACCAAGCATCATGCCTTCTTTGTGGAAGTTAGGGCAAAGTGCAGCAGCTTGACTCTTACTTTAGAGGGAAGTCCTGCCACACCACACTCCACTGGACCCCCAGAAACTTCACTATTACAGGCCCACGTGAAGTTCCACAGGGATTATCTCCTGACCTCTGGCATGCACATGTCTCCGTAGGCATCTAGGATCCTTCATATGACCTGATCATAAGACCAATTAGTATAATGTCATCAATATAATGGACCAGCATGATGCTCTGTGAGATATCAAGTTCATCACAATCCCTCCAAGCTGTGTAGATATAAAAGCTGACTTAGTCCTGCCGATCAGGGTTCAGGTAATAGTAAATGTTGGCCCTGACAGTAAAGATGCTACAAATTAAACTGCAGCTTTGATTGTCATTATCATCATCAGATTTTGTTTTTGATCATCTGTGGTCATTCTTCATAACCCAACGGACCTTTGTTTTAGGTGAAACTGTAATAAATTAGGGATGTGATGGGAACCACCATCGCTTTGTCTCTCGGGGCTTTGATGGTGGCACTAATCTCTCGGTCCCTCCAGATAGGTATTTTGCCTTTGCTTTTCTACCTTGGCTGAGAGTGAGCACTGTGGAGAGGAGGATAGTTGCTGAGGTTTCCACTTGATTCTTCCTACCGTAATTTAGCCTTCACTCAGCAGGTTAAGAAATGAGTATAGGATTTTGCTAGTTACTCTGTTATACCTATTTCTGCTGCACAATACATCTGGATTTGGGGATGGAGCTACCAGATAGGTCCACAGCCCCATTGGTCCTACAGTTACATGGACCTGGGTCACAGTTATTTCCAACACTGACTTTCATTAGGCCCTGCTCTAACAGGTGCCCTACACTGGGATTTTAGATTTCTGTGTAGCCAGTGTGTATATAACCAGTGAAATCTAAATAAGGTTTATGGATCATACCAATGTTAATTTCTTGACTGCACTATCGTACTACAGTGGTGTAAGATTTCAGCATTGGGAGCAGAGGAGTTGTGGGCAGAGCTTCCCTGTAGGTTTCTCTGTAATCTTGTGAATCTACAATTATTTAAAAGAAAGAAAAATTTTAACAGGTGTAAAAGTGTTTATTTTGCTAGGCTGTTGAGAGGATTAGAGTAAAATGCATCTAGTATTATAATGTCTAGCACAGAGTAGGTTTTTAATCCGTTATATTTACACAAACAGACACACACACACCTCTGAATGCTTGACATTCCTAGCCTCCTACCAGTGAGGCACAAGCTTTGAGTTGTCTGCACATTGGCTGTATTGTACATGCCTCACACTGTATTCTTATTTTCCCTTTTGACCCAGGGCACCACTGGTAAAGCAGCTGTCTGAGATAATGCCTACATCGTTGGTCTCTGACCCAGGGAGCTCCCTGGCTACTCTGGGATGTGCTGGTAGCCACAGACTCACTCCACCCAAGGAGCTCCCTGGCTACTCTGGGGTGTGCTGGTAGCCACAGACTCACTCCACAGTACCTGCGCTGAGTGAGATCCAGCTGGTCAGCCCCACCCATGGTGGTGAGGGTGGTGGTAGAGGTGACAGTGGGAAGAGTCAGGTTTAGAAATAGAGGCTCCTGAGATGAGGATGTTGAGAAGAAGGCCAGGGGGCGATTGGAAACTCCACCCTGGCCGCACCTCACGGAACTGTGGCTCTGGCCACTCATGGGCAGTTCTGCTGCAAAAGATGGGCCACTGCTCTTCTTCCTACTGACGCTTGTTGAAGAGCTTGGGCACGATGTCTAAATACGTAATTAAAGTTAATCTTGTGGTCATTACCTTATTCATTACAGTGATTTTCTGGTGGCTTTTATGGATCATTGTAAAACTGGTTTTGAATGAAATATGTCTCCTCACTTTTTCCGTCTTAATTTTTAAGACTGCCTATATTCTTTGGTTGCTAAGTTACATGCCTATAATGTGTTATCACACTGGCTCTATCTGAATAATTTCAGTAATCGCTTAGGAGATTGCTTTAATAGTATATCATCTTAAATGGGAAGAAATGACTCATTCTAGGCTGTTTGGAGAAAACTAACTGAAGCATTTCCTCAAAGACAGGAGGTTTGTCAGCCAAGGAACTTAAAGACAGAACACATAACCTCTAACTTAGGGCAGTTCTCTTTCAGAAGCTTCCCCCCTGCCTCCAGTGTCTCCAGATAGAATACACCTGCTCCAGGGACTTCGAAAGTTTTAAAGAACCAAAGGATCCAGAAGAGGAGATTTTAAACAAGGAACATTTGAGAATATTAAGGAACATTTTGTTGTCATGACTGGAAAAATTGTATTTATTACAACCCCGTAAATACAGATGTGAGATGCAGAAGTAAGGCAGTGTTGGTCTTGTGAAAGCTGGGCAGAAACACAAGCAGAGTTAACTATGGAGCTATCATTACGGTTAATCCATGGGAGCCCCTGGATCTGAGAGCAATCAGCGACACTGCAGATGCAGATCTCTGAAGCTGAGTTTTCTTCTTCCTCCTAGATGAGCATCCTGGAAGAGGAAGCCAGGAGCTCAGAAATGTGTTCATCTCAGCTAGAGACCAACAGGACTAAGACTGTGAATTTGAGCCCCAAACGGAGGCAAAGTGAGGGTTGTTCTCATGTCCAGACCCTACCCCAACCCTGACCATGTCATGTCATGGAAGTCTACAGTCTGGGTTGGGTGTACAAATGGCATGAGACGCATTCAGATTTCTCTTATTCTGCAGAAATGTCTCCCTCAGTCTTCTCTTCTCTCACTTCTTGACTGGCTGTTTTCCCTACTTTAGCACCAAACTTTCACTGTCTCCACGGTCTCACCTCTCATTCTCTTTTCATCCAGTTGTCATCTGGATCACCACTCTCCTTCCCGACTAATGACTAAACTGCTCTTCCTAATGTCAATCTGATGTCCCTAATGCCAGCTTCCCCCGCCTACTTTCAACCCTCCACCTGATGGGTATCTCTGCTGCACCTGCTGCGGGGCACTGGCCTGCCTCTGCTTCTTCTCTCTTGGTCTTTCTGCAACTCCATTTCCTACTTCTCCTCCTATTTCTCTCCCTGTTTCTTCTTGGTCCCCTTTGCTGCCTCCTCTTTGTCTTTCCACTCTGTGATTGTTGGTGTTCTGAAGGATTCATTCCTTAGCCCTTCCTCTCTTTGCCTCTGTCCTGGTCACTCTTCCCTGACAAATCCAGAACCATCTTATTTGTGGTACTTTGTGCCACATGCCATACAGAGATGAATAAAATATGATTCCTGACCTCACAGCACACACTAGATCTACAGGAAAAGATAGGCAATGAAATAAGGAAAAGTAATAAAATGTTAGTGATTCCATGGTACAAGTTTGGATGATATGGTGGGGGCAAAAATTCATTCTACATGAAGAGAAAGAACAGGCAGAACAATGCCCTCGTGGAGGACTTACCATGTTGCATAATAGAAGTGAAGGGTTTTCAGGTTTAAGGCATGCATAATAATGCACACAGAAAATGAATAAACACAAGTGTGTGTGTGTGTGTGTGTGTGTGCATTTCTGGGTGGGGGATGGGGTGTGCAAGGACGGTTTGGGGTAGCTGAGGCAGAATGGAGGAGACATCTAAGTGTCTTGGGGCAGTGCTATTTCCCAATTACATAAAAATATTTCTTTATTTTAATATCCTGTACAGCCATACGGGAACATTGCTGCCTTCCTCCTTGGACTGGGAATTCCATGAGGACAGACTACATCTTAATCATTTCTGTGACCCTAGCTCTTAGTATAGTACTCTGTTTATAGTGAGTGACTGATGTTTTGTGAACTAAATAGAGTGCAATTAACGGCTTAGTAAAACCCTTCACCTCTATTCAGGAAAGCAACTCAACTCACAAGAGTACATTGGCAAATGAGTCATGTAGAATAGGTTTGGCTGTGATAACAAATAACCCCAAATCTTAGTCGTTTATTACACAGAGGCTTATTTCTCACACATATGACTTGTCCATCGCAAGACCTCTGGGGGCTCTGCTACATGTCTCCTCTCTCAGGGACCCAGGCTGATGAAATAACCACCATCTGAAACAGGTGGTCAACACTGCAGAGGAAAAAAAGAGAATGTGATAAATTGTGCACTAACTCTTAAAGCATGTGCTGGAAAATGAAATGTCACTTTGCTTACACTTCATTGACCAAAGCAAGCCTTATCTGATGCCACATTTTCTTTTATGAAAGGCAGTCTTCATAGGTGCAACATGACTGCTAGCTGTGGGCCCCATGCTGTGCTAGGATCTGTCGGGGAAACAGGGGTAAGGGAGTGGCCCTGCTCTTTGGAGGATCACACTATAGTGAGGAAGATGGGTATATAAACAGATGTACTGTAATAGGTCTTGCAGGGGGAATGAGCTTTTAATGGACTGAAAAGAGATTTCTCTCTTTCTTTCTCCTTCCTTCCTCCCTCCCTCCCTCCCTCCCTCCTTCCTTCCTTCCTTCCTTCCTTCCTTCCTTCCTTCTCCTCTTTCTGATTTTCCTCTTTTTCTTTCTTCTCCTTCCCTTTCCCCTCCTCTCCCTCTCCCTCCCCCTCCTCCTCCTCCTCCTTCTTCTTCCTCTTCCTCTCCTTCTCCTTCTTCTTCTTTCTTCTTCTTTCTTCTTTCTTCTTTGAGGCTGAAGTGCAGTGGTGCAATCAGAGCTGATTGCCACCTCTAGGTTAACTCCTGGGCTCAAGTCATCTTCCCCCATCAGCCTCTTGAGTAGCTAGGATCACAGGTGGATACCACCATGCCTAGTTAATTTTAAAATATTTTATTATTCTTTAGAGAGGATCTTGTTATGTAGGCCAGGCTGGTCTTGAACTCCTGGGCTCAAGTGATCCTCCCTCCTTCACCTCCCCAAGTGCTAAGATTACAGATGTGAGTAGCCACACCCTGCCAAAGAGGGAGTTTCTGCCATAAACTCCACAGGGGTTCAATTTCATGCCGGCTTACCAGCCCCTCATATGGATAGCTTACAGGCTTGAGATCTGTGAACCTCTATATCCAACATATATTTTTACATTTGTACTATCAAGCATTATTGGGACTATTTGTTATGTCTCAGTGTCTCCTCTCACCCTCCAGCTAGAGAACAAGGACACCAGGACAAACAGACACAATTCCATTAGGTAGCACTGGTCCCTGTCACCTCAGTGCCTAGCTGTGGTGGTAGAAGGTGGTGCTTAATATGAGGACGTACTTGGCACATAATGAATGAATGAGCAGATGAATGAATGAATAAATGAATGGCCATTCTTATATTAAGTACCATTCTTGTAGCTTCTCATTTCTTGTTCTTCCAGGAGTCTTCACTCAGCTCCTGGGTACACACCTCTCAGTTTGAACATAGATTTCATTGTCTGTTTCCTTGCTTTTCCTCTGCCTTTGTTCTTAGCACGTGGCTCCTGACAAATGGCATTACTGTGACTCTTGTCATTGCAGCTTCTGTTTGTCTTCCAGGGTTTCTCCACCTCTCACACTCTCTCGCCCCCCTGAATTGAGGCCTGATTCACACTGCAGTGTTCATTCTAAGGAGCAAGAAGCAGCTGGAAAATCCACACTCTTTTCTATGTTTGCTGTGGGTACTGAGTGGAATAGCACTCCCCCAAAATTCATGCCTAGCCAGGATCTCAGAATGTGACCTGATTTGGGGATTTGAAATCAAAATGTCAAAGAGACATCTGCGTTCCCATGCTTTTTGCAGCCCTCTTCACAATAGCCAAGACGTGAAATCAATCTAAGTGTCCATCAGTGGATGAATGGATAAAGAAAATATGGTGTATAGACATAGTAGAATGATAGTCTTAAAGAAGAGGGAAATTCTATCACTTGTCACAACGTAGATAGACTTGGAGGACCTTATGCTAAATGAAATAAGCCAGGTAGAGAACAGCAAATGCTGCATGTTCTTACTTATTTATGGAATCTAAAACGGTTGAGCTTATAGAAGCAGAGGGTAGAATGGTGGTTCCCAGAGACTGCAGGTTGTTCAGGAGAGTGTGGAGATGCTGGTCAAAGGCTACAAAGTTTCAGCTAGAGAGGAGGAATAAGTTTAAGAGGTCTATTGGCTGGGCGCAGTGGCTCACGCCTGTAATCCCAGTACTTTGGGGGGCCGAGGCGGGTGGATCACGAGGTCAGGAGATTGAGACCATCCTGGCTCACATGGTGAAACCCCGTCTCTACTAAAAATGCAAAAAAAGTAGCCAGGTGTGGCGGCGGGCACCTGTAGTCACAGCTACTCGGGAGGCTGAGGCAGGAGAATGGCGTGAACCTGGGAGGTGGAGCTTGCAGTGAGCTGAGATCATGCCACTGCCCTCCAGTCTGGGCGACAGGGTGAGACTGAATCTCAAAAAAAAAAAAAAAAAAAAAAAAGTCTGTTGCACAGCATTGTGGCTGTAGTTAATAATAATGTATATTTCAAACTTGCTAAAAGTAAATTTCAAATGTTCTCACCACAAAAAATGAATATCTGAGGTGATGAATATGTGAACTGCTTGACTTAATCATTCCACATTGTATACCAGTATTATAACATCATATTGTAATCCATTAGTATATTATAAAATTATAATTTGTCAATTTGCAAGGACTAAAAAAGAAATGTGACCTTATTTGGAAATGGGGTCTTTGTAGGTCAGATGTAATTAGTTAAGACAAAGTTATACTACAGGAGGATAGACTGTAATTCAATGACTGGTGTCCTTATAGGAAGATAAAACAGGGACACAGACACACAGACACACACACACACACACCCCATCCCATCACCACCAGCAACCATCAGAAGTAGGAAGGGGAATGGAAGCTGTCCTTAGAGCCATTAGGGAGAGCCTGGCCTCTAGAATGTGAGAGGGTACATTTCTGTGGTTTTAAGCCACTCAGTTTGTGGTGATTTGTTAAAGCAGGCCCAGGAGGCAAAGCCATGTTGCTCTTGTCTGATTTTGCACTGGTAAATGAAGAAGCAGCTTCTTTTCCCCATCAGACTTCCCAGTCCCGGTACCTGGGCAGGTGCTCCAGCCTCTGAGCTTTTGCAAACTGAGAGGGCGAGGCAAGTGGCTTTTCGGTAGTCTTCCCAAAGGTTCTCAATCCAAACATCCATTCCCTGCGGGCTCTGCTTCCTCATAATGGCCAAGTTGTCTTCGTGGTGCTCAGGTATGATCAGATGAGAACTAAAGGAGAGGCAAGGAAGAAATCTCCCTAGGTCTTTAGAGGTGGGGGCCAAGAAGGAAGAGTCAAATGGGAACTCTGTCTTCCAGCCTTGCTCTCTGGGACTCTGAGAAGGTGGTTAGTGAAATGGTCAAGGAAGTCATAATAAATGTCCTTGTCCTACAGGTTCTGTCATTCTCACGGCTCAGCTCTCCTTTCCTGTTCTCTACCACCCCCACCCTTCTCCCAGCTACCACAACTCCCCAAATGTAGAATTAGTTCACTCCTATAAACTAATGCCAATGGCTCATAGGTGGATGAGTAGCAGGAGTAATGCCGATAGCTAATACTTATTATGAAGTACTTATTATGTATCATGCAGCCTATTTAGTGATTTACAAAAAGCAACCGCTTTTATCCTCACAACACCTTTATGAGGTAGCTGATATTATTATCTGCACTTTATAGACGAGGAAACCAAGACCCAGAGAAGTCACACAACTTGCCCAAGATCACGCAGCTAGCAAGTGGCAGAGGAAGGATTTGAACCTGGCTAGTCAGACTACAAAGCCCCTGTAACCTGATGACTACTATTCATTCCAATTCAATAGACCTTCGACTGTGGCCATAAACATTTCTAAGATATGACTATTTTTAATCTACAAAATGGCAATTTCATATAGTTCAAACCACACATACCAAGAATCCTGAGCTAAGTTCTGTACGTAACAAGCATGACAAGATGGCTGGGATAATGTAATTCAGTTTCTTCTTTTTCTTAGCATAGCACCTTCACACATTAGGTATCATACGATGAGAATTGATTGTGGAGTAGGACAAACTTTGATTCAGATCTGGGCTCTGTTACTTACTGACCATGTGCTTTTATGTACAAGTTATTTCTCTTCTTTAAATTTCAGTTGAACTTCCTCTCTCTTATCTATAAAATATGGGATATTACTTCTTATATCACAAGGTGGCTGTAAGGGTAAAATGAAATAATGTGTTCAAAAGTATCTAGAGCACAATACATATTATGGATAGGAAAGGGAGACACACCGCCCCCAACATCCAGTAACTTACAGTCAAGAGGAAGGAACAAAGTTATTTGTAAATAATTCTTACACGATGCACAGCTGGCCAACCAGAAGATGGCCCACCAGAAATTAAATTTAGGTTCTTCTCTCACTTGACAGAAGTTATCAGCTGCTTCTGGTGTGTGTGTCAGTGGACAAATGCACAGAAACAGACCTCCCAGGAAGAATTGGTGGAGGTGCTAGTGGAGGGTGAGTGATCCCCTCATCCCAGGAGAAGTGTGTAAAATAAGCCTTTGTTTCCTGAGTGACTGAGGCAAAACCACCTCAGCTCTAGGTATAACCGGTAGCCTAAGGAGTCCAGGGTTTCCTGGGAGAGAAAAGAAGTGATATTCCAATCAGAGACATTGGTAAACCGAGGGTAGCACTGCAATTCAATTGACATATATCAAGAAAGGCAGGGTCAGCAGGCTAGAGAGGAAAAAGGATGGCAGTCTGGTGGGTCCAAAACATTTCTCCTTAAATTATGCTATAATACTATATAAACAAAAATTGCTACAAGTAAGATTTGCCCTCAAAATTATCCTTAGAAAAGAGTCACTTATAAGAAAAGTTTCTTGCATTTCAGGGCATATACTCAATTACGTAATTGTGAACAACAACCTTTTCTCCTCTTTGTTGAAAAGAGCATTAACCTGATATAACCTCCATTAATTCTAGTTTTAGGCACATATGAGTCATCTGATGGAATGAGAGCTGGAGAGAGATTAAATAAAATTTACCAATTGATCCTAGGAGGAATGGCTTCATAATAGCATGTCTTCGGTATTGTTTCAAGTAAGCCCTTGAAAGATCACTTAGAGGCCCAGCACAGTGGCTCACGCCTGTCATTTCAGCACTTTGGGAGGCCGAGGCAGGGGGATCACTTGAGGTCACGAGTTTGAGACTAGCCTGGCCAACATGGCGAAACCCCGCCTCTATCAAAAATACAAAAATTAGTTGGGCTTGGTGGTGCACACTTGTAGTCCCAGTTACTTGGGAGGCTGAGGCAGGAGAATTGCTTAAACCTGAGAGGTGGAGGTTGCAGTGAGCCCAGATCACACCACTGCCCTCCAGCCTGGGTGACAGAGCAGGACTCTATCTAAAAAAAAAAAAAAAAAAAAAAATTACTTAGTAGAGTGATACAGAATGTGGTTCCACCGTGAAAATCAAGAACATCAAGATTCTGCAATGTGTTACTCTATGATCAAGATTATGCATTGTGTTACTCTATTTTTATGGTTGCTGTAACACATTACTTCAAATGCAATGGCTTAAAACAACTCTGACTTATTAGCCTCCCAGTTCTGGAGCTTAGAAGTCCAAAAAGCGTCTCACTGGGCTAAAATCAAGGTGTCCAGAGGGCTGTGTTCCCTCTGAAGTTTCTGTGGAAGAATCCATTATCTTGCCTTTTCCAGCTCCTACAGGCTGCACGCTTGACTTACTGCCGTGTCTTCCATCTTGAGAGTAGGTTGGGTCATTCTTGTATCGCATTACTGTGACCTACCCCTCTGCAGTCTCTTCCGCATTTAAGAACCCCTGTGATTATGTTACATGTTCCTGGATGATCCAGGATGATCTCCATATTTTAGGGTCAGCTGATTAGCAATCTTAATTCCATCTGCCACCTTAATTCCCCTGTGCTATGTAACCTAACATATTCACAGGTTCTGGGGATTAGCACGTGGACATCTTTGGGGGGCCATTATTTTTCCTACCACATGCACCTATAAGATTAAAAAAATAAAAATGAAAGGACCTCTCCTAACATAATGAGAATGGCTACTTGAGGCCTGGGATAAATACCCTCTGACAATGCAATGTGTCAAGCAACACATATTACCAGGAAGTTAATCTACTTGGAAAATTCTTAGATGACTCAACAGTCATTTGTTAGAAATTGACCCTGATGATCAAGAAATATAAAAATTTGGATAAAATTGTTGCATAAATGAGAGACGAGAAAAAGCAATATTTAAAAAACAGTATGAGTAGTTCATTAAATATGTTAAGCAGATATTTGACTACTTTTGCTATACCCCAAGGGTTATATATTTGAGTTAGTCAAAACACTTATTTTTAAGGTATTTTTATTTAAAAGTAGGATCCTCTGGTATTGGGATCACCTTATATTTGAGCATATGATAAACATTTCTTTATTATAAAATTAATATAAGATCTAAATAAAAATTCAAAAGGTCAGGGTGTAGATAGCTCCTTGTCTTTCAGGCATCAGCTCAAAACCTCTTCTTCAGTGAGACTTTTCCTATGCCCATGTACTCTCTATCAAATAATGTCAGCTCAGGCTGCCATAACAAAATACCACAGCCTTATGGTTTACCCAACAGGAACTTATTTTCTAACAGTTCTGGAGGCTGCAAAGTCCAAGATCAAGGTGCTGGCTAACTGGGATCCTTGGTGAAAGTTCTCGTCCTGGCTTGCAGATGACTGCCTTTTTGCGGTGTCCTTAAAAGCCAGAGAGAAAGAGAGAAAGGGCAAGCTCTTTTGTGTCTCTTCTTATAAGGGCACTAATCCCATCACAAGGGCCCTCATCTAACTCTGATCACCTCCCAAAGGCCCAGTCTCCAAATATCATCACAGTGGGGGTTAGGGCTTCAACATAGAACCTTGGGGGGCCACAGTTCAGTCTGTTGGGCTTGGTGCACTGTTCCAGTTCTCATAAACTTATTACTTAAACTATTACTAAATATGTAGTATTACATAAACTTATTACTAGTTGAAATTAGCATCTATTTAATTGCTTGTTAATGGCACACATCCCACTGTTAGAACATAAACTCCACCAGAGAAGACCATGTCAGTCTTTCTCAGTAGCCCAGTCTTTGCGCCTCTATGAGCTGTCCCAGAATGGCACCAGCCCTTGAAACAAACTAGTGATTGATTTTACTGACCTATTTGCCAAGAAGACTATCTCACAATGTCTTGACTACTTATAGACTTTGCCATGCTTTCTCCACAACAGAGTAGAAGGAATTATATCAGGATTGATTAGATGTGGAGAGGACCCAATGATGGATACATTCAAGCCCCAGCAGTGCTCTTCAGAGCTGCTTTGCTCAACTTTACAAAGTGAAGACATTTGTGTGGCTTATGCCTCAAGGCACTGCTCATCTGGCCAGTCAAGTGAAAAATGAATGTTGAGGATGTTTCCCTGGCTGCAAGCCCGTATGTTGATGATGAAACAAAGGCTCCGAGAGGATGAGTGACGAGCTTGAGATCTCAGCTCTAGGGACAGAAGGAATTGGGGTTGGAATCCAGGTCCCCTGGCTCCCACTGAAGAGCATCCTCATGACAGCCCCACTGCCTCTTCCTGTTTTAGTTGAAAAGCCATCTAAAGGCAGCCTCTGCTCAGATGCAGGCTCCAGTAGTTTGGTGTCAAAGGCCATCCTTTGCCATTTGACCAGAGGAAAATGGAACAGAAAAAAGTTCCAAATGTGTTCCCTAGTGTGCTGTGTCTACTCATCGCCTGTGTGGCTTGGCAGAGGCAGCCTGTGTTTGGGGCTGAGAAGACCTTGTTCCCTTTGGTAGTTGTGAACATGAGGTTATGGCAAGAAAAACCTAACCAAGGAAGGAGGAGAGGAGTGACTAGAACTAGGATCATCCATCCAGCTGGTTCATAGGGTTCATCAGGAATCCACCCTTACTCTGAAAGTCTTCTTCAATCAATTTCCACCATTTCTGTTGAAAACACAGACACACTACTAATATATTCATTAGAGAATACACTTCTTAAAGTTGGCAAGTAAGCAAACGGTGAGCAGGCTGCATTCAGTATCAATTTGTTTTTCAGAGAGTAAAGCAGGCGAAAGACGACTTCCTCATGAGCGATCTTCTCACTTGAAATGCACACTGAGAAAGGAATGAAGCACGGATTTAATCCAAGGCTTGGGTCATGTGTCGGGGCTTTGGGACGGCAGCACTGCCGAAGTGCCTTCAGATAAACAGAGACTGTGTCTGAAAAGCCTCCGTGGCCATTTGCAGTCAGGCACAGTCATGTAAGATTCCTGAGGCCTCTGGCAGGCTCCATGGTGAAAACACCAGCAGGATTGGCTCAAGCCTGAGTCTGGGAAGAGCCAGGCATTGAGATCACACTCCTCCTACTGTCCCTACACATGTGGGGAGGCAGAGCTTCCCTGCTGGGTGAGAACACTGCTCCTGGCTGCAGGGGCCATGGAGCACCCCACTTAGTGCTGACAGCACCCTACATCCCACATCCACTCACTCTCCACCAAGGACTTCCATGGCCACCCCACTGTGTACAGAGATATAAGAAAAAAATGGTGATACCAGTTGGAATGGTGATCACTAAAAAGTCAGGAAACAGGTTCTGGAGGGGATTTGGAGAAACAGGAACACTTTTACACTGTTGGTGGGAGTGTAAACTAGTTCAACCATTGTGAAAGCCAGTGTGGCAATTCCTCAAGGATCTAGAACTAGAAATACCATTTGACCCAGCCATCCCATTACTGGGGATATACCCAAAGGATTATAAATCATGCTGCTATAAAGACACATGCACACGTATGTTTATTGGGGCACTATTCACAATAGCAAAGACTTGGAATCAACCCAAATGTCCATCAATGATAGACTGGATTAAGAAAATGTGGCACATATACACCATGGAATACTATGCAGCCATAAAAAAGGATGAGTTCATGTCCTTTGTGGGGACATGGATGATGCTGGAAACCATCATTCTCAGCAAACTTTCACAAGAACAGAAAACCAAATACCGCATGTTCTTACTCATAGGTGGGAATTGAACAATGAGAACACTTGGACACAGGGTGAGGAACATCACACACCGTCGCCTGTCATGGGTTGGGGGATTAGGGAAGGGATAGCATTAGGAGAAATACCTAATGTAAATAATGAGTTAATGGGTGCAGCACACCAACATGGCACATGTATACATATGTAACAAACCTGCACGTTGTACACATGTACTCTAGAACTTAAAGTATAATTAAAAAAAAAAAAGAAAAAAAAAAGGTGATAGAGGTGGTGGAGGAGAGTAGAGAAGGAAGCAAAAGGAAAGCACAGTGAGTGCGTTTGGGGAGGGAGATTGGGAGTGAATGCAAAAAAGTGGAGCACATGGCATTGGTTGCTTAGTGAGCCAGATTGCATCATTGGCCCCACATCGTTACTTTTTTTGTTTTCTTTGAGAGACAGAGACTCACTGTGTCACCCAAGCCAGAGTGTAGAGATGATCATAGCACACTGCAGCCTCCACTTCCTGGGCTCAGGTGATCCTCCCACTTCAGCCTCCTGAGTAGCCTGGACTAGGAGAGCACACCACCACATTCAGATAATTTTCCTATTTTTTGTAGAGACAGGGTTTCACCATGTAGCTCAGGCTAGTCTCAAACTTCTGGGCTCAAGCAATCCTTCTGCCTTGGGCTCCCAAAGTGTTGGGATTACAGGCATGAGCCACTATGCAGGGCCACATTCTCACTTTTCCTTGGACCCACACTCTGTGCCAGGTGACTTTGCAGCTCCTTCCACTAGTAGGTTTCTCCAGCCCTGACTTCAGGTTTGGCCATATGACTAGCTTTGGCTGATAGAATGAGACAGCAGTTGACAGTGTCCTGGTCATCAGTCTAGATGGTAGGAGGCCCTGTGTGATCCTGCTTGCATACCTGTGTCTGGGCCTTTGCTATGAGAAGAGCATTCCTCAGTAGCCTGCTGGTCCAGAAGGAGGAGGGACTCATGGAGCAGAGCCTAGCTCCGTGTGGACGTCCTGGTGATCTATAGTTTCTGAACAAACTCAACTGAGAGCAGCAGAACCATCTGATGAGCTCAGTGGGATCAGCTGACCTCCATGTCCCAGAGAAACAATAAATGGATGCTGTTTTAAACCACTGAATTTTGGAGGAGGTTTGTTGCACGTTGATAGTGTGAGAGTTGCAGATACTAGGATGAAATCACTTTTGTCAGACCCAGGCAAAATAGAGCTGGGAAGGCCAGATGGAGAGGAGGCTCATGCTTATGTGTCTGGGGTAAGAACTACTTCCAGGGACTTTCTAAAAACCTCTGGAGTCCTTCATGCATCTCCTGCTTTGATAAGGTTCATCACCAGACATTCTTTAGAGCTGCGCTAATTCACATAACATGTTCTTGAAAGAACAGTTGCCTGGTAATGACATCTCCACCAATGAACTGACAAGAACTCTGACTTCAAACCTCTGGAACCAATGAACTCTGTTTCCAAGCAGCTTGGGTAAATCTGTTTTTTGCTAATAAAAGTCCCCTTACCCGTCCCTCACTGAATGCACTGGTGGCTTGCCATTTCATGCATTCCAGATTATAATCTTATTTCTGTTCCTGAGTTAACCCAGCATATTTAGAGATAACTTTTTCTGGTGTCTTTTTTGTGTGGTTAACTGATACACTTGTCTAACAGCCATACACCTTTCGTCCTTGTTACATAATCTTGTTCTTCTAATGATGACAATATTACCATTTGCCACATAATTTCTCTTTTAGGCTTTTTTTTTTTTTTTTTTTTTTCAGCTAGGGATGACCACAGGATCTAGTTTTGGCCAAGGAGACATAAAAGGAAATCTTATTTCTGGAAAAGATTTTCCTCCCTGATCCAAAAGCAAAGTCCTTTTCTGCCCATCCCTTTATTTTCTGCTTGGGCATTGGCGTGACTACATAATGCCTGGAACTGCGGAAGCCATCCGGTCACCATGAAGTCACAGGTTCAAGGATGAAGGATTTGCACACTGGGTGCCCAGACAGAAGGATGAGAAAAGCCTGGGTTCTTGATCACATCGCTGAGCAGCGGACAAACCCTGGGGCCACCTACATCCAGCCTCTCATGTAGGAAACAGGAATTATCTTTATGGTTTTAACCACTGTCTGTTAGATTTTCTGTTGTGGCAGAAAAATGAATTCTTCAGTGGCAAGGGACATGATGAAGGTGGAGGAGAGAGTGTGGGTGATAAGTTAGGATGTGTGTCATAGGGCAGTGAAATGAATGTTGTACTGGGAATTAAGAGACCTTTTCCTATTTAGTACAGTAACCCTGAGTAATTTGCACAACTCTCTTGGCTGCAACGTCCTCTTCTGAGAGAAGAAGGCATGTACCTGGATGATCTCTAAGGTTTTTACAGTTCTAACATTGATTCTGAACCTACTGCAGCAAAGGCTCTGGGTGCCATAGCTGGGCAAATATTCACAGAGGATTTTGGAGAACTATTAATTATGTTCAAGGAAAAGATTGAGAATGGTGGTTTTATAGCAAATGCTTAGCTCCGGGCTAGCAGATAATGAGTTTCTTTTTCATTTTTGAGTTTGTGCCTCATGTAAGTGTTACCTGCTCTAGGGTACTTCCATGAGAGTGCTCATTAGAGCCTTCATTTGCAAAAAACGATTTGCATGCAAGGGGCAAATGCTTCCTCTTCAGCAGCAGGTGTTGTGGGATGGAGAGAAACATGCTGGCTAATGCCTTGTCATCCAAATTCACAGAAATTTCTGGTATCCTGGGCAGGTTGAATACCATTCTGGGGAGAGAATGAAGGGAACACATCTGAATAATTAGTCTATTTAGTTTTTGGTTCTGCAGAATAGAGCCTTGGCAGGATCCCAGAGAAGCATCAGCAGGGGGAAAAATCATGTTATTTTCTGTTCTAGCCAACGGCATTTTCCTGCCCGGACTGTGCAAAATGAACTTGCTTAGCTTTGCAGCCTTCTCCAGCTGCTGTTGTTTCTCTCTGGCCTTCTGGTCACATAAGGCCCTGGCTCAGTTAGGTTTATTCCATGCTATCATTTTTCTCCCATACCATTTTTCTTTCATCTCTCTTTGCACTTCACCACAATGATATTCATTAAGCTCTTTTTCTTCCCTTTCCTCCTACCTTCTATTCTCTCTTCTTTATCATCCCTCGCCCCTTCTCCATCATCTGCTATGTTGTGAAAGCATTCTTTGACATTTCCACATCAATATTCCTAAAATCTACCAAGAATTCTGGGAATACAATTGCTCAGAGGGGATCACAATTGTCTAATGTAATCGTACAAAAGTATTTTTTACCAGCTACTATTTGCTGTTCAAAGAGAAGTCCAAAGCTAGGATCCTGGCATGTTGGATAAAAGTGGAATTTGGAAGAAGGGCTAATTCTACAGTAGAACCAGGGCAGGGCAGTGGAGACCCCTTGAACATGTGAACTGCATTCATTCGTAGACATGTTTTACATTTACCAAAGATGACTGCGAAATTCCCAAACACTGAGCTTAAGACTATAAAGGGAGAGAAATCACCAAATGCACACCCTTGTCATAGATGGAGCTTTTTTTTTTTTTTGAGACAAAGTTTCACTCTTGTTGTTCATGCTGGAGTGCAATGGCATGATCTTGGCTCACTGCAACCTCCGCTTCCTGGGTTCAAGCAATTCTCGTGCCTCAGCCTCCCAAGTAGCTGGGATTACAGGCACGTGCCACCATGCCTGGCTATTTTTGTATTTTCAGTAGAGACAGGGTTTCACCATGTTGGCCAGGCTGGTCTCGAACTCCTGACCTCAAGGGATCCACCTGCCTTGACCTCCCAAAGTGTTGATTACAGGCATGAGCCACTGCACCCGGCCCTAGATGGAGCTTTCATAGAGGAGGACCAGATGGAGTTGTCAAAGCAAAAATGTCCACTTTCAGCCACATTTGCCCTAGGAGATGTCAAAATCAACGTTGTGTCTCTGCCTAACAAATTCTAAGCAACTGAAATGGACCCAAACACCAAACCCCTACGGGCGCAACCAAAGACTCTTGCTTGACCAGTGAGTGACTAGATTTGTTTGAGTTAATTGGGTTCAGGCCTATGGATTCACTGGGGCCACCTGCAATGCTGGTGTTCAAACCTTAATCTGTGAGCCCTCACTTTCTAGATTGAAAAATCCCTAACTTTCCCCCTCTCTGCTAACTATTCAGTGTATTTCTTTACTAGTGTGTGCTTCCTTGCCTGCAAAGTTAATAAACTTGGTTTTGTGGTTTTTATTTATTTTATACCTCTGGTGGCCTAAGTTTTATTATTTTTCAGAATGCAGGCTGCCGGGGAGCCAACTATCACTTAATATCTGGCAGTGGCACAGAAAAATTCTGAGCATTAAGACCAACTGAAAGAAACTCCCAAACCAAACCAAACCAAACCAAGCCAAACGAAACCAAACCAAACCAAACCAACCAAACCAAACCAAACCAAACAAAACAAAAAATATAAACCAGTAACAGCAGCAGCAACAACATAATAACAGCAAATCTCACTTATCAGACCACCTTGCTGGGAAATGCTACCCAAAATAATTTCCTGACTCAAGCCATTTAAACTTGGAGTTGATTTCAACTGGACTAAGCCAATTTCAATAGTGGTCTAGATTTGAATACTGCGTCTAGATGTTTGTGTGACCTCCTTGTTTGGTATAGCATTCAAAGTCTAGCAGACTGATGAGGAACCAAGGCCATAGGGCCGGGTGCTGTGGCTCCTGCTTGTAATCCCAGCACTTTGGAGGCCGAAGCAAGTGGATCACCTGAGGTCAGGAGTTTGTGACCAACCTGCCCAACATGGTGGAAACCCATCTGTACTAAAAATACAAAAAATTAGCCGGGCATGGTGGTGAGTACATGTAATCCCAGCTAGTTGGGAGGCTGAGGCAGGAGAACCACTTGAACTTGGGAAGCGGAGGTCGCAATGAGCCGAGATCACGCCACTGTACTCCAGCCTGGGCGACAAGAGCAAAACTATCTCAACAAACAAACAAACCCCCAAGAAAACAAAACAAAAAAAATTAACCAAGGCCATAAGGTTAACAAAAATCACTTGTCTGTTACTTTTGAATTATTCACCATGTGTGCAGCACAATCTGGTGAATTTAGGTGGAAGCTGTGCACATTTGACTTTTGTTCTATGAAACATGGATTTGCTCAGAAGAATCCTTCCAGAATTTTAGTTCATTTTGTTTTGTGGTATTATTAAAGGAACCCAGGAGATTTTCAGTTCTAACTGGTGCTTCTACAGCACAACTTTCAAACCCTGGGTATTTTCTGAATCCTGTACGTAGTTCCTCACTGAAGGAAGCATCCGGCACTTTCCCCATAAGTGTGCTTGAAACTCTTACAACAAGATGCTGTTATGATGTGCTTTCCCCCTCATGGCAAATTACTAATGTACTTCATATTTGAGAAGGGATTTTGCTGAAAATGTAGCAGAATTTATTTGATGTACATCTTGTGGTAGCCTTAAAATATTACAACCCAATCTTGTTTCTGCCTCTGGCTGTTCCGATCTTTAAAAGATTTTGGTTTTTAAGACCAAGTACATGATGCTTTGCATGTCCGGAATAAGACTGTGATCCAATGTCTTTGATGGTGGCCTTCCCTCTTATTGCTATCTTCAAGTAAAGTTTATTCAGTGCCTACTGTTCGGGGCTTTATCCTGGGAATACACGAAATGATGTTTGAGTATCTTGCCTCTGCCTTCTGGGAGTTCAACTTAAGCCATCTTCCTTCTTCCCTCCCTCAAACATTTGTTAACAGGAAGAAAAATGAACATAAGAGGAATTCTTCAATAATTTAAGAGACAGGCCAGAACAAAGGCTCCTCCAAAGAATGAATATTTAATGGCATGTTTCCAGAATGTAGGCTGCAGGAGAATGTGCACCCGGGGTGGGAGTAGATCAAAGGAAGGAGGTTAAATTATGGTTTATTTCTGATCCTTTTGTAGAACTCTTTCTGCAAGACATAGTTTCTTGGAGGATGTATCAGTTATCAATTGCTGTATAAGAAGCCACCCTAAAACTGAGTGGCTTAAAAAGCACAATGATTTATTATCTCTAATGATCCTGAGGGCTGGCAATCTGGCTGGTTCTGTTACTTGTCTTGCCTGGACTTACTTACTTGGCTGTCGTCACCTGGGAGTTTGGGGCTGAGGGTCTAAGATGGTATCACTTACTGTCAGCAGATGGTGCTGACTGTGGGATGCGGTGTCTCTGTTCTTTTTTACACGGTCTCTTATCTTCCAACACACCAGAATGGACTTCTTCACAGCATGGTGGTCTCAGGATCCTAGGACCTAGCCTCCAGAACTTGCACGATGCTACGTCTGCTACATTCTATTGGTCCAAGTGGGTTTCAAGGACCTTCCAGATGCAGGAGGTGCAGAAATAGACTCCATCTTTTAATGGAAGAACCAACGGGACATAGACCCAGAAAGCCATGATTCACTGTCATTATTATAACAATCTGTCACAACGGAACTGGGGTCAGATGAAAGGGGATGAGGAGAGGGCTAGAAGATGCGGGGAGAATAAGAATTGAAGACAAAGACTTCCTTTAGAATCTTTGTTCCTGTCTGCAACTATAGGATTCTCATGTGTCAGCAAAGGGTAGCTTGTCCCCAGTTATTTGTTTCTGGGGAAACAGGCTCAAAGGGATGTATTAGTGAAGGAAAAATAATCAATGCTAGCAATTTTATTAATGTTTGGCACTTAGGGGAAAATATGTAAAATGGGAAAGCAGAACAAATAAGAATACCAAAGAGATATGGGGAGGTTATGTACCTAGATGTAAGTACACTAAAACAGAAGATTTTATTAGGAAATTACATATACATTCTATGCTATACGTATGTATTTTAGCACGCACATGAAATTCTTCTGTAAGACAAAGGCAACTTAGGGTTGAAACTTTTAAAGGTGGTTTTCCTTTTTACAGCCCTGCCAGGACAACTCAAGTAAATAAGGAAATAAGCAAGAAAACAAAAATCACTCATTTGGAGATGATTACTCTTAAGTATATGTCTTAACTATGCCCCACGCTGAGACATCTTTTTGAGAAGTGTTCTAGTAAGTTCTAAATGAGCTTACCTAATTCTCTTCCCTCGACAGCCCTCAAATAACACAAACAACGGCCCTCTTCACTCACCAACTCAAGCAATGGTGCGTCTCCACCTGGTGTTGTGGCATGGCGGGTCTATGTGGCAAGGGCTTTGTCTCCGTACTCTCTGTGAAGGTGTTGAAGATGATCCTGAGGTCCCAGTTCTCTGGAAGGAGTCTTGGGGGTAGTTAGCCTCTGCTGAATCTCGGTATAGCAGTGCAAGGTCAAAACCCCAAATGCACTCAATCTTGAGTTATTGAAGTTGGATGAGAAGTGAATCATTATTGGGCACGACATCTGGTGTTTCAGTCCCAAGGCCACAAGCAGAATGTTACAACCTCTGACGCTTAATGATTTTGCATTTCATATAGCAGCTTAAGTTTTTCACAGCCTGAACTCAATTAATTTTCACCGCCCACTGTGGAGGTAGAGAGGGAAGTGCCATATATTTTTGCAGTAGATGTGATAGCCTGTCATTGATCACTCATTTGATGAACACCAAAACTTGGCCTGCACTTCAGGAGGACAAAGAAGCCTCCTAAGTGTCTGGTCTGTGGATCAGGTGCCTCAGGTCCTCTGCTCTAGACTATCAATCTTTTCAGCTGGCCATTCGGAAGGCATTACAGGGCAAACCATATGTAGTTGAGACCAATGGCCTGTGCCCATGGGCAGGCCTGTCTGTTGATGGGCAGAAAGGACAGCTCTAGATAACAAGCATGTGAACGACACCCCCTGGTGTTGGTGAGGATGGATCAACCGGCACAGACATAAACTACTGTCAGGGCTGTAACAGGAGCAGCCTTTCCTACCGACAGTGCTCAGGCAACAGAGTATCAGTGTGGTAATATATCATTATTCTAATTGGCTGTTTGGGCTTCATTGTATGGATATGCTATAATTTATTTAATCAACGTTTAAGTTGTTTCCAATTTTTCACCATTACAAAAATGTTTAATGACCATCCTTGTATATCTTTCTCTGTCACCTTGACCCATTATGGCCTTGGGGGAAAAAAAATCCCATGAATGGAATTGTTGATTCAGACTTTAAAATATTAATATATAGGGTCAAGTGACCATCTACAAAGTTGTGTGCTAAAATTATATATCAATTACCTATGCTTTATTTTAGTATTTTAATTAAAATGTACATTTTTATGTCTAGATATTTGCTCCTTCTGAAATTTATTTAGGCATGGAGATTCATCATTTCTATTTTTTCCAAATGACTAGTCAGTTTTTCTAACTCATTTTGTTGATAGTTCACCTTGATCATGTATCAAATTCTCACACACACGAGCCTGTTTCTGAATTCTGGATTCTGTGCTATTGAGCTTTCTATTATTATATAATAATTTCATGTTTATACTTGTATGCTTATAATATTCAATAGGACAAATGCTCTCTCATTATTTTGCCCGGCTATTTATGCATGCTTATTCATTCAGAAGAAATTTGAAATCAATTTTTTTGCCATAACAAAAAAAAAGTCTGAAATGATTTTTTACTGGAATTTGCATTAAGTTTAGTTTTATTTCAAAAGAATCGTTATTTTTACAATATGTAGTACATGTTAAAAAAGAGGATGCAGTTTTCCCTGTAGTCAACATCTTATGTTTCTCAATAAAATGTTATTGTTTTATTCACGTGTCATGCACATGACTTATTAAACTGTATTCCTAGCAGTTTTATATATATAATATATATTATATTTATATATGTGTGTTATAAATGTATTCCTAGGGGTTATCTATATATAAAATAGTTATAGATATAACTCTCTCTATAGATAATATATAGATAGATAACATGTATAATAATATACATTATATACATATGTACATAATACATATACATATGTACATAATTCTATACAATATAATATATAATATATAATAATGTTATTTTTATGTATTATAACTGTATTCCCATATATATAACAACTATAGATATGTTATAACTGCATTCCTGTATATATCTTATAACAACTGTCTATATGTTATAACTGTATTCCTAGGAGTTATATATAATATATAAACTATTATATATAAAATATATATGTAGCTCTATATATAGTTATATATATAAGTACTATATATGATATAGTTATAACTCCAAGGAATACAGTGATAACACATATATATATATAAATACATGTGTTATACATATATTACCTATAATATGTATTTGGTATAGATGGGGTTGCTCAGGCTGGTCTCAAACTACTGAGCTCAAGCAATTCTCCTACCTTGGCCTCCTAAAGTGCTGGGATGACAGGCATCAGGCACCATGCCCAGCCTGGAATTTTATATTTTTTGATTTTATTACTCAAGGGATTTCCCTGCTCCCCGTTATAGTCTGTAGCCTGCTTCACTGGATTGGACTAATCCGCTCGCCCCCTGGTTGTCCAGTCATCCAGGAGCTCCACTCAAGACTTTGAACTGACACCTGCAAGGGTCAGTGAAGAGGCTGGGCCAGACCCCCTGCCTTCTCCTCTCCCTCCTTCAATCCTCATCCACCTCTGGTTCCAGTGTGTGGAGCGGGCTCTGTTGTCCTGGTAAATAAAGAAGAATCAACCAACCTCAGAAAACTCCCCTGAAGGGACCAGCCATAAAAATATGAGCTTATTCCAAGTACCTGGGACCCTGTAATTGGAGTCAACTACCAAAGGCCAGGTCAGATGTCCCATGGCCAAGGGCTTGGGAGATGGGTCTGGTGGCTGGTAGCAGCACTGGCCTCTTACCCTGGCTGTGGCCCTGAGGCCCTGCATGTGGGAAATGTGCCATGTGGGAAGTGTCCATTTTCTTCCTGGGGATACTTTTCTGCCCACGTATGTAAACAGACAGATTTCTAGGGTGAGAAAGGCAGCCCCAGCTTTTAGAGGAGCCAGGAAATCTCCCCAAGGCTCTGACCTGAAGAAATCACAATTTCTAGAGAACAAGGGAGCTCGATCTTTTTTTAGTTCTGATTTCTATCTCAGTCATTAAAAATCAAGCTTTAAAAATAAGACCCTATCCATTATGTCTTAATAATCATCACTGGGACTTAAAGTGACTAATAATAAAAGGTTTTTGTTTAAATATTAAACACTAATGGTTTTGTTCTGCTCTTGAGAACTGGAGGCAGACAGTTGAAAATGGGTTCACAGTGTGGCCCGGGGGTCTGGGCTGATGACTAAGGTGACCCCTGAGAAATGGCACCTGTAATCGGAGGGTGGACTGTCTCCCACTCCACCCTTACCTTGGCCCATGTCACAGTCCCAGGCTGTGTCCTCACTCTGGCAGAAGTGTGGGGCTTCCCAAAAGGCTTTTGCATTTTTGTTTTACCAAATGACCAATGGATCTGTTAGAGAGAAATCTATTGTCAATTGTTTCCTTTTTTTTTTGATGCCACAAGACTACTTTGAGGCTCAGAAAGTCAAATCCTTGATCTTAATAATAGTAGCTATTATCTGGCACTGAGTTGAAGCTTTATATACATTATGCTATTTAAAGTTTACAAGAACCCTGAAGGGTACACAATATTTTTCCTATTTTAAGTATGAGAATTCTGAGGCTTAGAAATTTTAAATAGCTTTCCAAGGACACCAGCTTGTAAGCAGTAGAAGGCAGATTTGGAATCAGTTTTTATCCTATTCCAAATAACATGCTGTTTCCATTGCCCCATCTCACATAACTAGATAATAATTACATAATGGGTGTAGCCCTCTTGAGACGTAATTTTACTTTTATTGGACAAACTTTTTTTTTGAGTGAATGGTATTTCAAGGATGATTTCAGAGCATGAGCAACTGGGCATAGTGGCATAAACATAGTAGAAAACACACTAGGCTTCACCATGTGCCAGCCACTGTTCTGAGTACTTTGTAAAGAGTAAATCATTGGATCCTCACAACCATGCCATGATGTAGTATTTCAGCATGTTCACTACTATACCAAAATACCATAGACTGGAGATGGCTTGTAAACAACAGAAATGTATTACTCACAGCTTTGGAGGCTGGGAAGTCCAACATCAAGGTGATGGTGGATTTAGTGTCTGGTAAGGGCCTGCTTTCTGGTTCATAGACGGTGCCTTTACTGCGTCCTCACATGGTAAAAGGGGAAACAAGTTCTCTGGAGTTTCTTTTTTTAAGGACATTAATCCTGGTTATGAGGGCTCTGTCCTTATGACCTAATCATGTTCTAAAGGTCCCATCTCCTAATACCATCCCCTTGGAAGGTAGGATTGCAACAGAGGAAATTTTGGGGAACATAAACATTCAGACCATAGCATACAGGATCCGTTATTATCCCTCCATTCTGCAGTTGAGGCACAGAGATGTTAAGCACATTGTCTAATGTCTGACAACCAGCAACTGGCTGAACTGGGATTTGAACCCAGACAGGCTAGATCCAGAGCCCTGTGCTCTTACCCGTGTATATAAGGCTTCTGTAACCAAGACAGGGGGAGCTATAGGAGAAGGCTTCATGGTGGGGTGAGGACCAGTGATTAAGAGTTCTATTTGAGGCCGGGCGCAGTGGCTCAAGCCTGTAATCCCAGCACTTTGGGAGGCTGAGATGGGCGGATCACGAGGTCAGGAGATCGAGACCATCCCGGCTAACGCAGTGAAACCCCGTCTCTACTAAAAAATACAAAAAAAACTAGCCAGGTGAGGTGGCGGGTGCCTGTAGTCCCAGCTACTTGGGAGGCTGAGGCAGGAGAATGGCGTAAACCCGGGAGTTGGAGCTTGCAGTGAGCTGAGATCCGGCCACTGCACTCCAGCCTGGGCGACAGAGTGAGACTCCATCTCAAAAAAAATAATAAATAAAAAATATAAAAAGGGTTCTATTTGAGCATATTGTATTTGAGGTGGACTATTATGTATCTAAATGGAACTATCAAGAAGGCATTCAGATCTCCGTTTGGAACACAGGTAGTACGTAAAGACTGGGATAAGATGGAACCACTTCTAGAGAGTGTGTGAGGGGAGAAGAGGAGAGACTCATGGTCCTTTCCATATCCTAAAGTTGGGCAGAAGAGGGAGGGTTGGCAAAGGACTCAAGTGGTTCCTCCCTTTCTCTCACACCCACATCCCAATCCTCAAGCAAGTCCTGTGGATTCCAACTTGATTCGCCTCACTCCTTATCACTGTCCAGACATCCACATGGCTCTGTCCTACAATCTGCAGAGTCCCCTTGAGTCTGCTCTGATTCCTCTCTGGCTGCCATCATCCTTTCTAAGCTCTTACCACCACTAGCCTTCTTGTTTGGAACATGCAGGCACAGATCTAAGTTATACCAAACTTAGCCAGAGACTCAATCACTTGTTTTCCTTAAAAACGCCCCCAGATACCTAGAGTCTGCAAAATGAACTGTGATGAGAACATGGCATGCAAATCCAGCTCTTCTCTCTTCTACATGCATCATTAGCCCAGTCGCCTTTGACAACTATGAGCAGTGGGACACATTTGGCTTGCTTCCTAGGGATTTCAGGGTAGAGTAAAATTTACTTTTATCGAATAGGTAGAAATCAAGGTCAACCTCTAAAACAGGGTTTTTCTTGGAAAAATGGAAACTAGTAATTTACTCCATGAATCATATTTTTAAAAATTAAATTCTACTTCAATAATAAGAGGTGATAGAGGATGCTACTGTATTTCCTTTTTTGCTTTGTTAAAGAATCAGGATCGAGGCCAGCTGTCTGTGTAGGAGAAAGAGTCAGCAGAATCTCTTTCTATTCCTTCCCTAATCATACCCCTTGAGAAAACTAGTTGCTGTTCTTTTCTTGTTTCTTGATCTTTTCCCAGACCTCTGCAATATTACTTTTTTCTCTCTGGCTTCTTATTGCCTGTCTTCATCCATTCTTACTCCTTGTCTACCACCCATTGCCAGGAGATGGTCCTGTGTCCCAAGAGCCTACCCTGGTTCCCAATGTTTAGTAGCCCTCCCCACACAACATAGCCCAGTGGCCCGAGCTCTCACACACTGCTCTGTCTTTGCTTAGGTTGTTCTCATTACCTGGCATGTACTTCCCTCATTTTTCTACGTAAAAAACTCACTGCCCATGACTGACTCAACTGTCCCTTCCTTATATATATATATATTCCTATATATGCAATATATATATTCCACATATATATTCCTATATATGCAATATTCTATTGACCACTCTCTGCCTCCCCCAGGAAGAACTGAATCTTCCCAAGGCTGTTCCCATAATACTACCAGCAGACTGCAGTGCAGGGGATCAGAATATACCAGTCTTGAAGATGCCACTTTGGCTTAAGAATTATTTTGAGCTGAAGGCAATTGAGAAGCAGCAAATGGAGGAACAGCTTTCTATCCTCCCTTTTTCTATCTGAAGGCAGAATATAAATTTCCCTTGCTGGTGTTGTTCCCCTTTCCTTTTCCCATATCCAGAGGTGAAAAATAACAATTATCACTAGAGACAAAAAGGGCACCAGGTTGAGTCTGCACAAACAAATGTTAATAAAATAACTCTTATCATTCATTAATTTTCCCCATATATTTACCGTTCCACAATTTACCACCCCTTGAAGTCCCAATCCCTTTTTGCTTGCTTTGTCATTTCTCCACAAATTTATTGCCTTTTGTTAAGATGGTATATAAACTCCACATTCTAACAGTCCATTGAGTTACTCATCACTTTCTCCAATGAGTACATCTATTGCATATATAGATAAATTCTGTTTTTTCCTCATGTTAATCTTTTATCAGCTTGATGTGTGAGTCCCAGCCACTCAATCAAAGAGGATAGATCGGGAGCTTCTTTCCTCCCTTATAGCAGGTACTGAGCTTACCTCAAAGTCATTGTGACTTCATGTCTCTTTCTTTTATTAGACTATGCACTTTTGCATTTTTAGTATTTAATGCAGTACTTGGTGCAGAGTAGATGCCAAGCCCATGGTTGCTGAATAAATGAATGAATGATTCACAGTGAGGCAAAATTCATAATTTTGCCAGAAGTTTGTCATCCTGACTATAAAGAGTCACATGCATGTCACCTCCCCACCCAGTTACCACTCTGACTATCCTTCCAAGTCTACATAGAAGATGGCTCCAGAATTTTAAAACTGACAAAATTCCTGTTTCTGATTCTGTTTCTGACTCACTCTATCTCTTTAAATTATTCACTTCCTGTCTACAGTGGTGTTTGTTGGCTTCCAAAGCAAGGTGACCCTTGAGGGACGATAACAACTAAGGGCTTACAAATGATTTCAGAATACCATGAACTGTGAAAATGTGAATGCTGTTATGAATCAGTAAAGTGGGTGAGGGAATCGAAACTGCTTAGCTCTCTCTTGAATTGCTAACTGCTTTATCTGTCAAATTAAAAAAGTATTAAAACCATCCCAAGGGGAGAGTCTTGGTATTCACTCTTCCTCATGAGTAATTTTTTAGTAAGAATAACAAATAATACAAGAAGCCGGAATTCCAGACAAGCGGGTTGGGTGGGGGTGTGGGGGTGGGAGGTTAGGGGGCTTGGGGCTGTCTCTCTTGCTGTAATTCCCACTTTTGGTGTGTTTATTTAAGCATGTGTTTGCAAAGAGAATGATGCATAAATTATTAGTACCCAAAGGTAGTTTCTGTGAAGGGAAGAGACTTTATAAATGTTGCAGCAACTTTTTTCCATGGGGTGCTGAGGGGTCCTGAAGGGATCAAGAGCTGTTGTGGATGTTTCTCCGTTTATGTCCCCTGCTGTGAGAAGAGGTTTCCTGGGTATGCCCTAAGGGTTTGGGAGGCTCTCTCATTTTCTCCTCTAGTCAAGCCAGGGTGGACATCAGGTGCTGCTGGACCCCTGGCCTACCCACAATGGGTAGCTTATGATGGGAAACAATTAGCTGATGCAGTCCATGGCTGGAGGAGGGAGGCCATGCTCAACATGAGCTAGTCTGGTGTGAGAACACGTGGCTTCCCAGCAGTCAGGCCTCAGTTAATACCAGGACTAAACAAGGACAAGCAGTCTCTCAGCGAATGAAGGTCTCCTTTTAGAGGACGATTGGCTTTAGGACTAAAAGTGAAGACCCTGGTGTGCTGGCTTGTCTCACGTGCTTTGTAACCACGGCCTGCATGCCACCCTATATTATTGAATGCAGACGGTGGGCTGTGAACTCCACTTCCCCACTTCCTTTTGAGGTGCCAGGGGTCCTCTTTTGACTTAGGAGTGTCCTGAGGGCCCTGTGGGGATGAGGAAGGGCCCATGGGGGTGGCAGGCACAGTGGTGCTCAGGGGCCTGGCGCTTATTTTGCAGACGTCGCTGGGAGAGGGAAGAACAATTCCACCTGTGTGAAGACTGAGTGGCTGCAGGTTTTAGACTCTGGTCATGCACAGTTTTCAAGGAAGAGGTTTGCATCCCACCCTGGGGAGGGCCAGCCTTACCCTCAGGCTGAGCCCAGTGCCCCTTTCCAATGCCAAAAAGAAGACCAAAAAGCTGTGCTCTGACATTTTTAAAAAGCTCAAATATTCATATATAGCCACATGCATATATAAAATATGAAAACATAGTGTATAATTATTTACAATGATCATGGGTGTGTCAGTGTGTATTTTGTATGCATATGTATAATATGTGTGTGTACATTCTCATATTCTGAAGATAATACATACAACCCCTTCTCTAATCACATTTTTTCCTGGAAAACTTGGGAATCACCCCCTTTGTTTCTAGTTTAAAAGACTCAAATAGGAGGGAAGAAATTCTTTTCAAGTTAAAGCAGCACATATGAAGTTAAAACTGGAAAAGGCCCATTGAGATTTTTATTCAATTTGTGCCTCATTTTAAAAACATGAGAAGTATCTTGGAAAGCACTTAGAATCTATTGAGTTGGGAGACCCTGAGTGGGCACTGGCTTGTCTGTTTGGGACGTGTTTACTGATGTATGAAGTGGATTGGGGGCTAGGGACAGTCAGATCCTAATGGACTCCAGGAGGCTCCCTGACCCTTTTGTATCCATCCCAGGGTCAAAGGCTGATATATTTGTAGATTTCATTTTTGTGACTAGATCCCGGAACATACTGTTGAGTTAAACCACCCCTGCCCTGGAAAGGTATTACACACTTAGAGAAACAGCAACCACAATAACAAACTGAAGCTTGATGAAGCACTACAGAAAGACTGAAATCAATCCCTTTCAGAACATCGAGGGACCTCTGTGATTGGCAGCCTGGCCACACTGCCAGTTTGTTTACACTTTGTGTTCTATGGGCATGACCGCAGAAGGTGGACCCTAAAATGGAATCTGTTCTCCTATTTTAGAGGGCAACTCTTTGCTATGACAAAATAAGGATGGGCCTCTTAGCTTCTCGGATATTCCATCCAAGATGACAATGGTTTCCTTATTGATAAACCTTAGGCCTGAGCTCCCCAGGTAAGTATTTCACAGGACAAGTATGATGGTTGGCCATGGCTGTTTTTTCATAAACACATCACATTTTGAATAACCTTGTGAACAAATATGTTAGGAGTTGCATACAATTATGGTGGTTGTGGACTCTTAGAGTCAGTGGACAGTGATCAGCTACAGACTGGGCTGAGGATCACAATAGAGGCCCCTGGAAATGGATATTTCTATAGAACTTTTTCGTAAGTACTGATGGGTTAGCTGGATCATCTTCTGATAAGTCAGATTAAAAAAATTATTTTTTAAGAGACAGGATCTTTCTCTGTTGCCTAGGCTGCAGTGCAGTGTTGCTATCACGGCTCACTGCAGCCTCGGCCTCCTGGGCTGAAGCGATTCGCCCTCCTCAGCTTCTTGGGTAGCTAAGACTACAGGTGAATGCCACCACACTTGGCTAATTTTTAATTTGTTTTGTAGAGATGGGATCTTACTATGTTGCTCAGGCTGTTCTTGAACTACTGGCCTCAATCAATCCTCCAGTCTCAGCCTTCCAAAGTGCTGGGATTACAGGTCTGAGCCACTGCGCCCAGCCTCAGGTAACAAGTTTTAGTGAGGTAAGATGGGTGTATTCTCATGTCTTTCTTTTAAAGTTCATAGTTTAGTGATTTAGAAAGACACATACACTTGCACAAGTGTATCAGGGATGACAAATAGGTGTCTCTTTCATGGAAATGCCAGTTGATTGCTGAATACTACCCTGAGTTCTGTATTGAGAAGAATTATGAACCTGTGGGAAGGCCCTATGGGAAAAAATTGTAACAGTTGATTAGAGACATCCTCTAAGGGAATGGACATTCTTTGGGGTTGAGGGCGATTTTCTCTACAAATATGAGGGCTTTTCTTATAGGGGGATGCTGAAGTAGTGTGGAAGAATGAAATGTCACATTGACGTGGGTTTCCAACCTGTCAGGTGCATTCTTATTTGATTCCAGCTTGTTAAAATAACTGCAGGGCTCATTCAGTACATAGTAACAGCTTCCTCAAAACATAAAAAGTTCAACTAGAATTTGTGTAGTAAGTACAAAACAAACAACTCAACTGAAGACAGGAAAAGAGAAAGAAAAATAGTGAGTTCATTTTAAGCTAGTTATATAAACAACAGTTAACATTAAGTTAAATTCCTATGTTATCCCTAAACATCCGCCATGTTTCCTGATTTCCCACTATTAACCCAAACATTGTTTCACAAACTTTGACCTCCATAAACACAGGAAGCATACATTTTAATAGGGTAAAGATGGGCTTTGTAGTAAAATAATTTTGTAAAACGGCCCTTATCTCTTTGCATTTGATAGCAGGGAAGGAACCTGTGACTTATGAAGGAGGAAAGAGAAGAGTCAAGTTTATGTGACTTGAGCCCTTTGCCTCAATCTGATTAGTTAGCAAATCGTTTTTTCAAATTGTTTAGTTTACTAAGCCATTAATTCAGCTTCCTTATCAGCACAGAGCAAGGCATTTTATAGCATAGCACTGGAATAAACAAAAGCACTTTAGCTCCAAGTGATTTGCTTCATCGTTTCACTAAAGCTGACTCTGTTTAAATTGTGTCTGATTTCATATTTTCCTCTCTTAAAGAAGGGCTTATGTTATTTTATTGGCCCATAGGTTAAAAAAGAAAAACAAAAATGATGTTTTCAGACACTGATTGCATCTTTTAGATATTGCATTCAGCTACTAGTCACAGATACCCAACGAGAGTCGCTTAAGCAAATTAGAAGCATATTTTTTCTGCCGTATGAGAAGGATGGATGATGGCATGAGCCCAGTGGCGCTGTGCAGTGCCAAGGACCCAGGCTTCTTGAGACTTCTTGCTCTTCATCTTTGGTCGCTGGCTTTCATCCTCAAACTCACCTCATGGTGCAAGATGGAAGGAGCTTCAGCAGCCATCATGTCTCCATTCCAGGGAGAACGCAGGAGGAAGAGGGGCTGGTCTTCTTTTAAAAAAACTTTCCATAAGTTACACCCCACCACTGGCCATGTTCCAGACAACTCTCACTGGCCTCTTGTTGATCTCACCCACCTCTGTAGCCCTTGGCCACTCAGTCACTCCTGCATGGACTCTGATCTGGCCCGACAGCACCTTGCCTCCTGCCTGCGTCCTGCGTATCTTGTTCCAAGGCTTCCCCGTTGCTGCTGAGACCTGAGGAGCCACAGAGTCCATGTGATACCCATGCAAGCATGATCCAGAAATGCAGATGAGTTATTGCTTCACAGGCGGAGCTTTGGCCAAGGGGAGTTGAGAGCGGTCAGCGTGAATCAGATAAGCTCTTCTCCCCTCCAGTCCCCACTTCCAGTAGTTCATTTGCCTTTTGGGACAGGGCCCTGTGAAATTAAGTAGTCAGTTGCACTGTCTCTCTTGGTTACATATCCTCATACAGGCTCTCTCTCCTCCCCACCTTACTTCCCCTGTCCCTCATCTCTGCTTTCCTGGGATTGCATTCCCTAACAAATTAGTAGCACATACAGTTTTATGTCAGGTTCTATTTTCTTGGGAACCCAGGCTGAGGCAGGGCATAGCTTGGTGAGATGGCCATATTCCATTGCTAAGGGGGCCGAACAATGTAGTATTTTAGCTGGTAATATTGACATCTCTAATAAGATCAGATTTATGTTGCTAAGGAAGGGTGGTAGAAGCCTCTGCTGTGTTGACACACGGTATACAGAAAAGTAAATCCAGTGATGGCAGGCAGTAAGCAGGAGCAGGGCTACATCAAGGACTGTGTCTACAACTGGCTCAGTCTCAACTGCAGTCCAAGTTGACATTGAAAAATTCCATCGGCTGCATTTTTGCTAAGCTGGAGATGCTGGTGCCTTTGGGAATGCAACACAGGGACAAAATCAGAGTGAGACAAATTGCACCAGCTGAGATTGTTTTTTCCTCTTGAGTCTAGAAGAGTCCCACTATCTAGATGCAGCCTGCAGCTACAGTCCCCAGTGGCATGGTATAATTCCAGCTAAGCTGCTTCTAGAGAAGATGGTCTTAGGAGATCTTGGCTTCCGTGCCAATAAAGTGACTCAAGAGGCTGCTCAGCTGCCCCCAGAGGTCTATTATTTTTTATCAGGACTGTGGAAAGTGGGAGTTAGTAGGTGCCAGTGGAAGTGAAGTAAGGTGGGGAGACTAGATGAAAATAGAAGTTCAAGATTTAAAAAGATTTAAGAAGCCTTACTCTCATGGGGCAGGGCCATTGGCACCAAGAAAGCAGCTGGTTAAGATGCAAGTGAGTTGGGCATGGTGGCTCACGCTGTAATCCCAGCACTTTGAGGGGCCGAGGCAGGAGGATGACTTGAGTCCAGGAATTCAACACCAGCCAGGCCAGGATAGCAAGACCAGGTCTCCAAAATAATTTAAAAAAATTAAAAATTAGCTGGGCATGATGGTATGTACCTGTAGTCCCACCTATTTGGGAGGCCGAGGCAGGAAGATCGCTTGAACCCAGGAGTTCAAGGCTGTACTGAACTATCATGGTACCACTGCACTCCAGCTTGGGTGACGGAGTGAGACTCTATCTCTAAAAGAAAAAAAATTAAAAAGAAGAAACCAAAATAGTTGAAGTTGGAGAAACAAAATGAGGTTACTCAGAGACCTTTAAGGATGGAAGATGAGAACAAGGCTTAAGGAGTTTGATCTGTGTGGACGTTTTTCTTGGTTGCGCATACAGGGGCTGGCACCTTAGGCTTGATTCTTTTCGGTTCAGTTCTTTTTTTCTTTCTAATTTTGGACATGACTTGCAAAATACAAAATATCTGGAAAGCTTCACACCTAAAACATATTATTGATCAGTGAATACCTAAATAGGGATTAGTTGATAAATCCTGACAGCATAGGACCCTTGGTTGTGGGGTGTGGGGATATGGGGCTGGAATGTGGAAATGTGGAAGAGAGCACCTGGGGCCTGAAGCAGACAAAAGGACAGAGTCACCAGTAAAGAGCTGGCTGAAGTCCATAGCATTTGATTCCCTTCTGTAAGCAGCTCATCAAAGCTCCAGAATGTTAGAAACACCAGGAAGAGTACAAAGAGTGCCAATGATATCACAAAATCGTAGTGCAAACCAGATTGTCTTAATAAATGAGCAAAGCTAGGACAAACTTCACATCCTAATTTTATGAGGTGTTTCTCAAAGTGCAGAGAGAAAGGACGAAACCAGATAGGATGCTTTAGGCTGCAAGTAACAGAAAATCCAGACACAGTGCTCTTAAATAATACGGCCAGTTGCAGAGCTGGTTTTTCAGAAGTTCAGCAGCATCTTCAGACGCCCAGTATTTTCTTTCTCTCCTTCTGTGTGGTTCTGCCATCCTCAGCATGCCAGCTGGGATCGCCTCTTGGTCCCAAGGTGGCTGCCATGGACCCAGACATGGAGCAGGAATGCACAAATATTTGGTTCTCCAACTATTTCTTCTCAAGTTCTGATTGCATCAGCAAGAAAAACTTCTCCAGAATCCCTTCAGCCAACTTCCTGTCATGTCTCATTGGCCAGAACTGCCCCTGCCTGCCTTTCCCTGGAAGGGAAAAGGAGCTACTACAATTGGCTTAAACTTATCTTGATACACTGCTTAGGGCTGGAGCTGGGGCCCATTTTTCCCTAAAGCACTTAGCCATGTGGAGGAGGCTGGACACCTGGTAGAAATCTTAATCTTTCTGAGACTCAGTTCATCTGTAAGACTGAACTAATAGTTGTGTGTACTTCACAGACTGGTTGTATTGAATAAATAAGATAATGGGCGTGAAGTGTGAACCACACAGCAAACGCTCAGCTAGTGGTTGCTATGATTACAGGAGTTTCAGCTCTAGAATGTGAATCACTCCTGTCACAGAAAAAAGATCACAGCAAGGGGAGAATCACAGTTGCAGTGCCTGTGGCACTTAGAGAAAACGTTCTTTCTGTTTGATGCTGACGCACTAGTCCTCACTCTTGTGTCTTAACGGTAGTCTTTCTATCTCCCCGCAAGAATTCAGGGACATTTCATGATGCTGGCATTACAATTGTCTTGTCAACTTTTGCTGTGACAGACGAGACACAGGCTGCAGAATTTGGACAGTAAGTTAATGGAAGATTAAGCACATACATTCTCTGTGTACTGCTCAAGGGAAAACAAATATTCTTTGAGGTTTCCATCTCTGGGGTCTCAATAAGCTGCCTGGCAGATAAGGACTGCATTCCTTACGTTCTGACTGCATTCAAGGCAGGCCCTCAGACTATAGGCCTGAGGCTCCCCAAGGCCTGTCCTGTTGCCACTCTGGCTTCCCCAAACCGGGGGACAGACAGTGAAACAGGCATATGCATCAGACACACCAACCTGCATTTGAACACTGGCTCAGCCACCTACCAGCTGTGTGACTGTATGCAAGTCACTGAACATCTCTGCAGCTCAGCTTATTATATTTCATTTTTTCATCTGGAAAGTAGGTTTAATACCTATCTTGTAAGGCTGTGAGGTTACAGATAATGCATGTGAAGTAGCTATCATCTAACATACATTCAATAAGTGATAGCCACTATTATTACTAATTGGGTACATTTTTGTGAATATGCATATATTTTATTTATTTTTAACACCTTATTATATTTGTTATGTTCTATGAGGTATAATTTACATACAGTAAAATTTGTTCATTTTAAGTGTACAGTCTAAGAAGCTTTGGCTAATGTATATCCATGTAACCACCATCATAATCGACATATGGAACATTTCTATTACCCTAACATTGTAGGCAACCCTGACCTCCCTCTCTGGCCTCAGACAATCACTGATTTGCTTTCTGTCATAGGTTTTTTGCCTGTTATTGAGTTACGTAAAAATAGACTCATATAGTGTACAGCCTTTTGTGTCTGGCTTATTTCCCTTTGCATAATGTTTTTGAGATTTATTTAGTATCATATGTATATTAGTAGTTCGTTCCTTTATATTTCTGAATAGAATTTCATTTGCCAGTTGATAGACATTTGAATTGTTTTCAGCTTGGAGCTATAATTAATAGTGATGCTATAAACATTCACGTACAGTGTGTGCACATATGCTTTTATTTCTCTTGGGTAAATACCTTGAAATAGAATTTCTAGGTCATACGGTATGTTTAATTTTATAGGAAGCTATCAGCTGTCTGCCAAAGTGGCTGTAGCATTTTGCTCTTCCACCAACAGTGCATGAAATTTGCAGTTGCTTTAAATCCTCCCCAGTACTTGATATTGCCATTTATTTTAATTTTAGCTATTCTAATGTGTGACTGGAGGTGTCTCGTGGTTTAAATTTTCACATCTGATAGCTAGTGATGCTGAGCATCTTTTCATGTACTCATTGGACATTAGTCTGACTTGTTTTTGTGAAGTCTCTGTTCAATCTTTAGTTCAATTTTTAATTGAGTTGTTCATCTACTTGTTGTCATGTTGTAGAATTCTTGAGATATTCCGAGTTCGAATGCTTTAGTGATATGTTTTACAAAATGTCCTCCCATTTTGTGACTTGCTTTTTCATTTTCTTAATGATACCATTTAATAAGCCCAAGTGTTTTATTTTGGTGAAGTCCAGAGTATTCAATTCTTCTTCTATGGTTTGTATTTTTGTGTGCATGTTATATCTAAGTAATCATTGCCCACCTTAAGGTAACAAAGCTTGCCTGGGTCGGATGTGATGGCTCATGCCTATAATTCCAGCACTTTGGGAGGCCGAGGTGGAAGGATCACTTGAGGCCAGGAGTTCAAGATAAACCTGGACAACATAGCACGCCTCTGTCTCTAGAAAAAGTAAAAATATTAGCTGATGTGGTGGCATGCACCTGTAGTCCTACTTTGGAGTATGAGGCAGGATGATTGCTTGACCCTAGGAGTTCGAGGCTAGAGTGACATATTGTACTATTGCATTCCATCCAGGGCAACAGAGTGAGTCTCTGTCTCTAAAATAAACAAATTAAAAATTAATAACAGCAACAAAACAAAAACAAAGATTATATCCTACTTTAGCTTTTATGTTTAGGTTTACAATCCAGTTCAAATTAATTTTTATGCATGGTGTGAGGTAAGAGTCAAGGTGCATTTTTTCCCCTAATGGATATCCAATTTTTTGGCATCACATATTAAAAAGACTACCCTTTCCCTATTGAGTTACCCTAGCATCTTTGTAAAGAAATTGATCATGTAAGTGTGGATCTATTTCTGGACTCTATTTTTGTCCCATTGATTCATATGTCTACCTTTATGCCAATACCACATTGTCCTGATTAAAGTAGCTTTATAGAAAGTTTGAGATCAGTACTTTCCTTTGTTCCTTTTCAAAATATTCTGGTTATTCTAGGTCCTTTGCACTCTCAAATACATTTTAGAATCAACTTGTGACTTTCTATAAATAAGTCTGCTGGGATTTTGATTAGGGTTGCATTGAATCTATAGGTCAATTTGAGGAGAAATGGCTTCTTAACAAGACTGAATTTTCTAGACCACAGATATGGTGTATTTATCCATTTATTTATGTCTTCTTTAATTTGTCTCAGTAATATTTCATAGTTATTAATGTAAAGATATTGCATATGTTTGATCCAATTCATTCCTAAGAACTTTTTTTGTTACTATAAATGAATCTTAAAAATTTTTTTTCTAGTTGTTTCTGGTATATAGAAATGTAATTGATTTTTTTTTCTTTGAGACAGAGTCTCACTCTGTTACCCAGGCTGGAGTGCAGTGGCATCATCTTGGCTCACTGTAGCCTTAATCTTTCAGGCTCAAGCTATCCTCTCACCTCAGCCCCTCAGGTTGCTATGACTACAGGTGTGTGCTACCACGCCCGGCTAATTTTTGTATTTTTTGCAGAGATGGAGTTTTACCAGGTTGCTCAGGCTGGTCTTGAACTCCTGAGCTCAAGGGATCCATCCGTCTCCCAAAGTACTGGGATTCCAGGTGTGAGCCTCAGTGTCTGACCAGAAATGTAATTGATTTTTGCATAGTCACCTGATCCCTGTGACCTTACTAAATTCACTTATTAGTTCTGGTAGCATTTTTTATGTTCTTTGGGATCTTATACATACATATTAATAATAGGTTATTTAAGAATATAGACAGATGAATTTCTTCCTTTCCAAACTACATGCCTTTATTTCCCTTTCTTGCCAATTGCACTGACTAGGCCTTTGAGTAAAATGCGGCATAGAAGCAGGGGGAGCAAAAATCCTTGCCTGCTTACTGGTCTTAAGTAGAAAACATACAGTGTTTCACCATTAAGTATGATATCAGTTGTAGGATCTTCACAAATTCTGTTTATCAAATTAGAGAACTTTCCCTCTTTTTCTAGTTTGATTAGAATTTTTTATCATGAATGACTGTTCAATTTTGTTAAATACAATTTTTTGCATCTATTGAGATGATCGTAGCTTTTCCTACTTTACTGTATTAGTATGATGAATTACATTGATTTTCAGATGTTAAATCAACCATTCCTGACATAAAACTTACTCAAATTTAATGTATTATTCTTTGCATATGTTGCAGAATTTGATTTGCTAATATATTTTAAGAATTTTTGTATCAATATTTATGAGTGATATTGTTTTCTTTTGATATTTTTGAATGTTTTTGGTATTGGAACACTGGGTTTATAAAATAAGTTGGCAAGTGTGGTGAGCTAAATAATAGCCCCAAGGATTTGTCAATGCCCCAAGTCCCCATAGTCTCTAAATATTACTTTTATTGATAAAAAATTTTGCAGATATGATTAAGTTAATGTTCTTGATATAAGATTATCTTGAATTATCAAGGTTGTCTGTAAACACAATCACAAGTGTCTTTGTAAATTGGAGGCAGAGGGAGATTTCACACAGACAGAAGAGGAGAAGGCACACAGAAGAGAAGGCAATGTGATCAAGGAGGCATAGTTTGTATTAATGAGACCAGAAGCAGAGGAATGCCAGCAACCACCAGCAGCTGGAAGAGGCAAGAGAAGACTTCTTCCCCAGACTTGTTAGAGGGAACGTGGCTCTGCCCACATCTTGATTTTGGCCCAGTGATGTTGATTTTGGACTTCAGAACTCCAGAACTATGAGGGAATACATTTCCATTTTTTTAAGCCACCCAGTTTGTGGTATTTTATTACAGCAGCCTCAGAAAACTGATGGACAAAGTATTCCTTTCTCTTGTATAGTCTGAAAGGGTTTGTGTAAAATTGGCATTATTTCTTTTTTAAAATATTTCTTAGAATTCATTTGTGAGGCTCTCTGGGCATGCATTTTTTAATGCAAAAATTTCAGAATGACAATTTCAAGTTTTAAAAATTAATATAGGGCTAGTCAGGTTTTCTATTTTGTCCTGAGTCAGTTTTGGTTATTTGTGTCTTCCAAAGACTGTCCATTTCATTGATATAGTTGTGTTTATTGGCATAAAGTAGTTCATGATAATTTGCCTGTTCTCTTTTTAATGTCCATAGGATCTGTGGTAATGTCCTCTCCTTCATTCCTGATGTTGGTTATTTCGGTTATTTGTGTGTTTTCTCTTTTGTTCTTAAACAATATAGCTAGATATGTATCACTTTTTTTGATCTTTTTAAAGAGCTACTTTTAGTTTCATTAATTTTCTCTATCATTTGTCTAATTTTTATTTTACTTATTTTTGATCCTTTTGCTTTTACTTATTTTGAACTTAATTGGTTCCTTTTGTAGCTTCTTGAAGGAAAATCATAATTGATTTCAAGCCTTTTTTCATTTCTAATATAAGCATTTGAAACTATGTATTTTCCTCTCACCATTGCTTTAGCTAACTAACATAAATTTTAATTTCTAGCATTTTCATTGTCATTTAGTTAGAAATACCTTCTGAGTTGTTTTGTCATTTCTTTCTCTGACCCATGGGTTATTTTAAAATGTAATAATTTCCAAATATCTGGGAATTTAGAAATTTTCTGTTATTGCACTCTAGTTTTATTCTGTTGTGGGTCAATAAACATGTGCTGTATGAATTCATTTTTAAAGATTTTATTGTGATTTATTTTTTGGCTTGATATATAGTTTATCCTGATGAAAGCTGCATGTGCACTTGACAATCCTACTGTTGTTAGGTAGAATGTCAATACATGCCAATTTGATCAAGTTGGTTAGTAGTTTTATTCAAGTTTTCTATAGTTTTACTGATTTTCTGTCTACTTGTTCTATCTATTACTGAAAGAGGACCCTGAGACTCTTAAACTGTTGTCTATTTCAGTTTCATTAGCTTTTGCTTTATATATTGTGGAGTTCTGCTATTAGGTGTATATAAAGTTATAATTGTTATATCTTAAAATTTTCCTGTCTCTGGAAAGCTTTCTTGTGTTAAAGTCTATTTTGTCTGATAATAATAGAGCCTCTTCATCTTTCTTATTCTTACGGTTTACATGCTATGTCTTTTTCATTATTTTACTTACTTTCTTATTTTTTCTTTTATACTTTAAGTTCTGTGATACATGTGCAGAATGTGGAGGTTTTTTATATAGGTACACAAGTGCCATGGTGGTTTGCTCCACTCATCAACCCGTCATCTACATTAGGTATTTCTTCTAATGTTATTTCTCCCGTAGCCCCCCACCCCCCAGCAGCCCTCAGTGTGTGATGTTCCCCTCCCTATGACTGTGTGTTCTCATTGTTCAGCTCCCACTTATGAATGAGAACATGTGGTGTTAGGCTTTCTGTTCCTGTGTTAGTTTGCTGAGAATGATAGTTTCCAGCTTAATCCATGTCCTTGCAAAGTATATAAGCTCATCCTTTTTTATGGCTGCATAGTATTCCATGGTGTATATGTGCCACACTTTCTTTATCCAGTCTATCATTGATGGGTTTTTGGGTTGTTTCCAAGTCTTTGCTATAGTGAACAGTGCCACAATCAACATCTGTGTGCATGTGTCTTTATAGTAGAAGTACTTATAATTCTTTGGGTATATACCCAGTAATTGGATTGCTGGGTCAAATGGTATTTCTGGTTCTGGATCCTGGAGGAACCGCCACACTGTCTTCCACAATGGTTGAACTAATTTACCTCTCATCAGTGGTGTAAAAGCATTCCTATTTGTCCACATCCTCTCCAGCATCTGTTGTTTTCTGACTTTTTAATGATCGCCATTCTAACTGGCATGAGATGGTATCTCACTGTGGTTTTGATTTGCATTCCTCTAATGACCAGTGATGATGAGCTTTTTGAAATATATTTGTTGACTGCATAAATGTCTTCTTTTGAGAAGTGTCTGTTCATATCCCTTGCCCACTTTTTGATGGGGTTGCTTGTTTTTTTTCTTGTAAATTTGTTTAAGTTCCTTGTAGATTCTGGATATTAGCACTTTGTCAGATGGATAGATTGCAAAATTTTTCTCCCATTCTGTAGGTGGCCTGTCACTCTGATGATAGTTTCTTTTGCTGTGCAGAAGCTCTTTAGTTTAATTAGATCCCATTTGTCAATTCTGGCTTTTGTTGCCATTGTTTTTGGTGTTTTAGTCATGAAGTCTTTGACCATGCCTATGTCCTGAACGGTATTGCCTAGGTTTTCTTCTAGGATTTTTATGGTTTTAGGTCTTACATTTAAGTCTTTAATCCATCTTGAGTTAATTTTTGTATAAGGTGTAAGGAAGGGGTCCAGTTTCAGTTTTCTGTGTATGTGTAGCCAGTTTTCCCAACACCATTTATTACATAGGGAATCCTTTCTCCATTGCTTGTTTTTGTCAGGTTTGTCAAATATCAGATGGTTGTAGATGTGTGGCATTATTTCTGAGGCCCCTGTTCTGTTCATTGGTCTACATATCTGTTTTGGTACCAGTACCATGCAGTTTTGGTTACTGTAGCCTTGTAGTATAGTTTGAAGTCAGATAGCATGATGACTCCAGCTTTGTTCTTTTTGCTTAGGATTGTCTTGGCTATACAGACTCTTTTTTGGTTCCATATGAAATTTAAAGTAGTTTTTTTTTCTAATTCTGTGAAGAAAGTCAATGATAGCTTGATGGGGATAACATTGGCTCTATAAATTACTTTGGGCAGTATGGTCATTTTCACAATATTGATTCTTCCTATCCATGAGTATGGAATGTTTTTCTAGTTGTTTGTGTCCTCTCTTGTTTCCTTATATGTAAACTTACTGTTAAAAGCTGAGGTATTTGCCAAGAGAAAATTTGAGAAAGTAATTAGAACAAGGGGGGGTCATGTGATAGGACATCATGCATGCAGACTTACAAAAGGCAGAGGAGGTTCAGAGAGGTGGTGGCTATTGGAGAATGAGAGAGAGGAATGTTGTCGCTGAAAGTATGACAGATCCAAGGTTCAACTCATGAGTTGTAGCTCATAAAAGACATATGGCTTTTGAAAGATAAAGAGAATTGGGGGTAGGAGGGTGGGTAAGATTAGGAAACTTAGTTGAGGCACTTTTTAACTAAAAAGTCTACAAAATTGTGCCAATATGAAAAATGTATATTTTACGGCAACTTTGACTATTTTATACCTAAGGGTAAGCTGAGTTAGAGAAAATCTAACAATGAAAATGTTTAGAGACATTTATAGAAAGAAATAGAATGAAATGAAATAAATATCCAAAAAAGAATGACTGGAACTGGAATGTTGCCATGACTAAGAAACTATTAACCCCACTTTATAGATGAGGAAAGGACTTTACATTTTTGCATAATCTGTAAGTTTAGGATGAATCAACACATTCTTGTTGAGTAATAAAAGATTTTTTTTTCTCCCTGTAAAACAGTAGCAAGTGAAATGTGCTCTGGGTTTATTATGTTTGTTCGTAAGGAAAGTCTTAAGTATTGCACTCATTCTGCTACTCAAAAAGCACCTTTAATTACCTGGCAGATGTGTCAGTGGCAAAGGAAAATGTGAAGTCCTGAACAGCTCATTAGATGAACCCTAAGATAGAATTGGTTACATTTAATTTCAAAGTTCTCTCACATTTCTCTGTAAAGGGCTTGTTGCAATACAGAATTATGAACCGGGAGGTTGTCTTATCTTGGGAAAATCTAATATTTCATCCTGTCCTTTAATGTGCTTGCCAAGGTATTTAAAGAGCTGAGTAAAAATTAGGATGACTGGGATTAGAATGATGAAAAATGGTTTAAGCACTGTAAACCACTGGGTGTAAATTCAGGAAGATAAGGTTAAGAAGCCCGGGTGTGCTGCCACATGGTAATGTCAAGGTTGAAATGTACATGGTGACATTCCACAGTGCAATGACTGACAACTGAGTGCAATTAGCTACCTCATGTAGCCAGATCTCGCAAGACTCATCAGTGGCACTGTTGGGGGCCATGTCAACACCGATAGATCAGCTCATGCCCTCACCTACTGACAGCACCTCCTGCCTTGGCAAAGTTCCCTCAAGGCTGGTTTCAGTGTTCCTAGGGTTTCATGTGTGTATTCCTGAGTGATAACTCCCCTAATAACTTTGCCATGTCTCCCTTCTCTTCCATGTTGGAGCCTGAGGAAGAGGTGTGGGGAAGGGTGAAAATATCTCCATCTAGTTCGTCTTACACTCTGTGAGCCATGGGGGACGCAGGCTGCTTGTGCTCTCAATGATAGAGGCTACAAGGAAGCCTCTCTCTTATGCTCCTTGTAGCCTTGCTGTTCCTGGGATGCAGTTCATGAAGATGGACATGGAATAGTCCATAGAACAAACACTGCCAGACTCAGAATAGCTGTTCTCCTCTGGTTCTGAGATCTGATTACCTGGCCAAGTGGATGATTCTGTTGTCTTGGTTCCTTAAGGGGGATTTTCTACAGTTAGGCTTTCTGTTCTGTGAAGGCAGAGGTCATACTTGTCTTGTTTAGCTCTATATCACTGCAGAGTGTGCAAACAATAAACACTTATTATCTCTCTGCCTGGGACTCTCAAGTATTTTGGAAAATAGGTTCTTCTGGGGCTGGGCCCACAAGTTTGCTGGGATTGGCTATGTTCCATCTTGGGCTCAAGCTGGAACCCTCACTGAATTTAAAATGTCTCACAATGTGTCTTCTGGTAGTTACTTTATGCTTAATTGTTTTATTGCTAGAGAGCTGCGAAATTGTGATAACCTTTATTGCCCAGGCTGTTATCATTTCAAATCATGTTTTTCCTGACCTCCACTGGTTAGTTTTTTGTTTAAATGTAGACTAACATGAGCAGGTCAACATTTTCATCATGATGAAATAATTGCCCCTTGCCTTGCCACTAACAAATCATATGACCTTGGGCTAGGGTTGCGAGAGAAAACACTGACCACCCATTCAGTGTGAATTTCTGGTAAGTAATGAATAATTTTTGGTATAATTATGTCCCATGCATTTTGGTGGTGGAGCGTAGTGCCAGACTTATGCTAAAAATTCTTTTTGGTCTGAAATTCAAATTCAGTGGGTTTTCCTGTTTTTCCTTTTCTTCTTTTTTTCTGGACAAATCATTTTTCTTTTCTGTGTTTCTGCTTCTTCATCTACAAAATGAAGTATCAACCTTGTGTACCTTGTTAATCTAAAGCTCAAATGACATTAAGTACATTAATATTTGTTCATAAGAATTTCCAATAAAAATGTGAGACATTGTTAGTCATACAATAATGTTTTTTGGTTATCTGTACTTGCTCTGGCCGATGTTAGCCACATTTGCTCTAGTGAATTAAAAACAAGTAGAAGACAGGTTTTGCTTTTAGGAGCTTTGTAGATAGCTAAGAAGATAAGCTCTATGGACTTTCAGATGCTACAGAAGATAAGCAAACACAATGTAAGGTAGTAAGAACTGTAGTGTCATGCTAGGTGAGAGTGGACAGGCAACACTCCAGGAGAATGCTGAGGACTGAGTCCTGAGTTGGACCTGAAGGACTTAATGGATCCTGGACTCCTTGCTGGGAATCCTCAGCAATCCTGTGTGTGCACCTCTGTAGAATGACAGAAACAGGGAACATTATGAAGTCTAGAAGCAAGGCTGCAAAACAATGAGGAAATTTGCCTCTGGAGCATAATTTCACATCCATCTTCCAAGTTCCAAAGTGAGTTAATTTGTTCCCATTTTTATTTTCAGCTTGGAAAACAAGCTAACATAATGTTCTTTACAAATGAGAAAATCCTCCAGTCCCCCGTATGATCCATCTCTTAAGTAAGGACTCAGAATGGAAGATTATGCTGTTTTTTTAATTCATTAATTGATTCTTCATTTAATAAATGTGTATTGAGCACCCACTATGTACCACACAGGTGCTAGGTCTATAGGGTTTTTAAAATTATTATTTCAATAGGTTTTGGGGGAACGGGTGGTGTTTGGTTACATGAATAAGTTCTTCAGTGATGATTTCTGAGATTTTTGTGCACCCATCACCAAAGCAGAACCCAATGTGCAGTCTTTTATCCCTCTCCCCCTCCCGTCTTTTCTCCCAAGTCCTCAAAGTCCATTTTATCACTCTTATGCATTTACATCCTCATAGCTTAGGTCCCACTTATGAGTGAGAACATACGGTGTTTGGTTTTCCATTCCTGAGTTACTTCATTTAGAATAATGGTCTCCAATTCCATCAAGGTTGCTGCAATGCTATTATTTCATTCCTTTTTTATGGCTAAGTAGTATTCCATTATATATATATGTATAGATATGTATATACATATGTATATATGTATATGTATGTATCTTTTTCATATATATGTATCTTTTTCATTTAATGACTTCAAATATAATCAAGTGATAGTTGTACTTTTAGTTCTTTAGGGAATCTCCATACTAGTTTCCACAGAGGTTATACTAGTTTACATTTCCACCAGCAGTATAAAAGTGTTCTGTATAGGGTATTTAAAGATAAAAATGGGACACCTTCATTGAGGACCTCACTTCATAAGCATCTATAAATGGATCTTGAGGTCTTTTGTAGAGATTCTAGTAGGACAGCTAAGCTTTGAGTGTGCCCTTGACCTGGGAACCCTCTTTCTTTCTCTGGGAGGAATTATCTTTCCCAGTGAACTTGATATTTGGGTAGGATCACATGATCTAACCAGCTGATCAACTCTGGCCTTTAAGAAAGTGCAGTTCACTCCAGCCTGGGCAACAGATGGAGACCCCGTCTCTTAAAAAAAAAAAAAAAAGGTGACTGATGTTATAGTCAGATAACCATCATTTTTGAGAAACAAAACAAAGTCTGATGCAGAAGACAGGCGTGTCATGAACATAGCTAATACTGTAGGATAAAGGGATTGTGCAGATGCGATAGAAGCAGAGGAGAGAGTGCTGTGAGGGATTTCGGGTTGGCTTCTCAGAGTAGGTGGCCCTGGGCTTTAAAAGAGCAGGGAGCTCACTAGGGTGTGAACGTGGGAAAATATTCCTGGCAGGATGAACATCTTGTGCCTCTGAATAGCATTTCTCATATTCTGCCTCATGGCTTTCTGCCTTCTTTCCACAGTTCCACCACCAAACTGTGGGCTCTTCCAGGCCCAACAGTGCTATGTCTTGATTGTTTTTGCATCCTCATCATCTAGCATAGTGTCATCAAGTTGCAATTTTCACTCAATGGACTAAAATTGCATTGATAACCTTTTTGAATAGAATTCATAGTGGCAAGGTGGTATATGCAGAATATGTTCTACTTGTTATTAACAGGCACTGTGAAATCAAAGACTTTGGTTCAGACATTGGCTGGCCACTCACTGGGTTGTACAGTCTTCAGCAAGATACACTCCCTGAAACTTTTCCTTAGAAGAAAAATGAGAAAAATAATACCTACTTTGTATGCTGAAGACTGAATGAAATTGTGTGTAAAATGTGACTGGCATAATTGCTGGCATCTTATTTAATATTAATTCCCCATACCCTCCCATAATATACTCCTTAAGCTGACTTAGAATTTAGTTGTTACATTTATTGATGGAAAAACTTAAGGACCTGAAATATAGCCCACTACAGAATAAAAATTCTGCTCGTGGGAGATGTAACTATGTTTACAGCTTCTTACACATTGTTTTGTACCCACATATTGCAAATAAATCATGTTTAGACGATTCCCCTGGCGGGGATGCTTTGGTTGGTGGATGGTTACGCATGCATCCCAGATGTGTTCTGCTGAGGCTGCATCTGGAAATCAGGAGGACATTTGGAAGACATCATGAACATTTGAAATGTCAAATTTAAAAAGTATTGAATATATATTTTGATGCAGAATCATTATAGATAAAGAATAATAACTCATGAGAAGTGTTTAAGAAAATAATTTTGGGGAAAGAAAACTATTCCCTCCACAAACCTCTGTGAATCAGGAAGAGCTGGTCATTATTTGATTTAGGGACATGGGCAGGGATTAGAGCTGTCTCAGGGCACCTACATTCCTCAGCAGCAGGGTTTGAGTCTCTGCTTTGTTAGATGAAGCAGTTCCAGTGGAAACTGGTTTCTAAACATTTTCAGCAGTTCGAAACTGGTGTGCTTCCAAATATAGACCCTGCCTTGAGAAAGGTGGGCTATTTTGGGGAATGGTCAATTTCTGGAAGACTGACTGAAGACTTAGTTTAAGCATTTGGATAATATTAGAGGATGTAAAAGGCCCAATTCCCCTTGCCTATCTACCAAATCCAGTATCACTTTTGAGAAGGGGAATCATTCTATATCCAGGTTCCCAATCTTCTATGTTCTCCAGTTGCCTGTTCTCTACCAAGGGTGAAGAGAGGAAGCTGAGATTCAGGAGGGCTGTGTTTGATGGACAGTGTTGTCTACTTTCTATCCTGGTTCAGCAGGATGCAAGAGTAAACCTCAGACTGGATTGAAAGATAGGGGAATGTCTTTATTGTCTCTCATGAGTGCAATGCCCAGGACAGAGGGTTTAAGTGGCTTGATCTGCGTGAGACAGTTAACATTCCTGGGAAACACCTTCTAAGTAAGGAGGCGGTTAGGGGTGGAGGGCCTATGAAACTGAAGACAGCCTTGCCCCTCTGAAGAATATCACAGCCTAACTCCCAACTTCTCCAGCTGCATGTCCTAGCACATCCTCTGTCTCCCAACACATCCAATATGCCAGCCGCATTGAGCTGATAACGATGGTATCATGACTCCAGGACGATTTCACAGAGCTGCAGAAGGGAAGGATGTTTCAAACACTGTTTGTCCCTGCACATGCTATTCATTTTGCTTGGAATAAACTTCACCCCATTATTGACTGGAAGGCCTCTATTCATCCTTCAAGACCTTCAGCAAATGTCACCTCTTCTGTAAAATTTCCTTCAGCACCCCAAGGCAGTTAGTCAATTCTTTAGGCTCTTATGGCACATCTGCTATCTCAATTATAGCACCTTTTGCACTATTTTGCAAGTCACCTGCTTATGTATCTGCTTCCTGCTGCATATATTTTTAGCTGCCTATTAAAAACCTTTCCCTTTCTCCACCGCCTTTTTCTTTTTTTTTCAGATCGGACAGAGATTTTATTAGATTCTTTGAAACCAGTAAGTTTCTAGCAGCTGTTGAGGGGCTCTCTGTGCATGTTAGGGCAGGCTTTTATTGCTCAGGTAGGCAGTTTATACTTCTGTCTTAGATTTCACTTCCTGGTTATGCAAAACCTCAGAGTCAAACAGAAGTGTGAGAGCTTAGGTCCTTCTTAGGTCTCAGAACACAGCCCTTGGCATATGCACAGCATTACACATGCACATGACCTTCCAGGAATCTATCAGAGGTTTTTAAAGCCTCCTGTGGACATCTAATTCTCCAGTTTTTCCTGTTAAGCTTTTTGCTTAGCCTGCTGGTTGCTCTCCTAAGATCCATTGCCTCAAGAAGCCAAGATATTTAACAGTTTCCTCTAATTGTTTTAAACAACTTCCCAGGGAAAACGCTATTCTGTGCTAGGTGAGCTCTGAGTGAGATCAAAAAAGACAGCCTTAGGTGTGGTCTTCCAGGGAACCACTGGACAGATCAAACAGTGATAGTTTTCTGGCAATGATGGTTTGAAGTAGTTCCATCCAACCCCATTTTGTCCCCTCCCTTGGCTGCCAGGCCGCTGCTTTTCAAGACTAATGCACCTTCTTTCTTACCGACGGAATCTTGATGTTGTTCAGGTAACCAGCTTCAAGGAAGGCTGGGCCTTCATTTCAGCTCCTGGGGGATGTATCTTGATGAGCCCAAGCCAGTCATGGCAATTCTGGTTTGCCTCCTGGTAACTGATTTCAGGTTGAGAGTGTGAGGCATTTCTGGCTGATGAGTCGCCTGGGAATCTGGGACAAGGCAGATTGCTATTGTGTAAGTCTAGGGTGGGCCTGAGTGTCTGGATGTCTCTCCAGGGGAGGCAGAACCAGATGCTGCCCATGTGAAGTCCACACTTTCAGGAAGCTAGATGATTTCTAGGTTAAGTCTCCCCTTCCTTTTTTAAAAAAAAAGATACAAGAGGCTGGGCATGGTGGCTCACACCTGTAATCCCAGCACTTTGGGAGGCTGAGGTGGGCGGATCACAAGGTCGGGAAATTGAGACCATTCTGAGCAACATAGTGAAACCCTGTCTCTACCAAAAATACAAAAAATTAGCCAGGTGTGGTGGTGCACACATGTAATCCCAGCTACTCAGAAGGCTGAGGCAGGAGAATCACTTGAACCCGGGAGACGGAAGTTGCAGTGAGCTGTTGCACTCTAGCCCAGGAGACAGTGCAAGACTCCATCTCAAAAAAAAAAAAGGTATACAAGAGAAGAACAGGTCCTTTAAATGTCTCTGATGTTGGCTCTGTGAAGTGTGTTATCTGGATTTGCAGCATCTTGTGGCCGCTTAGGAAGTAGCCAACATCCTGGGATGGCAGAATGGAAGGATGCAGAGAGCCCCGGCCAAGAGCTGATGCTGTTAAATTGTTGAATGCAGCAACCCTGGAACTGCCAATCTTCAGTACATTTTACTGTGTGAGGTGATTAATGTCCTTATGATTTCAATCATTTTGATGTGAGTCTTCTGTTGCTTGCAGCCAGAAGTATCTGAAGCATCCCTTGTGGAATGTGGGCTCCTTAAACTCAGGCATCCTGTATTGCTAATCTCGGAGTTCCCAGCACCAAGTACAGAGAACCTGGCACACAGTAGATGCTCCATACATGTTTACTGAATGAATGAATGATTAGAGGCCTCGTGGGGTCAAGGAGCTTGTCATTAATAGCTTGGTCCACAGGCCCTGAATGAATAGAGTAAGTCCTGAGATTTACATATCTGGATTTGAGGACTGTTGAATGTTGAATCCCACTTCTACAACATATTCCATGTGAGATTTGGATGATATTGATTAGCCTAAGTCCTGTGAAATGTTAAATGTTTGTATTCCATCTCCCAGAAAGCCCGACACCTCCTTCAGGTGGATTTAGGTTAGTGTTTTTCAAACTGTGGATTGTAACCCCGTGGTGCCTTGTGAAACTAATTTAATGGGTTGCAACCAGCATTTTAAATCAACAGAATAGACCAGGAAAGAAAGTATCAGAGTACATCCTATGTATTAAGGATAAGGCATTGTTTTATGAAATGTTTCTTTCTGTTAGGTATGTGTATTTATCTACTGAGTCACGATGTCAAGTATACTTCTTACTCTGGGTTATGGTCATAAATGTTGGAAAAACGCCAGCCTGGACTAAAGGGCCAGTGTCCCTCTGAGGAATTATGCAAGTGCCACAATCCCACAGGGGTACTCATAGCCACTCCTCCCATTCCTTCCCTCTGCAGTCTCTAAGCCCCATGCTGAGTTGCTCCGCCGAGGAACTGTCCCTTTTTTGAACTTTGCTGACTCTCTGAGGAAACAGCACTTTGCGGTCTCTTCTGTCACTCTTCATTCAACTGTTTCCTATATTTGGCACTGAGGCTTTTGAGAGGCTCTCTGTATCCCCGTGAGTAGATCAGCCTCTTGCTGGCTGGCTGGCTCCAGGCCAGACCACACAGATCACAACCAGGGACTGCTTGGCCCCTGGGCCCAGCTGTCTGTGCTCTGCCACATCAGAGACCTTGGCCAGAGCCAGCATTTGGCGATCAAGGGGCTTTAACTAGTTAGTGGCCTGCAATTTGGAGGCACATCTTGCTTTGCCTGCTTCTGATTTGGGGCTAGATCTTGCTTTGCTTGCTTCTAGTTTTAGGCTAGATCTTGCTTTGCCTGCTTCTGGTAGTCCTGAGGAAGAGACACATTTAAGGACATTTAAGGTCCAGAGTTTGAGACATCACTCTGTAGACTGTTGTGGAGACCCAACAGCCATGCTTACCCTTTAGGGAAAGGATGTAGAAACCCAGCCCCCATCTCTTTCCTTCCCTGTATATCCCAGTTCTTACTTATAATCCTAGTCTCCCCTGGGTCTGCAAATCAGCAGATGTCAGAGGTGCTGGGGAGGGGCATTCGTACCTCTCCTTCTTCCTATACAGTTTCCGTCTGCATACAAACCATGTTTCAGCCAAAGCCAATCTTCTGCAATTTCCCACCTCTGGGCACTTTCTCAGGCTATGTTCTTCATCTGAAATTGCTGCTCCTTATCCAGCTTCTACATGTGGAAATCCCATCCATTTGCCAAGGTAGAGCTCCCATGCCACCATGCTTCGAAAACTCCTCACATCTCTCTGCTGGGTTTAACTGTGCTTCCCTCTGGCTCCCCAAGGGTTTTGTTTGTGCTCATATCACATTCTGCCTCACACTGTGGTTATTCAGGTTCCTGTCTGGGCTCCTCTGTGTGATTCTGAGCTCCTTGCAACTGTATTTTCTTCATCTTTTCTTAGCAAACTGCTAGGAACATAGCAGGTACTATACACATTGTAGAGGTGATGTACTGCTATTTCAGGGTTAAATATGGTCAGTGACATATACGATCCATTAATTTTCAAAAAGCGTGCTAAGACCATTCAATGAGGGAAAAGATGATCTTTTCAGCAAATGGTGTTGGGAAAATGAATCTCCACATGCAAAATAATGAAGCTGGATCCTTACATTACAACATGTACAAAATTACCTCAAAATAAATCCAAGGTCTAAACATAAGAGCTGAAACCGTAGAAAATGTAGGAAGGAGAAAGCTTCATGACATTGGATTTGGTGATGGTTTTTGCATATGACACCAAAGACACAGGCAGGAAAAGAGAAAACAGATAAATTGAACTTCACCAAAATCAAAACCTTTGTACATCAAAGAACACTACCAAGAGAGTAAAACAACAACCCACAGAAGAGGCGGAAATATTTCCAAATCATGTATCTGATAAGGAGTTAGTATATGGGATAAGGAACTCCTACCACTCAAACAAAAATACAAACAACCCACTTCAAAAATGGGGAAAGGACTTGAATAGACGTTTCTCCAAAGAAGATAAACAAATGGCCAAGTAATCACATCTGTTCACAATCTGTTCAAAATCACTAATCAGGCCGGACGCGGTCGCTCACGCCTATAATCTCAGCACTTTGGGAGGCTGAGGCGGATGGATCACCCGAGGTCAGGAGTTCAAGACCAGCCTGGCCAACGTGGTGAAACCCTGTTTCTACTGAAAACGCAAAAATTAGCATGGTGGCAGGTGCCTGTAGTCCCAGCTACTTGGGAGGCTGAGGCTGGAGAATCGCTTGAACCCTGGAGGTGGAGGTTGCAGTGAGCCGAGATCGTACCACTGCACTCCAGCGTGGGCGACGAGCGCAAAACTCCATCTTGGAAAAAAAAAAAAGTCACTAATCATCAGGGAAATTCAAATCAAAACCTCAGTGTGATGCCACCTCATACCCATTAGGATGGCTGGTATATTAAAAACCCAGAAATAACAAGTATTGTTGGGAATATGGAGAAATTAGAACCCTTGTGCACTGTTGCTGATAATGTAAAATGGTACAGCTGCTATTTTTAATTTTTCAAAGAAGCTCTATACTGTTTTCCATAGAAAAATTAAAAATAAAATTCTCATATGATCCAGCAATTCCACTTTTGGGTATAAAAAGAATTGAGCGCAGGATCTCAAGGAGTTATTTGTACACCTATATTCATAGCAGCATTATTCACAGGAGCCAAAAAAAAAAAAAAGCAATTCAAGTGTCCATCAACAGATGAATGGATAAACAAATTATGGTCTATCCATGCAACAGAATATTATTTGGTCTTAAAAAGAATACAATTCTGACGCATGATGAACCTTGAAGACATTGTGCTAAGTGACATTAGCTGGACAAAAGAACAAATACTGTCTGATCCCACTGATATGAAATACTTAGAACAGGCAAATCTATAGGGACAGAAAGTAGAACAGAAGTCAGCAGAGGCTAGGGGAGGGGAGAATGGGCAGTTACTTAATGGGTTCAGAGTTTCAGTTCCACATGATGAAAAAGCTCTGGAAATGGATACTAGTGATGGGTACACAACAATGTGAATGTGCTTAATGCCACTGAATTGTATTCTTAAAAAGGATTAAAATGGTAAATTTATGTTATGTATGTTTCACTACCATAAAACAAAGCAAAACAAAAAGCTCAGTGAGTTGCTAGCCTAGATGAGTAGGGAGGATGGTCTCTCTTCTCCTGAATGGAGAGTGATCAAGGCATTCCCAAGAGCTCAGGACCCTGGGCAACCGTGAGATGCCTAAAATCTGCCCCACTTCAATCTCCACCCTCAAAGTCTCCAGCATCTCTACAGAGGTGCAGGAGGTTGCTAAGTCCCCTAGTTGTTCTCTAAGCTTGTGGTTCTAGAGGGTCCTGGGGCTCCCAAACTTCTCAGGTATCACAGTCAAGGGAGAGACCAGTGCTCCGTAATGTCTGCTTTTGGCAGACATTGATAGCCAGTCAAAGGAGGAGTCTGGAACCTCTGTTAGTTTGAACATGAGATTGTGGGCTACTTGGGCCGACGTGAGGAGCTCTGGGGTACTACAGTAGTGGAGGAGACAGTGCGTCAGGGCAAGAGCTTCCCACAGGGTGTCTGTTGTTCCCTGAGGCCTGTGTCCCAGGAAGAGTAGTCTTATGGGGACACCCTGAGAAATGGTGGAAGGGCCAGCTCTCCTGAGAGCAGCCCGGAGCCCATGGTCTGTGAGCTGCTGGCCCTTCTTGAGCAAAGACCTGGCTCTGGATCCCAGTCCTAGAACCAGTTAGAGGATCTCAAGTATTGAGAAAACAACTACCTTTCCCTTTGAAATAGGAATTTAGTTGAGCCTAAATGCAATGAGTTTCTGGTTGCTGTTCTTGTTTTTAGCCCATGGCTTCTTGTTGAGCAGTGGTTTCCTACATTGCCTTCACCTAGCTCTCTTATTCTTAACTTGGGCTCCCCTCTTCACCCCTGTCCTGGGCACAATGCAACTTCATAGAGATTCCTTTATCTTTCAAAAGTCCTTCCAGGATCTCAAGACCCTCTTCCATGGGTTGTGGCCTAATGTGATGGCTGTCACACACCTATGGTGTCAGGCTGACCATTTGGGAGTGTGTTAAAACCAGAGACTTTGGGAGGCCAAGGCAGGTGGATCACCTGAGGTCAAGAGTTTGAGACCAGCCTGGCCAACAGAGTGAAACCCAGTCTGTACTAAAAATACAAAAATTAGCTGGGCTTGTGGCGGGCATCTGTAGACCAGCTACTCGAGAGGCTGAGGCAGGAGAATTGCTTGAACCCGGAAGGTGGACGTTGCAGTGAGGAGAGATAATGCCATTGCACTCCAGCCTGGGTGACAGAGCATGACTCCATCTCAACAACAACAACAACAACAACAACAACAACAACAAAAATAACAGAGATTTCTAGGCCCCATCACCCCTCATCCTGGGGTAGGACCCAGAGCACTCTCTCTCTCTATATAAACAGCCCTACTGAAGTAAAAGTCACATGGGAGCTCTCTTTTTAATAGCGTCTGTGGCGATTCTGATGAGAAACCAGATTTGGGGGCCACTGGCTTAAGGGGGAAGTCAACCAGACCAGGCATAGTTTCAGGGGATATGGAGGGGACAAGTTCAACCACAAAACAACCCCACGCTCATTAGGTCTACATTCTATACAGGGATATGATAGTCTATAAGTAGATAAATAAGCTCATTTCAGGTGCTGAAAGGTGCTATAGATAAAACAGGGCCATGTGAAGTTGACTGACTAGGGAGAATGCTTTAGCTGGAATCCAGGAAGATTCTCTGAGCAAGTAGAGAGCTGAATGATCAGAAGAGACAGCCATGGGAGGGGACAGGAAGAGGGTTCCAGGCAGAGGGAATTTCCGATGCTAAGGCCCTGGAACAGAGTGAAACTGGCAGGTTCGATGAATGAAAGCTGGCCAGGTGGCTGAAGCTTAGTGTGTGGGTGGGAGCTGGAGGCAGGTGAATTACAGAGGAGGCAGCAGGCTGGTCATGCAGGCCCTCTAGGTCTAGGTTGGGGTAAGACAGTTTGAATTTTATGATAATTGTAATTATCATGTTAAGCAGAGAAGTGACATGGTCTTATTTATAAAGCTCATGTGGCTGCTATGTGAAGATAGATTAGGGGCATGTGGAGCCAGGGGTTGTTGTGGAAATCCAGTTGCAAGATAATGAAAATTGGGTTAGGGTCATGCCCTTGGAGATGGGGAGAAATGGCATCTCTTACCAGTTTTGGGATCTACTTCACAGATAGAGCTGATGAGCCTATTAATGGATTGGATATTGAGCATGAGGAAAAGAGAGGAATCAGGGATGATGCCTAGGTTTTTGGACTGATCAGCTACAGATTGGTGCCATTTCTCAAGATAGGTAAGGCTTGGGGTGGGGAGAGATGGCAGATGTAGGGGAGAAAATGAATACGTTTTAGTCATATTCATTTTGAGATGCTTATTGCACTTCCTAAGACAATATGTTAAGTAGGCAGTTGGGTGTAAAGTCTGGATCTGATGGAGGAGTTCAGGGCTGGAGACACATACTTAGGAGTCAAAAGAGTGTATGATTACCTGAGGGAAGAATATGGATTGAGATGAAGACCAAGACCAGAAAGCTGGGGTCAGTGGGACATTTAGAGGTTTGGCGTAGGAGGTGTAATAACACAGGAGATGGAGAAGGATATGTGGGAGCTGGGAGAGAAGCAGATGAATGTGCGGCCTAGAGAAGGTGGCATTCAAGAAAGAGACAGTGGTTGACCTTGCTGAATGCCACTGAGAGAGCAAGTAAGAATGGACAGTGAATTGAATGATGGCTTTAGCAAGATGCAGGCCTTAATGGGCCTTAAGAAGAGTTGTTTTAGTGGTAAGGACAAAAGTGTAACAGGAATAGAATGAAAGGAGAGTCCTTGTTCTAGTTCTTGGAGGACAGCTCCTCTTCCCCACTCCAAGAGCTTGACTTGCAAAACTGAAACTGTGTACCTGTTAAACAACAATTCTCCATTCCCTCCTCCCCTAGCCCTTGGCAACCACCATCCTACTTTCTGTTTCTATGAATTTGTCTACTCCAGATACCTCGTATCAGGGGAATCATATGGTATTTATGTTTTCGTGGTTGGCTTATTTCACTTAGCATAGTATCCTCAAAGTTCATCCATGTTGTAGCATGTGTCAGGATTTGCTTCCTTTATAAGGCTGAATATATTTATTAGACTTTGAATGTATGCTTTATGTTCTGTTTCCCTCTCTACTACCCCACAGTTTTAAACAGATAGTTGTACCTTTCGTTATTTCTCCTTATCTCAGGGATTTCTGCAGGACTAAAAAGAAGAACCAGTTGAAAATAATTGCTTCTGCCTTTTTTAAAAAAAATCTAAGTCACTGAAGACATAACTCAAGATTGATGGGGGGAAGGCATAGTGGGGACAGAAAGGATAGATGACACCTCCAGGACAGGAGGGGACACATGAGAGGGTGGAGGAGTGGCATGGTCCTCAGAGGAAATGGCTCGTGGGTGCTCAAGGCTTTATGGGCTCCATGACACAGATTCTCTCCCTCTCCTGTTGCATGAAAAAGCATGAGCTTCAAGGGATCACATGAGCTGAGATCAGAGAATACAGTAGCAGCGCTATGGACTGGAGGTAAAGGACCCTTTCTCCATTTCACAGGCATTTCCTAAGCCTCTTGCATCTAGGATGGTCATGAGTGATACTGAATTTTCTTCCAAACCATTGGGATGAGGCCTCAATTCAGAATTAAGCTGCTCTAAATAGAGTACTATGTCCTTTACACCTGAGTCTGTGGAGTAAAATTCATTCCCACTATGCTCTGCAGTTTCCTTCTAAAGTATCGTAATCAACTTCCATGCATCATAGCATAGAGGTTTATAGAACAGTAGGATAATGGATGTGAAAATACTTCGAAAGGTTATAAACACCAAATAAATGGAAGGGGAGAAATAGCAATGCCGCACTCAGAATGAAAATCACCATCCCATTAACCCAGAAAGCGCCAATAAACTAGAGACTTGGCTAAACTAGAGAAAGTCACTCCTTTTAATAGTGTATGATTAACAATATTAGCTTGAATATGTTCACATCTTTTGTCATCAGAAGTTCCAGGAGAGTCAGAACCAGTATGAGATGAGCCCAGCTAAATAGTAAATATTATTAGTAGATTGCTACTTTTTTGTTACAGTTTATGTTAAACAGAGAGGAAATGAGGAAAGAAAGGAGAAGAAACATTTTTTTTCTCTACCTCCTTCCTGAAATTCTACCTTGCATCCTAATAACGTAAATACTGCTGGAAAGGGTAGGCTAGGGTAAGAGTAAGCTATTATCAGTCATTTGTATTTACACTTGGCTCTTTCATAGGAGCTGAGCAGATTCGCTGGAAAGTGTGGTAAACCTGTGAGCAGTTAGAGAAAGCTCCCTGCTAGGGAAAAACACTTTCCCTCCCCCTCAAATTATTTAGGGTGATAAGAATAAACTTGAGTGACTTTGACATTTGGTCCAGGGCACTCCAATCAGTACCAGACCAATCCGCCTTTGACGCAGATGGTCATTTGATAATTTCTACAAGAAATGGTTCAGATTCCTGCCCTACACTCCGCAGTTCAGACTTCAATCTCAATGTAGTTTAATCTTTAAAGGATCATTTGTTTTTTGCCGCAAGGCGTTCTTTAAGTAGACAGCCAGGCTCACTTGGGCACAGGCAAACCTGCACGTCCCAGCACCCAATCCAAATGGAAAAAAAAGTCCAGAGGAAACATTAATCAGGTGTGAATCTTACAGATGAGAAAATTGTGAGGGGCAGCAGGATAGCAGAGGAAAAGCATCTGTCTGGTGTTTGTTGGATCACCAAGCCCAGGAGGATGGGTTGCCTAGCAACTTCCAGTCACTTCAGACCAGTGCTAGGCAACAAGATGCAATCTGTCAGCCACATCTGATCGGTGTTTTCTCCTGGTTTTTAGAAGACATGTAGGTATTTCAGAAGCATCTAATTATCTTGATTTCATTCACTTCACTGTCTGCATCGGGTATCTAGTCTCCCCCCATCCCTCCCTCCCTGTAATGTTCAAATGCTCTTTTCACACAGGAAGGAACCTAAACCTTGGAGGGAAATTTCATCCATTTCAGGGAAGAGGAATATGAAAATGTGTCATTTTTGTTACATTAGGCATTTCCCACTTTTCATTAAGTCAGCTCTCTATGATCATTTTCAGGGTTCCTTACAGACAGACAAATGGTTAGAGGCACAAAGAGAAATCACCTGACAAATGCCTAGGAAACCAGGACCTATATTTCATGCTGATGGTGGCCCTTCTACTGCCTTCTTGCTTCCCCATGGGAGGAGAGATGAGCACATGGTGAAAAGGGCTCATTTCATTTCTGTGGTCCAGCAATCAATGGTGTTTATTGAGCCCATTGAGCACTTTCTGTGCATTCACTGTTTTTTTTTTTTAAATTCTCACAGTAACCCTATTGCTAGTTCAATTTCACAGTTGAGGAAAATGTCTCAGGAAGCCCAAGCCTCTAAGACACACAGTTCATTAATGGCTCGGTGTCCTTTGGTGTCTTTCCAAAGGTATATGTGACATGGTCTGTGCTCATGGTCTGTGCTAGTTGGGAAACTGGTAACGATTTTGAATTGGATTTTTTAGAAATTCAAGACAATATGGAATTGAGGGGGATTCAGAATAGGGGAAGTCTATAGTTGTCATCTTGCAGGGAATGAGCCTGGAACAAGGCTTAAAGAAATTGAGAAGAGGATTCCATGCTCCCTTGAATATTCTTTCAGTAAAACCACTAAGAAGCAGTGGCATCTTTTGGGTCTTCAGGCCAGTCTTTAACTTCCAGAGGGCAGTGCAAAAAGTGGAAACAGAAGTGAACCTAGACTGTACTCTGCCCCTGGTTTTGGTTGAACTTCAGACTCACAGTTTTACAAACCCCTATGCGCATGGGACTCCAGGCACCCCACCACTTCATATGGGTCCTGGCTGCCATGTAAACATCCACCTATTCAGAGACTGGGTTGAAAATGAGATAAATATTAATCTTTCTTGGCATGGCAGTGCCTAATTTTCCAAGTAGGAACTAGAAAACAAATGGAAAGTCAAGTTGCCCAGAGAACAGAAAAGGGCGGGGGTAGGGGGAACGAATCAAGAGGATTGGTTCAAGGTCAAAGTGAGGAAGGCAATAACTTACCAGCATGTGAGCTGTCTCTTTATTTTTAGAATAGCTCTTTCTAAGGTTTATCGCTTTTGGAAAGAAGTTTTAGGATATTATTGTATTTGAATGTTTTAATGCCTGGGTATCATCCCCTACACACACACACACACACCATGGCTTTGTTAAGCTATTGAGTCTCAGATCACCTGTAAAGGGTTTTAAGTAGGGCAATGATTCTTAATCTTTAATGAACATATAAATCATCGTGCCAGAAAGCAGATCCTCAGGTGAGGTGAAGCTCAAGATTCTGTCTTCCTAACAGACTTCTGATTCAGAAATCATATTTTGAGCAGCAAGGCTTTAGAGGCTTACTGATTAGAATCAGAAATTGGGTTAGAGGACCCCACAGGTCCTTCCACTTTTTAAGATATTGTTCATGATTAGAGTGTTGTTTAAACTCATACCATCAAAAGTAGCAAACATTGGCAGACTCACTGAATCTCAGCATTGGAGATCACTCTGTTCTCTGGAAAACCCCCTGCTGATGTAACCTTTTCTTTTTCCCCAGCAGCAGTGAGGTTTGAAGTGATGCTTGACACCACGGTATAGAACCTCTTGGAATCCTTGCCACAATTCTTGGAAGTAACTGTTATTACTTTTATTTTCAAAGTGAGAAAATGGATAGGAATGGCCATGAAGTATGAGCATGAACTGAAGAGAGGTAAACAATGATTAACAGCAATGTCTGCTGGGCTGCTCCAGGGATCTTTGTTGCATTTTATCTAACAGCCTCATTAATGGTCTAGAAGAGGTAGATGCTAACAGAACTTTAATTAAATTCATGGTGGATATTAAATTGGAAGTGATTGTGAGTCTCAGAAAAGGCAGAAAGGCAACTTCAGAGTACATGATGAGTAGAAGATAAAATGAAATCCAGCATTAATAGGTGAAGAGAAATGCCTTCTGCACATGGCTTGCATGGAAATGATAAGCGTTTCAGAGATTGGCTTACTGTGTGCCAGACATTGTCCTGGGTGCTTTGGAGACATTAACTCTTTTGTTCTTTCCAATAACATGATGGGGTGGACGCTATTGTAATTCTAACTTTAGGCACATAAGGAGATTGAAGCTGGGAGAGGTGAAGGGGCTGACAAGGTACCCTGGTGGCAAGTGGTCTAGACATTTAACAAAATAAATCCTCCCGTGTCTTTTGGGCTTACAGTTATTTTCCCATACAGTTACAAAAGAGTCATAAAACTATGCTTTAAAAATGTTTCTGGTTATTTAGCTTAAGTGGAAATGAGTATTCTTTGTGTATTAGCCTCAGGACAACCTATTTCAAGAAATGCTTTTTGAAAGAGATGTTTATAGCATCCATTTCATGACCGCCGTGACTTGGGCACCCAGAAAGGGGCCCTGGCTGTCAGAAAGCAGCACACACTGTGGGGGTAGAGACTTGATCTGTTGGTTTACTCTACATCTCCAGTTTCTAGAAGAGTGCCCCGCACACGATAGACATTCAAGAAAGAATTATTAAATGTGTGTCAATTAGTCCATGTTGGTTTAGCATCAATAACTTTAACTTGGTAGTGGGTTTAACGGCATTAGGTAGTGGGTTTAAAGGCTGTGGGTGTTGGGTGGTGACACATTCTGCTCCAGGGACTTAGAAGTTTGACCTTGGCCCTACTGCTATTTCTAATGTGTAGCCTGGGAAAGGAATTCATCAAGGTTTTCTTGTCCCTAAGGAGAGATCATGGTTGTGCCCTTCCTTGCCTTCACAGGTTGGGAGAATCAAGTAAGAAGAAGGTTGAGAAGGCATGCTGTCAACTGAAAGCCACAATAATAATGTTTGTTATTATCATACAATTAGAACCTTGCACTGTGTTTATCAAATTTGATATCCCTAGGCTAATATTTAGGAAACAATTAAGCTAGTTTAACCAGTTGAATAAATTCACTGTAACACTAACCCAGTCCGAGAGGGTATGGCTCATCACTTCAGAGCAGATGGCAGCAGACTACATTTTCTTTGCTGGGTGAACTTCAGAATCTTTGGAGACCAGGCCCATGAATGTTGCTATGAAAAACGCCTCCATATGATTGTGATGCCAGGTTTGAGAATAATGACAAGGTGAAGAGAACACTTGCTTCCTAAGGAGAAAGGGGAGGGCTGGGAGAACAAATGGCTGGAAGGCAAGTAAGTGGTCAAAGGATGTCAGAAGGTGGGGAGTGCTGGACAACCTTGACTTTGGACAGGAAAGAGGTAATAGGAAACAGTTTCAAAGTCAATATTGCAGGCTGTGCCTCGCGTGGGTAATGCAGGGGCTCCCATCACCCAGCTCAGGGTGGAGTGCTCAGTGACTGTAGCAGGAGAGGAAGCAGAGTCAGTATTTGCTAGTTCTGGTAATTGACGATCATTTCGCAAACAGATATTTCTAATGTTGGCTTTCATGCCAATGACTGAGCTCCCTTCTTCACGTAGAGTTGCAGTAGTTTCCCCTTTCTTTGTACCTTTTGACCCATGCATTTTGTCATGTCCAGCAGTGGGGTGTAAATTGCAGTCATTCATTGATTCAACAGTTATTGGTTGAATGCTCGCTCTTTTCTGGCCCCTATGAGAGGCCCTGAGAACTCTATTCCCAGGAAACAAAACGGACAAGTCCATGCCCTCTTAGAGACCATGATGAAATGGGGAGACAGACATGAATGAAATAAATAAATGCACACAAAAATTTGAAAAATCCCAAAACTCTGTGCATACCATGAAGGAAATGTGTGGGGCTGATGAGAGCTTACAGTAGAAAGGTGTGCTGCAGTGAAGGTGTCCAGAATGGTGTTCCTGAAGGAGTGGTGGTTGTGCTGGTACCCAAGGGTGGTGGAAGCTGACTCGGTGAGGGGAGTGGAGGAAGGAGTAATTCACAGTGCTCGGGGGTGACGGATCTGTCATAGGAAGACAGGCGTGGCTGGAGGACAGAGATGGTGGCCTGACAGGTGTCTGGGTTGGGGCCTCTGTCTTAAGGGAAATGGGAGATCTGGAATTTTCTAAAGAAGAGTCATAGTGAGCATAGGAGGTATATGAGGAAGAAAGAGAGAGAGAAAGATATATATATATATATATACACATATATATATACACATATTATATATATAGAAAGAGAGAGAGAGAAATACAGTATAAGAGGAAGAAAGAGACAGAAAGACAGTGAGAGAGAGAGAGAAAGAGAGAGAGAGGCTGTACTAGTTTGCTCCGGCTGCCATAATAAAATACTATAGACTGAGTGGCTTAAAAGTGAGGAGCCTGGAAGTCCAAGATCCAGGTGTTGGCAGTGTGGACTCTCCCAAGGCCTCTCTCCTTGGCTGTTTTCTCTCTGCCTGGCGCTCTCTCGATGTGGTTCCTGGGTGCATGCACCCCCGCACCCGAGCGTCTCTTTCTCTTTTTGTAAGACATCTATCAGACTGGATTAAGGCCCACCCTAATGCCCTTATTTTAATTTAACCACCTCTTTCAAGGCCTTATTTTCAAATGCACTCATATTCTGAGGTACTAGACTACAACATACACATTTTTCTTTTTTTGGTGGGGTTGGGTGTGGGGGGGACACGGTTTGGCCCAGATTAGGGTTGTAGGCAGATTTATGTTTTTTTTTTTTTCTTTTTTAAAAATTTGTTATTTGCATAGGTTATTGGGGAACAGGTGGTGTTTGGTTACGTGAATAAGTTCTTTAGTGGAGATTTGTGAGATTTTGGTGCACCCATCACATGAGCAGTATACACTACATCCAGTTTGTAGTCTTTTATTCATCACTCCCTTCCCACCCTTTACCCCTGAGTCCCCAGAGTCTGGCTTCTCTGGCCCCAAGTGGAGAACGAATGGAAGCAAGCAGCTAGCTGAAGCTCCCACAGTGGCCTGGGCTCAGTTCATGCCACGTGCTCTGGAATGTGCTCTATTCAGACAGTGTTTCAACCCTACATCCTGTCTCCTACGATAACTATTCCCTTTACGTGCAGAACATTCTAGTGCTGTGAAAATCTGGACACTGCTTTACAAGCTATGCTTTATTTATTTATTTATTTATTTATTTTCACTTTCAGTTGGAGGTTTTTTTTATTATTATACTTTAAGTTCTAGGGTACATGTGCACAACGTGCAGATTTGTTACATATGTATACATGTGCCATGTTGGTGTGCTGCACCCATTAACTCATCATTTGCATTAGATGTATCTCCTAATGCTATCCCTCTCCCCTCACCCCATCCCAAGACACGCCTCGGTGTGTAACGTTCCCCTTCCTGTGTCCAAGTGATGTCATTGTTCATTTCTCACCTATGAGTGAGAACACGTGGTGTTTGCTTTTCTGTTCTTGTAATAGTTTGCTCAGAATGATGGTTTCCAGCTGCATCCATGTCCCTACAAAGGACATGAATTCATGCTTCTTTATGGCTGCTTAGTATTCCATGGTGTATATGTGCCACATTTTCTTAATCCAGTCTGTTATTGATGGACATTGGATTGGTTCCAAGTCTTTGCTATTGTGAATAGTGCCGCAATAAACATATGTGTGCATGTGTCTTTATAGCAGCATAATTTATAATCCTTTGGGTATATACCCAATAAGGGTATATGGGATGGCTGGGTCAAATGTATTTCTAGTTATAGATCCTTGAGGAATCGCCACCCTGTCTTCCATAATGGTTGAACTAGTTTACAGTCCCACCAACAGTGTAAAAGTGTTCCTATTTCTCCACATCCTCTCCAGCACCTGTTGTTTCCTGATTTTTTAATGATTGCCATTCTAACTGGTGTGAGATGGTATCTCATTGTGGTTTTGATTTGCATTTCTCTGATGGTCAGTGACGATGAGCATTTTTTCATGTGTCTGTTGGCTGCATAAATGTCTTCTTTTGAGAAGTGTCTGTTCATATCCTTTGCCCACTTTTTGATGGGGTTGTTTGCTTTTTTCTTGTAAATTTGAGTTCTTTGTAGGTTCTGGATATTAGCCCTTTGTCAGATGAGTAGATTGCAAAAATTTTCTCCTATTCTGTAGGTTGCCTGTTCACTTGGATGTTAGTTTCTTTTGCTGTGCAGAAACTCTTTAGTTTAATTAGATCCCATTTGTCAATTTTGGCTTTTGTTGCCATTGCTTTTGGTGTTTTAGACATGAAGTCCTTGCCCATGCCTATGTCCTGAATGGTATTGCCTAGGTTTTATTCTAGGGTTTTTATGGTATTAAGTCTAACATTTAAGTCTCTAATCCATCTTGAATTAATTTTTGTATCAGGTGTAAGGAAGGGATCCAGTTTCAGCTTTCTACATATGGCTAGCCAGTTTTCCCAGCACCTTTTATTAAATAGGGAATCCTTTCTCCATTTCTTGTTTTTGTCAGGTTTGTCAAAGATCACATGGTTGTAGATGTGTGATATTATTTCTAAGGGCTGTGTTCTGTTCCATTGGTCTATATCTCTGTTTTGGTACCAATACCACACTGTTTTGGTTACTGTAGCCTTGTAGTGTAGTTTGAAGTCAGGTAGCATGATGCCTCCAGCTTTGTTCTTTTGGCTTAGGACTGTCTTGGCAATGCAGGGTCTTTTTTGGTTCCATATGAACTTTAAAGTAGTTATTTCCAATTCTGTGAAGAAAGTCATTGGTAGCTTAATAGGGATGGCATTGAATCTATAAATTACCTTGGGCAGTATGGCCATTTTCATGATATTGATTCTTCCTATCCATGACCATGGAATATTCTTCCATTTGTTTGTGTCCTCTTTTATTTCATTGAGCAGTGGTTTGTAGTTCTCCTTAAAGAAGTCCTTCACATCCCTTGTAAGTTGAATTCCTAGGTATTTTATTCTATTTGAAGCAATTGTGAATGGGGGTTTGTTTACTCATGGTTTGGCTCTCTGTTTGTCTGTTATTGGTGTATAGGAATGCTTGTGATTTTTGCACATTGATTTTGTATCCTGAGATTTTGCTGAAGTTGCTTATCAGCTTAAGGAGATTTTGGGCTATGATGATGAGGTTTTCTAAATAAACAATCATGTCATCTGCAAACAGGGACAATTTGACTTCCTCTTTTCCTAATTGAATACCCTTTATTTCTTTCTCCTGCCTGATTGCCCTGGCCAGAACTTCCAACACTATGTTGAATAGGAGTGGTGAGAGAAGGCATCCCTGTCTTGTGCCAGTTTTCAGAGGGATTGTTTCCAGTTTTTGCCCATTCAGTATGATATCGGCTGTGGATTTGTCATAAATAGCTCTTATTATTTTGAGATATGTTCCATCAATACTGAATTTATTGAGAGTTTTTAGCATGAAGGGCTGTTGAATTTTGTCAAATGCCTTTTCTGCATCTATTGAGATAATCATGTGGTTTTTGTCTTTGGTTCTGTTTATATGCTGGATTATGTTTATTGATTTGCGTATGTTGAACCAGCCTTGCATCCCAGGGATGAAACCCACTTGATCATGGTGGATAAGCTTTTTGATGTGCTGCTGGATTCGGTTTGCCAGCATTTTATTGGGGATTTTTGCATCAATGTTCATCAGGGTTATTGGTCTAAAATTCTCTTTTTTTTTGTTGTGTCTCTGCCAGGCTTTGGTATCAGGATGATGCTGGCTTCATAAAATGAGTTAGGGAGGATTCCTTCTTTTTCTATTGATTGGAATAATTTTAGAAGGAATGGTACCAGCTCCTCCTTGTACCTCTGGTAGAAGTCGGCTGTGAATCCATCTGGTCCTGGATGTTTTTGGTTGGTAGGCTATTAATTATTGCCTCAATTTCAGAGCCTGTTATTGGTCTATTCAGGGATTCTTCCTGGTTTAGTCTTGGGAGAGTGTATGTGTCCAGGAATTTATCCATTTCTTCTAGGTTTTCTAGTTTATTTGTGTAGAGGTGTTTATGGTATTCTCTGATGGTAGTTTGTATTTCTGTGGGCTTGGTGGTGATATCTCCTTTATCATTTTTTATTGCTTCTATTTGATTCTTCTCTCTTTTCTTCTTTAGTAGTCTTGCTAGCAGTCTGTCAATTTTGTTGATCTTTTCAAAAAACCAGCTCCTGGATTCACTGATTTTTTGAAGGGTTTTCTGTGTCTCTATCTCCTTCAGTTCTGTTCTGATCTTAGTTCTTTCTTGCCTTCTGCTAGCTTTTGATTGTGTTTGCTCTTGCTTCTCTAGTTCTTTTAATTGTGATGTTAGGGTGTCAATTTTAGATCTTTCCAGCTTTCTCTTGTGGGCATTTAGTGCTATAAATTTCCCTCTACACACTGCTTTAAATGTGAACCAAAGATTCTGGTATGTTGTATCTTTGCTTTCACTGGTTCCAAAGAACATCTTTATTTCTGCCTTAACTTCGTTATGTACCCAGTGGTCATTCAGGAGCAGGTTGTTCAATTTCCACGTAGTTGAGTGGTTTTGAGTGAGTTTCTTAATACTGAATTCTAATTTGATTGCACTGTGGTCTGAGAGACAGTTTGTTATAATTTTTGTTCTTTTACATTTGCTGAGAAGTGCTTTACTTCCAACTATGTGGTCAATTTTGCAATAAGTGCGATGTGGTGCTGAGAAGAATGTATATTCTGTTGATTTGGGATGGAGAGTTCTGTAGATGTCTATTAGGTCTGCTTGGTGCAGAGCTGAATTCAATTCCTGGATATCCTTGTTATCTTTCTGTCTATTGATCTGTCTAATGTTGACAGTGGGGTGTTAAAGTCTCCCATTATTATTGTATGGGAATCCAAGTCTCTTTGTAAGTCTCTAAGGACTTGCTTTATGAATCTGGGTGCTCCTGTATTGGGTACATATATATTTAGGATAGTTAGTTCTTCTTATTGAATTGATCCCTTTACCATTACGTAATGGCCTTCTTTGTCTCTTTTGATCTTTGTTGGTTTAAAGTCTGTTTTATCAGAGATTAGGATTGCAACCCCTGCCTTTTTTGTTTTCCATTTACTTCATGGATCTTCTTGCATCCCTTTATTTTGAGTCTATGTGTGTCTCTGCACATGAGATGGGTTTCCTGAATATAGCACACTGATGGGTCTTGACTCTTTATCCAATTTGCCAGTCTATGTCTTTTAATTGGAGCTTTTAGCCCATTTACATTTAAGGTTAATATTGTTATGTGTGAATTTGATCCTGTCATTATGATGTTAGCTGATTATTTTGCTCATTAGTTGATGCAGTTTCTTCCTAGCATCGATGGTCTTTACATTTTGGCATGGCTTTCCAGTGGCTGATACCATTTGTTCCTTTCCATGTTTGGTGCTTCCTTCAGGAGCTCTTATAGGGCAGGCCTGGTGGTGGCAAAATCTCTCAGCATTTGCTTGTCTGTAAAGGATTTTATTTCTCCTTCACTGATGAAACTTAGTTTGGCTGGATATGAAATTCTGGGTTAAAAATTATTTTCTTTAAGAATGTTGAATATTGGCCCCCACTCTCTTCTGGCTTGTAGAGTTTCTGCCGAGAGATCCATTGTTAGTCTGATAGGCTTCCCTTTGTGGGTAACCCGACCTTTGTCTCTGGCTGCCCTTAACATTTTTTCCTTCATTTCAACTTTGGTGAATATGACAATTATGTGTCTTGGAGTTGCTCTTCTTGAGGAGTACTTTCTGGTGTTCTCTGTACTTCCTGCATTTGAATGTTGGCCTGCCTTGCTAGGTTGGGAAAGTTCTCCTGGATAGTATCCTGCAGAGTGTTTTCCAACTTAGTTCCATTCTCCCTGTCACTTTCAGGTACACCAGTCAGATGTAGATTTGGTTTTTTCACATAGTCTCATGTTTCTTGGAGGCTTTGTTCGTTTCTTTTTACTCCTTTTTCTCTAAACTTCTCTTCTTGCTTTATTTCACTCATTTGATCTTCAATCACTGATACCCTTTCTTCCAGTTGATCGAATCAGTTACTGAAGCTTGTGCATTTGTCATGTAGTTCTCGTGCCATGGTTTTCAGCTCTATGAGGTCATTTAAGGACTTCTCTGCATTGGTTATTCTAGTTAGCCATTCATCTAATCTTTTTCCAAGGTTTTTAGCTTCTTTGAGATGGGTTTGAACTTCCTCCTGTAGCTGGGAGAAGTTTGATCATCTGAAGCCTTCTTCTGTCAACTCGTCAAAGTCATTCTCTGTCCAGCTTTGTTCTGTTGCTGGCGAGGAGCTGCATTCCTTTGAAGGGGGAGAGGCACTCAGATTTTTAGAATTTTCAGCTTTTCTGCTCTGTTTTTCTCCCCATCTTTGTGTTTTTATCTACCTTTGGTCTTTGATGATGGTGATGTACAGATGGGATTTTGGCGTGGATGTCCTTTCTGTTTGTTAGTTTTCCTTCTAACAGTCAGGACCCTCAGCTGCAGGTCTGTTGGAGTTTGCTGGAGGTTCACTCCAGACCCTGCTTGCCTGGGTATCAGCAGTGGAGGCTGCAGAAGAGTGAATATTGCTGAACAGCAAATGTTCCTGCCTGATCGTTCCTCTGGAAGCTTCATCTCAGAGGGTTACTCAGCTGTGTGAGGTGTCAGTCTGCCCCTACTAGGGGGTGCCTCCCAGTTAGGCTACTCGGGGGTCAGGGACCCACTTGAGCAGGCCGTCTGTCCGTTCTCAGATCTCACACTCCATGCTGGGAGAACCACTGCTCTCTTCAAAGCTGTCAGACAGGGACGTTTAAGTCTGCAGAGGCTTCTGCTGCCTTTTGTTCGGCTATGCCCTGCCCCCAGAGGTGGAGTCTAGAGAGGCAGGCAGGCCCCTTGAGCTGCAGTGGGCTCCCCCCAGTTCAAGCTTCCAGGCCGCTTTGTTTACCTACTCAAGCTCAGCAATAGTGGGCACCCCTCCCCTAGCCTCGCTGCCACCTTGCAATTAGATCTCAGACTGCCATGCTAACAGTGAGGGAGACTCTGTGGGCATGGTACCCTCTTGAGCCAGGCACGGATATAATCTCCTGGTGTGCCATTTGCTGAGACCCTTGGTAAAGCACAGTATTAGGGTGAGAGTGACCCGATTTTCCAGATGCTGTGTGTCACAGTTTCCCTTGGCTAGGAAAGGGAATTCCCTTATCCCTTGCGCTTCCCAGGTGAGGCGATGCCTTGCCCTGCTTTGGCTGTCATTCAGTGAGCTGCACCCACTATCCTGCACCCACTGTCCTACACGCCCCAGTGAGATGAACCTGGTAGCTCAGTTGGAAATGCAGAAATCACCCGTCTTCTGTGTCGCTAACACTGGGAGCTGAAGCCTGGAGCTGTTCCTGTTTGGCCACCTTGGAACCACCCTCTGGAGGTCATTTTTGATATTTAAGTACAAAAAGTGAGCACTGGCTTTATTATTATTATTATCATTATTTACACACACAGGTCTAATACACAAAATGTGCAGAGGAAATGAGCTCCTGTTCCTATCCTTCACAGCCCTCACACTGTGGCTAAAGCTGCAGCCAGCCTCCCTCCTGTCCAACATACATAAGGACTCACAGTGGTTGCTTTAAGCTACTATTATCATGCATTTTGTGTGTTTCATAGTGTATACATGCTCTTTTCTCTCTCTCTCTTTTTAAAGCAGTTGTTAATGGTCAGGGGTACCACCATTCCAAGAGCATCAGTTGCTACCTCACAGTCAGAGAGTGAGGAAATCTTCCAGTTAGGCCCAATTGATTGAAAGGAGTTGGGGGGTGGGGAGGTGGTGCCAAGGGCTGGAATAACCACTGCATGGCTGCACTCTGGCATCAGAATAGGACAGAAGTAAGTCAGGAGAACGTGGAGGGCACAGTTGCGAGTTAAGGTCTCTTTGTGAGACAATGTGAGGAGAATTCTCTCCACCAGGTTTAGATAAATCCATGCACCAAAGTTAAAATAAATCAAAATAATCAGGAATTGAAACACTATTGAATTTAAAATTCTCCCACCAAGACAGCTCAAATATAGCAGTCACCATCTAGATCTTTCCAGGAAGTGAACGAGGGCCCCGGCATTCCCCTGGGTAGCTGTGTGGACCCGGAGACATATCCGCTGCTGCTGCTGCTGCTGCTGCTGCTGCTGCTGCTGCTGCAGTTGCCCCATTTGCAACTTCTGTGTCTCAAAGATGACAGCAAGAACCAGAATCATGAAGAAAGCGGTTCCAATCCACAAGACTGCCCTGGAAAACGAGTACATTTGTTGAGTCATGAAGAGGGGAGAAATGGAAAGTGGCTCTGCCCTCGGACTGGACTGGCCCCTCTCCAGAACATCTCCCTCAGGCCCCATAGCCTCTCCAACAGGGTCTCATCTGGCTCCTTGTGGTTACCCTCATCCAACTCCTCCTCAGTCTTTTGGGAGCAATTTATCCACAGACAGGGGTTCCCCAGCGCTGGTGTGGGCTGTGACAAGCTAGACTTTAAAATACAAGCAAATTGGCCAGGCGCTGTGGCTCACGCCTGTAATCCCAACACTTTGGGAGGCTGAGGTGGGCGGATCACCTGAGGTCAGGAGTTTGAGACCAGCCTCTCCAACACCACAAAACCCTGTCTCTACTAAAAATACAAAAATAAGCTACTTGGGAGGCTGAGGCAGGAGAATCTCTTGAACTCGGGAGGCAGAGGTTGCAGTGAGCCAAGATCATGCCACTGCACTCCAGCCTGGGTGACAAGAGCAAAATTCCATCTCAAAATTAAATAAATAAATAAATAAATAAGCAAATTTGGTGCTAGAAAATTTTGCATTGGAACAGTACTTCCAAATTTGAGTTTTCAAACAAACAACAAAAGAACCCAAAACAAACAAAAAGCCAGTCACCTAAAGGCAACAGGGAACCATTTTCATAGCTTAATTTTGAAAACACCTGATAAATAAAATAATTTTATTTTATTACATTTTTCTTTTGCCGAAGCACTACTTAAAATAAAATAAGCGAACACCTATTAGCTGTCCTTTAAAATGTGCTTCTCTGACTTGTCAGTATGTTTTAGAGAATGAAAAATGAGAGAAAGTTATATTACTTAGCCATTGAAAGTTCATTTTATATTTCTAGTTCTTGACAGTATAAGAAAAATGAGAAGAGCAAATCAGAGTAAATAAAAATCATCTACCCATTCAAATATTCAGCACGATCAACAATTCATTGTAAGGAAATGCTTTTTGTTGTTGTTTTTTGAGATGGAGTTTTGCTCTGTCTCCCAGGCTGGAGTGCAGTGGCGCAATCTCTCCCGAGTTGGTGCCATTCTCCTGCCTCGACCTCCTGAGCAGCCAGGACTACAGGCGCCCACCACCACGCCGGCTGATTTTTGTAATTTTAGTAGAGACGGGGTTTCATCGTGTTAGCCAGGATAGTCTCCATCTCCTGACCTCGTGATCCGCCTGCCTCGGCCTCCCAAAGTGCTGGGATTACAGGCGTGAGTCACCGCACCCGGCCAGGAAATGCTTTCTAAAGCTTTAACAGATGGCACTGTTGAAGATCCTCATTCAGACAATAAGCCATGGCCTATAATGGGAGGAATGAGGGGTATCGGAATCATTGGCAGTCAGTCATTCAGTGTGTATTTTGTACCCACTGTGCACAATAACATTTCTCAAATATGGTTGGTGGACCATCTTGCATTCGAATCACTTGGGAAATGTGTTACACATGCACATTCTAGGGCCGGATTCTAGACCAAATCCAAATACCTGGGCAAGTGATCCGGAAATCAGCAGCTATAACCCATCTCAGATCACGGCAGGTGATTTTTAAATCCAGCTATGTTTGAGGACCACTGTCATTGACAAATGTGTTCTGTTACGTGAGGGGAAAAGGAAAATCACTTCCATGTGTCTGCCCTGAAGGATTTATGATTGGCTTAGGAAGCTTACATGGAAATATGAAACCATAAGGAAACACATCACAGCCTAGAATTGCTGACTTCAAGAGACCACCGTGGTGATTTAGCGTAATCCTTTCATTTTAAAAGTGAGCAACGTACACCAAGAAGGCTGACTCAGGTAACACACTTAGGGTGAGCGCTGGGGTTTGAATCCAGCCTCTAGTTCAGCATTTGGTCTCCTCTATGGTGACACATAAGGCACTACCCTTGCATTACTTGAAATCCATCCAGATGCAGTTCATAATTCTTACAGTGAGGACCAGTCCAGCTTTCTACTGAAGAAGCTTGATTTTTGTTTTTAAGAGATCACATAGGCCCGGCGCAGTGGCTCAAGCCTGTAATCCCAGCACTTTGGGAGGCCGAGACGGGCGGATCACGAGGTCAGGAGATCGAGACCATCCTGGCTAACATGGTGAAATCCCGTCTCTACTAAAAAATACAAAAAACTAGCCGGGCGAGGTGGGGGGCGCCTGTAGTCCCAGCTACTCCGGAGGCTGAGCCAGGAGAATGGCGTAAACCCGGCAGGCGGAGCTTGCAGTGAGCTGAGATCCGGCCACTGCTCTCCAGCCCGGGCAACAGAGCGAGACTCTGTCTAAAAAAAAAAAAAAGAGAGATCACATAATCTTCTCTCTTTTTCAAGTTTGAAATAAAACCGTGCAAGCATTCTGCAAACCATGGACCTGGGAAAAGCTCATCATCTGTGGTGTTTGTTGACTGGAACATCCACTAGGAAAAAAAAAAAAAAAACAACTAAGGTCATCCAGTTTAGGCATGTGATGTGTTGAGCTTCACTGGTTCCTGGAATTCTAAAGTAGTCTCCTGTAATTAATTTTTAACTTATCTAGGTCTGTTTGTTAAAATAAAATTTTCTTCTTGAGGAGGAAAAAAATTGAAGGGATAGGAGATTATTTTATCCTGAAAGGTTGAGGGAGTTTAATGTCATTAGGAATGCAAAGTATTTTATGTAACTTAGAGCCAGAGAAGAAACAAGTTCACATGAGGGATTTGGGCTCTAAAGAATGAAACACTTCCAGAAGCTGAGGGTTGTGACACATCAGAAACTGCTGCCAAGAGAAGAGCATTGCCATCTCCTCATCCAGGGGATTTTGGAAGACAAATGGGCTATCGACTGTCTTGCAATTCTCTTGGGTTTTCTCTTCCAGGACTATGGTTTCCACCATCCCCTGTGTTAGAAAGTCCTTCAGATCCTAATCCTCAGTCTTTACCACGCTGATGATCCTACTCTTGCCTCCTGGTCTCTTGGCATAAGGAGTCCCAAGTGCCTGGGTAGCAGCTGTCAGAGGAAGTTCAGTGGGAGTCTTCCTGTGAGTAGCAGTAGAAGTATCCCCCTTTGAGAGTCAGAACCTGTGACCCTACAGAGCTCAGAAGTGCAGGGCCTGGAGGCAAACTACCACGCAATGTTTTTAAATTTCCAGTTGCCTTGTAGATATCTTCACTTGGATATCCCCCATCATTTCATCCTCAGCTGGTCCAAAATCCAAAATCAAGCCCATCTTTTCTCCCAATCCACTTTTCTCCTTTTAATTGGACCATCATGGTTAAAAGCATTGCTCATCCATGACACCACCAACACTGGAAGTTCCTGAATCATCTTCCACAATGTCCTCTCTGCTCACAGAGAGGACATTGTTATTTGTTAACAATCCTTTTAAACTTATCAATATGAATATCTTTCAAAGAGAGTGTCCAGTGGATGTTAGTGTTAGTTAAAGTCTTCTGGAGTTAGTATCACAGGCGCCTGAATGCTGCCTTTACTCGTCTGGGCTAGGCTGAAGTGTGCAGAGTAGTGCAGTTTGGCTCAATTTGCAGCTTGACCACCTGGGGCTGGGGGTACCATTGCAGGTTGGGTTCCCCCTGGGAAGCAGATCCTGAAATGGAGATTTGTGTGCAGGAAAAGAATTAGGGAGCATTCTTAGGATGGATGTCTGTGGGGAAAGGCAAGGAAGCAGGATCGGGAAGAGGGAGAATTGGGGCAGCAATGAAGTCACAACAAGATCTCAGCCCACCTCACAGGGAGCATTAAAGTTGGGATGGCCTTTCGGAGTTGTCACCCAGGTGGATGTGTCGTTGGACACAGGCTTCCCTGGGTGTGATCTTGGGTGAGGCAGCTCTCTTTAGCCAAAGTCATTCTTGAAGATGGTGACAGCTAGGAGCTATTATCAGACAATCTTCCTAACAGCTGGGTGAATGAATCCTTCATCCTCAGGCAGGGGCCCTTGGTAGGCAGCACAGTCTCCACGACAGCTCACACTGTACCCCTCTTGGAGCCTTTTCCTCCATCTGGGTTCTGGGAAGAGGTCCTTCAGCTCTCTGGTGCATCTCTTCTCCTGGGGAAAACTTAGAAGGAATGTTGGTGGAGGGAGCCACAGTCGCCACTGCTGTAGTTTGACTTGAGGCTACAACTGCCTCATCATCTCCCTCCTCTATTTCTCATTCTGGATTCCCCTCTACTTGTGCTTACTTGGTGGAGAGACCCAGACACTCATCCCTGAGCTATGCAAGCACTTGTTTGCCTTCACTTCTAAGGCCATGGGTGTTGCACTTGTCCATGTACTGTACAATTGACCAGGATTGGGGAGGCCCAGTAGAGTCACCTGGGTACCAAACATATTTCTTCTTGCTCTTATTTGTAACGGCAACTTGACTTCCTCCTGATGATCAAAGTCTATTGTCTCTGTCAGAATGGAGATCTTCTTGTCTCCTGGTCCCTTGGCATAAGGAGCCTGAGTGCCCAGTGGCAGCCATAGCTGAAAGTTCAGTGGGCTTCTTGCTGTGTCCATCAGTAGTTGTGTCCCCCTTTGAGAGCCAGAAACTGTTAACTATGGAGCTTAGAGGTGCAGGGACCAGAGGCAAAACTTTTCTGCAAGATGATAAGTTGGGCCATTCCTGCTCCCACCTGTTGTTTCCTGGACCCATGTGCTATATGCTGCTCATTGGCTTAGCATGCAAACTGTGTGTTGCAGGATGCGCCCCATCGGTGCAGGGCATCACATCCTCATTGCCTCCTCATTTGTGCTTTGGAAGATATTTCTGTCCATCTGTTAAGCCAGCAGCTTCAGGGCTGGAGGGATGTGAGATACCAGTGGGTCTCATGGTCATGGGGCTGCTGTGTCACCTCCTGTGCTGTAAAGTAAGGCTCTTGATGCTATGTGGGTGCAATGTTACATGGGATGTAAGAATGTGGATCAAACACTCTGGAGTCTTCAGGGAGCAGTGCTGGCTAGGGCGCTGCAGGCAAGAAAGGCAAACCCATATCAGAATGTCGTCAGTTCTGCTGAAATGAATTGCCGCCACTTCCAGCATAAAAGGGGCCCCACATGGCCATTTTGCTACCAAGCGGCTCATTGGTTTCCTTGAGGGAAGTTGCCGTATTGGAGCCTGGTGTTGATTTGTGTTGATTTGGGTTTCCTTCAGCACGGGCAGTAGCCACATCCGTCTTGGTGAGAGGGAGGCCGTGCTGCTGGGGCCATGCCTGACCTCCATCCCGGCCCTTTGGCTACCTCATTCATGTGACTATTGGGTTAGCGCAATAAATAAATACTTACAAGTTTCCTCAGTTTAAATTTCAAATATGGTAAATATTTGTAAATATAATTCACACGGTCAAAAACTCTTGAGTCCACAATCTTTTGTTTTTTTAAGAGTAAAAAGGGGTCCTGAGGCTAAAATATTTGAGAAGCACTGTCCTAGGTCAGTCACTGTGCTTCTGATTGGTCAGAACTACCAGGCGTTGTGTCCATCCCTCACCGTGGGCTGGGGATGGGGAAAGGGCAGGCCTCTTTGAAATTCTATAGCCTATGAACAGGGGACAACTGGCTCACAAAAGAAAACCCAGGAGCTACTGTCAGCAAAGCGGGGATCCATACTACAACAAAAAGACAAAGAAAACAAAAAATCAAACAACAGGTGTCTACCACATTAAGGGGCTTAGTTTCATTGTTTCTTGAACCCCCAGGGCTTGGTATCATGTAGAATAAATACTATTTGTTTAATAACTGAATGAATGAATGAATGAATGAACGCATAAACAAAGGCTGGGAGATGACTCAGATAACTGCTTGAGTTCCTTCTAACCCCATATTCTGAAGGGCGTGCATGCATGTGTGTGTGTGTGTGTGTGTGTGTGTGTGTGTACATTAAATAGGTAGGTGATCATGACTACAGAGCTGGCATTTTTGAAGCTCCCACAGCCAAAGGGTCAGACCAGAGCCCAACCAGGAACCTAGAACAAGCTGGCCAGCGGAGGTGGCAGGAGTGGCCACAGTTCACACCCCTCTGCCCTGGGAGGACACTGGGAAACCAGGTGGAGTTCTGAAGAGGAGACCCACAAGTTCAGCGGTAAGAGGCAATTGATTATGCTATTTAGAAATGACATGGCAAGTTCATGGACAGTGAGCTCCCAGTATGCAAGTTTGGAAGCAGTTGTCATTTGGAAGTGACCAGGTATGCCGTCTGTGTATCTGAATATGAGAGATACCCATTTAAGGATGAATTTAGAGGGACTCAGAAAAGAGTGCAACTAATAGAGCTATGCAGGTCTGGGCGGATGCCAAACAGCTGTGGGGGACTGGGGGAGTGACAGAAGTACTTTTAACAAATAATTATGGCCGGGTGCAGGGGCTCACACCTGTAATCCCAGCACTTTGGGATGCTGAGGTGGGAGGATCACCTGAGGTCAGGAGTTTGAGACCAGCCTGGCCAATGTACTGAAACCCCGTCTCTACTAAAAATACAAAAATTAGCTGAGTGTGGTGGCGTGTGCCTGTAGTCCCAGCTACTACTAGGGAGGCTGAAGCAGGAGAATTGCTTGAACTTAAGAGGCAGAGGGTGCAGTGAGCCAAGATTGCACCACTGTAGTCCAGCCTGGGCGAGAGTGAGACACCCTCTCAAAAAACAAACAAACAAATCTTGCACTGTGGGTGCCCAGGGCAGAGAGACTGCTGAAGAGAGTCAGAGCATTCTGCTGGGCCAGGAAGGTTGACATGGGATTGCTGCTCACATCCCAGACAGGGTGCCCCATGCTGCCTGGCTTGCTGGTGCTGCTGCTGAAACTCCAAGCAGGCCCAGCACAACCTGTGCTCATATCTTCCTTCTTTCTGTGAGAGAAGATCGCATGACTTTGGGGTTTCCAGGTGTCTAAAGTTGAAGTGTGTGAAATTGAGTATCGCTAGCAGCCCAACAAGATGTGAAATTCTACTAGGGATTTCCCTGCCCAATAGAGATGGACCAACTCCACTCACGTGTAGGGATGGCCCATGTTATAGCTGAACCCAGGAGAGGGCAGGAGGGGAGGTCTCCTGGGCTGCTCTGTGATGGAATGTGATGTCTGCATTCTGCATGGCTTCCCAATCTGGGGAGGAGCGGAGCTGGATAACTGGCAAGTGCAGTGAGGTGAAGACGAGATTTCTCACCTTGATCTGCCCTCAGAGAACAAGCGTTTATCAGTTGAGATGATGAGGGCATACATACAGATACATGGGCTCACAAAGTGAAGCTATCCATCCAGGAGACGAGCACCTCGGTGAAAGGGATAACTGCTTGGGAGACAAGGTCTTTACATTAGAATTTAGTTTAGAAATATTTCCTCTATATGCTGAAGTTATCTACCCAGGGAAAGAAAGTCTTTCTTTAGAACGAGTGGACAGCTTTTTGCTTGGGGTGGCGGGGGGTACATCTGCTTATTTTAAAAGGTAGTAAAAGTTCACAATCTATAGCACAGATGTTTAGGGATGAGGAAAGTGGATACCAATGGAACAGAATTATATAAACACAAGGCTGATGGCAGGAGTGGCACAGCAACAGGACACGGGAGGAGACAGAGACTGAGCAAAAAAATCAGATGTAGGCTGTCAGGCGTGCACTCGTTAGCTGTACCAGGACAGAACAGATATCAGGGTGTGGAGAGGGTAATGGGTTAAGTAATCGAAACAGGGCTGTGTGGCATGTGAAGAAATAGATGAGCAGCAATGGATGACAGAGACAATAGCTGATATGGCCAATGGCCTCCTCTGAGTCTTTTGTGACCTCACGTTTGATTCCTCCTCGTGAATGCATGTGAGAGTGCTCCGTGAACAGCTTTTTACAGTCACTGGGAAGCAAAAGAGTGCTGCCAGGGCCCCTGGGGTGTTGCTGGTTGGGGCCTTACTCTATTTGTGGGCATTTTCAGCCCACAAGCACTCATTCTGCCATTAAAATCTAGTTAAGAGAGTGCAGACACAGGTAAGAAGATAACTGCAATATAAGGCAGGAAGTGGTAGATGCCAAATGAGAGGTCTAAGTGATGGATTCTGATGGATTCCGTGGTGGGAAGAGACCATTGTGGGCAATTCAGCTCAACACAGGAATCCAAAATAGGCTTCCAGATGCAGAGGGAAATTGCACAAAAAGATACCTCAGAAGGCAGATCTGGTTGCATATTAAAACATGAATGAAGGAAGGAGAGACTAGAAATTGAGAGGTGCTTGCAAAATGCCTGACAGAAGGCAGAGAGGGCCTGTCTTCCAGCAGTAACTGTGGGGTTGCAAACTAGGAAACAGATGGAAGAGTCCACAGAACTTGGTGGCTGATGGCATATGGAGATCAGGAAAGAAGGAGGAATCAAAGATGACTATAAGCCTAGGAGACAGAGAGGGAAATATGTTTCTTGGCAGGAATAGATGCTGGCTTTGAAAATAAAGCAATGAACTTGAGATGTGGCAAGTTCAAGATGACAGGAGGTATTCTATGAGAAACATCTGGCAGGCATTTGGTGGTGGGTTCTGGTGACATTTCAGAGCTGAGTGGTTGACTTGGGAGTCCTCAACACAGCAGCCATTGTCATTGGAAATTGAGAGCTGATGTGTTCCCTGTGGGAGGTGGTGTGTAGAGAGACATGGCTAGGAACATTCGAGGGGCATGCCTAAAGCAAGTCTCAAAACAAGAAATAAAGACAAAGAAGGCACACAAAAAGAGCGAGGCAGAGAAATGGAGTGGTATGTTACAAAAAACCAAGGCAGGAGAGTTTCAAGCAGGAATGGGTGGGCAAGGTAGTGAATTGCTACAAATAGAGTCAAGAGAACCAGGATAAAATAGTTCTTAACTTTCCAGGTACAGCATTTACTCTATTTTTCATTTATGTGTTCTTTTTAGAGCAGTTGTAGGTTCACAGTAAAATTGAGAGGAAGGCATAGAGATATCTCATGTACCTGCACACCTGCCCCACACCTGCACAGCCTCCGTGTTATCAACATTCCCCCTACCACCATTCATCCCAACTGATGAACTTACATTGGCACATCGTCACCCAAAGTCCATAGTTTACATTTGGATCCACTCTTGTTGTACATTTTATGTTTTTTTGTTTTGTTTTGTTTTGTTTTTTGACAGGGTCTTTGTTGCTCAGGCTGGAGTGCAGTGGTGCGATCGCAGCTCACTGTAACCTCAAACTCCTGAGTTCAAGAGATCTTCCTCTCTCAGCCTCCTGAGAGTAGGTAGGACTGCAGGCATACACCACCATGCCTGGAAAATGTTTAAAAAATGTTTTGTAGAGATAGGGTCTTGCTGTGTTGCCCAGGCTGGCCTTGCACTCCTGGCATTAAGCAATCCTCCTGCTGAGGATTACAGGTGTGAGCTATTGTGCCCGGCCATTTTATGGTTTTTTCACAAATGCATAATGACATACATTCACCATTATAGTATCATACACCGTAATTTCCCTGCCTTCCAGATCCTCTGTGCTTTACCTATTTATCCACCACTCCCCGTTAATCCCTGGAAACCAATGGATTTTTTTTTCTTTTCTTTTCTTTTCTTTTTTTTTTTTTAACCGTATCCATAGTTTTGCCTTTCCCGGAATGTCATATAGTTGGAATATGTAGCCTTTTCCGACTGGCTTCTTTCATTTAGTAATATGTATTAAATGTAAGGTTTCTCCATGTCTTTTCTTGGCTTGATAGTTCATTTCTTTTTAGTACTGAATAATATCCCATTGTCTGAATGGACCACAGCTTATATATCCATTCGCTCGCTGAAAGACATGCTGGTTGTCTTCCAAGAATATTATGAATAAAGCTGCTGTAAATATCCATGTGCAGGTTAAAATTTTTTTATTGAGGTAAAATGCACATAACATAACATTTACCATTTTAACCAATTTTAAGTACACAGTTCAGTGGTATTAAACACATTCTTGTGCAAAGATCACTGCCATCAGTCTCCAGAACTCTTTTCATTTTGTAAAACTGAAACTCTGTATCTATTAAGCAATAACTCCCCATTCCCTTCTCCTTCTAGTCCCTGGAAACTACCATTCTTCCCTCCCCCTCCCCCTCCCCCTCCCCCTCCCCCTTCCTCCTCCTCCTCCTCCTCCTCCTCCTCTCCTCCTCCTTCTTCTTCTTCTTCTTCTTCTCCCTTTTAGCATGACTTCTTCCTTGACAAAAGACTCTGCTTTCAATACTTTGGATGTATTTACCCACAAGTGAAATGGCTAGATCACATGGTATTCCATGTGCAGGTTTTTGTGTGGACACAAGTTTTGCACTCATTTGGAAAAATACCGCTGAGCACAACTGCTCGATCATGTGCTGAGTATATTTGCAGTAAGCAACTGCCCAGCTGTGTTCTGAAGTGGCCGTACCATTTTGCAGTGCCACCAACAATGAACCAGAGTTGTTGTTGTCCCACATCCTCATCAGCATTTGTTGTTGTCAGTGGTTTGGATTTTCACCATTTTAACAGTTGTGTAGTGTATCTTGTTTTAATTTGCAGTTTCCTAATGGCATAAGATGTTGAGCATCTTTTCAAATGATTATTTGCCATCTGTACAGCTTTGGTGAGGTGTCTGTTCAGATCTTTTGCCAATTTTTAAGTTAGATTGTTTTCTTATTGTCAGAATTTTAAGAGTTCTTATATTTTGGATGATGGTTCTTTATCATATAGGCCTTTTGCACATATTTTCTCTTAGTCTATCACTTGTCTTCTTATTCTTTTGACAGTGTCTTTCACAGGACAGAAGATCTTAATTTTAATGAAGTCCAGATCATTTGTTATTTCTTTCATAGAACATACCTTTGGTGTTGTATCTGAAGAGTTATTGCCATATTCAAAGTCATCTACATTTTCTCCTATGTTATCTTCAGACGTTTTATAGTTTTAAATTTTACATTTATGTCTGTGATCCATTTTGAGTTAATTATGGTGAAGAGTATAAGGTCTGTGTCTAGATTTATATTTTGCATGTGGATGTCCAGTTATTCCAGTACTATTACTTGAAAAGACTACGTTTACTCCATTGTATGGCCTTTACTCCTTTGTCAAAGATTGGTTAGCTCTCTTTGTGTAAGTATATTTCTGGGATCTCTATTCTTTTCAATTAATATATTTGTCTATTCTTTTGCCAACACCATACTTTCTTGATTACTGTCTTGATTACGTTACAGAAAGTACTAAAGTCAGGTAGTGTCAGTCCTCTGAATTTGTTCTACTGTTTTAATATTGTGTTGGCTATTCTAGGTCTTTTTCTTTTCCATATAAACTTTAGAATTAATTTGTCAATATCCACGAAATAACTTGCTGGGATATTGATTGGTATTACATTGAATCTATAGATCAATTTGGGAAAAAACTGACATCTTGACGATATGGTGCCTTCTTATCCATCCATATGGAATATTTCTCCATTTATTTAGTTGTTTGATTTCTTTCATTAGCATTTTGTAAGTTTTCTCATATAGATCTTGAACATATTTAGATTTATACCTAAGTATTTCAGCATATATTTTATTTTTGTGGGTGCTAATGTAAATGGTATTGCACTTTAAATATCAAATTCTACTATTTTATTGTATTTTAATTTCAATTTCCACTTTGTAGGAAAGCAATTGACTTGTATAATAACCTTGTATCCTGCAACCTTGCTGTAAGTGTTTATTATTTTGTATTATTTCAGATTTTCTACATAGATAATCATGTCATCTGTGAACAAAGATAGTTTTATTTCTTCCTTTACAAGCAGTATACCTTTTATTTGCTTAGTATGGTGTTGAAAAGGAATGATGAGAAGAGACATTCTTGCCTTGCTTCTGATTTTAGCACTAGTTTCTCATAATTGAATATGAGGTTGACTGTAGGTTTTTTTGTGAATGCCCTTAATCAGGTTGAGAGAGTTCCCCTGTATTCCTAGTTTGCTTAGAGTTTTAATCATGAGTGGATGTTGGATTTTTTCAAATGCTTTTTCTGCATCTATTGATATGAAGTATGAAATATATACGTATGCATACTTATTACTATAAACATATATTAATTATTACTATAAAAATATAACGACCATATGATTCGTCTTTTTTAGCTTGCTGATTTGGTGGATTACATTAATTTTCAAATGTTGAACCAGTCTTGCATACTTGGAATAAATCCCATTTGGTCATGATGTGTAATTTTTTTAATGCATTGTTGGAATTCAATTTGCCAGTAATTTGTTGAGGATTTCTGCATCTATGTTCATGAGAGATAATAGTCTGTAGTTTTCTTTCCTTATAATGTCTTTGTCTGGTTTTGGTATTGGGGTAATTCTGGCCTCACAGAGTGAGTTAGGAAGTACTGCTTGTGCTTTTGTATTCTGAAAGACATTGCAGAGAACTGAAATACTTTTTTCCTTAAATGTTTGATAGAATTCATCAGTGAGCCTATCTGGGCCTGGAGCTGCCTATTTTAGAAGATTATTAATTACTGATTCAATTTCTTTAGTAGATATTGGTTTATCCAGATTGTCTATTTCTTCTTGTGTGAATTTTGATGAATTGTCTTTCAGGAATTGGTTCATTTCATCTAGGTTACCAAATTTGTGGGCATAGAGCTGTTCATAATATTCCTTTTCTATCCTTTTAATGTCCATGGAGTCTGTAATGATGTCTCCTATTTCATTTCTGATGGTAGTAATTTGTATCCTCTTTCTCTTTTTTTTAAATTAGTCTGGCCAAAGCCTTATCCATTTTACAGATCTTTTCAAAGAATCAGCTTTTGGTTTTGTTTATTTTCTCTATTGATTTCCTGTTTTCAATTTCATTGATTTCTGCTTTAGTTTTATTATTATTTTTCCTTGTGCTTGCTTTAGATTTAATTTGCTCTTCTTTTTCTTGTTTCTTATGGTGGCAGCTTATATTATTGATGTCAGATATTTCTTCTTTTTTTTAATTTCTTCTTTTTTAATGTATGTGTTCAATGCTATAAATTTCCTACTAGGCACTACTTTTGCTCCATCCTATACATTTTGAAAAGTTGTATTTTTATTTGAATTGAGTTCAAATATTTTAGGCTGGGTATGGTGGCTCACGCCTGTAATCCAGCATTTGGGAGGCTGGGGTGGGTGGATCACTTGAAGCCAGGAGTTCGAGACCAGCCTGGCCAACATGGTGAAACCCCAAATCTACTAAAAACACAAAAAATTAGCTGGCTGTGGTGGCTTGCACCTGTAGTCCCAGCTATTTGGGAGGCTGAGGCATGAGAATCACTTGAACCCAGGAGGTGGAGATTGCAGTGAGCAGAGATCATGCCACCGTGCTCCAGTCTGGGCAACAGAGTGAGACTATGTCCAAAAACATATATATAAAAATAAATGAATAAACAAAATATTTTAAAGCTAATCTTGAGATTTCTTCTTTAATTCATGTGTTTTTAAGAAGTGTGTTATTTACTGTCCAAGTATTTGGAGATTTACTAGCTGTCTTTCTTTTATTGATTTCTAGTTTGATTGTTACTGTGGTCTGAGAACAGACATTATATCATTTCTAATTTTTAAATGTGTTAAAGTGTTCTTTATGGCCTAGAATATGGTCATATGGATTTTTCTGTACATGAGAATCTGCTGTTTAGTGTAATCACTTCCACACACTATCTTAGCTAGATCTTCTGGATAACTTGTTTCAGCTTCTACACCAGCACTTGCTGATCTACTTTCCACTTTTTTCCGTGCTTTTAATTTTTTTTTCAGAAAAGGTTCTTGCAGAAAGTGCAAAGTGCTACTCCACGGAACACACACAAATAAGAAAGTACAACAGCCGTATTGCTGATATGGAGAAAGTTTGAGTGGTCTGCATAGAGGATGAAACCAGCCATGACATTCCCCTAAGCCAAGACCTAATCCAGAGCAAGGTCCCAACTCTTCAGTTCTGTGAAGGTTGAGAGAAGGGGAGAAGCTGCAGAAGAAAAGTTGGAAGCTAGCAGAGGTTGGTTCATGAGGGCTTAAGGAAAGAAGTCATCTCCATAATATAAAAGTGCAACGTTGGCCGGGTGTGGTGGCTTGTGCCTATAATCCCAGCTTTTGCCTGTAATCCCAGGGTCTGAGGTGGGAGGATCACTTGAGCCAGCAGTTTGAGACCAGCCTAGGCAACATAATGAGACCCTATCTCTAAAAGTTTTTTTTTAGTTAGCCAGAAATGTTGGTGCACACCTGTAGTTCCAGCTACTCAGGAGGCTAAGGCAGGAGGATAGCTTTGAGCCTAAGAGTGATGGCCATGAGCAGGTGGAAATCAGCAAGTTCCGGAAGAAGACTGCAGATCCCCCACCCATTTGTCTGGGCGGTGTTCCCTGCCCTAAACCCTGGGCAGAAGACACAAAAGAAAGAAAGGAACAGTGGAAGGAAGATAAAGCAAAGGTCTTAAGAAATGCTGACAGCAAACAATGGTGTCTTACCAGATGGCCTGTTCACAGTGAGCTAGGACTAATAAGAGAAGCATTTTTTTAAACCAACATTTTTTTTCTTTATTGTAACAAAATCGGTTACATAGGAACGTTGAGAGGTTATTTCTCTGTATGGGAAACTTTGGATAATATCTACCAGTGCTCAAAGTCAGGCATTACACTTTTAAAATTTAGGTAGGTAAGTATTATTCTACAGGTTGCTGTCAAAGGACAAAATTACCACAAATTTAGAGATTTCAACTGGCTTCACTGCAATTCTACAATCAGGCAATACTTCATCCCATAAAATAGAATGAGTTCTGATGAGCTGAGCAGAGATTGACTTTATTGACAGAGGAGAGCTGAAGAAAGCAGAAGCAAAGAACAAAGAATAAAAGAATACATTAGTCCTTTCAAAGTTATTTTTCTTGGAAGGTGGGGAACAGAGACACAGAAGAATAGAAAAGTAACTGATTAGTTAACCTCAGGCTACTTCAGGCTACCTTTTTTGTATAAGGATTAAAGCAGAGAAACTTCATAATCATGCTGATTGAAGCTGTAAACCGGTCTGTTTGGGATATTCTCTCTGTCTCTCTTTTTCTCTGTCTTGCTCTCACATCCGCTTCCTCAGAAGGTCAGGAAGATCAGTTAGTTTGGGTTTGGTGACATGGAACTTTCGCCAGTGTGACTTCATTTTGATGGATTCTAGTGTACTGGGGCCTAGTGCTGGAGTTTAGCCTGAAACAGTGGCCTCCTGCAATTTGTATTTAGCATTGCAAATATAGATAATGCAGACTATTTGGCATATTCTGATGCATGGACAGTAATTTAAGCTTTAGGTTTATGTAATAATCATGATATTTTATGGAAATAGAGGAATGGTATCACATGTTGCAGTTTTTCCCAAATGGGAGTCAGAGTTCTCCAGGAAAGGGGTGGGAAACTGCCCTTCTGAGCAGGACAAAGCTTCGTGCCCAGCTCCCCGCAAGAGCCCTCCCAGCGCATTCTCAGTGTCTGAGCCTTCTTCCCATGGTCTCAGGCAGACGCCACTTGCTCTTCCTGATAGCTGGTCCGTAGCCATCTTTCCAGAGAGCTTTGGGGGAGGGATAATGGTGGTGAGAAAGGCATGTCAGCATTGTACGCCAGCCGGCAGACGAAGCGGACTCTCTGTGGCTACCATGAGCCTCTCGAGGAGAAATTAAGTGGCCACAGCTGGGAGAAGGGTTGGTCACATACTCCCACCTTGTTAACTACCACGAGGTTAGTTAACTGCCATAAGACTTTCTTCCTACTGTTAGGCAGAAACTCCTTTTTTTTCCTCTATCTCTCTCTTTTTTTTTTTTTTTTTTTGAGATGGAATCTGGCTGTGTCGCCCAGGCTGGAGTACAGTGGTACGATCTCAGTTCGCTGCAGCCTCTGCCTTCTGGGTTCAAGCGATTTCCTGCTTCAGCCTCCCGAGTAGTTGGGATTACAGGTGTGCCACCACGCCTGGTTAATTTTTTGTATTTTGGGGGTTTCACTATGTTGGCCAGGCTGGTCTCGAACTCTTGGCCTCAAGTGATCTGCCGGCCTCAGCCTCCGAAAGTGTTGGGATTACAGACGTGAGCCACTGCTCCTGGCCCCTCCAGTTAGGTGGAAACCCCTTCTAGGAAAACATTGCGTAACTGACACCCCTACCTTAGGTGTCCTGCCAGCAGCACCGATTGGGCAGGAGAATGCTCTTACAAATATTCTTTCCTGTAAGCAGCTATAGGCCGTAAGCTGGTTCCAGCCAGCTTACAGACTGCACAAAGGATCTTTGCATACTGTAGTTCACCTTCTGACATAAATGAGCAGAATTCCTCCTCATTTTAATATTAAAAGCCTGCCCCCAAGTGAACATGAAATATATGATACATACATGTTAACTCACTGTGCATGCTTTACTTTCTCCATAAATATTCATAGGCATTTCCCAAACCTGATAAATATGCATGTAAGACAGAGCCTGGAAGGCTGAAATGCCACTATTTTCTTCTCTTTGGAGAAGTGTTTTTGATTTTCCTGGAAGCTACGTTTCCCCAATCTGCAGGCTGTTATTCAGAAAATACATTTTCTTCCTTTTTCCTTCCTCCATTGATCTCATGGTCATTTGTTAACAGGTAGATGTAGTGGCTAAGAGTGTGAGCTCCTGTTCTCCTAGTTAAAATGAACCATTCCCCTTTGTTCTTTTCTTGTGTTTTGTGGTCTTGATTATACTACTTACGGTCTGTATTTCCCTATCTCCTTAGGTGGTGAGGTTTAGGAGTCCAAAGTTCTGTCTAATTGGCCTTTCCATCTCCTATAGGCTCAGCACATACCTGTTATAGATTGGGTGCTCCACAAGCATTTGATGGAATTGAAATAAAATGAAATAATGATGCTAAAAAGAAATGGGTGTTCAATGTGCGAAGCAGCACTGAATAATGGTTAAGAACTTAGGCTTTCCGGTAAGACCAGCGCAGTCTCCAGAATTTCCACACTGCATGGGTTTAGGAGGGGCTGTCTATGTGGGAGGGAGAACAAAGGCATTTGTCTTAAAGCTTTATTTGCATAGAAATCCTTTGTTTTGACTAAATCCAACAGCCTCCTGAAAGTAATTCTTAACACTATCTTTGCTACAGACGGCTAAGGATTAAAATAACCTCTCCAACTTAAGTTTCCACATATGCAAAATAGATAATAATAAAGTAATAATACGGACCCCATTCGCGTGTTGTGAGGATCACTGGGATAGTGTGTGTTAAGTATTCTTTGGTCTACCGCACTAAGTATTAAATAAAAAACTATTGTTATTATTACTATGATATTTGAAGTTGGTTGTATTCATAACATGTTAGAATGTTAGAAGGGAACTCAGAAACAGCAAAAACACAGGCTTTGGAGTCCACAGACCTAAGTGGAAATCCTGTCTCCACCCCTTCCTAGAAGGGTGACTCCGGGTATATTGCTCATCCAGTAACACCTTGGTATGTGAGAACCACCTGGACTTGCTAAAATCGTATTCCAGGGCCCCACCCTAGATATTCTGATTAAATTGTTTTATGGTGAGGCCCAGAGAACTGCATTTTACCAGTTTTCCAGGTGATTCGGATTCATGAACTCTATGAACCATAGTTTGTGAAATGTTGACTTAATCTCTTGAAGTCTCAGAGTTTTGTTTTGTTTTTCCCGTAAAATGGAGCAGCGATACCTGCTTCATGGTTTTGGATGGAAAATATCTGGCCCCAAATCTGGCTTATTGCAGGGAATCTGGCTTCCTGTGCTGAGAAGCTTTGGCTGTCTTCCTTCTAGATATGGTCTCTTCAACTATTTCATTCAACCATGTGCAGCCAGTGTCACAGAAGAGACCAAAGTCTGTGTTAGAAGTTGATAGAATTCAGGCAGCAAATCAAAGGCCAGCAAACATTAAAGAGTACAAAGTGTTTGTGAAATATATCAGATGTATTTTGCATAATATACCTCTGTAATAGAATGGGTTCCCCCTGCCCCTGCAAATCAGCCATGTATGGAAATAAAACTCTGATGAGCACATTTCCCTGCTTTCAAATGCCAGAAACCATGTGAACAGTGAACAAGGAAGGCCTGTACCATCACCATCACCATACAACAGTTTCATAACGAACTCTACAAATTTGACTTCTTGCCTGCCTCTGATCCTTTAATGGAATATTAGGAGAAAATTAACAGAGTCTGATGACCTCAGAGGACTTTTGAGGGGAAGGCTAAGTTCATGCTGGACTGAGTCAGCTACATAGAAAATGAAACTTCAGTTTGCCCACAGCCTGCTGCTTTTAAGGTTCTTGTTTGCTACACGTGTGCTCCATCCACCCATCCCTCTTAGCTGATGTTTGCTGCTGCTGTTGCTACAGAATGGGAACTTTGAAGCCCTGCTTCCTATAATAAGCTAGATGAGCTCATTTGTTAATGGTTTTCCTTCCTGTTATACTTTTCAGTATGTTAGGCTGCTATTTAACATTGAATTGTCACAATCTGTGGCATTATATAATGATATAATTTCTTTGCTGTGTAATTGGTAAAGAACTTTGTGATGATTCTGATGGGAGGGAGATAAAAACTATCAAGAAACATAAGGCTGTGAGTATATAAATGCAAAAATAGCCAATTCCATCAACTCTTCCCAGAATGAGTCGGGCAAAAAACATTAAGTTTCCTTTTTGGCTTTTTTTCTTCTGTGCAAGGAAAATATTTTAAACTGAATTTTCTCCCTTTTCATCCATTGTTTGTGGACACAGGATATAGAGCAGCAGGGGAGAAGCCAAAAAATTTGCTGAAAGCTGGTTCTGTTTAACAGATTACATTCAAATTTGTTTTTAAGAAGAACGAATTTGTAACGTTTTATTCAGGCACAGCAATGGCAATATAATCAGAGTGAAATCTGCCTTGAAGAAAGAATTTTTGTAATTATAAACTCCCAAATAAAGATTTGAAACAGAATCTGATTTGCCTATCGATGGGTAGCTTCTCTTAGTTTTAATTTGTCCATACGCTCACTCATTCATTCAACAAACACTGGCTGCTGCCCTCTGCGCTAGACACTGGGAAAAGGGAGGTAAAATAATTTGTGCCCTCTGAGAGGAGTGCTCCGATACTCCTCTTAGTAGCTCCCATGAAATCCCCAGTGTGCTCCATCAAAACATGTTTTCTATTTGATTGAAACTACTTATTCAACACACTTTTATTTATTTATTTTTTATTTCAGTAGCTTTAGGGGTACAAGTGATTTTTAATTACATGGATGAATTGCATAGTGGTGAAGTCTGAAAGTATAGTGCACCCATCACAGGAGTAGTGTATATTGCAACCAATATGTAGCTTTTTATCCCTCTCTGCTCTGAGTCTCAATGCCCATTATACTACTCTGTATGCCTTTGCATACCCAGAGCTTAGCTCCCACCTATAAGTGAGAACATACAGTGTTCCAACAAATATTTGTCAAGCAATTCCTCTGTGTGAAGCACAGGACTACATGGTCGCCGACTACCCCGTAGGGCTGTTGTGGGGATAAAGGAATAAGGATCAAAGTGCTTGGCACCACACCTGGGCCTAGAAGGTATTTAACAAGTGTCTGATGAGTGACTTCATAGCCAATAGGAAACCGTTGCTAGGAAGAGATTGCTAGTGACCCTGTGCTTGTGAACTTCAGGAGGAGGAGGTGATGGAGAAGGACCAAAGCTTCCAGCATCTTCTGGCAGCAGTAATTCTGCACCTTTCCTGTAGTCACACTTTTTGAACTTCTGGTCTACCTACTTTTGCTTAGGTTTCTCTTTTTGGCCTCAGCCACTTTGTGACTCCCTTCTTTCCTCCCTCCCTCCCTCCTTTCTCTTTCTTTCTATCATTTTCATTGTGCACAGACTGTGTTCATATAACTTAAGCAATATTTTATCCCACCAAATGTGTTCAAGGTGATAGAAGATTTGGCTGCTCAGGAGGACCCATCAGGAGTCCCAAATCATTGACCTGTATGAGCCAGGACAGTGGGCCAGGCTCAGTCCATACAGGTTGGGCCAACCTGAGGGTGACAAGAATGGCGTCTTTATTATAATTTGAAGTATATAGGTACACACACATGCCTTGCTGTACATTTCTACACATAAATCTTATTCAAAGGAGGTTTTGATATTTCAAATTATGGAACAAAAATGCAGATTCTTCTGATAGGAATCTGAGAATATAGAATGAGTGAATGGAATATGTGGAGTGAAAGAAATGAGGGGTTACTGATTCTTAGAAGAAAAATACATTCCTCAGCACTCATTAGGATATTTTAATTATATAGGATTATGGATGAAGGATATGATATATCTTCTGCAACTTAACGAAAACTGTAAAAAGAAAAGGGCCTTGTTTATTGCTTTTTTTTTTTTTTTTTTTTTTTTGAGACGGAGTCTGGCTCTTGTCGCCCAGGCTGGAGTGCAGTGGCCGGATCTCAGCTCACTGCAAGCTCCGCCTCCCGGGTTTACGCCATTCTCCTGCCTCAGCCTCCTGAGTAGCTGGGACTACAGGCGCCCGCCACTTCGACCGGCTCGTTTTTTGTATTTTTTAGTAGAGACGGGGTTTCACTATGTTAGCCAGGATGGTCTCGATCTCCTGACCTCGTGATCCGCCCGTCTCGGCCTCCCAAAGTGCTGGGATTTGCTTTTTAAAGAATTAATCCTTAAGCACATCTTTTGTCCTTGGCCTGAGGGCAGTCAGTGTCTCTCACAGGTCTGAGGACCGTGTTGGCTTTTGCTCTCCATAAACCCTCACGGCCTCAGCCAGTGCCTGGTGCCCAAAAAGTAACCAATATCCATCTATGGATGTAAACTACTCAGGAGTGTAGAAGTGACTTTGAAATACGGCATTCTGTAGCTCAAATTCTCTAAATAGAATTCTTGACCAAATGATAAAATAAAAAGTCAAAGAACACACAGATAGCAAAGCAGAACAAGCATTAAGACGTAACTTCCCAAATGAGATTTTAAACCATTAATGTGAATGACAGTAGCATATTTTGGTTTTAGGTAATAATTGTTTGAGGAATTCAGCATTGACAGGGTGACACTCCCAGGGGTCAGGGCTGGCTGCTATTATGATGGTCTAGAACAAGCTCGTCCAACTTATGGTCCACGGGCTGCATGCAGCCCAGGATGGCTTCCAATGCAATCCAACACAAATTCATAACTGTTTTTAAACATTATGAGATTTTTTTTTTTTTTTTTTGAGACGGAGTCTCACTCTGTTGCCTAGGCTGGAGTGCAGTGGCATGATCTCGGCTTACTGCAACCTCCACCTCCCAGGTTCAGGCGATCCTCCTGCCTCAGCCTCCCAAGTAGCTGGGATTACAGGCACACACCACCATGCCCAGCTAATTTTTGTATTTTTAGTAGAGATGGGGTTTTCCACGTTAGCCAGGCTAGTCTTGAAATCCTGATCTCAGGTGATCCACTTGCCTCAGCCTCCCAAAGTACTGAGATTACAGGCATGAGCCACCATGCCCAGCCAGCATTATGAGATTTTCTTATGATTTTTTTTTAAGCTCATCTGCTATTATTAGTGTTAGTGTATTTTATGTATGGCCCAACAAAATTCTTCTTCCAATGTGGCCCAGGGATGCCAAAAGATTGGACACCCCTGGTCTAGACATTCACTGTAATAAGTGGGTTCAGTCTTTTGACTGGGAAATTGGGAAAAAATAATTTGTAAGGGAGCTATGAGGAAAACAAAATAAAACAAAATAAACCCTGACTTTGGCTTACTGAGAATAATTTTCTAGTCTTAGCATCAGCAAATTAAATTATCATACTCAAGCGATTTGAGTAATCCCTGGATATATGGAATCCAAATAGGTGAACTCAGCAGCGTTAGTTTACGAATGAACTCGAATCACTATCTAGGTCTGATTAATTAGATGACAATCAAATTTTAAATCAGATCAAATTATGCATGAATGAAAAAGAAGTTGATTGAATAGCTCACCTAAAGGCATAGTCACATTCTAGGGACCAGAAATAAATTTAATTAAGCCTAAAGGAAATCAGGATATGAAAACATTTTCTTTTGAATTTTTTTTTTTTTTGAGCCAGAGTCTCACTCTATTGGCTGGAGTGCAGTGTCATGATCTCAGCTCACTGCAACCTCCGTCTCCCGAGTTCAAGCAATTCTCCTGCCTCAGCCTCCTGAGTAGCTGGGACTACAGGCACCCGCCACCATGCCCAGCTAATTTTTGTATTTTTAGTAAAGACAGGGTTTCACCATGTTGGCCAGGCTGGTCTCGAACTCCTGACCTCAGCTGAAATGGAAAATAAAAATCTCAGTCAGTGATTTATTGGATTCCATCCATAAACTGTTGATAAAAGCTAACATGAATTTTGTCTGATTCGGTTTTCTTTCTACCTACTACATAGCATTTTTCATAATATTATGCTATAATATTATTTTTCATAATATTATGCTATAATATTATTTTTCATAATATTATGCTATTAATAGAGGATTCCTAACCAGTAGTTTCTTGTGTTGAGGATCCTGACTTCAGATAGCAGGGAAGTTTGTCTTGGGGAACTGATCTGTAAACCATTAATATGAATGACAATAGCATATTTTGGTTTTAGGTAATAATTGTTTGAGGAATTCAGGGAAGTGTATCTGTAAGCAGGTGGCTGAATTGGACACAACTGAAAGATGTGGTTCTCAAATTTGCTATGGCTAATTACAATAGTTTTTGGAACACAAGGACAATTATTTCTTGGCATCTGGTGCTTGCATCGTTGTATAAACAGGCCACCTAGAGACCAACCAAATCTTTTCTTTGTATCTATTGAAGCATGCATGCATGCACATGGCTATTGTCTCTGGTGCCAGTGGACCCAAACACAAGAATATTCCTCCTGCATCTTGCCAAGATTTTTAATGGAACTACAGTACTTACAAAATAAGACTATATAAGGCAGCTGTGCCTTATGTTGTGTTAACTCTTAAAAATTTAGTGTCAATCTCTAGTGCTTTCCTTTGGGGCTAGTTACTGTTGAAATGTACAGTACTCATGGACAGAGGTAAAAGTGTCCAGGGCATCTTTCTCTAGAGGGTACAACTCTGGACTGTCAAACTTGAGTCCAGAGTCTTGAGTGCAACAGTCATCACGATTGACCTGTCCTCATCTCTTCCCCTAACCGTGCTGAGAGAGTCTCTGCTTGAGATTTCACGAGGACAATAGAATTCGTTGAGGATGATTAAAATCATGTTATAGATTAGAATGAACACTATACGGTTATTTTACAGATAACTCTAGTATGTGTCTGTGAAATATAGTCCCTCAATGTGGGGGCCTTATGGAGCCCAGTTTCAAAATTTTTAGATTTTTAACTTTTGGGGGATAATAGAGCTAGCAGCTTCTCTGTATGGGCAAGAATGGAGGTTCCCTTGGAGCTTATCTTTTTTTTAAAATTCTGCTAAAATAGACATAAAATAAAAGTTACCATTTTGACCATTGTTGAATGCACAATTTAGTGGCATTAAGTGCATTCATCATGTTGTGCCACCATCACCACCATCGATTTCCAGAACTTTCATCATTCCAAACCAAAGGTCTGTACTTACTAAATGCTAATGTCCCATTTCCTATCCTCTTCCCTCAGGCCCTGGTAACCACCATTCTATTTTCTGTCTTTATGAATTTGACTACTCTAGGTACTTCATGTAATAGAATTATATAATATTTACCCTTTTGTGTCTCATTTATTTCACATAGCATAATGTCCTCAAGGTTCATCCATGTTACAACATGTGTCAAAATTCCCTTCCCTTTAAGGCAGGAATAACAGTTGCATAGTGAGTATGTGCCGAATCCTGTGTATCCATTAATCCATTGACAGACACTTGGGTTACTTCTGCCTCTTGGCTATTGTGAATATAACACTGCTGGGAACATGGATGGACAAGCATCTCTTCCAGACCCTGCTTTCAATTCCTTTGTGTATATATCTAGAAGTGGAATGACTGGATCATAGATAATTCTATGTTTGAGGATGTGCCATACTGTTTTCTACAGTGGCTGTGGCATTGTATATTTGGAGCATATCTTTTTTTTTTTTTTTTTTTTTGAGATGGAGCTTCGCTCTGTCACCCAGGCTGGAGTACAGTGGCACAATCTCAGCTCACTGCAACCTCCTCCTCCCGGGTTCAAGTGATTCTCGTGCCTCAGCCTCCCAAGTAGCTGGGATTATAGGAGTGCGCCACCACACCTGGCTAATTTTTTGTATTTTTAAGATGGAGTTTCACCATGTTGATCAGGCTGGTCTCGAACTCCTGACCTCAAATGATCTGCCTGCCTTGGCCTCCCAAAGTGCTGGGATTATAGGCATGAGTGACTGCGCCCAGCCTGTAGTATATCTTTTGTGATGCAACCTCTTTTTTGTTATAAAACTGTGAGGCAAGCAGGCCTTCTGCCCTGGGGAGAAGTCACTGGACATTTCATTGATCTCAGCAGTGCCTTTTCTCTGGTTTTCAGTCCAGGGATGAATTGCCATGGGAAGTTCAGGCTTCGTCAATGTGAAGGGATCTATATCTCAGTCCCTGTCAAGTTGGTAGCACATCAGTGCATTGCTATTTGTGTCATCCATTGGTGTTTTCATAAACAGTTAGTCGCCCCACTGGAGAGAAGGGGGAACATCACGACACTGCCTGCTCTACCCCATGAAACCCCCTCTGTGGCCATGGAACCCCAGAGAATAACTGTTAAATGTTCTTGCCTCTCTTCCTGTGGGTATAAAAGAGCTGGCATAATAAACATAAACATAATAAACATTTTCTTAATAGAAAATAGTACACCAACATCAATTTCATTTCAGTGGAAGAAACACTTTGCCACTCATGGCAGCAATGCTTTGGCTATGGAAAATAATAGGATGCCTCACACTGTATCCGGAATCCTGTTAAAACAAAGGATGCCACTGCGGAGAAAACATTAGGGAAGAGATTTCTATTCATATGTAGATCTTCTTTTAAAATTGAGAACCATTTTATCTTTCTTAAATGAAGTTTCCCATCACCCGCCAACCCTTGCACAGCCCCTAGAGTCCCATAATGTAGTTTTCTACATGAGTGATTAGTTTCTTTGTCTATGCAGATTTTGGGGGATTGTCATTTTCTGCCTAAGAAATAAAAGAAAATTTGACTTAGAAGATTAAAAACACATTCTTGCCTCTTTAATTACAAAGATTAAAAGCACTGGGCCTCATCCGAACAATAAACTTAGAGTATAAAATACATGTTTGTTCTGATGGTTAGTGAGGTTGAGAGAGCACATTTCATCTGCTCCAAACCTCACTGAAGAGAGCCTTGCAGGGGCTGGGCACTGACACCCACACATGCCACATGCCCTGTGTTGTCTACTGCGTGTGCAGGGACAATGACGCTTAACTCTACAGCCAGCCACTCATAAACGTCAAGAGGCACTTGGCTTGAGCTATTTAAGGGATACAAATATAAAACAGTAAACCTATTTTTTGGTGTTTGTGTTTGTGTTTCATTGTCCTCAGATGAACAAGAAAACACTTCTTTTCCACAGGTCTTGGCAAATGAAATGATCAAGAAAGAAAATGTGTCCCCCATGTGATCAAAAGCAGGGGAAACTGCTAGCTAAATTTAAGATGCTGTATAGCGTAACAACACTAAAAATAGTTCTTTATCAGTCCAATTGCCCTGGATCATTGAGGATCTCTGTATAGTTATTGAATTATCTAGGTTCTGGAGACGGTTAATTTTATGTGTCGCCTTAGAGGGTACTTTTGAATGAGATTAGCATTTAATTCAGTGAACTTTAGGTCCAGCAGATTGCCCTCCACAGTGGGGGTGGGCCTCATTCAACCGGCTACAGTCCTGAATAGAACAAGACCTGCCTCTCCCAGAGAGAGGGACTTCTCCAGCAGGCTGCCTTTGGACTCCATGTGCACCGCAGCTCTCCTGGGTCTCCAGTGCTGCTGCCCACACTGCAGATGGCGGGCTTGTCAGCTCCCACAATTACATGAGCCAATTCCTTGTAATAAATTTCTCTCTCTCTGGCTTACTGTGTGTGTGTGTGTGTGTGTGTTGTGTTTGTTAATGTGTGTGTGCACATGTGTGTGTCTGTGTGTTTCTGTGTGTGTTGTGAGGTGTGTCTGTGTGTGTGTGTACGTGTGTTTGTGTGTGGTGTGTGTGTATCTGTGTGTTGTGTGTGTGTATGTGTGTCTGTGTGTGTGTTGTGTATGTGTGTCTGTGTGTTTGTGTGTATGGTGTGTGTATCTGTATGTGTTGTGTGTTTCTGTGAGTGTGTGTTGTGTGTGTGCGTATGTGTGTGTCTGTGTGTTGTGTGTGTGTGTGTGTGCGTGTGTGTATGCGTGTGTATGCACACACATATACATCCCATTGGTTCTGTTTCTCTGGAGATGCGTGACTAATAGAGCTCCTTTCCTAGATTTACATTTCTTCGCTGAATTCATGCATTTTGTAAGGTGGACTCAGATTAGTGTTTTGCTTTCTTTTTTCTTTAGTGGGAAATTAAGACAATTTATTCTATATAGCTATTAAAAAATAGATGTCATCTTCTATTTCAGTTGGGCTTCCAGTGAGAAAGGGAATTCTACTCAAAAGAGTTTAACCCAAAGTGACTATTTACAGAAGTGTAGGCAGAATGAAGGGAATTCACCAGGCAAGATCCTCAAGGAACTAGCACCAACAGGAAGCTGTTACCACCTGGAGGCCTGAAGCAGCGAGGAGAAAAAACCATTTGATCAGCGCCCAGGAGGGCTGGAGTTCTGGAGGGACCACCCGGCAGGGGCTGTCACTGAAGAAGGAGGTAACCATAGTCAGCATGTGCCTGAAACAACGAGCAGTGGGAGAAACAGCTTGATCGTTTTCTCATCCCATGCTCTGACCTCCCATTGGCTGAACCCAACCAGATGTCATGGCCAAGAGCGGGAAGTTGCTGGGCAGAGAGGCCAGCCTCCTGGGCACACAGTACACCAGAAGGACTGGATCTGTGTATGATAACACAATAGCTGGCACTTATGAGAGAAGCCCCAGAGATTTTGCTAGGCACTAAGAATAGTCACCCTTCACCTCCAATGAACCTCCCCAGCTTTGAAGACTGTGTGGACACAGAGCCTGGATGACACTTGCTGCCCTGCCCATGTGACTGACACGGCTTCCTCTCGCTCCATCCCCACCGCCAAGCAGCAGACGAACAGCACCAGGCTGGCCAGGACCTCCTAGGCCATCACAGCCCTGTGACTACTGGACATCTTTTTATCTGTCACTTTATTTCAAGGTGGTGACACATATAGCCATGTGGAAGCCGAACGAAAACCTCTCTGAAGTGATTTTGAAGGATGCCAAAATTGATAAAAATCAGTCAACTTTTCGTAAAACTTTTAGGAAGAATGCATGTAAGTAAAAATTCCAGTATTCTAGTCAAACAATGAAGCTCACTTTATTTGTCAAAAGAGTCTCCCACAGTAGCCATCTAGTGTTTTTAGAATGATTTGTATCAGGGTGGTCCAGTAGGTCTACAGCTGGATGACCTGGAAAACCAATTTTAGAAGAACAGAACAGATACAGGAGGCAAGAAGAAGAAACGGTGGTGAGGCCACAGGGTGAGGGGAGTGAGGGGCCTTGGCCCACATTTAAGGAGGCGCTCACTTTCAGGGTTGTGCAAGTGTAGAGTTGGCACTGAGAGTCCATGCCTCCTTACATTTTGCACCCTAGGTGTGGATACCTCCCCTGCCTCTCCCTGGTCCTGCCCCTGCTGATTTGTCCTCTTTTAAAGAAAGCACCACCCAACACTGTGCACCAGTGCATCCTTTCTCAATCCTGGAAGGCTGCCCTTTTAGAGAGGCTTCCATGTGATTTCACTCACCGATGTAAAATAAACTCTTATAAAGAAATGAATTTTCTAGAACAGCCATGGATGATGAGATGGGATAGACAGGCATCCGGCCTGTTGGCAGAGCATGGGGGAAGAGCTAGAAAAGGCATCCAAAAGTTGAGTCTGATCCTGATGCACGAAGCATTTAACTGTGAACAAAGCAAGCAGCCGGGTTGAGCAAGTGCAAAGGAGCGAAATCCTGATTCTTTACAAAGAAACACCACTATTAGAAATGCTTCCATTCATGTATTCTTTTGGGTAAAAGCATCTCTTTGTTTAAAAAAAGACACTCCTTACGTTGCAGGACGGTGGATGGTACAGTTAAATTGTTAACTTTATCTGATGAGTTAGTTGTCGAGGTCATTTTCTGTAAAAGAGGTGGTGGGAACTGGTGAAGCTACACTCCATAGTCTTCACAATATTTTTTCCCTAAGTCAAGCCCTGAATGCCAGTGGCCCCAACTCTGAGTTTGTGGATCGAGGGTGAGATCCGGTTGGCCTAGCTCATTGCGCAACGTAGGATTCCATTTGTAGAGCTCAGAGAGGCTGAAGAAACTGTGAAGGAATATTGAGATTAAACAATGCTGAATGTATCTATTCAGTCTCATGGTTATTCCCAGTCACACGGTACAAATAATGTACTGGAAAGATGTTTGCAAAGACATTTCTACGACAGTTGCTAAATGTTGGCTTTCTGACTTCAGTCTTTTGATCCATTCTCACAGATTTTTAGGTAGTTGGTCTTGCACACATGATGGTTAGATGGATTGCTCCTTCACTTACACAGAAATACGTGGTCCTTACAGTTGGGCAACAGATGGCTGAAGTTGACAAAACCGCTAAGAAAACATAATCAATGTGTTAAAACAAAGTTCACTGCTAACGTTGAACCCTTTCTTTCATGTTTTGATTCATAAGGTAACAGTGCTCTAATCTGGAAAAAGAAAACACCGAAAATCATTTAAAAAGCCCTAATGTCCCATTTAGCTGTTCAGAGCAGTTTCTGTTTTTGGATTAAAAGGAGGTAAGTCATGCTTACTTCTGAGGAAGTGGTTACATGTGCAACCCTGAGGAAAAAAAATCACCAATGTGAATGGCATCACACTGCATCATTGTGAAGAAAATAGAATTTTTTAAATAAAGTCTTGTGGTCAAAAATTTGTTAGACAAAATGGTATTAATGAAGAGTGTGGAAAAGAATTGAGAAGTAACTATGTTTTACATGAAAATTATTCAGTTACTTAGGCAAGCAAATCTCTCAACTTCCATATGACATTCTCCAAATGTAAAGGGAAAATTTACATTCGTATGTCTGCTGACATTATATGTGTGTGTGTGTGTGTCTGTGTGTGTCTGTGTATATAAGGAAGCAGCATGGAGAAGAAAACAGTTCTGGGTAAATGAAATGATTAATACAAAATTATATATATATATATATATACACACACATATCAGATACCACTCTCCTGCTGAATTACAATGTCTCAGGAATTATAGAAATAGAAAATCTAGGTAGCAAATCTAGGTACAAAATAATTTCCTGACATGGACATCACTGCCAATTCATTTGCTTATTTACATTTAATTAATTGAAGTAAGTCTTTGAAAAAAAGTTCTAAAAAGCCCTTTGTTCTGTGCCCACATCCATCTGAGTCTGCAATGGGATGGTCCAAAGGCCCCGGGTGAGATGACCCTGCTGTGGTTCACAGGAGCACACACACATGTCTGTCATCGTCTCTGTTCGACAGCTTCCCCGGGTCCCCTATGACTGCAAGTGTTTCTACCATGATAGAGAAGGTGCAGAGCAGGGCATGTTGCGACCTCAGAGTCCTGACTGGGAGGCACGGGGCAGCACTAGCAATGCCTGCGGGAAGGTACCTCAGGCCTCCGTGGCAGGCTGTGTTTTCAGAAATTGAATTGTGACAGCATTTACCTGGGAATTCCAAGGGAGGAAAGGATCACATCACCTGTGGGCTTCCTTAACATGAAAGTGACCCTCACCATCCAGAGTAAGGAAATAGAAGGCCACCAGAAAGTGACACAGAAGTGTGACAATGAGGGAGCGGAAAGCAATGAAAATAAATCCAGAGAAACCGAAATTCTTCCATATGGCATCCAGTCTTTCTAAAAGTGTAAAGATCCTGTAATTTCAGTGTCATCTGTAAATAACCCTCAGGTCCTTAAAGATCATACACGAGTCAGTGTCGTGAACTGTGGTCCATGTTTCTCTTATTTTTTCTTGTCTTCTAATAATAGCTTTAAGTAACTCTGAAACATCTTTACTGAGAAGGAGAGCACCGTGACCTTAATTTGAATCATTTAAGTATATCATAAGGCAGCTATGCTATTTAGGTCATATGAGATAATTTCCTACGATACAGCAATGATAACAGTGACATGCATTGAATGCTTAATCCATGTCAGACAGTCCTATGTGCACCAATTATGTTAACTAGTTTAATTAAAGAGAAGGAACAGGCATCATAGAAAATACAAGTTTTACTGTTGGCAAAGTTTATGTTTATCTTATTAGATTTAATAATTCCAGAGGCAGGGCATGGTGGCTCACACCTGTAATCCCAGCACTTTGGGAGGCCAAGGCGGGCGGATGACGAGGTCAGAAGTTTGAGACCATCCTGGCTAACATGGTAAAACGCCATCTCTACCAAAAATACAAAAATTAGCCTGGCGTGGTGGCAGGTACCTGTAGTCCCAGCTACTCGGGAGCGTGAGGCAGGAGAATGGCGTGAACCCAGGAGGCGAAGCTTGCAGTGAGCCAAGATTGCGCCACTGCACTCCAGCCTGGGTGACAGAGTGAGACTCCATCTCAAAAAAAAAAAAAAAAAAAACATTCCAGATAAAATAATAAGGTAAACATAAACTATTCATAGTCCCATAGATCACAGGTGACACAAAGGAGTAAGACATTTGTAATGTCTAAACCTGACCAGAGATTAATATCTAGAATATACCAAGGAGCTTGCTGTCACATATCAACAACAACAAGATACCCCACCAGAAAAATGGTCATTGTAAAGGAGAGGCAGTTTACAGAAAACACTCTGTGTGAATAAACATATGAAGAGATACTCAAAAGCGTTATTAATAAGAGCAATGCAATTCAGTGATGAAATATCCCTTCATACCCATTAACTTGGTCATAGTCAGAGAGCTGGCTGATGCCTCCTGTCGGAAAGGGTGTGAGATTTGGCACCCTTTTGCCTGCTGGTGAGAGAGTAGACTGGGACAGACATCTGGGAGGTAGTGACACCACTCAGTCCGGCTAAGTGGAGCCATTCCACCCTAGGGTGCTCCTTGGGATATTCTCACCATAGGCTCATAAGGGAACATGTGCAAGGGTGTTGGCTGCAAGCTGTCGGTGGCAACAGGTCGTGGAGGCAATCTAATGTCCACCATCAGGTTTGGTAGAAGGTGAGGGGTGAGCAACCATGGAAAACCAAGCCATGGTTAGAAGTAATAGATTCAATTTCCATATAGCAACATGGATCGACCTTAAAATTATAGTGCTGCCTCAAAAGCAGTAAGAAGCAGTTTGAGATATGTATCATATTTCCATTTGTATAAATTAAAAATAAATCTACACAAAACAACAAATGCACATTTCAAAGGAATTCATGCCCAGAATTTTTTAAAGCACACTGGAATGTTTGATGAGGGGAGGGGAAAGGGACTGGTTGCAAGGATAAAAAGGAATAAACAAGTAGGTAAAACAAAAGGGAAAAATACCTGTGGTGTCTCAACTTAATTCCATTCAATAAACATTTCTTAAGGCTCCACTATTTCCAGACACTTTATTTGAATATGTTCTTTCCGGTGGTATATGAGCCTAATTTGATTTATGAACACAAGATAATGAGACTTTATAACTTTAGATAGAACAGAGAGAAAAATAAAAATTAATTACTGGAGAAAAGTATTTTCTAAGTGCTTAGATGATAGGATAAACTGATATATAATAAATGAGATTCTATCTTCAATGTAGCTTTTATCTAATGTGATGCTGGAAACCATTAAAAACCAAGAAATATAATTAAAAATAAGCTGTAACATAAAATAATGTGATGGATTTGGAGAAGATTAAATGTTATTTAAATTATTTGTACACTTAACCTTCTACGGAAAATAAAACTTTAGAGGTATCCTTAGATATTTCTGTTTATTAGTCCCTAGTTACTATGAACTCCACATGTTCTAATAAAACTAATTATTAGGCCCTCCCGCGCCCAAATCACTCATTAAACAAATATTTATTAAACCCCTACCATATGCCAGATACTGGGCCTTAATGACAATTTTACACCATAGCTTCCAAATTCATATGTTTACCTGAGACTTCTTTGAATTCCAAACTCATAGCACAGTTATTACTGTTTGACTGTCTCAAAGGTATCACAAACCCAACACCTGCAAAACGAAACTCATGATTCATTCCATGTAACTACTGTTCTTCTTTCCGTTGTCTTCTCTGACAATGCCCCACTATTCATTCATCTACTTGGCACAAGTCAAACACTAAGTGGTCATCTTTGGCATCTCTGTCTGCCACTTCTATTAGCCAGTCACTTCCCAAACTCTTGTTGGTTTTTTTTTTATATATATTTCTTAAATTTATCACTTTCTCCTATCTTTAGCCACCATCCCACTTGGAGCTACTGTCATTATCTCTTCTTTCTTTCTCTGTCTCTTTTTTTTTTTTAGGACAGTCTTGCTCTGTCGCCCAGACTGGAGTGCAGTGGCATGATCTTGGCTCACTGCAACCTCCACCTCCCTGGCTCAAGTGATCCTCATGCCTCAGCCTCCTGAGTAGCTGGGATTACAGGTGCGTGCCACCATGCCTGGCTGATTCTTTTGTATTTTTAGTAGAGATGGAGTTTCACCATGATGGTCAGGCTGGTGTTGAACTTCTGACCTCAAGCAATTCACCTGCGTCGGGCTCTGAAAGTGCTGGAATAATAGGCATGAGCCACTGTGCCCGGCCATCTATTTCTTGACAGGACTGTCTGGTTTGCCCATCTGTTCTCCTCATTCTCTACACTGAAGTCAACTCTGTTCATGCCATTCCTTGTTCCTCTTCCCCCCTTAAAAATCAATGTCTCTTAAGTTGAAGAAAAATATCTTTAAGGTGGCCAGTGATGCATCCACGGTATGCTCCTCCCCATCTTCCTAGCATAATCTCATTCCACTTCTCTCTCATTTTCTTTGCCCTTCCACACTGGCCTGTGAGTCTCCTGTATGTATCATACTGCCTCCTACCACAGGATCTTTGCGTATGCTATTTTCCTAGCATCATCAAGATGCTCTCTCTCTCTTCTGCCTTTTTATCTCTTTTTTTTTTTTTGCATAGTTAATCCATTTGCTCATAAATATTTATTGAGGACCTACTACATGCCAGGCACTGATGTAGGTGCTAGAGATTCAGTGATGAAATAAAGTCTCTTCATTCTTGGAGGTTTCACTTTGGTGGGGTGATCTTAGACTCTGGTGGATTAACTCGGATTCAGCTCAACATTCCAGTTTCGGGTGAGTTCGATCCCCCAAACTAGATCAGATGTCCTTGTTGCAAGTTCTTAGACCCCATGTGCTCCTTCCTAGTACTTATCACGGCTTGAACTTATTCATTTACTTGAGGGTTGATCTGAATGTCTGACTCACCCTTGGTCGGTAGGTTTCACTAGGGCACAGGCGCTTCTGGGTTTGCTCATCACAGTATCCTCGGGCCTGTCATGGTGCCAGGTGCATAGATGTTTGATATAGTAAATATTTATAGATTGAATGAAATGTAAATAGAAAAATGGCCACTGCCCTGAGGCTATCCAGGGAAGATGACGGATGGATACACAAATGGCACGTCAGAGGAATGATGCTCAGAAGTGCTGTGTACACGAAAGCTGGAACAACACGTAAGGGCCCTTGTTTCTTTCTTTGTTTTTTGAAACAGGAAGACAAATACATTTATATGCCGAGAGTGAACAACCAGTGGAGAGACAAAACAGATACAAGAGGGAAAGACAGTGCTGGGGGCAGCTTCCCTGGAGAGAGGGCGAGGAAGAGGTCTAGGGCCCTGTGGAGGGGCAGCTGTGTGGCTGGCAATGGGCGAGGAGCTCTGCCTGGTGGCTTTGATGCCTTTGTGGAGTCTTAGGCTAGATCTTGACTGCCCAGGACGGTAGCTGCTCACCATATTTGACTACTGAGCACTTTAAATGTGGCCAGTTGGCAGGAGACGCGCTCTAGGTGCAAAATGCACATCCTGTTTTAAAGACTTGTACAAAAATGTCATATGTTGCATTAATAATTGTATGTATTAGTTACTTGTTGAAGTGATGATGCAATCTATTTTCATTTTTCCAGGCAGTGAATTATGTTCTATCAAGTTACCATGAACACTGAATTAGTGAATACTTACCCATCACTCCAAGAGGAAATACAAGGCTAGGTTCCTACAGCAAGCCTCTGTCACAACATTTTCATCAACTGATCAATATGTAACCTTGTTTTTCATGTTTCTGTTTAAAGACACCTTATTTAATCTATCTTGTTGATTTATTAACATTGAACTCACAGCCAACAGTACTGTAACTCATGCCTGAATGAAGCTTTTCCAACATATGTATTTTCTCCATAAGGTACATCACAGCCTTCTTGTGCTTAGGAACCTTCACAGCTTAGGAATCCCGGACAGCACTTCAGTATTATGCTAAAAGACTAAAAAGGAGCACAAAACTCTAAAAAGGACGCTTGCTTATAGCATAAGAGTTGAAACAAGAAGCAGAGCGCCGCCTTGCTGGACCTCAGCTGGGAGCATGCATGTTGGGCGACTCAAGCTTTTCACCACTCTGCATGTCAGCAAATGAACACAAAAATGATGCAGGTATTGATTCTGGGGCTACAAATAAATTTTTTGAGTAGATGAATTTGCAAATACAGAATCAGTGGACAATGAATATTGACTGTACCTTGGGTTAAATAGAACATATAAGAAGTAATTTCACTTGTTTCTTTTTACATTTTAAAAATTCAGCTACTAGTAAATTTCAAGTTATATATGTGGCTCACTTTCTATTCCTACTGGACTGCCCTGGTCTAGATTATTATTGAGGGAGAGAATCAGAAATGGATCAGACAGTCTTAAAGGGAATGAGGAGGGCAGTACTCCCTTAGACCGGAACACGCAAGTGCTTGCTTGGACCTGGCAACACTTCAATGCCCTTTGAAGCAACTTCCTCAAAAATGTCTAAGGCCACCCTTCTGGTGCCTGGGAACAGCCGAGGCTGCAGTGTTCTCTGGGTGGGGCTCATGAGACCTGATTGGACTCTTATGGGTTCCATGGTTCTCCCCTTTGGGGCACTCTCCAAAACTCAATCCCATTCCGCACACAAGGGATTCGCCAGATGACCAAGGAGCTCGGAGACTCACACCCATGGGGCTCTACTGGGGTACTATAGGAGAGCAGCCCCTCAGGTGAATCTCCTCTGCTGTCTGCCATGATATTTTTTTCTTGTATCATGTGGGATTGGGCCACCAGAATGATGCTAATTTGAGGTGACTCATTCACATTGGACCCAGGATCATGACTCTTCACAAGTACTGATTGGACGAGAAATGAGTACAAATAAGTAAGTGCCTTTTCTCTACCCATTGTTCTAAGCCTTCACTGATAAATCACCGTACCTCACGTGAGCCCATGCATTTTATAAGACACGAAAAATCTCATTGTTTATATAGACAGGCTCCCTGAAAAAAAACGTAGTTGTCTGCTAGGCAGCCTTGGGGGAAGATGTGGAACAGCCATGGTGGGGGATAGAGGTAACTGGTCTGATAAGCACAAAGGACTGCAAGCAAGGTGGATGGGTTAGAGACAGAAACTGGGGCTCTGGCTGGATTTACAGAACTTTAGAACATTCGAGAATTAGGGAAGTCAGGGAAAACGTATTCTTATCCTACAAACTATCCTCTAAACTTCAAGTCAATTAATAACTGACTCCCAAGTCTAGCTCATTGCCCTGGGCCAAGGTCGTTTCAGCTTTGCTCCTAGAATCCTTCCGGACACTTCTGGAGTGAGAAGAGGCTGGGGTCTGTGCTCTGCCCATTCCTTCAGGTGTTTTTTAGTGGTTCAGGAATTAATAGATAAGGTTCCTTTTGAGAAAAAGGAGTCTTCACCTAAAATCAAGTCTGAAAGGCATTGCCCTTGATCCTGTAAATAAAAATTGAGGACGCTGATGAGAGAAGGACTCCCAGGAGGGCTAGGGCTGGAGGTAGCAGTGTTGTTGTATTGAGCCCAGCAAGATGCCTCTTCTGGGGCATGCTGGCCCAGATTTAGAATGATCTCTGAATTAGGTGACTATCTCAAGTGTTTCCTACATGGGAAAGCACTTTAGGTTTAAAGTGTTCTAGATTCTCACTCACATTAAATTCTTGGAGATTCCCTCTTAATGTTGCTAGATGAATATTTTATAGATGTGAGACTATTGTATGCAGGAGATGGTATTTATATCAGATTTGATGAGCAAAAAAGAAAATTAAAATATGAAATTATCTGTTTTCCTTAGATGGCTACTTTAAAATGCAGATCAATATGTTCTTCCAGTTTCTCGAGATTATTTCTTCTCTTGGACACATCTGTTCTTTCTTACCTCATTCCTTTTTTGTTTTGCAATATAACACAATTTAAGGCAATGCACTTGGAATCTAAGCTGCTAGAATTTTTGTATATACAGAGTAATTATCTTCATAGTTTTTATTCTTTTTTTTTGGGTGTTTGTAGAAAAATATTTTTATTAAAATGAGTTTTAAATTTCTTTATATTTTTATTTCAGTTAGTGGCTTTCCAAAGCAATTGCCCAAATAGTGGATGTGACAGAGTATATACTGTAAAAAATGTTTTATTTCTTATCAGGTTTAAAGTAAATATCTCTATTGTCTTATTAGGTACAATTATGTTCTTTCTTGTACTACAGGAAATTCCTCTCTCTACTGCACATAATTTTATGTACAGGCATCTTTGGAAACTGTCATTTGATACCTTTTAAAGCAAACTCACTTATCCTTGCTGAATTATTATTATTTAATATATACATCACAGCCTTGATTTCTTGGTGCCTATTTTCTAGGGAGACATAAAACAAATGTGACTCATACTCACCTTATTTGAACACATTATCTTTAAAACTCACATTAAAATTAGTTTTGCCCCTTTTTTCATGAACTATGATTATTCTAAAATTCAACTTGCCTCCTCTTGCCTTCGATGCTTCAGCCACTCCTGTTGATAGAATGCTCCCACCAAATGCAGTAAGAATAAGTTGCTCATTAATGCACACAGCACTATCAGTTTTTTCCATACTGATACTCTATATTCTCTTTGTAACATGGTCTGATGTCTGATTAAGTTTCTGGTCAACTTTCTCTCTTCAGCAGATGTTTTCATGAGGCTGCCTGTGATGACTCCTATGGCTTTCCCTATGAGGTTTTGGTTAATTCCAAAGCTATTGGTACACATAAATGGCTTACATTTTTTTTTTTTTTTTACCCTGAAATAAACTTTCTTGACTTTGTGAATCTTGAATCTCATCAGGCAACATGCCAGTCAAGAGTCAGTTTCAATTTGTACTCTCCACTCTTAACGATCTAAAACAATGATGCGGCTCTGGCAGATTCTGGTACTTCCTAGAACTTACCTGAGATGTCCGGCAGCATTTTCTGTGTATCAGCTTTGCAATGCAATGACCACCACCTTCACCCTGTGATTTTTTTCATTCTGCTCTCTGACTTCTGCAGCTGTTCACAACAGCAGCTTCTTGGCTATCTTGCAAACTTGTTGCAGATGTTTTCACTTCCTTTTTTTTTTGAGATGATAAAACAAATAATCTAGAACATTTGGAAAATATCAACAGAACAAAGAAAAAAATAAAATATAATCTTACCACATGGAGAAAAGTACTTTGGTTTCAGGGATGGAGCCCACTGAGGGTGGACATTGGCATCTCCCTGCTGGGCATTACCAGTCCTTCACATGCCTTCACCAGCAGTGGGCAAGGTCTGGGAAGCAGGAACAGGAGAACATGCCTGGAACACTGGAAGCCGTGCAGTGACTACACTCCAGAGATGTGAGCACATGTGAAGGTCCCTTTTGGAAGGATTCTTAAAGGGGAGTTGCAGATTCTGCATCTGCAGGTTGGAAGCAAGAACAGAAACGTTGGCATAGAAATACCAGTGTGACAGCACAACTGTAGACTGGTAACATCTGCAATGTTCCAGTTACATATTTCTTCATCTCTCTCACATGTTCTTTATTAAAATTTGGATGTATTTTGTGTATGCTACTTTGTAACCTTCTCTTTTTCAATTAATAGTAATATTCTCCCATACTATTGAGTACCTTATTTTAAAAGGCTTAAGTTTATAAAGAAATTATCAGAAAAAGGGAGTCCATCCTGTCAGTAGCCTCTCTGGACATAAATGACTTTGCATCATTAAAATTTAGTATATAGGGAAGATAAAACAGGAAGAGGAGAGGATATCTGGATACCTCTTTATCTGAAAGTAATGGACATTCTAATGAATGAACACATAGCAACTGAGTTCCCATTCCTTAGACAGTGATGTAGGAAAAGTAAAACATTTAACAACAGATTTTGCCTTAAGAAACTACAAATCTAGTTTGGGATACAAGATTAGAATTTATAAAAAATTAAATAATGCAAGAGTTAAGTTGTACTAAACAGTAGCATAAAAATATTTCCCTGGAAAATGCATGCTAATGAGTACTACAGGCAGGAGTGAGTCATGAAATAATCACTGCTGGAAAGAACCTTTGGAATCATGTTGCCCAGACTTCTCCTTTGCACTCCTGGGTTGGCACACATGACATTTGATTATTGTTTTCTGTCTCCTCCCCCATCCATGACCACCAGTACCCCCAACCCCTTGAGGGTAAGGGCTTGGCCTGGGCATTGCCGCAGGTCAGGGAAAAACTCATTTTAAGCACTCAGTAAAGTTTGTGGAAGTCACTATTTATCAATCCAACTAATGTCATCAGGAAAGTCCTATGATACTTTGAAGGTGTTTTCAGCTTGGATAACTGTGGGGATAGAAGTCACAAGAATGGATCTAGGGAAGCCAGAGGATAAACTGGTTTTGGAGTAAAATCATGACTGGCATCTTTATTAGTTCCCAGGGCCACCATAACAAAGTACCACAAATCGGGTGGCTTAAACAACAGAAGTTTATGCTGTCACAGTTCTAGAGGCTGGAATTCTGAAATCAAGGTGTCAGCAGGGCCTGCTCCCTCTGAGATTCTGGGTAGACTCCTTTGTTGCCTTTGCCTGGCATCCAATGGCTCTTGGAAATCATTGGCAGTCCTTGGCTTGCAGCTGCATGGCTCCAATCTCTGCTTCCATCATCACATGGTCTTTTTCTGTGTGTGTCTGTCTCTTCTTCTCTCCTTATAAGGACAGCAGTCATATTGGATGAAGGGCCTAACTACTCCAGTATGACCTCATCTTAACAAATTACAACTGCAATGATCCTGTTTCCAAATATGGTCACATTCTGAGGTACTAAGGGTTAGGACTTCAACTTATCTTTTGGAGAACAAAATCCGATCCATTACTATATTTTACATTTCATCATCTTTAAATCTCCCAACAATAGAGTATCCTGTTGAATGTTCCCTTCAGCCCTGTAAGGTTGCTATTACTCTCTCCATTTTGCAGGTGAGACTCAGAGAGGTTGAGTAACTTTCTAGGGTTACACAGGTAGTTCAGCAATCGAGCCAGGAAGCAAAGCAGTCCACCAAGCACACAAGATCCTCATAACACACACTGGTCCATTTATTCAGTAGCTACCATGTCCCAGGCACCCTACAAGGGGTAGGAAAGGAAACAGAAAAATTCCTGCCTTCATGGAATATACATTCCCGTGAGGAAGCCCATCACTAAACAAGATGAGTCGATTTGTGGCATGTGGACATTGACAAGTTCAATGGATAAAAATAAGGCAGGAAAGAGCAACAGAAAGTCTTGGAGTGAGAGGTTGCAATTTTAGGTCGGGAATGCTGCTCCCTCTCCCCCGAGAAGGTTAGGAACAGATTGCCTGAGGGCAAGGGCAGAGCGGGAAGACCAGTGAGGAGGGACAGCACTGCTGTGACCAGTAGAGAGGGCGTGGTGGCTTGGACCAGGGTATTGGCAGGGGAGGTGGTGATAAGTGCTTGGATTCTGGGTATTTTTTGAATGTAGAGTCAAAAAGATTTCATGAGTGATTGCATATGGGGTCTGAGAAGTAAAAAGGCAAGGACGACTGGGAGACTTTTGGCCTAAGCTACTGGAAAAAGGGAAGGGCTACCATCTGGGTTGGAGATAAAATGGGTTTTGAAGGAACTCTCAGGAGCTCAGTTGGGGACATGTAAAAATGGAGATGGGAGTGAGGAATCAAGCACATCCATCCATGTGGCCAGGCTGCGTTCTGTTACTTCAAAGAGGCTCATAGAGGTGAAACTATCGGCAGTGGAGAAGGTTGCCTAGCTGCCCTTGGGAGGCTAAATTGGCATTGAAGAAGAAGATGGGGTTGTTGTTTGCGTCACTGGTAGAGCTTATACTTTGCGCTTCACTTTATTTGTCTCCATCTAGCACCTTTCTCAGTTGCCAGACATATAACAGGTGTTTCATAAATATTTGCTGAATGACTGATGGGTTTTACAGAAAGAGAACTAAGAGATGTAACATAGGGAGACCCCATTTCCACAAAAATAAAAACAAAAATAAAACGAAAAAAATTAGCCTGGTGTGGTGGCATATACCTGTAGTTCCAGCTACCCAGGAGGCTGAGGCAGGAGAATGTCTTGAGCTGAGGAATTCAAGGTTATAGTGAACTAGGTAGGACTGGACTGCTGCACTCCTGCCTGGGCAACTAAGCAAGACCGAGTCTCTAAAAATAATGACAATAATAATGACAATTGGCCAGGTGTGGTGGCATGTTCCTGTGGTCCCAATTACTCCATACCACTGCACTCCAGCCCAGGTGACAGCTTTGGCTGCATTTAGAACTTCTCACATAGTTGTGTTAACAGTCGGTAGCAAACTTTATAATTTTAAATCGTCATATAGCTTTTCATGCTGGGCACACCTTACACTCATCCAATTTAGCAAATATTTATTAAGACTAATTAGTTTCTTTTTTCATATACATTATATTTCTGCTATGTTCATTTAGGTATTTAAAGCCACTTTCAAAAACCTATTAATTTACTAATTAGATTCCAAGTGGGATCCATATCAGAGACTAGAAAATCTAGGCTAAAAAAATCTGGCAATAAGTGTGAGTCATCTGGATTTGACATAGTGGAGAAAATGTACGTATATGGAAATGTCATGTTGGAAAATGAGCATGTTGGGTAGTTTCTTTTAAAACAAAGTTGCCAAACACAGGGGTGGTAATTATATAGTAACAAGCACCTGGAAAAAAAGTTGAGCCAAATATGAAAATTTTACAAATAACCAGTTTTAATATAAGGTAGGCAAAATCAATTAAAAAACTCTGAGGGCTGTCTGGAATCAAATTGTGAAACAGTGATGGCGAATCTAAGTGGAGGTGTTTATAGAAAACTTTTGTCGTCAAAATCCAGGCAATTAACTAACTTTTTATACTTTTTTGGTAAATTTTTGAGGGCTTTTAGTAATTATTAAGTGCATCTTAAAATAAATTACTTAGCTTTTTAAAAGTGTGCACTCAATTCTCTAATCAATTCACTTTGTTCCCTCAATTCTGATTTGATTTCCTTATAACCAGGCAGAGTGAATGACTAGCCTGTGTGGGCACTATGACCCTCAGCGAGGGCAGGTAGACATTCTGGCCTGTAATCCTCAACATGACCCTCTCTTACTTTTATTTCCACAATTTTCCTTTCCCCATCACTTTCTTCTGGGGGAAATTCTGCATCTAGACACTTTCCCTGGGTCATGAACTTATGTACTTTCAGGACTGGCTTCTCACAAGTGAAGTTTCTGGAACAGGGCCATCCTGTTCTTCTATTGCCCGCTCGCTTTTCATTCCCTCTGTCTCTGTTGCAGTGCATATTATATTAGTACAGGCTCGCTTGTGTTTTCTTCTTCTCTTTCTTTAGAGAGAGGGTCTTGCTCTGTCGCCTGGGATGGAGGGTAGTGGCGTGGAGTACCTGGGACCACAAATGCCATCACGCCTGGCCAATTATTATTATTATTATTATCATTTTAGAGACAAGGTCTTGCTTTGTTGCCCAGGCTGGAGTGCAGCAGCCCAATTATAGCTCACTGTAACATCAAACTCCTGGGCTCAAACAATTCTCCTGCCTCAGCCTCCCGGGTAGCTGAGACTACAGGTGCATGCCACCGTGCCAGGCTAATTTTTAAATATTATTTTTGTTTTTATTGTTGTTAGAAATGGGGTCTCCCTTTGTTACTCAGGCTGGTCTCGAACTCCTGGCTTCATGTGATCTTCCCACCCTGGCATCCCAAAGTGTTGAGATTTCAGGTGTGAGCCACCATGCATGGCCTGCTTGTGTTTTTTGTCTTGCTGAGGACATATCTTGTTTCCTCAATCAGATGATAAGCTGTACATGCTTTTGATTTGTGAACATCTTTTCTAGTCCTCACAGAGCACAATGGAGCACCGTAAGGAAATCCCTTGCTGGACAATGTGGGATGTTACCACCAGCTTGGCCATCCCTGTGACAAATGGAGAGAAAGGAGAAGCCCATCGTGGTCTATTGGCCAAGCTTTGTCTGAGGGGGCTTTTGTAGCTAAAGCAACAGGTCAGCTAATGGAAGCAGTCTCCCTTCCTCATGCTGTACAACATGACCCAGGAAAGGCTGCAGCTGACAAAAAGACCAAGAACAATAGGATCTAGTAGCTGCTGTGGCCAAAGCAGTGGAGAAAGTCTGCTCAGTGCAATGCCCTGCTCTCACTTCCCGCTAGTATTCAACTCTGGAGGAAATACAATATTAAGTTTCTTGAGATACTCCTCATTTTTATCAAGTTTCTGAAAAATAATTTTAAGAAGCCGTTGGAATCTTTTGTTTTGTTTTAAGATTTTACACTCTTGAAAATGAATAGAACTTTTAAGGAAGGAAGAGTTTAGTGTGCCCTGTCTTCCAGGTTCCTCTCAGAGGGGGCCCAGCAGCTTATCGGTGTAGGTCTAGCATCAACTCTTGGCCCCAGCATGGGCACAGCTGGCACATTTGGTCAGCGGTGGACTGATGCTCAGCGGTCCATTCATTGCCCTGCAACTCTTCTCCAATCACTGCTCTAACTTCATAAGAAAGCTGTGAACCCTTGGAGAGACAAAACCCAGACCCAGAATGAAAGGCCATTGCTTTGCCCCAGACCCCACACTTAACTGAATTTTTAGTGGATGCATAATAAATGCACATAATTGCAGGGTACGTGTGATAATTGAATACATTCATATAATTTGTAAAGATAAAATTAGTGTACTTGGGATATCCATCTCCTTAAATATTCCTTCCTTCCTTCCTTCCTTCCTTCCTTCCTTCCTTCCTTCCTTCCTTCCTTCCTTCCTTCTTCTTTCTTTCTTTCTTTCTTTCTTTCTTTCTTTCTTTCTTTCTTTCTTTTTGAGATGGAATTTCGCTCTTGTCGCCTAAGCTGGTGTGCAAGGGCGCAATCTTGGCTCACTGCAACCTCCGCCTCCCAGGTTCAAGAAATTCTCCTGCCTCAGCCTCCTGAGTAGCTGAGATTACAGGTGTGCACCACCATGCCTAACTGGTTTTTTTTGTATTTTTTGGTAGAGATGGGGTTTCACCATGTTGACCAGGCTGGTCTTGAACATCTAACCTCAGGTGATCTGCTGGTATTACAGGCATGAGCCACCACGCCTGGCCAAGTATTTGTCTGTTCTTTATGCTAGAACCATTTGAATTCTTTTCTTCTAGCTATTTTGAAATGTGCAATAGGTTATTGTAGACTATAGTCACCCTACTGATCTAACAGTAGGTCTTATTTCTTCTGGGGAACCATGTATTTGTATCCATCCATCAATTCCCATCTCCCCTCCTGTACCAAAAGGCCATTGTTTTATCAGCAGCTCACAGTACTGTATTCTTCGCTTATTATGTGCTATCCTCTTAATTCCATTAGGACCTTCTTTGAACATGTAATTTTATACCACTCATTGACAACTATCCACATCTTGTATACACTTCCTTAAAAACTGGTGTCTCACAAGTAGTGATGGTCTACTTACAGAAATATGGTGAGACATTTACAGGTAGGACTTGGGTAGTCATCAGGATCTTTGGTTGTGTTGGCAGAGAGATTTGTTCTGGTTTCCCGAGTCATTCATTCTATAAATATTTAGGTGCCTATTATGTGCCAAGCACCACCGGCGAAGAAACAGGACTCAGCACTGAGCATTTCAGTCTCTCTCACGGAACCTAGATTCTGTCAGGATCAGACAGACAACACACAAAGAAACAAATGAATGTACACTGAGTCCTCACTTAGCATTGTTGATAGGTTCTTGGAAACTGCTACTTTAAGAGAAATGATGACATAAATCAAAACCAATTTTACCACAGCCTAATTGATATAAGCAAGAATTAAGTTTCTATGGCACATTTCTGACCACAAATTTCTAAATAAATGTCAGAACACTTCTATATTACACATTGAAATGAATGTGAGCCTTACATATATTTAAGAAAGATTAACAAATACAAATAGGATATTTACCCCACTTTAAGTGAATCAGTGAGTGATGGCGGTTGGAGTGGTGATAGATCAAATCAAGGAATAAATGTTTGCAAGCCGAAAATTATGAGAAGCACCTTGTACCACCACGCAGTTCAAAAGTGATCACAGATCTGGTGGGCTCACGGAGCACCTTTGTACTGCATCATTTATTCTTGTGCATTTTATGATTGTTGGAGACCTTGCAAATTTTTATTTGACAATAAGTTTCAATTTATTCACTTATTTTCCAAACTGTTTATTCCATTTCGGAGTCGCCAATGACCAAAGCCTTTCCTGGCAGCTCAGGGTGCAAGACAGGACTCAGCCCTGGACAGGATGCCATCCCATTCATTGCAGGGCACACTCACTTACACGGACCATTTAGACACAGTTATTAATCTCATGTAACATCTTTGAGATGTGGGAGGAACCCAGAGTACCCAAAGAAAATGCATGCAGACATGGGAGAACATGCAAACTCCACGCAGACAGTGGCCCTGGCTGGGAATCCGTGTTTTTGCTTTTCTCATCAACACTATTACAAAATGATATTGAAAGAAATGACATTATTTGAAGACATGCTGTATAATATAACGGCAGGTATAATACAAGATAAAGAAAACCAAGTCACCACAAGTGGGTAGGTAGTGATGAGGTGAGGGATTCTATTTGAGGTTTTGTGGCCAGGGAAGGACTCTTTTTGTGGTGACACTTAAGACTTGAATGTAGTGAAGAAACAATCTGTGTAGATATTTACAGATGAGCATTTTTGGGCAGAGGGTTAGCGATTACAAATGACCTGGCCTGGGTCAAGGGCATGCCTGATCTGCTTCTGGAAGGTTCTGGGGGTTCACATGGCATGAAAGAGGAATGACAGGAGATTAAGTCTAAGAGGATGGCAAAGTCTAGATCTTATCGGATATTGCAGGTCCCATCAAGGATTCAGAATTTCTCTATGATGGAAAGCCATTGGGGGATACTGAACAGGAAAATAATTAATTTGACATTTTGAAAGGATCATTCTGGCTGGTGCTTGAGGAATCAAGGATCCAGAACGGAAGTAGAGAGGTCAATGACGTGGTTGCATAGTCTAGAACATAGCTAAGGGTGGTTGGGAGGAGGATGATGTGGTGAGTGTGGTGAGCACCATCAGATTTGGGAATGCACTGTGAAAGCAGAGCTAACAGGGTTTGCGGATGGATTGGAGGATTAGGGATGCAAAGGGGAGAAAATCACTGATGACTTCAGGGTTTTTGGCTTCAAATATGTTTTTCATAAAGAAGGAGAGAGCTGTAAGCTATGTTAAATGCTACTGGCAGATTAATTAAATTGAGGACTCAGAATTAACCATTGGTTTAGTACATACAGATTCATGATCTCCACAGTGGTGACTTTAGGGTGTTGACTAAAAGCATGATTGGGGTGGTTTCAAGAGAGAATGAGGTTGCCTCTTTGGGAGATAGCCCGATTAGATAAAGGAGGAACTCATGGGGGAAAGTGAAGCCATTGGTAATCTTTCTGTTCTTAGTTTGAGTGATAGGGTCTCATGCATTCATTGGATTACTATGTGTTACATCTTATGTATATAATTCACATACTGTTGACCCTTGAAAAACGTGGGTCTATTAACATGCAAATTTTCTTCTGCTTCTACCACCCCAAGACAGTGAGACCCAACCTCCTTTTCCTCCTCCTCCTCAGCCTACTCAATGTGAAGATGACAAGGATGAAGATCCTTATGATGATCCACTTCGACTTCATGAATAGTCAATCTTTTTCCTCTTCCTTATGGTTTTTTAAAATAACATTTTCTTTTCTCTAGCTTACTTTACAGTAAAAATACAGTGTTTAATACATATGACATACCAAATACATGTTAATCCACCACTGTTTATACTATCAGTAAGGCTTCTGGTCAACAGCAGGCTATTAGTAATTCAGTTTTTAAGGAGTTAAAAATTAAATGTGGACTTTTGACTGCACACGGGGTTGGTGCCCCTAGTCCCTACATTGTTCAAGGCTCAATTGTATTCCTTTCCACAAATCAAATACTGCATATAAAGGTATTTTAAAATTAATAGAAAAAGAACAGAAAGAGGACATAGATCATTTTATCAAGGAGATTCACTGCTAAGAGAGTGACAGCTGGAGGTGATGTAGGGGATGTGGTGTCACTCCCACATAGCACCCCCCAAGTTCGTATGTGTGTATACTGATGGAAATGGTCTTCCAGCAGAGAGGGAAAGAATGATGATGGAACAGAGAGGTCATTTCAAGAGGAGAGCTCTTGATTATCAAAAGGAAATGGGATGGAGAATCTAGCAACAAGAAGAGGGTTGACCCTAGATAGGGGCAGGGCAGTTTCCTAAGATGAAAGGCAGACTACAGAAACACTGCTGCATGAAGGTGGGTAGATTTCTGGTGGCAGGTTGTGGAATTTATTTTCCAACACTTTTGTCTTCTCAATGAAGTGTGCAGCCAGGTCAGCATCTGAGAGCAGGGGTGGGAGAGGAAGGACTGGAGTTTGAGAAAAGAGAAGGTGTGAATTGGGAAGTGGGAGAGAGGACACAGGAATGTGCAGGGTGGCTTGCGTTGTGCTGATGGCCCATCTGTGACTTGTGGTAATGAATTTAAGTGAGACCATCAGCATGGTGGTGTTGTCTCTAGCCCTATCCAGATGTTCAGGGGTAGAAGAGGAGTAGTAGAGTTTAATTGAACCAGGACTGGGATTTTGCCAGGCTAGTATTTGGAAGGCAGACGGGTAAGTTCACTGAGAATAAATGCAAGACAGCGATTGTAATAGTAGATAAAGGAATCTAAGCTTTTAAAGGATGGAATGGGGCCATGAGCAGGGTTGGGATGATGGACAGTGGCAAAGTAGTAGGGGTTATCAGTCCTAGTGAGGTTGGAGAAGTGTTTCCAGAAAGTGCTAGAGGGAATACAATGGAAAAGTGGCAGCTGGTGATTAGACGGTAGAATGCTTGAAGCTGAGATTCTAGAAGCAATGCAGTTACTGATGATGACAAAGTCCAGGTATGACATGGGAGTGTGGAAAAAGCAGGCTGGAGGCCAGGATCATTAGAGATGAATTGAGGGGCCAGATTGCTGGAGACACAGTTTGCATGAATATTGAGATCATCACACGAGTGACAGAAGTAGTGGGAGACGTAAGGGCCATGCCAGGTGCTAAAGTTTTCAGTGACCGAGGAGGAGTTTATGTGGTTGTAAGAGCGGGGAGCAGCAGATGTTACCATTCTTGAAACTCCTGGAGGTTGCTGGGAAGGTGGAGAAATCACTGCCTGGAAGAGGCAATGAGAAAGAAGGAGGACTCCCGCCTGACCTCTGCTTTCCTATTTTTTTATTTTTTACTTTCAAGACAGAGTCTCACTCTATCACCCAGGCTGAAGTGCAGGAGCACAATCTCGCTCACTGCAGCCTCTGCCTCCCTGGTTCAAGCAATTCTCCTGCCTCACCCTCCTGAGTAGCTGGGATTACAGACATGTGCCACCATGCCTGGCTAATTTTTGTGTTTTTAATAGAGATGGGGTTTTGCCACGTTAGCCAGGCTGGTCTTGAACTCGTGGCCTCAAGTGTTCTGCCCACCTTGGCCTCCCAAAGTGTAGGGATTACAGGTGTGAGCCAGCACACCTGGCCCCGACCTCTGCTTTCCTTTAGTGTTCTTTGTACATTTTTCTTTTCATTTTTCTCCTTGAGTGCCTACTTTCACATTTTGCTATTATGCTTTGAGATATGTTTATTCTTTGAAACTCTACTTCTGCCCTTGGAGAAGTGACTAAATGAGTCATATATGAGTAAAAGTGTTCTCCTTATCCTAATTCTCCATTCATGACCTAGGAAGTGACATTCTGCTGCTGGGGAAAACTTCTCAGTGGAGCTGGGAGTGAAGATGTCTGAGAAGCTGCTTCTCTCCTCACTCTTGGGACAGCAGATTGGGCCAGATGGAACAGGGGCCTCAATGCTGAGATAAAGAGCTTGGACTCTCACCTTTATGTAAGGAAGTTCCTTAAGGCATTTTCAAGCAGGATTGCAAACAAGGTTTCAGAGGGTTCACCAGAAGACTGGAGTGGGGCAAGAATGAAGGCAGGAAAGCCATGTGGGAGGCTCTGGCAATAGTTAGAGAGCTTGAACCCGAGAGTAGAGGTGTGCAAGGAAGGAAGGGACAAATATAAGAAGTGTTACATGAAAAGAATCAGCATGATCTGATCATTGCATATGGCGGGAGGGGAGCAGAGGAATGAAAGATGACGCCCTGGTGTTAGGCTTGGAGATGGAACAATATTAGCACCACTGTAAAAAAGAAGGAGATGAACAGGAAAGCTAAATTTGAAGGCAAATTTAGTAATTTTTAAATATTTTAATAAATTTAAATATTTTTAATACATTTAAATAATTTATTAAAGATTTAAATTTTGAATAATTTTTAATATTTTAAATATCAATATGAAAATATTCACTTTATTAATATTTTAATATTTTTCATTTTTGAAAAAATTTTATTCATAAAAGCAACACACAGTCATTGTGTTCTTGCATTAGAAAATATAGGGAAATAAGACAAAAAATCATTAGAGGTAAAATCTTGGTATATGTATTTCTAACTATGGGTGTGTGTGTGTGTGTGCACTAAAGCATAAATTGGATAACTTTTTAACCTAAAATTGCATGATCTGCTTTTTTTAAAAACACTTACTATGTTGTAAATCTTCTTTGTCATTCATAGTCTACTACAATGCCGTTTTGAACAACCACAGAGTAGTTTATCGTGTTCATAATTTGATATACTGACCTTCCCTCATTGGAGATTTAGGTGATTTTGGTTCTTTTTCTCCATTCAATTATTTTGCAATTGCTAGTTTTGTAGCTAAATGTTCACATTCATGATTTTTTCTGTTTTTTAAATTGAACTTTTGATTTTGAGGTAATTATAGATATACACACAATTATAAGAGATGAAAGAAAGATCTCTTGTTCCCTCTGCCCAGTTCATCCTGATGGTAATATCTTGCACGATTGTTGTACATCGCAACCCAGACGCTGACATTGGAACAGTCAAGACACAGGGCATTTCCACATGATTATTTCTTTAGGTTAATTAGAAATGAAACTGTGATTTAATATTTTAAGATTTTCAACCCATATTGCCCAGTTGCTCTTGAGATAGGCTGTACCAGGTGTCCTCCCAGGAATGTCCCTGGGGAGGCTGCTGACACCACCACACCCATCCTCCCCCTTTCCTCAGGTGATAGCACCTGCAAACATATCTGCCACCCCAAGGAAAGGGGAGCTGGGCCCTGAGCTGGCCCTCACTTCTCCAGTTGCTCATTAATTTCCCAGCCTCTCTCATAGCCTTGTGTGACCACGTGACTTTGTGTTGGCTCACCGGGTGCGTGGGAAGGGATGTGTGCTGCTTCTAGGTCCTTCTCTTACGGAGATTACTCTGGCCATTCTCTTTCCCCTGGTTGCTGCCTGAGAAATGACCACAGCTGGAGAGGACTTGGAAACATGCTGGGGGGTGGCAGAACAACCATAAACCTTGGGTGTGAGTGAGAAATAAACTTTGACATTAAGTCCCTGGATTGCTGCTGCTATTAACGTAAGCAGCATAAGAGTATCTTTTCCTCTAAACTTTAACTGACACTTTGCGGATTTGAGGCCTGCTGGGGACTAAATGTTTGTGTGTCCCCTCCTCACTCTGCCGCCACCTTCCAAATTCATGCGTTGAAACCCTAATCCCCGATATGATGTTATTTGGAGGTGGGGCATTTGGGAGGTAATGAGGTCTGAGGGTGGAACCTCATAATGGGATTGGTGCCCTAATCAGAGGACACAGGAAAGAGCCATTTCTCTCTCCCTCTCTCTCTCTCTCTGTGTGTCATGTGAAGACACAGGAGAAGTCAGCGATGTGTAAGATCAAAAATGTGGCCGGGCGCGGTGGCTCAAGCCTGTAATCCCAGCACTTTGGGAGGCCGAGACGGGCGGATCACGAGGTCAGGAGATCGAGACCATCCTGGCTAACATGTGAAACCCCGTCTCTACTAAAAAATACAAAAAACTAGCCGGGCGAGGTGGCGGGCGCCTGTAGTCCCAGCTACTCAGGAGGCTGAGGCAGGAGAATGGCGTAAACCCGGGAAGCGGAGCTTGCAGTGAGCTGAGATCTGGCCACTGCACTCTAGCCCGGGCGACAGAGCGAGACTCCGTCTCAAAAAAAGATCAAAATGTTCTCTTTTATGGTTTTTGAATGGCAAAAAAGATATCTTATTTTATTTACATGTTAAAGTACCTTGAACTTTTTCAGTGGTACATTAACAATCAGCTCGATGTTACACTTTCTGGCTTAACCCTACACTCCTAATTGAACTCGGGAGTCATCCTTTACTCCTCTTTCTCACTCCCATGTCTAATCTATCAGAAACTCCTTTGGTTCTACTTTCCAAATAATCCAGAATTGGGCCACTTCTCACCACTTCCATGGCTACTGCCGTGTTCCCCACCCCCACCTCCCATCTTTACAACTCAGCAGACAAAGGAATCCTTTAGAAAGGACCTGAGCTCTTGTAGTGAGCCGAGACCACGCCGCTGCACTCTAGCCTGGGTGACAGAGTGAGCAGAGTGAGACTCTGTCTCAAAAAAAAAAAAAAAAAAAAAAAAAAAGAAAAGAAAGAAAGAAAAGACAAAAGAAAGGACCTGAGCTCAGGGTGCTCCTCTGCGCAGCCTTCCAGCGGCTTCCATTGCACTCAGTGAGAGCCCAGGTTCTCTTCTGGCCTCCACAGCCTCCTGCTCCATCCTCGAGGTGTCAGGCAACTCTGAATGGAGGCCCTGTGCATTTGCTGCCCTTCTGTCTAGTGTATATCTTCATGGTTCACTCTCTCACCTCCTTAAGGTCTCTGCTGAAATGCTCTCTTCTCAATGAAGCCCATGCTGGCCGCCCTGGTTAAAAGTGCATCTGCTCCCCCTTAGCCCTCAATAGTCCTCTCTGTCCTGGCTCCATTTTCCCCTATAGCACATATCACTTCCAACATACTAAATATTAAATAAATGAGTTAATATGCCCATTGTTTATTTTTGTCTCCTTTTCAATAGAATGTAAATGACATGAGGGTAGGAACTTTGTATATTTTGTTCACTGCTCTATGCCAAATGTTCAGTACTATGCCTGGCACACAGCAGATGTAATGAGTTTCCTCTAAGCACTATAACATTTACCAGGAACTTAGTGTCCAAAACAACACGAATCTACTATCTTACATTCTAGAGGTCAGAAACCTGAAACTCAGCTTCACTGGGCTAAAATCCCTGGGCGTGGCTGCGTTTCTTCTTGAAGCTCTCAGGAAAAGTTGGTCGTCTTGCTTTTTCCACCTCTTGAGTCTGCTGGCATTCCTTGGCTGGTGGCTGCATATCACTACGCCCTCTGCTACCATGATCACGTCTTTGTCTCTAGCTCTGACTCTCCTACCCCGTTCTTTCTAAGGACCCCTGTGATTACCCAGGACTCATTCAGATAATGCAGAACAATCTCCCTTTCTCCGGATCCTTAATTCAATCACATCTGCAACGTCCCTTTCTACCTTTTGCCATATCCACAGATTCCAGAGGGTGGACATCTTTTGGGAGATAATAGGGCATTCATCTGCCCACTACAATAGGTGATCAGTAAATATTTGTTGAATGAATGAATGAACAAACCCTTTGCTTCTACCCAGTGGAATAGTAAATAAATTTGAGGCTTTGTCCTGATTGCTGCGAATTTAATTCTAGTTCAGGCCAGACTGTCTTCGCACCTGGCATTCTAGCGGTTAATGTTCCCAGAGGATCTGGGTTGTACAGCACCCTCCACCCCAATCTGATGACACAGCTCCAGGTCAGCTCTCTTACACTGTTCCCTGTAACCTCTCCCTCCATGGGGCTCCCACCAGTTTGCTGCACAGCATGAGCTAATAACAGCTCCCACCATACTCCCTATTTCTGCTTTTCAGGTGTCTCAAATTTCAAAACACCTTGCAGCCCTTGCCACTATTACCCTCCTGGCACTGATTGTTAAAATCCACTAACACCATCTCCAGGGGCAACCTTCCCCAAGGGTGCTGTGCAGACTTCTAGATCCCTGCAGCCCTGGAGAGCAGGGCTGGGTGTCAGTGCTTCAGGATTCCTAAGTTGGAGGAGGGGAATTGGAAGAATGGGTTTTATAAGAAGGTGCAATTATAAGCTCAATCATATCATAGTTGCTACAGCACCTAAGGGGAGATGACACACATTCATTTATGTATTCTTCCAATATACACTGAGCACTTTTCAGAGTGAGGGACTGACACGTGCTTCTTTCAAACCACATGAAATACCTCTCTGAGCTAGATGCTTGCTATGGCTCCTGGGGAAAAAACTAAGACCTTCTAGTGGGTGGTACCATGGAGCAAATTCTATAGAAGGAATCATATTTGATCTGTTGTAACTGTCCAACAATGGTACGGACTCTTTACCAGGCAGTGGTTTCCCCGTTATGGGAAATGTTTAGGCAGACGGCTAAGGGGTTTAGAGAAGACTCCTACATGGGTGGGAGTTCAGATCATACAACGCCTAAGCTTTCTTCTAGGTCTGAAATGCTGTTTCTTATTAAGTTGGGGTACCAGGCTGGATAGAACCATATGGTCAGTATATTGGTCACTGTTAGACACAAATGAAAGAACCCACTCTAGCTGCCCTAGCAGAAAAAGGATTTGTTTACTAATTTATATTAGGTTTCTCATAGCACTGTTGGGATGCTTTTCAAAACACAGGAACAGGAAGCCACTCCCTCTTGTTGCCTCCAAGTGCTGGATGCCATAGTTACCAAGAGGGACTGGATGTGCACTGGAAATGTTTACTGAAACCTGGCTTCTCTTTCCCCTTCCTTCCCTGGCTCTGTGACTTGCATCTACTCCTTAACTCTATTTTTTCTTTTTTGACATTGCCTTTGTAAGACTGTGGGCTCCAGTTTGGAATTTCCCTACATATTACACTAAATACTTCCTCTGGGAGACAGAGCTGGAAAAGAAAAGTTAGTGAGACCAGTGATTGTTTTCATGCAGATAGCATCAATCTTTGTTGACATCTGCCCCCTCTGGGACTACAAAACTGAGTTAATCCCAATGTGATTATTTGGCCCACATTTTTCTTTCTGTTTCTTTTTCTTTTTCTCCTTAGGGGTAAGGGACGAGGAGTTAGTATTTATAAAGTAAAAATTAAAGGAAGAGGAAGCAAATTCTCCCCTCTATTTCCATGCCTCAGAGATAAGCTTTTGCTATATTTCAACTAGGAGATTTTTTTGGGGAAAAGCTAAATTTGTAACATAATTTATTGAATTTTTCCTCTATTGATAGACATTGGAGATTTCCCTGCTGTTTGTTATTACAAACAATGATACAGTGGGCATTTGTGCACAAATATCCTTAGACATTTGCTACGACTGTTGTAGGACAGTCCTTGAAGTAGACTTTCTGAAACATAATACATGGGTATATGTATTTTCTCCAGATAATGATGAATTACTCTCCATCAAAGTTGTCAGGTTAACATTTTCACCACTATTATATAAAGGCACATTTTTCGGTACTCTAATACTAAATGTTAAAAAATTTTTCCATTTTTGGAAAAAAAAATGTTATCTCTCTCTTTAAAATTTTTTCTTTTGTTCTTTATCAGTTGGGTAGTTCTTTTGCACTTGTGTCTGCTGGACATTTTTGGTTTTTTCTTTGTGACTTGCCTGTTGGTATCTTTTGACGATTTTCACAGACTGTGGATTGTGTTTCGTCTTTTAATTACAGGAACTCTTTATAGGTTTTACATACTAGCCTTTCACAAATATTTTCTTCCCTGTCTGTCACTTGTGTTTAATTCTATTAATAGTATCTTCAATTACAGTTAACATTGTCAGCCTTTTCCTTTATGTTATCTGGTTTTGCTTCATGCTGGGAGAGGCCTTCTTTACTGTAAGATTATAAAATTCTCCTGTATTTTTCTAGTATTTAATGCATTTAAACATTTTTGTTACTTATTAGAAACATGTTGTTAGTATGATGTGAATTTGGAATTTAACCTTCTTTTTTTCAGAAGGAATGACCATTTTCCCCAGTCTTAAAAAGAAATCAGCCTTTCCCCACATTTTAGCTTATGTTAAATTACCATATATATCTCGAGTTGTTTTTGTACATTCTAATATATTTTACTGCTTTTTCATTATTCTTATTTCAGGAATAGATTGCTTTGATTACATCGGTATACTCTCCTCCTTCATTTTTCTTTCCACTATTTTCTGAACTACTGTTGCACAATTTTCACTTCTTTTATCACTAATGGTGCTGAATATTTTTCATATTTATACTTTGTCTGATTGTTCTCGTGTTAATTCTTTGATGGTGTGCTTTGCCAATGTAAATATATAGACTTTCAGATGCAGCCTTCAAATTTACCAGCAGAGACACCAGGCAGGCACTGAAGGTGTGAGATGAGGTTGTGCCTGGAAAGATTTAAATGCATGAATCACTCTCACAGTTGAAACCAGGAGTAGTTGAGTTCTCAGAAGAAGGATGTCAGGAGAGAAATGAATGAATGGCCAAGGTTTAGGAGATGAGGATAGCAGACAAGAGGCAGAAGAAACTCTTCACCAAGCCAGAATCAACAAGATCCACAGGTTAGGAAGGAAATTGTAAAGATCGAAACGCTGGGCCACATAGGAGGTTCTTGCTGAAAAAATAAGATCTTCAGCGTCTCTCTTTAGGGAGAGATGACAAAAATGGCACAGGCACCATATCAATACCATAGGGGTGAGGATTTGTAGGCAGCTCTGCTGACGCTTGGTCAGGGGTTCAGAACCTAACACCCAAGTTTTATTAGTCACATTTGCAGAGGGATGTGTTTTGTGCTATTTTCTATGCTAGTGATACAGTCCAACTAATTAATTCACACACTCTTCCAACCAGTGACCCTGATGACTCAGGACACCAATTTCAAGCCTGCGGTCAGCAAGAATGGCTATCTGTGAGAATGAGCTGAACAGATGCTAATTGGGCCATCCAAATTCTGAACCGTTGACCTTAGTCCTTAATCAACAAAAGAGACTGATCATATTCAAAGAAACAGCAAATTTGCCTTTGTATTATATGAAAGAAAAGTATAGCTGTTCTGTTATCTGAGTTAGAAATAGGTCCCAAAATTGTGGGTTTTAAACACCAGCACATAGACAACTTGAAATATTGCTTAAAGTATTTGAAATAAATATGGTTTATATAGACAGTTACTTCAACAAGGCATGCTGTGCAGCTTCAGTCCTGCTGTTCAGTGATGCTTCAATACCCTTTTGTTGACTATTCAGGAAATTCACTATAGGCTCTTTTGCTTTCTTCATACTCACTCAGCTTGCTTACTTTCAGCAGTTGACTTAATCTTTTATTCTACGAGAAAATATAAATCATTAGTTTTAAGTTTCCTGTCATTTGCCTCAACCCCAGTCAGCCTCTCACCTCAAAATATATTTGCCTATACCTTCATCTCTGCTGCTGAATCTGTCTGTAGCTCTTCCACCTCTCTTCCTTTCTCCTTTTAGGAAGATATAATCCGTTTGCACTTTGAACTAAGACTTATTGACATGTACTTCCTTTAACTTACACCCAAGTTAAAAAGTCAAACAATGTTGAAAGGTTAATTCAAAAATAATCACTCCTTTGGTTTTAACCCTTTCAACTCTTTTAGTAATTTTTTTCATTCATTTGACATTTCACCTTCACATTTTAAAATAGAATGCATGCATCATGTTCTCTTGAATCATTCATGCAACTGCCCAATAGAGTTATAATCAGAAGTGTCTATTACATTCATATTAAGCATAAGTATGTAGATTTCATTCACAGCTGAGCCAAGTAGTGTGTTATACTAACATTTCCTTTATCATACAACTTATTCCTCCCCTGGAGAAGTGCTTACCTATTTTTTTTTTTTTAAACATATTTTTGAGTCTGGTTCTGATGCTTGCATTTTCTCTTCACACTGAGTTACTGCTTTATTTTTTGGCCTTTTAGCATGCTTTGTAATTTTTTGCTAAAGGTTAGATATGATGTATCAGATAAAAAGAACTAGGTAGACAAGCCTAAAAGTGTGAGGCTTTACGTTTATCTGGCTAGGAGTTAGGCCGTATTTGTTTATTATAGCTATGGAATCAGATGCTAAAATTGCCTTTAGTGTCCTTGTTTTTGTCTCTCCTATTGTTTTTGGGCTTCCCTAGAGACTTCTTCTTAAATAGGATCTGAAGCTTTTGCTGTATTTCCCTTTTGTTATACAGAAGCCCTACTGATGTGGTGGTTGGGTGGGGAGTGATAAGGTGTGGGGAAATGGGAATCATTCTATAGTCCTATGATTGGATCTCAGTCTTTTAGTGAGTCTGAATTTGGCATTTCTCTTTCTCCGTATTGGAGACTTGGGTATTTACTTTGCCCAACTCCTATTTTTAAGGCCTCCATCTCTTCCTTTCTTGTCTTAGTATCTCAGATCTTGATTCTTTCTGGAGGGATGTCAGGTAAATCATCTTGCTTCTCATTCATATGTTCCTCAGCTAACTCACCAGCAATTCATATTCATTTCCTTTCCATATGCTAACCCCTCTCAGTTTCATTGAAAATAGATGTATCTGTTATTCTCCTCATTGTATTTGGGGAAATTTTTGAGAGACAAAGGGAATAGAAACATCTTGACTCCAGGAATTCAATGCCCCATGTCCCTGATGAGCCTATTCCCGGCATCTAGAGAGAAGCCTTGAGTCAGGGCATGTTTAATTAGTGTCCAAATCAGCATCAGGCTATGGAGGCAGGGGTATTACTTAGGAGGACATGGCAGGTGATGGCGAGTGCAGGATCCAAGCTCTTGGCTTCCTGCTCCACTTGGAATAGATGCAGCCACCCAGGAACAGTCAGATTTCCCAGATTGCAGAAGCAACAAGAATTGAATCTAGTGGCTCCACAGTCTACTTTAGTGACAGGGAGCTCTGCAGAACTATATCTTCCTGAGAACCTATTTGCAATTTTCTTAATGTCTTTTTGGACCTCCTTTTTGTGGCCTTTTTAGTAGCTTCTTGTCCACCATCCCTGATGCACTGGCTTATATTTCCTTCTGCACCATGACAGCATTCCAGCTGCATCCTCTTGTTTTTCTGGTCTTCTTACTGGTTCCAGGTTTAATATCTTGGGACACTAAAAGTCTACAATCAGCTACTTTAGATCACAGCTGGTGCTAGTTAGGCTATTCTGCTTCATCTTCCCCTTGAAACTCCCAATTCTCATTTTCCTTAACCTTTCCTTCTCAGCACAAAAATATGTGCAGAGTTCCCCATCTTGAAAAAATTTTCTCTGAACTCTGCTAACCCCGCAAGTGATATTCTTTCTCACTCCTTCCACTGGCAAACTTCTCAGAGAAGTGTACATCTGTGGCCTTTGTTTTCTTGCCACCCACAGACTCTCATTAATGACTTACATTGTAATCTGGCTTTAGTCCCCATTACAACTAAAAATCTGTCTCCAAAGTCACCAAATGAACTAACTTCTAGGTCAGTTGTCTTTTCTCAACAAGTTTCATCATCTCCTCTTTTAAAAATACTCATCTCCTAAGTTTGAAAAACACTTCATCCTGTGACTTCTGGAACTCCTCTGTGGGCTCACTTTGCTTGGACTCCTTTCTTCCTCTACCCCACCCATCCAGCTCAATGGAGACATATGCCAAGGCTCAGCCCTTGACTTTTGGTTGTTTCTTTTTTAATACCCTCATCTTATCCGCTAGCCTCGTATCAATGTTTCTGGTCCAAATTCCCAGACTGTAACTGCCTCCTGGCTTCAATTCTATTGTTCTATTATACGGTTAATATTTTCACTTATAATGAGTGACACTCAAATTCAACATATTTAACACTGAATTTATCTGTTGCTCAAATTAGTTATACTTCTGAATGTACTTAAATATATATATATATAGTCTTATTCTTATTTTTGATTAAGCTCAAAACATTAAAATCACCTTGTAGTCTTTCATCTGCTCTTCTCTCTCATGTTCAATTAGTCTTTTTTTGAATTGCCTTACATCTTTCCCTTCCTTTTCTTTACAATTTTCACTATGCTAGGTATAAGCCTTTCTTAACTTATATTATCCAGGTACTGTAGTTGCTTTCAAAGTGGTCTTTCAGGTTCTAGCATCTCCTCTTTTAATTAATCCTGCCTGTCACTGCCAAATCAATAGATTCTTTAATTAATATTGGTTCTGTCTTAAAATAAGTTGAGGCATACTGCAATTTGACATTGTAACTTCACTACTTAAAAGCCCTCAGTGGCTCCTGAGTTGAGTTGGGCTCTTACAGGTTTGGACTTCAAATCTTGGAATGTAAATCACTTCCACATTTCTCTTGCTTGCAAATAAGAAGAAGGAGGATACCAGTAGGTGGAAGTAGCTCCCTGATGCCTCCCTAGTCCTTCACAAAGGTGTGCCTGGTATTTGATAGTTCTGGATATCTCTGTGGAATGAGGAATTTGCTAGATCAGAGAAGCTCAGAACTCCAGTGTTAATCCTTCTTAATCCTTTTGGGCTTATTAGAGGTGTACTGGGAGAAGTGGGGAATGTTGGCAAGTAAGCTATTCCACAGTTACACAGTTTTGTGTTCTGCTTATTGTTGTAACATCAGTTCTTCCTGAAGTTTTTCAGTACAGTAGGCTCAGGCCATGGCCTACCATAGTTCCATGTAGGATGTCAAATATGCTGTTGTGATCTTTCTGTGCTCAGAGCAGACATTACTAATCAATCACAGGCTCTTTTCCTAAGACAGGTTGTGGCTTTAGAATCCTCAACATTTTGTTTTGGCCCTGAAGTAGAGCAATCCATCTCCTACCAATGGGTTCATTCATCCATTCCTTCATTCCACAAATACGTATAGAGCACCTACAGTGGATGGGTACCATCTCTTAGGTACTGGAGATTTCTCAAATAAAAGGCCATATGCCCATTATTATGGAGTTTACGTTCTTATGGGGGATAAAGGAAATAAACAAATAAATGAACAAGATAATTTGAGACAGTCATAAGCTCTATGAGAAAACTAAACAGCGTACTGTAGTTGAGAAGAACTGGGGTAACTACTTTGGACAGAGAGATCAGAGAAGGTTAAGGATATGCTTTTTGTCTGGGAGCAGACTGAGGAGAGGCAAATGGTTCCACGAAGAGCATTCCAGAGATGGGGCAGGGCAAGTCAAAGGTGCCAAAGCTAGGAATAAGTTTGGCATGTTCCAAGGACAACTAGGAGGCCAGTGTGGCTGTAGCACAGTAACAAGCAGGGAGATGAGTAGAAGAGGAGGAAAAGCACAGCCGAGGAAAAGTCAATAGATTGAAGAGACAGCCTACAGAATTGCAAACCATACATCTAATAAGGGGTTTAATATCCAAAATATATAAGCAACTCAAACAACTCAATAGCAAGAAAGCAAATAACCCAATTAAAGTATGGGCAAAGGATCTGAGTAGACATTTCTCAAAAGGAGAAATGGCCAAATCTATGAAAACAATGCTCAACATCACTAGTCATCAGGGGAATGCATATTAAAACCACAATGAGATATCACCTCACCCTAAGTACAATGGTTATTATAAAAAAAAAAAAAAAAAAGAAAGAACAAGTATTGACAAGATAAAGAAAAAAGAAAATCCTTGTATGCCATTGGTGGGAATGTAAATTAATTTAGGCATTACAAAAAACAATATAGAAGTTCATCCAAAAATTTAAAAATAGAACCACTATGGTAGGGCATGGTGGCTCATGCCTGTAATTCCAGCACTTTGGGAAGTCAAGGTGGACAGATTGCTTGAGCCCAGGAGTTTGAGATCAGCCCAGGCAATATGGCAAAACCTCATCTCTACAAAAAATAGAAAAAATAGCCAGGCATGGTGGTACATGCCTGTAGTCTCAGCTACTTGGGGAGACTGAGGTGGGAGGATTGCTTGAGCGCCGGGGACTTGAGACTGCAGTGATTCGAGATTGTGCCATTGCACTCCAGCCTGGGGGATAGAGTGTTATCATGTCTAGAAAAAAAAAAAAAGAATCACAGTATGACTCAGCATTCCTAATTCCTATTATGGGTATATATCCAAAGGAAATGAAATTAGTATGCCTAAGGAATATGTGCATTGCTGTGTTTACCGTATCACCATTCACAATAACCAAGATAATGATTCAATCTAAGTATCCATGAACAAACAAATGGATAAAGAAAATGTGGCATGTATCTACTATGGAATAGTCAGCCTTACAAAAAAAGGAAATTCTGTCACTTGTGATGACATGGATGAACCTGGAGGACATTATGTTAAGAGAAATAAGCTAGGCTGTTGCAGGAAGTCAGGGACCCTGAACGGAGGAACCGGCTGAAGCCATGGCAGAAGAACATAAATTGTGAAGATTTCATGGATATTTATTAGTTCCCCAAATTAATACTTTTATAATTTCTTATGCCTGTCTTCCCTGCAATCTCTGAACATAAATTGTGAAGACTTTATGGACACTTATCACTTGCCCAATCAATACCCTTTTGATTTCCTATGCCTGTCTTTACTTTAATCTCTTAATCCCATCATCTTCGTAAGCTGAGGAGGATGTATGTCGCCTCAGGACCCTTTGATGATTGCGTTAACTGGACAAATTGTTTGTAGAGCATGTGTGCTTGAACAATATGAAATCTGGGCACCTTGAAAAAGGAACAGGATAACAGCAATGTTCAGGGAACAAGGGAGATAACCTTAAACTCTGACTTCCAGTGAGCCGGGCAGAACAGAGCCATATTTCTCTTCTTTCAAAAGCAAATAGGAGAAATATTGCTGAATTCTTTTTCTCAGCAAGGAACATCCCTGAGAAAGAGAATGAACCCTGAGGGCAGGCCTCTGAAATGGCCCCTTTGGCGGCTGCTGTCTTTTACAGTCAAAGATGAAGGGATGAAATAAGCCCTGGTCTCCTGTAGCACTTCCAGGCTTATTAGGATGAGGAAATTCCCGCCTAATAAATTTTGGTCAGACAGGTTGTCTGCTCTCAAACCCTCTCTCCTGATGAGATGTTATCAGTGACAATGCGTGCCCAAAACTTCATTAGCAATTTTAATTTTGCCCCGTCTTGTGGTCCTGTGATCTCACCCTGCCTCCATTTGCTTTGTGATATTTTATTACCTTGTGAAGCATGTGATCTCTGTGACCCACACCCTATTCATACACTCCCTCCCCTTTTGAAAATTTCTAATAAAAATTTGCTGGTTTTATGGTTCAGGGAGCATCATGGAACCTGCTGACATGTGATGTCTCCCCTGGACACCCAGCTTTAAAATTTCTCTCTTTTGTACTCTTTCCCTTTATTTCTCAGACCAGCTGATGCTTAGGGAAATAGAAAAGAACCCACGTTGAATGTCAGGGATGGGAGTTTTCCCTGATACAGGCACAGAAAGACAAATACTACATGATCTCAGTTATATGTGAAATCTGAAAAAGTTGAACTCACAGAAGCAGAGAGGAGAATGATGGTTGCCAAAAGATGAGATGTAGGAGTGGAGGGCTGGGGAGATATTGCTTGAAGGATGCAAAATTTCAGTTAGATGGAGGAATAAGCCAAGAGATCTATAGTGCCACATGGTGACTGTAGTTAAAAACAATATATTGTATTTTTGAAAATCTCTAATAGAGTTGATTTTAAGTATTCTTCTCTCTCTCTTCTTTCTTTCTTTCTCTTTCTTTCTTTCTTTTTCTTTCTTTCTCTTTCCTTGTTCCTTCCTTCCTTCCTTCTTCCTTCTTCCTCCCCTCCTCTTCCCTCCCCTCTCCTGTCCTCTGCTCTCCTCTCCTCTCCTTTCCTTTCCTTGAAACATAGTCCTGCTCTGTTGCCCAAGCTGGAGTGCAGTGGCATGATCTTGGCTCACTGCTACCTCTGCCTCCTGGGTTCAAGTGATTCTCCTGCCTCAGCCTCCTGGGTAGCTGGGATTACAGGTACCCACCACCATGTCGGTTAATTTTTGTATTTTTAGTAGAGACAGAGGTTTCACCATGTTGGTCAGGCTGGTCTTGAACTCCTGACCTTAGGTGATCTGCCTGCCTTGGCCTTCAACTGGGATTACAGGCGTGAGCCACCGCACGTGGCCAGATTTTAAGTCTTCTTACCACAAAAAAGATACATATGTGAGGTAATACATATGCTTATTAGCTCGATTTAGACACTGCACAAATGTGTACATATTTTAAAGCAACATGCTGTACATGAAAATATATATATTTTTGTCAGTAAAATAATTAATTAATTAATTTTAAAAAGAGGAGGGCAGGGAATACTTGTGTATTTTGTTAACTGGACAAATGAAACTCTACTTTCATTTACTCATTAAACAAACACTTGTTTTTTGCTCAGCGCGATTCTAGGTGCCGGGACTACCACATTTCAGTCCATTATCTCCTTGCACACAAAAACCCTTTCTTTTCACCACAAATACACTGTGAACATTTTTTTTTTCTTCAGTGTTTGCATCGCTTGATTCCTTCCCTCCTGGTCTTTGTGCGAGTTTTACTCTTTAAACCCCAGATATTGTCATTTTTTTCTCTGTAAAACTTTTCCAAGCAACTCAAAATAAAGTAATTTCTTCTTCTTTTGAATTTCTCTAACAATTATTCTATGGGTCATTTGTTAACACAGCATAATCAAACAACTTATTTATTTTCATCTTTCTTTATCCTTTCTTTAATTAGATGTTGTCTTTGAGTTCAGAGGTTGTCCTGTATGTTTTGAAGTCTCCACACAGCTCATTGTTACCTTGCCCATAGTTGTAGCTCAGTGAAATAAAACTCTGCCCATAGAAGGCGAATGTCTGCGACCAGTGAGCTGAGAGCTTGTGGGATTGGTGTTGTGTTTGGGCGCATGTGAATCAGTGCATCTCCTTCTGTTCCATTGGTGTTAAAAGGCTCCCATAGTCCTGGGAACATGATAGGAAAAAGAACAGGTGTGAAGGCATGGGATGAAGGAATGTGGAGAATGGAGGAAAAGTTGATCAGATTGTTTGACCACTTTTAGTGTTGAAATCGTCACCAAAATGAAAGCCAGTAAATAAATTTACAATGTCCTTTTCTTTGATGCATCAATAACTTCACCTTCATGTTCAAAGAACAGTAAGTAATTAATCTCTTATTTGCATTTGAAACCCAAGTTTCAGATGTTTGAAGGCGGTTGTAAAAAATAAAAACCAAAATAAAGCCAAAATAAATAAGAAGGCCGGGCACGGTGGCTCATGCCTGTAATCCCAGCATTTTGGGAAGCCGAGGCGGGTGGATCACAGGAGGTCAGGAGTTCGAGACCAGCCTGGCCAGCGTGGTGAAACCCCGTCTCTACTAAAAATACAAAATTTAGCCAGGTATGGTGGCATGCCCCTATAATCCCAGCTACTTGGGGGAGCTGAGACAGGAGAATTGCTTGAACCCAGGAGGCGGAGGTTGCAGTGAGCAGAGATCACACCACTGCACTCCAGCCTGGGCGACAGAGTGAGACTCTGTCTCAAAAAAAAAAAAAAAAAAAAAAGCAGCACTAACAGTTATTCACACTTGTGGAACCCAGAACTTAATAACCATGAACAGAACTTTAATAAACAGAAAGTTCTGGAAATAAAGTTAAATCATCATATAATCTTTATTGTTGGGTTAAATGAACAATCATCTGGGAACATGTCTTTGAATGCTTAAGGCTATGAGATGCATGTGCCTATGTGATAGACAAATTTCAAATGTGTAACGTTTAGTTAACTTGGTCCTGCTTTTTAATCACTGCTTTAAAATTAAAAAAAAAAATGCTGCTGGTCAAGTAAAAATAGCAATAGATAAAATCTGTCCTGAGCAAACAGACCATACATCAATAAATGAATACTTAGCTTAAGCGATTTTCCATGAGACCCATGAAGCATTTCTAATTGAAACTTGACAAGCTACAACCCAACAAACACTCCAATCTTCAGTTCTAGAAGGGGAATGTGAACTCCATGTAGATGTAACTTTTAAAATCTAGCTGGAAGAGAGCGTGACAGTGAAGTTGCGTGCTGTAATTTTTAAAAATTGCTGAAGTGTCATGGTTTGCTATTTCGTATTTATTGAAAAAATGTAAATGCCACATTTAACAAAATGGCAGTAAGTCTGTTTCAATCTGAAGACTTAATCTTACTAATCGTGATAATATATGCTAGCTGGAGTTGTGAATATTTCATAAAATACTGGAATAAATTTGTGCTTATATTTCAGGGGAGTTAACAAAAGCACCTTCATCTGCAACATTTAAAATTTTATTGCCTTTAAATTTGTACGAAATAATGTGGGGAACATAGATCACTGGGAGAATGGATGCACCTCTGTGAGGATCTTAGTCATTCAACACACGTGTAGGGATGAGGAAACTGAGACATGACTTACTGGATAGGAAGGTAGGGATATTAGCAAGAGCCTTCACTTGTCTGGGCTTTCTATCTTTGAGTCACCTTTGCGCAGTTTTTCATTGCACTTTACAAGCCTCAGAGGCGGCAGGGCAGACAGGACACCCCTATTTTATAGACGGGGAAACTTAGGCTTACAGAGGTTTCCTGCTCCAAATCACAAAGGTGGAGCCTAGACCTTCTCAGTCTCCACAAACTGTATCTCGGTTATCCACAATCCTATCTACCCACATCCAAATGGACATCGTGGCTCTGCAATTTCTGTCAAAAGGGCTCTTTGGCAACAGGAAAAACGTCATGGCTCCATTGTATTGTAGAGGATGGGAATGGGTGTTACGGCTAAATCCCCCCTCCCCTTTCCCTCCACAGCTCAGATGGCAAATGTGGCACCCAGGGACCTCCCGCTCCAGCAGGGCTGTGCGCACAACTTTGCACAGATTACCTGCTAAGTCAGAGCCGAAAGCTAACACAGATGCCAAAGGATAATAAAGGTGAATGCGATTTACTCAAAATTGGAAACTTGGTGTTTGGTTTTTCAGGAGAACAATCAACAACTGTGATTTGAAGTTCACCAGGGAATTCTGAGAGATCTAATCAAAGATGGAGTGCTGGTTTGAAATGATTAAAAGGTAACAGTAAAAGGGAGAGTAAAACCCCAGTCCCAACGCAACCCATAAATCTACTTTGTCTTCCTCGAAAGAGGGGTGCGGGTGGGCCCGTCTCCCGGCGACATCTCACCTAAGGGGGAATTCCTTTCTCTCAGCGCACGGTGAAGTTCCCCCTCGGCTGTCCCACCTGGCCGTCCCTTTAGGATTTCGGCCAGTCCCTAATTGGCTCCAGCAATGTCCAGCCGGAGCTTCTCCGGGCCTCTGAGTGGGAGAAAAGTGAGAACAGGTGCTTCCCCAACGGCGCGCTCCGCCAGGGCCCGGCAGGATCCCGCGCCCAAGTCGGGGCTAGTTGGTCGGCGCCTTTTCTCCCAGACGAAGTCGCTCCAGGGCTGATCTCGGAGGACGCGTGGCCGGCAAAGAGAATGAACTTGAGCGTCCCTGAAACGTCCTGCGCGGCTGCCGGGAGATGGGAGGAACAGGTGCCTTTCTCCGACGTCCGCTAGCGACGCCTGTAGCACCTTGCCCACTGCCGCGCCCCTCCCGGGGACCCCTGGCCCTTCGCGCCCCCGCCCCCAGTAACAGGGCGGAGGCAGCCCCGGCTCAGGTAATTATTGCCAGCGGAGCCAGCCGGGGAGCGGGGGTGGGCGCGGCGGCCGGGGGCGGGCGGGCGCGGCAGGACGCGGGCATAAAGGGGCGCGGCGCGGGGCCCTGGCGCCTGGCTCCCGCGCAGCATGCCCGCCAGCGCCCCGCCGCGCCGCCCGCGGCCGCCGCCGCCGTCGCTGTCGCTGCTGCTGGTGCTGCTGGCCCTGGGCGGCCGCTGCCTGCGCGCGGAGCCGGGCGACGGCGCGCAGACCTGGGCCCGCTTCGCGCGCCCACCCGCCCCCGAGGCCGCGGGCCTCTTCCAGGGCACCTTCCCCGACGGCTTCCTCTGGGCCGTGGGCAGCGCCGCCTACCAGACCGAGGGCGGCTGGCAGCAGCACGGCAAGGGTGCGTCCATCTGGGACACGTTCACCCACCACCCCTTGGCACCCCCGGGAGACTCCCGGATCGCCAATCTGCCGTCGGGCGCCCCGTCGCCGCCGCAGCCCGCCACCGCGGACGTGGCCAGCGACAGCTACAACAACGTCTTCCGCGACACTGAGGCGCTGCGCGAGCTCGGGGTCACCCACTACCGCTTCTCCATCTCGTGGGCGCGGGTGCTCCCCAATGGCAGCGCGGGCGTCCCCAACCGCGAGGGGCTCCGCTACTACCGGCGCCTGCTGGAGCGGCTGCGGGAGCTGGGCGTGCAGCCAGTGGTCACCCTGTACCACTGGGACCTGCCCCAGCGCCTGCAGGACGCCTACGGCGGCTGGGCCAACCGCGCCCTGGCCGACCACTTCAGGGATTACGCGGAGCTCTGCTTCCGCCACTTCGGCGGCCAGGTCAAGTACTGGATCACCATCGACAACCCCTACGTCGTGGCCTGGCACGGCTACGCCACCGGGCGCCTGGCCCCCGGCATCCGGGGCAGCCCGCGGCTTGGGTACCTGGTGGCGCACAACCTCCTCCTGGTGAGTGCGAGGGGCCAGGCGGAGGGTCACGCAGGGTAGACAGAGGGCCCCAGGTGGGGCCAGGGGGAAGTGTGGGAACTGAGACTCCCCCAGACAGGCTTCACTTGGACACGTGTATGTGGTCACCAGGGGGAAACTGAGCAGCTCTGCCTTCCGTTGGAAAGTGTGGAATTAGGAGAAAAATCCCTCAGTGGGCACACGAGTGAGTGCCCCTTGGAGTCCATCTGTGGAAAGGAAGTGGGAATCGGTTTCAGCAGTGAGGAAAGGAACTCCTTTCTCTGGGTGTAGAGGAATTCCTAGAGGTGATGGTGGGAAGGATTTGCTAGGGGAAACTACAGGGAGAGAATGAGCAGGGTGGATGAAAGAAACACGTTTGTTCTTAAGCCGCACAGAGAGAATTCCTGTCTGTGGAGATGTCACGAGTTCAGTGTTCATCCAATAAGATCTGTCTTGCTTGTGGCACGAATTCACACTGTTGTGAAAATGTCAAAACACAACTCCTCGAGAGTCAGCTTTAAACTGTGTTTGGAGGTCCCTTCTGCGGTAGGGTAGGGAACTGCTTCCACCAAACTTATTCACCAGGGGTGTGAAGACCACTTTATACAATCTCAAAGCTAGTCATAGAAACACAGAAACAACTGCAGGGTGATATAGATTGTTCTTCCACACCTGTATTTCCACAGTGCTCTCTACAGTTGAAAGGGTTCCTCACTTATGACATTGTTAGCCTGATAAAATCAATTGTAACACCCCTGTGCAAAAGATTTTATTAATTTTGACAGCAAGAAATATTTATATGCCATGGTAAAGTGGTCGCAAGTATTTCTTTCTCCTTTTTTCTCCTTAGTGTTCAAATTTAGGTACCATTGTTTTCTCCTTAGTGTTCAAATTTAGGGACCATTGTTTTGGGGATTCATTTATAATCATGTCAGTTGTTAGTACACTTTGTACAGAGTTTTGTGTCACAATAAAATATTTTATGTACATGTATAAACATTTTAATAAAAGTGTTTGGAAAATGTACAACTTTTGGTACCCAATTTTGATGTCTTGTGGGCCTACTGGAAGACCTATTTTTTTTTTTTTTTTGAGACAGTCTCGCTCTGTCGCCCAGGCTAGAGCGCAGTGGCCGGATCTCAGCTCACTGCAAGCTCTGCCTCCTGGGTTTATGCCATTCTCCTGCCTCAGCCTCCCAAGTAGCTGGGACTACAGGCGCCCGCCACCTCGCCCGGCTAGTTTTTTGTATTTTTTTAGTAGAGACGGGGTTTCACTGGGTTTGCCAGGATGGTCTCGATCTCCTGACCTTGTGATCCGCCCGTCTCGGCCTCCCAAAGTGCTGGGATTACAGGCTTGAGCCACCGCGCCCGGCCTGGAAGACCTATTTTTAAATTTAGAATTCAGCCACATATTCTGAACAAAGTCAGTATGAAAACTATTTCTAAACACTTTTAATTAAATTCATAGATAATATGGGCAGAGCACTACTGGGATATTGAGGTAACTCAGTGCTCTGAGCTGCTGGTAATGTTGTAATAATGGCTAAATTAGATTTTATGTCGGTTCCACAAAACCTGTTTGCTGCTACTGGCCATAAAAGAATGTTGGATTTGTTTGGAAACACATAGTGATTTTTGTGATTTCATGCTTACGTATGTCTTTTCATAAGGGTGCTTTAGAGCAGTGATTCTTACACTTTTTCAATTCTTTTATGGAACTGAAAAACCCTAAAGACCACCAGTGTATGGTTGGTGATAGAAAAACTATGGGAAGAATGGTCTCACTTTTTGAAGAAAACATAAGCAAGTTATCAGTTCATACTGGAAGGAAATAAATGGATCAGCTGGAGGATCTAATAGATCATGCCCATAAAATCTTTACTTTAGATTTAAATCCTACAAGTTCTATTTTTAGAGTCCCTAGGATAAACTCGTGTGTACAAAGTAGTCAGTTGTTATTATAGTGACTTATAGGATCATTTTATTATAAGATAAAGACTTGTGTGCTCTCTGGTGCTCTGGTGTTTTAAATAATCAACATGTTTTAAATCTTTGTGCCCACTCGTGGTCCTCTGATTAACTTCTCAGTTATATTTTTCAACACTTAACACAAAAAATTTGCCAAACACTAACCATCCTTCCTAGAAATGCAGTGGACTTTGTATTTAGAGGAAATTAGTAACAGGTGAATGCTTGATTTTGCTGATGCTGCAAACTGTTAGTTGGTGTAAAATATTAATTTTGCTTTCAAATTTCTTTCAGTTTGGTGTTTAGTCATTCTTGTATCTTATTTAGAATTGAGTTCCCGTTGTCAAAGAAAGTATCTTGAATTAATTTTGTTGTATGAGATACTTTCATTCTGTTTTCAATGACATTTCTTGGTGCGTATATGGGGGTCGGGGGAAGGGAGGATAGAAGCATTTGAGCTTACCTGAAAAAGATAAAATATATTCTGCAGATTTTGATAACAGGGCATTTTAGCTGGGACTTAGACATTGCTGCTGCACAGACTTAGGGGCCAGTTTTGTTCTGGGATCTGAAGTTGGCGAAGGATAAAGACAGGCTAGCACCCTGCCCTCACTCCCTCTGTGTTTCCACTAATTTACAAATGGGCTAAGGAGATCCCGTGGGATGATGGGAAGCTTGACCCCCACTAGAGAGTCGAGAATCATTGATGGCCGGGAGGACATGAGGCAGAACAAACAAACGGCAGGACAAATAATGGAGGCCCTGCTCAGAATGGAGGTCTTGGGGTTCTTTGTGGGTTCCTCATGCTGGAGTGAGCCTTGGCAAAAATGGTGTGTGTGTGTGTGTGTGTGTGTGAGAGAGAGCGAAGAGAGAGAGAAAGTGAGAGAGAGAGAGAGGTCTTCTACAGAGAGCTTGGAGCTCGGGCTGCTTTGCTCATTTGAGTGTAATCCAGGAGGACACACCTTTTCTCTTGGACTTGAAGACCAACTGCTCAGCCTTCACAGCTCTTGAAAGAAAGTTCTTAATGTCCCCCGAAATCAGCACTAGGGACTGTAATTGGGGAGTTCAGCGCCAGCAGTGCCTCTGAGTCTTTGTTCTGTATATGGGTTCTAAGAGGATTAGAATCAAGTTGGAAATACACGTGTTCCCATTCCCCACCGTTGACTCCCCTCACCGCCTGAGATTCTTGCAGACATTTGTGCAAGGAACCTGTGAAAAAGACAGCTTCTTTCACATAAGGAAGTAGGGCTAGGAGATATTAATCTCGGCACTGTTGAGCATTAGCGTCAGTGCGCAGGTCTCAGCCCATCTGTCTGCAGCGTTTGTTGAAGCCATCACTTCTTCTCTCTTGAACATTTCCTCAATTTGACTTTCAGGTCCTGGCTCTCCCTTGCTTCTCCTCTCAACGCCCTGACAATTCCCTTTTACTCTCCTTTGCTTGTTCTTCCTCACCTTGCCTGTAAATAGCGGAGGGCCCAGGGCTCTGTCTAGATTCACTCTAGGCCACTGCTTTGAATACCGCCACATCCTGATGACTGCATTTTGAGTCTCCACCCAGGTTTCCCTGACCGTCACACTTGGACAGACAACTGCCTTCTCCACGTGGATGTCTAATGGGCATGTCAGATCGAACACATCCCATACCAAACTCTTGCTTCCCCTTCTCTGTTATGGTGACTTTACTCTTCCAGTTGTTGGACCCTGAATCTTAACTACTCCCCTTTTTCATATCTTGTTTCTAATCCATCAACAAATCCTGCAGCTCTACCTACCTTCAGAATGTGTCCAGAATCAAACCACTTCTCCCCTTGTCTATGACTATGATGGAGCTGCAAGACACCATCCAACCTTGCCTGGGTAATGGGAAGAGCCTCACTGCTGGGGTTCTTGCTTCTGCCTTGCCCCCTGCAGTGTGCCATGATGGATGCTCTACAGGGTGACATTATGTGTGGACAAGACAGAGTCCTTGCTAATTCAAATCCCACTTGTTCTTCCAGAGCCAGCTCACATGCTCCCTTGGGCCCCATGCCTGAATGCCATCTCTTCCTTCTATGGCATCCCACACAGGACTTCACTTTGCTCGGATGCCTCCTCCCACACTCTTCCCTCTAATTAACCATTTGTCTCCCTTTTACCCCTTCGCCAGCTGGGGTAATCCTGTTCACTTCATCTGTATCTCTGAAAATGGCATCTTGCCCTCCCTTGGTGCTCAGCTTCTGGTTTACTGAATAGCCTAATTTCACCTATATAAATTCATGGTACTAGAATTTTCCCTCCCTGTCAGTCTTTCTAGCCACTTTCCAATGGAACAGAGAATACCAAATCCTAATCCGGTAAGAAAAAATAGGAAAACATAATGTGGCAGACTCTGATATCTGCAGTGAAAATTTCAGGTTCATCATCAAATGTATGATTCCATTGTGAAAATGTCCAGTTAAAAGCTATCTGTAGTCACCATGCAGTGTTATGAAGAAGTTTTCAGAATAAGGGCGGGTGGTAAAGTCTCCTGGCCAGCTTTAGGAGTATATATTGGAAGGGACTTTGTTAGCTGGTTGAATTTTTATTCCCCAACTAATTAGTGTGAACGATTTGTCTACTGTATATATGCTCAAGTTATATATACTATGCACTTTTGAGAAATACTTTAGACGTTTTCCTTTCATTAAAATGTATTTGGGGTTGGGCACAGTGGCTCACACCTGTAATCCCAGCACTTTGGGAGGGTGAGGGTGAGGCGGGTAGATCACCTGAGATCAGGAGTTCGAGACTAGCCTGGCCAACATGGTGAAACCCCCGTCTCTACTAAAAGTACAAAAAATTTGCCAGGCATGGTGGCAGGTGCCTGTAATCCCAGCTACTTGGGGGGCAGAGGCAGGAGAATCATTTTAATACAGGAGACAGAGGTTGCAGTGAGCTGAGATCACACCATTGCACTCCATCCTGAGCAACAAGAGCGAAACTCCATCTCAAAAATATGTATTTTGTACATAACTAGAATAATCAACTGGATTGAAAGTTAATATAAATTTTAGAATACCACTGAATTCAATAGTGCATTTAGTCAGAAATAGTGAAAATATCTCCCAAACAGCTTGAATCACTCCTTTTTGAAACACATTGTTTTTTGAAGGTTATGGTCAAGTCCAGAAAAAATGTAAAAATAGGAAAAGAATTAATAACATCATTTCAAAATCATAACAGCATTTTAACAATGCCAATTATTTTGAGTTGAAGAAAAGAAGGAAAACGTAAACTACTCAGCATTCAAATAATGTCAGTGTGCACTTCTCAGGTGCAAAATGAATGAACTCTCAACGGTGCCAGCTGAATGTTTAGGAGTCATGGCTTTTGCACGTAGAAGCCTTCTGAATTATCTTATATTCTCAAAAATATCATTGCTCTAAACTAGAATTTTATTCTAATTAATTCGTGTAAAAGTTATCTTTCTTTCAATGAATGTTTTCTTTTTAAGGCATAAAGGAAATTTTAGCTGTAGGAGGAGAATAGAATACATGCTTACTGGGAGGACAAGTAATAATAGGTGATTAAAAACACACAGCTTATTGAATTGTCTGAGATCCGCATTTTCTCCAGAAATGGAAAGTTATACTTGAAGTCTATATTTAAACAGATAAGCAGAATGTGACTTTTATATGCTCTATTTTGATATATTCTGAATACGAAGATAACCTGAAGGATGCCTTTTTCCCCTCTTTATCTTGGGGTAAACTCTTACTTACCCTTCAGAGACTTGACTCGAATATTTTCATTTTGCAATAACCACAGGTAGAATGGATCATTTACTCAGTGGCAGCTCTCTAAGAGCACAGACTACCTATCATATTTATTTTACAATTTGTAGTGCTTATCTCAGTGCTTGGCACAGAGGAAAGAAATACAATTTTTAATAAAGGCATAAGTGGAGAGGTGAAATACATGTTTCTGGCTTCAACGTGTCCATTTTCTTTCTTGTAAATGGAATATTGCACTTGCAGTGTGCTCTCACACAGTATCTGGGAAGGAATTTTAAAGAGTGAGGAAGAACAGTGAAGATTTTGCTAGGCAGATATGTATGTGACCTTTGTTGATTTCCAGAGCTCATATCCCAGTTTCATCCAGTGGACAAGGAAAGAGAGGAAGAGGGAAAAAGTGGCCTCTCAAGTGCCTGAGCTGGAAGCTGCACCTATCACTGTCCCTTGGGCAGAACTCAGTCACGTGGTCAAAAGGAGTCTGCAAATAATTGTTCCCTGAGGAGCCGTGTGCTCAGTGACTGATTCTATTATGTTGAAATCAGATGGGAACAGATCATTTAGGATACCCAGCAGGCTCTACCACATTGCCTAACTCCCAGGCATATTGTGAGAATTAAAAGCACCTTATATATGTCAATATGTTTTGAAAAAACACAAAAAGCTCTACAAAAGTGAGTTATAAATTTATCAATAATAATAGCAAATACTTGAGAAATGGTCCTCTTGAGCAGTTTAGAAGGAATTAAACAAATGCATTAGACACGGTAGCCACACTGAACTACTTAACCTGCCTCTTCTTTGAAATTATTTCAATAGCGTTTGACCAAAACTATCAAATCGTTTTTGAAATAACCTATTTTACATAAAACATATTATCAAGTATCTTTCTGGATCTAGCTTGGTGGTTAAAGATACATACTAAAGTTTATGACTGATATAACTTGATGTATTGACTAAACCAAATGAATATTGATTAAATTTTTGTGGCCCCAATTTCAGTAGATTTTTTATTAACATTTTTTGTTTGAAGTACAGATGTCATGTCATCCATGAACCGGTATCATTATAGCTCGATAAAATACTCACACTGAAAGCAGTGATATACATGAATTTTAAATATAATGGTTAAGCAAATGTTATTTCCATGTCTATAAGTGCACTTTTATTTGATAATTAGAGTGTTAGAATCAGAAGGAATCTGGGAAATCCCAGGTTACACTTCTCCCCAGGAGGAACTCCTCACAGTGGCTCTCCTGGGGTCAGTTAGCTTCTGCTTGACCCTGCGAAGCAGGAGGAACTCAGTTCCTCTCAAGTTGCCCACTTGATTTTGTCTTTCATATTGAACCTGCTGCTGCACAGGACTCCTCCCTGACTGTCTCTCTGCCTTCCTAATTTCAAAGATTAAAGCAAGTCACTTTTTGACAAGACATCGTTCACATGTTTGAAAAGACCAGTATGTTTCGTTCTTCCTAGATTTTTCTCCTTCATGCTAACATCTGCTCCAAGAAGACACGGAGGGGCCTGGACATTTAGTAACATTTCTTGAGAGCTTACCCCGTGGCAGGCAGGTGCAGTGTTGAATTCTGAGAATACGAATGTAACCTTTGAACAGGTGCCTCTGTCTTCTGACGTTTGAGGATAAGGTGGAGGAGAAGAGAGGGGAAAGTCGATATATCTCCCCAGTGAGGAGGGTTTAGGGTTATCTGTGGGACCTGCCTCTGTCTCATCATCCATCACCATTGTCCTGCTGATGGGTGTAGAGGACTGAGGACGAGGGGTTGGAGTTCTCCCTGCGCCGGACCCTGTAGAGAGTCCAGAGCCCTGGCTCCCAAGGGAGGAGTATTTGTAGGGCTCTTTTCGTGAGGGTCCAGTGGACGGCTGCAAAGCTGCAGGGGAGGATGGGGGTATAGGAGGCAAGCCTGTTGCCTCTAAGCCCTGTCAGATCCTCTTGGGGATGCTGCTCCACCTCCCCGAATGTCCCCTCTTCTCTTTGGATTTCTCATCATGTGGTCCTCTTTCCTCTGCCTTTTCTTCTATTCAGTGTCCCAAGTTCTTCCACAGTGACCTGTATCCCCTTGTTCCCCTCAGGCCTTTATGCCAGTCCTGCACAGGTGCGGGGACAGTGGTAGGGGCCTTTCACTTTGGGCTCAGCTACATTCTCCCTGAAATTGTCTGCGGTCAAACACAACTCATAGCGTGGACATTTCTCACTAAAAGTACACTGCTTGGGCTGCATGAGAGGTTCAGCTTCCTCCTATCTACCTGGCATGGACTGTGAGGGGGCTCCTCACCTGGGGGCCTTTTTACTCCTTGCTGGCCAGAGCTGCCATTTCCAAGTCTCTGCACTGTCAGAGGACAAAGGCTTCTCTCTGATTCTGCAGGGTTGCCCCTTGCTCTAGGAGAATGGCTGGGGTTTAGGGTGGTAGGTCTCAGGTTGCCACAAAAAGAGGGATGAGGTAAGACTCCTGCCCTCATGTCACAGATTAGTAGGGGAGAGGTAGCTGTCAAATAATTACAGTAAAATAATTACAGTAAGAGAAATAAGTACCTGCTTGGGTACCTATTTCAAGAAAGGAGAGATAGGTTAGCGTTTTTGGGAGGTAGTATGGGAGCAGTCAGGGAAAGCAATACTTGTAAGATCAGAGGCTGGCAAACTTTTTCTATACAGGGCTAAGTTTTAGACTTTGCTGATCCTACAGTGTCTGTTGCAACTAGTACACAGTTCTGTAGTTGCAGCATGAATGCAGCCGTGGGCAATGTGTTAATGAATGGGCACAGCTGTGTTTCAATAAAACTTTATTTATAAAAATAGGTAGTGGGTCCTGCTGCCAGACTTGGCTTGCTGGGCACACAAAGGAAGAAGGGCATTGTGCCCTTCTAGGAAACATCCCTTGCAAAGTCAGTGCAGGTGAGACAGTGTGGCCATTCCCACCACAGCACAAGATCCTTTGGAATGCCTGAAGCGTGAGGTGGGAAAGGATGAGGAGCTGGAGAAGAAAGCCAGGGAATTTCCAGGGCTTCTCTTAACATTTGCTGTGCAGAACCAAGCAGTGCCCCCAGTGTTCAGAGGAGACTTCGGTGATTACATTTCTTGTTAGGCACTGAATTTTGTTCATGCCATCCAAGATTGCATTAACAATTTTGACTGTCCCCTTACCACAGACTCAAATGAGTTTGCAGCCAGCTAAAACCTCTCAGGTTTTCCCCCCCACCTTGTGAATTGCTGTGAAGCCAGACATCCCTGTCATCTTTTGTAGTTTATTTTCAAACTTTTAATCTCATTAAATTTCATCTTCAATGTGCAAAGATAAGAGGAAATTTACTGCAGGTGGTGGTTTATTCTTTAAAACTGGATGTCACCTAAATGTGTTAAGGTAATCAGAGGAATATTGGTACACTTATACAGTGGAATACTAATTGGTTATTAAAATGTTGACGTATGATTATTAAAAGGCAGCCCATGGTATGTCTCAGCTGTATGAATAGGTATGTAAAGATTACTGTATAGTTCATGGGCAGGACTGGGCTCTCTGTAGCCTCTGTCCTTCCTTCTCCCCCCAGTGACTTCTCCCTTGCAGTGTTCCTTCCCTAGCTGCATACTCAAGACTGGATTTCCCCAGCCAAGCCCCATTAACTCACAGAAGCAAGAGGAAAAAAATAAATTCTTATTAGTTCAATTCCCTAAATTGGGGGCGGCCTATTTCACAGCAATAGGTAACTGACATAGAAGGAAAGGAAATAATGAAGTAATTCCAGAAAATTTCCTACAGCTGGAGGATATGCATTTTCATATTGAATGGGAAGAACTGGGGGAGTCAAACCTCTGTGTATTGCAGGGTCTTGCCTCCTAGGGACCTGGGCACCTCTTCAGTCAGTGAGTTATAGCTTGGAAAATTGGCTACGTCAGGGAACTGTACAAATCACTTTTTATGTAGCCATGCTCTATGAACCATCTTTACAACTCCCTGGCTTCTGGCAGTTAAGCACCACTCATGATCTGGCCTCTATAACTTCAAGATCTGACCATCCCTGTGGGCGGCGACAAGCCCAGCTTTGTGACCCCTCTGCTACCAGCAGCCCTGGCCTGGAGAGCGGTGCCCCCACTGAATGTCTCAGTGAGATTGGCACCCCCATGAGTATATTCCTGATGGTGCAGTGAATGCTGTGTCTCCTGGGAAACGCTGTCCGCTGGCGGGTTGTTTGACCTCACATAATATACTGGTTCTTGCATGCCAGCTTCCCTCTGCTTCTTGATTCTTTTATCAGCTGTTAGGGCAACAATGTCAGGCATTTCCGCCTGCTCAGCATTGGGCATTCCTTTTTACAGGCTTCTCAGAGCCACTCTAGCAGCAACTTGACCGCGTCTCCTGGGGTCCTTGCTGTATTGTAAAAACATACTTCTGGAGAAAGTGTTCCCTAGATAATGACTTCTTTCTTGTCCTGTGTTAAGTTCCAATTCCTTGGTCAAGGACCCCAGTGCTACTCCTCAGGATCTGCAGTGCATGCTCAATCTTGAAGCAATGTTGGGATATAATATCTTTTCTCCTGTATCAGGCCCAGCTGTCTCCAGGTGGGTTAAGCTGGGATTTAATCGTAGTTAGGGCCCGGTCAGCTCCTGAGGGGTGCACCTGTTGCTTTTTAGGGGCGAGGCCTCTTCAGCATAAGGAAGTGCTATCTCTTACCAGGGAAGAATGGGCCACCTCTGTAAGCTCCAGATATTCCAAGGTTTCCCCAACTAGGGCCTTGACCTTGACATAACTGATCTGCCTTGGCTGAGCATTTAAACATCCCTAAATCTCGCTAGTCTATCAGGTCCTGGGCCTGCTGCTAAGTTTCTCTACTCTTCCCCTGCAGGAGAGAAGGCTCTGGTTCTTATATTGAGCCTTTAACTGTTTGTTGTTGGTCCTCAGTTTCTCATTATCTCTCTGCAGAGTCTCAATACAATATACCAGAAAGTATTCAATTCCATCTCCTTGGAGGCAGGGAATGCCTAAATCATTGCACCTACAATGGCATTCTCCACCAGGATATTTCCCCAGGTTACTGCTGTTGAAATATTTAGCAATTGAGGCACCATTTATGCAAAGGGACTATCTGCCCCTACACAACACTTAGAATGGCATTCTCTTTGCCTTCCAGAAAGTGAATGAGCTGGTTCTCTAACCCCTCTTGTGTTAGTTTGAGTCCCAAAACGAGTAAATATCAGGATAGGATTAGATGTACGAGAAATTTATTGAGGAAAGAATTTAAAGGATAAAGGGGAAGGAGCTAGGAGAGACAGTGAACCTTTGGATAATGATGTGTGTCCAACAACTATGAAGGAGAGTGTGCAGGAAGAAGGATGGGCTGGGAAGAGTTTCAGTTGGCACTGTGGGTCTCAGAACAACCCAGGCAGGCTGATGGGGACTCCTTGAACAAATGGTGCCCACTGGCGGAGTCCACAGCTTGCTGAAATGGGCCTGCATTAGTTCCCCTGCCATGTTTAGTCATCTAGGAGTAGCCGATGAGAAACATGATCTCAGGATCAACTGCAATGGTAGATCCAAAGGGGTAGCAACTGATGGCCTCAGTCAACTGTGCTCCTTATAGCAGGAACACTGAGCAGTGCATTTCCAGGGCATCACAAAGACTAGTGGGGAGTGCCCTTCAGGGAAGGGAATGAAAATTATTTCCAGTCTAGAATTTGATACTTAACTAAACTGCCAATCATTCATGAGAGTCAAAGTCCCAAAAAATAAATCTTCCATAAACCCTTTCTCAGGAAATTATTGGAGGGTAACTGCCACATACATGATGAAGACAAGGAGGAAGACATGGGACCTATGAAAGAGCAGGTCTAACCCAGGAAAAGGATGATGAACTGTAGACCCATGATGTCAGATGTGCAGCAGACTAAGATCAGCCAGTGCAGAACAGGGGAGATTCCAGAAGTGGGTCCCCCCAAAATACTGGAGGCTAATGTGACTTCCCTGGGGAAGTTTCTGCTGAGAGTCTATTGGAAATTGAGGGAAGAATTATCCACAGTCCCAAAGAAAACGGAGCAAATGAAAAAGCAATGCAATTATGAACTTCAGAGGAAATAAAAGTAAGAAGGAAAACATAGTCTTATTTACTACATTACAATGTCCAGCTGTGAATGATATTCATGTTGGCAGAATAATGTCAATACCGAATGTCAGTTAAACCAAAAACTGTTGTATAACTAAATTGGCTGTGTAAGAGAGCTAAACCCTCATCTAGTATAATAGGAAGTCAGTGGATACTTTCGGAAGTGTGGATGTGTGGAGATGTAAATTCCAAAAGAAAAAGGTTTAAGGTCAAAAGTGGTTGCCTCGAGAGAGGAGAGCTGGGGGAACTGGGGCAGTGTAGGACAGGGAACTGTGATTTTTCTTGTAAGTTGTAAGTTGTTTTGACATTTTAAACCATGAACACATATTACTTGTATTTTTAATTTAAAAAAGACATAAATATTTTTTCCATCACTTTAAATATTAATTTTGTTAGTTATAGCACATATTTATAGCATTCCAATCTGTAGCGCTCTTTTGGGTTCAAGTTCTGGAGGATTTCCAAAGCTTTAGATCAATGCTTTTGTGAGTTTTCATCCCTTTGATGATAAGAAGTTAAAAAGAAATAGGGTTATGAATAAACCTTGTGGGATATTGTTAGTCACCTTCTCTCAAGTCAGTCTGTCCCATGAATCAATGTTTCAAACATTGACCCATATCTGACACTTAATAAGCAACCAGTAAGTTTTTGTTGAACCAATGAATACTCTTAAAATATATTTTTTGAGTGGCAACAGTACTATCTTATTTGCACTCTACTTTTCTTCTTGACCCTAAGAATGTCACAAAAATGTTTAGCAACTGTCAAAATTATTACGTACAGAGGTGACTATTGTGTTCCCAGATATGCTATATGTCTTAGTTCATTTTGTACAGCTATAAGAGTAGTTGAGACTAGATAATTTATTTTTTAAAAAAGAGGAATTTATTTCCTCATGCTTCTGTTGGTTGGGAAGTCCAAGAGCAAGGCTCTGACATCTGGTGAGGGACTTCTTGCTGCCTTCTCCCAAGGTGGAAGGTGAGAGGGCAAGAGAGAGACAAAAGGAAGCTGAACTCATCCTTTTATAAGGAACCCATTCCTGAGATACATAACCCACTTCTGTGATAACAGAATTAATTCATTGATGAGGACAGAGACCTCATGGCCTAACTGGCCTAAAGTGAGATCTTTTAAAGATCTCACTCAATTCTATTACAATGGCAATTAAATTTCAACATGAGTTTTGGAGGGGCAAGCATTCAAATCAAAGCACTACATAATACAATAAAAATTATCTGAGGTAAGTTTGGTAAGTTTATTCTAGGAATCCATGTTGCCTCCTAGTTCTCTTCCCTTCCATAGTACTGATGCATTTTTGTTAACCATTACCTAATTTTGCTCGAGTCTATTATTTCTGAAATTCACAGTATCTTCCCTTTTAAAGTTGAGAAAATTTTCATTCTTCAAGCACCTTATTTCCTAAAATCTCTCGAAGTAACTGATGGCCGTTCCATGATCATAAGTACAAATTATTTTGCCAGACCACACTTGGAGATGATGAATTTGGAATGGCATGCAGACTCCCCACATCAGGAGTCTTATCTCCTGCAATAATGAGGAACCCAGCCTTAAAAAGGAGCAGGTACAATAGAAGGGCAAGGGGTAACAATCAAAACTGCTGGTGAAAGACATTTGAGGAAAGTTATCAACATGAAACAGAATAAAATAAACAGAAAAGCAAACCAGGGAAAATAAATTATGCAGGAAATTAAACACATACATAAACTGAAACAGGAACAATCAGAAAATTCTTCAACACCAATAACACAATAGTTGAAATAAAATATTTAGTAAAATGTTTGAAAAGTAAGGTAAAAGCAATGCTGTAAAAATAGTACAAGATGATAAAGAAATAGAAAATATTTTCAAAAGGGAAAAAGATTTAAAGGATATTCATAAAGATCCAACATCGGACTAATAGAAGTTCTGGAAAGAGAGAATAAGGAAATAGAGGTCAGGAAATTAGTAAAGACATAATACAATAAAGTGCCCCAGAACTGAAGAACATGAGCTTTTAACTTTAAAGAGCCTACTGAGTTCCTATTTCAATGAATGTACAGACATGTAGGAATATTGAAAGCTCACCTTCAGCGTCATGTTTCCTAAGAAGCTAATGGAAGATATGCACCAGCAAAATTGTAGTAAATACATAGGAAGAAATAGGATATAGAAAAAGTATGGTTTCAATCAATAAGAAATAAAGGAAACTCCTAGAATGAGAGCAGCTCTTGACAGCTTCTAGTCCAGACTAGACTTGGAGGCTGGAAGGTTCTAGCAGGGAACGAAGAGCTCTGGGTGAAAAAGTAGACTCAACAGAATAGATACTGTGGTAGAAAACATGATAGAGAATCATTAACACATTAAAAAATCACATATGGAATATTACACAAGCTTAATAATGAGGTCATTATTTATTCAAGGGAAAATTAAAAGCTGTTCAGAAAAGGGAAATGTTACAGTGTCCTATTTGGCTCTAAAATGAACATTTATATAGGAACCTTCATGTAAATACTAACAATGATTTAAATAAGAACAGACATTTGGGAAAATAAGGGAAGAAAATGGGGCATGTAAAAGAGCTAACTCCTCATTATCCTAATGAATTATTAAATTTCACAATAGCATAGTATTTAGAAATATGATGGGCATTACGAGAAGAAAGAGCTAAAAGGTTGCCAGTGGGGAGCAGGAGTCGGGATTAGAGACGGGGTTGGGGGAGATGCTTACTGTTTTCATGATAAGCCTTTGATACTATTTGATTTTAAACTATGTAAATGAATTTATTAATTTAAAGTAATTTAAAAACCCATACCACTGGATAATGCTTGATAATTTCTAGAGTGCTTTTTTTTTTTATTTGGGGGCAGGTAAATTCATTGAAAGGCCCAGAGAGTTTAGCTGACCTTCCTGTGGGTAACAAGGGTCAGAGCCGGGGTCAAAACTCAGGTTTTCTGAACCCCTATTCCCAGTGTACATTCGATGACTCCAGGCTGCCTCCTGCACTGCACAGGTTACATCTGGGGGTGTGCTAGCAGATGCTTAGACCATCCTTGTCCACATCAGCATCTGAAATGGAGAAGAATGTTAGTCGTGACTTGCCACTAACGTCTTTAAACTTCATTAACATCGGAGAGGGTCATCATTACATAATTACAAAAACACTAACCCAGATACATCTGTTCCCATTACTATTTCTGTGTAATACCCCCAGACTTAATGGCTTTAAATAACCATTTTATTTAGTTTACAAACGTATGGGTCAGGATTAGGGAAGGGCTCACCCACGCAGTTTTCCTCTGGTCCGCAGTCATCTGAAGCTTGAACGGGGTGGGGCATGCAAGACGGCTCAGTGATTGGCGGTTGAGGCTGGCTGTGGACCAGAGCATCTCTGTTGACCTCGCTTACACAAGTGGTCTCAGATTAGTAGCCTCTGTACATGGAAGCTAGCTTCCCTCCTGGCAAGCATCCCAAGAGAACTAGAAGGAAGTGGTATGGACTTCTTTTTCCTTTTTCTTCTTCGTTTTACTTATTCTTGATATCACACAGCTTCATTTCTATCAGAGCAGTCACATGCCCACAGATTCAAGGGGGAGGATCCACAGATCCGCCAATGAGAGGAATGGCCAGGTTATATCGTAAAAGATCATGGGGCATGGGAGATATCCATCTCTTTTCTGTAGAAAATACATTTTGCCACAGTATCACTGGCTTTCTAGCTCACAGTGATCTGCCTGGAATGCCATTTTCCGACTCTCCAGGATCTACGTATTTCAATATAAGGTTTAGAAACTACCTCCTACAGGAAGACTTCCTTGATTTCCCCTCCGCAAGAAAGAATCTTTCCTTCCTTTGAATCGCCATTGCATTAAAAAAAAAAAAATTCCGTCTTCTGGCGTTTTCACTTTGAGAATTATACTGTAATTATTCCGGGTACCTATGATTTGACCCCTCAATTTGCCTACTGAGTAAATATTTGCTTAATGAAGTAATTATTACATGATAGCTCAAATAACAGTCCTGAAAAAGTGCATTTCGGTTCAGATCTCTCTTTGTTCTTCCTTCACAATTTTCATTTCCGAAAAATGAAATAAACTAGAGGATCCCTTATGAGGAGTTACAGTATAACTTATGCGTGGCTGTTTCCTGTGTTTACTGCTACTCAGTGAGAAATACGGGAGATGGGAAAGTGAAAAACCATGTCATTTACAATTTGATTAAAAAGCTTTTTTTTTTCCTTTTCCTTTCATGTTTAAGCCTTGCCGTTTTAAAATTTTCCCTTTCGTCATAGGAGATCAAGCAGCAGTTAACGCTGCAGTTCTCTGTTCTGGAAACACTCTCGCAGGTGTTTCAACACATGTTGTTTCAACTCTGACTCCTGCCCCGCTGCCCCACGCCATCCAGCCACACTGAAGGTCTTGCATTTGTGCCTTGGGGCATTATTTTTTCTTACTCTTCTCCCTGCCTGGAAGGTTCTTCCCAACCTGCCCTACACCCATAGCCACAGAACCAACCCCCACTTTCTTTAAATCTATGGTCACAAGCTCCTTTCTCAAAGGAGGCACACCCCTAGCCACCCCCATTTGGTGACTTCCTGTCTCCTGGAGGCCCCCGGAACTAGTCTTCTCTACTTCCTGCAACCCACTTTACGAGCAGCGCAGGAGACTACTTCTGGGGGCCTCGAGGAGACAGGAAGTCACCAAATTTACAGGTACTGTGCATGAAACTGTCTGATAATGAATTTATTGGGCTTGTTTTTTTAGCTTCTGAATAGAAGAACTAATAAGAGCATTTTTTTAAAAGATAAAAACAGACAAACACAAACCCTCTAGTATAAAAGCAGTGTTTTTTTAAAAAAAGATAAACACACACCCTCAGATTGCCTTCTTTTGAAAAGGCAATCTGAGATTCCTTATGAAATCCCCAGACAGAAGCTGTTTCTTTGGGTTTAATATGTTCTACACTGTAGAGCCAAGAGGCTTATAGAGTGTTAATTAACACCCCTTGACAAACATTTGTAAATGAATCTGGCTAAAGCTCAAGGAAACCAGGTTTTTCTGTGTGATAAAATATAATCTTTGGAGATTATTTGTGATCACAAAGGGAGACTGTACAGAAAATTTTCCTAGACTTGGAAATGAGGCAGGATTATTGGTGTCCATCTGGGCTGAGGCCTCAGGCAGGCCTGCCTAGTTAATCCCATTCTCCTATCCTGATTCTCTGGGGGTGCAGAAGGCGGTGCACCTTTGTTCAGTTTGCTACTTACCATGGATTAGGGCATTTTAAATTCTGTAAGGGTAGTTTTTAACTTGTAGAAAACTGATAGCGATGGGAAGGATTCTTGCCTAATAGGGACACAAACGGATTTTGTTCTGTAGAGATGTAAATGAAAAGATGAAAATCACAACACATTTAATGAAAGGAAAATAATGACTCTTGTGAGTGCCACAAAAATAAAATAAAATAAAATAAAATAAAATGTATCTCCTCTCCGTGGCACCCTAGGCCTCCCTTATCTCACTCTATTTTCTCCATAGCACTTACTGCCTTAGAACATTCTTTATAATTTACATTTATTATGTTTGTTGTCGGCTATCGCTCCTCCTGCTAAAATGGAATCTCCATGAGGGCAGAGGTTTTTCTTTGATTTGTTCCCTGTTGTACCCCATAGTGCTAGAATCATGCCAGGCACGCAATAGGTTCTCAAATACTTCTGGAATGAAAATCTCCCTCCACTTAGACCATTGACTTTCACACATTTTTGATCTTGACCTATAGTAAGAAAGGCATTTTCCATGTTGTACACGCACCATTGAAACAAAATTTTCACAGAAAAAACTTATCATTATTACATGCAGTGCACTCTGATATTTCCTAATCTCTTCTACTTTGATTTTCAAAATTGCTGAGGCTACTCGTAGGTTGATTCCGCAAGTGGAATTTGTATTATGAAAAACTTTGACTTAAGACTATGTAGAACCTGCTACCACAAAAAGGCAAATGGAAAAGAAGGGGGAAAGAGCAGGCTGATGACTTTCTGCTGTCCACCACTCCATAAAGTGTATTTCGTTTTCCTGTAATTGTATCCTGTTCAATGATGTAGAAATCCTCACACACTCACATGCCACTTTTCCTTTGGGTGAAAAGTGTTTTCTACTGCAAGACGAATTGAGTTATTTCAAAAGCAAAGAGCTATAAATGAGCCTGTTAAAGAAAGGCTTAAGGAGAGTCTGTTGGCATCTGCTGTTGATAACTTAAAGCAGGAGAAGTAGATAAGGAGGCAGAGGTAGAATGTTTAGAAAATAAAAGTGACCATTATAGAAGAAAAATGCTTGTCTCAGTTTTGTTGATATTGGAGAGTAGCTGTTTCATGAGGGTATTGTGAAATTATTGGCAATTATACTAACAGATGTTTACTGAAAAGATCCTATTTGACTGATGAACCATGGGATACTTTTGCTGACCTTGTGGAAAACATCACTTATCTGAGTTCCTTATCTTCTTGTCTCTTTTTCTCATCTAGCCTATGCCTCCCTACGTGTTCCCTCATGGTTCTCATTTTGTTGCTATTAGTAAAACAGAGAGAGAAAAACCAGGAATTGGAACCCCTCTGTGTCTCAGTAATCATTCTGTGATTAATGGGTTAGATGGATTCTGGTCACAAGCTGGATATTTTGTTAACAACCTAGCATCAATGACTTGGAATGATTTTCACAGCAGCATGATTTAGTATTGAAAAGAATGATTTAACTAATGTTGATTAGTTCTGTACAGATAAATTAATGAAGCAAGAAGCTCAATCTCTGATGTATTGATAACTCACCCAGGAATCTTTATTTCATTTGAAGGAAGTTTTTATTTAAATACAAATAAATAAGCCCTTTATTGTCACCTACTTTGGAAAAATCTAGAGAAAACAATCTTAAGTAACAAAACTCCAAAATTACAACATGATTTTCAAAAACCACCTTGGCCTTTATCTTGCCTTTATCTTACACTTTAGAGTGTACCTTTAATAAGTGGATTCTTGTGGAATCTCAAGTTTTATTATATTTGTATTAAGGAACTCTATATTTATATTTGACTAACCCTAACTAAAACTAGCTTAAGGAACAAAAGGGACTTTATGACAAGGACGAAGAATTGAGGAAGAACTCCAGGGACTTTAGATTTTAACAATTGTATTTGACTTGAAAGTAACCTTTTGTCAAGGAGGGTTCTCTTTCTCCCTCACTAAACACATGCGCACACACCACACACACACCACACCACACAGACATACACACATGCACTTATGCTTGGGTCAGTTTGGCTTTTTTCATCCCAGAGAGTCTCTTCCTATGTCAGCAACTCCAAATTCACTTCCTCTCCAGATATAGGAGAGTCACATGCCTCTATTCCAGCAAAACAATCTCAGGGAAGGTATCTCATTGGCCTGGCTTGGGTCACTCAACTTGAAGTACAAGAAGAGAAAACAGTATTCTTTTATTTTTATAGATTTCATGTAAAATCAGTGGATAATGGTAAAAATTTCATGACAGCAGGTGTTTTACCTTATGTATGTTTAGTATCTCTAGAACCTAGTATGATAGTTCATAATAGATGCTTACTAAAACAATTATCAAATTGTACACTTAAAAATTAAAAGAGTGAAGTTAGGCTGTGTATGTTTTACCACAAACAAAATAAAATAAACCTATTATTGATCTTACTATTTCTCAAAAGTAGCATATGTCATAATTTCATGTGATTTCTAAAGGCGATCTAATCTCAAACTTAGTTCTTTGGGACAGAGTAATAAAAGGTTTAGCAATCATATACAGCAGGAGACTTTTTTACCTTGAAGATTTAACAAGGGTTTGAAAGCAAAATGCTATGATATTGAATATACTAATGTTTAGGGGTTTGTGAAAAGGTCTTAATATAGGAATCATGTATCTTCTTTTAGATTGTGTCTCGGGGAACATTGGGGGTCAGTTTTTCTATCAGTGTTAGTATGTAGTAAGTAATGGCATACATCTAAGCTTGAGATTTTGCTCATTTCTGTATTCTTAGCACGTATATATCCAACATATAGTAGGTGTTGGATAATATTTGTTGAATAAATGACTAAATAAATGTCTTGGCATGAGAACTATGCCATCTACCAAATTAGTCACCTTTCAAAAACCAACAAAGATTTTTGAATCTGTAGATCCAGCCAGAAAGCAACAAATATCTTCACCTTTCCAGACTGACTCATTTTTTGGTCTAGCTGTGTACTACACGTGAGCTGTCAACTTTAATACTTTATTTTTTAATGCCTAGGTCTAGTCAGTTACGTGATATAGACTGATTGAATTAAAGACCCCAATGTTGTCCTCTCTTCATTGTATCCATGCCCTTTGTCATGTAACTTTGCAGTGTCCTCTACTCTAGGTGTCCATTCAGCTTCTCCTTTGACTCTGGGCTTATCCATGTGACTTGCTTTAGCCAACGATCATAATGCTGGCAAACACAGAAAGTGCTTATTAGTTTCTGCTTAGCCTCTTGCTTCTCTGCAATTGCTATGAGAAAATGCCCAAGTTAGTCCACTGGAGGATGAGACATGTGGGGCAGAACCCACCTGTCCCATTTGTCCCAGCCAACACCATCCTAGATCAGCCAGATGAGACCAGAGTGGAAGAAATGTTTAGTGGTGCCCAACCCAGCTCACGAATAATATTTCTTCATGAGCACGTGAGCAATGTGTAACTAATGCACCATGCTCTTCTTATTCTGCGCTTCCAAACATTTCTCAGATTGCTCTGTTGTTTTGCTTTTCAGTAATCACCACCTTTGTCCAGAACCTTAATTGTATCTGCATTTTGGCAGTATCATGCCAGTTTTCCACATCCAGCTGTTCACATTTTAATGCATTCTGCAATGGATGATTTTGAGCATATGACTGATCATCACTGTCTCAGAAATTTATGCTAATCTATTATGACCTATTCTGTCAAATCCACATAACTTTACATTCAAAATTTTTCATGTTCTGGCCCTATACTGTCTATCGTAATCTTATGTTCTAAAAGCCACAAACATTAATCCTGTAGCCTAATTAGGTTGATACCATCATTTTCACAACATCATTTTATCATTTGGGTAAATTCTTGTATCTGTTCCTTTAATCATCGTTTCCATGCTTAGACACTCCATTGCCCTCCCTAAGCCCTGGCCAGATTCCACTATGGGGGATATTTTAAAGGCTCTTTTCCCCTAACCCATCTGCCCTGAGGTGGCACAGGCTAAAAAAGACAGTCCAATTGTTTGGCTTAATTATTTGGGTCTTACAGTTTTTTTGGGCGAGTTCCAGATGATTTGATGAAATGCAACATGGTCAAAAACATTTTGGTGGAGAATAATCAACTAGACCATTTGGTGAAAAATAAATCCCAGTTACTAGACTTCCCAGTATTGATAATTTTGGTATGCCAGGAATTTTTAAAACATTTCTAACAATTTTTTTCAGAAATTGGAATGACTGAAAGGTATAACAATAGGAGATTAGGAATTCAATAAATCATCATTGAGAAGTGAATGACTAAATTAGTTGCAGCAATCTATGCCATCCATCCTGTGGGGGAAAAAATGAAACCATAGCCAAACAAGCAGAGCAGACATCATCAACTTAGAAAAACAATATACTAAATAATTTGAACTAGAAAATTTTCCAAACTTGAAAATTCCAGTTTTTCAAACTGGAAAACATAAATATTTTCTTATTTAAAAAGCAATACATATTTTGTTACGTAAAAGTCAGAAAATCAGAGAAGCAGAAGAATAAATAATAATAATATATGCCCATAGTGCTACTCAATGGAGACTATAACTGCTCTCTCTGTACAAATGCTTTAAAATCCTGTTTGTTTGTTTGTTTATTTATTTATTTAGAGATGGAGTATCGCTCTGTTACCCAGGCTGGAGTGCAGTGGCACAATCTCAGCTCACTGCAAGCTCCGCCTCCTGGGTTCACGCCATTCTCCTGCCTCAGCCTCCCAAGTAACTGGGACTACAGGCGCCCGCCACCTCGCCCAGCTAATTTTTTTGTATTTTTAGTAGAGATGGGGTTTCACCATGTTAGCCAGGATGGTCTCGATCTCCTGACCTCGTGATCTGCCTGCCTCAGCCTCCCAAAGTGCTGGGATTACAGGCGTGAGCCACTGCGCCCGGCATGTAAATTTATTTTACATCTGTACGTATGATTCCAAAATTAGGTAATACTGTACATGGTCTATAGGTAACTATAATCTATAATTTAATAAGCTATATTTGTCAATGGTGATCATTTATTGCTCATAAAATTAATAAACTAATTTATTTATCAACACTGATCATTAGTTGCTAATAATTTATTTCATTTAATGTCTTATTCCTGGGTTATTTTAACTAATCTCTTTTGTTAACCCTTTAGGTTGTTTCAACTAATTTAAGAATTACAACTGGCCCATAGTAGTTACTTAATAAATATTTGAGTGAAAGGATAAATGAATGAATAATTCCACATTATTGGATGTTCAAGTTGTTTCCATTCAACTTTATTGTTGTGGGAGAGTATAATACAATCTTGGTGAAGAGCCACCAACTTAGGAAGAACTGTGAAGAAGCATGGTGTTTACTCCTGCTTGTGGGTGGGGCGCATTGGGAAAGGAATGCCTGATGCATCTGGGGAGCCAAACAAGACTTCGCAGGGGAGATGGGAATTGAGCCAAATTTGGAAGAAGTGAGAATTTTCGGTTAATAATTGGGGAAGATAGTACTAAGAGTAAGTGGCATTCATTAGGAACTACTTCTTAGAAGAGACAAGACCAAAACAGAAGGCAGAAAGGGATATGGATAATGAAGGAAAAGTAGAATGCAGCTTCAGGGTTAGTAGGTTGGCATCCATTGTAGGTACAGCCCTGGATGAGGAGTAATGAGAAACTGACCTGGCTGTAGCAAAACACCTGGGCTGGGAAGTGATGCTGTTTACATTTATATGAGATTCTATCGGTCTTCCTGTTACTTTGGAGAAGGCTGTAAGGCTTGGTACTCAGAGCTAGAAATGCAACTTACTTGATTTGCTAAGAAGTCCAAAGCAGGTAGGGGTGCCAAGCTGCTGCCTGTTCACATATATTTGTCTAAATGGGTGTCAAGGAAGGCAAATATGAGCCCTCTTGCATAGGTTAAATCCTGAGCAACTTTTAAGAAACTGCACAAAAGGAACTTTTAAGGCAATTTTTTGTGGATAAAGTTGTAGATAGTTATTTTGGGGAAATTATGTGTTCCATTAGGTGGTTGTTTTGTGGGAGGCTGTTTGAAATTGTGTCTTAAGGAACTGCAGCTTATAAACCATAGTGCCGATAGAAATAAGAGGAATAATTTGGTCTATGAACACAAACATCAGGCTAGTTGGCATGCTTATGTAAACACCACACAGTAGCAGTGACTTTTAAGGAAGTCCTCAGACATGTAATCCCGATACTCTTCTTGAAGTTGAGGTAATAGGGTGCCAGAAAGAAAAGGAAAATAAATATCTAGTGCATTCTAAAATTTTTTCAATCCTTTGACCTGTTTGAAAGCGTGCACCTTTAATTCAGAACTGAAGTAACATCTGGAGGGCCCTTTTCTTGGGTAAGGAGAAGACATAAATGAGCTATTTGAATTATCTTCTGTTTATGGGCTGCATTTCATTTCTTCCACCATTGGTCTCAGTCCATTTAATTAAGATTATTTGTAGGATTAAATTAATCCTTTAAGAATTATTCCATTTCAGTTTTTAAAAAATCTAAGGAATGATAGATAACAAAAAGCAGTCCGTTCAGTATTACTCCTGAAACATATTTGGGTGATTGGTGATACCATCTATGTCTTCTCCAACTTCAGCTTTATATATTCAGCTGTGTACCAGGCATCTTCATTGAAAGTCAGACCTGTGACCTAAACAGAACTGGATCCCTTCCCTTCCCCAACTCCTTATTTTTTGTTTTCTTTGAGTTCCTTGATTCCTTTTCCCCACCTCACATGCCACAAGTAACATCCAATTCATCAACAAGTTCTACAGATTTTGCCTTCAATGATAGCCTAAATCTAGCCACTTGTTACTATGTCTTTTGGTCCAGCCCACCATGGATCTTTTGCCTGGACCATTGCAATAGCTGTCTACCTGGTCTCCTTTCTCCCCTTTTGTCCTCCTAGATCCTATTCTTCGTGTAGCAGCTACCGATTTTTGGAAACTTATCAATCATTAGCCAGACACAAAGAGTACATTTATTTACATAGTTGTTTGATTCCATTTACATAAAGTCCCAAAATCAGTCTATGGTGATGGGAATCACAACAGTGATTCAGGGGCTTTGTCACCCAGGCTGGAGCGCAGTGGCGTGATCACTGCAGCCTTGAACTCCTGGGCTCAAGGGATCCTCTCGCCTCAGCCTCCCAAGTAGCTGGGACTATATGCATGAGCCACTACTCCTGGCCAAATGCAGCTGATTTTTGTATTGACATTATATTCTGCCAATTTGCTAAATTCACTTATTCATTTTAATAGTTTTTCTGTTTTTTTAATCCCTTAAGATTTCTACATAGACAATCATGTTTTTAATGAACAACAAAGTTGTTTTTTTTCCCCTTTTCAATCAACATGCCTTTTATGTTTTTATTTGCCTTACTGCACTGGCTAGGACCTCCAGTACAATGTAAGTAGAAATGGTGAGAGTGTTTAAATGTACTCCTATGTATATTTTATTATTTTGGAATTTATTATAAATGGAATTGTTTTAATTTACTTTTTGGGCTGTTCATTGCTCTTGTACAGAAATACAACTGACTTGTGTGTGTTGATTTTGTACCTTGTAGTTTTGCTGAAATCGTTTATTTTCTGCAATAGATTTTTGTGGATTCTTTAGGACTTTCCATATGTAGAATCATGTTGTCTGTGAATAGGGATAGTTTTACTTCTTTTCTAAGTTGGATAGTTTTTTTCCTTCATTTTTTCTTTTTTCTTTCTTTTTTTTTTTGAGATGCAGTATCGCTCTGTCGCCCAGGCTGGAGTGCAGTGGCGTGATCTCGGCTCACTGCAAGCTCCGCCTCCCGGGTTCACGCCATTCTCCTGCCTCAGCCTCCCGAGTAGCTGGGACTGCAGGAGCCTGCCACCACGCCAGGCTACTTTTTTGTATGTTTTTTAGTAGATACGGGGTTTCACCGTGTTAGCCAGGGTGATCTCGATCTCCTGACCTCGTGATCTGCCCACCTCAGCCTCCCAAAGTGCTGGGATTACAGGCGTGAGCCACCGCGCCCGGCCTATAAATGTTTTTCTTCATCATGTTAGGGAAGTTCCTTTCTAGTCCTAGTTCTCTGAGTGTTTTTATTATGAAAGACTTTCAGATTTTTGTGAAATGCTTTTCCTGCATTAATTGAGATGATCATATGGGTTTTCTCCCCCTTTACTCTATTGATGTGATACATTACAATGATTTTTTTTTTATGTTTACCCATCTTTGCATTCCTGGAATAAATATTAGTTGATTGTGCTATATCATTCTTAAAATATGCTGCTTGATTTGTTTTGTTAGTATTTGGCTGCATTCTTTTGCATCTGTATTCATAAGGGATATTGAGCTATGACTATTATTTTCTTGTGATGGCTTTATCTGGCTTTGGTATCAAAATAATGCTGGCCACATAGGCTAAGTTAGAAAGTGTTTTTTCTTCTTCTGTTGTTTGAAGAGCTTGAAAAGAGTCGTGTTAATTCTTTAAATATTTGGTACAATTCACTATTAAAGCCACTAGTCCTGAGCTTTTCTTAGTTTGAAAGTTTTTGATTACTGATTCAATCTCTTTTACACCTCGATTAGATCTTATATTTTTTCCTTAGCCGCTTTTGGTAATATGTGTGCTTCCAGAAATTTGTCCAGGTCATCTTTTTTATCTAATTTGTTGGTGTCTGAATGTTTATGAATTTTCTAGTTTTCCTTTTGTTATTGATTTCCAGTTTCATTTCATTGTGGTAAGAAACAACACTTTTTATGATCTCAATAGTTTAAAATTTATTAAGACTTATTTTCTGGCCTAACATATGATCTATCCTGGAAAATGTATCATGTGCACTTGAGAAAAAGTGTATATTCTGCTTTTTTTAGGTAGATGGCATGTTCTATTAATATAGATGTCTGTTAGTTCTAGTTGAATCATAGTGATGTTTATAGCCTCTATTTTGTTATTTATAAAGTCATGTCAGCTTTTTAGTGCTGTCCATTTGCATAATGTCTCTTTCCATTCTTTTTCTTTTACACGATCACTTTATATTTATAGTATATTTCTTGCACACAGAATGTAATTGAAGCTTACTTTTCGAAAATCTACTTTCTTTCTTTCTTTTTTTTTTTTTGAGATGGAGTCTCACTCTGTCACCCAGGCTGGAGTGCAGTGGCGTGATCTTGGTTCACTGCAACCTCCACCTCCCGGGTTCAAGCAATTCTCCTGTCCTAGCCTCCCAAGTAGCTGGGATTAGACGTGCCTGCCACCATACCTGGCTAATTTTTGTATTTTTAGTAGAGACGGGTTTCACCATATTGGTCAGGCTGGTTTTGAACTCCTGACCTCGTGATCCACCTGCCTCGGTCTCCCAAAGTGCTGGGATTACAGGCGTGAGCCACCTCGCCCGGCCCCTAAAATCTACTTTCATAGCATCTGTCTTGTACTCGGAACATTTAGTCCATGTGTATTTGAATATTTATTGAGATGATTGGGTTTGTGTTTACAATCCTGCTGTTTGTTTTCTTTTTGTTCCATTTGTTTTTCATTCTTTATTTCTGCATCTTTTGGAAAAATCAGATTTTTTGGTAATTCATTTTTCTTATTTTATTGGCTTTTTAGAGAAACCTTTTAATATTTTTGTGAGTTTTAGGGATTACATTATTTATTCTTATTATATGGTCCATTTAGAATTAATACTGTTAATCCCATTCAAAAATTTGTTTATTTGTTTTGCTTTTCAGTTCTAGAATTTTCATGTTTTCTTCGGTTGTTGTTCTCTGTTGTTGTTCTCCATTTGTTCATTATATCTATCTTTTCTTTGAAATCCTTGAAAATATTTATAGTAGCTATTTTAAAGTCCTCTGCTAATCCCAATATCTGGGACATCTTGGCTTCTGTTGATTTTGAATACTTCTTTATTTTCCCCTTTAGGGTTTCATTTTTCTGCTTTTTCACATATCTGGTAGATTTTTATTATGCTCTGTATACTATGAGTGAGACATTATAGGGAGCCTGGTCAATACTGTCTCTTTTTTAAAGGGTGTTGTGTTTAGTTCTGCCAAGAAGTTAAATTACTAGATTTACTTGATGTGGATTTAGTCTTTGTTAGAGCTGGTCTATTCCAGCTTTGTTCTTACTTTTCAGGTAATGACCTTCCTGAGTTTCAGCTGGATGCCTGAAGTGCTCAGCTGCATTTTTCTACTCTGGCTATTCTGAAATGCAGTATTTTCCAGCCCTACCCAACCTTTGGTATTCATCTCCCAGACCTGTGGCTACTTTTCTTTACTGAGCCTCACAAAATCTTGTCCTGTGCATGGACAGCCAAGGATCCTTGGGAAATCTCATGTAGACTTCTGGGCCCTTCCTGTATGTAGATTTCTTCTCTCTAGGATGTTGACCTGCTTCAGGGTCCTCATCATTGCTTTCTGCCTTTTGAGCTCAGCGATACTGCTGTGTATTGCGTGGGTTTCATGTTCCTCAACCATACCTAGAACACGACCCAAGGCAGAAAGCTGGAGTGGACCTGAGGTTCGTCGCCTGTTTCCTTCCACCCACCATTTAAAAGCAGCTTATTTGTGTGAAACTTTGTGTTGAGTTCTGTGAGGGATAGTAATAGGCAAATAACAGGGAGCTTATAATTTAACCAAAGAGAAAATGTCTATATGTTCTGTGGAATTCAGAGTATTTTCCTTGACTTCCAAAATTATTTTCCTCAACTTCTAAAATGTAGGGCTACTAGCTAGTTGGTAAGAAGGAATTTCAGATCCATTTTTCTTCTAGATTTTTTTCAGACTCCATGTTTCAAAATCTAAATGGAAGGTAAGAAGGAAGCAAGGAGGGCATCACATACCAGAGGGATTTGGACCCCAAAGTGGATCACGAGTACATTATGACATAATACAATATTATTCTCAGCAGCCTGCCATATAAAATTCCTTCTAATTTATTTTTTTTAATGGTATGTGCCTGAAAGTTATCCTTTATGGTTTTGGAAGCAAAATAAGAACCAGAGTAGCTTATGAGAGAGTTTTCCGGGTTCAGCCTAGAAAAATGTTGCTTCTGTCCTAGACCCTTTGATCTGGTTCTTAATGCCAGCCTTCATTCCTCTAGATCTGTTTATTGAATACTGGCTGTGTTGCAGAGACTTTGCTAGAATCTGAGGACAGAGAGATAAAAGACTCAGTGCCTTCAAAACACCTACAATATAGACACTTAAATAAATGCAATAAAATATGGTTAAGGTCTTGGCTAGAGGACCGTCATGGAAACACACAGAACAGACATTTAATCAGTGCTAGGGAGAGGGAAGATATCAAGGAACGCTTCCTGGAGGTGGCGACGTCTAAGCTGAGTTTTAAAGTGGGGATGAGGGTGAAGGAACTGGGAATAGGTAAAACATACCTTAGAGAGCTGCACCTACAAAAACATGGAAGCCTAGAGAATCTTAGAACTTCAAGTGGGGTTCAGTGTGCCTGGGAGTTGCATTTCAGGCAGAGATCGTAGGGTAAGTTAGAGAACAGGTAGGCAGGGTTAGACGAAGCAGAGACTTTTAATAACCATCGAGCAGGCCTGCCATCCAACTGCTATGAGCCATTTTCCCTTTTATTTTTTTAATCTCTAGAGCAATACACGTTTATGTTAAGAAATGAAAAAAATACATAGATAGGTAAAATGAAGCGAATTATACCACCCACAATCCTGCCACAAAACAGGTTTTAACAAGTTATAAATCCCTCCAGATCAAAATGCTACTGAACTCTACTTGCTGTTTTATAACCTTTTTTTGTTCAGTTAGTATTTTAGAAACGTTTTTACATGTTAATAGATATTCTTTTGCGTTATCCTGAATACTGGTATTTCTTTAGTCATACTATCGTGTATTAAAACACTCATACATTGTAAATACATTTGAATATTAGACATTTCAATTGTTTTCAATGTTTGGCTATTAAAAATAGTATTTAGATGAATGTTCTTGGCCATACAGTTAATAACTTCACTGAGTCCTTGTCAATAACTTTATTAAATCTCAATCTTAAGACAACAAACATGTAAGATTAACATACCAGGAATAATTAGAAAGCATTGCAAGACCATATGTAACCATCTCCCTATTAATCATCCTTAGTTGTTGCAACATCCTCAGTAGTGACCTTCCCACATTCTGCCTCATAATACTTAGTCTGTCAAATCTACCATCTGCAAAGGGAGTGAACTGGCTGGTGAAGAGGTGGTGAAGCTGGTTCAATTCAGTTTAACAGACAATGGGGGCCTCCGTGTGCCAGGGAGGGAGTGAGGGAACTCCACAGGGAGCTCAGTCTGGGGAGGGATGCGCCTCATTATCGGCAGTAAATGATGTGAGAGAAGTATGTGTGAGACTCTTGGTGCCCAGAAGAGGGGCATGCAGCACTGTGTGGGGGGTCCATGGGGTTGCAGCGATTTCTTAGAGACAGTGCCATGCCTGGGCTGACTACCAAGTCAGAGTCCCTGACCGCCTGGGACTCTGTAAAGAGGAATCAAATACGATTCAACAGGGTTTTGGCATGAGGTGAGCAGTGAATCCAAATGATATCTAAAATGCTTTCTAACGTTGCAAATGTATTCCTCTGTAAAATAATCAACTACTTAAAACTACAGACACTCTCACTTGCATTATGTCATTTAATCCTCACAATGTCCCTATAGGACAATAGATGTCATTCCTACTTGTACAGAGCAGTAAGCGAGGCCCACAGTAGTCGTAGTTAGAGGAGTAGGGAATCTAAACCTAAGTCTCTTCCACTGCAAACCCCAAGTTTTATCAGTATGTCACATCACTTCTATGGGCTGAATTCCTTAGCAGGGATTGTTTCCTCCACCTGTAATGTTCTTCCTTTTGGTTTGTTCACCCTCTAGAGAGAGAAGGGATGGAGATCCTTCTGTTGCAAACTCTGCATTAGGAGTTTTACATAAGTTGTCTCATTCAGTCCTCACAGCAGTCCTGTGAGGCACAGGAAAGTTATGTTTACCTGCCCAGATTAAGGAATGTGGCCAACTCAAGAATGAAGAAGGCCAGGTGCAGTGGCTCATGCCTGTAATCTCAGCACTTTGGGAGGCTGAGGTGGGAGGCTGAGGATCGCTTGAGCCCAGGAGTTCAAGACCAGCCAAGGCAACACAGCAAGATTTCGTCTCTACCAAAAATAAAAAAATTAGCCAGGTGCCTGTAGTCCCAGTTACTTGGGAGGTTGAAGTGGGAGGATTGCTTGACCCTGGGAGGTAGAGGCTGCAGTGAGCCATGATCACACCACTTCACTCCAGCTGGGGTGATAGATTGAGACCCAGTCTTAAAACAAAAAAGAAGAGGGATTGAGCAGGAACTTTATCTGCCATCAGAGACCATATGTGTCTTTCCCGATGGCCCAGGTCATTGATCATGTCCTTGCTAAACCTCCTCCTCTGAGCCTTGTTGAAGTCCTCAAGGTTAGAAGAGTGGTCTATAGTTATAAAAATTCCATTGTATGACTTCAGCTCCTGCAAAACTGACCGAGATTAATACATTCTTTGTTTGCTTTCACTCTTGCACTCCCTGTTCAGCACTTATTCTACAGAAAGGTGCCTGGTAGATTTAGGACATGACTGTTCATAGGCCTCAAATGGGGTCAAATTAGGAAAGTCTCCTGGTTTTCGGTCTCAAGAGGTTAATTGCTGATTACTAGCCTGGACTGCTTGATGGATTTTATGTTTAACTGTTGTGTTTATTTGTTTGTTTGTTTCTGTTTTATGAGACAGTATCTTTCTGTCACCTGGGCTGGAGTCCAGTGGTGTGAACACAACTCACTGCAGCCTCAATATCCTGGGCTCAAGTGATCCTCCTGCCTCTGCCTCCCTAGTAGCTGGGACTACAGGCACACGCCACCATGCCTGGTTAAATTTTTGATTTTTTGGTAGAAATGGGGTCTCACTATTTGCACAGGCTAGTTGTGAACTCCTGGTATCAAGGGATTCTCCCAATGTGCTGGAATTTCGGCCTCCCAAAGTGCTGGGATTACAGGCATGAGCCATCATGCCCAGCCTCTGTTTAACTGTTAACATCTTGGGGTTTCCTTTCAATGAGGAAGGGAGGCCTGGGGAGGTGTGATGGGGAAGATGGAGAAGCATAGGAGACATCACAAAACTAGCAGAAGTGTGGCACGATTAAGACCCTGGTTTCTTAGATCACATAAGCAAGTGCCAGTACTCTTTTCATCAATGTTTGATTCTCCATTTCCTTCTTAGCATATAGATAGCTGCTTCAGGTTGTGAAAAAATACATTTAGTGAAATGAAACATAGCAGATATGTTGACTATGAAACTAAAAAGTTAGCCATAAACTATCTTATTCCATTGAAATGTTAGGCTGAACCCATAAGAATGTTGATGAGGCCATTCTTGGATGCCTGTACTGAAATGAACCAAGAGAGGAATATTTAGGATATGTTGAAGAGGCTATTTGGCTCAATGAACAAAGGAGTTTCTGCAGGTCCAGGGAGTGGAATGAAAATTGGCATGATCATTCTGGAGAATATATGGAGTCAAACAGAGAATTAGAATGGAGTTTTCAAAGAGGATGTGTTAGGGGAATAAAGGCTGATAAACAACACTTGTATTTGTAAGAAAATAGGGAGAGTAAATCAAGGAATTCAAAGGGAAAGAGAAACTCACTTCAAGTAGGGGAGAAAAAACCCCTATAATTTGCACTCTTCTTTGTAGATAAAAAGGAAACATGAAAATAAGATATTAGAAGTCAGTAAGAATTTATGGGAGTATAAAGTTGGTTTTATGGATGCAAAGCCCTTTTCATTGCTGTACGAAACTCCTGCTGCATGCTAACAATGGACATCTGATCTCCTTGCAGCTGTATTTTGCTGTTTTTTGCTCTTGGCTTGTACCTTGCACCCCGGGTCTGTGGGAAACCAGAACTGTCCCAGAGTTCTGGAGGGTAGGCCAAGGTTAGATACTGGAGTGGGTTCTCTAATTTATTGTACTGATTCTTCTTAGGGAAGAATGAAGATTGCTTGTTAGAATTTTAGCTATGAGAGATGACTCTGAAACAGTAAATTAACTCCAATGACCTGAGTCATTTTGAAAACTCCCAGTTTCAGGATAAAAAATATAATCCTATTTAGAAATTCCTGGTGTGATCACAGATGTAGCATTGGTTCTTTTCACAAAACCCGTAAATTAAAAAGTACATAATCCAAAGTCAATTAAATAGTAAGATATTATAACAAATTCTTTTATTTCATTAGCTTTTCAAAATGTGGATAACACACACTCAACCCAAGGAATTTACATTTTTCCACTGACTGCTAAAAATCAATGGAAATAACTCTAGTCCTGGTAGCACCTCACTGTGGGGTGACCTACCTTTGAATTAATTTATTGGTTCCAGCTGATTTTTACATTTTTAGTCATTAAGTTAGGCTTGATGAGAAACCTACCATTTGAGTTGGGGATTCAAGTGTTATATTGCATTTCTCCTCACAACTAGAGATAAATTCGCCATGGTTTTTCTTTTCATAGGCTCATGCCAAAGTCTGGCATCTCTACAATACTTCTTTCCGTCCCACTCAGGGAGGCCAGGTGTCCATCGCCCTAAGCTCTCACTGGATCAATCCTCGAAGAATGACCGACCATAGCATCAAAGAATGTCAAAAATCTCTGGACTTTGTACTAGGCTGGTTTGCCAAACCCATATTTATCGATGGTGACTATCCCGAGAGCATGAAGAATAACCTTTCGTCTCTTCTGCCTGATTTTACTGAATCCGAGAAAAAGTTCATCAAAGGAACTGCTGACTTTTTTGCTCTTTCCTTTGGACCAACCTTGAGTTTTCAACTTTTGGACCCTCACATGAAATTCCGCCAATTAGAATCTCCCAGCCTGAGACAACTGCTTTCCTGGATTGACCTTGAATATAACCATCCTCAAATATTTATTGTGGAAAATGGCTGGTTTGTCTCAGGGACCACTAAGAGAGATGATGCCAAATATATGTATTACCTCAAAAAGTTCATCATGGAAACCTTAAAAGGTATGATTTTGGGTAAAGTTCTCATTTCCTGCCAAAGTCTTCTGGAAAAATCTCTAACATGAACTATGTGAATTTATATTTTTAAATCCTAATGGAGACATTCAATTTGGCAATAGTAGGAATGCATTCATGTAACGCCTTTCTCATTTGGGGTCTTGAGGAACTTGAATTAATTTTTAAAAACCCATTTGTAAATGAGAAACTGGGTTATAATATTTGTAATTACTTAACTTGCAGAGTTACTCATCTAGATTTTTAGATTAAATTGAACATAAATCCCAGGATATCTAGCTCTCTGCACATGTTTTTCAGTTCTTGTTATTTTGGTTGAATAAAACACTTTAAAGGAAAAGGAATGTCCATGTTTCCTAGAGAAAACAGTTTAAAGAGATCATGCTTTTAAAGCCTTCATTTATTTATTTATTGCATCAGACACAATGCTGGGTGTCTAGGATGGAAAGTGGTACAAGACATCTTTCCAGGCCTATAGAACATGTATTATAAATAAGGAACTATTCTGTTGAGGTGCTCAGAAATCCAAAAAAACATATTGATAGGCCTAATTTGAGGGCATTTATTTGTAGAGTTATATAGGTTTAATTAGAGTCTTTTGTCAAGAAGAGAAATCATTGGCTTACCAAACAAGAAACATTACACTTTGTTTAAGTAGGAGAACGCTCAGATGCTCTTGAATCATAATGCAAGTGCCCAGTGAAGGGTCATGTTGCTCTTGTCCCCTCTTCCCTTTGCAGCCATCAAGCTAGATGGGGTGGATGTCATCGGGTACACCGCGTGGTCCCTCATGGACGGTTTCGAGTGGCACAGAGGTTACAGCATCAGGCGTGGACTCTTCTATGTGGACTTTCTAAGCCAAGAAAAGACGTTGTTGCCAAAGTCTTCAGCCTTGTTCTACCAAAAGCTGATAGAGAAAAATGGCTTCCCTCCTTTACCTGAAAATCAGCCCCTAGAAGGGACATTTCCCTGTGACTTTGCTTGGGGAATTGTTGACAACTATATTCAAGTAAGTCAGCTGGCAAAACCTATCAGCAGTCTCACCAAGCCCTATCACTAGTAAGTAGTGCTTCCTTCTTAGGCTGATTGTCATGGCACATTGTCCGTTCTTTGAGCCAAAAACAATTCCTTATGAGCACACTAAGGATACAATTTGGAATGTTGCACCCTGCTCTCCAGAAATCTTCCCATCTTCATCTTGTTTATGTTAGATGCAAAGAGAAATAAATTTAAAACATATCAATATTTAAGATCAGATTAAGACAGTGAAAAGATAAAACACTCTCTTTTCACCCTGTGGTTTTTGATCCTTTTTAAGGCAGTTGAGTTTTTTCATGAACAGGATCTAACATAGAACTCCAGAGCCTCTGAGTTTCAGTGGTGCTGCTGAGACTGAGGCAGGAACATTAGGCAGACTCCTCCAGAGGCACAACTGTGGGCTCCACAAATGTGCAGAGATACCCTAAGAAAGTAAACCCTAGATCCAGTGATTCACTAGTCAGAATGTCTTTTTTAGCAATAGTCACTGAAATGATATGAAATTTCTTCAAAATGATCAACCAATATTTATTGAGCATCTTCTCAGCAGTAAGCCCTTAACATTCTTTTAAATTTCCCAAATTTTGAAGGGACTTGTTTTCCAGCATTTGATTGGATATTCTAGTAAGCACTTATTGGATGTCTAGTGTCTCCAAAGCCTTGTGTTAGTTGCTTGGGTCGCTTGGTTAAGAGGAGTGCAGGTAGAGGGTACACTGAGACAAGTAAGGGCAACCTTTGCATTCAAAGGAGCAAAGGAATCTACTGAGAGAAAACAGTGTATGCACAAATGATGCAATGGAGTGAAGCGGGCATGGTGGTAAGTAACAAGGGTGGGGCTGGGGGATTGCTGCTGATAGAGTCCTAAGTGTGAAAATAGCCCTCAACACAGGGACAGAGTTCAGTGTCCATAGACAAGCAGTTGGCTTTGACATGTTTGGGTTATGGTAGCCAATTCATTGGTTCTGCAAATCACGGCTTGAAAGGAAACGCTTGGAAGAATGTGAAATGGTTTGCTGTTTTCTTGTAAATATCAAATTGAAATCCTTTATTTATAAGGAAATAAATTAACACTATCCTTAATACATTTTTTGCTGGTTGGGATTATTCTTCTTTTTCAGAGCATCCAGTTCATTTTACAGGCAGTCTCAGACTTAAACCCTCACCTTCCATTTAAAAGATGACTGGCTCACACCTGTAATCCCAGCACTTTGGGAGGCCGAGGCGGGTAGATCACATCAGGAGATCGAGACCATCCTTGCTAATATGGTGAAACTCTGTCTCTACTAAAAATACAAAAAATTAGCCAGGTGTGGTGGCGGGTGCCTGTAGTCTCAGCTACTTGGGAGGCTGAGGCAGGAGAATGGTGTGAACCCGGGAGGCGGAGCTTTCAGTGAGCGGAGATTGCACCACTGCACTCCAGCCTGGGTCACAGAGCCAGACTTCGTGGCTGAAAAAAAAAAAAAAAGACTGGATGTATCATCTTTTATGCCAGGATATGTGAGCCCAGGAGAAAGGCTTCTGAGCTCCCTCCTGTATAGTGTGTAATTTTCTGCCCTGCTCCGACTCTCTCTTTCTCTCCAAGCCCCCTGCTATTTGAAATCTCCTTATCCTAATTTCCCTCCTCAGAGTAGATTCCACTGTGGGATTCAGAGAGGATCTGAGGTGGGAGAAGTGAGGCTGTTGAGGAAGAAGGGGAGAAGGAGAAAGGAAAGAAGACCTCCGCAGTCCTCCCTCCTCCTCTTTACTGGGACTGGGGATAGATCGGATGGTCCCTGGTCCTTGTGCTATCTCTTGCCTGCTCCCTGCTGAGCACGGATCTCTGATAGCAGCCTGAGTCTGGCAGATTCAGTCCTTTGTATGCGGCACAATCTCCCAGCCAGCATTGCTGTGCAGATTGTGGGAACGAATGCAGAACAAGAGTGGGGGTGTCAGAGGGAGCCCTACTTCTCCTCCTTGTTTCCTCATCCGGGGGCTGTGTGCTGGCTTTGGGAATTGTTAAGTAGTGAGAAAGTCTTAAGGGTACATCCTGTTTCCTTGAGGGATAAGAGAAACGCTGGTCAGAAGCAGTAAGTATAGCAGTGAATAGCAAGGGAGATGGGAGATAATTCCGTTTCCTACCACACTCTAGAAGCTATTGTTTTAGAATCTGACCTAAGGTCAGCCACTAATTGGCCCCAGTGGTCTCGCTCTCAGATCACACTGTCCTTTTTTCCTCATCAACTTGGGGACCGCACCCCTACTCCTGGCAGAGTCTCCTCCTGTGCAGAACTCAACAAACACAAAATTAAGTCACTGTCAAATCCACAGCAGATGGAGGCTTCTCTGGAAGCTCTCTGGTGGGGAAAGGCTGCAACTGCTATTTTCTTCTTCTGGTTTTCATCTCAGGCTTTGTGTTATATTGACAGTACCCTTCTCAAGCTAACTGGACACAGGTTGAGTATGTCAACCTAACTGACATAGTCAAAATAAGTTCTTTGTATGTCAGTTCTGAGGTGTGTGTGTTTTCACTTACAAACAGTACTCTGCAGCTTTAAGACATTATATTAAAATCCTGAGAAGTGATTTTTAAACCACTGAACTTCATCTTTTCCCTCCTGGCTAGTATTTGAAACTTGCAGTGTTTGAGGCATACATTTCACCTGAACAACTTGAAAAATAATGTCCTAAGAAGCACACAACCCTGACCTTAGGCTCATTCACGTGGATTGTCACTTTACTTGGACCTACTTTCTCGGCTGAGAGGTTTGTTTTCCCATAACCACGGATGCTCATAGTTAATATAAATATCGAACTCACTATGTAAAGCCTCTTTAACATTGGTCCCTGTGAGGAGAAACTTTCTCCCATAACATACTAAATACGTGTTTTAATAGCCATTCCTTCTGAAAGGTCCAACTTCACTATTTTATTTTTTAGTAAAACCTAAGTTAACAAATTAATGGAGATTAGGTGGAATTTTGCCTCAAATGTCCTGTATTTTCTTTTTCTTTCTTTCTTTTTTTTTTTTTTTTTTGAGACAGACTCCGTCGCCCAGGCTGGAGTGCAGTGGCGCGATCTCAGCTCACTGCAAGCTCCGCCTCCTGAGGTCATGCCATTCTCCTGCCTCAGCCTCCTGAGTAGCTGGGACTATAGGCGATCGCCACCACGCCCGGCTAATTTTTTGTATTTTTAGTAGAGACAGGGTTTCACCGTGTTAGCCAGGATGGTCTTGATCTTCTGATCTCGTGATCCACCCGCCTCGGCCTCCCAAAGTGTTGGGATTACAAGCATCAGCCACCACGCCTGGCCTGGCCTGTATTTTCAAGAAACATTTTTTTTTCCTCCAGAAATGATACCGTAGTCTTTCATATTTGTTTTCAGATGGACTGAATAAAAGCTGTTGTTTTGGAACAATCACCGTAAAAAAAAGTTATGAATTTAGTCAACTCAGAGCTCTATAAAAATAATCTGAAAAATTCCTTCAAACTCTGAACACTTCAAAAGAGCGTGCAAATATTCTCTCCTTCAAAGCTGAGGAAACATGATTTGTGGGGTGCATCACAGTGGAAAAATACTTCTGACAGTATTCCCACAGCATTAGGGGAAGTTCATGCGTGAGTGTTCTGCAAGGGACGGTTCTCCAGAAAAGGCAATTTCCCTTTGACATGCTGTTTTTAATGACTTTTCTTTATAAACACACTTATCTCTCCAGAGAAATAGCAGTGCATTTGCAACAGGCCCGTAAAATGCAACAAAAACTCTGCTACGGTTTGTGACCCTTGCTTTATACAGGGCATCAGACCAAGGAACCTGTTCTAACAGGATTATTTCAGAGGGGAACACAGGCTTAGGGTGCAGTTCTTCCAGATGGATTTTTCAGTTTGCGTTCCCTCCACAAAAAGGAATGATTTTGTGATTTTGATTTTATAATTTGCTAACTTTTCCTAAATGCGTATTTTTATTTGGGAGGATTTTATAATATATGATTGAGAACTATAATTGTCATCATTGTTACAGAAGAATAATTTAGAAAATTTTTTTAACTATGTTAAAAATTCCCCTATGGGTGGATGACAATATTGTTCTTTCCTTTCACGTTCTCCCTTGGACTTTCTGTTCTTTTTCTTTTTTTCTCTCTCTCTCTCTCTTTCTTTCTTTCTTTTTTTTTTTTTTGAGATGGAGTCTCGTTCTGTCACCCAGGCTGGAATGCAGTGGCATGATCCCGGCTCACTGCAACCTCTGCCTCCTGGGTTCAAGTGATTCTCCTGCCTCAACCTCCTGAGTAGCTGGGATGCACCACCATGCCCAGCTACTTTTTGTATTTTTGGTACAGATGGGGTTTCACTATATTGGTCAGGCTGGTCTCAAACTCCTGACCTCGTGATCTGCCCGCCTCAGCCCTGCAAAGTGCTGGGATTACAGGCATGAGCCACCGCACCTGGCCTTTCTTTTGGACTTTCTACCATCAGTCAGATTGAATTTATTAGATTCTGTCACTGACCCTAAACCCAACATCCAACATAAGGTAAGAGTTATGTTTATTCAGCACTCCCTCTCCCTATAGCAAACCTCAATTTAGAGCATAATTTTAAGCACAATTTAATTATAAATATCTTTTCATTTTCTTACTTAACTTACTCAGCTTGCTCCGTCACTGAGGCTGATATAGAGTGATGTGATCATGACTTACTGCAGTCCTGACCTCCCAGGCTTAGGTTATCCTCCCACCTCAACCTCCTGAGTAACTAGGACTGCAGGCCCGTGCCACCATGCCAGGCTAAGACGGGATTTTGACATGTTGCCCCAGCTGGTCTCCAACTCCTGGCCTCAAGTGATTCTCCCACCTCGGCTTCCCAAAGTGCTGGGATTATAGGCATGAGCCACCGCACCTGGCTAACTCACTCACATTTTAAACTTTTTCTTTTTTTCAACTAGTTTTTTTTTTTATTTGAAAGTCTCATGCCATTAGTGATTTCTTATATTAAAAGAAAAACACCCAAAAATACTCTGCTTACATAACACTGACCAGCAGTGTGCAAGACTCATTAGCATTTGTCATCTGAAGTGACCGAATCCAGACTTTTGGGGGTAACATTAAAGAAACAGTTTAAGAGTTAGAACTACAGGTAAAGTGAGTGTGCATATGAGAAAGTGGAATATTGTCTTCCTCAGGAGCTGACAACTGATGAAAAACAGGTCACATTCTCAGATAGAAAGTGAGATTTTTTTCTTTTTTTTTTCTATTTCTATTTTTGCTCATATTCCTGGCTAGTTTTGCCAAAATAATTGCATTGAGTTACTTCGTCAGGACTGTCCAGGTGACGCTCATGTTTACTCTGCCCTTTGCAGGTAGACACCACTCTGTCTCAGTTTACCGACCTGAATGTTTACCTGTGGGATGTCCACCACAGTAAAAGGCTTATTAAAGTGGATGGGGTTGTGACCAAGAAGAGGAAATCCTATTGTGTTGACTTTGCCGCCATCCAGCCCCAGATCACTTTACTCCAGGAAATGCACGTTACGCATTTCCGCTTCTCCCTGGACTGGGCCCTGATTCTCCCTCTGGGTAACCAGTCCCAGGTAAACCACACCATCCTACAGTACTATCGCTGCATGGTCAGCGAGCTTGTCCGTGTCAACATCACCCCGGTGGTGGCCCTGTGGCAGCCTGTGGCCCCGAACCAAGGACTGCCGCGCCTCCTGGCCAGGCAGGGTGCCTGGGAGAACCCCTACACTGCCCTGGCCTTTGCGCAGTATGCCCGACTGTGCTTTCAAGAGCTCGGCCGTCACGTCAAGCTTTGGATAACGATGAATGAGCCGTATACAAGGAACATGACATACAGTGCCGGCCACAACCTCCTGAAGGCCCATGCCCTGGCTTGGCATGTGTATAATGAAAAGTTTAGGCATGCTCAGAATGGGAAAATATCCATAGCCTTGCAGGCTGATTGGATAGAACCTGCCTGCCCTTTCTCCCAAAAGGACAAAGAAGTGGCCGAGAGAGTTTTGGAATTTGACATTGGCTGGCTGGCTGAGCCGATTTTCGGCTCTGGAGATTATCCATGGGTGATGAGGGACTGGCTGAACCAAAGAAACAATTTTCTTCTTCCTTATTTCACTGAAGATGAAAAAAAGCTAATCCAGGGTACCTTTGACTTTTTGGCTTTAAGCCATTATACCACCATCCTTGTAGACTCAGAAAAAGAAGATCCAATAAAATACAATGATTACCTAGAAGTGCAAGAAATGACCGACATCACGTGGCTCAACTCCCCCAGTCAGGTGGCAGTGGTGCCCTGGGGGTTGCGCAAAGTACTGAACTGGCTGAAGTTCAAGTACGGAGACCTCCCCATGTACATAATATCCAACGGAATCGACGATGGGCTGCATGCTGAGGACGACCAGCTGAGGGTGTATTATATGCAGAATTACATAAACGAAGCTCTCAAAGGTAAGGAGTCCCAGCTGTGGCAATCTCCTGAAGGTTATGTCACCAGAGGGCATGACACTTGATTAAATCTCCAACATCAACACACACTGTTACCCTTGGAACGGAGGGCTATCCATTTTGTGCCTCACTGAAACAGTCCAAGAGATATCTAGCATTTTCCCAAGGATAAAGGAGTGTAGCTAAAAGTGGAAGACCAGAAATCCCTAGCCTCTACTCTGGATCTATGCAAGCATAGATTCTTGTCTTCCATCTTGGATGGCTCCACGGCAGTCTTAACTGTTTCATGTACGTGAAGGAGTACATAAAGATTTAACCTTACTGGGCATGGTGGCTCACACCTGTAATCCCAGCATTTTGGGAGGCTAAGGCGGGAGGATTGCTTGAGCCTAGAAGTTTGAGACCAACCTGGGCAACATAGTGAGACCTTGTCTCTACTAAAAATCACAAAAATTAGCTGGGTATGGTGGCATACGCCTGTAGTTCCAGCTACTCGAGACACTGAGGCAGGAGGATTGCTTGAGCTTGGAGGTCCAGCTGCAGTGAGTCATGATCACACCACTGCACTTCAGCCTGGGAGACAGAGCAAGACACTATTTCCAAAAAAAAAAAAAAAAAAAAGGCCGGGCATGGTGGCTCACGCCTGTAATCCCAGCACTTTGGGAAGATGAGGCAGGCAGATCATCTGAGGTCAGGAGTTCAATACCAGCCTGACCAACATGGTGAAACCCCGTCTCTATTAAAAATATAAAAATTAGCCAAGTGTAGTGGTGCACACCTGTAATCTCAGCTACGCAGGAGGCTGAGGCAGAAGAATCACTTGAACTCAGGAGGTGAAGGCTGCAGTGAGCCAAGATGGTGCCACTGCACTCCAGCCTGGTGACAGAGTGACACTTCATCTCAAAAAAAAAAAAAAGTGATGTGTTGTGTGCAACGTATGTAGTAACTAGTCTTCTGTCTTTTTGTTTTTCCAGCCCACATACTGGATGGTATCAATCTGTGCGGATACTTTGCTTATTCGTTTAACGATCGCACAGCCCCGAGGTTTGGCCTCTATCGCTTTGCTGCAGATCAGTTTGAGCCCAAGCCATCCATGAAACATTACAGGAAAATTATTGACAGCAATGGTTTCCCGGGCCCAGAAACTCTGGAAAAATTTTGTCCAGAAGAATTCACCATGTGTACTGAGTGCAGTTTTTTCCACACCCGAAAGCCTTTAGTGGCTTTCATAGCTTTTCTATTTTTGGCTTTTATTGTTTCTCTCTCCCTTATATTTTACTACTCGAAGAAAGGCAGAAGACGTTACAAATAGTTCTGAACATTTTCCTATTCATTCGTTTTGAAATAATTATGCAGACACATCAGCTGTTAATCATTTGCACCTCTAAGTGTTGTGAAACTGTACATTTCATACATCTGACTTCCAGAAAACGTTTTTGTGGCTTATGACAGAGGTTTTGAAATGGGCATAGGTGATCATAAAATATTGAATAATGTGAATAGTGCCTGAATTTGTTCTCCTTTTTAGGTGATTAAAAACTGACAGGCACTATAATTTCTGTAACACACTAGCAAAAGCATGAAAAACAGGAACCACACCAATGCAACATTTGTGCAGAAATTTGAATGACAAGATGAGGAATATTTTCATCTGCACCCACTTCTAAATTTAATGTTTTTCTGGAAGTAATAATTGCAAGAGTTCGACTAGAAAGTTACATACCAAGTAACCATTTCTCAACTGCCATAATAATGCCTAGTGGTTTCCCTTCTGTCAAATCTAGTTTCCTGTGAAAAAGAAGATGGCAGATACAGGAGAGATGACAGAGGGCCCCAGGCTGGAATGTTCCTTTCGAAAGCAATGCTTCTATCAAATACTAGTATTAATTTATGTATCTGGTTAATGACAAACTTAGCAAATTATGGAAATGTATATTTTATATGATTTTTGAGGCCCTCTCTAAACCCTGGGTACCTGAGGGATTTGTCTCACTGGTACCTTGTTGGGGGCCTTGCACATAGGAAACTTTTGATAAATATCTGCAGAAAAATAAACATGCATTCTGTGATACTGGGCTCTTCAGGAAGCATAAAGCACTTGTGAAATACAGTATACCGCAGTGACTCTAGGTGGAGGAAAGGAGGAAAAAGTGCTTATTATGTGCAACGTTATGATTAATTTGATTATACACCATTTTTGAGTAGACCTTGGGATGAATGACATGACCTTTCCGTAGAGAACAAGGATGAAACAATCACTCATTCTATGAAGAGTGATACTACTTTCTATTCTTTAGCTGTACTGTAATTCATTGAATTGATAGTTTTACAAATGCTTAATAGGTTCAAAAGCAATCCAGTCTGAATAACACTGGATTTGTTTTTGTGATCTGTGGTCTATTTTATGTTTTTGCTGTTACTTCTGTGGAAGTAGCTTTGAACTAGTTTTACTTTGAACTTTTACACTGAAACATGCTATTGATATCTAGAAAGGGCTAATTAGGTTTCATCCTTTAATGCCCCTTAAATAAGTCTTGCTGATTTTCAGACAGGGAAGTCTCTGTATTACACTGGAGTTGTTTTATAGATAAGTCAATATTGTATCAGGCAAGATAAACCAATGTTATAACAGGCATCACTAACCTCACTGACACGGGGTCCTAGTGTATAATAATATACTGTACTGTATAATATATCATCTTTAGAGGTGGTATGATTTTTTCATGAACGATAAGCTTTTGGTGATATTCATTTTAAACTGGACTTATTAAAATTGGATGCTAGAGAATCAAGTTTATTTTATGTATATATTTTTCTGATTATAAGAGTAATATATGTTCATTGTAAAAACTTTTAAAACACAGAAACTATATGCAAAGAAAAACTAAAATTATCTATAATCTCAGAAGCCAGAAATAGCCACTATTAACATTTCCTATGTATTTTATTTTACATAGATCATATTGTATATAGTTAGTATCTTTATTAATTTTTATTATGAAACTTTCCTTTGTCATTATTAGTCTTCAAAAGCATGATTTTTAATAGTTGTTGAGTATCCCACCAGAGGAATGTATCACAACTTATTTAACCATTCCTGTTTGTTAGTTTCTTATTAATTAATGTTGATGAATATTGTTTAAAAATAATTGTGTTGCACATTTACTTTAATTTCCTTGACTGCAAAGAGAAGTAATTCTGCTGTTTGATAAAGTATTATATTAATAATAAATCTGCCTGCAACTTTTCCCCTTCTTTCATAATCATATGAGTGGTTGCTAGCTAATTATTTTTTTAATCAAAAAAACTTGAGTTGACTAAGCCACATAAGATGTGATGCGAGCAGTGGACAAATGGGTGTGACTGCAAGGGGCCTGACCCAGGCGGCTGGAAGATGGTAGCGGGAGGTTGACCTAGGCTAGGCCACGTGTGGAGCAGAGAGAATTTCAGAGATGAGACAGCAAAATACACAAGAGCTGAAAAGGACAAAACAGAAGCCAAAGCAGCGAAGAGAAGCGACCTCTGAGAACCATCCAGCTACCTTCTAATACCCGTCTCATGCTGACTCTGAGTCGGGTACAACTTCGCAGGTGGCTCGGGGTGAACGAGAGGAGGGAGGGCACCTCTAGGGTCAGCCCCGGGACCGCTAGGGGGCGGCGCTGGAGGCGGGGACTTCCTGGCCCCGTGGGGCGAAATGCACTCCTTCCTCCACCGCGTCTCAGGGCGCCGCGTTCTTTCCACTCTAGTCTTCTTATCTGATGCTTTCCTCTCATGAATTCTGGTGTACATATAATACAGAAACCATTCTCCAGAAGGCCTACACCTCTTCTTCCATTGTGGGCCAGTTCTACAGGGGCGCTAAGTGGCCAACTTGTGGTTCCCCGAGGTGTCTGGGCTGTTTCCTACATACTTGTATTCGCCCTGCATTTGCAGCATTCCTTTGATTCCAGGTGGGCCTTTATCCCCCATTCATTTTGCCCTGGTTTGGAAGGACGGTTTTCCAGTTTCATTAGGGACACATCATTTTATCTTTGACTTCTACAGTCAGCAATTAGAATCTAGCTGGGTCCTGTTGGCTCATGCCTGTAATCCCCACACTTTAGGAGGCCAAGGCAGGAGGATCACTTGAGGCTAGAAATTTGAGACCAGCCTAGGCAACATACTGAGACCTGTCCCTATAAAAACTTCTAGAAATTAGCCAGGCGTGGCGGTGTGCACCTGTAGTCCCAGCTACTCGGGAGGTTGAGGTGGGAGGATCGCTTGAACCCAGGAGGTCGAGGCTGCAGTGAACTATGTTCATGCCATTGCACTCCAACTTGGGCAACAGAATGAGACCTGTCTCTGAAATAATAACAAGAAGAATCTATTAGAGCCTTGGAAATTTTCCTTTAAATTATTTATAACAGTGCTGTTCAACAGATACAATACAAGCAAACCATGTATTTCATTTTAAATTTTCTAGTAGTCATATTAAAAAATAAAAAGGCATAGAAGAGATAAATTTTAATAATATATTTTATTTCCAGTGTATCCAAAATATTATATTTTCAACATGTCATCGATATAAACATTATTGAGATATTTTACAGTTTTTTTGTACTAAGTAATTTTGGTACTAAGTAACTAGATTGTTCTATAACATCTCCATTTAATATTTAATATTGAGCAATGCTGCTGGAAATTTGCACTTGGAAAGGAACATGTTAATTTGGAGGATGTTAGCCATCCTGGACAGGAGGACCTCGGTTCTAGAGGGGAAGGCAGAGACCACGTCTTGTCTGGTATATTTTTTTTTTTTACAGTATCTCTTACATAATATTGTTCAACAAATGTTGATTAATTGAATACATGTAGGAATGAATGACGGAATAAATGATAAGCAGAATTAGCTCACTGCCATCGCCTGTGCCCAGAGACTGGTTTAATAGAGATCAACTGTCAGCCAGCAATGGCGATGTGTTAGATGACACAGCTCCATCCTATATATTCAGAGGAAGGAATGATTATAACCTGTCTTACTAGGTAGAGAGGCAGTAAAACTTACTGCTGTCCTAAGTTATCGCCTCCAGACAAATCACTAAGTGAAAGGTTGTAACTTTTTGTCTTCCTTATTCACATGTCTTTCAACTAGTCAGTAATCTTTCTGTCTCAGGCTGAGTTCTTTATCTGTAAACAGAAACAGTATTTTAGAGGAATCCTTTATGTCATCTCCAAATACTTAGTTTCCTAGAATGTGTAGCTTTTCCCCTCAGACCCACTGCATTTTTCCATTTTTATAACCACTAAATATTGTTGAAGTTTTGTTGGTTGCAGGACATTTCCTGGAACGTCTTTGTTTCATATCTTGGTGGTTAAACACCCATTATCTGATATCAAGGAGAAAGAGGTCAAGAAAACCCAAAGGGAACCTTGAGCGAAGGGTGGAAATGCCACTAATAATGGCAACAGGACACCTACAATATGGTGAAATCTTGTTTTACATGATTTCTGCACACCAGAAAAGACTTGGTGACTACTGTTCAAGTGCCCCGAACTCTGTTTTTTTTTTTCCTACTGGGTTAGAGAGGAAAACAATTTCAACATACATATTATGGAGCTAAAAAGGCAGAGAGAAAAAAAGAACAAGACCAGGCTCAAAATGACCTTACAGTTGGGTAGTTTTGGGTAATGCAATCCTTGGTGAACCTCAGTTTCCTCATCTCTGAAATGGGAATGTCTATCTTAGCACAGTGCTGAACATAGAAAATATTCAATACCTTGCGTATCTACCCCAGACATTTATTTCTTTTCCTAGACTCATACTACTTACTCTTAATGTGCATGTGATTTCTTGTTAATCAGATAGTTACAGCTCAATAATGTAAAACTAGGGACTATTACAGTCAAAATGATTCATCCTGAAGTCTTCTAGTTATTTTATTTGTGACTTTGAATATACATTTTCATAGAATACCCTTAGTGAAACTTAGAAAAATGAAGTCATACATTTACTTAATAATACCAAATTATCTCCTTGGATTCAAATTTTACAAATGTTGGATTGATAGAATTCTGAAGATAATTTGGCAGAAGATATTTCTGTATCAATATGTTATACCATCTGCTCTTTTGAAATAATCTAATGACACAGACAAAACATTAAAATGTGTATATTTGTTATTTGGTTGGTAAATAATTGAAGTCTCGTTAACTAATTTTTATGAGATTCAAAAATCTCTGGTAGACTTTCTGATTTTAGTATAATTTTTCAATATGTTTATTTTATGGTAAAATGAATTAATGTTAAGTGACCTAATTTATTTTGTATACATTATCTTCAATAGAAACATTATCCCTTAATAAACTGCTGGAATAGACTGACCTTTTTTTCTGTTTAAAATCTCAGTTGATCAGTTTGTAAAATTCAATTTCCTTTCGATATCATACCAGTTGTTGTCTAATTATGGCCATGACCATAAATTTTGCCTAAGGCATTTCAGTTGGTTTTTCATGTGAATCAAAGCTTTGGATAATTTATATCCAAGATGTTAGATGGCAAATTCTATAGTGTTCCAAGGTCACAGTATTGCGTTTAAGACATATTGGTTTTATAACCATATTTTTCCCCTTTAAATTATGAGTACTGTGAGTCTCTGGTAAGTAGCCCCAAGGCTTCAAAATACAACATTTCAGTCAACAGGAGGCAGTAGTAGTAAGCCAGAGAGGACGCAACAGAGACATAATTAGAGGAAGACGGATGGGTCAGATAGAGATATTTTATTAGTAAAAGATAAGATGAGATTGAACCAACTTTTATTCCAAATTGGTACCATTTTAAATGTTCTTATTTTAACTGTGCCTGTTATGGGCCTAATAATCCACCAAAGTAAACACAGTGTGGGGTTACTATGACCATCAGGTTGACAGAATGAGCTGCAGTGTTGGCAACATGGCTGCACTGGTTCACTCAGACAGAGAGAAGGAGATGAGGGAAACCAGAAATTAGGTAAAGGGCTTGCAGCCCCAGGGAGAGCCCCAGCTGTGCTGTCTAAACACAGATGACCAGGTCTTTTCCCCTCCCAGCCCACACTTTGGAAAGTGCCTTTGGGAGAAGATGGTGGCAGCACCCACGGCTTGGCAAGGAATCACTCCCGAGTGATTCTGACACACTGTTCATGGGGAACCATGGGGCTCTGTAGAAGGGTGTAATCAAGGGCAGATCCAGTGAATATAAGAAGGCGAGAAAGACCAGCGCACAGGCAATTGAACTAGAAACAGGAATGTTGGAATTCCAGGGCTTAGGAGTGAAGCGTTTCCAGCTTGCGTCAAGAGGACTGTTGAAGGAGAAGCCAGCCGTTGGAGGGGAAGCTCCGGAAGTGTTCCTCCAGGATACGAGGAAGGTAGGGTACAAAGAGGCTGAAAAGTCTGGGGATGGTTTCAGGGCTTGTGGGAGTGGGCCCAGTGGAAGAGGGGAGGAAAGCAAAGGACGGAGGAGAACTGTAGGCAAGGAATTCAAGTGTGTCCAGAAAGTCAGAACATGCCTGCCTTGAGAAAGTGGAATAGAAGGGCAAGGCGGGGATATGCCAGCTTCCAAAAACAACAACAGAGGCCCCGGGCCCAGGTTTTGGGAGGAACAGGCTCTTATATTGTGGAGGAAGCCCTTAGCCAGATAAAGATCCTCCATTTTCTAGTTCTACTTGCAAATTTGCTTTATAACCCAGAGCAAGTCACCTAACCCACTGGGCCTCATTGTTGTCTATAAAAAGAGGGAGTTAATCAGGACCAGTGCTTTTCTACCTTGGTTACACATCAGAATTGCCTGGGATTTAAAAAATTCCTCAGACTAAATAAGCCAGTTTTTCTGGGGCGGTGGGGGGGGGGGGGGGTGGCGCTACCTCCCAGGTGATTGCAATGAGAAGCTGAAATTGAGAACCAGTGATCTAATCAGTGCGTCGCTGACTTTAACATACATATGAGTCACCTGGGGATCTTGGTCAAATGCCAGTTATGATTCTGGAGGGCTAGAATGGGCCCAGGGGTTTGCATTTCTAACAGCCTCCCAAGAGTGTGCATGATGCTTCTGTTCTGTGGACCACAGTTTGAGTAGCAAGGGGCTAAGGGCCTTCTGTGGTTGATTGAGGGATATAATTCGTTCTCATAGGGATAACAAGAGAGAGAAAAGAACTATTAGTCTGTTGTTACTGAGATGGTATCATAGAAAGTGTCAGAATGCAGCAAGTGCTATGGATGACAAAGAGGTACTGATTTAAGGCTGACACAATGAAAACATTAAGACACGATATCCTAACAAACAAATTCTCACTTGAAATGCATAACCATTGTTTGAAACAGACCTATTTTTTCTTTAACTTTTATTTAATATTTTAAGTTCTGGGGTACACATGCAGGATGTGCACATTTGTTACATACGTAAATGTGTGCCATGTTGGTTTGCTGCATAGATCAACCCATCACCTAGGTATTAAGCCCAGCCTCCATTAGCTATTCCTCCTAATGCTCTCCCTCCCCCAGCCCCACCCCTGACAGCCCCAGTATGTGTTGCTCCCCTAATGTGTCCATGTGTTCTCATCATTCAGCTCCCACTTAGAAGTGAGAACATGCAGTTGTTCGGTTTTCTGTGAAATAGACATTTTAGGTGCAGATGACTACAATTTAAAATTTTTAAAACAGACTTCAAAGTCCAAATGACCATACTTTTAAAAATTGAAAATAACTTTAATATAAAAAACACGAAAAAAAGACAAAATTATCTGCTTTTTTTTCTTATTTTTAACATGTTGGAAAAGTAACTAAATCCAGAGCCTTATGCTGAAAACATCCTTTATGCTCAAGCATCTTCTGGTGATGTATATTCAATATGAGATAACTAAAAAATAGCAGATCTGTGTGATAATGCACATAATATTATGTACATGTTTACTGATAACATAGACAAGATGGGAATTAGGAGACAAATGTTTTAAATTTATTGGAACTTTTATCATTAAAAATGTATTTTAAAATATATGTTGAACGAAGACAGAACGAAGCTAGTCTTGAAGGGAGATTGCTGGGTTGGGCAGGTTGAAGTCTGAAAAAAATAATAGTTCTGGAACAAACTGTCTGAGCCTGTGATAGACCTGCTCTTTCTCACCTGGAGATATCCTGAGACCTAGGTTTAATTACCATTTCTTTTCTGTGTTTGGTGCGTCCATTTGTAATGCACCCACCTTCCAGGGCTATTTGAAAGCTTCAGGGTGTTAATGTTGTATGAGAAAGTAGTTTGTCAATGTAAAAGCATTGTCCAGAGGTAAATTATTATCATCTGGCTCTCTCTCACACTGAATCCACTTCTGTGACCTCTAAAGAGATAGAGAAAAAAGAAGAATCAATGAAATGCTATCATGCTTATGAAGCAAACTCTGGGGCTCTTACCAACCCAATTGCAATAGAATTGCAAAATAGACTCTCTGTTGTCTCTGTTGTCTCTCCAGCCCTTGACAACAAAGCACAAATCTACACTGTGCCAAGCCAGGCTCATCACTCACATCACAGGAAGGCCACTGCATCTAGTTTTCTTCAACATAAACCTAAAAGCCTGGATGACATCATCATCCCCATTGTGATTTTTTTTGTGAAAGTGAAGTGAAAATTGTACATGTTTGATGTACATACAGGTGACTTGCGCTGCTATTTTTGAAGGCCTTTAAGGATATTTTGTTAACCAAGAAATTCATACTTCTGTTCAAAATATGTTGGAATATGAGTGACACAAGTGTTTTATTTTTGCATACAGGTTACACAGTATCATAGTAAAACTACTTTGTAAACTGTGAATTGTTCAGTGCATTCCTGGTGGATGTCTCTTGTTGGATGTGTGTTCAGCCTTCAACCAGATAGATCTGAAAGGCAATATTCATTATCTTTCCCTTCTAATTGGCTCTTCCTTTCTGTTTCCCTAATTTACCCCAATCAGCCCTTGGAGACATTCAGGCGTGAAATGCTATGGCTTCTTTTCACTGTGGTATTTGCAGCATCCACCCTTCATCTGGGTATTTGCTGCAATTGTCCTCTTTGCACTTTTTGCATAGAGTTTTCCAATAATCCCTGATTGGTTTCCTGGTTTGAAAAAAATGACGAAATTATCTGCTTTTTTCTTATTTTTAACATGTTAGGTAGGAGAGTAACCGAATCAAGAGCCTTACAGCAAGCACCATTTTGATTAGATCACTTGCCTCTTCCATGAGTGTCTTTGCATCCTACTCCCAACTGGTATTTGTTCTCAGACCTCTCCTCTCATGTTCCCGGCCTGGTCATCCCCAAACCTCACTCAACATTAGAATTAGCACCTACCACCTCCTGTGGGACTCGTGTGATTGTTTAATCCCTTCCATTTGATTCTAAAGTGCTCTGAGGCAACGACCTTATTTGCCTTGTTACTCCCCAGGACACATATTAACTGCCTAATAAACATTTCTTGTATGAATAAATGCCTAGTGAAAAGGGCATAGGAATTTATTACAGGTAGTTCTTTAAAAGGAGTTAACTGTTTTTCTAGTTACCCGGGGCTCCACGGAACTCTATTATCTGGCATTTTGCCAATCACACTTCTCTTTAACAATATTCATGATGATAATTGGTGTTCATGGTGATTACCCCAGGGCTGTACACAATCTTAAAAGGCCTTCTCAGTCATTTTTTAAAAAAGACCGTATGAAGATGTTTGGTTCTCGTTAAAGGATTCATTGTATGTATTATCATACATTATCAATTTTCAAGGAATTAAAACACAATAAAAATCACAGTCATATCACATTGTACATGAATCTTCCTTTGATGATTAGTTCATTCGACAAATAATTAGCACACACTTAATATGTGCAAGTTCATAGAGTTATTAGTAGGATATTCTACTCCAGTCAATTTATATATATTCAAAAGACTTTTTCATCAATTGTGCTAGATAATACTGGTTTACTGTAAGTGGCATACAGTGTTACATTTAATCGCTGTTTTCAATATACATGAAGCAAAATTATGGCTCTTTAAAGTAGTTTTTTTACGGAGCAATTACTAAGAAGTCACTTATGAAGAAAAGTTCTATGAATCAAATCTGGTTCTTGGTTATTTCTTCAGAGATACCTGAGAACAGGTTGGCTTTCTGATCTATTGGTGTATTTGGTTCCTGCTTCTGGACCTTGAGTGATGGCATGGCCATAGCTCTTCTCCCCATGTCTGCTCAGTCTGGGGCAGAGTCGATCTGGCAATGCAGATTCTGCTTAGGCACTCGAAGCAGCGGCTCTCCATCTTGACTGCACTTTGGAATCACTTGGGGAATTTTAAAAACCACTGATGGCAGGGATTCCAATTTAATTGGTCTGAGATGTGGCGCTGAATCTCCTTCATGCCTCCAGTCTCACTGGAGCCTCTCCCAGGTGACCCTGACTCCTGGGAGCCCAGTAACACATCCTCTGTCCTCTGTCATCCTATAGCCCAGGGGAAGTAGTAGCTTTCTACTGTTTGCTACTCTTAGTGTTTCCTTATCATCCCTGGTTGGCTTCTCAGCAATTCCATTATCCACCGCATAGCCAATTCTGTGTATAACATTCCCTCTGTGGTTTGAATTCCAACGTGGTTTCCCTTTTCCTTGTTCAGCTTTTCATCAGATGTTAATACAGCTGATACAGAAGGCAACAAAAAGTGGGATAAGCACTCTATGGGGCAACCTCGGACAGCCAGACCTCATCCTGGATGGGGGGCAGATCAGGCTTAGGCCCGTGGAGACAGGGGAATAGGTAGGACACAAGTTTCATGACCATTTCTAGACGCCACTCCTTTAGAGCCAGAGACACCTGCAGATACTACTCTATAACACAAATCTCATGGGAGAATTTGACCAAATACTACAACTTCAGCATTTTTGATAATTTGATTTCCTTGTAACAGGTCACACATATATTTTATAAAGTATGTCAGGATGAAATCAATTTTTAACATACCTTTCTATTAGCATCTAGGCTTGATGAATTAACCTGAATTAACCTTTTAGTCCATACTAGCAAAGCTGATGAAACTTCAATGTGAATTTCTTTTTAAATTCTAATTCCTTTTTACAGAACCTTGCTGTTGGCTTCTACTTCAAATCCATGACCAAGTATTACAATAGGTGGGTTTGAAAAGCCTCATCTCACTTAAAACAAAACAAAACACTCAAAAAATGCCTGCTGTTTGTCTTGTGTGGGTAAGAGGAGGTGCTCTGTTCTGTATTACTTATCTGTGTTGTCTCATTGGATCTCTGCTGACAACTGAGAGGTAAACAAGAGGAGGCAATTCCAGTAATAAAATGAAAGCTGCACATATTTGTTGGTGATATATACAGGGAAACCCAGGGCCTTCTTTCACGTAAGCACAGGGTAGATTATACGCAGACTCAGAGCCTTATCTTCACACGCATACACACACACACACACACACACACACACACACACACCCCCACACCCACCCACACACACACCCCCCCCCAGCTGATTCTGCAGCAGCCTTCACCCAGCTGTACTTTTGTAATGACCTTGCTGAATTGGGTTCTCATTTCTGCTGTTTTGCAGACCCCTTCAGAAAGCGATAGTAAACGTCCTCCACATCTAATAGAAGGAGTTATGCAAGTCAAAGCTAGCATTTTTGTCTTCTTAGGAATATCACCGCTGTAAGCTAAGAGATTGAACCCCATTTATTTAGAACTGGAATGTAATAAACACTTATCAAGCCTTATGTTTGAAGATATTCTATTATCTTCATTTTAAAGACAAGAAAACAAGTATACAGAGGTGAAGAACATGTGTTTTAATCTGTGCTGCTATAACACAAGACCACAGACTGAGTAATTTAAGAACAGAAATGTATTTCTCACAGTAATGGAGGCTGGAAGTCTAAGATCAAGGTGACAGGATCTGATGAGGGCTTTCTTGCTGCATACTCACATGGTAGAAGGTAGAGGGCAAAGAGTGAACTAGCAGAATGCTATGTGAAGAATGCTTTATAAAGGTCTTAATCCCGTTAATGAGGAAGAAGCTCTCGTGGCCTAATCACCTATTAAAGGCCCCACTTCTTAATACTATCATATTGGCAACACCTGAATTTTGGAGGGGCTATATTCAAACCATAGCTTATGCCAAAGGCTTCCAGTAGGAAAGGTGACGTAGGAATAGGATTTGAATAGGCAGGATTGCTCCAGAATTTGCACTCTGAATTACGCTATGAACTGCATTTATGGCCATGGTGATTTCAAGGGCTAGATAAGTCTGGTGTTTCTCTATGCCTGAGCTAATAACTCCTGGAGAAAATTAAGGACTCAGAAAGACCCAGCAACTAATTTAAGTCATTAGTGACTATTCAAAGCTCTGTTCACATTGGTTTCCTAGGAAAGACAGCCAACTTGTTTAGAAAGAGGAGAGACAATTGCTGGCTTAGAAAGCTGTACAAAGCCTTTATTGTTTGTAGGAGGAGAGACTGTAACCGAAGATTGATAAGACAAATTACTTACTAGCTTGGCAATACAAAGTGCATTAAACACCTCAATTCAAACCACTAGTGACTAGAGGCTGGGAAAGTGGAAATTACCATTGCTGTATGCCCAGGCTCCCAGACAGGGCTGGCTTCATGGCAGTGTCACCTGTATAATTGCATGGCTTAATGTTCTTCTGTGACCATCTTGAAATTCGTAGTATGACTTCTTCTTTGGACTTGTGTTTTGTGATGATGTCTGTGGGCCAGTGTAGCCTGTGCATAGGCAGAGGGCATATGCCAGGCAGCAGTGCACACATGAATGGGTAGGGTGAGCAGCAGCCCAGGGCAGTTGGGCAGGGTGCATACACAGCGGTTGGCCGGGTCTCATGGGCGCGCCTCAGAGAAGTCCAAGGTACGGTGGTTTCTGAGGGGGTGGCCAGCCCAGCATCTGTAACAGCAGCGGCAGCAGAGGTGGCAATGGTAGCTCCACAAGTTATAGGAAATTTCAGAGGCAACATTAAAATAACATTATATAATATTGTATTGACCAGACACGGTGGCTCACACCTATAATCCCAGCATGTTGGGAGCCAAGGCGGGCAGATCACTTGAGGCCAGGAGTTCAAGACCAGCCTGGCCAACATGGTGAAACCTCCTCTCTACTAAAAATACAAAAATTAGCCAGGCATGATGGCTCATGTCTGTCATCCCAGCTACTTGGAAGGGTGAAGCAGGAGAATCATTTGAACCTGGGAGGTGGAGGTTGTGGTAAGCTGAGATCATACCACTGCACACCAGCCTGGGCAACAGAATGAGACCCTGGGCCAAAAAAACAAAACAAAAAACAACAACAAAAAAGAACATTATATAACACAGTATAAATTCACATTTAAACTTAACTTCAGACTTACATAAAACACAGAGCAGGCTGGGCGTGGTGGATCATGTCTGTAATCCCAGCACTTTGGGAGGCTGAGGTGGTCGGATCACAAGGTCAGGAGATCGAGACCATGCTGGCTAACATGGTGAAACCCCGTCTGTACTAAAAATACAAAAACAAAATTAGCCAGGCATGGTGGCACGTGCCTGTAGTCCCAGCTACTCAGGAGGCTGAGGCAGGAGAATCGCTTGAACCCAGGAGGCAGAGGTTGCCCTGAGCTGAGATCGTGCCACTGCACTCCAGCCTAGGCTACAGAGCAAGGCTCCATCTCGGAAAAAAAAAAAAAAAAAGAGACACAGAGCAAAAGTACAAGCAGAAGACCATCATGTGAGAAAATAATAGGGTTTTAGAGAATCTCTCTTGGACAAACTAACATGTGAATAAAAGAAGATCCAGAGAGAAAAGCTACAGTTGGAGAAGAGGCAATTGTTAAACTCATAAAAGAAGAAAATGTCTGAGATTAAGAACAACCTGAATGTGCACATTGAAACTATTCACCAAGTTCCAAGTAGAAGGGATGAGAAAAAACAACAACAACAGTAACAACAACAACAAAAACAAACCCAGTCACTGAAGGTGATCTGGCAAATTCTTAAATATCAAGAATAAAGAGAAAATATGATAAACTTCTAGGCAGAAATAACCAGTGACTTAGAGAATCAGAGTGTCATTCAATGTTTCATGTGCAACACCTTACATGAAATGGGGGGGGTGGCACCTGACTACTGAGACAAAAGGACTGCAACCTGAGATCCTTAGACCCACTCAGGATGCCATTGGCCTTTTGGGGAGGAGAAAGGTGTGCATGTGCTGAGTTTCAGAGTAGGTTCTGAGTAGGTTGCCTATGCAGCTGGAATAGAGGAAACTGCTAGAGGAAGACTGTAATCAAATAGTGCCATAGTACCACCCTCCTGCCAGTACCAGCAACCCCACCAACAAAGACAGGAGCACATGAGGTAGAAAAAAACAGTTGTCAGCAGTGCACATATAATTAAATCCAATGACAGTAGTAGACCCTAAATGAGAATTCTGAAACAAGAAAAGGCAATTCTCTTGTTTTCTTTTTTCTTTTTCTTTTTTTTCTTTTGAGACAGAGTCTCACTCCATCACCCAGGCAGGAGCTCAATGGTGCAATCACGGCTCATTGCAGCCTTAACCTCTTGGGCTCAAAGTAACCTCCCGCCTCATTTTTTGGTTTTTTTTTTTTTTTTAGAGATGGGGTTCTCGCTATGTTGTCCCAGTTCCTGAGCTCAAGTGATACTCCTGCCTCGACCTCCCAAAGTGCTGAGGTTACAGGAATGAGCCACCACTGTGCCCGGCCAAGCAATTCTGGTAATCTGGAATGAAATACTAAGCTACTTTAGAAAAACGTAGAAGTTGGGGTGAAGGAAGAATACAGTGAAATGAAGCAAAGCACATACAGTATTTTATTCTGATCTGGGTAAAGGTAGAGTAGAGAAGAATAGAGAAGTGAAAATATTCTAAAAGACTTACCTTATTGGGATAGATGAACTTGGTGAAGGAAATAAGTTATATATTGTTTAGTTAAATTATAAAACAGGAATATCTGCTTTCTTATGAGTTTCTAGAGAGACAAGACATTTATAGAGTAGGAAATTATAGTAGAATAACAATATTTTCAAAAGGAAAATGTTAATAACAAGAAACTTTTGAAAACTAGTTAAAAAACAAAAGGAAGTAGAAGAGACAACAAAGTAAACCAAAGTGAACACAAAGTAAACATAAAATTAGACAGAATAAAATAAAGTACATAAATATGATGAGGTCATCAAAAACAAGGAGAGTCCAAGAAACTGTCAGAGCCAAGAAAAGCCCAAGAGATATGATGATTAAATGTTGTGTGATATCCCTGATGGGATCCTGAAATGGAAAAGAAGCATTAGACAAATCTAAAGAAATCTATTGTTTTTAGCTTTAACGAAAAGTGGAGTTCTAAGGCTACATCAGGTCTGACAAAACTGTGGAATGGGATGTAATTGGGCTTCTGATTTAAGCTTTCAGTGGAGATTGATATAGTCTTATGAGCCACGAAATTGTGTTTTCTTCCATGTCTCAGCTCAGCTTTCTCTTGCATGTCTGTTTCAGCAGTCTTTGATGTGGTAGGCTGACTTTCCAACCACGTGGTAGAAAATTGTCAGTGACAGTTTCCAAATTTATATTTCCTCTGATTAACAGACCATTTGTTCATTCGTTCGTTCAGTCATTCATATAAGAAACATTTTTGCTTGCCTACTATGTGCCAGGTACACTACTATGTTCTACTATGTTTTGAGGTTAAGATAAACCTGACATTATTCCATCCTTGGAGTTTACTAGATAATAGGAGAGAAAGACATTACTCTATTACTTAAACAAATAACTGTATTATTACGAATGAGACAGGTGCCACGAAGAAAAAGTTTTGTGCATGATACCACTGTTCCCCAACCTAGTCTAGGATATTAAGGAGGATTTCCTGAAGGAAGTGGCATGAAATTGAGACCTAGGCATAAATAGGAGTTACCCAGCCAATAGGCACAGGAGTTACATACTCAACAGAGACAGATGTGGTGAATGCCATTATACAAGAGTTTGGTGATGGGCCAAGGGAGACAGGGAGAAAGTTGGCCTATTTATCCTGAGCCCATCCTGAATATCTAGTACAAAGTGGATTCAATATGTTTCTATTTATTTAATACAATTTATTCATTTGTGACTACTAAAGAACATGCAGTTTTTAAATGTCCATGTAATATTTACAAAAATAGTTGATTGTATACTTGACCACATACGAAAACTTTAATCTCAACCAGATACCTTGGAAGCATAGACAGCATTGATATTTCCTAGGAAAATACAAATTATTAAAATCGAGTGAAGCAGTAGAAAATGAATAGACTGAACACTCAAGAAGAGACTAGAAAAGTGATTAAAATGTGTTATTGAAAAAGTTAACAGGATTGGATAATTTGATAGCTGAACACTATTTAACCTTAAAGAATGGCAATTCTGATGTGATTTAAACTATTTAAGACTATAGACGAAGATAGACAAGTTCTCATTGTATTTGTAATGCCAATCTTATTACTAAAACCCTAAGAAGATTCTGCAAAAAAGATCAATGCCATCTATTAGATGCAAAAATACTCTAAATGTGATCTGAGCTTGAGTAATCTCAAAATGTATTAACAAACCAATATGCTATGGCCAAGTAGAGTTTATTGCAAAAATGCAAGGTTGTATGGGTTTCAGGAAATCCAGCAATATAATTCATTAAATCAACGTATTAGAGCAGAAAAATAAACATATCAATTGATGCTGAAAAGCCATTTTGATAAAAATCCAGTACCTATTCTTAACAACTTTATGAAAACATGTACATGAGGAGCCTTTTTAACTATGGCCTGGCACAGTGGCTCACGCTTGTAATCCCAGCACTGTGGGAGGCCGGGTGGGCGGATCACCTGACGTCAGGAGTCTGAGACCAGCCTGGCCAACGTGGTGAAATCCTGTCTCTACTAAAAATGCAAACATTAGCCAGGCATGGTGGTGTGCGCCTGTAATCCCAGCTACTCGGGAGGATGGGGTGGGAGGATCACTTGAACCCAGGAGCCGAGATCGAGCCATTGCATTCCAGCCAGGGCGACAGAGCATGACTCCATCTCAAAAACAAAAACCAAAAACTACAAAAATAAGCAAATGTTATTTTAAACAACGAAACACTAAAATCACTTCAATTGTTATCAGGAATCAGATAAGAATGCTTGATCTTACCATTACTGTTGTCTTAGCGGTTCTAGCAAATGCAGTGGGAAAAGGCAGTAAAATTATTTGTCAATGCCAGGTATGGAGGGGCATGCCTGCCTATAGTCCCAGCTACTCAGAAGGCTGAGGCAGGAGGATCCTGTGAGCCGAGAAGTTCGAGTCCCAACTGGGCAACACAGCAAGACCCCATGTCTAAAATAAAATTTTAAAAATAACGATTTATATAAACATTGGAAAAGAAAGATTAAAACTCTACTTTTGTTGATAATATTATTGTATTCCTGAAAAACCCAACAGACTTAAGAAAAGCAGTATTTGAGTTGATGAGATAATTTGATAAAATGGGGACATATAAAATATGCACATGTGATAATCAACAGCAGAAGTCATCTAACATGGAAAAAATTAATTCATGGTTGCAATACAATGCAAAGAAATCCTGTGTGAAAAAACTATAAAGTCCTGAGAATAAAACTCAAACAAATGGAACAGCATACTAAGTTCTAGAGGTAAACTAAGTTTTTAGATCTGTAGACTGAAAATAATTTAAATGTTAGATCTCCCCAAACTCATTATATACATCAATATGTATATAACATATGTAATATTGAGGCATGTTATTATGCAATATATTGCAATTCCAATTAGAATCACACCATTTGCAAATAATATTAAGTGATCTTTAAGTTTACATAGAAAATTAAATGCCCAAGAATAAAACGTGTGAAAAGAATAATGAGTGCAGATATTAAAACACACTGCAAAGTCACTATAATCAAACATATAAGTCACTTACGGTTTTTGAAATAAACAAGTTAGAGTGATTGAATAGCAAATCTTCCAACTAGCTTCCAAAATATATGCAACTGTAATATATTATGGAGTTGCTATTTCCATTCAGAGTGAGAAGGAAAGTGTTGAATCTCCATCCAGGAGAAAATAGAAATGAGCACTTGTCTCTCAGAATATAAACAAATAAATTTCAGGGAACTGAAGACTTCAGTGTAAAAATAAATAAATGAATAGATAAATGAATGAATGAATGAATGTGCAGAAGAAAGTCTAGAAGTCTATACATACAATTTAGGGTTTGCAGAGACTTCTTAACCAAGACAAGAAACCAAAATCTGTAGGATATTGAAACAAGGTCAATGAGAAATTGTAGAGTTAAAAATACATTTACATCACAGATGATAGATAAAAGTTAACATCTTTAAACACCAAGAGTTCTTGCTAATAAGCAACAAATAATAGAAAATAGACATAAATGGATAATTCACCCAAAAGTATATACAATGGCCATAAACATATAGATGTCAAAATTTAGTGCTTAAGGAAATGCAAATTTGTGTCCCTTTATAGCTATGTAATTATATATGTAATTATAACTATGTAAATATATATGTAATTAACAAAAAAATAATAGAATGACAACACTATCCCTCCCTTTAAAGGTAAGAATGCAGAGAGGAAAAGGTGGTGTCATCCTTTGCAAATGAAATGTGAATTGTTAAAGCCGTTTTAAAATTGCAGTATGACTATATCTTCGTTTTTAAAAATAAAAATTCACTACACTTGTGTGAACCAGTTTCATTCCTGAGAAGCTATTCTAAATAATAGAAATACATAATAATATAATTTCATAAGAGTATATATATACAATGTTCATTATAGCATTATTCATGCAATTAACATTCTGAAATAAGGTGAATCATCATAAATAGGGGGATGTTTTAATCCATCTTTATCATAAAATATTTTGCAGCCCTTAAAAACAATAAATTACTGCAAAACCAGTTCAGTTGGTTAGAATTTCCTTGATGTATTACTGAGAAAAATCTAGGTGCAGAAAAATGTATAATACTGCATTTCTGTGAATAATATTAAACAATGACAAAACTATGTATATATATATAGGAATTTGTATATGTATATTAGTGGGTGTATGTGTTTGTCTACAACATTAGGTTGTCAACATGGAGTACTTAGTACTGTTAGAAGGAAGGAGGGAAGAAGGGAGGGAAAGAAGAATGGGAGGAAGGAAGAAAAGGGAAGAGTTAGAGTTATAGAGTTGAAGGAAGGAAGGAGGAAAAGGAAAGAAGGAAGAGAAGGAAGAAAAGGAGAAAGAAAGGAAGGAGGAAGGGAAGGGAAGAAGGAAGGAAGGAAACCAAAGAAAGAAGAGGGAGGGAGGGAACGGGAATTATTTTAAAAACCAGCATGTATGCCAAGGTCCCCTTTTATGTTCTCTTTGTGGAATATAAAAACTAAAAAGAATGTTGGGCTGGCGCTAGGGGAGCTTTCAGTTCACTTTTTCATCAGGCCTGACTTTCTACCTTTTTGTTCCTGTAGCTACTATCTCCTGCCAGCAATCATTTTCCACTGGGCACCCTGGGAGAATTTTTTTCATCTTTCTAGCCTGTTAAATAAACACAGGAGCTCCATGTTCTTGAGGGTGCCATTTGTCAGGTTGTGTTCGTGCCACAGAAACGAAGAGAAAGTTGTACAGTCATTTTGCCAGGCATTTTAATATATCTGCCAATTATTATACCAGCTTCATCATGTTGAAGTCCTTTAATGAATCAAAAAAGAGCAAATCTATACAATCGAATTTCTGAATTGCTATGTTTCCCTTAATTCCTAGAGTTTTAGCACATTAAGAAGGGAAGCAGGATCTGTGCCTGTAAAAGACTTTATGTGATCACTTGATACAGAGAATGCCAATAAAACCCTAAAACCAAACTTTCCAGACTTTTCGCAGCTCATGTAACTCACTTGGGAGCTAAAGAGAGGCTGCAGGGAGAGCTGCTACTTCTCCAGGCTACTTTACCTTCAGTCAACCCTCTTCCCCCGATTTTCTCCCTCCTGTTGGGCCATTATCTGCTAGGATTCCTTGACAAAAGTCTTAGGATCTTTGAAGACCATCTCTCCTCACTGATACATCACATGATTGGTTTCAATCCACTGTTACATTAACCATTAAAGCAAGTGTAGCTTTTAAATGACCCTTGATAGAGACCTTTGAGTGCAAACTCAGTGCTCTCCAAGCTAATGGGAGGGTAGGAGAGGTCTTAGGGCTCATTCCTTTCTCTTCATGCAGAGTGCTGCAGTCTTTTCTTCAATAAATGCTGTCATATCAAACTCCCTCCTTGCTTGCCTTTACGCTTAGATGAACTTACTTTTGGTATTAGGAACAGAAAATTGATTCACTGAATCACTTTGATACTCACCTAATGTGTAAGGGTGGAGGTTCCAGATGGAACGTTTTAGAAGAAACCTTTCTAAAATAAAAACAGTCTTTTTGAGGTTTTGGGCTTCTCAGAAACTGCGCTTAGCATGCTGATCAGAACAGCTCTGTTCCTGTAGAGATGGGTGATTATGGGAAAGTAATTTCTGGGAGAATGGCCACATGAAACAATAACAGCAATAGACTCCCTGGTGAATTTTGCCACTTTGTGTGAACCCCTTCTTCATCTAAATTTCAGAGATGTTAATGCACCCATAAGAATCATGGCTACCACAATTTTAATTTGCACGATGATGCTCTGAGCACAAGTTCTTTGAAAATAGCTGGATTTTGAGGTTGTGAAAATAGCTGGATTTTGAGCGTCCGTGTTCATGAGTCCCTCTGCTGGAGCTTCGCGTGTGTCCTCGGATGTCTATTCTTGAGGACTCTGCCTTCCTTATAGGCTCCCTTTTTTGAGAAAGTCCAATCATGCAAATGTTCAATATGGTTGGGAAGAGACATTCTTTAAAACTACTTTTGGCCTGGCTAAGGTATTGCCTGATGACTCGGAGGGAGGCACTGGGGTGGAGGCGGGGATGGAAGAATGCTTTCTGTGACCTGGAAGCCCCATCTGTAGAGGCCCTGGTTTTGTTCATCTGTCTACCCCGCAATGCCCTCTGCCCCACCTATACCTCCTGCTCTGCTCTGAGATCCAGAAACAGTTTCTGAGCCTGCATGCACAGTTTCTCTCTATGAGCCTCCCAGTGTGGGAGCAAAATCATAATCAGACTGTTGCCCAGTAAGCACAGAACAGAATTAAATGAGGCAAGGGTGAGACTCCTGTGGCCTCTGTCTACTCAGAGAGCTGCACAGACAAGAAACCAGGGTCTGGAAGCCCATGGCCCAGGCAGACCTCAGGTGGGCATTTCCAGCTTTCACCTCTTGTCCTTTCCTGCAGTTCCAAGACTGACCATCTGCCCCTGTGGCAAAACATTCTTTGTGGTTTTATGGAACCAGCTTCCTGTCATTCTGAACTGGGAGTCATCCTGTCCTTTCGAGGTAACTGCACTTTTTTGCTCATTTCCCGTGTGTGCCTCTCAAAGGTTTACTGCCTTTTCATGCTTCAGTATGAGGGGTGCCCTAGTGTCCCTGACCCCTACCCCAGTCAGCACTGGAGTGCGTTCACTTTCTTCTCTTTTCTGCTTTTTGGTTAAGTCTATTGATGATCAGATCACATTGAAGATGTGTTCATTTAGCACATTCTCTTCTGCATTCACAGGGGAATCTATAAAAACAAGATAGAGCACAAATAAGGATAAGCCCAGGATGAAGTGGGGAGCGAAATCATAACCAGACGGTAGCCCAGTAAGCACAGAACAGAATTAAATGAATTTCAGAAGAGGGTCTAGGAGGTAAGAGCAGGAAGATGCTCTCCATCTCCCCTCATTGCTTTATAAGAAACCACTTGCCAAATGGCCAGTGTCCCTTGGCAATTTATAAAGGTGATAATTAAACCATTGCAATTCTTCTGGTTTAAAATATATACCAGACAGTAAGAAGCCACAGCTTTCCCACATGCTCACAGCTTCCTCCAGGGGTGAGGGGATGGTCCTCGGCTGGGGTACCACAAAGCGGGTGGGAGCGTCTGCCTGGGGCATAAGCAGGAAGGGTTCATTCTTGCATCACCTGAGATCATTTGAAAACGTAAGAACACTAACTAAACTTTGAACTGCCTTTTATTGTCACCATGAGCTGGCAATGCTAAATAATTTAGTGATAAATTATTCTTCCCCAGTAAAACAGTTTATTGTCCAAAGTTGTAATGAGTTGCTGCAGTTGTGATAGAATCACTGCTGACTTGTGATAGAATACATGTAAACTTCAAATTAGCATATTTTGTTATCGATTATTTAACAACATTTCAAAACACAACAAGGAGGTTAATTTAGAGAACCTCCTCCTCATAGTCCTTGACACAAGCAGACTCAGTGACATGGGCTTGTTTCAAGAGTAAGTAAGACTAAGAGTAAGTCAGGGTTTGGAATTATTCTGTGTTGCTGTGGGCATAATTCAATTCCAGTTTCCAATCCCTGTGATTTTTTAAAACTGTCAATTTGAAATAAACAGGGACAACATACTGATTGTGTAAAGAGGAAGAACCAGAACTTGAGTTAATTGAATTCTATCATTTAATGTGATCACTTGGAACTTTTATTTTTGCTTAAAGTTTAGAACTGTGAAGGATATTGAGAAGGCACTTCACACCCACCGAAAGGCTCTAATCCAGAAGACTGACAATAACACGAGTTGGGGCGGATTTGGAGAAAGTTGAATCCTCACACATTGCTGGAGGGGGTGTAAAATAATGCAGCCACTTTGAAAAATAGTTTGGCGGTTCTTTAAAAAGTTAAGCAAAAATGTACCATATGGTCCAGCCATTCCACTCCTAGGTACCCACCCAAGAGAAATGAAAACCCACCCTTGGAATCACTCTCAGTTATTTCTGCCATATCCTATTGTTAAAGCAAGTCACTAAATAAAGCACACACAGTGGGGAGGGCAGAAGTTGCACGGCTGGAGAAGAAGTGGAAGATGTCCCCGCAAATGTGCCCCATCACATTTTTAAGGCCAGTGCTCATCAGAAGTCATGCTGTGCAGGCTCCTGGCCCTTAGTGTTTTCTTCATGATGGAGATTCTTTGCAATTACATTCCTCATTTCACTCTCTAGAAGATCCATTCAGCCTAATTCTGCCCTGGGTCTTCCTGAGTTCCACTCTGGATGGTTTATCTCATTGTCCTGCCATAGAGGAGCCCTCCTTACTAAAGTCAGCAACAGAGCAAATATCACATTGCCTGGAGTTCAGTCCCAGTTGGGTGATGATTTCAGGGAAATCTCTTATCCTTTCTGTGCCTCAATTAACTCTTTTAAAAAATACAAGTAGTATAGAGGTGTGAGGACTGATACATAAATTGTATATAATATCAAATTATATGGATATATGTGTGTGTATATATGTGTGTACATATACATGTGTGTGCCAAGACCAGCTGGGTCGGGGAGACCCTAACCCAGCAGCGCTAGAGGAATTAAAGACACACACACAGAAATATAGAGGTGTAAAGTGGGAAATCAGGGGTCTCACAGCCTTCAGAGCTGACAACCCCGAACAGAGAATTACCCACATATTTATTAACAGCAAGTCAGTCATTAGCATTGTTTCTATAGATATTAAATTAACTAAAAGTATCCCTTATGGGAAACGAAGGGATGGGCTGAATTAAAGGAGTAAATTGGGCTAGTTAACTGGAGCAGGAAAATGTCCTTAAGGCACAGATTGCGCATGCTGTTGTCTGTGGCTTAAGAATGCCTTTAAGTGGTTTTCTGCCCTTGGCGGGCCAGGTGTTCCCTGCCCTCATTCCGGTAAACCCACAACCTTCCAGCGTGGGCGTTACGGCCATCATGAACATGTCACAGTGCTGCAGAGATTTTGTTTATGGCCAGTTTTGGGGCCAGTTTATGGCCAGATTTTGGGGGGCTTGTTCCCAACATGTGTGTACGTGTCTATATATAGATATGAAAATTCCCTGGTATATAGCAGGTATTAGTTATCACACTGCTAATAAAGACATAACAAAGACTGGGTAATTTATAAAGGAAAGAGGTTTAATTGACTCACAGTTCAGCAGGGCTAGGGAGGCCTCAGGAAACTTACAATCGTGGTAAATCAAATGGTGGCAGGAAGGAGAAGAATGAAGAATGAAAAAAAGTGCAGAGAAAATGGGGGCAAAAGCCCTTCAGAAAACCATCAGATCACACGAGAACTCGCTCCCTTTCACGAGAACAGCACAGAGGAACCACCCCCATGATTCAGTCATCTCCCACGAGGTTGCTCCCCCAACACATGGGAATTACAATTGCAATTACAATTCAAGATGAGATTTGGGTGGGGACACAAAGCCAGACCATATCAGCATGGAATTGTTGCTGTCGTTCACTTTTTCCTGAATGGAGATTTTGTTCCATGTATGGTAGTTAATGATCTGAGGCAGGAAGACAAAGAGCAGATAGCATTCAGGGCCTCAAAAGACTCCCCTAATGTGTACAAACATACTAGATCTGAAGTTCTGGTTCACCATGGTTCTCCCTCATTGAGCCAGAAATTTCCACTGGAAAAATTCATTGGTAAAGTGCCATGCCTTCTTGCTGCTGGTGGGATTTTCTGATTGTCCAGCAGTATGCAAGTATTCAGCCCTGGGTTTCTCAGAAGAGGGGTCTGAATTCTCTTCTTCTGGGGTCATGACCTTAACCTTGCCTGAGATTTATAGCCCCAGAGAGGCTCTCCGGCTGATTTACACAGCTCCTAATGTCACTTTGAGCAGTTTAGTTCCAGTCTCTGCAGAACATCTTGACTATGGAATGTGGGAACACGACGAGCTGTTTGTTTTATACTCCCAAATCCTTGAACAAAAATTATAGAGTGTTTTTCTATCTTCTCAGAGGAAGAAGGCCCCTCTCCCATTCCCATTCAGTTCTACCAAGCAGCAGCTGTTGCTGTGTGTACTAGTGTTTAAAATCCCTTCATTTTATGCAGAAGTATCCTGCTTGATGCCTGCTTTGCAATAATCTGAGCTCTGAACAGTAATCTAGTTATGAGGACTAGAGTACTTTAAAATAGGAGCTTTGAGATTTATAGGGAAGATCAGGACAGCCACAAACCTTCTGAAAAGTGAGCAATGCAGTCAAACAATGGCTGTATTTTGTTTGAAATGCTGCATAGCTGGTTTGATGTTTGCATTGGGTTGGCTGGTCTCTTTTGTGTTGTGTGCATACCCTAATGGGCTTATACTGGAATCCCTGAAAAGTGGCAGAACACTAAATGAAAATGTGCCCTCCTTCGCCATTTCTAATTTCTTTTGAGTTGAGTGTTCTATGTGGTTCTAGAAGAGAAACATGGTTCTGGAGCCTGTGTTTCTTTTGTGTGCCACCCCAGGCTCAGCCTCATAGACAGAGGCTCCAGCAGGGCCCAATGATGGATGATGGTGTTTCCTGCCAGTGGCTGCCCTGTAGAGAACATGTTTCATTTCGGATGACTGGATAGTGTATTTCTCCAAGTGATTTTGAATTACCCATCTCCAGGGAAGACAGGACTCTTTATCTGTGGCTTCTAACTACTCATTGTAGGATTGATTGTTAGGTCTGTTTCTTTTTATTTTAAAATGTAGATGAGGTAGCAACAGAGAAATTGGAGGACCACAAGGAAAACCAAGCAATCGCACAGATATCCAGTTGTTCTATATTTTTGTCCAGTGCACCCTGGTTGGGTGCTTCCTCATACAATATCTTCAACTTGTGTCTGTTTAGAGATTTGCTCCCTTCTCCCTGGGCTCTCACCTCTGGCAGGTGATGTGGGCATTCTCTGAGGTCTTCCTTGGGCAGGAAGTTTCTGACAAAGCTCTGCATTATGGTATTCACTCAAAGTGGATACCACACACAATCTTGGGCATTTCTTCAGTAAATGCTTGATGGGCTTGGAAACCTGAAACACAATGGCATTGGGGATTCTTCCACAAGAAAAGGTGGGATTTGGGCAGCTTTAAGGGAATACGAGAAGAGGAACAAGATGAAGGAAGGGTCATGTCAGCACGGCTGCCAGGAAGAGTTCTTCTGAATTCAAGACAAATCTCTCCTCCCCAGACTGTCCTGGAAATGTGCAGCTCCCCACCCTCTCAGGAGAAGAAGGGACATGTGCAGGCAGAAACCCTTCTGCCCAGCCTGATCATCTTAGAAGACAAGGTCAGGTCGACTCTCAGGTTTAGGCTTTTGTATGTGGTCTTATAATTTCAGGCTCTTCATTGTTCCAAAAATAGCTCCCACCTACCTGCTGATGCCTGAAATCCATGTAACAGGAGACAAAGCCTCTGATTCCCAATAAAGAGATAAAGGATTAATTATGCAAATATGTAGTGGAATAGTTCTGTCTGAAACTCATTCATATTAAAATGTCATCAGTCAGCGTTTCAGCAGGTGGGATGACTGATACACACAGAGACCGGGTTCTGGAACAGGGTGGCAATAAAAAGAAACTTGCCCCACCTTGCTGGGAGGATAAGGTCCCAGAAAGGGAAGGTGGTAAAGCCAGAAGCACTACCCACTTTTGCAGGGCTGCTGGCGGCTGGCTTTCCAACTCTGCCCGTAGGAAACCACGGAGTGATGTTTCCTATGAGATAACTGGATTTAGGGAAATGAATCAATGCAAGTCCATTGTGTGATTATCTTCTGGAATCAGAGGGTCCAGCCACACCCTATAGATAAGTAGATACAAGTAGCTCTTCTCCCAAGGTGAATTGATACATTTTTCCTGCCATCACATTCTATATTTCTCACCTTATAAAGACGTAGGGGGACTCTGCCTTAGAATGACGTGGGCTTGGGATCACTGGGGCCCTTGCTTCAAGGTGAAGATGCTCACTCCTTCCCAGCATGGAGGATGAGCTGATAGAAGGGATGGCAGGGCAGACTGGATAGGTAAGAACCTCCAAGGCCAGGTTTGGGTGAATGGGCTTAAAGAGGGGCCACCTTTATTAGCAGATTTAAGTTATGCTGCACTTCTACTTCACCCTAGTATGTTAGTTGAGTCTTATTACCAGTGACAGCCTAGTCTCAGGTGTGCTGTGGTGATGTAATACACCTACCTACTCAGACCAGCTCCACAGAGAGATGACAAGGGGAGAACCAGATCTCCTCTCAAAGCCTGGTCGGTGTTGAGATTGCAGAAGGGAGATATGCCCAGCAGGCAGGGAGATGACAGGGTCGTTGGCAGCAGGGGCAGTGGTGATGGGGTGGGTGATGAGGGCAACAAAGTTGATCCACAGGGCCTGCTCCTGGGCACATGAGAAATGCTCATCTTGAGAACCCTCTGAAGTGTCTGGTGGCCATTGGGACGTGCTAATTTCTGGAAATCAGGGCAACCAAGGATTTGCCCCGTTATCATTAGGGGCATTAACAATTAAATGGAGTGGCCTGGGACATGTGGCGTTCTCACCTCTGTGCATCCCTTGCTGGCCCTGCTTTCTGACTGCCTGGGAAGAGGTGGCAGTCCTTCCTCAGCAAGGACGGTTCTCAGAGGACGCATGTGTCTAAGTTGCTGAACTTCTTTTTCTTCACAAAACATAGGTGATCAGCAAATTGATGGATGGATAATTCCCACCAGTGTAGTTTTAGCAATTTGAGTGGAGTGGAAGGAAATGAAACCCTGACAGGGTGTTGTTTTGAATGGGATCTCTATAGGGTGTTTCCTCACCATCTTACCCAAAACTGCAAATCTCCCACTGCCCATCTCTTTCCTTTTGTTTTTGTTTTCCTATAGAACTTACCTTGTCAATTATTTATTTAGTTTTTTTTTTTTTTTTTTTTTTTGGCTGCTTTCTCCACTAGATCATAAGCTCCATGAGGACAGGGAATTTTGTCTGTTTTATTCACTGATTTTATTCATCTTTTTATTCACTGAATGCCTAAGATAAGTGTCTAGCACATAATGAGTGCTTCATACATATTTATTGTCTGCATGAAGGAAACAAATCTTTGTGTTTGTTGTAAACAGGTGTTCAGCATGTGCTAGTTTCAGAAACAATCACAGTTAACTTTTTAGAAGACCAGCTATTTGTTAGTCCGTTCTTGTGTTGCCATAAAGAAACACCTGAGACAGGGTAGTTTCTAAAGAAAACAAGTCAGATTGGCTCATGGTTCTTCAGGCTATGCAGGAAGTATGGAGCTGACATCTGCTCAGCTTTTGGTGAGGGCCACAGGAGGTGTCCAATCATGGAAGAAAGTACAGGGCGAGCCATGTATCACATGGCAAGAGTGGAAGCAAGGAGAGGGAGAAAGGCAGAAAGACCGAGAGGTGCCACATACTTGTAAACAACCAGATCTGATGTGAACTCAGAGTGAGGGCTCACTCGTTTCTGTGAGGAGGGCACCAAGCCAAACACTTATCCCCAGGCCCTACTTCCAACCCTGGAGATTACATTTCAACATGAGATTTGGAGGAGATGGACAAATATCCAAACCATATCAAGCGATTTCTCCATCTTCTGTACAATGGGGAGGGTCAAAGTAGTCAAAATCCAAAACAGAAGTGATTTTGTTAGCTTTAGAGTACTCTTCACAGTGTCCCTGGCTTACGGCTTCCTTTCTATGACTTCTATCATTTTAAAACAATTTTTTATTGGTGCATAAAAATTGTACCTATTTATGGGGTGTATGTGATTTTTGTTTTATTTTGTTTTGTTTTTGAGATGGAGTCTTGCTCTGTTGCCCAGCCTGGAGTGCAGTGGTGCAATCTCGGCTCACTGCAACTTCAGCCTCCTGGGTTCAAGCAATTCTCCTGTCTCAGCCTCCCGAGTAGCTGAGATTACACGTGCCTGCAACCATGCCCAGCTAATTTTTGTATTTTTAGTAGAGACAGGGTTTCACCATATTGACCAGGCTGATCTCGAACTCCTGACCTCAAGTGATCTGCCCACCTTGACCTCCCAGACTGCTGGGATTACAGGCATAAGCCACCACGCCTAGCCTATATGTGATATTTTAAAACCTGTATACAAATATGTAATGATCAAATAAGGATAATAAGCATATCCATCACCTCAAACATTTATCACTTCTTTGTGTTAGAGACATTCCAAATAATCTCTTCCAGCTATTTTGAAATATACTATAAAATCTTGTTAACTACAGTCACCCTACTGTGCTATTGAACACTAGAACTTATTTTATCTAACTGTATTTTTTTACCCATTAACCAATCTCTCTTTGTCTCTCCCTCCCTCCACACCTTTCCCAGCGTCTGGCAACCACCATTCTACTCTCTGCCTCCATGAGATCCACTGTTTAGCTCTGACATATGAGTGAGGACATACAATATTTGACTTCCCATCATCAGGGATATGCAAATCAAAGCCACAATGAGATATCATCTCATCCAAGTGAAAATGGCTATTATCAAAAAGAAAATAACAAATGCCATCAAGGATGCCGAGAAAGAGGAATGCTCATACTCTGTTAGTAGGGGTGTAAATTAGTTCAGCAACCATTGCAAACAATATGAAGATTCCTCAAAAAACTAAAAATATACCTACCATATGATCTATCAATAGGTGGGTATATATCCGAAGGAAATAAAATCAGCATATTGAGGAGACATCTGCACCCCCATGTTTATTGCAGCACTATTCACAATATTCAAAATATGGAATCAACCTAAGTGTCTGTCAGTGGATGACTAGATAAATAAAATATTGTATATATAGGCAAAGAATCCTATTCAGGCACAAAAAGAATGAAATCCTGACATTTGCAACTTCTATCATTGTTATGTCCTGTTTAACAAACTGGTTCATTTTAACAAACACTTATGGAATGATGCAGCAGAAAGTGTCCTAACAGATGAAGTTTCCAAGTTAAGGCTATATCTAGGGGCAGAGTTAGGCTATCAATGACCTATGACCCGCCAGATAGGGAGGTCAATGTAGTCACTGGGAACATGACGGAGTGGCTGGGCATCACTGGATCACTAAGTACACGGTAAGGAATGGCACCACTTAAGTGAATAAAGTGACATACCTCCAGCCTTGGACACTGATCATTCCCTTGGGTTTCAGACCTTATATTAGTTAGGGTTCTCTAGAGAAACAGAACAAATAGGAGATATATGTGGAGACTTATTATGAGGAATTAGCTGACGTGATTATGGAGATGGAGAGGTCCAATGACCTGCTATCACCAAGCTGGAGACCCAAGAAAGCTGGGGTTGTAATTTGGTCTGAGTCTGGAAGCCCAAAGAAAGCCAGTGATGTAGATCCCAGTCTGAGGCAGGAGAAGATGGCATGAGACATCCCAGCTCAAGTAGTGAGTGAGAAAAAATGGGAAAATTTCTCCTTCCTCTGCCTTTGTTTTATTAGGGCCCTCAGTGGTTTGCAAGTTGCCTAACCATAATTTACAGTTGGCCCTTCAACAATGTGGAAGTTGGAGGCATCCACACCCCTGCACAGTTGAAAATTTGCATGTAGACTCCTCCAAAACTGAACTACTAATAGCCTACCATTGACCGGAAGCTTTACCAATAACATAAATAGACAATCAACACCTATTTTGTATTATATGTATTACATACTGTATTCTTAAAGTAAGCTAGAGAAAAGAAAATGTTCAGAAAATCTTAAGGAAGAGAAAATATATCTAGTATCATTTAGTGGTAATGGCTAGTCATAAAGGTCTTCATCCTCACCATCTTTACATTGAATAGACTGAGGAAGAGGAGGGGTTGGTCTTGCTGTCTCAGGGGTGGCAGAGGTGGAAGAAGGGGAGAAGGTGGAAGAGGAGGTAAGAGAGACTGGCGCACTCAGTGTAACTTTATGAAAACACATAATAATTTCTATTTGACTTTAAAACAATTTTTTTTTGCTTTTTCATGTCTCTAAAAATGTTTCTGTATGGTATCAATCCTTCTTACACCATTTGCTTTGGTTTTAGTGACCATTTCACAGAAGGGTCCATCTTGTAAAAGAAGTCAAAAGCAGTCTTAAGCAGAACTCTCTGCTAGATTATCCGTATGAATTTGTTTTCTGTTGCGGCTTCTATGTCTCCTTCCTCATCAGCTGCTTGGAAGCATTCATCTCCATCAAGTCATCTTCTGTTAATTCCTCTCGGGTGGTGTCTGTTAGCTCTTGAACTAATCCAAGATTTTGAAACCCTTCACCCCCAACCTTTTTTTGTTTTTTTTTACCATATTCTCAATCTCTTTCATGATTTCCTTGACTGGATCTGTCATAAATCCTGTGAAGTTATGCACAACATCTGGACACAGTTTTCTCCAACAGGAATTTATTGAATTTATTGTTTTGAGCTTGATATATTTCATGGCTTTTTCTGGAAAAACAAAGACATCTTAAATGGTGTAATACATCCAGATTTTCATGATGTTCTCTCTAGAGGGATTTTCTTATACAGCATTGATGATCCTTTCCATATAGTACCAGGTTTAATGAGCCTTAAGGGTCCTTGTGACCCCCTGATCTAGAGGCTGAATTAGAGACATTGTGTTTGGGGGCACATAGACAAAGTTTGATGCCTTCAGTGTTGAACTCATGTGGTTCTGGGTGGCTGGGGGCATTGTCTAATATCAAAAGAACTTTAAATGGCAATCCCTTACTGGTAAGTTACTTCTGACTTTAGGACAAAGCATTAGTGGTACCAATCCAGTAAAAGGGTTCTTCTTGACTAGGCCTTGTTTACAAGCAAAATGCTGGCAGCTAATGTTTATCATTTCTTTTCAAGGCTTGAAGTTAGCAGCTTTATAGATATGGGGAATCCTGGTCATAAACCCAAGTGCATTTGCCAAAACAATAGGGTTAGCCTATCCCTTCCTGTGTTAAATTCTGGTGCTCATTTATCTTTCTTAATAATATTAATAAATATCCTTTGCATTATTTTTCTCCTTAATAGAGCACTTTCATCTGCATTAAAAACCTGTTCAGGCAGATATCCTTTCTTCTCAATGATTTTCTTAATGACATCTGGGAACTCATCTGCTGCAACTTGGTCAGCAGAAGCTACTTATCTTGTTATTGTGACATTTTCTAAGCCCAACTTTTTTCTAAAATTATCAAACCATCCTTTGCTGTCATTAAATTCTCCAGGTTTAGATCCTTTGCCTTCATTTTGTTTATTATTATATAATAACTTTGCTTTTCCTCAAATTATATTAAAACCTGTAGGTATGTCTTCCTTGTAGCAATCCTGCACACACATAAAAGCTACATTTTCAGTACGTGATTAAAAGATATTTCACTAAAAGTGCTAAGATTTTCATGTCTGCTGGTATAGCTGCAGCCACAACTTCATGAATTCATTTTTCTTTTTTTTTTTCTTTTTACAATGGTCCTTTTGCTGAGTTCATTTATCTTCAAATGATGGGTAACTGTAGCTGCAGACCTTAATTTATGCTACATAATAAGAAATTAAAGTTTTTCTTGTAATGTCATGACTTTTCTCTGCTTCTTAGAAGCACTTCCAGCATAACTAGTGGTACTTCCTATGGGTTCCCTGGAGTGAATCAAGGTTTACAATATTGCACAGTGAAAAACACTTCAGAACTGCAAGAGATTACTTTTTATTGCGATATGCAATTTACTGGAGAGACAAACTACTCACATGGAGATGATGAGCATCACATGGAACTTTAAGCAGTTACTTGCAACACTTGAGCTCACTGAAATAGCAACAAGAGGTGGCTATGAAATTATTACAGTAGTACAGTATGTACTACAGTTAATTTTATGCAGTTGTGATTTAATATTGCATCTTTATATTTACATTTCTCTCAACTGGGAATGACACCATGTAAGTCTGTGTTTGTGTGCATGTTTTGATAAATTTTAACCTTTAATAATGTATTGGTATATATTTTATGTTAGAAAATAGCATACACTAGTATGTACACATATTTTATGCATTCATGAATATCTAACTTTTTAAATATTTCTAGGCTACATGGTTTATCTGTGAGTTTTTTCAAATTGTTACAAATCTTCAAAAATTTTTACAATATACTTGTTGAAAAAAATCCACATATAAGTGAACCCATACAATTCAAACCTGTGCTGTTCAAGGATCAACTATACTTTACTGACTCTGTCTACTCAAATGCTAATCTCATCTGGAAACACCCTCACATATATACCCAGAAACCATGGTTAATCTGGGCACCCTATAATCCACTAAAGTTGACACAAAATTAACCATCACAGACCTATATGCCCAGATGCTGCTGGGCATCTCCACCTGGATGGTTCATAGTCACCACAAGCATTGCGTGATCAGAGCTCATTTGGCCATCCTTTCTAACCTAGCTCTCTCCCTGCCCTGCTGCCCAACCAAATCTACTTCTCCTCTTCTTTGTTCCTATATCAGTTAAATAATTTACTACAAAGTTTTTCCAAGCTAGAAGATCCAGAGTCATTTTGAGATCATTCCTTTTTCCCCACCCTTTCAAAACAAGCTAGTATATAGATCTTATTAGTTCTATTATAGCTCTGAAATACGTTTTAAAAACTATCCACTTCTTTGCCCACAAGCATTTTTTACCTAGACTGTTACAACAGTCTTTTAACTAGATTCATGGATCACTCTGCCCTTTATCATGCCAGTCCATCTTCAACAAAACCACTCGTCAATTCAGGTTACCAATCCAAAGCATCTCCTTTGCACCTTCAGGGGCCCATGCTAGCCAGGAAAGGACAGACTAGTCTGGCCTATGGGAAGGATTTTAGTTCCATGTCTTGGCCATGCTGGAGTTTGGGCAGAGGCAAACTGACAGCTCAAACTTAGCTCATGCAGATTAAAGACTTCCTCTCGCAGTGAGGAGTGGTTCAGGCATAGCACTCGCTCAGCAGTGGGATAAGCCTACCTCCTGTGACAAGCAATGAGCATGATAACAAGAGAGGGAGATATGAGCCTGGCAACCCAACCTTTCCTGCTGATTTGGGGTTTGTCCATGGGGATCTTACCAGTAATCTTATCAGCTCTTGGCATCTTAGGATCATGTAACACCTAGACTGATCTGGTTCTCTCTGGGTCATGTGTGGCATCAAAGATGTTATTTTGGGTTTAAAAGTATCTTCTCTGAGGTTAGTCAGATGAATGCCAAGTTTTCCTAAATATTCTACATTAAATAGAGGAAAGGAGTGGATTATAAAATGAAAAGAAAGGCAAGTTATCATGGATTAGTTTCAGCTCAGGAAGGGCAGGTGGTGAGACACCTCTAATACATCTAATGTGGAAACAAAAGGGGTGAAGAATACTGGCAAAGACGGGTGTAACTTTACAAACCTGCTCCCATGCCTAGTAATGCTCCAGGTCTGTCTTAAGTCCAAGTCTGTTTTACTGTTAATACTCCAAGTCTGTTTTAATGGACTCCAAGTCCATTTTAAATCTCTTTCGGCAAAACCAGCGCGAGTTCACTTCTCGACCTCTTGGCTCTAGTTTGCTCAACAGATAAAGTTCAAGCTCTTCCAGCTCAGGTGAGACATCCTGTCCTTTGACTCCCCTGGGCTCTTGTAGAATTCACAGAAATTTGTCACTGGGTGTTGTATATATAGACCCTTCTCATCGTCTGTGGATTCTACATTTGTGAATTCATCTACTCACTAACATTTATTTGTAACCCTCGGATCAATACTTGAAGTGATTTCATGGTGATTTTTGGACATTTTCAGAGTGTAACAAATGGGATTCACTGATGTGATGCACATTCCCAACTGAGGTCAGTGTGCTCACTCCCTTCGTTTCGGCTAACATACTATAAACATGCCCTTTGTATAGTCTATTAATTGCTTTTTTTTTATTTTTCAAATTTTTGTGCTTTTGGGTGGTAATTTCACTTTCAAATGGCCCCCAGATGTTGCAGTAAAGTGCTATCTAATGTTCTTAAGTACAAGAAGACTGGGGGTATGCCTCATGGAGAAAATATGGGTGTTAGATGAGCTTCATTCATGCTTGAGTTATAGGACTATTGGTGTGAGTTCAATGTTAATAAATCAACAATATAGTACATCCAGAAAAGGAAGTACATACACCAGTATGTACATGAGGCTGTTCTGGAAAGTGCTGAAGTGACATTTGTAGTTCTTGAAGAAGCTATGGAAAAGACGGAAAAACAGCTAAATTTATGGATTCGTAAAATGACAACTGATTTTTAAAGTGTAGTAAAAAGAGCACTGTTGAGAGGTTCAAAGCCCAAGAAATTTACAGTTATGTTACCCAGCACTGGGGAAATGTTAAATCCTTCTCTGCTAAGGTTTTATTATAAAGAAATAGTGCAGATGACTAACTTGTAAGAAATATATATTAAATTAGGTGTCTTAAACAGAAACACAATAAAACAAGGTTATGTACTGATGGGTTGACGAAAATGTTGTGACCTGAGGCTCACAGGAACCTAACCATGTATTTCTCCTAGGAGCAATGGTTCGGTATTCACTAATTCAGTGTTCACAATAACTTTATAGAAAGGAACTACCACAAACAATGAAAATTGACTGTATATCACAGTTTCTGCTCCACATTATGTCTTCTTTGTATTAACACTTCTGCCTACTTGTGTTCCACTCCTATTCACTGTTGAATAAATGTGTGCTGAGTGAATAAAAGTCTTATGCAAGCAAGTTTTCTGCAGAGATACAATATTACTGGGAATTTTGAGCCTCAGCTGTGCATCAGAAAGATGTAAGCTAGGTGACATCTAGGAGGCTGATGAGTGGGATTATTATTATTTTTTTGTTGTTGTTGTTTTTTATTATTATTATACTTTAAGTTCTAGGGCACATGTGCATAACGTGCAGGTTTGTTACATATGTATACTTGTGCCATGTTGGTGTGCTGCACCCATCAACTCGTCAGCACCCATCAATTCGTCATTTATATCAGGTATAACTCCCAGTGCAATTCCTCCCCCCTCCCCCCTCCCCATGATAGGCCCCGATGTGTGATGTTCCCCTTCCCGAGTCCAAGTGATGTCATTGTTCAGTTCCTACCTATGAGTGAGAACATGCGGTGTTTGGTTTTCTGTTCTTGTGATAGTTTGCTAAGAATGATGGTTTCCAGCTGCATCCATGTCCCTACAAAGGACGCAAACTCATCCTTTTTTATGGCTGCATAATATTCCATGGTGTATATGTGCCACATTTTCTTAATCCAGTCTGTCACTGATGGACATTTGGGTTGATTCCAAGCCTTTGCTATTGTGAATAGTGCCGCAATAAGCATACGTGTGCATGTGTCTTTATAGCAGCATGATTTATAATCCTTTGGGTATATACCCAGTAGTGGGATGGCTGGGTCATATGGTACATCTAATTCTAGATCCTTGAGGAATGGCCATACTGTTTTCCATAATGGTTGAACTAGTTTACAATCCCACCAACAGTGTAAAAGTGTTCCTATTTCTCCACATCCTCTCCAGCACCTGTTGTTTCCTGACTTTTGAATGATTGCCATTCTAACTGGTGTGAGATGGTATCTCATTGTGGTTTTGATTTGCATTTCTCTGATGGCGAGTGATGATGAGCATTTTTTCATGTGTCTGTTGGCTGTATGAATGTCTTCTTTTGAGAAATGTCTGTTCATATCCTTTGCCCACTTTTTGATGGGGTTGTTTGTTTTTCTCTTGTAAATTTGTTTGAGTTCTTTGTAGGTTCTGGATATTAGCCCTTTGTCAGATGAGTAGATTGCAAAAATTTTCTCCCATTCTGTAGGTTGCCTGTTCACTCTGATGGTAGTTTCTTTTGCTGTGCAGAAGGTCTTTAGTTTAATTAGATCCCATTTGTCAATTTTGGCTTTTGCTGCCGTTGCTTTTGGTGTTTTAGACATGAAGTCCTTGCCCATGCCTATGTCCTGAATGGTACTACCTAGGTTTTCTTCTAGGGTTTTTATGGTATTAGGTCTAACATTAAGTCTCTAATCCATCTTGAATTAATTTTCGTATAAGGAGTAAGGAAAGGATCCAGTTTCAGCTTTCTACTTATGGCTAGCCAATTTTCCCAGCACCATTTATTAAATAGGGAATCCTTTCCCCATTTCTTGTTTCTCTCAGGTTTGTCAAAGATCAGATGGCTGTAGATGTGTGGTTATTTCTGAGGACTCTGTTCTGTTCCATTGGTCTATATCTCTGTTTTGGTACCAGTACCATGCTGTTTTGGTTACTGTAGCCTTGTAGTATAGTTTGAAGTCAGGTAGCATGATGCCTCCAGCTTTGTTCTTTTGACTTAGGATTGTCTTGGCAATGCGGGCTCTTTTTTGGTTCCATATGAACTTTAAAGCAGTTTTTTCCAATTCTGTGAAGAAACTCATTGGTAGCTTGATGGGGATGGCATTGAATCTATAAATAACCTTGGGCAGTATGGCCATTTTCACGATATTGATTCTTCCTATCCATGAGCATGGTATGTTCTTCCATTTGTTAGTGTCCTCTTTGATTTCACTGAGCAGTGGTTTGTAGTTCTCCTTGAAGAGGTCCTTTACATCCCTTGTAAGCTGGATTCCTAGGTATTTTATTCTCTTTGAAGCAATTGTGAATGGAAGTTCATTCCTGATTTGGCTCTCTGTTTGTCTGTTACTGGTGTATAAGAATGCTTGTGATTTTTGCACATTAATTTTGTATCCTGAGACTTTGCTGAAGTTGCTTATCAGCTTAAGGAGATTTTGGGCTGAGACGATGGGGTTTTCTAAATATACAATCATGTCATCTGCAAACAGGGACAATTTGACTTCTTCTTTTCCTAACTGGATACCCTTGATTTCTTTCTCTTGCCTGATTGCCCTAGCCAGAACTTCCAACACTGTGTTGAATAGGAGCAGTGAGAGAGGGCATCCCTGTCTTGTGCCAGTTTTCAAAGGAATTTTTCCAGTTTTTGCCCATTCAGTATGATATCGGCTGTGGATTTGTCATAAATAGCTCTTATTATTTTGAGGTACGTTCCATCAATACCGAATTTATTGAGCGTTTTTAGCATGAAGGGCTGTTGAATTTTGTCAAAAGCCTTTTCTGCATCTATTGAGATAATCATGTGGTTCTTGTCTTTGGTTCTGTTTATGTGCTAGATTACGTTTATTGATTTGCGAATGTTGAACCAGCCTTGCATCCCAGGGATGAAGCCCACTTGGTCATGGTGGGTAAGCTTTTTAATGTGCTGTTGAATCCGGTTTGCCAGTATTTTATTGAGGATTTTTGCATCAATGTTCATCAGGGATATTGGTCTAAAATTCTCTTTTTTTGTTGTGTCTCTGCCAGGCTTTGGTATCAGGATGATGTTGGCCTCATAAAATGAGTTAGGGAGGATTCCCTCTTTTTCTATTGATTGGAATAGTTTCAGAAGGAATGGTACCAGCTCCTCCTTGTACCTCTGGTAGAATTCAGCTGTGAATCCATCTGGTCCTGGACTTTTTTTGGTTGGTAGGCTATTAATTATTGCCTCAATTTCAGAGCCTGCTATTGGTCTATTCAGGGATTCAACTTCTTCCTGGTTTAGTCTTGGAAGATTGTAAGTGTCCAGGAAATTATCCATTTCTTCTAGATTTTCTAGTTGATTTGCGTAGAGGTGTTTATAGTATTCTCTGATGGTAGTTTGTATTTCTGTGGGGTTGGTGGTGATATCCCCTTTATCATTTTTTATTGCGTCTATTTGATTCTTCTCTCTTTTCTTCTTTATTAGTCTTGCTAGCGGTCTGTCATTTTTGTTGATTTTTTCAAAAAAACCAACTCCTGGATTCATTGATTTTTTGGAGGGTTTTTTGTGTCTCTATCTCCTTCAGTTCTGCTCTGATCTTAGTTATTTCTTGCCTTCTGCTAGCCTTTGAATGTGTTTGCTCTTGCCTCTCTAGTTCTTTTAATTGTGATGTTAGAGTGTCAATTTTAGATCTTTCCTGCTTTCTCTTGTGGGCATTTAGTGCTATAATTTCCCTCTACACACTGCTTTAATGTGTCCCAGAGATTCTGGTATGTTGTATCTTTGTTCTCATTGGTTTCAAAGAACATCTTTATTTCTGCCTTCATTTCGTTATGTACCCAGTAGTCATTCAGGAGCAGGTTGTTCAGTTTCCATGTAGTTGAGCGGTTTTGATTGAGTTTCTAGTTTGATTGCACTGTGGTCTGAGAGACAGTTTGTTATAATTTCTGTTCTTTTACATTTGCTAAGGAGTGCTTTACTTCCAATTATGTGGTCAATTTTGGAATAAGTGCGATGTGGTGCTGAGAAGAATGTATATTCTGTTGATTTGGGGTGGAGAGCTCTATAGATGTCTATAAGGTCTGCTTGGTGCAGAGATGAGATCAATTCCTGGATATCCTTGTTAACTTTCTGTCTTGTCGATCTGTCTAATGTTGACAGTGGAGTGTTGAAGTCTCCCATTATTATTGTATGGGAGTCTAAGTCTCTTTGTAAGTCTCTAAGGACCTGCTTTATGATTTGGGTGCTCCTGTATTGGGTGCATATATATTTAGGAGAGTTAGCTCTTCCTGTTGAATTGATCCCTTTACCATTATGTAATGGCCTTCTTTGTCTCTTTTGATCTTTGATGGTTTAAAGTCTATTTTATCAGAGACTAGGATTGCAACCCCTGCTTTTTTTGTTCTCCATTTGCTTGGTAGATCTTCCTCCATCCCTTTATTTTGAGCCTATGTATGTCTCTGCATGTGAGATGGGTCTCCTGAATACAGCAGACTGATGGGTCTTGACTCTTGATCCAGTTTGCCAGTCTGTGTCTTTTAATTGGAGCATTTAGTCCATTTACATTTAAGGTTAATATTGTTATGTGTGAACTTGATCCTGTCATTATGATGTTAACTGGTTATTTTGCTCGTTAGTTGATGCAGTTTCTTCCTAGCCTCGATGGTCTTTACATTTTGGCATGTTTTTGCAATGGCTGGTACCGGTTGTTCCTTTCCATGTTTAGGGCTTCCTTCAGGGTCTCTTGTAAGGCAGGCCTGGTGGTGACAAAATCTCTAAGCATTTGCTTATCTGTAAAGGATTTTATTTCTCCTTCACTTATGAAACTTAGTTTGGCTGGATATGAAATTCTGGGTTTGAAATTCTTTTCTTTAAGAATGTTGAATATTGGCCCCCACTCTCTTCTGGCTTGTAGAGTTTCTGCCAAGAGGTCTGCTGTTAGTCTGATGGGCTTCCCTTTGTGGGTAACCCGACCTTTCTCTCTGGCTGCCCTTAAGATTTTTTCCTTCATTTCAACTTTGGTGAATCTGGCAATTATGTGTCTTGGAGTTGCTCTTCTCGAGGAGTATCTTTGTGGAGTTCTCTGTATTTCCTGAATTTGAATGTTGGCCTGCCCTACTAGGTTGGGGAAGTTCTCCTGGATGATATCCTGAAGAGTTTTTTCCAACTTGGTTCCTTTTTCCCCCTCACTTTCAGGCACCCCAATCAGATGTAGATTTGGTCTTTTTACATAATCTCATACTTCTTGCAGGCTTTGTTCATTTATTTTTCTTCTTTTTGTTTCTCTTCTCACTTCATTTCATTCATTTGATCCTCAATCGCTGACACTCTTTCTTCCAGTTGATCGAGTCAGTTACTGAAGCTTGTGCATTTGTCACGTATTTCTCGTGTTATGGTTTTCATCTCTGTCATTTCGTTTATGACCTTCTCTGCATTAATTATTCTAGCTATCAACTCTTCCACTCTTTTTTTAAGATTTTTAGTTTCTTTGCGCTGGGTACGTAATTCCTCCTTTAGCTCTGAGAAGTTTGATGGACTGAAGCCTTCTTCTCTCATCTCATCAAAGTCATTCTCTGATCAGCTTTGATCCGTTGCTGGCGATGAGCTGCGCTCCTTTGCAGGGGGAGATGTGCTCTTATTTTTTGAATTTCCAGCTTTTCTGTCCTGCTTCTTCCCCATCTTTGTGGTTTTATCTGCCTCTGGTCTTTGATAATGGTGACGTACTGATGGGGTTTTGGTATAGGTGTTCTTCCTGTTTGATAGTTTTCCTTCTACTAGTCAGGACCCTCAGCTGTAGGTCTGTTGGAGATTGCTTGAGGTCCACTCCAGACCCTGTTTGCCTGGGTATCAGCAGCAGAGGTTGTAGAAGATAGAATATTGCTGAACAGCGAGTGTACCTGTCTGATTCTTACTTTGGAATCTTCCTCTCAGGGGTGTACTCCACCCTGTGAGGTGTGGGGTGTCAGACTGCCCCTAGTGGGGGATGTCTCCCAGTTAGGCTACTCAGGGGTCAGGGACCCACTTGAGCAGGCAGTCTGTCTGTTCTCAGATCTCAACCTCCATGTTGGGAGATCCACTGCTCTCTTCAAAGCTGTTAGACAAAGTCGTTCGCATTTGCACAGGTTTCTGCTGCTTTTTTTGTTGTTGTTTAGCTGTGCCCTGTCCCCAGAGGTGGAGTCTACAGAGACAGGCAGGTTTCCTTGAGCTGCTGTGAGCTCCACCCAGTTGGAGCTTCCCAGTGGCTTTGTTTACCTACTTAAGCCTCAGCAATAGCAGGCGCCCCTCCCCCAGCCTCACTGCTGTCTTGTGGTTAGATCGCAGACTGCTGTGCTAGCAATGAGGGAGGCTCTGTGGCTGTGGGACCCTCCCAGCCAGGTGTGGGTATAATCTCCTGGTGTGCCCGTTTGCTTAAAGCACAGTATTGGGGTGGGAATTACCCGATTTTCCAGGTGTTGTGTGTCTCAGTTCCCCTGGCTAGGAAAAGGGATTCCCTTTCCCCTTGTGCTTCCCAGGTGAGGCAATGCCTCGCCCTGCTTCAGCTCTCGCTGGTCAGGCTGCAGCAGCTGACCAGCACCGATTATCCGGCACTCCCTAGTGAGATGACCCCAGTACCTCAGTTGAAAATGCAGAAATCACCGATCTTCTGTGTCGCTCGCGCTCGGAGTTGGAGACTGGAGCTTTTCCTATTCGGCCATCTTGCTCCGCCCCCGAGTGGGATTATTAGAATGAAGGTAAACACTGTCTTTAAGAAAACCTACAAAGGATATAGTCTGCCTATGGAATGTCGAAAATTGTACTTCATCAGTTGTTCAAACTTCATGACTTTGCAGCATTCCAATGTTGCAAGGTCAGGTGTTTAGTCACTCCTTGTGCAGTCAGCACACACTGATTTTGCCTTTGTGTCAGAATGTGACACTCCATTTGGTTGGGGTCTGTTTTATGCCTTTACATTTATCTTCCTGAGAAGGAACCATGTGGCCAGTTTTTCTGTAACCAAATATCAAAAGACACAGGTGGAACAGTTTTATGTCTAAGAATTTCTTCAAGAGTGTTTGGAATAATGTAAAAATATTTTTTCCTTTTCAAATTTTTTTTTGAACAATAATTGTACATATTTGTGGGGTACATAGTCATTGCATGTTTTGATACATATATAGTGATGACATCAGGGTAACTGGCAGGAATCACCTTTGAATTCATATGATCCATATTCTCAGGACATCTGTAGCCTGCGGCTGCTAGAATGGCCATCACATTCTTTTCTTTCATGTAGAAGAGAAAGAGCGCCATTGAATTTCCCCTTTGCCTACTGTGAAAGCAAAACTTGCAAGTGACAGGGGAAAGTGCATGAGATAAGGAGAGAGGAGAGTTGGGACAACTTTTGTAGGGGCATACAGTCTTCTGGGCTTCTGTGGCTTTGGAAGCCTGTGCCTGAGAATGTTTGAGAGCCTCTGCTTTCTTAAGGGCTCTCTCTGCTGGTATTTAGAAGTGAAGCTCAGATTTCAAGGGTAGAAGGGAAGCGATTCAGAGTCATTTGTGGCTACTTTTCATGGTTTAGTAGTGCAGCTGTAAGTCATTTCATCAAATCTTGATTTCTTGTTCACTTAACAAAAATAAAATGTAGCTAAAGAGTTTACTAAACCTTTGATAAAAATATTATGAATGTGTTTTTGTAACTTCCAGATTTAAGGACAATTAAATTTAAGAAAAAAAATCCCCACTCATCACTTTAATCCCTTAGACCCAGGTTAAGGCACCCAGCCTGATAATAAACAACAACTTCCTTGTATTTGAAGACAGTATTGACTACAGACAGTACCAAGGAGTCAAAGTCATGGCAGGCTATCTTGGGAGAAATCTCCCTCATGAAGCAAGTTTTCCATTTAAAGATGAAGCATGAAAATCAACATCTATTTTATAGAAAATAGGAAATATTTAATATATATAAATTTATTTGCTTTGGCAATTATTTACAATTGATGATTGATACCAACAATTGAGGTAAAAATATACATGAGGTATAAATATAATATTTAAATGCAATAGCATACTTTATTTCCATTGGCAAGATAACAACGAATAGAATACTGTGGTATTTGACAAACAAGCTTGATGCATCGTTTTTTCTCCTTTTTTTCCCTTTTCCTTTTTTAAAAAAGATGCACCGTGTTGTTATGTAGCAGTGATATGATTACTATGTGCACAAAAACAAAGAAGTCAGATCATTCGAAGAGAGGGAGAGTCAGAAATACAATCACATTTGTTTTCATTCTGTTTTAGGGATCTTCTAGGTCCTCGTTTCTGAGTGTGATTTTAGGCCAGCAGCATAGGCATCCCTGAGACTCCTTAGAAATGCAGAATCTCAGGCCCAGCCCAGACTACTTGGAGCAGAGTCTGCAGTTTCACAAGATCCCCAGGCAATTCATGTGCATGTGAAATCTGGACAAGCACCCCTCTGGGCGATACAAAGCCACTCACCCTCGTGTGCCTGTCATGTTTTGCAAACACGTAGGATCCCATCTCAGGAGCAGGACCAGTGTTTAGCTAGACTAAACTTCACTAGCGATCTTGCTGATGCATATAATTTGGCATATATGGTTAAATTAAAGGTGTTATGGCAGAAGGGACTTTGTTTTGCTCACAAAGCATTGCCCAAAAGGAAAATTATGGATTTGCTGCTACCTTCTTAGGCAGACGTGGGAATGAAAAATTTCTAGGTCATAATTCAAACTGTATGATTTTCCTTACACCATACCAAACTCCTAGAAAGCTTTTTTATTCCTCTCAATAAAATAATTGCACATTGCTGATAACAGAAACATTATATAAATGCATATAATACAACAAAACCTGAAAACGCTCATTTGCTTTTCTTTTTTTCTCCAACACTGTTGCTAAATCATATCAATCTCTATTATGAATGACTAAAGAAACTCTCTCTCCCTGAAATCAAACACACAATAAGTTATCTGTCTCTCCATTGCTGTTGAATTACAATAAAAAGCACATTCGATCCATTAGCAGTTGGCTAAAGGGAGTCAATTTGCTTAGTCTGTACAATAATAAATAAGGTTGGGTCAAATGCATAGGTAGCTTGGACTGGCTAGTGAAGAAACACAGAAGAATTAATAAACCCAACTATATTTTCTAAAACTAATCAAAGAACATAGTTTTGGTCTTATGTTAGTTAAAAACCCTGTCTTTCAGATTGTAAAAGGTTAATGAATTACATTTTAAGAGTATCCTACACATAGCAAAATATGAATTCCCTGAAGCTGTAATGATCTAGGGTTTGAACGGAATGGTCACCATCTCCCTTTGTGTGGTGTCTGAAGTTGAATTCAGTGCAATAAGGAAACACCAATTAGCTGTGACCAAATAGGCCACTGGTCAAATAGAACGACATTTAACAACATTATGAAATGTATTTATAAACACTTGAGACAGCACAGGGGCTCCCTTTGGCTGTGAATAAGTAAAGGCTATGAGATTCATCTCGACTTGGGGTCTGTAGTGGTGGGCATGGGAGTGAGAGGTATCGTTTCTGTTTCAGTCACTCGCACTGACTCCGGTGGTCCATATCTCATGGAAATTCCATCTTACTGGGCCCAGTGGCAGCTCCTCATCCAGCCTTAAATTTGGTAATGACTTTTCACCCTTCACTTTGCTTTAAGGAGGAGTAATTATTCTTTCCCTGCTTTATCCCAGAACTCCACTCTCAGTTTTTGAATAACAGAAACAAAACGACACATAAGTCTCCTTTAACGTTATTTTCCTTTGGTTAACTAATCTTTGGTTAGGCATCAGGGCATGTTCACACCTTGGTGTTAGCAGCAGGTTCTGCACAGCTTACAGGACAGTGGAGAGATGGGGGCCCAGAGCCACTTGGAAAGAACTATGTGAGGAAGGGACTCACTGAGTCAGACAGCGTCCTTTTCAAAACACACAATTCTATATAAAATTGGTATTTTACATATATACAGTAAAGATGGAGATATACACACGTATGTACATATGCTATACATACATTTATTTACAGTTAAGTATATACGCTTCTTAGAAGCCTTTAAATAGCAAATTAGGCAATGCACAAGGAATAATCCATTTAATTTTAAGTAATATAGATAAATGTTCTCATTTTAAAATTATATTAGTAGGGATGTAGCCATCTCCAGGAAGGCTAAGAAAGTTCTTGGAAATTCTTGCATCTCCAACATTCCAACTTCTTAACGTTTCCATTTTTAGGCATTAACCACGTCCGTCAGTTCCTCTTTCTCTCGCTTTCTCACGTGCACACTCTCTGCCATACGTGTTACTTTAGTTTCCTCTTCCCTGAGTTTGATGTCACACTGGGGAAAACTCAGATTTTAGTTTCTGGGCCCTCAGCAATGAGGGGCTGGAAAGAGTTTCTAATCCTGGCAACTTCTGCTGCACACAGATGTCCAAAGCCTTTGCTGTACCATTCTGGGGAGTGACCTCTGTGGGGAAAGAAATCAGAAAGGAAGTGGGAAAGGTTTTTTTTTCAAATCACAGCAATTAGTCATGGTGGACAGGGCTGCCCTTGGGCCCCGATGAGCAGTGCACCTGCAGACAGTTCGGGCTGCTGCGTCACGGGGCTCAGGACCTCATTCTGCCATCAGGGGCCTTGAAAACATCCTGGCTGCTGTCCATGCTCTCATTTCAGTAGTCATCAGGTGCTTTCCAATGATACCAACCCCTCAGGGTAAAATGAAAAGATTCAGATGAAATCCAGAATTGACTGTGAAAACTCCGTTTTGTCTACCCAGACCCAGAACTGGGTTTAGCACCATGAGTGCCTTGAAGGGGTCGGATTTAAGTTATTTTCTTCTCAAAGAACTACCAGAGGGAGCAGCAAAAGGGGGCAGACATAAAGGAAATACACGGTCGGGCACGGTGGCTCATGTCTGTAGTCCCAGCACTGTGGGAGGCTGAGGTGGACAAATCACCTGAGGTTGGGAGTTCGAGACCAGCCTGGCCAACATGGCGAGGCCCTGTCTCTACAAAAACATAAAAATTAGCTGAGGGTGGTGGTGGGCAGCTGTAGTCCCAGCTACTGGGGAGGCTGAAGAGGGAGGATCACGTGAGCCCAGGAGGTGGAGGTTGCAGTGAGCCCTGATGGTGCCACTGCACTCCAGCCTGGGCGACAGAGCGAGATCTTGTCTCAAAAAGAAACACAAGAGAAGGGAACTCTGATTTACTGAGTACCTACTATGTGTCAGGCTCTGTTGGTGGTGTGTGTTTCATGGGAGAAAGACAGAAATATAAGTGGGCATAAAACAGAAAATAAAGAAAGGCAAAGAGCTGCGGAATTTCAGGAAAGGGGGAATGACAGAGGGGAGGCATACGTAGCCACCTAGGAAAGCACGCTCATGGCAATGAGGAAACAAATACCGTGAAATAAGAAATCAAGGTGACAGCCCTGCTGCTGGGTGTGCTGTACAAGCTGAGACTCCCAAGATCTGAGCCTGCCATGAGGGGAGTCAGCACTTACTTCAGGTCTATCCTGCAGATGTGAGTCAGTCTCGACTTGCCAGAGCCACACGGTTCTATCAAGTACTGCGAGTCCATCAGCACGGCTCGCACGCCGCCCAGGAGCCGGGTTTCCTCGTGCTCCACCGAGAGGGACACCAGGGTACACATGCCTTTGGGCAAATCAGTCTTCCAGGTCCTGTAGCAAAACAGTCCACGCGTCAGAGTCAGGACGGAGGGAGGAAGAAGAACCTGAGCACAGAGCTAAGGTGTGTGTTTATATTTTCCTGCCAAAAACCTGGGCTCAGATTCCAATGCCAGTGACTTGGATTAAGCTAATGGCTTTCATGAGCTTGTGTAAAGTTTATACAGAGAATTTCAAAGCAAGGATCTCAGTCTGGGACTTTGAGGCCAGAAACGGTCCTGCAGCTTTCAGATCTGCATTTGGAACTCCCAGCTCTGCTCCGCGGTGGAGGCTCCTGCCCGTTCTCGAAGAGGTGCTTTTACAGTTTAGGAATTAGAACTCACCCATTCGATTCATTCAACAGACATCAATTAAGCACCTAGATATGCCAGGCTCTGAGAACATAAAGATAGACACAGTCCAGGAGGAAAAACTGACACTCTAAACAGAATTCTAAAAGCACCGAGGTAAATGCACTGATAAGGTAATGCACGGAGGGCTCTGGGATCATACGGAGCGGGCTGCGGGAGGAATATGGAGAAGGCTTCCTGGAGGAGGGGATGCTCAAGGAGAAGTGAACTGGTATGCTTAGCTTGAAGGAAAGGAAACATGTGGGCCTGCTTATTGTCTTCATATACTTGAGTGGCTCTTGAGTGGGAGAAGAAGTGAATACGGTTGATTTGACTCCAGAAGGCAGAGGTAGAAAGGCACATTTCTGTGCAGGGAGAGAAGCACTGTCTAACAATGTGCACTGTTCAGAAATGAAATGGGCTGCCCTGGGAGGCAGTGAGTTCCCTGTTCCTGGAGCTATTCAAGCAGAGGTGGCTACCCCTTGAAAAAAGGTTGTGAATGGGAGTCAGAAGCTATGCGAACATCTGTGTAACAACCTCTAACTTACCTTTCTACCCCAGGGATCTATAATAATAGATCGTTTTATTAGAATTCCCATGATTTACTCCACAAATTCTATTCCCTCACTAAGCTATCTCCTCCATGATTTCACCCTGTCCTCCTACACCAGGAAGAGAAATGGTGATATGTGCTTGACAAGAACTTGGGAATAAGCAAGTCCCACACAAATGCTCAGCGACTTCCATGCTGTGACTACTCTTTTCATGAACGACGATGTGATAAATCGTGACGACTGAGTTGTAGAGGTTTGTCAGAATAAATGGGAGAATCTCCAGCATCTCCCAGCGGAAGCTCCCAAGGAGCTAGCAACGGGTGTGACATGAGAGACAAATGCGGCAATCCTGAAACGTGACCAGCCTCATACGTGCTAGACTAGACTGGAAGATGCTCTGAAGACAGGAAGCATGTCAGCCCTGTGCCTCCTCACCACACTTGTCACTTGCCACCTCCTTGTACCCTACACATAAGGAATTCCTGTTGTTAGGAACCAGATCTGGATCACTGTTAGCCCGTGGAGGACTGCATCTCTTCTCCTTCAGGGCCTCACGGTCCACTCCACTTCTTCAAGTCTTGGATAAAAATCAGTGCAGCGAGACCCCGCCCTGACCATTCTAATGAAAATTCCATCCCTTACTATCTTCCTATCTCATACCTCCCAGGCTAAGTAAGCCCATCTCCCTTTCTCCTTTTTTATGGCCTTTCCCCAGTGAAATACAAACCCCAAGAGAGCAGGAGAGTGGTTTCCTGCATTCACTTGGCATACCCAGAGCCTATCACAGTGCCTGGCACGTGGTCGTGATGGAACAAAGCACTGATAAATAGCAGCCTGGTGGGGTTGCTGGATGGATGGAAGGAGGGAGGTTCCACACACAGACTCAGGCCCTCAGCCTCCTCTGGAGGGAGGGAGGAGGCACGCTATGGCATGGCCCCATTCCTATGGCAGCCATCCTGAAACAGCTATTCAGCTTTCCACTTGTGGAGTGAAAGCATGAAGTTTAATTCCACCAGATGACTCATGTCCTAATAACTTTGGTAATATGCCACCCTTATAAACTGCCAGCATTCTCCACCAGGATCCCAAGGAAGCAGAGATAAATACATATATTTGGGGAAAACTGACCTTTAAAAGTCAAGGTTCCAAGGGCCAATTCCAAAGTCATAAAGAGCTCATGTGAAAAGTAACCTTTAGTTTGCTATCAAAACTGGTTTCCTAAAGTGTTTTAAATATACATTTGGGAGTTTCACAATAGGTTCTTTTTACATTGCTGATCTGTGACACGAGACAGAGTTTGCCAAGATTTTCAATAAAAAAGGATATATTGATCTAATTCTCTTTTATTCAGGTTCTTTAGTACCCTCGATTTCTGTTCTGGCTGATGCAATGCTGCATCTCTACTGTGCAAACTTTCTATGATTGGTTGAGCATCCCCTTCCAAACTCCGAGAGCAGGGGTCTGGAACTCAACCCTTACCTCAATCAGAAGCAGTATTTCCTTGGCAGACACAGAATCCGCAAGACTTTTCTGGACCTCCAGGGCAGTGCCAAGATTTCTGAGCCTGGTAACTAGCTATGAGCATCTGAAGTTATACAGATGAGTTCTGAAGTCATGCCTACCCCAGCCTTGAGAGTTACACACACTTTTCCAGGGGAGAAAAACAAAATCAGAAGAAAAGCCAGTCAGATCCATTTGCATAATTTGGCAGAAAGTGCAACTGGACAAACAGCAGCTTTTCTGGGCCGTCTGCTCTGAGGAAATGAATAATATTTATGGCCCAATCAACTGTGTGCTCCACAAGGAGAGGGGAAATCAGAGAGCCCAGGCAGAGCTGTGGACTGGGTGAACAGACACAGGAAGTCAGGCATCAACACAGAAAACTCAGATGTCACTGAGGGAAACAAGAGCCGGCTTAGTGTTCCCCATGGAGGCTGGACTTTGGTGGGAGATACCCGGAAGTACTCACATCTACAGCTTGTGTCCTGCCTTTCGAACAGAACATCATAAACTCTAGAGTCAGGCTCACCTGAGAACCACGAAGTCTCTGGAAGGGTGGGGGGCCATGCTGTTCAGCACGTACTGGTAGATCTCTGTTTGCCTGTCTAGAGTCTCCACAACCTTCCACTGCACAAAGTCCTCGTCCCACAGGTGGCGCTCTCTCAGCACACGGTTCAGGACCACTGAAGGGGGCGCTTCCACCTCCACAGAAGCCTTCCACAGCTTCAGCGGGTTCCCGTCGCCCACCTTGGGAAAGACAACGTCAGAAGCTGAAGAGGCTGTCTGGGAAATGGGTCCAACATTTTTTGTTTGGGCTTTTAGTTTTTCTGTCATACTTTGCTGGGTGTTCAAAAACCATCACTGATTATGTCAATTGAGAGTGATGCTACATACCTCAGGTTTAACGTTTTAGTCCTGAAGCTTTAAAAGAATAATAATGATGATAAAAATAATAATCACCAACACACCCGGTGGTTACTGTGTGTCAGGCACTATTCTAAGCCATTTGGTTTTTAAATCAGCCTTCCTCTGACAGTGGTACTCTCACAATGTCCATTTTATAGATGGGAAAGCTGAGGCACAGAGAGGTGTGTGACTTGCCCAACATCATACAGCTAAGGGGTAGAGCCAGGACCGGGATCCAGCTGTCTGGCTTCATGGTTTACTCTCTGATTATACACAACAGATCTCTGGACTGAGTCTTTGAATGGTTCATGTGCCTTAACTGTCCATGTGTGTGCCCAGCCCTGTGGACACAGCAGCTGTTTTCAATGCAAAAACAAATGTCTGATTGTTAGCTGTGGCTTTCTGGGGGTGATCTTTTTCCATCCTCTGAGATTACCTTTTTGAAAGCAAGATCTGTATTGTCTGTGCTGGAGCACGTGACCCATCCCTTGAACTTCTCCTTGGCTTCTTTCTGGAGGCCCTGGATGAGATGATTCAGGTAAGTGTGGAAAGTTGCCCCACTCTCCTCCAGCTGCGTCCCCAATTCTTCCAGGGTTGGCACGTGGATCTCAGCCTCCACATATGAGTTACGAGACTGGGCCACCAACTCGTGTGGAACCTAGACCAACGGATGCACGAAAGGGCAACACACTGAGCCAAAGAAATGCTGAGACTCAGAAAGCAAAGCCATTTCACCCACAACCCGGCTCTGAGCCACGGGCCGAGGGCCACACAGCCGGAGATGTTTTTCTAAGATCACTGCCAAGGACGGGAGGGGCCTTCCTAAAGTCAGGAAATACAAATATGTTTCTGAGGCTGTATTTATTATTCAAAACATTGCAATGACTTCCCCTTTATTCTTTCCATTTCCCTTTTATTTTACCTTTAATGTCTTTGTATTCAGTTTGGCAAAATGTGGGCTCAGACAACTTTACCCACCGTGAATAAGACTTAAAACAGATAGACTTGTGAAGGGAAACATCAAATAGGACTTGGGAATAGCTTTACTTTTTTAGCACACTTTTCCCATTGACAAATGCCAGTTCTATCACAAAAGTATGCCACAAGTCTGGTTCACTTCTTTTGCATATCTGTGGCTGTATTCATAAGCTGTCATTGGTTCTTAGCAACAAAGATCCCTCAGTATTACACACACACACACACACAGATGTTTAACCTAATCAAGTCCCAAGGTAAAATCAAACAGAACATAATTGGCTGACTGGCCTTGGACCTGACAATGGCAGGCGATGCAACTGTTTGCATGAAAACCATCAGGTCTTCATACCATGGGTATGAGTTCTTGATCAAAGCCTCAATTGTATAGCTAGCTCCTCAGCTTTTCTGGAAGCAAACAGCAGAGCTATAGCATATACTATTGTCATCATAAAATCAGGAACAAACAGATAGAAACCATAAATGTAGCAACAATCCCAAGTGTCTTATCTAGTTCCAAAAGCGACTAGGGAGGCGGAGGTTCGAGCCTTTTGCTCACCTCAAAAAGTCTGTCGCATTCCATGATCATGTGCGCGAGCCCCTGAGCTGCTGCCAGATTCTCGTTGAGGTCCTTTTGATCTGGCTTCCCGGTGGCATATTTCTTCTGTATGACTCTGTAATTGAATGTGAGTGTGCTAAGCAGATCCCACAAATAGCTTGTCACAATACCAAACTCATCCCTTTTGTTTTCTGTTTATACCCAGATGCTATCCAGATCCCAGGCTTTTGTGTTTCCAAATAAAAACAATGATCACATATCTTAGATATTCTGAATCAGGCTAACAGTCTGACAGTTCACAAGGAAAAATCTCGGAAAACTAAAAGGGCAGGAAGAACAGCGGGGGGTGAAATTAATCTATTTTTCCAAAGTTTGAAGCCCCTTAACTGCAAGCTCCTGTGCTTTGGTCTTAAATATAGCCTTCTAAAGACTGTAAAATACTACTTTGTGTATATTTTTCTCCTCACTCACACAGACAACACAAAACTCAAGCTTTCTGGATCACAACTGGCATTCTTCAATGCTAGCTCAATAATTCTATGAATCTGAGGCCCGTGAATTAGGGTGCCTCACAAGATTTTCTGATTATGAAAAGAGGGTTGACAAATCCTGAAGTTGAAATGTAGCACGGAGACCTGTTTTATCTATCTATAATCTATTATCTCTCTCTCTCTCTATTATGTACCTATCAATCCTCTCTTTATCATCTATCATCTATTTAACATCTATCTATATAGCTGTCATCTATTCTATGTATCATCTATCTATCAATCTATCGTCGATCTATCTACCTACCTATCTATAATCTGTCTCTCTATCAATATATCCATTCATATCTATCTATCCATTTATCCATCCATCCATCCATCCATCCATCCAGTCTTATAAACTGTGGTAATGCCTGCTTTGGGATTACTGTTGTTACTGAGAAAAAAACCCACCGTGGAGAGCTTTCTTTCTTCAGTAAATTAAGATGAAAGAGGGAGGGGGCCAGACACACTGCCAGGTTCATGGGCGTCATCTGATTCTCTTCCACCAAGTTGACGACGTCATTCAGGAAACACAAGAGCGTCTGCAGGACCTCCCTGTTCTCATCGGCCAGTAGCAGGATGGCAGCCTGCACAGCCTGCAGCCGCTGCTCTTTGGAGACATCTGAGGAAAAGTGGATGCCAGGTCATTGGAGGAGCAGACACAGAAAGAGCCAGCTGGGAGGCATTGTGTAAGCTCCACCTTCCTGGCGCGAACATGCACCCAGAGTCATAACCAATAACAATAACCAAAACAGCAAGAAAGGCGCAAAGAAGTCAGTAATTGCTGAGGCCTTGCAGCTTATGGGAGGCAGAGCTGAGTCCCAACCCTTGCAACTGAACTCTGGATCCCGCAGTCTCAATGGCCAAGCAGGGTTTAGAAAGGGGCACCACCATCCTGGCTTTCTGTATTCTGAGCAATCAACCCACTCACCTGCTTTCAGAAGGCTTCTGGGTGAAGTTGGTGATTAGGACTCTGTCAACCTGGCATCCCTCTTGCCCATCCTCCCTGACAAACAGTTTGGGAAGCCCCTTTCAAGATGCCCAGGGCTCCGTGGGACATGGTTTGAAAACCACTGGGTTAGGGAACAGTAGCCTTGCCTTGTCTTTCTCCACCCCTGCCAGCCAGGCCATGATGCCAGTGCCGCACAATTCACCGGGAGTGGTGTTGAGCTGCTGGGACCTCTGACCTCATTCCTAGAGGGCCAGCTTCTCGAAGGGAAGCCTGTACATCTCCCTTTTTCCTACACATCTCCCAGGGCTTGTTTTGCAGGATGCCTGCTATTGACTTCATGTGGAGACCCAGCCTCACCTGTTCCATCATCTTGGGGTTTAGGGAAATGGAGGCTGTGCTTGGAGAAGAAAAACCAGGCTGCCTAAGGTTATGGAGCATGTCTGGCCCTTCTCAGTCCCATCACCCTTGAGGGTGGTCCTCATGGTGGTGGTTGCTGGTTATGCAGGCTTACCAGGGAATTGGTTCCAACCATATGAGGTGAACTCAGTGGAAAACCACACCAAATGAGTGATAGGTGCTGCCTTTTGCTGCTCCCACCCGTGGCTGTGTTTATGAAGTGATCAGTTTAGTCTTCTCATTGTGAAAGACCTTGTCGTGAGCTTGCTTCTCTGTCAACACTGTTGTCTTTCTTAAGACGCCATGTTCTGGTACAGGGGCCTCCACACTAGGGTGTCTGCACTCTCAAGGGGTGGGGAGGTGTGCTCCTGACAGTCTCTTGAGGTGTGAGAAGAAATCATCAGCACTCCCACGTGTGCTTATCTTTTCTCTTACCCATTAAAAATACTGATCAGGGCTGCTTTATAATGTGCATAGTACATTATGGTATATCCAGTATATTTATATTACTAAACATAAATACACATTCAGATATTTGCTACTGGCAGGAGCGCATGACAAAAACAAACTCGGAGCTGGCTGCTCTAGAAGGGCTGAGGTGTGACCTTCTGTGGGGGTCCTGGCTGGCCCCAGGCTTTGTGGTCCTAAGGGGCTATGGATGCTGGATTCGCCTGCATTCCCATGCCAGAGGCGTGATGTCACATCCCAGGGCTGACCACACTCTGGCCCTGATTAGCAAATCCAAGTTCCTGGAAAAGCCTGAGCATGCCTTCAGCGGTCTGAAACCTGTCCCCACTCCTCCCAGCATGTCCATTGTGTACTGGCACAAGATATACCCGGGGTTCACAGAGAAGAGCCATTTTGTTAAAATTATAGCAAACCCATTTTCTTACTGTCGCTTGGGGTGGAGCAGAAACAGATGGTACTAATGATCTCAAGCCTGGGAAAGGTGTTACAAATTCTGCTTGAGCCGCTGAACTGTTTTAAATATGCTGCTCTAGGTAAGGTGTCCAGTGTGTATACATTGTTTAACTTTAGATTACTAAGCTTCTTTTCCATGCCAACGTTGATTTCCCAGCCATCATTTTTGAAGAGTCGCCTGTCATCTCTATATGCTGTCTCAGTTTCCTTCCTATTCACTTGTTCTTTTATCCCTCCGAAAATACTTCCTGTCCATTATTATTATTTAGTAAAAATCCTTGAAATACCTAAATTCAGCATTTGTTTTGGATCCTATGCTCTTTTAGCTTTCTGTTACATACCACGCTGCTGAGGGTCCTGCCCCTTTCCTGGTTCTAAGGGGATGATTCTAGGTTTGACTTTTTAAGTGTGGATAATTTGCAATCATATGGGAGATCCTGGCACCTCAAATTCAGAATCCTGTGGATTCTGAATCCTTCTCCTGGCCAATTTCCACATTCTTTCAATCATGAGGCCTTAAAGCCTTATGGTTGTCTTTGACTGCTCCATCCTTCTCCCTCCTCCAGATGGGTAGGACTCAAATATTTTCATTACCCATCGAACACTGCAATGTCAGTCATCATCTGACAAAATTCCAAGAAGTGGCATAGCTGAAAACAGAATTTCTCTGGAGGACTGGAGGAGGAACCGCTCCTCTCTGCCACAGTAGCAGTTTGGAAACTTTGACTCTAGGGTCTATGCATGGAATGTCTTCTCTTCAGTCTCACTGCTGGAAGTCCCTGCAGATAATTCAGAACCTTGATTAGTATGCTGACTCCCTGAGCCTCCATGCTCGTCCAGTTCAGTGTCTCTTGTACATCACTTCCAGATTCCTGGGTCAATGACACGGTGCTGATGGACTTTCTCCCTGCGGCAGATACCAGGCTGGCCACTGACTCAACTCAATACCCATTCTTCCCTTCTTCCTCATTAAGAAGGCACATATTCTGCTCAGGTGTGAGCTGCAATATACTCAGGGAAATGGGTCCCTCCCTCAGACCCAAACCTGCCCTAAACCAAAACTGGTAACCTAGGTCTTCTTTTCAGTGTTTGGTTTAAGAAGTAAACCACTTCTGCCTGAGGGGACCAAGAAAAATGCTAAGAGCTTCTGTAAGATGTATGTCCTTGATAAAAAGAGATACATGGCCAAGGAGAAGTGCAGTAACTCTCTTCTTGCCTTGGAATGTGATTTTGTGAAGATGTGATAATTATAAGTTGTGACAATTATACTGTGACCTTAAAGGGAAAGTCAAGAGAGGCTGACTTTAGCCCTGGCATCACTGAGCTGCGGGATATCCAACTCTGGAATTATGGGAGATAATAAAATGTACTTATTGTTTAAACGACTGTTCGTTGGATATTTGGTTCCGTCTTTACAGCTGAGAACATTGGAAGTGTAAAGTAATATGAATTACTTTCTTTTTTATTCTTAAAGTTTGGAATGTCTAGAAAATAAATCCCTCAACAACACCCGACGGTTCCCCAATGCTTAATGAATCAAGCATACACTCCCTGCCCTAATATTCAATGTCCTTCCTTTATGGCCCCAGTGTTGTTTTCAGTGTCATTTGGTGTCACTCTGTACGTTTGCCATACATGCAAGCCACGTGAATACGCTGGGCTCTCCTGACATCAGTTTATGCTATCTGCAGAGCAGGTACCCAAAACGTGTTCCTCACATATCTCAGCCTTCAGTTGCCACTTCCTCTGTGAAGCCCTCATTCTGCATCTCTCTCTCCTTGGACTCTTCTGTAACCTTTCTATGGAACTTCTCCAACTTTGTAGTGTTGGCGTTATTTATGTTCATGCCTCATCTCCCTTATTGTAAGATCCTTAAGATCAGAGAGTGAGTCTCATCCATCCATATGCTCTGCCATGCTCAGCACGGTGCCCGGTACAGAAGCCACACTCTGTAAATGTTTGCTTCGCTAAAATAAAGCCTGCTTTGATCTGGCTTCTTGCTTGTGACTCAGAAAGGGCCAAAGATATTTACTTCTTTCAAGTAATGTGGCTTTAGCCTTAGACTAGTGTCAGCTTTAACCCAAGAACTGATTAAATGTAAAGACTCGTATCTGATACTTCCAAATCATAAGGGAGGCTTAACTGAAAAATGCAGTTCAACCTCTCACAGCAACAACATCAAGAACTCCCTGTTTGGGCTCTAGAAACTTGTAACATTAACTTAACTTAACCTACTTACTTTGAAAAACTAATGTTTACTTAGTGGGTTGCCACCTTAATCTGTTTTCACAAGTGGTTCTGATTATAATCCTTCCTGAGTTTGCAGTATCACGGACTTCTTAAACACATTTTATACAGAATTCTCTATAGCACGGATATTCTTCAGATTGGATCAAGTCCATGTCAAGGTCCATTTCAGGCACATTTTGCTGAAAGCTCAAAGCTCAAAGTCCATGGGCCAAATGGCTTTTTTCCCCCATAAATTGGGATCTGGACCATCAAAATAATTCATAATGTTAACATTGTCCTATCTAGCAAAGAATCACGTGTTTAATGTCCTTCTTTTTTTTTTTTTTCTTAGACAGAGTTTTGCTCTGTCACCCAAGCTGGAGTACAGTGGCCCGATCTCCACTCACTGCAACCTCCTCCTCCTGGGTTCAAGCAATTCTCCTGCCTCAGCCTCCCAAATAGCTGGGATTTCAGGCACTGGCCACCATGCCTAGCTAATTTTTGTATCTTTTAGTAGAGATGTAGTTTCACCACGTTGGCCAGGCTGGTCTTGAACTCCTGACCTCAGACAATCCAACCACCTCGGCCTCCCAAAGTGCTGGGATTACAGGTGTAAGCCACCATGCCCAGCCCACGTGTTTATTTCTAATAACCCTATTGCAACTACTTATAGCAGGATATGCTTCTTAATCAACAATTGTTATTTTCAGGGATTATTTTAATTATACAGGCTTTGCTGACAACTTAACATCATTAAAAAAAATTCCAAGTGAAAATACAAATAAGTTCATTTAAGCTTAACGAAAAGTTTGCTAACTTTTCACCAGTGAAGGTGCATTGTACTAAAATACATTTGTTTTTATTTCCTGTCATTTTAATTCATGTCACTTTGAATTTCCTATATCCCAAAGAAATGCTTACTTTTTTAAAAAATTAAAGAAGTTGTAATAAATACCTATATATAAAACAACTTCTATTGTATCACTTTTCATTTTAAATTTTTGTAAATGTATTGGAAGTTTGTTTTAGATCGTACATAAAACTCTTTTGAGAAGGAATATTTTGATGTCAAAAAGATATTTTCAAATGCATAAAAAAATTTCCATATCAAACTGTGAGCAAAAGTTACTTCTGTAGAGGAGGGCAGGATTACATTCATCTTTATGGATGGATGTGTTATTTGTATAATTAAAACTCAATCTATAGGGAATTATTTTTGTTACAGTGGAAGGATGCCCACGAGAACACCCATCTCATTATTTCCACTTACACTGATAGATGTGGAGGAAGGTCTCGCTGAGCTTGTTGGTGAAAAGGGGCTCAGGGAGGTCCCGGAAGAACTGTTTCACCATATCCGCCACGTCATAAGCAGACTGGTCTTCATAGTTGACGTTCTCAGGGAAGTTCTCATTCATTTGGCGTAGGGCATGGATTCGAGACTTCACTCCTGACTTGCGAAAAAGACCCACCTGAAACGAAGCCATAGGGGTGTGTTAGCCAGGCCACACTTGGTTGTGAGGAGGAGGAGGAAGCATGGGATGGGAACTGGATGAGCTGGAATTGCCTCCCAATTACTACATGCTGAACTGTTAGTATAGCTACTTCAGGCAGTAGCCAAACACTGTCTTCCTCGCCTATGAAATGAAGATGAGAATAAAACCCCACTGCACAGGATTACTGTGGAGAGTAAGTGAGGAAATAGATGTGCATGTGCTTTGTGACCTATTACACCTTATCACACTGCAGATGTTATTATTATTTTATTCATTTATTCAACAAGTAGTGATTAAGTAACCACTGTGAATCAGGCATGCTTACAGTTCCTAGGTGTCATTAGTGAGCACGGCAGATAAAATTCCCTGCCCTCTAGGGTTTACATTGCCACGGGGATTTTGAGAAAGTTTGGTCCATGGGAGGTTTGGTGAAAACTATGTGGGTGGTGGATGAAAGAGTCCCAGATAAACAGTCATATCCAGTGCTCCTGCAGGGGAGAGTTTTATGGGGAATATGTTCGTGAAACAGAATAATATCAGTACATATTTTGATTTAAGGGATTTATTTACTTTTTCTTCTTTGGAATTCTTGGCATTACTTTTCTACCTGCTTGTTTTTATGCTATAAGCTATGGCTCTAGTGAGAATGATTCCTGTGTGGCTTTTTGTTCAAACCTCAAGATAATGTCATATCATGCCTTTTTCATCTTAGAGCCCAGACTCCTCCCTTACTTGATAAATAAATGGAACATTAAGGCATCAAGGACAGAGTGGCCCTAATGAGAATGACTGATGCAGAGCAGAGCCCGGCAAGAATGAAGACCCTGCAATGGTCGGGCAGGTTAAGCTCTAGCCCCTTTAGAGGAACTTCCTGTGCTGGACTTAGCCTCCATCCAAAAAGGAACTGAACTTTTCTGCGTGCCCTAGCTTATAGGGAAAGAACATGTCTGCTATTTTTTAGATGCCTATAGGGAGTTGATTCGCTTCAACCCTCAATTTCCACAGCTCTCATTCCCCAGTGGCTCAAGGGTTGGCCCACTTCTGCAAAGCAAGGTAGAACCTTCCTGAGTTGCTGGTCAGGTAGACAGTGGACACTAGTGTCAGTCACTGATCTGCCTCCCTATACCTGCAGGAATGTCTAATATAGGCCATCTTACTGATCACTCTGTGTGCCAGGCCGGCCTCCACCCAAGTTTGGGTATCCGACAAAGGCTTTCCTGATTGCTGCAACAAATGGAGAGGAGCCCTTATGTTTTTTAAACTGTGGTAACAGCAAGGGAAGGATTCCAAGCCATTAGAGCATACTCAGGTTTTTGTATATGTCAGCTGAATGGATCACAGGGGAAATTATACACTGCTACTTTTTGTGGCCATAAAAACAGAATTCTTAGTAATATTTCTTTGCATTCCAAGGCTTATTGCTCTAATGCCACACATCAGGATATTCAGCCTGATAATATCATCACTTAAAATATGAATTACTTTCTTTTTTATTCTTAAAGTTTGGAATGTCTAGAAAATGCCCAATTTTGCCATACTTAGATGACTCGCCACAAAGAATCTAGACAATATTTATCTTCCTTCAACTGGCAGTGACTCCAAATTTCATCAAAGGGCATGGAAAGAAAGCATGTACTGTCAAAAGAGAAAAAAATTCAAGATGTCAGGTGAGTGATTATTGGGGTGAGATCCATCTCTGACTTGTTTACTTCTTCTGCTTTTCTGATTTTGGAAGGAGGCCCAGGACTGTGCACACCACAGGGCTGGCTGTGCTGCACGAGAGTTCTCAGAATCGAGATGCCCTGAAGGTAAATACTTCAGTGTGACTCACAAATATTTATCCTCATAGAGCAGGTATTATTCCATTTGAGAAGAATTCCTATTTTTTAGCAGCAGAGAAATATTGATCAGGATCTATAAAAAGAAGAAAGCAGACAGTGTTTCTGTTTAAACTGTCGGGCACGTTCCTCTTTTGTCCACCATGTCTTGCGGGCTGTTTCTGGGCACACACTCTTGTGCGTGCACACACACATCCCAGAGATGCTATCTTTGTATTGTTCGGTTTCCAAGTTTCTTTCTCGTTTCAGCAAATATTGTTATTTTAATTATTTCAGACATGTCTGGAGCTCTCCAGCTGTGGGCTCTGAACTGCTTCTTCTGACTGAGATCTTAGGATGTCCAGAGGGTTGTCAGGGATTTGTTTGTGCTGCCTCAAATTCTGACAATAACCTTCCTGCCCTGCCCTTGTCTTCTAGGGCACATGGGAAATATAGACATATGTATATATTTTGGTTTCTGTGGATTTTTGTTGGAAGTACAGCAGGAAAATTTTCTTTCGGAAACCTAATAAAAGGTGGTCTCAAATCAGATTCCAGTTGTAGTAGCTGAAGATGGCAAAAGGGAAAGATGGAAAGAATCTCTCTTCAAAGCTAATGATGAACTGATGATTGAGCTAACCCCGGAACTGTTCTATTTCCTCACTTTTTTTTTTTTTTTTTTTGAGACGGAGTCTGGCTCTGATACCCAGGCTGGAGTGCGGTGGCACATTTAAGTGATTCTCTTGCCTCAGTCTGCTAAGTAGCTGGGATTACAGGTGCCCGCCATCACACCCAGCTAATTTTTGTATATTTTAGTAGAGACAGGGTTTCGCCACGTTGGCCAGGCTGGTCTCGAACTCCTGACCTCAAGTGATTCACCCACCTCGGCCTCCCAAAGTGCTGGCATTACAGGTGTGAGCCACCATGCCTGGCCTATTTCCTGACTTTTCATTTGTGTTTTGTGAGACCATGAATTTCCTGTCATTTAAGCCATTTTGGGATGGGGCTTCTAGTGGTCACTGTGCAAAAGCCACTGGGCACAGTGAGTAGAAGATGGTCTTTCTAAAGCATAGAGAGATCCTGAGACCAGAGGAACAGCTTCCCGTCTCCATCCTCACAGAAAAACACAGTGACGGCAATGAGTGGTTTCCAATAATCATTTCTTCTTCAGAAAGTTTTGGCCGAGCACAGCGGCTCACGCCTGTAATCCCAGCACTTTGGGTGGCTGAGGTGGTTGGATTGTCTGAGGTCAGGAGTTTGAGACCAGCCTGGCCAACATGACGAAACCCCGTCTCTACTAAAAATATAAACATTAGCTGGGTGTGGTGGTGGGTGCCTGTAATCCAAGCTACTCGGGAGGCTGAGGTGGGAGAATCTCCTGAACCTGGGAGGCAGAGGTTGCAGTGAGCTGAGATTGCGCCACTGTGCTCCAGCCTGGCAACAGAGCCAGACTCCATCACACACACACAAAAAAAAGTTTCCAAAGCAAGGATTTGATCTGAATTTTTCACAAGAGATAGTTTTCCCATAAAAAATGGAGAACCAAAGAAATTCTTTTTTTTTTTTTTTTTGAGACAGAGTCTTACTCTGTCTACCAGGGCTGGAGTGCAGTGGCAGGATCTCAGCTCACCACAACCTCTATCTCCTGGGTTCAAGTGATTCTCCTGCCACAGCCTCCCAAGTAGCTAGGATTATAGGTGTGCACCACACCCAGCTTTTTTTTTTTTCTTTTTTTTTTTGAGACGAAGTCTCGCTCTTGTCCCCAAGGCTGCAGTGCAATGGCGTGATCTCAGCTTACTGCAACCTCTGCTTCCCGGGTTCAAGCAATTCTGCCTCAGTCCCCTGAGTAGCTGGGATTACAGGCACCCACCACCACGCCTGGCTAATTTTTGTATTTTTAGTAGAGACAGAGTTTTACCATGTTGGCCAGGCTGGTCTAGAACTCTTGACCTCAGGTGATTTACCCGCCTCGGCCTCCCAAAGTACTGGGATTACAGGTGTGAGCCGCCACGTCTGGCCTACTTTTTGTATTTTTTAGCAGAGATGGTGTTTCACCATGTTGGCCAGGCTTGTCTCAAACTCCTGACCTCAGGTGATCTGCCCCGCCTCAGCCTCCCAAAATGTTGGGATTATAAGTGTGAGCCACCATGCCTTCCCTGTTGCTCATCCTTCTGACCACAGTGGGTGGGCAGGCAACAGCCCCAGCTCCCTCAGCTTCATTATGAGGAAGATCCCAGGAGGGCATAATGTTTTTCCTTCACTTTTGTGTCTGTCACCCATAGGCAGGCAGCCTGGGCTGTCACACAGAGTCTCACACACTTAGTTTAACGCTCTGCTGTCTTGGTTTTGAAATTCCCACATTTTCTCTTTTCACTGGTCCCACAAATGGCATAACAGGTCCTGCTGTCATCTACTGTTAAAGCTCAGCCCAGCCACCCTCTTGAGAAAGGGGAGAGTGGCCATCAGCAATGCAGAGTTCATTGTATAAGCATCTCTCCTGTATGTGATCTCTTGCTCCTTTTGAAGATAAAAGGGGAGTGATGAGTGTCCCGTTGGTCTAGTTTTCCTGTCCTCTCTCTTTTGTCTTTCACCTAAAGACCTAGCTATGAAAAAGCAAGGACTCAGCTGGGCACGGTAGCTCACGCCTGTAATCCCAGCACTTAGTGGGGGCCTAGGCGGGTGGATCACCTGAGGTCAGGAGTTCGAGACCAGCCTGGCCAATATGGTGAAACCCTATCTCTATTAAAAATACAAAAATTAGTTGGGTATGGCGGTGCGTGCCTGTAAATCCCAGCTACTAGTGAGGCTGAGGCAGGAGAATCACTTGAACCCAGGAGGTGGAGTTGCAGTGAGCTGAGATCGTGCTACTGCACTCCAGCCTGGGTGCCAGAGCAAGACTCTATCTCAAAAAAGGAAAAAAAAAAAAAAAAAGTGAGGACTCAAGGGTAATTTCACTGGATAGCCCCAGAGCATTGCTTACTTTATCTGAGGCAGGCAACAGGCAAAGTGACAAACAGGCAGTGGGGCCAGGGACACTTGTACTGAGTACCAAGTCTTCCCAGCATGATTAGGCTTCTAAAACTTACTGCTCTATTAGGAGGAGAGGCTGAGCATGAGTGGTGCATTAGAATTCAAATTCCATCTGAATAATATTAAATCTCCCTCTTGGCATCCTGTTTATGCTCATCTTTTTTGGGACTTAATGATGTTTATCAGGACTTCCATTTCCTCTTCTTTAGAAATGTGCTCTGCTAATGAAGGAAGGTTGGTTTTCTTCAGAAACAGAAAGATTCGTAAGAAGAGTCTGCGGCAGATTCTTATTTTGAGCATTGCAGGTTCAGCCTCTCACTGCAGTGCCTTCCTATTCATCAGGAATAGGTATAACCTATCCTGTGCACAGTTGATTTAGGGCAGAAATAAAAGCTCAGACAACAAAGCAAGGCTCCTCTCACACATTACTATGTCTGAATACAAATGGTTCATCATCGAAGGCTAAACTTCCTCATCTCACCCACAGCCAGCTGCAAGGGCAAACACGAACACTCTGTTGCATCATGTAGAAACTGCTGTGCGCGCGGGAGTGTGGAAAGCGAAAGGCTGGCAATGTTTCAGGCTCTGTGGGGCAGGGTCAACTGCAATGAGTGCTTATATGCGAGGAGAGTGCTTAGCATGGGGAGAGGGAGAAGGGGCCAACGCGCTGCAGGAAGCCCCCTCCTGAGACTCAGGGCAACGCCTTGGGAGAGTGTGGGGTGGTGCTTCCTATTAAAACGTGGCGTACAAGGCGGATATTTGTGGATGTTCTGGTCTTCCGCAGCTTTGAGGCTGGGTTCTCAAGGCCTTGGGCAGACTGGAATCTTTTCAATTCCACGGAGGTGCTGTTGGCAAAGAAGGAACATTTTGTTTGGTGTTGCTCTCCTTCCTTTTCACTCTTTCCCCTCGCTTTTCTGATTGATTCGCTTTTATTAGCTCTTGCTTGCTCTGAAATCTCCGGAACAGCCAGGTTTTGATTCCTTAGTTTCTCTATTTCTCCTTTTCCTTCCTATTACCACCTTCCTTTTTCACACGAGCCAGAGGGGTGGTCTCTGCGTGCTTCCCACACCACATGACAAGGACAGGGAGGGACATTCCGCAGCTGGAAGCCCTGCCAGGACTGGGCGCATTATAAGGTGGTGACTGGCTGTGGTGAAAGTCCCTTCGATGTCCTACGCATTCTCCCATGTGACTGACGCAAGAGATGCGTGGCTCTATTCACTTTAATTACATTTTGACTCACTATCCATGTCTTGAAAAGAGTCTTCTTCCTCCAAGGCTTTGCCGGCACACTGTTTTTCATCTTGGCATTCTCCCAGATTTAAAAAAATGGACCTGAGATGGACCCAGGGGTGGAAGAGGTTTTGGTGCCCTGTCTTTCTCTCTACGGATAAGACTTTTGCTTCCAAAGAGAGACTGGCCCCGCTCACAGCAGTGATACTGGCACTACACATTATTCAGAAGCTACAGGGGGCAGGAATGGTTTATTGCCTACGCTAAAGACTCAGCGCTGAATGGAATAGTGGAATTACATTTCATTTATTTATAGCCACTCTTGTTCAAGAAAAAATTTAAGGGGGCTTACAGTAATCTATAAAATATAATAAGATACAATTAAATTAAAGATAAAACATAAGAAAATTACAGCAAAAGGAAAACAAAGACAGAAAAGGGTGGAGGAAACTAGGAATAAGACTGATGCATAAAATTAATGCCAAAAATTATATAGATTTTACTACAGACAGAACACATATTTGGCTCCAGGCTTTCTAGCAGCCAATACAGTGAGGAAAACACACCCAAATGAATGAGTTTGGTGTCCACAGTATTAAAAACCAGGTCAGTTGTCCAAAAGAAACACAATGCTTTCAGATGCTGCAGCCAGAGAAAAAAGGTTTTTCTCCCCTTCTCACAGAAAGCACATTACGTGACTTAACGACCAACATCGACTACAAAATCTTGACAGTGAATTCATTCATCAATGAGTTGTATAGGGTCACTCCTCAATGCTAGAGATGGCATCACCCCGAGTCCACGGGGGAAAAGCCATTATAATAAGCAGCCACAGAGTGCAGTGGTTAGGAACTTGGACTCTGAAGTCAGACTTGCAAGCAAGTGTTGGTTCCACCATAATGAACCCGGGATAACACCATTCAAGGGTGGATGTGGGATTAAATGAGGCAATTGATGCAGAACACATAATAAAATTGCTTGAAACATGCCAGGCACTCAAGAGAGGTTATTTTTACTGAACTAGTGCCACAGTTAGGTTGCACTTCCTTCAGGCATTCCTGAACACTGTTTTCTCTTAACAGAGCTTTTGTTGATAAGCATTAGCTGGCCATGCTCTTGGAGCAAAATCTTCTCTGTGCTTGGAAAAGGGCAAAGCCACAGTCTCCAAGAGCACCAAGAGGGAGGTGAGTTTGATACATACCCTTACAGAAAGTGAGATGCTTGGAATAACATGTGTCTTAACAAAATACCATCTTGGGTCTATACCCACAAACCAACAACAAACGTACAATTGAGGCCACAAAGTTCTATGCCAAATGACAAGGTTGCAATGCTTTTAGCATTGGAATAGAGACCAGAGTGGGCTTTCCCAAATATTCACCAGAGCCCACCTCTTTAAAAACTTCTCTCAGTGAAACACCTTTAGGACATTAACTATGAATAATGTGTATTCTTAGTAAAACCTCTAAGATTAAAAATAAATTAAAACATATGCTTAAGTGACCAGATTAATTGGCTGACTCTATTGGGACGTGATTCACAAGTCAATTCATGTTGGGCCATCTGCCAAAGAAGAGGACCCTAGCAAAGGAGCCTGTCACCCTTATTGCTGGGGAATAAGAGGGAAGCTATTAAGGCCATGTCTCAAAACTAAACGGCCATCATCGCAACAACGACAGCAGCCATCCCACCCTCCACGATGACATCCAAATATGGAAAAATATGATGTGCAGAGTTTCTAAATGAAAAGTGAGGAGGGACAAAGAGCATCACACATTCAGTTCAGTCAAAGACAACTTCAAATGAAGAAGTTAATTCTATTTTTCTGTAGTGAAAATTGATTTCTGGTTCACCCTGAGACCAGCCTGATTCTAAGTGTGGTCTCCGTATTGGAGTCCCTACAAGCATCACTAGCCAGGATCTTTGAGTTCATGTAGCTGAGCTCATTCCTGCCCACTGAGCCCAAGGTGCAGGGTAAATCAGTAAAAAGTACATTCATCTTAGGTTGGTACAGATTCTCTGCATGGCATCAAAAAGTATGATGAACAGAGACTATACAGAATAGCTGCCTGGAAATATACCCACTATTCAGGGCTGCAATTTATCAATTAAGAACACAACTTTTATTTTGGACAGAATGTCTAAGAAGCTAATGGGTGTTAATTTGGAGGAGCAAAGGCTTTGTTTTGTAAACTACAGGACGGACTGCACTCTGGATTTAATCACAGTCCACCATGATGGTGGGCCCCAGAAGTCCTGGAGGCAGAAAATTATCTTTGAATATTTTGTTTAGCTTGAGCTTTGAATCAACTCTATAAAATGAGGGGATATTTGACTTAGCGATACTTTTGTTCATATTTTACTTGTACATTTTTAAAAGATGTAAATAAATCTGTCTTTAAGTTTTTCTGGTCATGATGCTGCTTCAAAGAAAAAAAAAAGAATTAATACAAGGAGGCATGAAAAACCTAATTCTTTTTCAAAAACAATATAACAGGGATAAAAGAACACTGTGAAATCAATGGTGGCATTGAAATAATAGTTACAAAGGAAATGCAGTACATAGCTTAACTCTAGTTTTTAAGGATTGCAAATTAGACATCACAGGAACAAACTATTAACATCAACTTTCTGCAGTCACTCCAGGTCATCATTTAAGTTGCCAATGAGGAAACATCCTCAAATAGGATGTGGCTTGTTCAAATTCAATATTACCACATAAAGGTCACAGTGCCTTTTATTTTTGGTGAGGCATGTCTTGCCTGATACTGGGCAGATCTGACTCAGTCTGACATCCCATCGATCTAATCCCATGGTTGGAGGTGGTGGGGCAGGAGCAGGGGGGTTACAGCCCTACCTGATCGAGGCAGTTGTTGCGTAGATATCTCAGTGCTTGCTGAATACTTTGAGGCAGGGGCTGTCCGGTTCTTTGGACGTGGACTATGAGAGGAACGCCAAAGACAGCCTTGTCTTTGTAGTCGGGAACTTTCATCCTCTTCATGAACTTTGGAACTGACCTAGAATTTACAGAAACCAGGTCATGCAAGCCTCCTGGGGCACACTGTGGGGAGAGGCTCTGGAAGCAAGCATGAGGGAAGCCAAGCTTTTGTTGGAATACCCAACAGACGCCGGGCGAATTCAGCATTCTCTCTGCATTAATCACAGGACACGGCCGTGCTCTGTGTGGCCCTTGCCTGCATGCTATCTCTAACTACTAAACAGCATGAGTCACGTTACCAGAATGTATTTGTAGCTCTGTTTTCAGGTCAAGTGGACAACTTTCCAATTTAATTGTGATAGACTCATCTCTCAAGTGCTGAACACTTAAAAGTCCCCAACAAAACAAAACAAATTTAAAAATTACAAGAGGAAGAAGAAATATGGCTGGGGCTGGAGGAAAAGGAAGGGAGAAAAGAAGAACAATATTTCTTGGCTCTATCCTTACTTTTCTAGAGCCAGCTGCAGTTTTTAAAGGACATTATAATACACAAGCATATATTGATTTGGCCATGAATTTATAACCTTCTAAAATATTTTATAAACACACCATTGATTTTTTAATATGCATTATTATAAAACATAGAACAATTACTGATACATTTTGTATTTTTTCAAATCCACCAAATCATCTATAATAGGCCCACATTCAAGTTCTAACATATGCTTCTGTCAATTCCTTATTACAAGGTTTACTGCATATTCTTGTTTTTATTTGCCAATGAAATAAAAGCAGAAATGTATTTGAAGAACTAAATGCTCTTTGAATGAATCAAGGCTCTAAGTGGTAAGCTTTGCATCAGGCCAGAAGGTACAAGTGACAGCTGTTTCTGTGCTAACTGCCAGGATTATTTTATGGCAAGTTTATTTTTATTTCCTCTGTTCACAGTTAATCACCCTTTACTTGTCTTTTTTTCCTTTCTTGGAGCCTGACTGCCTTCCCTGGAAACCAACTGAGAGCCACAAATAGAGCAATGTTTCCTGTGGGCTCTGTCACATGGAGGCTACGGCAGAGCTCATGCCTTACGTCCAGGAGATCATCAGTAAAGGCAATGAATGGGTTTTTCAGAATTCACAAAGTAAACGTGGAAGCTTTTGCAATCACCCACTTAGCTCTAGAGCCAAGGATCCCCTCCTAGGTGAAAGTGCTACGCACCATGTCCAGCCGTGCTTGTTGGACATGGAGTGCTTCTCCATGATGGCTGTGAGGCGAAGCAGCGAGAAGCGCTGGAGCAGGCTCAGCTGGCTGGCCGTCTGGCTGCTGATGTGGGGTGATGCTGGGGCTGGCCGGGGCTGGTGAGACAGCTGGAAACTGTTCCATCGGAGTCGCCTTTACCAGAGAGACCATCACAGAAGCCAGTCACAAAGTGGACTTGGTAGCGGGAAACACGGGACATCACCATTGTACATGAAGCTAATCAAGATAGCGTCCAAGCGAAGAGAATCTCAATGCAAATGGAACAGAAGACACAAGTGTGCAGAACAAACACAGGACATGATTTTTCCAATTCGGATAAGCCTGGAAAAAGTCTTATTATCTGTTTCATTAGGGGTTTAAACAAGTGATGGAGGAAATACTAGGTTTTTTTATTCCAAATTTGTTCATGTTGAGAGCAGCTGAGACAGTGTGTGTGAGTGTGTGTGCGAGAGAGAGAGAAAGAGAAAGAGAAACAGAAAGAGAGGAAAGAGACGGAGACAGGGATCTATAGACAGAAGCAGAGAGCGCAGACAGAGAGATAGAAAAGAGAGAGACAGACACAGATGGAGAGATGGAGAGATGAGACAGGAAAATAGAGACAGGCAGAGGATGGAGAGACAGACAGAGATAGAAAGATACAGACAGAGAGAGGGAAGACAGAGCAATATAGACAGAGAGGACAGACAGAGCGATATAGACAAAGAGAGAAATAGAGAGAGAGAGAGATAGGGAGCAAGAAACAGAGAGAGAGACAGAGCGAGAGAAAGGGATAGAGTTGTCGAATGTCTAGGGCTGCAGAAAATTTTCTCATTGTCTTCCATGTGTCTACACTCTAACTCTTGCTCAGTATTGAGATGGAGCCTGAAGATGAGAGGTAAAGATGGTGACACATCACTGAGCCCCCACGATATACCCCTGTCTCAACCAGAAACCCAGCAGCACACACAGTGGTCTTGTTTCTACCAGTTTGGACCTCCCAGGGCCATTTTTCTAGGGTGCTTCTGAAACTGTCTTTGTAAGTCAGCTTTTATGTACTTTGTAATTGGCACTTTCAAGCAAAAACAGACTTACACAGTACACATCTTAGACCTCAGAAATTCCTTATAGGAGCAAAAAAAGTGTAAAATTTGGGGGAGAGACATTTTGATGAATGTATCACAGGAAGGTCAGGGGAAGAGTCGGTGCCTAGGAACTGGGTCTTGGTTAGCCAGGATTCCCTGCATGTGGTGACCAGTATAATGCTTTGCATATAAGAAGCTCAAAATATTTTTGGATACAACTAAGATCAAAATAAAAGATAAACACAAATAAATATGAGTTAACATGGATTCAATCACCATGATACCTCTGCAGAAGTCATACTTCTGTTCAAAGAATTCCTAATCACATACATCACTTAGAACATAGTCAGGCATTTAGTAAGTACTCTGCATATGTTTGTTAAAGAAATAAACAGAACACAATTACTATGAAATGGACAAAAAATCATTTCACAAATGCATGCCACCTACCTGTTTGGCCTGGTCAGAGAGGCCCCTACACCGGAATCCCTCCTGTCTCTGACCCCAGGAGGCTCAGATTCATTAAGAGATGTTACATCTCTTTCCACATCACTGGGTGTCGTCCGACCTTCTGAGACAGAGTTACCTTCAAAATCTAAGGTGATCTGATTAGGAGATGGAAAGGGGGATAAGCCAGGCTCCCCAACCAACGTATCGTGAGTTTGCAGTTCAGGTAAGACATCTTTGGACCAGTCATCCACTACCTCCTGGAGCCCATTGACATGCTGCAGAATGTCATCCAAGTGAGGGAAAAGGTCATCTTTCTCCAAGTCCAAAAGATCTCCTGTGCTGGCATACAGATGAGAGCCAGGGACGTTGTCATAGATACTGACTCGGCTGGCTCTGTGGCAGGATGCCATGAGCCGGGGCTCCCTGGCACCAGGGACCTGCTCTCTGCCCAGGGAGATGCTACCGGTCCTCCAGTTAACCCCATTGCTACTATCTGTAGGAGACAGGCTTTCAATAGAAAGTGCCTTGGGGAATGTTCCTGGTTTGTGATCCTTGGGAATATGCACCACCAAATTCTCTTGGGAGTGAAACTCATGCATACGGCTTTGGTCCCCTGCATCCTGCAGTGCTGTCCCTGCCAGCACATCCAGGTCCTCCAAGTACATGCCCCCACGCTTGTTGGCCTCGTGGCACTGGCGTTCCTTCAGGCAGGGTGTGCTGACGCCGCTGCTGCTGTGCTCCGATGGGCTGCTCTCGCCACTCGACTTGCCGGAGCACGGGAGCCCTTTTCTGCAGGCAGATGGCGGCGAATTCTGGAGATCTCCATTTGGTATTTGGATGCACTGCATGGCCTTAAAGGACTCTGGCTCCTGCTGCAACATGGGCCCGCTGATCACCAGGCCACCCGTCCGCCCTGACCCCTTGTGTCTCCCGTGGGCTCCCTTCCCTCGGAGTGTTTCCATGCGTTTCAAAAATGATTTGGCCCTAGCCCTTGTGGGCTTCTCATTCTTGGGGTGGAAGGGGTGGTTGAGGACGTCTCTGGGGGACTGCGGGAGGCTGCTGCTGACCAGTGGGGCATCCAGCATGACCGGGCTGTCTGCACAGCACTGGCCCAGATGGCTGCGGCTGTCGCTGCCTCCACTGCTTTCGCTGTGAATGGAGCAGACCTCAGGCTCACTCAGGTCTGTGAGGACGCTCTCACTGCTGGTCGTGTTCCTCATCCCCGTGCCTCCCGGTGACCCACTTCTGTCTCCTCGAGGGAGCAGCGTGTAGAGGTCATCCACACGAGACCATCTGCGACTGGTTCTTTGGAAAGTCCATTTGTTGCTGATACAAAGATCTTCCTCATCGGAGTCGTCACCCTGCAGAACACCAAGGAAAATGCTCATTAGCAGACAGTGTGGCTGAGGCAGGACCTCTGGGTGTGCTGAGGGCAGCCCTGGGCGGTCCTCCACCTCCCTTCCCTCTGTCCTCCCATGCACAGGTGTGAGCTTCTTGGGCACCTCTAAGCTGTCCTTCCACCACTTGCACTGTCTTGTACATACCCTTCCTCCCAGTGGCCAGAGGATTCTTCTCAACTTGCCAAGCTTTCTTCCTTCCCATTTTCAAAGAGGTTTTGAATGCTTCCTTCCTTCCTCTCTAAGAAGCTTTCCCTGACTGATTATAAAGAGGGTATAATTACATCAGACTAGACAGTCTAAATATAAAGCACCTGCAGTCTTCTTTTTCACAAAGGAACTCAACTGTGCCATAAAAGGCACTTACTTCTTTCCAGAAACCTCTTCACTGAGCCCCAGGGACCATATTTCCAGCTTGCCTCTTCTGAATCTCAACGTCAGTGTATCTCCAAGCTAACACTCCTTATTTTAGTCCTCTGCACTTGATTCTTATCGTGTATTCCCTGGATAAGGTAACAGCAAAATGACCCACTGAATTTCTTTAAGTAGGGATGAGGGAGGCATTCTGGAGATCACTATTTGTGATCCAATCCGGCTCCTCTGCGTGAGCAGTCTTTTTCTGTTGAAGCAACTCCGAGTCAGAATGCCGTGGGCAGGACGCACACCTCTGTGGTGTGGCTGCAACGGGTCCCCCCAGCTTGGCACTGTCTTACACTCTGTGCCTCACACATTGACTCTAGGTGTCTGGTTTCAGCCTGAATTTGCAGTCCCTGAGAGAGGAGCATCTGCATTCCCTGAGGCCAGAGATGGCCTAGTTTAGCTCTGCATAGCCTTGGGCCCAGCACAGACCTTGACCTCAGGCTTACCACTTCCTTTTGAAACAAACTGAATCATCGATCGGATCCCGCTTCATCCTCACCAAGCACATCACCAAGACCTAATTCTGAACTGATTTTCAAATTTGTTCCCTCATGTGTAATTTCACCCTCATTCTCTTAGCGTAGGCCTTTGCCACCTCTCTCTGGATCTGTTACAGTAAAAATGTGGGAGAAGCCCGGTCTCCAGCATCTTTCCCATCTAAATAGCTTTCCACAGTGTAGTCCAAATTGAATCTTTTTTTTTTTTTTTTAAGCTTAGAAGCCTTCTGCTTGAGAGCCTCCACTCTCAGTTGTTACAGGTAAAGTCATCAAGAGCCAGGCCCGCTGCAGCGAGCTGTGATGGCACCACTGCACCACAGCGTCAGCAAAAAAAAAAAAAAAAAAAAAAAAAAAAAAAGAGCAGGACCTGTGTTTCTCTGTTTCATTATTCATATAAACATATTTATTCATATGTATAGCCCCTCCAATGCCAAGGACATAATAATTGCTTTTTTTTGTGAACTGAATTACATTTATTTTATTCCACTTGGGTGTTCAGTTTTAAGACCTGGTTCCAAGTATCAGTGGTACCAATTCAGAGCTAGGTGACTGTCCACAAGCTACTCACCCTCTCTAAAGTAAGTTTCTGCTACTTATGAGATTGAAGTGGGTCTTGCCTCATGGGTTTGCTGAAGGGATTAAGGATGCTAGTGCATTCAGCAGTCCCTCACTGAGAGGTATTTGCTTATTTGTATCTTTCAATATTAGTTCAATTGCTTGTCAATCTTTTTACGTATCTGGCATCCACCTTAGCTCCCTTTAACCTTGCATTGTGTTGTTTTTAAGGAAACCTAAGCAGATGCCTAGTTAATCATTGTGGGGATCTTCCTGTCTTTGTTTATTCCTTCAAAATCTAGTTTCTGTGTAGGTTTGACTAAATGGCAAACTTGAATATTCAAGTTTAAAGTGAAAGCAATAACAAAGCCAAGGTACAGAAAAGAATTCTATGGCTTAGAAGTCAGGTGCGGTGGTTGATAGGGTTTGGTCGTGTTCCCACCAAAATCTAATCTTGAGTTGTAGCTACCATAATTCCCATGTGTTGATGTGTTCTGGGAGGGACTTGGTGGGAGATAATTGAATCATGGGGGTGGTTTCCCCCATACTGCTCTTGTGGTAGTGAATAAGTTTCATGAGATCTGATGGTTTTATAAGGGGAAACCCCTTTTGCTCAGCTCTCATTCTCTCTTGTCTGCTGCCATGTAAGATGTACCTTTCGCCTTCCACCATGATTGTGAGGCCTGCCTACATGAACCTGGGAGTCCATTAAACCTCTTTTTACTTATAAATTGCCCAGTCTCAGGTATGTCTTCATCAGCAGTGTGAAAAATGGACTAATACAGTGGCTCACGCCTAAAATCTCAGCTACTTGGGAGTCTGAGGTGGAAGGGTCTTTTGAGTCCAGGAGTTTGAGTCCAGCCTGGGCAACATATCAAGACTCTGTCTCTTAAAAAAAGGAAACAAAAAGAAACAAAAAATAATTCTATAGCATTGAGATCACAGTGAAAAATTAGCTTTGAGTTTTAAAAAGTTGCATAAAGCTCTGATGAAAGAGTTTAGAAAGTTGTAAGTGTACAAGTGGAAAAAGGGCAAGACTCCAGAATGATGATTCAAAATATATTTTCCTACTAGTACTTTCTACTCCCTCTATTCCTGTGATTGATATAATAAAAACTGACATATGAGGGTCATTTATACACAAGATACCATGATAGGCTGAATGTTGAACTTACTGGATTTTTGTATTGCATTTTAGGAAGCTAGTGAGAAGTTGATATTAAATAAGGAATGTGAAAAAGCCCTTTTAGCAGACAGTTTTTGAGAAGACAAAAAAAAAAAAAAAGGATATGACTTTAAAGAAAATATAGATATTTTAAAACAGAAACTACAACATTTAGTGTTGGCCCCAACTACCTCTCTCAAATCTGGTGATGATGCCAGCACACCACATACTAGTTGGATAGGGACTCCTTTATTTAGGTTAAGAACACATGCCAAGCTGGGCACTGTGGCCTGGGAAGGGTAAGCCTGGCCCCGTTTGCTGGTCTCTAAGAGCTTATTATACTCACTTTGGCCAAAAGGAAAATATTTGCAGCCCAACTAAGGCATGTGAAAAAGTGGCACACTCCTGGGAAAAAGGTAAAACAGCTCAGGGAAATTTTGCAGTATTCAGGTTGTTTGAACCAAAGCAAACAAACAAAAACAAAAGCAATAGAAAACAAAACGCAACAAAGAAAAAAACAACCATTCTTCTTCGGCACCCTGTGCCTACAATGACCATGGTATGTCCCCAAGGGTAATGAAATGGCTGTGTCTGTGTCTTCCACTAATGAGGGATATTTCAAACTATTTGATAATGACACACAACAAAAAATATATTTTCCATTACAACTCAGGGCACGCATACAGACTATATTAAAGCAAAAAAAAAGTTATACTTAAGTAATTATCCTTGTTTGTTTGTATTCTGATACTTTTTAGTCTAGTTTAGTCTGTTTTATTTTTTTAAATGTTGTTTGTGATCCACCAAATTCACTTGACAACCTACCAAGGGGCCATGATCTGCAGTATGAAAAACACACACTGCAGTAGAGTTTAAGGTTTTTTTTACACACTCAGGACCCAGCAGAGCATCAGGCACATTTCAGATTCTCCAGTGGTATTTATGGAAGTGCACTGATTGTTTAAAAGAGATTATCAGATTTCATCTGTTCGATCATTTTTTTAGGTTAACAATGAATAGCTTGTGATTATTTAGAAATGCAAAATGGAAATTCTAGGAAGTCAGATGTGTTTGTAAAGAAAAGGATACATCAAAGTAACTTAATTCTCCTGTCTCAGAAACCATGGATGTACCAGGGACATGGAACATCAGAATTTCAGCAAGACAACCAAAAAAAGGTTCTCATGTTGTGGACAATATGGCTCACTAGCTAGATGCTACACAGGGGTGTCCAATCTTTTGGCTTCTTTGGGTCATACTGGAAGAAGAATTGTCTTGGTCCACACATAAAACACACTCACACTAATGATAGCTGATAAGCTTAAAAAAATGGCAAAAAAAAAAAAAAACCAACTCATAATGTTTCAAGAAAGTTTATGAATTTGCGTTGGGGCACATCCAAAGCCGTCCTGGGCTGCAAATAGCCCACGAGCCATGGGTTGGATGAGCTTGCTACAGAGAGTTTTGTTAGTAACTGGTTGAGTAACTCCTCCACAGCGTGTGACTAAAAGACTGTAAATAACTGAAGGAAGCATGTCTCTAGGTTATGACCATTTTAAGAGTAACTTGAATGGGCCGGAACTCATGTTGCAAAACTGTAAAGATGGTATAAGGCTATTTGTTAAGGGTTCTTTGAGACTCAGTTTTCTGCTATAAGATGAAAACAGTAATAATGCACGTCTAGCATGATTTGTCAACAGAACCAAATGGGACTATATGTGAAAACACCATATAAACCCTAAAGTGATATATGAAATTAGTTATTATTGTTAGAGAATAGCAATATTGAGACGTGTATAGAGCTTAACAAGTGAAGGATGATCTGTTAATAAGATAAAATTTCATAAAAGTCAAATAAAATGACTGTAACTTCAAAAATCAACTACAGGATGTGCAGGATAAAAAGAACATAGTTCAACAGCCCTTCCTGTTATTAATAGACTTGAGAGCTCTGGTAGATGTAAGCTTAATGTGACTTAACCATGTAATGTGGCTACTGAACAAAGACACCAACCTTAGGATGCATGACCAGAGCACAGATCCCAAGACTCAAAAGGTCAGTGCCCACTGCATTCTGCACTGGTCACATATATCAGGAACAATGGGTTCTCTTTAAGCACCCCACATTTTAAGGGGTACATTTCTAGAGAAGAGTAATCAGAATGGCCAAAGATCTAAAAACCACAACCTCCTGGGTTGGATAATTGAGAGAACTAATAGCTTGATTTAGAAATGAGGAATTCTAGATGGTGCTACTCAGAGTGTGGTCAGGGGGCTGCCGGTCCCCAAACTTGGTCTTTAATGAGGTAGACACAGAAATTTAGAGTAAGCATTAAAACCATTTGTCACTATTTGAAAAGTCTGTGCTATCTGAGCTAACAATCAGTGGATTTGTCTTAGTAAACAGGGTAGAGACCAGTTTGGGTGTAGTAAAATTCAAATGGTGAGTCCTATGAGTGACAGCTGCATGCTGCTGGTGTGTGGTCAATCTGATTTACAGTGCCAATTCAAGATTAGTGTGCTTACCATAACCCAAAGTGTATAATATACAGAATCCATTGTTTCACAGGTAATTTACATTTATAACTTTATAAGAATTGGCTAGAGATGAAGAACTGAAGATAAATTTTGGAAATATAGCATCACTTACATCATTTTGAATAAAAGGTGAACAGAATACCCTAAAGTTGTAAGTGAAAAGGAATACCCTAAACTTTTAACTTGGCTTAAAAAACCTTTCTTCACTGGTTTCCCTACGATGACTGGTACCCAAACAAAAGAATTTTAGATATACATTATTACCCATGAGTAGCATTGTTATCAATCCCACTTAACTTAGACAACAAAGAAGAAACTTCCTGTCACATTAAAAATTTTATGGCAAGGCGCGGTGGCTCACGCCTGTAATCCCAGCACTTTGGAAGGCCGAGGTGAGCGGATCACCTGAGATCAGGAGTTTGAGACCAGCCTGACCAACATGGTGAAACCCGTCACTACTAAAAATACAGAAATTAGCCTGGTATGGTGGTGCATACCTGTAATCACAGCTACTAGGGAGGCTGAGGCAGAAGATCACTTGAACCCTGGAGGCAGAGGTTGCAGTGAGCCAAGTTCATGCCACTGCACTCTAGCCTGGGTGACGGAGTGAGACTCTACCTCAAAAAAAAAAAAAAAATATATATATATCTTATACATTTGCAGTCAAAGTGTTTCTTCAAAGTGTGCATATAGGCATTTAATTTGAGGGATTTCTGTTTTAAAGTAAACTTTTTGTTCAGTTATGACAGATGAACAACAAATCGTATAAGCACAATTGTGATTCTTTGTATTAATCACATATATGCACACTTTCAATAAAAATCTGAATAGTTTTTGTAATTCTTTTCTATTGACAGCAGCAGGAGGCAGTCAAATGCCTAGGCAAATAGGGGCAGCTTCCTGGTGAAACCCCATCTGTGACCTCAAGTCAAACACAGTTTGAAGGCTGAAAGCCAAGCTACAAATCCACAGACTGGATTGAGAACCTTTCTTCCCATTTGGCATGCTTTCCTCTGATTGATCCTCACCCTTCATCTATTTTACATATACTACCTTTCCTGAATTGGTTTTTTACACTGCCATGCCCACCTTTGATTGGTGTCTTTCTTTTAGCTTTTTTGCACACTCACAAACCAATCAGCAGGCACTCCCCCATTCTGAGCCTATAAAAGCCCAGACCCAGCCACATTAGGGGAGAAAACCACCTGACTTCGGGACCACTCTTGCATCCCCTCTCCACTGAGAGCTGTTGTGTCACTCAATACAATTCTTCTCCACCCTCCGCACTCGTTAATTGTCAGCATAACCTCATTCTTCTTTGATGTGGGACAAGAACCTGAGACCCACTGACAGTGAGGTCGAAAGGGGCTGTAAGCTGTAGCCTTCCTGTCGCTGGTGCCAAGAAGCAGCGGCAGGGCTGGGTCAGCCAGGGAGCCACAGGCCACAGAGCGGGGTGACAGGAACAAAGAAGCAGAGGCTCCTGCCAGGCACAGAAGTTTCCAGCTGGTGAAGTAGGGCTGAGAAAAATCCTGCATCATTATTTCTTGTTATATTTGTTTTGATTATATTTATCGGTATGCACCTTTGTATCAGTTGAGCCTAATAATAAAACATTAAGACTGTATTTTCTATAATTTGTTAAAATTAATATTTCTAATAATTCATTTGTATTGAATTTTACAAAAGTATCTTGGTCTGTGGAAGACTGGAAAAAATAAAATAAGAAAACCAGTCATTCACCACTGACAGTTGAGAAACTGTTCTAGATTGAGCAAGGGTCTGAAAACATTTTCTGTATAGGGCCATATCATAAATATTTTAGGTGTATGGGCCATAAGGTCTCTCTCTCTCACCTACTCAGCTCTGCCATTGTTGTGAAATGATGGGCATAGCCACTGATCCAATAAAACTTTATTTATGAAAGCAGGAGTGGCAGTGTGCTGATTCCTGTTCTGGAGGTCAGAGCTAAAGGGCTACTGAGTGAATGAGGAAATCCATATTCTGTGCTTCACCAGGGAAAAAAGCTAGGATCAGATGGGCCAGTTTAGAAGGAATCAGCTCCTAGCTTATCATATGGAAGGCCTTTCTAGTCTGTAGAATAAAATAAATTGCCTTGCCATGTGAAGAGCTCATCATGTTGAGAAGCTTATAATAAACAGTGGCTCAGCAAATTGAGAGGGAGAGGGATGCTCTAAGAAGCAAATCGCAGTGAGTGAGTGGGAGGCTAGAAAATAAGACCAAAGATCCTTCCAACTCAAAGACCCTACAGTTTTTAGGACATTCGCATGTAATTATCTGCAGTTCAAGGCTGTTAATACTCTCCAGCCAAGTGAATGATGGACTTTCTCTCATCTGACTACTCTTTGGAGTTGCCAGGAGGTGTCTCATTTGGTAGGAGATGCAGGGGTGTGCAAGGGAGTGGGAAATATGGGGGTGGGGGGGGTGGGGGCCGGGCCCCTTGTCAACAGCTGCAGTGCCTCTGAAATGCCCATGGCATCCAGGCCAGGAGGTGCTGGCTGCAAGGTGGCAATTAGTCATGGTTTCTGTGTTGCTTTCCACCTTTGGTCATGTTTTCAGAGAGCCTTATTAAAACTATAACTTCAACCAGAACCTTCTTTGGAACCTGCTCTTTCTCTCTTGAGACATATTCCTAGGTAAAAGAGGAAAGGTAAGAGTCCCATGTGGATACGTGTCCTTCTCTTTCCTCATTTAATAAACAGCCTAATTGGAGTCTTCAGTCTCTGGCTTTTACTTTGAATAGAAGCCGAATCACATAAACACTTTAATCAGGGGATTTCAATGTCATCATGGAGCAAGCGCGAATTTTGTAGGTAATAATGGGGAAGAAACATTTTCCTGAGAAAAGCTACTTTGTGTGTGCCTTGGTGTTTTTAATTTAGATGAATCTCTGCTGTTTGGTTTTTATTTTTTTCTAAAAATGAGAACATTCTTCACTGAAATTATATATTCCTCAGGGACAGATGCCAACCAGACATTCCATAAAGAAGGGCTTTTTTTAAAAGATGGAATTTGGCCATATCTTTACACTGGAAACAGGAACCCACATAAATCCACAGCTGCAAAAGGCAACTCATCCATAGTCACATAGAAAGTTAGACGTTAACTGGAGCTACGTGGCCGGGCCTGCCTGTTTAGAAGCAGGAATGGGCTGCTGGGAACGCCGTGGGAGTGGAGAGCCAGAGCCGCAGGCGGCAGAAGTGCTGGTGTGTCCTTTCTCCTGAAATGCTCTTGGGGCTGGGTTGTTAGTCTTCCGGTGAGGTGTGCAGCTAAAATAGAGAATACTCCTCCACCTGACTCTTACAGAGGCAGGGAAGGTCATCTCGAATCCTTAAAGGATCCCTTTTCTCTTCTGCAAAACAGTTAGAAACTGTATTGTGGGAGGGTAGGGGTGATGCCATTTCTCCCGGTGCTTTGGAAGTGGCATTTCATGTATAAGAAAAGTGTATGGCTAACCAGGCATGAAAAGGCCTTCATCATCATCACCTACTTGTGGACTTTTCACTTTCTTCCTTGTGTCAGCCCACCAAAATCTACAAGATCAAACACAATTGCCATGAAGACAATAAATAAATTGTGGACTTTAGTACAGATGGCAAGAACCATGCCTCTTATAAAAACAATCCACACAGTGAACTGAATGTACTGCTGAGGAAACATGAGATCCTTGCAGGTCTCAGGCCAAGGGCTAGAGGCTCACCCAGGCTCCAGTTTGTCTCTGAATATCTCTGAAGGGTGAGGAGGGGCAGTCAGGTGCCAGATTACCTGGATTCAAGTCCTGCCTCTGTTACTTCTGTGTGGCTTTGGGCAAGCACCAAGCCCTTCAGTTTCTGCATCTGTGACACGGACTTAAGGACAAGGAATAGTACCTGGTGGGGAGGAAGCCCAGTGTCAGTTTTTGCTAACCCCACAAACTGCTGGGCCAGCACCTGCAACCCTTTCATAGGTACAGCAGCCCCAAGGGAGAATGACTGTGACTCCAGACAGTTTAGCTACTTGGGGATGACTTTCTACAGAATTAAATAAGTCTGGGACTCTGCAGATTGGAGGTGGGGATTCTATTTCTATTTCTTGGATGGCTTAACATGGGGACATACCTAGAGGAAATGCTGCTGTCTTATTTTTCTTCCAAATAAATAAATTCTGAAGTTGGATGAAGCTTTTCACGGGGTGCTCGATTCTCAAGTTTCCTTTTCTATTTGTGATCATCTGGCCTAGTCTTAGCTCCTATTCATTTTTTTTTTTTCCACAGTAACATAAAGGATTAAATAAAGCCTATGCCTTGTGTAAGAAGAAGATCACAGAAACGGGTGTCACAACACAGCGTGTCCTGAGTGGTTGCTTCAATCTGGCCCCAGATTCTGGTCATTACTGAGATTCATAAGTAGGTGGAGACCACATGTCAGCATTATTTATTTGAAAATTCAGGCCATAACTCTCTAATTTACAATGTGAAAAGCAATATTTTATTCAAGTGCTTGCATTCTGAGGCCTATAGCTAAGTAGGGGCTTTAAGGGTGTGTGCCACTAGATCCAATATAAAGACGACATTAAGGTCAGAATACCAAAGTGACCAATTTACAGAGGAGCTTTTGTGAAGGTAATGCACAAAGAGCCAAACAAATGTTATTCAAGCCCATCTCGCCTGTGGGTTTTGAAAAGCTGGTGACAGGGTAAAAATCCAATCACTCCACTGTGTAGAAAACAACTCATGTCATTAGTTTTTGGCATTTTCTTTTGTGATGCAGTGCAGCTAATGGTCGGTATAGGCAGCTGTATAGACCAGTCATTTGAGGACCCACACTTTAGACACACAGGCATGGCTGTGTTCCGTTTAATAGGAACCATGTGTTCCAATCAAAACAACAACTGACCCTCATGCTTCAAATAGTATGTATGCTTCTCAAGGGGTCTATTCAGTTAGACAGCTGTTGGGAGGTTTATTCCCACATTTTTAATTTGTCTTTGGCCTGGACAAACTGCTCATATTTTAACTTTTCTCTGGATATTGTTTTTCACTGTTTTACCTCCTTAGCTTAAATCTTTGGTTCCCAGCTCAAATCCCAAATTGTTTTTAAGGTGAGGTCCACCAAAATTCGTTTGATTTTTTTTTTCTTTTTGGTGTTATTTTAGAGCACAAATTCAGATTAAAGTTATTTTTAAAGATTAGGTTACTCAGGAGTAACTTAAAATCCTTTGGCTTTAATGATTTCTCTGTGTAGAGCAGGATAAAAACTTCTTTCTTTCTCTCTCTCTTTCTTTCTTTTTTTTTTTTTTTTGAGGCAGAGTCTCTCTCTGTCGCCCAGGCTGGAGTGCAGTGGCACGATCTCAGCTGACTGCAATCTCCGCTTTGCGGGTTCCGGTGATTCTCCTGCCTCAGCCTCCCGAGTAGCAGGGACTACAAGCACGTGCCACCATACCCAGCTAATTTTCGTATTTTTAGTAGAGATGGGGTTTCACCATGTTGGTCAGGCTGGTCTCGAACTCCTGACCTCAGATGATCCACCCACCTTAGCCTCCCAAAATGCTGGGATTACAGGTGTGAGCCACCGCGACTGGCCAAGAACACTTTCTTTTAATTCAAAGATGTTTTCTCTGATCCTTCAAAATATATGGAGGTTTGAGTTGCTACATAGAGGAGATGTTAAATGAAAAAAGTAGTTAAGGATCCTAATTCTGATTTTTCTAAAAAGAATCAATTCAGTGAAAAAGAGAGGTTGTACAGCATGGTGGCTATGAGCCTTGGTCAGACATCCTCGAGGTAGAAATCCTGCTCCGCCGCTAGCTGCAAGACCGTGGGCAATGACCCAGCCTGTTCAAGATTTACCTTCCTAATATAGAAAACAGAGAAGCCCCATCTCGACGGATTAAATGAGATAATGTGTGGTAAGTACATAATCTAGCTCCTAGAAAAACAGTACATATTCAATAAAGTACAGCTTTATTTCAAAACTCAAATCTCTAGTCTTACCCATAAAGAGGAAGCAGCACATGGCAAGTCTTGTGATGGGGAGGAAGCTTAGTGACTTTTCAAACTGAACCGAATTCTTTGTGGCTAGAGAAAAGTGCATGGTGGGGAGAACAATGAAAGATGAGCCAGGGCTCAGGATCTTGTCACACTGTCCCCAGGCCCCCTCATACATTACCAACTGAATCTGCCTGATAGTGGAGGCATCTTGACACATGCATGAAATAAGACACGACTGGAAAAAATGAGCCAGAGGTCAGTGGCCATGGACCCCCAGATCCTTTCTGAACTTTTAATCTACTCATTGCTGTGAAGCATTTGAGTCTAATAAGGGGTTGACATTTACAACGGACATTTCTGAAAGATCACCATAAAGCATTGGGATATTTTACATCTTTACGCAAACCCTCTAATAAAAAAAAGAAAGCAAAATGAAATGGTAAAACAAATAGATTTCAGCCTTAGTTTATAATAGACTTATTTAGGTGGTTATGATGAAATGGGATATGGAGAATACACATGGATTGTCAGGCATTTCAAAATTTTGCTTAGGTTCGTGTTGCTTTTTAGTTTTTGGAGACATGGTCTCACTCTGTCACCTAGGCTGAAGGGCAGCGGCACGATCGTGGCTCACTGCAGCCTCAACCTTCTGGGTTCAAGCAATGCCCCCAACTCAGCCTCTCGATAGCTGGGACTACAGGCACAAGCCACTGTGCCCAGCTAATTTATTATTATCATTTTTTTGTAGACACAGGGGTCTCACTATGTTGCTCAGATTGGTCTCAAACTCCTGGTATTCACTGGCATAGCCACATTCTTATTAAGGTGTGGGCACCTACCTTTTTCCTTTGGAAGTTCACATCAAGTTTCATTGAGGCACACTTGTTCAACGTATTTAGTCTTCTAAAATGAAAGAAAAATGTGATGATTACTTTCACTAATGAATTTAAATCTCTCCAGTTTGATAATCTCCTTTATTTCTAGTAAAGTTGAAATTGCGGGAACAACCAATTATGTCCCACGACAATTATGTCCCACGACAGTACTGCACCCACAGAAGATATGCTCTAAAATAGTTCCCATTTGTGCTCCAGCCTCCTGACCTGCGAGGACTCTACCTGCCTTTTCCCTAATCTAAACCCAGCCCTTTTCTGGCTTCTCTTTCCACTGTTACTGGAATCCATGGCCAATCATTTTAGCCAACTTTCACTATCCCCTCAAATCATTTGCCACCTTGACCTTGCATCAAGTCTATCCTGTTAACCTCCAAATATGGATTGACCCAACCATGTGTCTTCTCTCCTGATCTCAGGTGCTTGGGTATAGGTGGAAAATATCTCACATACACATGCTATCGGCTAACTATGCCGCTCCAAAACATGTATGTTGAAGCCCTCCATTCACATATGTGAATGCCCAACGTGATTGATTTGTAGTAAAGAAGTGATTAAGGGTACAGGAGGTCACCAGGGAGGAGCTCTGATCCTAGATGACTAGTGTACTTATAAGAAGAGATACCAGAGAGCTCCCTCTCTGTCTGTGCATGTGAGGACACAGTGAGAAGGCAGAAATCTACAGGTCACAGGACCCTTACCAGGAGCCAAACCCTGCCGGTACCTTGATCTTGAACTTTTCAGCCTCTAGAACTGTGAGAAAATACATTTCTGTTGTTTAAGCCACTCGGTCATGGTGTTCCATCATGGCAGCCTGTGCTAATAAATACATTTTGATTTTCACCCTCAGCTGGACTCTAGAAGATGTTACCCAGCATTTCTTTCATTTTTTTCTCCTCTGGTCGTTCCCAATCTCAGATCACCAAAAAGACTCAGTCTCTCAACAGATGACATAGCCACCATTGCCAGTGAGAAAATATAAGCAATTAGATATATATTCTTTTAATAATCTTTTTCATCTTTCCTTCCTTTCTTCCTTCCCTCCTTCCTTCCTTCTTTCCTTTTTTCTTTCTTTATCTCTTTCTCTTTCTTTCTTTCTTTTCTGCCTCCCCTTCCTTCTCTTTTTTAGACTTTCTTTCTGTCTCTCTCCTTCTTTCTTTTTTAGAGTAGGATCTCACTCTGTTGCCCAGGTTGGAGTGCACTGGCATGATCATAGCTCACTGCAGCCTCAAACTCCTGGGCTCAAGGGAAACTCCTGCCTGAGCTTCCTGAGTAGCTAGGACTACAGGTGTCTGCTACCATGCCTTTCTAATTTATATATATATATATATATATATATTTTTTTTTTTTTTTTTTTTTTTTTGTAGAGACAGGGTCATGCTATGTTGCCTAGGCTGGTCTCAAACTCCTGGTCTCAAGTGATCCTCCTGCCTCAATCTTCCAAAGCACTTGGGATTATAGGCATGAGTCCCTGTGCCCAGCTCCTCTTTCTGACTTTTATCATCCATAGATTAGTTTTGCTTCTTCTTGGTCATTGTGTAAGTAGAATCATATAGCACGTATTTTTTGAGTGGCTGTTTTTTCATTCAACACAATGTTTGTGAGATTGACTCATGTTTTGCACAAACCATTCAGCTTAGTTGCTGAGCAGTATTCCATGGTATGAAGATACACAGTTGGGTTACCTATTCTCTTGTTGATGGACATTTGGGCTGTTCCAGTTGTTTCTTTGTTTTTTGTTTTTCTTTTTTGAGACGGAGTCTCAGTCTGTTGCCCAGGCTGGAGTGCAATGGTGCGATCTCAGCTCACTGCAACCTCTGCATCCCAGGCTCAAGCAATTCTCCTGCCTCAGCCTCCTGAGTAGCTGGGACTACAGGTACATACCACCACACCAGCTAATTTTTGTATTTTTAATAGAGATTGGGTTTCACCATGTTGGCCAGGATGGTCTCGAACTCCTGACCTCGTGATCCACCTGCCTCGGCCTCCCAAAGTGCTGGGATTACAGGCGTGAGCCACCGTGCCAGGCTTGTTTCCAGTTTTGACCAATGAATTTCTAACCATGAAATTCAATGGTTTCTTTTTAGCAAAGACCTAGTAATAGCAATAGTCACTAATTAGTACCCATCATTCCTTGAAATTCTTTTCATCCTTGACATTCAAGATTATGAATTATCTCATCTCTCTGGATACTAACTCCTTCCTGCCACCAAGCAGTACTTGCCCCTTAACTATTAATTTTTTTTGTGAGAATTCAGACTGAGGTCCATCCTTTTTTACTCTCCATGGCCTTACTGAAGAATCTTAACATAAATTAGACTCGAATGATACCCAGTCCTCTGTCTCCAGCCTAGGCATCTCATCTGAGGCCCAGAGTCACACTGTGCATTCTTTTCAAAACCTGTTTCTCCTATTTACTGTCTTGTCTTGACTAAGAGCATCACCAATGGGCCACCCAAACTAGAAAATGTCATCTTGAGGCTCTACTCCTTCACAATCTATATTCATTGGTCACCAAATCCTGTCAATTATATCTCTATGATGTCTTTGAAGTCCTGCCTCTCCTTTGGCCCTAATTCAGTCTCTTTTCATTGTTTACTGAGAGTCAGGCCTCAGCCTCCTAATTGGTTTCACTACCACTTCTAAAGCTTTACGTTGAAAGCAGTTCTATTTCTCCACTTTTTCTCACGTCGCTCACTGGCTGAAATATGTTCAATGACTCTCCTCATTTTCAACCATCTCCTATGTACCCCTTGACTACACATTCATTAGTGTCAGATATACCAGGCAATGCTGAGTTAGAAGCTGATCATCTCGTCTGAGACCATCTTTGGTAGGTACTCAACTTGTCTCTTTGGTCCATTCCACATGTGTTATCATGTCTACCTAAGAGCGGGTGTGAAGTGAAAAAAAAAAGGTTGATTTTTTTTTTTGCACATTTGGCGGCTCTGTAACAGGTTTGTTTAGGGAAGGATTGCCTGTTACTTATAAAATGAACTTATCTAGTGAACTTGTTCTTCCATTATGGTTTGGAAGCACAAACAAAACACTCTATTCTGCTTTTCTGTGGAAAAGCTTTTGATCTATGACATACACAAAAGACATCAAGGGAATCATCTTCTATATACCACAGACTCGAATATGCTTTATACTTTCTAACACATGCAGGAAGTTTATTTATTATTTTCTAAAGCTGAAGACTCTAAGTAGATTTGACTTTGTAGTTCTGGGTCCTTTTATTGCCCCTAAACTCAGATGTTTGCCTGTACCTTTCAAATTCCTTCTCTACTTGGAGAAAGTAGTTGCAAAACATGTATTTCATAAAGGAGTCATACACAGAACACCTAAAGAACTCTGAAACTCAGTAACAAGTCAAACAACCTGATTTTTCAAATGGGCAGAATATTCGAACAGATACTTCTAAGAGAAGATATACAAGTGACAAATACGCACATGAAAAGATGTTCAATATCATTAGTCATGAAAGAAATGCAAATTAAAATCATAACGAGACACCACTACACAACAGAATGCCTAAAGTAAAAATGCTGACAACATTAAGTATTAGCAAGGATTCAGACCTACTGAAACTTCCAAAGGGGTACAATCTCTTTGGAAAACAACTTGGCAGTCTCTAATAAAATTAGGTATATTTTTAGCACTTGATCTAGCAATTCCACTCTTAGCTATTTATACAAGATAAAAGAAATCATATATCCACAAAAAGATTTATACTTTTTATATATATCTATATATTGCTGTAAAAAGGCTTGTACTTGAATGTTTATAGCAGCTTTAATCATAAGATAGCCACAAAGTAGAAATGGCCCAAATGTCCACCAGCTGGTAAATGTATATAAAAATTGTGGTATATCCATACAATGGAATACTCAACAATTCAAGCACTAACTATTGATATACAACACTACGCATGAATCTCAGAGTCATTATGCTAAGTAAAAGAACCCGGACACAAACAGCACACACTACAGGATTCCACTCATCAAAAAAATTTCAGGCAAGACAAAACTGTGACAGAAAATAGACGAGTGGTTGCCGTTGCCAGCAATGGGGGACTTTTTGAGGTCACAAAAATGTTGTGTCACGGCTGGGCATGGTGGCTCATGTCTGTCATCCCAGAACTTTGGGAGGCCGAGGTGGGCAGATTGCTTGAGCCCAGGAGTTCGAGACCAGCCTGGGCAACATGGAGAGGCCCTGTCCCTACAAAAAAAATATATAAAAATTAAGCTGGGCGCGATGGCTCACACCTGTAATCCCAGCACTTTGGGGGGCCGAGGCGGGCAGATCACCTGAGGTCAGCAGTTCAAGACCAGCCTGACCAACATGGTGAAATCCCATCTCTACTAAAAATACAAAATTAGTCAGGTGTGGTGGCACATGCCTGTAATCCCAGCTACTCAGGAGGCTGAGGCAGGAGAATTGCTTGAACCTGGGAGGTGGAGGTTGCAGTGAGCTGAGATCGTGCCACTGCATTCCACTCTGGGCGACAGAGCGAAACTCCGTCTCAACAACAACAACAACAAAAATAGCTGGGTGTGGTGGCACATGCCTGTAGTCCTAGCTACATGGGAGGCTGAGTGAGAGAATCACTTGAGCCTAGGAGATCAAGGCTGCAGTGAGCTGGGACCGTGCCATTGCACTCAGCCTGGGTGACACAGTAGGATCCTGTAGCTGAAAAAAAAAAAGTTTTATGTCATGATTGTGGTGATACTTACATAACTATACATTTGAAAAAATTAATCAAATTGTATACTTTGGTGATTTCTTGGAATATAAATTATATTTAAATAAAGCTGAATAAAAAATGCAAGTGAGTGACATCAGTGAAAAAGATTAAGTAAAAACCTCCAAACTACTGCTTCTTCATAAAATCAATAAGAGTACTGGCAAATATTGTCAAAATCAACTTTTTAAGAAAGCTGTAAATTGAAATGGGCTTTCAATAAACTAAGTAACACTAAATGTCTATTTAAGAAAAATGATTAAACATATGTAAGGACAGTGAGCTTTGTGACATTCCAAACCACTCTGTTCCTATGCCCTTTTCCCCAGCTGTTCAGGAGCTTTGAAAATCAACAGCATCACCATCAGAGTAGCTGTGAAAACTAGTAGCCTTGCAGCCACTGGAGAGGGAAGAACGTGTTTGAGATTCCCCAAAAGTCCATTACCAAACAATTGTCATTATCTGAGCTGTCTGGGAATTCCCTGAAAACACCCATTCATAGGGCTTATCTTTATTTAACCTGACTCAAAGCATCACTAAAACTAGCTTATACCCAGGGTGTTTGTCAAAGGCAGTCTGTAGTAACTAGTGAACGTGGCAGTTGCCTGAAATGATAATAACAGTTGAGCCAAACAAGATGCTAACCAAAAAGTTTAAAAAGAATAGCTGGGAGAATGAGATGTCCACAGGGGACTCAGAAAAGTTCCAATGTATTCCTAGGAATCTAGAAGGTCAAGTACATGTGCAGAACTGTGTGTATACCCAGGAAAGACCTGATCTGGTCCTAATCTTCCACCTTTAGCTGACCTTGATGATCTGCACAAGCAGGAAATCAAGGCTAAAGCAGAGCTATCAATTCCCTGCTGGAGCATTGAAGTCATGTTGTAACATGCACAAAAAGCCCCTCAGCAAAGACTGCGAGATGGATTTGTTGAAGGTATCTAAGAAAAGCTCTGTCCAATCATTTGCTGATTACTAAATTAACTGAGTAGATACTTCAGTGGATACAACAAGGGATACAGACTTTAGAGAATTAATTCAGGATATTCATTAAACAGACAGCAACAATAACAACCCTGGGAAGAGAAGATCTGGTTTCAAGAAGTGCCATATCACCATATTTAAAATGTCCAGTTTTAAACAAACAAATAAACAAAAAACCAAGATAGTGGATATCAGCAAATTATTCTAAAGTTTATGTAAAAATGAGCAAAAGACTCAGAATCACCAACATAACAATGAAGGAGCAAAACTAGAGGACTGACAGTATCCAAATTCAAGACTTCTGTGATGCCACAGTAATCACGATAGTGTGATATTGGTGAAAGAATAGACAAAGAGATAAATGGAACAGAATAAGGAACCCAAAACAGACTCACACAAATAGAGTCAACTTACATTTATAAAGGAGCCAAGACAATACAACGGATAAAAGATAGTCCTTCAACAAATGGTGTTGCAACAAGTGGATATTCACATGCCAAAAAAATTAGTCTAGACACAGACCTTATACAGTCACAAAAACTAATTCAAAATGAATCACAGACCTAAGTGTAAACACAAAACTACACAACTCCAAAAAGATAACATAGGAGAAAATCTAAATGGCTTTGAATAAAGTGATGACCTTTTAGATTCAACACCACAGGCATGGTCCATGAAAGAAATAATTGATAAACCAGACTTCATTCAAATTCAATACTTCTGGTCAGAGAAAGACACTTTCAAGATAAAGCGAAGACAAGCTATATACGGGGAGAGCATATTTGCAAAAGATATCTCAGATAAAGGACTGTTAGCTAAAATTATGAAGAACCCTTAAAACTCAACAATAAGGAAATAAACAGCCCAATTAAAAAATGGGCAAAACATCTGAACAGAAACCTCGCTAAAGGGGATGAACATATGGCAAACAAGCCTTTAAAAGCGTGCTCAACATCACATGTCATTAGGGAACTGCAAGTTAAAACATCCATGAGATACTATCACATATCTAAGGTAAAAATCTGAAACGCTGACAACACTAAATGCTGGTGGGAATGTGGAGCAACAGAAACTCTCATTCATTGCTGGTGGGAATGAAAAATGGTATGGCCACTTTGGAAGACAGTGGGCAGCTTCTTACTGCCAAACACACTTTTATCATATACTCGAGCAATTGCACTTCTAGGCATTTACTCCAATGAATGGAAAACTTACATCCACATGAAAGCCTGCACATAGGTGTTTACAGTAGCTTTTTCATAATTTTCAAAACTTGAAAACAACCGAGATGTCAGGTGAATGGATAAACTGTGGTCCATGCGGGCAACAGAATGTTACTCATCAGTAAAAAGATGTGAGCTGTCAAGTCATGAGAAGACATGGAAGAAACTTAAGTGCGTATTACTAAGTGAAAGAAGCCAATATGAGAAGGCTACATCCTTTATAGTTTCAACTGTATGGCATTCTAGAAGAGGCAAAACTATGGAGATAGTGAAAAGCTCAGGGGTTGCCAGGGGTTAAGAGAGAGGAGGAGTGGAAAGGTGGGACACAAAGGATTTTTAGGGCAATGCAGGTACTCGCTATGATACTACAACAGTGGACGCATTTGTCAAAAGCACAGAATATGTAACACCAACTGTGAACCCTAATGTATACTATGGAGACTTTGGGTGATAATAATATGTCAATGTAGGTTCATCAATTCTAGAAAATGTACCAGTCTGGCAGGGGATGTTGATAGTGAGTGGATGGGGTGTGTGGAACAGGCTATATATGAAAACTCTCTGTAGTTTCTGCTCAGTTTTGTTGTAAACCTAAAACTTCTCTAAGAGACAAAGTCAATTTTTAAAAATGAAGTCTTTTTTTATTCATTTAAAACAATTTCATTTTTTGGACTTTGAAATTACTGACGTAAAATTATCTATATGTCTTCTGTTCTTGGTCTACTTGCTCATTAGTTGCCATTCCTACTCACAAAGTCATCATCATTGAAGACATCTTAGACATTTTAGGTAGATTTCAAACAACCAACCGAATCTTCCTTCTGAATCCTGCCATAAGCCAAAGGGGAAAATAGTCTATGGTTGTCTGAAACTAGGTACATATTACCAGCATGGTATAGCATTGACCTATGATTTAGCTTACACAAGGTAAAATAAACAATGGCTAGATTCTGTAAGAATACACATTGGATGAAACATAACCCTGACAGAAGTAAATGCCTCTTTAAGATCTGGCTGCCTCAAGTAAAAGAATATGTCACAGTGGAAGCATTCTTCACACTTCATCAAAACCACTGCAAAATTCTCGTGTGAGTGAAGCCAATCTGCATTTAGGACAAATATTTAGCCCGAGTATTTGCTTCCCTTTAACTTAATCGTAAGTAATATAAAATCCTTCAGATAGTCTGAGTTGGTCTAATACCGGTTGCTTGCAAAACTGTTCCTGCATGGATGAAAATTTCAATTATAGACTGTATTTGCAGCATGAATAGTGCGTCCTCCATTGGATTAGAGCCTTGATTGAAACAAGGACCATAATTTATTTTTCTTCTAATTCCCATAAATCCTAGAAGGAAGTTTTACACATAATAGGCTCGGGAGGCTTTTCTTTTTGAACTGAGCATGCTTTGTTTATATAGGTCCAATCAGTGATTGACTTTAAGTAGTTACAATAGACCTTGGATAGTCAGAATAGCAGCAGTATTCTCTACCACTGAGTATGACAGGCTAGAGTTGCATCTTATTTGCATTCTTAATGCCTAGTACAGGCCCTGGCTCAGAGCCAACGCATTCAGTAAATGTTTGCTAAGGAAACATTAGATCCTGGACAACGCTAGGGACCACTTGGACTGATGCTTTTATTTTCAGATGAGAAGGTAAAGTCTCTGAGGGCACCACATGCTCAAGGCAGCCACCCATTAGTGAGCAGCCAAGCTAGAACTTCTTTCTGCCCAGTGATTTATCTGCTCCTGTCTACTTAAGAAAAATTTTAGGAGGGCCTGGGAAATGAGAGCTTATGTCATGTACCCAGCACAGGCTGTTCGATAAATGGTTGTTTCCATCCCCTCTCTACTTTCTCCATGGGAAGAGGAAACCCATAGCACCTGATGAAGCCTGTCCTCTTCATGTTTTGAGCAAACTGGATTCATGTGTTAACCTAAACACAGCACTTTGACCCTTTCAGAAGACAATAATACTGCTGCCACAACCTGTTAGTTTTTACCGTTGTCTTCAGAATCCTTGAGAAGGGCTAATATGTTAGCATATGGGAAATAGTCCGTAGTCTCATTTTAAGAGTGAAACTTGAGGTTCTAATGGGAACGTCAACAAGAAGAGAAGAAGCCAAGATTTGTTCATCCGACAGTGTGCTGTGTACCAGGAATAGGTTAGGTGCGGGGAATACAGTATTTAAAAAGATATGGTCTCTGTCCTTGATAATCTCATGGTCCCATGTGGGATAGAAACATGATTAAAAAGAGAAGAAGCTACTCACTTTCTGACAGCATAGGGACAACACCTCCCAGAGGAGGTGATATTGGAGCATACCTATGATAGATTAAGAGAAATTTGCTGCCTAGGCAAGGAGATTTACAGGCAAGAAAAAACAAACAAAAAAAAAAAAGGCACAAAATAACAGGTTATAATCCAGGAATTGCAAATACATGAAAAGGGGTGATAGTCTGTTTTCATTGCTATTAAGGAATACCTGAGACTGGGTTAATTTATAAAGAAAAGAAATTTAATTTGGGTCATGGTTCTGTAGGTTGTATGAGAAGCACAGTGTTGGCCTCTGCTTCTGGTGAAGCCTCAGGAATCTTACCATCACAGCAGAAGGAGAAGAGGGAGCGTGCATACCACACGGTGAGAGCAGGAGGGAGAGACAGAAAAGGGGAAGGTTCCGGGCTCTTTTAAGTAACTAGATCTCACGTGAACTAACTGAGGGAGAATTCAACACCAGGAAGATGACACTAAATCTTTCATAAGGATCTGCCTCCATGAGCCAACACCTCCCACCAGGCCCCAGCTCCAACACTGGGAATTGTATTCCAATGTGAGATTTGGAGAGGACAGACATTCAAACCATTATGGAGGGATAAGCCTGGAGAAGCAGACAGGGGCTAGATCACAAAGGATTCCAATGAAGATGTTAGGAGCAATCCGGTGCAATGAGGAGCTACTGAAGGATTTAGACAGGAGCGTAACATAGATTTGCATGTTAGAAATGTAACTGGCAGCAGGATGGAGAAGGAACTAAAGAGAAACAATTAGAAGATGGTTCTAATAGTCCAGGGGAGAGATGGCAGAGAGATGCAGAAAGGGAGTGAGAGTGGGATGTCTGGGTGAAGACGGAGACTCGGCCATTGGTTGATGTGGAAGCTGCAGAGAGGCAGAAACAGAAGATGACTCCCAGATTTCAGACTTTCCTGAACATGCTATTAAACACAGAAAACAAGGAAACAGGGAAGTCAACTGGGAGTTAGAATATGGGGGAGATCGTGAGCTCATGTTTGGTTATGTTAAATTTTAGGGGCCCTGTCACATTCAGACTCACTTGGGAATGATCCACATATGGATGATACACACAGAAGATACATAATAATTAAAGCCAATCATCCAGGGGAAATTCAGAACTCTGGAGAATTCCAGTGGTTAAGGCATGGGCCAAGGAAGGGAGCCAGGTTCAGGGAAGGCAGTCAGAGATGTAGGGGTTGACAATAACTAGCTGAAGACGGTATCCTAGGAACCCGGAATTGAGACAGAATGGGAGTGGTGAGAGGCTCCTCCTTCACATATTTTTTTCATTTTTTTCTTCTTCTCTTCTCAAAACCCATGCTGCTACTTTGCTGACACTATACCTGCTATCCCTGAGGCTTTAGTCATACAAAAGAGAGAGAGAAAAAAAAGGCCATTCTTCTGCACTCTTACAAAGTCTTACCCTGCCTTTTGCTTAAATAATTCCAGGAACTGGCCTTAGGAAACCAAACACTGAATCAAAGTTGCAGTGTCCCACCTCAGAAAGGAATGCTGAACAACTAACGTATAGCCTTGTTGCCTCCAGTCAGACCTCAAGGTGGCCCATTACTCAAGATAACCATCGTGATCATGACCTACCCATCCCCTTCCCATCATGGGCTTTGCCCAGCCCAGCTCACATACCTCCTCCGATGTCAATTCTCTGCCTAATAAAAAAATCCCTCCCAGCTCTTTTTGGGGAACTAACTGGAGGATCCTTGGGCCTCTGCTGTCTCCCTTGTGCTCAAGCACAAGCCTTGAAATAAAAGCCTAGCCTGGCCCTGTGTGAACTCCCATATTACATGGGGAGCTGAAGAGCCGGTGGCCTGTAACAGAATGAGCTTTAAAAAAAGGAGACAATAATTGGGTAGCTGAATCAAATCTTTAAGAAAGAGTAAGTGATAAAGCCTAGAAACACTTTTTGGATTGAGCAGTTCATGAGGGCAGTATTAGGAAAGACATGGACATTCTTTTAAAATGTCTCGCCAAGAAGGAGGGTGATTTAGGTTATTTTGAGGAGAAAGTGAAGAATTTATCACCACATAGTCTTCTCTAACATGAAGATGCAATAAAGTAATTTGAGAACTGACAGGCTGTTTTTTTCCAGGTTCCAGTTCAATTTAACAAATGTTTATCGAAGTCCTGCTCAGTTCAAGGCCATGTGACACCAAGCACCCACGATACTCCACTAAGATGCCGTCCCCACTATTGAGCACTTGGAAACTGGTAGAAAGTTCCTTGCATGGTCAGCAGACCATAATAGAAGTAAGGCGGTGGTCAGCAGAAAATCGAGCTGTGCACGGACTGCCTGAGCACACAGGAGAAAGAGCCAGAGAGGGATGCCCAGGGCCTGGGAGGACGGCCAGGAGTGCAGGAATGGAGGGACCGGGAAGAGGGACCAGAGAAACGCCAGGCAACTGTGTGCCGGGAGGGATGTTAAGTGGCCTATGCGCCCTGAGTATTGCAGGGTGGCTGGGAGGTGCCCAGGCCCCGACCCGCAGGGACCTTTAACTCATGCTGAAACAGAAGCCTGGGGAGACACCCAGCGGCCTTCTGCCTACAGATGTATAGGAAAACAATAGGACTCTCTCCTTCCTTGTAGTTTAGATTCCTATTTGACATCTAAACTGCCAGACTTCAGACTGGTCATGAAGTCTCTTGTGCTGATTTAATGACTAGTTTCCTGTGATACTTCTAATATTCCTGCCAAAGGCTGGAGAGAAATAACAACCAGGGGCATGTTGAGTTCATCTCTTACAGACATTTCGAATTAAAGCCTAGTAGCCTGAACTTCTCACCCAGGCTCCTATGTATGTCCTAGCCCTGCCTGTTGGGGAGTGTTACGGGTGGGGCCCTCCAAGACTTTCAGGAACCTAAGTCACTGAGGATGTGTTCCTAACCCTGGGATCAAAGGCAAGTCAGGGAGCAGCTCCTCCTCCTTGAGCTGTAGCTGCAGGGCATGGGAAATGTCTCCATGCTGGCGGACTTTTGGAAAACGCAGATTCTGGAGAGCAGAGGTGGATACACCAATGCCAAAGAGACGATTCTGGTATGTAACTCCATGAGGGTAGGGCCTTTCAACAATCACAGGCCATCCACAGGGAGGGTGTTGGGCACAGCGGGGACAGGGGGCAGGAAAAAGAAAGAGGACAGTCAGAAGTCAGCAGGTGGTGTCACCATGCCACCATGCAGCCAGGGAAGGCCACACCTCTGCTCAGCTTTTCCCTGTGATGTTCTGCCGAGTGGTCAGGCTGCAGCAGGAATACTGGCCTCTGTTCCAGCCCATAAACTCCAAAACAGCTGCCCCTGGACATTAGTTGAGGTGCAGGAGAAAAGCAGTTAAACACTGAGGGTTCCAGCTATACAAAGAAAATTAAGTATATGTATGTTGTCCAGGGACATGATATGTGTGGAACTGTGTGAATTTTGTTTAGCTTGTGCAAGAAAATAAATGTAAATAGTTATGTGCTTTAATCATCAGGACTTCAAGGAAGAGCATAGGCTCTCTTGGCTATTCAATAAAAAATGATGGCCAAAGTGGCCCAGGGGAAAGAACTTTAAAAAAAAAAAAAAAAAGTCCAAGTTTTCTTGGACTTCTTTTGTTTGTGGAATTTCAGACCAATTTTATATTCACATGTGCCTGTACTGGAAAATTGAGCGGGGTGTCCTTAGCTTTTTATTATAACTGTTTATAACAATTGCATTGGATCCAGATAATTTTTCTAGTGAGAACTGGTCCAGGTTCAAGTGAGGGTCATGACTAGAGATTTCTGGAGAGGGTCAAGAACTGAAGGCTGGGCAAAGCAGTCTGGCGGGAACTGGGCGCTCAGGAGTCCACCCCTCACTGAGCCTGAGGGCGTTTCTTTCCTTCCCCTTCCCCTGCCTGCCCGTAGAGAGGATCCCCCGGCATCCACTCTTAGTCCTCTCCTGACTGGCCCAGCTGTCCCTGAGTGACCTCATGCACTCTCAGGGCCTTCCTCCTCACACGCTGGTGACCTCACGTCTCCATCCCCAGCTCCGGACCAGGCACCCTACTGCACACTGGACATTGGCACCTCATCCACCCAACACCTCAGCCCACCCTGTCTTCCTTCCTGACTTGCTCCTCCTTCACAGCTGTTCCCCACCTCAGGGAAGGGCATCTCCACTACCCAACTGCTCAAACCAGGAGGACTCTACTCATCCTCAATTCTGAACACCTGTTATTCATAGGCTGTTATGAAAATTAAGTGAGATCAACATAAAGAGCTTAGCACACAACTTCATGCATAATGAACTCACTAAATGTTAGCCATTAGCATCTGGCAAGGCAAGGTATTTTTTAAAACATTGCTAATGTTTTTAATAATGCAATATAAACACCTAAATATATATAGACAAGTGAATAACAAGAACATAAAGTCTCTCTCTTTCCCCTCAATCTCCTCTCTGATTTTGTATCTTCTTGCACATTCTTCCTGAAAGCTTAGGCATATAAAAGTCATCCTGAGTACCTGGTTGAAAAAGGTCACAAAAGAGCCATTAAAAAATATATAAAATCATTTTTATACCAAGTAATATATACTAGCAAAATCCCCTATATTTGAACCTATTATGTCTGTTCCTGACTACACCCTCAAGTCTGTCCCCAAACTCTATAGACTAGTGAGGCAGGCAGCTAGCCAGGGAACAGATATGATTACTTGCAGGAAGCTAAAAGCAATACAAATAGGGCCAGACACGTTAGTACAAGAACCCGCTTCCTAGTGGAAAGGAATGGTTAGAACAGGCTGTACCAATACAGACAGACAGCAGCCATCCTGCTTTACGCAGATAAGAATGTAACAAAGAAGAAACTGGCCACAATGGGTTAAATCCAAGATATACATGCTACAATTAATTAGTATATATTTAAAAACACAAATTATGCAAATGAACGACTGCCAACCCTTGGCTGCATTACACCCCCATTACCATAAAATTTCCACGGGGAAGGGCATCCCACTTCTATCACATACCTAATGCTATGGAGGTTCCAGATTACCATATTTAGTCAATAAAAGGGTGGCACTCCAATTCCGAAAACTGCCCATCAATTTCCTGGAAAACCCATTCCCTTAGTAGAGAATATTCCATGTCTTCATTAAGCCTATTCATCTAGTACATCAGCCCTGGCCATGTTGGGCATGGCTCCTTGTTTTCAGCATGTGCCCGTTCCTCTCTTGAGTATGTTCTTGCTTTTGCTCTGCAATAAATCTGCCACATTTTCACTTTGGTCTTGCTTTCAAGTTCTTTCGTGTGACAAAGACAAGAACCTGAAATGGCTCCACTGGCAACACTAGGATTGCAGTGGGGTTCATGGTGTGGGGTGGGGAAGGGGGAAGATGCCTTTTCTGCGCATTAATTTAGTTTTTTTTTAAAAACTAAAAGTTCAAATGAGCCCATCCAAATGTCACGCGTTCTTGTCTGGGTAATTCCTACTGCCATTTATTAGCTGTTAGTGAGCACGTTATTCTACCCCTCTGTTTCTCAGTTTCCTCCTCTGTAAAGGGGGAATAATGTTAAGAGCCCATCTTTACAGACCAGAATGCTGAAGAGCTTAAAATAAAAAGGAGCCTATCTTATAGTGCTACCATGAGAATTTAATGAGTAAATATTTGTAATATGCTTAAATGCAGTGCCTGGTATGTAATGAGCACTTTGTAAGCTTTTTAAATAAATAAAATAACTATTTATTGGGATCTGTATTTATTTATAGACTCAAGATTTTAAAGGTGGAAGTGACTGTGGTGATCATGTAACCCCCATATCCTTCTCCCAGTGACTTGCCCAAGGGCTCAGTTGTCACTTATTATTTATTATATGATATAATAATTTGAAATGTAATACTGTACATTATCTGTGATATTCTAAAAGGAAAACTATTTAAAATATATTATCAATATTCATACTTTATTTAATATTATTTATGTTATTTAACATACTCAAATTAAGTATGGGCCTTTGTGTGTATAGATAAATTGTAGATACCATTTTTGTCAACACTACCTTCCAAGCCCCACCCCTGCCCCATGTGAAAATCATTATTCATTATCCTTTTAAATATTAAGGGCAATGATAGGTATACTGTATAATCCTAACCAATTCCTTAGCTCTAGCAAACAAGGTGAATGCCCTTGTTTTGCATGTGCTATAATTAATTGGTATTTATTAAAAAACACAAATTATGCAAACGGGTTACTGCCTTAACCTTAAATTAGAAATTCAGAGATGGCCAGGCATGGTGGCTCATGCCTGTAATCCTAGCATTTTGTGAGGCTGAGGCGGGTGAATCACTTCAGGTCACAAGTTCGAAACCAGCCTGGCCAACATGGTGAAACCCCATCTCTAATAAAAATACAAAAAATTTAGCCGGCCGTGGTGGTGGGTGCCTGTAATCCCGGATAATTGGGAGGCTGAGGCAGTAGAATTGCTTGAACCTGTGAGGTGGAGGTTGCAGTGAGCTGAGATTGCACCACTGCACTCCAGCCTGGGTGACAGAGTGAGACTCTGTCTAAAAATAAACAACAACAAAAAAGAAATTCAGAGATCATCTTGAGCATCAAGGCCATATGTCAGCTGCCTGAGCAAATACTGCAAACCAAAATGTGAATTTAACATAGTACTTCTCCTTTAAAATAGTTCATTCAGGAGCTTTGGTTTACTGCAATTTGTACTAAAGGTTACAAACTCTGTAAACTATTTTAACACCTTGACTATCCCTACATTCTGATAAAGTTACTGTTTCAATGAGCTCACCTGGCTCACCTTAGATTTGCAAGTAGCTTCTCATGACTCACAGGAGAAAATGTTTTTCAATTAAGAATTCAATAAAAAACATCAGAATACAATTACAACTGTGGTTGTCACAATAATAAAAAATGCACTTTCCTGACTTGCAGGGACAAACATTTATGGAGTGTCTACTATGCAGCCTTGCTGGAGCGACAGTGAGACATGGTTGTCATTCTGGAGGTCACACCTTCTGCAAAAGACAGCAAACCTGTCTAGTTTCTGGGGCCTAAAATGAGAGCTAGAGAGAAAGAGAGAGAGAGAGCAAGAGAAAGCTACGCATTTACATATTCAGAGCCTCAGAGCCAGGCCTTGGTCCTCCCTGCCAGACACATCCTTAGTACAATATATATTTCCAAACCAATCAAAAAAGGTAACACTGTTTAAAGACTCTTCAAGAGTACATTGGGACCTAGGGCATTCACTGTCTACACAGAAGAGATGCTTGCAGAAAACCAAAGGTGAGTGAAATTCTTGTCATGGCTAACACTTGCGGGAGCTCTTTGACTCTCCCGTCTTCATCTGTCTACCTGGCAGAAGCTGCCTGCCCTCCGGCTGTGGTTCGGTTTATGATCTGCATTAGCTCAGCATTTCAAATACGTACATGAAATGTAGAGCCCAAAAAGCTTTACAAATACAACAACAGAACAGCTCCATCTCTGTGTCTTTGGTGCACAAGGAAGAAAACAAAGAAAATCACAACCCCTTACTGCTGTCTTGGCATCCATCATAACTTACCATGTGAGTGGCTGAGGGTCTAATTAACCACTCATCAATCTCAAAGTTTTTAAAGCACTGCCATGCCCCTGGGACTGGAGATCTTTCTTCTGCCTGCTTTCTGCTATTTGCAAAACTGGAAATCTGTGTCTTGGTGGATCTCAAGAGGAAGGGAAAGAAACTCCACACTTGTTTGTAGCCAAGCCACCTCCATCTGTCTACCTCCTCTGCTTCTTCCTTTGATCCACCCTGGGTATGACTACTCCTTTGGCCTCTGTTCTACCCACAGCTCCTACGCCCCGAGAATCTCAGTTCACACACCTCCAGCCAAATGTTTTTCTTGCTTCATAATATTTTTGGAGACATAGCTGCCATAGGAATTATTCCAGTTATAACAACTTCCTGCCACTCTAACCATTTTTTACACAAGCCGGGCCCTTATCAGGAGCTCTGTGGTGTCTAGCATTGCAGCCCTATTCCACGGTGATGTGGTAATGCCTTTGGGGGTTTGTAAGTATGAATCCTGCTATGGGCTATATCATGACAGGTCATGTGCTCTACAAGAGAAGACTTCCTGATTTTTCTAGATGACACTAGGATTATTATTCTGAAGTTTATATCTCTAAATGATTTCACATTAATTGTATTTGCTCATCCCTATGATATGTCTGAAAGACATTTTCTGTTGTTAAAGCACAGACTTTGATGAAAGGCCCATAACGTCGTCAAGCATCTCAGATCACATGCAGCAGTGAGTGGATAAGGATCCATCACCCACATGTTTGAGATTCAAAGCTTGGCCTGCTAAGCCACCTATATCATCCTGTAAATAGAACTGCATAATCAGAGACAATCTTTGTCCTTGCAATCCTATTTTAAAATATGTAATAGAATTTTCATTCTTGGTTTAAAATGTAATTTTTCATTAACATTTTAGACATAAAATCTTCAGGAAACTACTACAAAGCTACTAGAACTCATGAGTGAGTTTTAGAAAGATTGCAGGATACGAAGACAAGATAAAAAAATTGTATACTATCAATGGGCAACGAAGACAAACATTAAAATGCAATCATTTACATTTCATGTTCATTTCATGAACATGAAATTCTTAGATACTATCAATGTGAACCACTCACATGCTTGAAACTACAAATCACTCTTGAAAAAATCAAAGGAGACCAAATAGAGATATCTACTGTGTTTATTAACACAAAGACTAAATATTGTTGAAATATCAGTTCTCCACAAATTGATACAGAGATTCCACAAATCCAAATCAAAACCCTTTTAGGATTTTAAAAATAAATATCGATAAACTGTTTGTAAAAGTTATACGGAAAGTCAGAGGCACTAGAATAGCCAAAGCAGAAAAAGAAGAACAAAGTTAAAGAACTCAGACTATTGCATTCCAGGACTTAACCTAAGTCATCAAGGCAGTGTCACACTGATGAAAGAACAGACACATAGATAAATGGGGGCAGAATAGAGAGTCTAGAAATAGACTTACACATACATGGTCAAAGGCAATTCAGTAAAGACAGTATAGTTTTTTCAATATTGATCTGAAATGATGGGACACTGATATGCAAAAAGTAAATCTTGACTCATATCTTGTACTTTCTACAAAAATGAACTAAAAATGGGTCATAGACCTAAATATAAAACACAAATCTGTGAAATTTCCAGAAGAAAACATAGGGCAAATAGTTGTGACCTTATGTTAGCTAAAGATTTCTTAGATAGGACATTAAAAGCATAAATAAAAATAGGTAAAGTTGGATTTCAGAAAAATGAAAAACTTTTGTTCTGTGAAAGACACTGTTAAGTGACTGAAAATGCAAGGTACAGCCTGGCAGAAAATATTTACAAAACACATTTCTGACAAAGGACTCATATCTAGGACATATCCAAACTCTCAAAACTCAAATAATAAGAAAAACAATACAATTGAAAATGGTCAAAAGAGTTGAATACATATTTTATAAAAGAAGATGCATGGATGGTAAATAAGCACATGTTCATGTTATTAGTCATTAAGAAAGTGCAAATGAGTTAATACCAGACACCAATTAAAATGTCTAAAAGCAAAACAAAAACTGGCAATACTAAGATGTGGAGCAGTAAGGACTCTCATACATTGTCAGTGGTAGTACAAGACAGTATTTCATTTTGGAAAAATTTGGTGGTTCATTAAAAAGTTAAAACAAACTTATCATATAGACCCCATGATCCCATTCCTATGATTTTACATCAAAGAAATGAAAACTTAAATGCTCATACAAAAACTTGAATATGAATGTTTAGAGTGGGTTTATAATCACCCAAACTGGCAACAACCCAAATGTTCTTCAACTGGCAAATGGATAAACAAATGTAGGACATCCATACAATGGAAGACTATTCAGAAATAGAAAGCAATGAACTATTAAAACACATAGCAACATAAATGACTTTTTATTATTTTATAACAAGTGAAAGAAGCCATACTAAAAAGGTTACATGCTGTTTGATTTCATTTGTATGATATTTTGGCAAACTATAGGTACAAAAAACAAATGAGTCGTTGCCAGAATTTGGGAGTAGGAGTAGAAGCTGCTAACAAGAGGAATGGGGGAATTTTGGGAGTGATGAAAGTGTTTTATATCTTTTTTTTTCTTTTTTCTTTTTTGAGAGAGTCCTGCTCTATTACCTAGGCTGGAGTGCAGTGGCACAACTTGGCTCACTGCAACCTCTGCCTCTTGGGCTCAAGCAATCCTCCCTTCCCAGCCTCCCAAGTAGCTGGAACTACAGATGTGTGCCACCGTGCCCAGCTAATTTTTGTATTTTTGGAAGGGATGGTGTCTCACCATGTTGCCCAGGCTGGTCTCAAACTCCTGGGCCCAAGAGATCCACCCACCTCAGCGTCCCACAGTGTTGGGATTACAGGCATGAGCCGCAACACCTGGTCTGCTCTATATCTTGAGTGTGGTGGTGGTTATAACAACTTGGAGGCATTTGTCAAAGCTCAAAGACCTATTCACTGAAAATAGTCAATTTTGCTTTATATATATATATATATATAAGTCCATTTTCACACTGCTGATAAAGGCATACCCGAGACTGGAAAGAAAAAGAGGTTTAATTGGACTTACAGTTCCACATGGCTGGGGAGGCCTCAGGATCATGGCGGGAAGAAAAAGGCCCTTCTTACATGGTGGTGACAAGAGAAAATGAGGAAGATGCAAAAGTGGAAACCCCTGATAAAACCATCTGATCTTGTGAGATTTATTCACTACCACAAGAACAGTATGGGGGAAACCACCCCCATGATTCAAATGATCTCCCACCAGCTCCCTCCTATAACATGTGGGAATTACGGGAATACAATTCAATTCAAGATGAGATTTGGGTGGGGACACAGGGCCAAACCATATCATTCTACCTCTTGCCCCTCCAAGTCTCATGTCCTCGCATTTCAAAACCAATCATGCCTTCCCAACAGTCCCCCAAAGTCTTAAGTCATTTCAGCATTAACCCAGAAGTCAGTAGTCCAAAGTCTCGTATGAGACAAGGCAAGTCCCTTCTGCGTATGAGCCTGTAAGATCAAAAGCAAGCCAGTTACTTCCTAGATACAATGAGAGTACAGGTATTGGGTAAATACACCCATTTCAAATGGGAGAAATTGGTCAAAACAAAGGGGTTACAGGGACCATGCAAGTCCAAAATCCAGTGGGGTAATCAAATTCTAAAGCTCCAAAATGATCTCCTTTGACTCCATGTCTTACATCCAGGTCACACTGATGCAAGAAGTAGGTTCTCATAGTCTGAGGCAGCTCCACCCCTATAGCTTTGGGGGTATAGCCCCCTTCCTGGCTGCTTTCATGGGCTGGCACTGAGTGTCTGACTTTTCTAGTTGCACACTGCAAGCTGTCAGTGGATCTACCATTCTGGGGTCTGGAGGATGGTGGCCCTCTTCTCACAGCTCCACTAGGCAGTGCCCCAGTAGGGACTCTTTGGGGGCTCCAACCCCACACTTCCCTTCTGTATTGCCCTAGCAGAGGTCTTCCAGGAGGGCCCCACCCCTGCAGAAAACTTTTGCCTGGGCATCCAGATGTTTCCATACATCTTCTGCAATCTAAGGGGAGGTTCCCAAACCTCAACTCTTGACTTCTGTGCACCTGCAGGCTCAACACCATGTGGAAGCTGCCAAGGTTTGGGGCTTGCACCCTCTGAAACCATGGGACAAGCTGTACCTTGGCCCCTTCCTTTTAGCAACGGCTGGAGCAGCCAAGACACTGGGCAGCAAGTTCCTAGGCTGCAAACAGATGAGGACCCTTGGCCTGGCCCATGAAACCAGTTTCTCCTCCTAGGCTTCCAGGTCTATGATGGGAGGGGCTGCAGTGAAGACCTACAACATGTCCTGGAGACATTTTCCCCATTGTCTTGGGGATTACCATTTGGCTCCTTGTTACTTACGCAAATATCTTCAGCCAGCTTGAATTTCTCCTCAAAAAATATGTTTTTCTTTTCTACTGCATTGTCAGGCTGCAAATTTTCTGAACGTTTATGCTGTTTCCTTTTTAAAATGGAATGCCTTTAACAGCACCCAAGTCACCTCTTGAATGTTTTCCTTGCTGCTTAGAAATTTCTTCTGCCAGATACCCTAAATCATCTCTCTCAAGTTCAAAGTTCCACAAATCTCTAGGGCAGGGGCAAAATGCCACCAGTCTCTTTGCTAAAACATAACAAGAGTCACCTTTGCTCCTGTTCCCAACAAGTTCCTCATCTCCATCTGAGACCACCTCAACCTGGACCGTATTGTCCATATAACTATCGGCATTTTTTTCAAAGCCATTCAACAAGTTTCTAGGAGGTTCCAAACTTTCCCACATTTTCCTGTCTTCTTCTGAGCCTTCCACACTGTTCCAACCTCTGCCTGATACCCAGTTCCAAAGTTGCTTCCACATTTTCAGGTATCTTTTTAGTAACACCCCACTCCTAGTACCAAGTTACTGTATTAGTCCATTTTCACACTGCTGATAAAGACATAACCGAGACAGGGAAGAAGAAGAGGTTTAATTGGACTTACAGTTCCACATGACTGGGGAGGTCTCAGAATCATGGCGGTAGGCAAAAGGCCCCTCTTACATGGTGGTGGCAGGAGAAAATGAGGAAGATGCAAAAGCAGAAAGACCTGATAAAACCATCAGATCTCGTGAGACATATTCACTACCATGAGAACAGTATGGAGGAAACTCCCCCCATGATTCAAAGTATCTCCCACAGGGTCCCTCCCATAACACGTGGGAATTATGGGAATATAATTCAAGATAAGATTTGGGTGGGGACATAGAGCCAAACCACATCAATATGTTATACTTCAGCTGGTCTCTGTGGCTCACACCTGTAATCCCAACACTTTGGGAGGCTGAGGCGAGTGGATCACTTGAGGCCAGGAGGAGTTTGAGACCAGCCTGGCCAACATGGTGAGATTGCACAACTACACTCCAGCCTGGGCGACAGAGCAAGACTCTGTCTCAAAAAAAAAAACCAAAAAGTTATACCTCAACTTAACGAAAATATAAATTTCAAAAATTCAATGGGAAAAAGATAAGTAATATATAATTTTTCAAATATTAAAAGAAGCTAACTAGCAAAAAAATACGTGGTTAAAACTGAGAGAGAAAACTCAGGACAAAGTGCTGGCTGCAAAGCTCTGAATAGAGTGAATGCTTATGAGGAGGAATCTGCTCTTGCTCGGTGTGTACCTTAGACATGCAGAAGACGAAACACTGCTTTTCCAATTCATTACCTTTACAGAATCACAACCAAATCATCCATTCACTTCGTAAGCTCTCATAAATGGCATTTTGAGATTGTTTGTTTTCTCATCTAAATAGCTTGGTCCTGTCATTTATGATTTGAAGAGTTCTTTGCTCTTCCACCCCCATAAGCAAACCCATAGTATTATTTTCTTGAACATTCAGAGATCATTTCTTAACACAAATCTATTTTCTCTTCATATAGAAAACACACAGTGACTGGTTTGCGACACAAAAATATATATGTGTATATATATGTCTGAAGATTCAGCAAGCCTAGGATTAGGTAATTTACACACTATTTAACGTGCGCTGATCTCTCCTGTCTTCATAAGTTTTGCTTACCATTACTTTCCCTTCAAACTACTACCTTATCTATGTCAAATGCAGAATATACTAGAAAGAGCATTAGATTTAGCATTAGGAGTACTGTTTTAAGGTCATTTTGGCCCTAAACTAGTTGTATGGCCTTGGTAAAATGACTCATCTCCCATAACTAATCCTTATCTTCAGCTCTGACCTCTCTTCAGGGCTTTAGTTATGAAACTTCAAATTCCTACAGACACATACCACCTCTCAGGCAGCATTTAATTCTTCAGGAATATAGCTTCTCCTGGATCTTTTATGATTACTCAAATCATAATTGTTATTTGTTCAGGTATTCATACCTCTTTTCTTCAACTGAGTGTCTTCAACAAGATTATACATTGTTTTAAGGGGAAGAAATTATCCATATATACATCTTTGTCTCCTTATACTATCTATCATAAAATAGTAGCTTAAATAGGCCAGTTTGTTGCTACAATTACTTGAGTTTACACATACCAGTTTGAGGAGATAATCACTTGACTTAGCAAAAAATACAGCCAAGTTTGACATACTTGCAGTTTTTCAGAGTCTTCCCTGACCACACATGCTGAGCCTGCTCATGCTGCTTCCCTCCACTGACCCATCCACGCCCCCAATCATCGTCTACATCCCCATGTTGTTTTAGCTTATCCACAGCATTTACACTCTCTGCAATACCATTTCCCCCTCCTTCTTTCTTTCTCTCACTCCCTCTCTCTCCTTTCTCTGTCTTTTTCCTAATCTATTGTCCAAAGGCCGCTACTAGGATGTAAGTTCCATGAAAACACAAACTGATCATGCTCATTAAAAGTAGTACATTTAGAACCTGCACTCCAGTCAGGTACACAGTAGGCACTCAATGAATACCTGCCGAATAGCTGAACTCGCCCTTAAGTATAGTGATGCCTGTTGTAGACTGAAGAGTGGAAACAAACAAAAATACTTCACATGGTTTACCTGCAAAGAGGTTCTACAAGGTCCTTTTCAAGAAAATCATGATCATTCTTGACAGCCACAATGTTGATGGGAAATTGTGAATCTGTGAGAGAGAAAGAGAGGCAAAGAAGTTGATGTACTTTGTTTTACCCGAATGAGCACCAACATATTCAGACCTTCAAGGTCTGTAAAAGCCACTGATTTTAATAGCAGTGACTGCCCATCGTCATTGTTGGGAATATTTAAGAGAGCAAACAATTGCTATCACTGTAAGTGCTTTTAGGAGTACAGTATAGGTGCAAAATATGAGGATAGTCAAGTGCTTGACCTTGGATGGGATTGAATACTAAGTGCCTGCGTTTTTCTTTTTTTTTTTTTTTTTTGAGACGGAGTCTCGCTCTGTCACACAGGCTGGAGTGCAGTGGCCGGATCTCAGCTTACTGCAAGCTCCGCCTCCCGGGTTCACGCCATTCTCCTGCCTCAGCCTCCGGAGTAGCTGGGACTACAGGCGCCCGCCACCTTGCCCGGCTAGTTTTTTGTATTTTTTTAGTAGAGACGGGGTTTCACCATGTTAGCCAGGATGGTCTTGATCTCCTGACCTCGTGATCCGCCCTTCTCAGCCTCCCAAAGGGCTGGGATTACAGGCTTGAGCCACCGCGCCCGGCCGTGCCTGCGTTTTTCTAGCTCATCCCTATCACAGTCATGGGCGGATGTGGCCTCAGAGAAGAGCTTTTGCACTTTCACCATCCACCTAACATGTAGGTTACTGGCATCTGTCTTGATGGTTTCATGAAATACTTAATTTGGCAGATTGTTTTTCCTTCAAAAAGGAAATTTCCAAAAATACCCAATGTTCTATCATCTGAAATTTTTTTTAGTAGCAAAATCTTTATCACTCTGGAGTATCAGCAAAATATTCAACTCGATTCTATCCAAAAAGAATAATTTGAACACTACTTCTCTCCAATAGACAATTCATGCCAGCTTTGAAGGTCACAGGCAATATTTAGAACATAGTGTTAATTCTGGGTACCTCGTTCATGGAGGTAGCAATCTGCAGCTCATTGGAATAGAGGGCATAGCCAAGTCTAACAATGCTGGGTCACTGTCATTGTCTTGCCACTTTTTCCTTCATCTCATCTTATATTTTGTGCTGTCTACACCTTGCCAATCATGATAAATCTAAGGGCATCTAAATCTTAGCATGAGTTGGAAACAGAAATAATTCCCCGTCTGGTGAAAAAAATCATGTGAGTGACTTGCAGATGGTTCCAGAATGAAGCTGTCTTGCTCGGCTAGTGAGGGAGGGAGGGAGACACTTGTGATTTTTTTCATGGAAGGCTGCCTCTTGCCAGCTGTGCTCCTTGCTAGGGTCTGGTTTGAGGCTCCTCTCTCCTCCTGGGCTCTGGCACTCTCTTCCGTGGCCTGTCCCTTTGGGCTCACGGTAGTGACAGCTGTGCCACTACAAGCCCTGGGCTCTTGCACTGTGCACTGTTCCTCATTGCCACCTCCTGTCCTGCCTGCACCTTTGTAATGAGCACTGTTAGAAATAAATCCTCTGCCAATGACCTTGAGCCTGCCATCTGCTCACTGTTGGGGTCCTGACTAGTTCACTACTAGATAAGGACAATCCGAGAAGTAAAGTCTTGGTTATAATTTTAGATATAAGGAACATGAGTATGTCTGTTAACTCAATTAAAGAATCAATGAAAAGGCTGGGCGGTGGCTCATGCCTGTAATCTCAGCACTTTGGGAGGCCAAGGTGGGCAAATCACTTGAGGTCAGGAGTTCGAGACCAGCCTGACCAACATGGTGAAACCCCGTCTCTACTAAAAATACAAAAATTAGCCAGGCGGCTGGGCGCGGTGGCTCAAGCCTGTAATCCCAGCACTTTGGGAGGCCGAGACGGGTGGATCACGAGGTCAGGAGATCGAGACCATCCTGGCTAATACCGTGAAACCCCGTCTCTACTAAAAAATACAAAAAACTAGCCGGGCGAGGTGGCGGGCGCCTGTAGTCCCAGCTACTCGGGAGGCTGAGGCAGGAGAATGGCGTAAACCCGGGAGGCGGAGCCTGCAGTGAGCTGAGATCCGGCCACTGCACTCCAGCCTGGGTGACAGAGCCAGACTCTGTCTCAAAAAAAAAAAAAATAGCCAGGCGTGGTGGTGCGTGCCTGTAATCTCAACTACTTGGGAGGCTGAAGCAGGAAATTGCAGGAGGCAGAGGCTGCAGCAAGTAGAGATTGCACCACTGCACTCCAGCCTGGGTGGCAGAGGCAGAAGACTCTATCTCAAAAAAAAAAAAAAAAAAAAAAATCAATGAAAGGAAGTATAATGCTAGCAATAAAACACCTTACCTAAAACTCAGAAGAATAATATCTGATTCATGTTATATCTTCACATTTTTCATATAAAGTAAACAGAATTAAAGAGAAATCTCAGGACAGTTAATTTTGTGACTTCTAGGAAGTTTATTAACAGTGAATTCATTGTGATTTCAAGAAAAGTGAGAGTAGTAAAGAAAAAACAAGGAGAAAGAGAAGAAAGTGCAGAAAAGCTGCTGATGGCAAAATGCCAGAAAGAAAATACTGAGTTAGGGTTTGTGGTAAAGAGATGGGAATTAGTAGCGGGAAGCAGAAAGTAAAGTAGGCCTGGGAAGTGATACTCATTTCTAAATCGGTATCAGGATAACCCCTGGGCATAGCAAAAAGGCTGAGGGAAAAATAAAGCAAAACAAAATGGGCAAGAAAAAAATCTGGAAGTCAAAACACACCACAGGATACGTGTGGTTCATTTCAGATTTATTCTCTGTGTAAGAGTGAAGGGAAGGGCTGACGTACCCTCATATAACTGAGCGTATTGCGGGAACCCGGCAGCACGGAGCCAGTCACATGCTTCTTTCGCCTCAATTTCTGAAAAACACAAGAGAGAGAAAATTGAGTCCCACAGCCGCACCCTAGTACTCTGTCTTCTTAATCATGGATACACTGGTGAGCTTTGTGCAAGTTATTACAACGCAAAATTGTTCCAGGTAAGTCTGCATAAATAGGCTTACCCAGGAGTGGGTGGAAAACCAGCGAGTAATACAAAGGTCCTTGTTATGTGTCTACTAAGATAATCTTCAATGTAGATCCATAAGTATGTGGATAATAACAAAACCACAGATAATAGAACACAAAGGCTGAGTCTCAGGCAGGGAAAAATGTCTCATTTATACACCAGGGAACCAGGGCACTAGGGGAAAAGAGGACATTCTTCTTTACAATTCTTTTTTTTTTTAATGGATTTTTTTTTTTAAGTTCCAAAGATCAGGCTAAAAATGTTTATTCAATATTCCTTTATTCTTTCACTCTTGGGATCATTTTAAGAAAGACTACAACTGGACTGCCTATGAAAATGTATTTTCTCATGAAAAAAGGTATTACAAAAATCCAATGTATTATTGTTTTAAAAATTTCGCTAATAGCCTTAATTCCCCATGCATTATAACAAGATGTCCATTAATGAAGCACATTGGAATGATTTCAAGCTGTAGAGTGCAGCATAGAAGAGGAAAGTTGATTATTTGGAATTGAGACTTCACGATGGACCTTCCAAAACCTCTGAGAGCCAAGCCCAAGAGGTTGATATGTCCCTTGGGCGACCATTTTTGGTGTGGATGCACCAACAGCCCACCAGACCACCTGCCTGGGGAAGCTGTGGAGTGAGATGGGAGGAGTCTACAGTATGTGAACCAGGTCACTTTTTGACCTTGTGAATCCTGGATCACTTCCCAACCACAACTCTCTTAGACAAATATGAATCCAAGGGGAAAGAAGTTCATCTGTTGAAAGTTCAGTTTCTCCAAACAAAATTAAACAGCCTATTATCACAAGTCCTTACCAAGGCCCTTTCCTCCACTGTTAGGATGCGTCCCTGTCAGGTCATTGTATTTCCATTTACTATGATGTTAATTTTTCCCCGTAGCCAAAGCTGGAGTCTACAGGGTGTTCTTGGATCGCTGCACAGAAATGATCTACACTAACATCACCCTGGGCCTGCGATTGTACCTCAACATTGAAAGCTCGGTGTCTGTGCAGTAAGATGTTTGATGTGCCAGAGCTATTTGGTATATGTTAGGAAAACAGACCAAAGGCCAGATCTTACTTAGGCATCACCAGGAAGAGCAAAACTCTACTGCCTAGTCCCATAGATCTGCTTAAATCTAGATTGAACTTTGTCATTAAATCCAGGGAAACAGAGCCTGTGGCGGCTCCTACCCCAGAATGCCTACCTCTTTTGACATCCCCTAATCTACTGTTACTCCAGGGACTGACGATTTCAAAAGCTTGAGATTTGTCTCTGGTGTGAGAATTTTCCACTTAAGTGTGACCAGCATGTTCCTACCATGTACCCATTCCTGCCATGGACACATGGTTCAGAAACATCCAGGGAACCAAGCTGGAAAGAAAAGCTATTGAAAGCATTTCTATCAGAAAGGGAGTTTCTGACATCCATAACTGCTGTTCAAAACAGAGCTTCACTGAATTGTGCTGCATGGGCTAACTTGGGCTTTCCTCTGGGAAAGTACAAAAGGCAATTATTGCATTGCTCAAAAGTTCTATTTAGTACCCAATTGAGAGTCTGTATGTGAAGGTTTCTACTTTGATAACCAAATACTTCAGAGGAAATAGGAAAACACACTTTCTATCTGTAACGTGTGGAAAATGTGGTGAGTTGCTACTGAGTCATGGATAAAGTGCTGCCTAATAGATTTTCAAGCTTCAGATTTGCTTCCTGCTTCCATATAATACGGTGGGTAGTAATGAGAAAACACCTAATTTCCAGACATACTCTAAACCTAATTATGAGTCAGCAAGTCTCGGAGAGAAGCACTGAATACTGTATTTTCTCGGCACTACATGAATCTTATGTCTTTTTATGTTTCATTATTACCTTTACTACAATCAAAATGTAGTGTTCATCAAGAGAGTCCCAGAGAGCCAGGCCTTGAAGAACAAATGGGGAAGACCCGCAAGACAGGGGCTCTGCAGCCTAGAAAGCTCAAAGACAGAGAGTGGGAAGTGATCTATGAAACAGTTTGCACCCCTCCAGTCCAGGGAATGTGCTGAGCTCAGATCCTGAAGATGAAAAGGATAACTTGGTGGAGAAGAAGTGGGCAGCCAGGAATCCTTCTAGAAAACTCCCTTTGGAACATCATGTGTTTTCACTAATTTGTGGGATCTAAAAATCAAAATAATTGAACCCATGGACATAGAGAGTAGAAGGATAGTTACCAGAGGCTGGGAAGGGTAGTGGGGGCTGGAGGGGAGGTGGGGATGGTTAATGGATACAAAAAAATTTAGAAAGAATGAATAAGACCTACTATGTGATAGCACAATAGGGTGACTACAGTCAATAATAACTTATTTGTACCTTTTTAAATAACTAAAAGAGTATAATTGGATTATTTGTAACATAAAGAATAAATGCCCAAGGGGATGAATACCCCATTCTCCATGATGTAATGAGTTCACACTGCATGCCAGTATCAAAATATCTCATGTACCCCATAAATATACACATACACCTACTATGTCCCCACAAAAATTAAAAATTTTTAAATTTTAAAAACAACACTCCGTTTGGAACTTAAAATTCTGGTTGGACAGTGGGATGGGGCTGAAGCTAGCCAGGGAAATTTTATTTAAAAGGCTCCTCAGATAATAACTGCATTGGGTTTTCTATGACAGCAACATGGATAATGAACTGAAATCGTATTCAGAAACAAACATAAATAACCAAATTTTAACCAGAACCCAGATAAATCAATCATTCAAATAAGCTGATTTTTTTTTTTTTTACTGGGCCGGCACTTAAGCTTTTAGTCTTCGGGGTCAAATGACAACAAAACTGCAGTGAGTAAATATCATAAATTAGAAGCAGCCCCGTGCCAGCCATGGCGGGGGGCTCCTCGCGTAGCATCACTTGCTATACCCAACTTCCCATTCTATTTGCCCAAATGTCTCAAACACACACCCTCATTTCATATTCCCCCACCCTAGGTGCAGTCCCAACATCCTGATACCTCAATTTAAGAACAAAGCCAACTCTCATTTACCAGCTAGTAACAAAACAAACAAAATAATCTGGCATAATTCACCCCTATCAAATCTGAGTTTGCCCATCCAATTGACGTGGGGGGAGATAAAAAAAGTCTTACAATTTTTATTAATTCTCCATGGTCCCTACTAACATCGACCAGCCAAATACTAATGTTTTTTCCCCAGGCCCTTCCAGTGGCCAAAATGACTGTGAGAATTAAAAAGGAATCATTATTGCCAGTGCCATCATTTCATAAAGATCTACCTAATGAGATTTCAATGACATTTGAGGAGAAAAGTGTGAAAATCTCTTTTTTTTATGGTGCGCGTGCTAGCCAGCATAACATTATGTAAAAGCATGAAGGGCTATTAAAATCACATTTTGACAGTTTTATTTGTTAACCATTTGCTACCCTTACCTGCCCCTGTAGCAGCTCCAGGGCTGCAAGGCAAAGCATCAGCTCACTGCAACTCTCTCATGGAAAACCTGAGTGTGGAGTGAAACCAGAGAGTGGCCCTGCACACAAGGGCCCACCAATCTCTATGGAGGTTACTGTGCTACTTTCCTGGTGAAAATCCAATCCGTTCAACTTGGTATTATGAAAGGATTTCAATGGAATTTTTCTAACAATGCTATGTAATAATTATTTCATTTTATTCTCTAGCAGGTATCTATTTTTGCCTGTCCAACATCCTTCTCTACATCTTCTGATAACGGAACCTCTTTCTGCAAGGAGCCTCTTCTATATGGTTTATGTAGGGCTGATGCCTCTTGCCTCCAATTACACACCCTAGTCCTGTCACCACCACCCACATAAGGTGACCTGATTCTTAAGAGCACCCCATCCCTGTTAGTCTAAGGAGACTGAGGAGCTTTGGTACCTTAAACCAATAGTCATTTGTTGGTGGGGGAGGGGGGCTGAAATCAACTGGTTGAAAAGGGAGATATCCAGTGTTTCCACTGGTAGCCTGGTCTAGCAAACCTTTTCACTGGTTTACTCAGTAAGTTCAGTGGATGGTTTGGTGCTATGCGTGCTTTTCAGTCATATATCTGCAATTCCACTTAAGGCAAAGTCATTGGCTTTGCTTCAGTTACCTTATACATGCTTAGAGCATGATGTGACCACTATCCTCAGACAGACCCAGCAGAGGGAAGCTCTCACTAGCACCTGGGGGGCACCCACTGCCATGGGTATGAGAACAAAGGCACCATGAAAACAAACCATGGCTGATGTGGGTTTTCACAACATATTATCATGCTTCTTAATTCCACATGCCCAATGTTGAAAACGTACTAATAGAGAAAGTCACAATGAATGAAAAAAGTCAACTCTTGCTCCATTATGAACACCTAATTTTATATGTTATTACTACGGTAATATCTTTGGTTGACTGCTTTTTTCACATAAGAATACATTGCGAATATTTTCTCATATAATGATATTATTTGTAAAAAATGGGAAATTTACTTTGTTTTGAGAATGATGCTTATTTTGTAAAGATTTGATTTTTGAATACTGCCAATTGCATTTCCCTGTAGGGAGATTATAACATCAAGGTAGTCAAGAGAAAATAGTTCAATAGGACCTCACCAATGTAGACGGATGGTAGAGAACGCTGGAAGTCTATGGGAGTTAAAAGAGATTTATAAGCTATTTATTTAATATAGTTTCCTAGCTACAGACAGTCTATGGACAAGGCTCTGTAGGACCTCAGTCAAGTCAGGAAACATAGTGAGCACAGCAAATTTGCTGTCCAGGTTTGCAGGCCTCATCTCACGTTACAACCTCATTGTATTTTTAAGCTGGTGTGTCTAGCGTGCTTCTAGGGTGCTTGGGAACAGTGTGTTCTCTTAGCTAAGCATTTTAAGAACGTACACTTTGTTTTACGTTTTTCTCAGCAAATACTTTTTCCATAGCTCATTGACAGGTATTTGGTATCCTTTTTAAATGACCAAAAAGTCACATTAGGGCCAAATTAAAATTTATTATCATCAGAAAGGTAGCTGGCTAGAAAGAATCTGTTCTATTGTGGAAAGTTTATGAAATCATTACATACAAGCACACGTATTTATGCTGTTCCTACAAATCTCCTTGAATTTCTATGGACAAAATGACTCCAATTTAAGTACGTGTTCTTTTTCAGATGCTCATTCAAAGTACTTAAGAGAAGTAGGGAAAGGAGTGTGATCGTCATGGGATTTAACAAAGTAGGCTTGAGAAGAGTGTTTTGTCTTTTCCTTTAAATTGGCCTATTTGGTGGGCACCCTGTTTCTAAAAGACTACGGGTACTAGCATAGCAGGATGACTCAACCACCACAAGATGCCAGCAGTGGCTGCAATTATCACTATTAAAGTATATCAAAGGTGTTAACATTTCAACGGGCTTGTGGTTGTTGGCTTAGAATAATTTATATGGCTAACTTTACTACTTCAGGAGAATGACTCCTTTGTCTTCAGACAGAATTTCTCTAGTGAAGTCCCTATTTATCGAAGGTGTATTTCTTTGGCAATACATTAAGCCAGTTTTGTTAAAATCAATGCCAGGGTATCCATCCCATCTATATATGGATACAAATGATGCAATCATTAATATTACATAGAACCATACACTACCACCATAATCCAGCCAGGAGGGCTTTATTAACCTTAATCACAGATACAGAAAGGAATGTCAGATTTTTAGTAGTAACAGACTTTGATTTACATCCCATGGCATGGCATCAGGATATACGTTTTCGCACTTCTAAAATTAAGTTATTTTGATATGTAAAAGACCTTAAATTATACCAAATATAATTTTTTCCTAATATTTCTAACATTTTCTTTCCATGATTTTCTAAGTTACTAAGAGGAAGTAAAATAGAAGTTATTTGGAATGAATTTGAGATCATTAATCACTGAACATTCAAAATAGTGGATCAACTTATAAACACCCACTTTATCTATCCATAATTCGAGGCAATCTCTTCCTTGATGTGCAATAAAATATCTGACTGTCAGCAAGTATATAGCAATAGGAAGAGGAAACCTGGAAGACCTGTATAGAGTGGTGACACCTACCTGTACTCAGTCAAGACAGAGACTCTCAGCTCTGTTTACGTGGACTTCTTTTCCAAACGCAAGAATGAGAGACATGTTTAGACATAAAATTCCTTCACCACTTCTACACATAAGCCTTGCTTCCTAGGCCTTGAAATATCTTCTGGAAGCTGGATTCATAGTAAATCTAGTCACTTAATAGAGTAAAAGAAGATCGAGCAAATTCTCTACCTAAGTAGAGAATAAACCTATGTAGATTTATTCCTAGTCACTCAAGGGTTATTTTTAATCAGTCTTTTTCAGCCTGGTTGGGGAAACCGTAGATATTACGACATATGACATATATGTAAATCAAAAATATGATACATATTTACTGTTTATTTTTAATTAGCCTTAAATGTATAATTAACACATATATAGTATATAGTCACATGCACTTCTGCATTTTTTTCTTTGTATGCTCACAGTGACCCCCTGCCCTTTCCAGCTGCCATGTGCAGTGCTCCTGCAACTAGGAGGCATACCCTTCCCACCTCACTAATGTCATGCTCGGTCATATGACCCACTTTGGCCAATTAAATGTGAACAGACATAACCTGTACTAGTTGCAGAAAAACACCTCGAGAGCCATCCCCTAACCCAATCAGCTTTCCTGCTCCTTTCCCTTTCCCATGAGGCTAAGGGATATTCCTTCAGCCTCGGTGTCGGAATGACGACACTGGGGACACAGACACAGCAGACCAGCTGCTGACACGTAATATAAGCAATAAATACATTTGTTTTATGCCACTACAACGTGAGGGGCAATTTGTTCAAGTGGCATAATCTAGCATAAGCTAATATAACACAGTTGCCAGCTGTTCATTCTATAGATGAGGCATATGGAAGGCACTATGGACCTTTATCTCAACCTGAAACTGTTGTTGGATGTCTGTTATCGTGGTGTAGAGATGAACACAGTCTCAGTAATCATTTCTGCACCGAATTCTGCTTCTCTGCCTACAGTGCATGATCTACGTGAATTCCAAAAAATGTCATAAACAATCCTCACATGCATCCACGTGTGTGAATGTGTGCTCATATACACATTTGCACCACAGAAAATCAAAAGTTCAGTTGCAAGTGAATGAGGAAACTCATCAGAAATATATTTTCCATGCCTGTATTCCCCACAGTATTTAAAAAGAAAAAAACGTTTACAATCCCCAAACCCCAGTCAATCTCAGAGAAAAAGAAAGCAGAAAATAGATGCTCTCCCAGCCAAATAGTTTCTGACCAGATTGTTTGGAGTCAAGTTTTCCATGAAGCAGAGTAGTTCTTTATTCTCCTCTTTCATTTGGTACAGATTGTTCCAATCAGGCGCTTGTGGTATTTCTCAGGGAGGCTGCATGCATACATCCCCAGCTTTTTGAAGTTGTGGAGCCACTGCCTACCACTAAATCCCAAGAGATTCTTCAAGATGGAGTCAGTTAAGCAACTGAAATGCAAGGCAGGGAACACAGAGTTGGCCAGACAATTAGAGAGAGCGTCATAATTTGCAAGCATTGGCCAAAACACCTCCATGTTGACCCACCAAGCCAGCAGAGTCTTCAGTAATCCTTCTTGGGACAAGTGCATGAGATTCTGCAGATTGTCTCTCTCTCTAATTCGGTTTCTCCAGCTTCTGTGAACAAGAGTCCAGGTTGCCGTCTTGATATTGGCTCTCAGAGCAGAGCTCCAACTTCCCCAAAGTTGGCCAAATGACCAGTATCAGAAGGACCTGAGGGTACTCACGCTATGTCGTGCAGATGATTTCTTGTGTGGGGAAGAGCAATTGCTCTGGACAAATCCCACTACCACTAGGAAGTCAGATTTCTTAGCTTTTGACAGGCACTCTTCCATCCTACAGTGCTTTAAGATTTTTCTTTTTTAAATGTTAAAAAAATGCATGTTTTTAGGGATGCAAACTCCACCTGTATCTGTTTTCAGACATTTCTGAATGTCTATGCTTGTAAGAGGTTATCTGCTGTTCGATTTGCTCAACTCTTTTTTAGCTCTCGGTACTCCAATTACCCAAGAAGATTTCACGATACCAGGGAAAAACTTGCCATGTAGGCGAAAGAAGGAGCACAGATTCTGTTAGGATAAAGTCGCTCCAAGACTCCTGCAGGCCCTTTTCAATTCCTTTGCTCCTTTTGGGGTTGACATGGCAAGATAGATACAGCTTGGCCAAAGCTTCTGACTCTCTTTGCAAGGCTTTCGGCATGTAACTTCTCAGCAACTGTCATATCTAGATCAATCAAAACTAGTTTTTGCTTAATTTAATTCCAGGAAAAGATTTCCACAGCTCAAGTATAATCCTATTATCTGAGTATACACAAAAACTTGATATTATATGTATTTTCTTAAAAAATTCCTTGGCACTGGCTCAGAGTGTAAATAAAATATTTACTGGGATTTTTCAACGTGTCTTTGCCAGTTTCCTGGAACCCTTTCTACTTGTCTGCTGAACGTAGGCAACGGCATTGGCGGTGTGAATGATTTTCTAAACATGCATCACTCATTCCAGGAATAAGGATTACATTCAAGACATGAAATTGTTACTAGGCTTACAGCTATCAATTGATTCATTTTTCCCTATGCTCTTCAAGGCCAAAGATACTGCTGAGCTTAAAAGTTTACTCTCTAAGGGATTTTTATTTGCAGTTCATTAATAGATACTGACAGCATATATTCCTTATAGAAGGAAATTTAAAATGAGTTCAGGTATTTGAAATAGCTTTACTTGATTTGGGATGGAAGAGATGAAGCTCTTCACGGAAGACTTAAGAAACTTAATTCCTATGCTGCAACTCCCTTTTTTCATCAGGCACAGTGAGGCATCAATGCCTTGTATCATGCTACAATCTAAACATGCGGCATACTGAGATTAAAGTTAACTGAGGCATCCCATAAACATGCCACAAACGTAATCCAAAAAGTTAAAAGAGTTACATCAACTATAAAAATGTTTTAAAAGTTTAATATAAGTTTAAAAATTCCAGAATATTTAAAATTGTGTAGCAGATAACTTCAAATTTTAAAGAACTCTTTGGGCCTTCATAATTATCATCACAAAATCTTGAGGATCTTCATAGTTTGATGTTTTAACAAAGTTGGAAACAGCAGAAGTGCATGCTGTGTAAAGATACATCTATTTCTAAACGGAGGTCCAGGTGGCTACCTTGTCTAATATGAATAGAATTTAATTTCCTGGCTAGCTTTGGGGAATATGACAACTTTTGCTAATAAAGTCAGTATGACGGTCTTGGCTCATCTGCCTGCCAAATACTCACTGAATTCAGGTATAAAAAAGATCATTTTCCATAAGAACAGATTTGAATAAGAGATAAAAGCGGCTTAAAATTCCTACTTAAGTGAAATCTGATTGTAAGAGTAGCAAAATCTAAACCTAAGATTTGAAAAACTTACACACACCCACTCAAATCAAGGCTAACGTACTGATAGAAGGAAAAAACGCAAACCAAATCAGCCATTTAAAAATGCTACCAATCCTTTCATGACTAAAGTACCAGCAAATGGGTTCCATTGTAAGGTTTTGGTGATGCTAGTTACACAATTCTGGCATACTGCAAGGCTGGCAAATCCGTCAAAGTCAACTCAAGGACCAGCTGAGCTAGGGATATCACTGCATTTTAGCAGCATTCATGTCAAACCATATGTTAAGCAAGAAGGCTGTCAAATGAAGGTACTATGCTTATTATTTGAAAATCAAATAAATGATTTCAATTTTCTGTTACTAAGCAAAAATAGAAGCAAAAAGAAAACAAAAGTAATGGAGGAAGGGAGGAAGGAGGAAGAAAGGGGGGGAGGGAGGAAGGGAGGAAGGAAGAAAGGAAAAAAGGAAGGAAGGAAGAAAGGAAGGAAGGAACGAAGGAAGGCAGGAAAATATTGCTATAATTCTACCACCTAGAGATTGATCAATATTTTGTTGGAACATCTCTTGTTCTTTTATTATGAAGATGTGTTCATGTATCTAGGCTAAGTATACTATCTATTTTACATAATCTTTAAATAAAATTGGAATCTGCTTTTGCACTCGACAATGCATTCTGAACATCTTTTTATGTCAACAGATGTCCTTCTCAAACATTCTAGGTGGCTTGAATAACATTTCTACTGACATTACTTTAAAAAGCATCTTCTTTTATCAGTTCAGGCTTCCATAATCATGGGTTAAAAATAATAAATCTAGTTCTCTGGAGGCTTTTTCATTCTAAATAAAGAATTTCGCCAGAACGTGCATCCTGGTGAACGTATTTCAGGGACTACTTCTGGGTTGACATTTCTCATGTTATTTCACATTCTGGATTAAGACACATCTCATATGGTTTTGATTTATATTCTCAGCAGACTTCAAAAAGGAAATTCCAAATGGAAGTTTATTCATGTACCAGAACTATGTTTAAATGATGCTACAGGGATATCTTAAACTAACAGGAGCCAGGAAATTCAAAACTAAGGTCCTGGACAGTATTCCCACCTCTTCCTTCTTGAATGTCTTAGGTCTCTGCAAAGTGGAGATTTTATGTAACAGCTGTTTCACTTGTCTTTGACATTCTGCATATGTATTTAGACAATTTCAAAGATACATTTTACTTTACGTAACAACTTGGTATTTCCTGGTTGCCGAAGTTTCAAGGTTGTACTCAAAACAACAAAACAAACTAGAGCAAATAAAGAAAATCTCCACATCTCATTTTAATGACGAAATGAATATCTGGAGTCTATGTGACTCCCAAAATTCTTCAAATAATCAAAAGCAAAACATGATCCAAATTTGTAAAACTAGCAAATTTACCAAAAGAGCAACTCTTTAAGACAAGACTATTTTTGTACAGGGTTCATATTATTGCTTTAAAGAGAGTTTACAATGAAGATACATTCTAATTTCATTTTGTTCTTAACCACTGGCATATCTATTTCTGGAATAAAGCTCAAGTTTCTACTCTGATTGAATATATATACTTAGTTTTACAGATTAACTTTTTGAAAAGAACCTGTCAATGTTTTTGGAAAATACTCCTTTATTTGAGGGTATAATTGAACTAAATGGGCACAAGAGGGGTAAATATGGCATCAGGCAGTTAGAAGTGAGTGCAAAATTCTGGATTCACCTCTCATGACCTGTGTGACCCTGGCCTGGGTAGGTTAATTCTAGCATGCCTCAGTTTCTTCATCTGTAGAATGGGAATAAACGAGAGTACCTACCTACCTCAGAGGGTTACTGTCAAGATTAAATGATTGCATTTCTGTAAAGTAGCTGGAGACAGTATTTGCTACTATTACTAGGGCAGAGGTGCTTATGTGACTTTCCCATATTAGAAAATAGTGGTTCTGATGGATGGTCTCCGATTCTCTTTTCTCGGCTCTCTTCCTTTGGCATTCAGAAGTGGAAGGCATTTGTCTTTACTTATTTATTCAACAGACACCTGCTGGGTGCCCCTGTTGTGAAAGGCTGCTGGTAGGTGCTGCAGGTGAATGCAAGGCTGTGGGCAGTGGGTCCTACCCTGTAGGTCTTTAAGCCAAGCAGGGATAGACAAAGACCCATCCAGGCACTACTACAACCAAAGAAAGCAAAAGCCCAGCAGAACAGGACATTATCCTCTGGGTCTCAGAGCAGGAGGGGGCATTTGGGATAAGGTGACCAGGACAAGTCTTGCAGTTGAGGTGAGATTCAGAAGAAGGCAGAAGAAGGTTAGCCACACATTTCTGCCATAAACAACCCGTATTCTCCCCCCAGCTGAATGTGGAGCTGAGATTCATGTAACTCACAGCCTTCTTGGAAGTAGATTCTCATGATCCTCCCTCTGTGCCTGCAGGAGGGCCCTGGGGTCACATGCCACCCATCAACCTGCCCGGAGATTCTTCCCATGACAGGTATCTAACATGCAATTCATTTTCTGCAATCCACAGAATATTTCATGATACTCTTTCTGTTACATAAAGCTGTATCTCAGGAAGCCATGCTTCACACAATGCAGTGGTCTTTAACAACAATGAGAGTCATAAATGAGATGTGTCACTTTGGATATGTGACATTTGGACACATTCAGAAATATTACACCTTAGGATAATGGCAGTAAGAGCCTTCTCCTAAGAGGCTGTTACTTTTAGGATATAAACACCAGGCTGGGGAAGACAGTCTTGCGATTATGGTTCACCATGTGCTTACCAGTTAATAAGTAAAATATTAGCAATCACATGCCTGATACGTGGGGATCTCAAGGGCAAAGATGTGTTAAAACATAACCAAACACGCCAGGACCTTGGGAAAGAAATCTGTATCAGACATGTGGGCTTCATTAAGGGAAATGCCTTCAGAAGATTATTTTTCCATGTTATGAGAAAAAATCTGAACAAGTAAGTAAATTGTGAGCAAGGGATATGGGCTTCCTGTGGACTAATGACTGTGAGAAGTTGTGGGTTAATGTGGAGTCCAAGGTCATTGATTTCAAGAGGTCGTGAATCTCCCAGGTCGGCTTCCTAAGGTCATTCTCACTATGAAAAACATGCTAGGTGTATATTCAGGGATCTGCTTTGTGAGGAGGTGACAGGGAAAGTAATTCAAATATCTTTCAAATACTTAAACACATTTACATTTAAAAACAAAGAAAGTGTTGCTCTTATGCATATAATGATTATAATTAATGTTCCATGACTGCTTGAATTATCCCTGGTGCCAAATGGAAAATTTAGAAAGCGGTCCTTGAACCTTTTGTTTCTCCAAAATAAGAAACAAGTAAATGTCAACACATAATTTTTTAAAAAATTGAGATGAAGTCTATCTTGCTCAATTTAATGCATAAACTGAGAGCTCTTTACCTGGGGTTTTTAGACATAATTGAGAGGCCTAGGAAACCTTTTGTATGCAAACATTGTTGTGTGTTTTTTGTTTTTCCTGAGGTTACATAGCTTTCATCAAATTTGTGTATTTATTCTGCCTCTAAGGTGTTCTCCTTTAGCCCAAGAAGAAGATAACACTATGCCCCTTGGAGGCCTAAACAGTATCAGCTTTGTCCTGCTCTGTTCCCTGTGGGCTATCAATTTTTGACTTTGAAATTTGGAGACATAAATATTTTATCTGTCTTTCCACACACACACACACACACACACACACACACACACACACGTATATTCATGCACATACATTCTGTAAATATGTCCTAGGTAAAACTGCAAACATCCTTAAATAAATATGTGGATTTTGTATCTTTTTAAATTTTGACATTGCAGGTACACATTACCAGATTGGAAACCAGATTGCATCTTTCCATCTCATGTTCTTAGCCTCGAGTCTTGCAAATGGCTATCATTTAGTATGTTGACTGAATGCATGAATGACTATAAGAGGAAAACATTTATAGATCTGAAGGCCAATAAACACCCAAAACATCTCTCAGATATTCAGGTTCCTCCAAACTCACAAGGATGTTGTACATATGGGAAAATGTATTGTGAAAGTCCTTGCAGACTGTAAGCCCCATATAAAAATAAGGTAACATTATTCTTCTAGTTCTGATTCTGCCTCTGAGGGACACGGCTATTCGTCAGCAGCAGTGTCTGGGTATCTCGATACTGCTACTGTTTTCTGAAGGGTGGGGCATTTGACATTGTCCTGGCACTGACTGGGATTGTTGCTTCTGCTGGCTCCAATCTCTCCCTTTCTCTCTGGATGGAATCCTTAGGAGTTCCAAGTGCATGGAGTAATGGGAGATTTGGTCTTGGAAGAAAAGTAGTGAGAACAGATTTCCCTGTTTTCCCACAAAAGAATCGGTCTCCCTTTTTAAGATCATCTTAACCTGACTGAGGCATAGTCATATCTGAGAATAATCAATCGTAATCATAGAAAAAGAATATCCCAGGACTTTCAAATATTTTGATCACAATCTTTAGTCAGAAATAAGCTTCATATAGTTGTGAACATGCACACACCCACACATGTACGCACATCATACATCCATAGACTGAAACAAAGTTTCACAAAACAATAGTTGCACTTCATGTATGCAAGGAGATCTGGCATTTTTCTGTTCTATGCTTTCCCATTCAGAATTACTAGTCATATCCACTGACTTCATCACCCGTCAGTTTAAAAATACTGTCTAGATAACACTCAGTTACATGAGATGCATCTGGTAAAATATATTAACGTAAAAATGGAACACAGCTCTACGAGTCTGACACTTGAGGGTCTTCTTAGATTCATCCTCTCTCTTCCAGTCCCCCCATATTCTCGTCACACAACCCCAGGACCTGCTGAATTTGACTCAAATATATTTCTTAAACTCCTACCTTCCTCCCCACCTCTGTCTCCTGGCCTTGGTTTACCAGAAGTGTCCAATCTTTTGGCTTCCCTGGACCACAATGGAACAAGAATTGTCTTGGGCCACACATAAAATACACTAACACTAATCATAGCTGACAAGCTAAAAAAAAAAAAAAAAAAAAAAAAATTTACAAAAGAAATCTGAAAATGTTTTAAGAAAATTTACAAATTTGTATTGGGCCGCATTCAAAGCCATCCTGGGCCACAAGCGGCCTGGGGCTGTGGGCTGGATGAGCTTACACAAAGAAAATAAACAGATACTTCCAATGGATTTATTTATTTCCTCCTATATGTAGTTGGAATATAACATGCCCATACTTCTTTCAATGCAACAAAGCCTTCCTTCAAATTTGAGGAAAGTCTATGCTCCAAGAAAATGCACTGTCCTGTAGCTTCTAAACACTCTTGGCCATGCTGCCTTGTTGAAGAGGCTCAGGTATAAATTTAAAAGAGAAATCTCATTTTCAGAGAGATGATCTATTGATTTTCAACAACAGCCTCCATGCATGCCGGAAAATGTGGGGTTCAGGTAAATTCTGACTCCACTCTAGACATTTATGATGCTTGGTTTAGACCCTCATTTTGTCTAAACCAGGACTTTTGCAACAGAACCCAATAGCTCCCCTTGCTTCAGTTCTTGCCTTCCTTGAATCTCTAATGTGAAACTATGTTCATTCTCCTTCAAACTCCTTCATGTCTCCCTGTCACCTGCAGAATAAAATGCCAGCCCATCACCACGGCCCACAGTGCCTTCCGGCCTGGCCTCTGTGTGCTTCTGGAGCTCATGAGAAGTCATGTGAAGCTGCCTGGAGATCCCCAGTCCCAGGCTGCTGTTGCATATCCCAGACTTGTGCTTACACTGTTTCCTCTCCATCTGTCACATTCCTCTCCCTTTTTACCTCCTGACTGGCTCACATTTATCTCTATCAAGATTTAGCGAAGACATCATCTCATGTATCCCGGGTTAGCTTGGCTCTTCTCTGGACTTTCACACATTCATTATGGTCCTTAGATTATACTGAAATGTTCTTGTTACACATCTCTCTCCCCCATTAGACCACAGCTCTTCGAGGGCAGAGGTTGCCTTTTTTTTTTTTTTTATACTTTAAGTTCTAGGGTACATATGCACAACGTGCAGGTTTGTTACATATGTACATATGTGCCATGTTGGTGTGCTGCACCCATTTACTCGTCATTTACATTAGGTTGCCTTATTTACTCTTTGTATCACTGGTGCCGAGCAGAGTGCTGGGGGCTCAGCATGTGCTCAAGACATGCTGAATTAAGGAGAAGCTGAGAGTGACTTTCTTGCTCTGCATAAATCTCAAGGCAGAGTGGACTGTAGAATGTTGATTTATTCCCTGCAAAGGACTTGCACGTTGCTGCTGGTCAAAGATCTTTTGCAAAGGAAACTTCTGCCCCCTGAAAAAGCTCTCCTGCTTTTTTCTCTCCTGGTCTGATGTAAAGAGGCCAAAGGGCATATGCCAGGCTTTCATAGCTTTCTGTTCCACTCTATTTGAGAAGCCTGATGCTACTGTTGCTGGGGCTGTGGTTGGACTGAGTGCCAGACCCCAGCCTTAATCAATAACAAGAAATCTCATGAAGCTTGGAGGTCTTCCAAATGTGGGTTTGGAATAGTGCTGGGAAGTCAGATTTCGTGAGGGGAGTCATCTCCAATTTGGAGGAACTTGGGAGAAGGAGGGCAGTTCCGGTGATGAGCAAAGGATTAGGTTACCTTATGAGCAGGAATGAGGCCTGATCCAGTCAGGACCACGCAAAATCTCCCTGAATATGCCCTGGAGGAAACCCAGTTCCCCCAGGCTACCCCATTCACACCTCCAAGGGAATCATCCAGCCAGTCCAAGATGGCATTCCTGGGGAACAGGAGATGTGGGGGTGCTTTTAATTACAGTTCAGTAATGCCTCCCTTCCCATGAAATGTAACCACATTCAGCTATGATTATTCTGGTTCTCAGGAGCAGAGGAAATATGTGTGATGTAACGGGATGAGTTTTGGGGGTCACTGAACTAGTCAGGCCTGCCTATAAGGCCTTTCTCTCTACTTTTAACTTCTCCTTCCTGAAGGTGTAGCCTGTTGGACACCTCCTCCAACAAATCTTTCCTTTGATACTTATAGCCACCTCCACTCTATGACCTCTGGCCATCTTGAATTCTTACTTGTCCTGTTAGATATAACGGTGACTGCTGTCTCTTTTAGAGTTACAGCGTGAGCTCAGTGAATTTGAAAACAGCAGGGACAGGTCTGTGGTGGTTGGGGTTGCTGTGGCTGTTGTTAAGAAGGAAGATACAAACAAGTTTGTATATGGCCATGGCTGCTGCTGCTGCTGATGGTTGATGGCCATTGTTGATTTTCAGAGAAAGAAAACTAGGCAGACCTAGGTGAAAGATATAGATGTCCCTAGTGGATAAAGTAAAGGTGGGAACAGATAAGGGGAAAGAGACAGTAAGTTGGAATTTTAAAAAATCTTTCAGAGAGGAAGGTGGCCATGGGGAGCTGGCGGAGTGTGAGTTTACTCTATGCATCCCTGAGCAAGTTTCATTGCATCTCAAAGCCTCAGTTTCTTCACTGCAAAATGTGCGCATTATATATACTCTTCAGAGTCATTGTAAGGATGTGAGAAACTCCAGAACAAGGAAGAGCATTTAGTTTACTGCTGCAATCCTGGTCTCTGTCACAGGGATTTGAAGTTGATGTTATGTTCACATGTGTTAAACAAAATGAATTATGTAATTTGACACAGAGCAGGCACTTAAAAATTGGAGCTATTATTATTAACCGAAATGAATACTTTTTCACAATTTCCACTGATGAACCCAAATGGCAGAAGAAAATAAACAGATACTTCCAATGGATTTATTTATTTCCTCCTATATGTAGTTGGAATATAACATGCCCATACTTCTTTCAATACAACAAAGCTTTCCTTCAAATTTGAGGAAAATCTATGCTCCAAGAAAATGCACTGTCCTGTAGCTTCTAAACACTCTTGGCCACGCTGCCTTGTTGAAGAGGCTCAGGTATAAATTTAAAAGAGAAATCTCATTTTCGGAGAGATGATCTATTGATTTTCAACAACAGCCTCCATGCATGTCAGAAAATGTGGGGTTCAGGTAAATTCTTACTCCACTCTAGACATTTATGGTGAACCCAGGTATCAGCCCTTAAAGAACTGAGACACACACATACAGGCCACCAGTGGCTGATGTTGGCTAAGCTTAAGATCACAGGATGAAGGAAGAATCTCCGCTCAGCAACAGAAAGTGCTTGAAAATAAAGACTTTCTTGACTATATTTCCATAAAATAGCAGGACATCTTTTGTTCTGAAGGCAATTTATGCATTTTTTAGGAGTGCTACCAACATCATGCAAAGATAACTTCAGAGACAAAACCCAAGTCTGATCACTCTCTCCTTTGCTTAGAATTCTGCATGGCTCTCAAATCTCTCCAAAGAAAAATCCAAATTTCCAAGGACACTATGAAATTCTTGAGCTCAGTACGGGTCCCTGACATATACTTCTGTGTCTCAACTGCCCACATCCCTGATAGTAGTTGGCAATGGAGCTAAACAACTCCTAAAACCAACCTTCCAACCGACTTAGTTTCCTAAAACCGACCTTCCAACTCCCATCCTCTGTTCCCTATAGGCATTTTTCCCTCTGTCTAGAATGACATTCTTCTGCTTTACGTGACTAGCCAATTCTTTTCCTTTCTGCCTCTCTGATTCCCAGCTCTAGTTCTATCTTCTCCGCCGTGTCCTTCTAGACAACCTGACCACTGCCACTGAGGCCATGCAAGGCTAAGTAAAAAGTTCACCAAGGTCAATCCTTTGTACTCCACATGCCCTTCTGATCCAGCACTTACCCTGGCGCTGGAATTTCTGGTTCACTCTGCCTTTCTGTTTCCCACCACAGACAGTGTCTTTGCATTCTCCTCACCAGCACAGCACCGAGCACCACAAAGGGGCTTGGTTAACGTTTGCATGGAGAACTGAGGAGGGTTCCAGCATAGAGGTTCAAAGAAATGAGAGCAAGCAGCAGATGCTAGTCCTCTCTCACGTTTCCGGTTGCTAACACTGGAGAGGAACCTCACTGCTCCCCAGTGACCTGCGAGGCCTCAGCTGAGATTCCAAGCCTCCACACTTCCTCTCCTCGTTGTTTTCATTCCCATTAAAAAGGAACACCAAGGATTTGTATCACAGTCTCAAAATAAAGTCCGAGAGAAAAGGATTCTGTTTGGAACAGAAAGAACCACACACTTTCTAATGAATCAAACCCCTAAAGAAGACTAAAATGTAAGGTGGGGTATGTTCCACTCATTCACATTCTCAACAGAGTCTTTTAGTAGTGAACAGAACTCCCCTCTTATAAAGAAACAGTGCGATTTATATCATAATTCCAGTGGTGAATCTTTTGCTTGAAATTTCCCAATCTTTTCTTACATGCCCTTTAAGACCATAAATACAGTTTTAAAACATTCCACAGTTGACTAAAAGTAGCAAAGATGATGATTCCAAGAGACTCCCTTTTCCTTGGTACAAAAATGACCCTCATTGTATAATGCAGGTACTAAGGTTCGTGACCTCTTTTCAGCTTTATGGTACTTCTTTTCTCTGTGGAGTGTAGTTTTTATTTACATCTTAAAGAGTATATCATTAATTATCCACTTCATTATCTCACTTATGTCCTAACACAATAATGAAATCAGCAAATTTAGAGTATTTGAGATTAATAGTCTCAAAACAGCAAAAAAAAAAAAAAAAAAAAACCTTAAGTTTACTAAATTCTAGGTTTTTACATTCTCTTTGGTATAATGGCTTCTATTAGCACAATCTAGACACCACCAAACTACTCACTAAATCTGCCAGAAAGTCCCTCGTTCCTAGGCATGCCAAGAAAATAGGTGGGAAGTAGTTCATAGCAACGTTCTTAAATGCTTGTGTAGGAGAGTGGAGGAGTATCACTAATGCTGATGTCATTGTCATCTCTGAAATTCCAGCCCTGATCACTCTCCCATCTGGGCTACTTTTCTAATCTGGAATTCTCTCTCCCTTCCTTCTCTCACTACCCACACACCTGACCCCCAGGGAATCATTGAGTCACTTCCTGTCCTCTAACCTTGTGGCTTGACTTCCGTTTCTGTTTAAGAGCCTTGACCTGGGGGATGTGAAGAGAATGACAGAGGGAGAGGGCTGCCCGGAAGGCAGGGAAAGAGAAGGAAGGGTCCCTCTCTATTGGGGTCAGACAAGGAGTTGCTGAGAACTGCCCACTTCTGATTTTTTGGAGATAATCATTGCTGTCATAGTCATGATCTGAGCTGTGCATTAGTTAATACTTGATTTACCTCCAGAATCTGCTTATGGACTTTCTACTGCTTATTTGCAACTTCAGAAAGAGTGGAGAGTGAAAGAAATAAAAAGCAAATTCATCAATCTTACATTTATGAAAAGTCTGATTGGGCAAACCTGACACCTGTTCAAAAGGAAGGGCTTGGATGGGCGTGCATTTTACTGAGACTTCTATCTTTATTGGTCACTAACCATTCATTAATTAAATGTAGTGCATGAGTCTTAGCTTTCCAGGTCACTTTTTAATAAAAGGATATTTTTACTATGGTAAAAAAAATTGAATGAAGCATCTTTTTTAAAAAAATTATTTATTTATTTATTTATTTTGTTTGTTTGTGAGACAGAGTCTTGATTTGTCACCCGGGCTGGAGTGCAGTGGCATGATCTCAGCTCACTGTAACCTCCACCTCCCAGGTTCAAGTGATTCTTGTGCCTCAGCCTCTCAAGTCGCTGGGATTACAGGCATGTGCCACCACACCCGGCTAATTTTTGTATTTTTTAGTAGAGATGGGGTGTCACTATGTTGGCCAGCCTGGTCTCAAACTCCTGACCTCAAGTGATCTGCCCACCTCGGCCCTCCCAAAGTGCTGGGATTACAGACATGAGCCACCGCGCCCAACCTAAACGAAGCATCTTTAAATAATGTTGTGGCAAAACCCAGCTGACTATGGGATAGACTTTTGAGTGGACTCTGATTCTAGCTTTCCTGGTTGTTGGGCCACGGGAAAGAGCACTGGCCAAAGGCAGGTGGGTGAATCTGCCATGTGACCTGCCACCAGCTCTCCTTCTCTAGCCACAGCAGATGTTCCAGTGCTCAGGTGACCTAGAAGGTTCATGTGGAGGTGACGGAACTTCAGTAGACCTAGAAGTGAAGCAGTACTTCTGCCCCCAGTGTGAGTAGGAAACAAACTTTTAGTTGGTTACCATGATAAACACTTTAGGGACAGGAACTTCAGCCTGCTTTAACCCCCAATGGCCACATATGCCTGGAAAAGAGTAGGTGTATGGCCAATATTTATGGGAATAGTGAATATTGAATGAGTCATACAAAAAAAGAAATGAACACAGAGAGTTAATTCTGAGAAAAATTTCTGATGATGATCTGCTGCTACACATACACACCCACCCACACACACATACTCAACTTCACTCTAAATATCACTCGCAAACTCTTTTGTCCTTTATGTCCATTTTTGTTTTCATGGAAACCATCCAACTTTCAATACCACACTAAGATAGTGAAACAGCTTCTTTTGAAAAGGATTCAATTTTCTCACCGAAATAACGATTTCAATTGACTGAATAGGTTTGTTTCACTGCTCATCACTTTTAGAAAAGCAAACGCATTTAAAAAGCAGTTTGGGGTGATCTAGACTTTAATGGCAGATCCTCTGAGCAGGTACTGGCTGGGTGGGGACAATTTTCTGGCTCTGTGCTTTCTTCATCAAGAATCTGTCAGATTAGTTGATGAAAATGACAAATGAAAAGACACTTTGCCTTAATAACAAAACCCACGGAATCCTTAGAATTTTGTAACTATTTTTTGGCTAACTTTGCTTTCTAGGCTTAAGCTGTGAAGTGACATTCGGTGTTTCCTTTTTAAACTAATTGTTATTGTTTATTAGGGCAGACACTTAGTTGTCTGTCAGGTATAAGTCAATGACTCTCATGCCTTGTATTTATGCTTTTCCTTTGTCATTTAGAAATGTTTTATTTTATTTCTTTTAATTGCTTAAAAGTAATATCGGCCGGGCGCGGTGGCTCAAGCCTGTAATCCCAGCACTTTGGGAGGCCGAGACGGGCAGATCACGAGGTCAGGAGATCAAGACCATCCTGGCTAACATGGTGAAACCCCGTCTCTACTAAAAATACAAAAAACTAGCCGGGCGAGGTGGCAGGCGCCTGTAGTCCCAGCTACTCGGGAGGCTGAGGCAGGAGAATGGCGTGAACCCGGGAGGCGGAGCTTGCAGTGAGCCGAGATTGCGCCACTGCACTCCAGTCTGGGCGACAGAGCGAGACTCCGCCTCAAAAAAAAAAAAAAAAAAAAGTAATATCATGAATAGCTTGATGCTTCATATAAAGCCATAAGGAAGAACTACAAAGATTTTTTTTTTTTATTACTTTAGTATTTTTTGAGAGGTGATAGAAAGCATGTTTATAATTTGGTTGGAATCTCCAAAGCGGCTGTATCTTTTAAAACTAGTATTTAATGGCTAGATATAACCAACTTCCAGTTATAAGAAAAAAGGAAAGGAGGAAGTGAGAATGGCAGGAAGGAAGTCAGGAAAAAAGCAGGAGGGCAGGAAGAGAGAAGAGGAGGAAGGAGGGAAAGCAGGAGGAAAGGGAAGGGACTCTATGCTATGTCGTCCTTTCAAAGTTCCTAAACAAATCCAGTCCTTCTGATGGCACTTTCATAGTCCAGCAGGAGTACTTCTGGACACTTTTAGCTGGTCATCTTGCTGCTGTATATGAACCTCCCTCCCACAAAGAGGGAACCTGTTTGTGTGCCCTTCCTGTTCTATATGGGTGCCCTTGTTGTGGGACAGGGCCCGGTTCACAGCTATTTCTCTAATCAGAAACTTCCACACCTTTCTCAAGTTCATCTAAGTACAGTTTCCTGCTTGGCTCAGTTACTCTCCCATGTACAAAATGGTCCTCTATACCCTGCCCTCCCTGTGTTCGTCCTCGCCTGGGTGATCCCAGTTTCTAGCAGGAGTTCAGCAGAAGTCACTGACTGAAATGTACCACCTGAAAGAGCATCTTACTTTCAACTGCAGCCCACCCTAAGCCATTTTATATACTATTGTAAAAATGATGATCCCAAACTTAACTCTAGATTTATGTGATTTTAAAATTTAGCTTCCTGATCCCCTTTGGGACAAAACAAGCTTCTCATTACACTAGATACCCTAAAATCACTCAGGAAGTTCACATTAATTGATGACTAAATATTTGGCTAAAGGTCTATCATGGCTAGTGAATACCAATTTGGGCTTTATTTTATCCTAAATCTGGTTTAGTTAAAAATATTTTAAGGACAGGCTGGGTGTGATGGCTTATGCCTGTAATCCCAGCACTTTGGAAGGCCAATGAGACAGGGGTCACTGGAGTCCAGAAGTTCAAGACCAGCCTGGGCAACACAATGAAACTCTGTCTCTACCAAAAAAAAAATAAAAAAAATGAAAAAAATTTAGCCCGGATGTGGCTTTCGTTACTCGGGAGGCTGAAGTGGGAGGATTGTTTGAGCCTGGGAGGTAGAAGATGCAGTAAGCTATGATCCCATCACTGTACTCCAGCCAGGGTCACAGAGCAAGACCCTGTCTCAATATAAATAATAAAATATATATATATATATAATATATATATATATTATATATATATATATATATATATATTTTTTTTTTTTTTTTTGAGACGGAGTCTTGTTCTGTCGCCCGGGCTGGAGTGCAGTGGCCGGATCTCAGCTCACTGCAAGCTCCGCCTCCCGGGTTTCACGCCATTCTCCTGCCTCAGCCTCCCGAGTAGCTGGGACTACAGGTGGTCTCTGACACAGCTAGCTAAACATCCAAGACCACAGCCTCAGCAATGTCTTTGTCCCTGACATCAGCCTCAATGGATTATTCATTTTCAATTTTATTCTTAAATGTAATGTGGTGATTTCTCCCTGTTTTGTAATCCAATTCTAATAAAAATGAGAAGGCAGGCAGGATTCTGATACTGGGAGATAAATAAAGCTGCATTTTGCAAGGCAGTCAGTTATTGTAAGACAGTTATTACAATGGCTGGAGAAATGGCTTCAGACTGCAGCCAGCCTCAAATCAGCCGGGCAGTCTGGCCCTTGGTGCACATGGCCTTGGATGGCTTTCTCTCAAATCAGGTTACAGGGGTCTGTGAGCTGGAGTCTGTTTTTCGACAGTTCCCACAGCACTTGACCCGGTGTTAGGCACACAGCAGCATGGTAAAACTTGTTGGCAACTCATGAAATAGTTACTACTGAAAAGACAAAAAAAAAAAAAAAATTTCTAGAGCTTTTTGCATTTTGTAGTTTGGAGATAAACATTGGCTCTAATTGCAGCACTTACTAAACAGGAATATGCAACTTAGAAGCTAAAACAGTACATCGACAATTTTCCTTCTCTTATTCCTTAATTAGTTAATCACAATCATCCACAGTTGTTATTGGAATTTGTTGCATTTGTGGAATTTGTGAGAATGTTGCAGGGTTTTAAATGCATATTCAGGAGTATTTGCCCTGATATAAGTTGTATGAGGGAAGTTTATAGGACCCATAAAAGCCATTCAATCCTTTTTCTCATTCTTATATGCATATGCCATTCAAATATTCTGCTTAAAGGTATCTGCATTGTTATTGTTGATATCAGGTGTCAGGCGTGATGCTAAATGCTTTATGTGCAACGGCTCACTTGATCCTCACAAGAGCTTTTAAAAAGGTATTACCATTCCCAGCGGGGCGCAGTGGCTCATGCCTGTAATCTCAGCACTTTGGGAGGCTAAGGTGGGCGGATCACCTGAGGTCAGGAGTTTAAGACCAGCCTGACTAAAATGGAGAAACCCCGTCTCTACTAAAACTACAAAATCAGCTGGGTGTGGTGGCGCATGCCTGTCATCCCAGCTGTTTGGGAGGCTGAGGCAGGACAATCACTTGAACCCAGGAGGCGGAGGTTGCAGTGAGCCAAGATTGTACCATCGCACTCCAGCCTGGGGGACAAGAGTGAAACTCTGTCTCAACAACAACAACAACAAAAAAAAAAAAAAAAAAAAAAGGTTTTACCATTCCTATCTTATGGAGGAAGAAACTAGGATCAGGGAGGTTCAATGAGGTGCCCAAGGTCACGGATGGGATGCTGTAACTCAAATCACGCCTTTTGTTCCAATTCTAGCCCTCATTCATAACTAAATGGGAATGAGGGGATGAGAACATGGCAAAGCTTTTAAAACATCTTTTTCAAAGAAGGAGGGTATAAATTATAAACAAAAATGCAACTGAAGAAAGGACAAACAAATTTCTCACATAATTTCTTCATTTATTTATTCATACTTTAATCAGCCACTAAATACACATGTTCACCACTGCACCATGTAGTATGAGGAGTAAGAAAGGAGGTCATCTCTACAGCAGGGCTTCATGAAAATGAAAGTTGTTAATGATTAGAAGGAGAAGGAAAAGTTGAACCATCAAACATCTTGACTCCTTGCAGAACGTTCTAGGTGGGAACACTATTTCCAGTCAGAATGGTCTTTAAGAGCTTTTTAAGAGGTGAGAAACAATAACAATGAAAACAGAACATAATGGTTTGTTGTTGGACAAGCACCCAGACAGAGTACAGCTCGAGGCTCTTTACTGTATTCTCTCTCACCCTCGTGACACTCAGGTAGGCATTACTGTTGCCATTTTGGAGATGAGCAACTGGACGCTTAGAACACAACCAGCGACAAAACAGTCGGAAGGCGTGAACACAACCAGCGACAAAACAGTCGGAAGGCGTGAACACAACCAGCGACAGTGTCAGGATTCAAACCCAGACACAGAGAACCCCAGGGCCTCCCACCTTTCCTCAAAGCCGTGCTGCTCAGAGCTGCCTTGCTGTGGTGTTTTTGTTGGCTGTGACATGGTATTTGCAGCAGCAAAACAAAACAAAACAAAAAAGATCTTAACTTGGAGGACAGGAGAAAGTGTAGAGATCAGGAAAATAAATGAGGAGGTGCATCCAGTCATCTGTACTATGAATTGAATTTAGTTCTCTACCAGCTAAACGGCACACGGCTCCATGGTGATTATCAAGGCAGTCAGGATTTCAAGTGGCGCTGATAACTAAGTGTAACAGGATTATGCATTTTTTTCTTTTCAAGCTGAAGCAAAAGAAGAAAAGGCCCTTTAAGCTGAGGTTTTCATGTTGTTTTTTTCCTGTTACAAACTAGTCCAGAATGATCCCACAGACCTCAAGGAGTGTTAGAACTTATTTCACTTACATAGGGAAAAAGAAAGACAGCGAGTATTTGCTAGGTAGATACATACTCTTCTAGGCCTTCTTGCCTCAATCTGGACTTAGATTCAATGGACTAAACTTAGCAGAAAAGTCACACGGAGAAGGCAATGAACACAGCCCATGCCTAATACCACGTTTTCATTTGATGATATTTGAACCATAAATATACTTCACTTCAAAAACACCTTTAAAACTGTGTATTAAATGAATTCTGGTAAATAATTTAAGTAAGGAGAGATGGTTAATCTTCATTATGGAAACATTCTGCTATGAAATTCAGTTTACTAAGGGGACTAATGTTTTCATTAAAAAAAGTTTTGATTGAATCTCAAAAAAAAAAATCCCTGATTTACGTATGTTATAAATGTAGATTCTTTCATGGTAAGAATATTTTTAAAAGGTTAATCAGCATTTGTTTTTGACTTAAAAGTAAGTTTAAACATCATATTTTAAGGTATTTAGCACAGAATGAAATTGCTTTAATATAAACTAGATATAATTTGTCATGTTTTTTAAGAGAAAACTTTTCAATACTATAATGCTTTGCTTGTATTTGGCAGAATATAAAACAAATTCAAAATAGTGAAGGATTAAGATGAAAATAAACATGATTCTCAACCCTCAGATAGGGGTTTCTTTGGAGAAAGTGAAAATGGATTTTTAAAAAATCAGAAATGAACAACTCACTGTTTTTTTGAAAGGAGATTATATATGCTGTTAGTCACTTCTTAAAATGACCACAGCTACCATAGAGACTTTGATTTACATTTTCCTGGACCTGCAGCCCCCTCTTGTATAAACATATACACATACCAATATGTTATGTGAACAGCAATCTTCCAGTGACTTCAAGGAAAAACTTGTTTTTGTAAAAGAACTCATATTTTCCCATGCTACTTCACTTCTTGTGCAAGAACTTTTATGAGGTTCTAGTGAACTGTGTTTTATTTACTTTCCTTTGTTTTTTCCCTCTTACTGGAAGAAAACATTATCTGGATGTAATCATGTTCAATGAGAATATATTCTGACTCAGGAGATGATTTAAATCAATGACCAACAATTAAAATGCCTCATCTGCCACTACTTTGGATATGGCAATTTAATTTGATTAGGTCAACACATTCATTTATTTTAATGCAATATATTCCTTCCCCCACAGGAAGGAATGCTATTTCAGTAATCCCCTGTTATTGACATCTTTGCAGATTTAGCCACTCTGTCTGTAACTCAACTGACTAACGTTGAAGTTTTGGAGCGGGAAAAATACAAAGTGAACATCTCTAGCCTACTTCATCAAAGTCCCCGGGGACCACATTTTTCTCTCAGGAGACTATCCTGTAATTCACTGAATCATTGCTCGTATTCTCACTATCAGTAAGCCTGTGTGGTGTTCCAGCCACCTGGAGCTGACAAATATTTTTCTATGTGAAGGATACCATAGCAACCAGATTTGCCGCATGGACAGAAAGCAGTCATAACGATGCTGCAATTTTAGCCAGGAAGCCGACACGTAGCACCCACGACAGTATTATCGTAAAGCGTGTCTTGAGATCTGAAAATTCATTATTTTCCAGGACTTAGTTCTTTAGACACAAGAATGGAAATTACCCCAAGCCCTAAGAGAAGGAAGGCAGTAGTTAAGATGGGAAAGATCATATGCTTCAAGTCTGTCTCTCTTTCTTACAAGCAATGCCAACCTGGACAAGTTAATAAACCCTCTGAGCCTCAGTTTTTTCATCTGTAAAATGGAGACAATCATTCTCCCTCAAAGGGTGGCTGTGAGGATGAAATTAGGTGATCTGTACTGTGGTTGGCAGATGGGACACACATAACAACTAAAAGCTTTCTCCATTTGGTTAAGAAGGGAGGTAACAGACACTTAGAGGACACAAGAACAATAGTCTCCAAAACAGGGTTCAGATGATTAGATGAGAAATGTTATCTGTGTTTAAAATATTGAATTAAAATATTCTAAAATATTTCTGAAGAATTAGCCTGGGCATGGTGGCTCACGCCTGTAATCTCAGCACTTTGGGAGGCTGAGGTGGGTGGATCACTTGAGGTCAGGAGTTCAAGACCAGCCTGGCCATCTCAAAAAAAAAAAAAAAGAAACCCCAACTCTACTAAGACAACAAAAATTAGCCAGGTGTGGTGATGCATGCCTGTAATCCCAGCTACTCAGAAGGCTGAGGCACAAGAATCCCTGAAACCTGGGAGACAAAGTGAGCTGAGGTTGCGCCACCACTCTCCAGCCTGGGCAATGAAGTGAGACTCCATCTCAAAAATCATAATAATAATAAATAAATAAATAAAAACAAAATAAATATTTTTAAAGAAATAAATTGTTATGACAGTATGGAATGTCAGGATATGATAGGAGATGCCCTTACTGGAGCTGCCAGCCTGCTGGTAGTTTCTGGGAGGGAGGATGGGGATTATACAGTAGAGAAGATTGACCCCAGCAATCTTACCTCCACGCTTGCTTTCAGTACTGCCCTACATCATGATGTGCAGCAGCCGACATGGACTCGATTAACAGACTATTGACAGACTATGACAGACTATGAGCTACATTGCTTATCTTTAACCAAACTAATCCCCACAAAATGGAGAGGCAACTTAAAAAGATTCTTGCAGAGGAACCACAAGGAGAAAATATTAATTACCAGCAACGAGTAGCCAACAAGAAAGAGATGAAGCTGAAATTTCCCTACTCCTAGTACTGGCCCTGTTAACAGTCACATCTACAAGGCAACAATGATGAACATAGATTTAGACTAGACAAGAAGCCAACTGAACTAGTGTAAAATTGTCTGGAAGACAATTTGAAATAGAGATTTACATAATTATTGATGAACTTTGGCCTTTATGACTTGAGATATTAATGATAGTAGAACTGTATATAACTTATAAAATATATAAAGATAGATATATTGGGAGTACTGCTCAAGATTTTGTTACTGATATGAGTGTATATTCAAAAAAGGCTGGGGTCACTGTGCTGGGGAAATGAATACAGAGTGGCCACACTGCCTGCTTCCCAGCCTTTTTCACACATGGCACACACGTTGTGTTTGTACTACATGCTGGGATAAGCTACTAGGCTATGGGAAGCCCAAGCCTTTGGTCGCCCCAGGTCCTGCTCAGCCAGCCTAAGATTGAGGAGGTCAATATTTTCAGCACACCTATTACAAATTCAGAGCACACTATCCCACGTGAGGTACCCTGTAAGCATACTGGTTGAAAACTCAGTTCTACAGACAGATTTAGGTGGGGTTAATTATTGAAGAATATAGCTATTTGGTATTAATTGAGTTATCTCTATAGACAAAGGAAGAGAGTTGTGTGTGTGTGTGTGTGTGTGTGTGTGTGTTTAATGGATCTTTTAAGAGTCACCCCAATAAAACTTGTTTGTATCACAAGTGGGTTTATTGTCAGAGTTAAATATTTATGCTATCTCATTCTTTCAGACCTGATGAAGGAACAAACTTCATATATTTATAAATATTCTCCTTCCTCTCCATCAGAGAGCCGATTCCACTTCGGTCTGCCCAGCATTCGACACAGTGCTGCTGCTGACACAGTAAGTGCTAATGTACGCTTGCCTGACGGATCAGCAAGCCATGATAGAGCCAACACCCTGCTCATCAGTCCTTATATTTGTATCTAGCTAGATCCCTTTCCTCTTCCTCCCAGGAGCTAATCCAAAACGTTGCCACTGAATTCCAATCCCCAGCCCTGACTCTTAGCTGACTTCCACTCTTCCTTGATGAGGTCACCAAGACCATCTTACAAAAGCTGTTTCAGGCCGGGTGCGATGGCTCACGCCTGTAATCCCAGCACTTTGGGAGGTCGAGGTGGGCGGATCATGAGGTCCGGAGATCAAGACCATCCTGGCTAATATGGTGAAACCCTGTCTCTAATAAAAATACAAAAAAATTAGCCGGGCGTGGTGGCACATGCCTATAGTCCCAGCTACTTGGCAGGCTAAGGCAGGAGAATCCCTTGAACCCAGGAGGCGTAGGTTGTAGTGAGCCGAGATCACGCCACTGCACTCCAGCCTGGGCAACAGAGCGAGACTCCATCTCAAAAAACAAAACAAAAGAAAAGCTGTTTCAACACCAAATATGTCAACATAAGCCATCCAGGAAAAAAAACCTAAGTCGTCTTTGACTTGTTCTTTATTACCCAAACCCACAGTCACTAAGGCATGCTTTGTTTCTCTTCTTTTCCCTCTTCGGCCCACACTGCCTCAACTTGTGAGCATCCCAGGCTCACCCGGCATCAGAGCCTTGGCTCTACCTATCTTTTTCCTCTGCTTGACACAGGCTTATTCCAGACATTTAGAGACCCTGCCTAAAGCCTCCTTCCTTCAGGTCTTCCCTCAAGTTCCTTCTCCAAGAGGAACTTGGAGAATATTAATTACCTCAAATATATATTGCAAAATGTATAGAAATTAACCCTTCTCCCTCACCTCCATACCCCCTTTCCCTATTTTATTCCTTCTCTTTATCAGTTATCACTAAAATAAACATAGTTCATTTATTTATGCTATTCACTCTCTGTCTTCCCCACTACAGCATAAGCTCCAAGAGTCAGGAAACTTTGTTTTCCTGTTTTGTTCATTCCTGTGTCTCTATAGTCTAAAACGGGGCCTAGCACACAGTAGATATCTAATGAATATATACTTAATAAATGGACAGTTGGTTTATCACAATGGACTTATAAATGGTGCTACTGCATCTTCTCTGATGCACTTTCTACCAAAATATTCATCCTACATTACAAGTTGAAAATCGCCACCTTCCTCATAATTTGTCAGTAACTACACGTGATTTATTAAACAGCATCTAAGATCCTTAAAAACTTCTAGCCCCCATCTCCCTTTCCAATCGCGTTTCCCAGTGCAGTGATCTCTCCATCCATCCCTAAGGTATAGTCACGCTGAGGTTCACTCATTTTTTTTTGAACCCATTAAACACTTTAAAGTCTTTGTGTTTTCAAACACACGTCCTTTGATCTTGAGCATGTTTCCTACTTTACCTTCTAGTGAAATCTGTTGATGTTTCCAGGCCACGTTTCGTATCATGCAGGAAGCTTTTCCATTCTTCGAAACGGATTTAAATATGTGCTCCATAGTACATTGCCTTAAGCCTCTGATTACATCAAAAATCATTCTTCCTTGAATTGTGTCCATATCTGTCCCCAAGACATGACTCTAATATTGTTGAGAAGACATTATAGACCTGTCTCCTTTTCGTAGTTCCTTACACATAGTAGCTGCTCAATAAATGTTGGTTGACATTAAGTATACAGTGTGACTAGCTGTGCATTTTGGAGGAGGAGAATTGTAGAGAGATAAGCATTTAGGTCCTTTGTAGAAATAATACACCAACACCAAATAAGTGAATGTCAACAAAACTGAAAAGAAACATAAAGCTATAGTTTAAGCCAGCATGAAGCTGAAGGCTTTACAAGAAACTCTAAAGATAAAGATAACTTCTTCTGCTCTGCTAGAATGCCTGGCACAGAGGTCACTTATTTTGGAGTTTGATCCTCAGCTAAAAATAAACAGCTTTTATTGAAACTGAGTTCCCAATATTGTTGTTTAACTATTTTGTGGTTTCATTCAGGTACTTGCAAGGCCAAAAGAACACTAATCAGGATGCCTCAGTGTTACATAAGGGTCCTTTTCATGGAGTAATTTATGGTTAGTTTAAGAAATTGTATCTCATCTGCTTGCTGGGCTTCTCCTCCTTAGGCATGTCTCATAATGTATATACGGCCAGTCATTGGCTGGGCCCAGTACCAATGGCCCAGGATGCAGGATAATAAGCACATGTGGGAAGAACAGCGGTTCTCAGGAGACTGTTTTAAATCACTGTTTTCTTTTGGGGAGTAGAGAACCAGTAATTCCAAGAAGCTTTTATGGCGTAATCTTTGCTGAGGCAGTAGAGCATGTTTGAAATCTGGGTCCACGAGCAACAAATTCAGACAGGATCCTCTTGCCCTTTGCTGAGTGCAGAATAAACAGGTCTCTGGAGAGGCCCTGCAGAGGCTGAAGGCAACTGTACACACCCCCTTCTAGCCCTGTGGTCTGCTGACAGAGCTCATGCCCTTCCCTGCCATCCCCTAGGAGCTCCTGGGGCTGGAGGATAATGAAGCTTTCTTCAGCCAGCAGCTTGCTCTCTCATTCACATGTAGGTCCCCTAACCAGCCTGGCTCAGCTCAAGCTCAGGTAAATGACCTATTCGTCCCTGTGCCACCCACCATCTGTATGTGGAAGCCCTTGGCAAGGCGGGAGCCACTGTGCCAGCCCCGTGAAGGCTGCTTCAGTCTTCCAAAGTGTCACCAGCAACGAGATCACTTCAAGGTGCTCTCCTGGTCACTGACACTGAAGTTCCCTGTAGTGAATTTCTCAGGACTCCACTTGCCCTTGCTCCTTCTACGCCTCACCTGCCACCACTGACATTGCATGTGAGCTTGGCTGTTGCCCTGCTGGGGGACTTACCTGTATATGTATTACTGTGTTTCTATTCACTTTGGAAGTTGGCGCTCCTTCACCTTTTAAACAGTGAACTCTCTGAAGCAGAGGACTTGCACCCACTTACTCAGTTGTTGCACGTGGAACACAACCAAACAGGACCATTTAGAAACATGCTTAAAGAAGCAACGTGCTTCTCTGCACTTTGGGGATGAGATGGAAATGTTCCTGCCCACTAGCAATCCTTAGCTCTGACCCCTGTACTGAGAGCTTCAGGGGGTACCACTATTAGTGGGGATGCACCTTAAGTATTATTCCAAGAATTAGAAACAGAGACCCTCCCACACTGAGCCCAGATGTGGTGATAGACGGTGTATCTCAGTGGCATGGCCCCATCAAATCCTGTGTTCCATCGACTACATGAACCCATTTTGGTCAGTGATTATTTCTGGTACTTCTGCGGTTTATCCCGATGTAACATGCAGAAACTATTATGATAACATGGTTTTACCTCAGCCAGTTATTCCATGTAAAAAGAGATTAAATGAGCGATTACCAAAAAACTTCCATAATTCACATACTTTTCTTCATAGTCTTTGAACAAATAGACTCAAGTTTTCTTTTTAACGTTTTTTTTTTTTTTTTTTTTTTTTTTGAGACGGAGTCTCGCTCTGTCGCCCAGGCTGGAGTGCAGTGGCGCGATCTTGGCTCACTGCAAGCTCCGCCTCCTGGGTTCACGCCATTCTCCTGCCTCAGCCTCCCATGCAGCTGGGACTACAGGCACCCACCACCACACCCGGTTAAATTTTTTGTATTTTTCGTAGAGACGGGGTTTCACTGTGTTAGCCAGGATGGTCTTGATCTCCTGACCTCGTGATCTGCCCGCCTCGGCCTCCCAAAGTGCTGGGATTACAGGCATGAGCCACCGCTCTCAGCCTTTTCTCAACTGTTTTAAACCTCAGCTCAAGAGCAAAGTTAAACCAGTTTGAATCTCCAGCTCTCCATGCAGTCAATTTTTGAATGAAAATGGTTGAGGCAGGCCTTCTAGGCCCCTTCTGATGCTCAGATTATTCTGTCAAAGAATTTTCAAATTCTGCCCTCAAAGGTTACCTTATTTTCAACATTTTTCTAAATTTAAAGAGAAGGGAGAGTAGTAAAATTGGAAGCATGGTAAGAAGTTGCTCAACTTGATTGTTCCAAGTATATCCTTGATTCTGTGTAAAGAACCTAAAAACGGAGGCCTTATGGTCAACCTAATTAGTACATAATCTGTCAAGCAACCTTTGGATTCTTAAGAATTTTAATTTGATTATAAAAGTAATACTGGTCACTTATTTGCCATTTTTCATATTATTTATAAATAATATCATGCTGAACATCTTTGTTCAGAAACCTTTGTCTACATTTTTATGAAACCATTTCGTTAGGATAATTTCCTAGGAGAATTATTGGATCAGAGGATCTTGATAAATGCTGCCAAACTGCCTTTCAAAAAGATGGTCAGATTTTCTTTTTAAAACACAGCTAGTCACAAATATGCCAAGGCTCTCTCAGAATAGAGGCAGTTGGACGATAGTTTTAATGTTTAGTTACCTAACTATGATTAGTAGGATTCAGATAGGACTAGTAGGTTAACAGTTAATCTGCTGGTGATTAGACGCAGGGTTTTGCGTTGTTGGAGCCTCAGGTTCCCAGCTGAAAACAGTCTATATGCTGTTATGCTGTAAGGGACAATTTATTCCAGACACACAAATGGGTACCAGGGTTCTGTCCCAGAAAGTGTGTAATGACAGGACCCCACAAAGAAGTGATATGGAAAGACTGACTTTCTCATTCATTCAACAAACATGACTTGAACACCGACCAGACATGAGAAACTACAGCAAACACCAGGGAGTCAAAGCAGCATGGGACCTGGCCTGTCTCTGCAGAGCCTGGGGAGGAAGGAAGATGTGTAAAGAAAGAAAGAAGTAGAACAAGATAAAGCCTTGATTAGAAGTCTGGAACCATGAATGAAGAAGGCTCTAGCTCTGTGGAGGACTGGTGGTGGGGAAGGTTTCAAAGGCAAGTGATATTTAAGGTAGCTTTGGAGGAGGACGATGTTGGCAAGTGGTAGAGAAAATATTTAGTGGAGCGCAGGGACAGAACCAGGCAGAGTGTGGACGTGTGAAAACACGGGGTGTAATAGTGAAGTCATCTGGTGGGTGAGGCAGGAGGGACATGGGTGGCAAAATTCACTAGCTTCTTCTTTCTGAGAGGGACTCTGGGGGCTCCAAAGAAACATACCTTTGAGGAAATCAAAAAAGATTAAGGGAAGCCTTTGAATGATGGGCAGAATTTATTAAGAAAGGGAAGAAAGGAGTATTCCAGGAACAAAGAAGTTGTCGAAGTTCAATTAGCGACTTTAAATGGCCTGAAAGTTTTCAAAGCGTTTTCATGAGCATCATGTCATATGAACCTCCCCCTCCTGCGGTAAGGCACACATTCTGATTCCCACGCTGCAGCAGAAGAGCACAGTTGAATGGCATGACTCCCAAGGCTGCCACGCTTCGAGATTCTAGGGGCCACCACACACCTGTGTGCACAGAACAGGGTGCGTGGTGGCCCTTAGAATCTCTGTACTGGCAGCTGAGACTGCAGGTCTGGCTTCTGATGTCCCTTGCACTACAGTAAGCTGAGATCATGTTCATCATGTAAACTGAAAAGGATTTAAAATGAAAACACATTAATCGCTCCTGTCTTTTAATATCTTACATGCTGCTATGCTATCCCTTTTACTGGATGATTTTGAAAGATGAAGTGCATGTGTGTGTATATATATATGAAGATTAGCATATATTTATTTTTATAGTATACCTATGTATCTATAAAAGGTGAGAAAATATTATGTACCTTAATCCGTACTGTTATCCACTGTCTTTACATTAGGGAGTTTAAACAATATATATATTCAGTCATACTACATCAAAGCAGCATCACACCAATTTTAGCCTGATTTTTACAACTTCAACCTGTTTGAGGAAATGACTAGTCTTACACAATGCTGAGAATCTTGATGAGAAAATCAAATAACTATTCCACAAAGAGAAAAAAATAGATGCAAATACCTTCAAGAGCAGCCTCCAATAAACAAAAGTACTACTACGTAAGATTATAGAATTTTGGTTTTAATTTTGTTTTAACTTTAAAAGGCTAAAGTTTTTAGCTTTTTCAGTGTAACGTAGAAATTCTGTCTAAGAGAGTGGAGGCAATTTCATTAATGGCATACGTACCAAAAGCTAATAGCACAAGATGCATTATAAATGTCTTACTGACATTTGAAATATCTCTGGGAGACAAAAATGGCTATAATTATTCACTATATTTGTAAACAGTGAAATGGATTTATCAAAAGGTTAATTATCTTCCTCAAGGTCACAAAATTAGGCAGCATAAAGGTTGTGTCTGAAATCCAAGGCTTCTGACTGTTACCTTGGTCCTTGAAATCAATTAAAAACGTCTCCATAAGGTCTGACGTGGGTACTGTCAGAGGCTGGCAAAATTCTTTTACACGTTAGAAAAACAGGTCCGGATGCTACCTTGTCACATATCAGCATGTGTCAGCACATGTGAGTTTAGCTCATGCAGAACATACTGGTTGGCATGGATGATTCCTTCACAGGCAGATATGAAGCTACACATCAACAGCAGTATGTCCCAGTATTGCACAAAGAGTATCAGGCACACATCTCTAAATGACTACATAGGTTGCACGGAGTGTACAAAGAACTCTGTCTACTGATATTTCCTTCCTCTCATTTTTTCACATTCAGACTGTAGGAAACAGGCTAAGCTAATGAAAAGACAGTACGACAAAACCTTCAACTTTCAGTTTCTGATTTCCCCAATAAGAAAAGACATAAATGTGGCATTTCTTATGAGACGCGTGGAAAGAACCCCGTAGAAACCATATGGTTGTCAGTAACGGCATAATCTCATTCAAAGGTGCTAAGAACACTAATGAGACCAGGATGTCAGGAAAAGCAGAAATAGATCAATATTTCTCTCCCATTTTTAGTTGTCCTCACCATTAGTCTCTGCACCAGCTCTATGTAAATGAAATCAATCAGCAAGGATTTCTGTAAAATGCATAAAACAGTTGTCCTCTAGGCTCTACCGGAAGATAAATGATTCCAGACGTTGGCCTGTGGCCATTTTCCCACACATGCTCCAGAGCTCTGACATCCATATTGGGCCATAACACTGAGTGGTTTCTACTTTGGCGAGTTTACAGCCAGCGCTTCCACTTCTGGTTTGGACTAGACAGCCTGCTAACGCAGATGCAAAATAAATCCCTTTCCGCCTGTGTAAATTGTAAGAGAACTGACTTTTTCCAATAAAGGAGCTCCTGCGAGCCTCCTGAAAACTTTCTGCTATCGCTCATAGAATCTGATTCTCAATCACTGCTTTAGAGCCCCTTGGAATTAGACAAATCCTGGTCTAATAAAACATGCGACATATGACATCGAACGCAAACCACTTAGATGTAACATACAATTACGAACAGCCCAAGTCCAACTTTGAAAATGAAGCCGTTGGAAAATGTATTAAACATAAATAGCAGGATTGTTTCATATGGTAGCTTATGTTCTGAAAGAGGGGAACAGACTTTTTGAGAAAGATAAACTACAGAAGATCCAGAAGTAGCTTCCTTTAAAAATGATGTCAACACCAGTAACATTATTTGGAAGGCTCGTAGGAAGTCCAGGTCATATTCATAGCTATTTAAGTAACGTAGCCCATGGAATTAAGCATCCTAATACAAAGTATTTACTGCCAACCTCGTCAATCTGAAAGGTGGGTCACTTTCTTAATAAACTGCCTTTGAGGAAAGATACAAGTAATTTTGCCCATTGTTATAAATAGAGTAAGAAGGAAGGAAGGAAGGAAGGCCTTATCTATATCTGTAGTCCGAGATAAAACAATTCTCTCTGAGATTAAATAAACGTAAAATAAATCTAACTGTAACTTGCAAATGTTTCTAGAGTGAGTAGCCAAAATGACAGTCACTGCTTTTTAATTTTAAATCAAGTTCTTGTTAAGAGAATGTTGTAAATATCAAGTCCACTACAAAGAAAACTTTTTATATCAATGACAAAACTCACAATCTACATAGGAAGTAACTGTTGTCTTTCCCACCACCACGACCTCTTTTGCTATGGAACACAAACTTACTTTGTTTAAAATTGTCCTTAGGCTCTGCTGTACCTTTCAAACAAAACCCCTCTCTTCTTCAATTCATTTTCAGCTTTCTTGAAAACTGCTCCTCAGAAACTGACAGATGGTGCATCTGTCAGCGAATGTTTTCTCTTCGTTATCTCTGCCAGCTAATATTTCCTCTGAGCTTGGCTGTTGTCTGTGAGACTGGTCCACATCATTCTAGCCTGATCAATGGTGTGCCTGGTTTGAGGTTGGTTTTGGCCCCGCCTCCAGCTCTAAGAGAAAAAAATGAAAACTCACAGCTGGATTTCCTATAAATCCTCTTTTTAAAACTGGCTCTGCTGCTCTGGCACATACCAGAGGAAATGCTGCCAGTCTATCACAAACCAAGGGGGGTGCTCCTTCTCCTAGGCACCCCCACCGCTAGTGTCAGGTGCCTTCCTTATATAACACATCCCATTTTAAGTTAGCCTAAAACTTCACAGGAAGGGAGCAAGTGTTTTAAACCAAGCTTAGGTTTTTCCATGCCTAATAAGACTCGAAAGAAGATGCCCATGACTGAAACACACACACACACACACACACAGGACTAAATAATTTTTAATCTGTTAAAATTGTGTAAACCAATTGCAAGGAGAAAACGGAAAAGGAGAAAATGCCAAAATAGGACATAACAAAATTAGCGCACATTTAATTTTGTAGCCTTAAAAAACTCAGGTCATCCTTCACATTCGGATGACATTACGGATGACATTACACCCTCAGCTGGCAACAGGATTTGCTGGTATTTACATTGCCAATGAACTTGGTGAATCAGGAGAATGCATGGGATGCACTTCAGGTTCCAGATGAGAGGCGATTGCTTGTCTGGGTTAACTGCTACCAAGTGGGGTTGAACAGGTGACTGTGGAACAATCAGTCTGCTCTATAAGTGAGCACGACAAACAATGCACCGTAGACTTTCGTATTCTGCACGCTCAGTGGTAATCCCACCTTATCAGTGAGTGGACGCCACACGTTTACTATGAATAGAGAAAGTGAATGTTCCTAAACTAAGGCTAAATATTGGAATACTGTACTAGGATTCAGAGTCAGAGGATCTGGATTCGAGTCTCAGTTTTATTTCTCGACAGTGTCCACGAACATGAAAGGCACAGAGTATGCTCTGGAGACCCCACAGATGACAGCAGATCAAATGAAGATGATAAAGAACTTTGTTGTTATTATGCAACATTCGCATTGTTCTTTTCAACAACAGAGAGAATATTAAATAAATATATATGTTTAATCTGGCAGAGGATGATACCAAACTACCACTGCCTGTGATAAGGACAGCCAAAGATAAAAGGATTCCAGGAATAAGGTGCAGAGTATACAGTGCATGCTGAGGATAACAGTCACTCAGATTTTAAATGTTTGAGCTCCACAGTGAGGGAGAATACAAAGTAAGCATAGGGCAGAGTGGGGCTGAGTAGTAAAAATTTGATACCTTAGTTCTCCTTCCACTCTCACTCAGTAGAACCCTAGAATTGGCATCTGCCATTAGTCAGTGAGCTCCTTATAGGCAAGAACACACACAATTGGTGTCTGTCAAATAAGAGAATGAATGAGACCTTGAACTAGATAAGAGGTACTCACTCTAAGAGATGGAATGTAGAGTATTGTGAGAAGCCTGAGTTTGAAGTTGTAAAATCAGATACTTCAAGGTTGAGTGTGCCTGCGTGTCTCAACCTTGTAGGGATTTGTAGGGAGAGAGGCTTTCTGAGTCACTGAAAAGTGACATGAGAGATTTTGTTCAGGGTCCTCTGATTTCATCCAGTTTTCTACGCTCATCCCCCCAATTCCACCCCTTTCCCACTTCCTCCATGAGAACGTCATTCTGTGACAACGAACTTGAGTCAAGAACCAGGATGTTTGTAAACATCCCTTTAATGAAAGCACATGGATTGTTAGGGCAAATTCTTCCCACATGGTGTTGCAAGTCCTTGCTTGCTGTAGCTGGTCAGAAGTCAGCTTTCCAATCCAGCAGGCCCTGCTCGATGCAGACTGTGTGACAGGCATCTGTGACCCTGCATGCCCAGGAAAGGCAGATGATACGGGCTGCTCCTGCTCCTGCCCTTCCTGGAATCTCACTGCCAATGAGCTTGTGTGCTCTTGACTAAATATATTGGGAAATTCACTACTTTCATAATAGTTTCATGTGTGTGATCTCTTCTCCCCAAGTTAAAGGATTATGCCAATTTTGGGTAAGAGAATTTGTCAACTGCAAAGATCTTATCTAATAAATCCTTAAAAAAAAAAAAACCTCCTAAAATGTGCAAGACATTCTGTGCTAGCCACTTCAGAGGATGCATGCTGCCAGCTGTCTCTGAGCAGGTGGTCTGCAAGGGTACATGATATGAAATTATAACCAAAAGCAGGATATGAGGACAGGGACATGTGGAAGGAGTCTAGGTTGCGGAGTGGGAGTGGGAGAATCTAGAAAACAGGACGAAGTGGTAGCATGAGGGTACACAGGCAGAGACGAGGGAGGACCCTGGCGAGAGAAGGACACTTCCAAGTAGGGAGTGAGCTCTAAGGCACCCAAAGAAACAGGAGGCAAGGCAAGCTCGGGGACTCAGGAGCCTTCTGGTACTGCTGAAGCACAGGCAACACGTGGGGGAAATCAAGCAAATGAGTCACCAAAGATGGGGCGGAACCACATATGGGATGGCCTTGGATGCTGGGAGAGGGTATAGCGAGTTCATACCAGCTCAGGCAGCAATTGTGAACCCTTGGGGGTTTTAGAGCACAGGTGTAACACCTGAGCAGTGAGATCTAGAAACCGTGTTAAGGATGGATTCTAAAGGGAAGCGTAGGCAGATGGCTCCACTCAAGAGGCTATGGCAATGATTTCAGCAAGAGGTCATGAAGGCTGAACTAGGAGGACAGGGTTAAAAACAGGAAGAGTGCTAGAGGCAACTAGAAAGACATACCACTCGAGGGAGGTATGTCTTAGGAAATCCCATCTTGAGGAATTTTTCCTGGAGGTATTTGCAGACAGGTGTACACACATATTCAAGTTTTAATTTCAGCATTTGTCATTGTAAAAGACTGCAGATTACCTCAGTGCTCACCAATAGGGAACTGACAAATAAATGATGGTACAGCCACATAGTGAAATATTTTTGCAGCCATTTAAAATACATACACAGGTACAAGACAACTGTTGTAGCATGTGGGTGATAGGCACCAGATTGCTAGTGGTCAGGAAGCATGTCTAGAAGAGAAGTTTCAGACACGGATTCAATTTATGGCAAAGGAAGGAAAATATTGGGGAGTCGAATGAGCTTGGGTGGGGACCTCAGGACTTGTGTGGTACCCCCATATTGGCACCTGCGTTCTCCAGAACCAGGACAACCTAGAGCTGTGCAGTGTACAACCTACTCAAATGTATATGGTCTCTCTGGCCACAACCAGTGACTCGAAGGTGCCAGAAATCTCCCTCATCCACCCTTGATCAATTTCATAATCAAAAGCCCAGAACCTGTGTGCCTGAGCCTATCAGCGTTGGAAGGGAACAAACAGCAGCACTACCCAGATTGGGGACCTAAAAATGCCTTTAAGAATTATAGCAGATGGCAAAGCAAAAAGCATGATGTCTGAGTCTTCTCTCTCTCTCTCTCTCTCTCTCTCTCTTTTTTTTCCCCCCAAATTCCAGGGCCTACGAAGCCAATTAACCGTTCCAAGTAATATCCAGGTGTAAGTGCAGTACAAGTTCATAAGCTGAGCACAGCAACAATCATTAGGACAGATCTGCTGGTCCTCAGTCATGCCATCCTTCAGTGAGGGACCGATATTTCAATCATCATTCCCTTTCTTTTCAATGACAGGACATCTTAAATGACCATATACAAGAGGCGGAGTCCAAGACCAACCACAGTGGCTCACGCCTGTACTCCCAGCACTTTGGGAGCCCGAGGTGGGAGGATCACTTGAGCCCAGGAGTTCAAGACCAGCCTAGGCAACACAGAGACACCCTGTCTCTACAAAAAAAATTAAAAATTAGCCAGGCGTGGCGGCATGCACCTGGAGTTTTAGCTATTGGGGAGGCTGAGGTGGGAGGATCACTTGAGCCTAGGAGGTGGAGGCTGCAGTGAGCTGTGATCATGCCACTGCACTCCAGCCCAGTGATAGAGCAAGATCCTGTCAAAAAAACAAAAAACAAAAAATAAAAACAAAAACAAAAACAACACAGAGTCCAGCTTCACGCACAGAGTGGGTGTGCAGCTTCAACAGCAAACGCCCACAGTGGCTTTTGAAGGGACAAAGTAGGAAGGATCCTAGAGGCAATGAATATGGCTCCTTGGGGAGTTTGTTTTCTTTTTTGCAAACAGCCAGGTCTGACTGTTAAACATCAGCTCTGCAGAGAGGAGAGCACACTGAGCACACTGAGCAAGCAGAACTTACTGCACATCAAGGGAGGAGGCCTTACAAAGTAACAGGTTGCAGACAATTTGCAAATTCCCGCACGAGTTAATGAAGAGCACAGTATTTCACAGCCAGTGAGGGCAGTATGACTTCATGGATAAGAGTGTGCTCCCTTTCGAGTCCAATAAAAAAACTGCACTTAATGTCCCAAATGCCTGAATTCTAATCTTGGCTCTGATGGTACAAACTGTGTGAATTTGAACAAGTTGCTTGCAGTCTCTCATTGTTGAATAGGTAATAAGGGTACACATCTTAGGATTGTTGTACAGATTTAGTGCGCGAATGTACGCAAAATGCTTGCCACAGAGCTTAGCATAAGCATTCAATACATGCTATCATTCCTTAGTTAGAATGGAATAAAATACAGGTGATTTAAAATATAGGTGATTATGACTACACTTAAAAGATTGACTTTGATTAACCACAAATCAAGAAATTGAGAATTTTCTGTAAGAACTGCTAATTGTATTAATGCCTGCAATTTGAAATACTTGAGCAAATAGGGTGCGATATCGTGTGTGTTATTTAACACTTAGGTTAAACTATCCCGCAGATGCTGCTAGCATCTAATCAACCATTCAAAATCTGGGAGACCAACAGTGTAGCTGGCATTCTAAAGAGGGCACCTCCACATCAGAATCGGCCGTTTCAAGTCCTGTTGTTGCCATTTCTCCACCAACAGCCTCCAGTTAGCATTTGGAATGTCAGAAATGGGTTTCAATTGGTGGGAATTGTGACCGTTGACTAGTGTGCTTGGTGGAATTAAGGTATTTGAGAATACCTTAACTGGCTAAAAGTATTTCAGTGTAAAAATCCAGGAAAACCTTTACCTGTTTCTCTGGTGATAACGCCCTAGTCTAAATCCCTAAGTGACCCCACGTCCAGCCACAAGCTCTGGAGGGCTCTGTTTGCCCCATGCTGCCTGCAGGGGCAACAGAGTCTGCCTTTCCAATCCCCATGTTTGCCTCAAGCCTCAGGTGAACCTTTCAAGTAAGATACAACCGTGGTTGAAGCATCTGAAGGGAAAGTGAAGAGCTAAGACTTCCTCAAGACTGCACACACACACACACACACACACACACACACCTCTCTCTATCCATGGGTTCCAAATCTATAGATTCAACCGTGAATTGAAAATATGTATTTTAATATGTTTGCTTGTTAAATGACATTTGGAGATCAGATAGAATTTGAGCCTATATTTGGTAATCAATATGATTTTATTGTGAGGTTTTGCTTATCTTCTTTTGCCTTAAAACTTTTTCTTTAGCTACCATTATCTGCCAAAAAGAAACTAAGAGTAGTGCATGGCTAATTTGATCCCTTTAGTTCACTAATAAAGACAATATGGGGCATGGAACCCAGAGGACATTTAAGAAAATCAGTTAAGAGTTCCAAAGTTTGTTTACCCAGAACGAGTATGTTTCTTTTGGTCATATATTTTGGTTTAGATCTTGGATACTAACAAATTCACCAATTTCTTGACCTAAAGGAATGAGAAAATAAAAACCCACTGGAAATGTACTATACATTATTTGCATTATGCTATGAATATCATTATAAATATGAAAATATAGTTACTGTATAGGACAGGATCATTCGTTTTTAGTAAATTACTTTTATCTTCACAAAGTGAAATCAAGTGAAATCAAGAGAAATCAAAGAATATCTAACACACTCTAGTAGCTAATAAAAAAGTCTTTAATACATTATTTAAAAAAGTATTTTAAAATGAAATATTACATAAAACATGAAAGATATTAAAATAAAAATATTATTTAAAATATCTTCTTAAAATATTTTAATGATATCAAATGATGCTCATTGAAAATATTTAAACAATGCAGAAGCATAGCCTAAAAAAGTAAAAGCCCATTTTTATTCCCAACTTCTAATTTCACTTGCCTCCTTGGAAGTAGTCACTATTAACAATTTGGTGTGTACCCTTCCAAACTTGTTATGCATATATAACACACTTGTTATACATGGGGGTTTTGATATCGGTGATGTCAGACACCAGGGGGATTGGTTCAGGGTCCCCACAGATATCAAAATCCACAGATTCTCAAGTCCCTGATACAAAGTGGGATAGTGCTTGCATTTAACCTACATACATCCTCCTGTATACCTTAAATCATCACTAAATTACTTATAATACCGAGCACAACACGTAAATGCTATGTACCCAGTTGTTCTACTGTGTATTGTTGAGGGAATGATGACAAGGAAAAAAGTCTGTACATGTTCAATATAGATGCAATTTTTAAAATACATATTTTCAGTTCACGGTTGAATCTACAGATTTGGAACCCATGGATAGAGAGAGCTGACTCTGTGTGTGTGTGTGTGTGTGTGTGTACCACATATTCATACACATATCTTATGTATGTAAAAGATACACATATGTCTATATATACTTGTACATATATATCCATGTTATACACCCATAAGAATTGTTTTTCACTGAAACAGAATCATAATATATGTATTATTCTCAGACTTACTCTGTTCATTGAACAATATGTCTTGGAGATTTTCAAATAGACAAAAAAGAGAGCTAACAACAGATTAGCTCAGTGGAACCCCAGTGACTATTGTAGTCAAAAGTATGGTTTCAGCGGACCAGACCAAGGAACCAGCACCACTCCAGAATACTGTCAGAAGCATGCCTTTTTGGGTGGCTGTCCCCCTGTCCCCCTGAAGCTCACAGATTTGTCCCTCTGTACCTCTCTAGTAGCTTTACCTCCCAAGCAGTGTGGTAGAAAAGATGGGTGAGTGAACCCACACAAACTCATAAATGAAAACATTTATTAAGTAGAATTTAAGTCTCTTACTTCGTGACCAACTGTTCCTTTAGCCATGTGCACAGGTATCTGGAGCATGCCTGCCTTGTTTTCTACTCCCATTTTAAGCAGAAAATAAAGCCACTTTCTACTGTTGAATTATTCTTATTTACAGCAATAGAAACGTCAACCTTTCAGATTTGGACACTGAGTAGCTTGGGCACACAGGCACCTAGAGCCTACATGAGTAGCAACATGTATTAATCCTCAGGGGTCCTGCAGGCAGATGCGGGCAGATGCAGATGTGCATGAGGAGGACTCTGGGACTTTCCATTCTCTAGGGTCATGGAGCCTATTTTCAAGTCACAACTTGCAGTTCTTAGGTTCTCAGGCTACTACATATGCCTCCAACTCAATTTCACTTGCAAGCCTTTCAGGTAATATGGAGAACCAAACTCACTCATGTTTATAGTGTGTTTGAAAAACAATCTTTTCACAAATCCCTTTCCAGAATTTTACATTCCTAAACAGGTATGACAATCTGTCCTCTAATTTCTGCTATTATTAAATTGCCTTTCTTTTTCTGAGAAAAAAGTTATCTTTCCTTATAAAATGACACATTTTCACCTTTTTGTTTGCAAGTATTGATTAAAAAGGAAAGTTCTGTCAAATCATCATGTTTTTAGATCAAGGCAATGTGCTTGCTAGTTGAGTTATTGACCCTGATTTTTTGAACTTCCTTTATCCAAAAAGAATCCATAAGAAAAATCAGACAGCACATCTGTGACATGAGGGCTCTGACAATGAACTGTAAGAGTAATGCCAGCTGGGTACATAAAATTCCAATGCTAAGAATTTCATTCCCCATCAGGTACAGTTTGAAAATGTCAGCAATGCCTTATCTCTGTGGACATTTTACTGCACATACAGGATTCCTATTTCAATATTTGTAAAATTCCCAGAGTTATACACTCTGGCTTATATTACCCAAAAGGAGAGGGAGAGAAATGCGAGAGAAAAATATATCTTGTCGGGAAAGAGTCAACCGTGCATTGGGGAGTCGTATTGAAAACAGAGAAAACAAAATCATGTGGTACAAAATTAACTATGTTCACAAGAGAGGCTCAGAAGGACATAAGGGATAAACAAAATCTCCATCACATCAGCATCTTGCCTACAAGTCGATGTTCCAGAGAGTCTGCTCTTTGTTTCTGTTGCCAAGGAATGGAACCTACTCTGGCTCTCTCGAGGTAGAGAAAGTATGTGAAGTTCTGGCATTCACCAGCCGCAGACCAGGGAAAGTCAACAGTGAGGCAGAAAGCATAAACTACCTGCTGGGGCAAGCCAATTTCATGCATTGTGCTCATGGCAAGACGACAAGATTGGATTTGCCTCTTGCAACTGGCACTGCTGTTCTTCAGGATTGATTACCCTAATTCTGTGTTTATCTTGTTCTTTCACCCCAACTGTCTACTAACCCTTGACCTGTATATCAAACCCTGTATTTTAAATTTTCAATGGTGGCAGCTTTAATCCTGGGCAGAGAAATCCAGAAATCCTTGGTATAACACTTAGCACAGGGCCTGCTTTAATTAAGATGTTAATGGGCATCAAAAAGGAAGCTGCAGTTTGGTTAAGCACAAAGCCCCAGGTCACGTGGCAAGCCAGGCTGATGGCTTTCTAAGCTGGATTTCTTACACTGTTTTGAAGATTACTTCACCTCCCCCGGCCTCACCCAAATCGTCTATACACCAGAGTTTTCACTTTCATTCGGGGTTAGCACCACAAACGCCTGTGCGATGAAATATTTTAAAAATCTAGCATCTCTTTTAAAGTTCACTTTGGAATTTAAGGAGAAAGCAGACTTAAAGAGGATTCTGAAAGTGTAATGAACGTCATCTCTTTAAACCTCACAAACAAAAAGCACATTCTTCATTTTTTGGTTTTATATCCGACTGCTTTCTAACAATAACTTTAATTGATTGGGTTGAAATAAACTTAAAAACCAAACTTGGAGGCATACTTATCTAAAAGGTCTAGGAATCCTAAGCTCTTGAGACAGACTTCTCATCTTGCTGCAACGCGTGGGTGGCCGCAACATTCCTGGCAGCTATAAGGCATTTGCTAACGTATTTGACTTTTAAAGTTGTTAATCACACTTATCAACGCAGGCAAGCAGCACTGGCCACAACAGATTAGTTGCTCTACTATAATGCTCCCAGTAATCCAAAGGCAGGAACATCCGCGCCGAGTGATAAGTGCATCTGCCAGCTCCACAGCCCTTCAGTGACTTCAGAACTTATTAAAGACCTTAGCTTTTGCTAAATCCCAGATTTTCTTTTCCATCATCTTACGAACTCACACACACAGATACACACACACATGCGCACATACATACACACACATTCCCTGTAATGGTAGCTAAAACCAAATATTCCCAGTGCTGTGCAGTGTATGAGCTTTTAAAACAACCAGGATGTGCTTCAAAACACCACAGGCACTCTGAGTTTCAAGGGGACCATCAATGACAAGAGATTCAGATGCTACTGATCTCCTTTCACAGGTGCTCCTACAAAAAAATGTGTACAAACAGCAGGAAAGGATTTGGTTTCCAGGGAAACAGAACCTTGTTTAAGTCCTTTGGAAGCATTAGGTTCTACTGTCGTTTTTCCCCTCAGACACACAGACTGTTGCTCCTTGCAAAAGAATTTATTTAGAGAACAAGAAAATGCTTTGCCCAGCTTAGAGGTAAGGGCATCAGAAAATTCAGGAATAGAATAAGTATTGCGGGGTGGGGGGAGATGAGCACCTCTCACTGAGCCTGCTAGTCTCTGACTGGTGGGATCTTGCTTTCACATAAGGATTTTTCCTTAAAAGACCTGAGGTTTCATCTGCAGACATGTTTCTGCCTCGTTGGAGTCATGCTGAAGTCCCCATGCTTACAGCTTGGGCTCTGCTCTGCCCAGCTGGTCTTAACCCCACAAGGCTAACAAGTGCTTTACTTCTACAAAACAAAGCAAAAACAGTGAAGATCTATCTCCTACTTCAACCTCTGGCAACTCTCCAAACAGCATCCCCTCATAACCTATAAGCATTCTTTCACTTTGTAATATAGCAAATGACTTATTTTTTACGCTAAAAACTTTTTTACTCTGTTCTTTTGATTATGATGTAGTTCAGAGTTTGGATCCAGGATGCTTGGACATAATAATGCTCATCACATTTAAGGTCACTTCTATCACCTGGAGATGTGGCTGCCTCATGGCTTAAATGTGATTTAAGTTACTGGAGTGGGGACTAGAACAAGCAGAGAAATCTCATTTTCTAGGTATCTTAAAAGGAAGGCAGAGTATCATTTCCCTAAAGTATTTGAGTACAGGCCATTCTAAAACCATAGCTAGAACAGGAAGTTTTTGTGATAAAAAACATGGTTGGTATCAGAGTGGAAGAAAATCTTCAAAATCTATACATCTGACAAAGGGCTAATATCCAGAATCTACAACAAACTCAAACAAATTAGCGAGAAAAAATAAACAATCCCACCAAAAAGTGGGCTATAGACATGAATAAACAATTCTCAAAAGAAGATACACAAATGGCCAACAAAGATATTAAAAAGTGCTCAACATCACTAATGATCGAGGAATGCAAATCAAAACCACAACGTGATTCCACCTTACTCTTGCAAGAATAGCCAAATTAAAAAAAAAAAAAATAGATGTTGGAGTGGATGCGATGAAAAGGGAATACTTCTATACTACCGGTGGGAATGTAAACTAGTACAACCATTATGGAAAACAGTGTGGAGAGTCCCTAAAGAACCAAAGTAGAACTACCATTTGATCCAGCTATCCCACTACTGGGTATCTACCCAGAGGAAAAGAAGTCGTTACATGAAAAAGATACTTGCATGCATGTTTATAGCAGCATAATTCACAATTGCAAAAATGTGGAACCAGCCCAAATGCCCATCAATCAATGAGTCGATAAAGAAACTATGAGAGATATATATACTCGTCTCTCTCTCTGTATATATACTCATCCATAAAAGGAATGAATTAATGGCATTCACAGCAACCTGGGTGGTACTGGAGACTATCATTCTAAGTGAATAACTCAGGAACGGAAAACCAAACATCATATATTCTTACTCATAAGTGGGAGCTAAGCTATGAGGATGCAAAGGCATAAGAATGACACAATGGACTTTGGGGACTCAGGGGAAAAGGGTGGGAAGGAGGAGAGGAATAAAAGACTGCAAACTGGGTTTAGTGTATACTGCTAGGGTGATGGGTGCACCAAAATCTGCCAAATCACCACTAAAGAACTTACTCATGTAACCAAACACTGCCTGTTCTCCAAAAACCTATGGCAATAAAAAATTTAAATAAATATATGGTTGGTAGTATTTGACCATATGTATAGGAGAGGCACCTGACCACCATAACTGAAGCACGTCCTGAGAATGACCCTATGGTCTACGAAGAATGTGTGTTTGGAGTCCCAAACTAAGGAATTCGAGAGTGGCCAACCTGGAGTTTCCCTTCTTATCCATGAGGGTCATTCAAATCCCTGGCCCATCCCTTGGAACACAGGCCATACAAGGAATCAAGGCCCTTGGTTTTGGGTTAAATGGAGGTTGCTAGGTGGAGGGTGCTAAGTAAAAATGCTATATAAACTGCATGCTTTTTATAAACAGTAGTGGTCTTCCTGTGTAGTCTGCTATCACTGGACTGCCCCAGATGTAAGTCCCCCCAATAAACCCTATGTCTCATTGGCTGGCTCCAGGTCTCTTCTTCGGCCTCTGGACATGGTACTATCCCTACTGGAGTCAATAGGGGTCTGGCATGACACCATATGACACCTATCAGAGCCCACAGGACATGAAATTTGAAAGACATTTCTACTCTTTCAGCTCATTGTTTTTGATGGCATGTGCCAACTAAGTACTGACATGTCACTTGGGGAGGAGTGAGGAGGCTGCCCCACCCTTGTGACTCCATGGTGTGAGCACTTCCTGCCTTGGCCTCTTCAAAACCCTCTCTATCAAACCTGCTCCTATCAAATATGCCTCTTGTCAGGCTGAGCGATGTCAGACTGAGAGCATTTATTTTATGGGCAAGAAGCCAGAGTGGCTGCCGCGATGTATGACTGCACGTGTGGTGCAAGCACATAGAGGAAGGGGGCCTCAGATCCTCTCAGGTCAAGGAGGACCGTGCGGCCTGGCCTTCTCCACTTAGTGCTGCATGAACTCACTGGGCTGGCATCAGAAAGTCCCTTCAAAACAAGAAGATTCCAGATAAAACCTCCAAGAGAGTGAGGGAGGAGAGTGATGCCCCTTCCGGGAAGAATGTACCAAGCCGAAATAAACACCTGCATGAAAAATATTTTAAAAGTTAAGCTTACATTTGTTTTTAAATGCAGCTTTACTGAAAAAATTACAAGCCCAGGGTCTCTGCTGGGGCAAGGATAAACAAAGCACAGTTCTTTCCAACAGGAAGCCCTCAGTCTAGCAGGACAGGTAAATCAGGCAAGTGATTTATTTTAAAAGAGAAAGACAAGGGAAATTAATATTTACTGAGTGTCTACTTAATGGCAAAGCTTGGAGCAGACTATATTGCACACGCACACACACACACACACGCAAATTCACACACATCTCATTTTATTCCACTTTACAGAGGAGGAAACTAAAGCTCATAGATTTTAGCGGTGTCAAAAGCTACACAGAAGTAGCCAACTTTTTACTGTATGGCAGACATACCTGACGGCAACAGCTTAACTGGAGCAACACCCTGAGAATTACCCTATGGTCTAACAGGAATGTGTGTTCAGAGTTCTAAGCTAAGGAATCCAGGAGTGGCCAACCAGAGATTCATTCTTTATCTATGAGGAACATCTGAGCCCATGGCCTGTCCCATGGAATGTGGGCTGTCCTGGGGAGTCAGGCCCTTTGTTTTGGGTTAAGTAAAGGTTTCCAGGTGAAGGGTAAGTGAAAATGCTACATAAACTGCATGCTTTCTGAAGAGGTCTCAGTTCTCCTGTCCAGCCTGCCACCACTGGAACGCTCTGTATGTAAGTTCCCCTCAAGAAACCCTATGTCTCATTTGCTGTCTCTCCTTCAGCCTCTTGAACCTGGTGCCATCTCTACAGAAGTGAATAGGGGTCTGGTACGACAGTATTCAAATCTAGTTCTCACTCCAAAGCATGTAATTCCAAAGCCCACACTATTCCTACATCAAAATGCCTATTTCTCTTCATTTGTCTGACTCTTAGGAACCTGTTCAACCTCTTTGTTAAATAAAACATTATAAGAAATGCTGCCATACTTAACACAGCAGGAGTACTATATAAATTCAAGATGGCATTATTGTAACATATCTTTCATTCAGTTGTCTGTGAAGAACAGATAGTAGTTTATATATTCGTGAAACTCAGCATTAAGATTTTGATATTAAAAAGACAGGGAACACCTTGTGATAAATAGGAATTAGGTCACATTGTTCTATGCTTGGTTATGCTGAACAACATGACGCTGAAAAAAAACGAGAATACCTGTAATATTATTTCTTCTAAAGGAGAACCTACAGCTAAATCTAGAACTTGGATGACTCGACAAATAAGGGCCCTGGAAATCTACAGGGTATCTTCTCTTATTAATTTTAAAAATGTAACAATCATGTTTACTACATCTATTGTGAAATACAATTACAGAGTACCATGTAAGATGCTAAGGGGTGGATAAATCTCAGAATAAATAAATAAAAGCAACTTTCCATGGAGTGAGTGAGGGAGATGGTCACCATGCAGTATATGCCACAGTTCCAGGGCATGACTGCAGAGTAGGGAAAAGTACTGCAAAGACACCCGTCTTTCTTTGATGTGTGTTCCCCTCTTCCCTTTGAGTTGGGTTCCTGCTGATCCTGAGGGAACCCTTCTTCCTGCTCCTCTGCTTGGCCATCTCAACTCCTCCTTAGAGCTCCAGCTGACTCTTTTTTTTTTTTTTTTTTTGAGACGGAGTCTCGCTCTGCCACCCAGGCTGGAGTGCAGTGGCCGGGTCCCAGCTCACTGCAAGCTCCGCCCCCTGGGTTCACGCCATTCTCCTGCCTCAGCCTCCCAAGTAGCTGGGACTACAGGCGCCCGCCTCGTCGCCCGGCTAGTTTTCTGTATTTTTAAGTAGAGATGGGGTTTCACCGTGTTAGCCAGGATGGTCTCGATCTCCCGACCTCGTGATCCGCCCGTCTCGGCCTCCCGAGCTCCAGCTGACTCTTATCCTGCTCCCCAATGCAGGACATGATTTGTGGATTCCAGTGCAAAATGAAACAAGTATAAAAATAGGTCAGGTGCAGTGGCTTACACTTGTCATCTAACACTTTGGGATGCAAAGGTGGGAGGATCACTTGAGGCCAGGAGTTTGAGTCCAGCACGGACAACAGAGCAAGACCCCTGGGCATGGTGGTGCATGCCTGTAGTCCTAGCTACTTGGGAGGCTGAGGCAGGAGGATCTTGAGCCCAGGAGTTTGAGGTTGCAGTGAGCTATGATCATGCCACTGTACTCCACCATGGGTTACAAAGCAAGATCCTGTCTCTAAAAACAAACAAACAAACAACAAAAAAAAAAAAAAAGAAAAAAGAAAGAAAGAAGAAAAGAGAAGAAAAGTATAAAAATAGACAACTGCAGCTTCCAGACTAAAATATTGATGGGCAGAGGAACTGCTTTTCCATGATATTCCCAAAGCACCTTATCAACAAGTTACAATCAGATGCCACTTCCTGCTTTAATTTTTTTCTTCCAAAGCACATTTCACCTTCACACTGGTTGCTCACTTTTTGGCTTTAATGCATGTCTTTTCCCGGATTAAAAACTTGATGAGGCAGGGATGTTTTTCTGTTTTGAACACTGATATATCTTCAGTGGCTAGAACACTGCTGACACAGAATAGGCATTCAAATGTAAAACACCTGAATCATACAACTGGCGAACACACGTGAAAACTAGCCGATACAGCAAACTGAATGGCTAGCAAACTTTACAAAATAATAAGTGAACGAATTTCCTCAGGGTCATGAAACCATGAAACACATTTATCTGAAATGTATGGAATAAAACTCTATTTATTATTTTAGATTTTAGAGCATAAGTATCAGCTAGTTGTAGACAATGAGTATTAGCTATAAGGGTAAAGATGATCCCTTATAAAAATGACTGCATTTAGGCCAGGCATGGTGGCTCACGCCTATAATCCCAGCACTTTGGGAGGCCAAGGCAGGCGGATCACGAGGTCAGGAGTTCGAGATAAGCCTAGCCAACATAGTGAAACCTCGTCTCTACTAAAAATACAAAAAATTAGCCAGGTGTGGTGGTGGGCGCCTCTAGTCCCAGCTACTTGGGAGGCTGAGGCAGAAGAATTGCTTGAACCCAGGAGGCGGAGGTTGCAGTGAGTCGAGATTGTGTCACTGCACTCCAGCCTGGGCGACAGAGCAAGGTTCCATCTCAAAAAAAATAAAAATAAAAATAATAATAATAAATAAGACTGCATTTAATATTTTTTATCTCTAGAAAACAGATGACTGAAAGTCATCCAGGTTCTGATTCTAATGGATTACACTATGTCATTAATTGTTCCTACAATTAAGAACAACAAAAGAATACCATTTTCATATGAACAGAAAATGTTCGCCTTCTATAAAATGAATAAAGGGATACAAAGTTACAGAGAACTGCAAGAACAGGTGAGAGATTTATTGAAATCCTTGGAGCAGTTAGAGGAGTTCACAATAGTCGTCACATTCATTACAATAGTTAACTTTCCCCCATATCCATATAGATAAACCCTGGAAGAGTATTCAATAGCAGATGGACTACTGACATGAAAACACTTGTCATCAACTCAAAAAAAAAAAATTGTGCTGAAATAAACCTAACAAAAATTTTACCAAGTTAATAATTTTTAAGTGTACATTTCAGTAGCATTAAGTATATTCACTTCCTTATGCAACCAATCTCCAGAACTTTTTCATTTTGGAAAACTGAAACTCTGTATCCACTGAACAACAACTCCCCCTTTCCCCATTCGTCAGCCCCTGGCACCCACTATTGGACTTGGTGTCTCAATGAATTTGACTTCTCCAGGTGCCTCATGTGTTTGTCCATTTCTGATTGGCTTATTTCAGTTAGTATAACGTCCTCAAGGTTCACTCATGTTGTAGCACGGTAAACATTTCCTTGCTTTTTAAGGCAGACTGATATCATCACAAACTTTTGCAGCTTATGCGATCTGGAAACTGACAGCACAAAGGCATCAGTCTCTCTTTAACACAATCCCCCTCTTCCCTCTGAGTTGGGTTCCTACTGATCATCTGAGTGGATCCCTCCTCCTGTTCCTCTGTTCAGCCAACTCAGCTCCCCCTTGGGTCTCCAGCTCACTCTCATCTCATTCCTTCATGCAGGACTGGCTATAAAACTTGTGGATCCCAGTGCAAAATGAAAACACAGGCCTCCTGCCAAAAAATTATTGATAACTTCTATCTCAAAGAGATATTTGTACACTCGCATTCATAGCAGCATTATTCACAACACCAAAAAGGTAGAAGCAACCCAAGTATCCATCAGATACATGGATTAAAAAATGTGGTATTCATATACAATGAAATAGGATTCAGCTTTAAGAAGCAAGGGCATGGCTGGGCGCGGTGGCTCCTGCCTGTAATCCCAGCACTTTGGGAGGCCAAGACGGGCGGATCACAAGGTCAGGAGATTGAGATCACCCTGGCTAACACGGTGAAACCCCGTCTCTACTAAAAATACAAAAAATTAGCCGGGCATGGTGGCAGGTGCCTGTAGTCCCAGCTCCTCGGGAGGCTGAGGCAGGAGAATGGCATGAACCTGGGAGGTGGAGCTTGCAGTGAGCCGAGATCGTGCCACTGCACTCCAGCCTGGGTGACAGAGTGAGACTACGTCTCAAAAAAAAAAAAAAAAAAAAAGAAAGCAAGGGCATTAGGCTGGGCACGGTGGCTCCTGCCTGTAATCCTAGCACTTTGGGAGGCTGAGGCAGGCAGATCACAAGGTCAAGAGATCGAGACCATCCTGTCCAACATGGTGAAACCCGGTCTATACTAAAAGTACAAATATAAGGTGGCCATGATGGTGAGCACCTGTAGTCCTAGCTACTCAGGAGGCTGAGGCGGGAGAATCGCCTGAACCCAGGAGGCAGAGGTTGCAGTGAGCCAAGATCACACCACTGCACTCCAGCCTGGCGACAAAGTGAGACTCCATCTCAAAAAACAAAAAACAAAAAACAAAAAAATAAAAGCAAGGGCATTCTGACCTATGCTATGAGTGAAGCTTGAGGACATTAGGCTAAGTGAAAAAAAGCCAGTCACAAAAAGACACACACTGTATGAGGTACCTAGGGAAGTCAAACGCATTGAAACAGAAAGTCAGATGGTGGATGCCAGGTATTGGGGAATGGAGATTGGAGAGTTGTTGTTTAATGGGCACAGAGTTTCGGTTTGGCAAGACGAAAAACGTTCTGGAGATTGACTGCAAAAGAATGTGAATAGATTTAATACTGTTGCACTGTACACTTAAAAATGATGCAGATGGCAAACTTTATGTTACGTGTATTTTGCTACAATTTTATAAATTATTAATAATTTCAAGACAGCAACAGCAGAATATTAAACCAAGCTCTGGGGCCTTCTGAATTCCAGAACCTGTGCAATCTACATAAGCATCCAATGTATAATATTAGTAGATAGAGAACATTTCCCAAAGCACCTTCTGTTGCCTTTTCCTACAACACACATCATGTCTACTTCTCCAGGGTTTCCATTTTTCTTTTTCTTCACAATTCTCTATGTTAGAGATGAAGAAGAAATAAGATACCTATATGTTCTATCCACATAATGTGTACATGCAAGGTCCTAAAGATTCTCAGCCATTTGAAATGTTCAACAACCAGCAAAATGTTCAAAATTCCTTTTTGTAACAAATAATGTCATAGAGAGAACAGAAGAAACATGTCCCTGTGACGAACTGCTGTAATTCTTATTTGTTCCCAGACTGACTTTTCCTATGACTGGATTAATTTCGTGTTGGATCACTGGCCTGTGAAGTGCTGATAAATTAAATGATTGGTAAATACAATAACTTTCAAAGGAAAAGAGGGGTTAGGAATCCATTTGCTACTTCAGGATCACTGCAGAATTTCATTTCTGAAAACAGACCACCTATTAATTTAGTTAAGATCTGATAGTCAGCTGAACAACTTTGGTGGAAGTCATCCAACTTGTCTTAGATTACCCAGCCTGTGCTGGCAGGTCTGAGAGTCTGGAGAAAGATGTAAACGAGTTATCTGAGGACAGCAGCTCAGGCAATACACAGCTATAGAGACGTCCCACTTTGGTCCTTCAAGAATGATGTTTTTATACTACTATCATAAAACAAAACCGAAAGCAACCTGGAGACATTTTAGCTCATATGTAAGACACTTCTGGTGGTACAGGCGAAATACACTTAAAAAATATAATTATGGCTAGGCACGGTGGCTCATGCCTGTAATCCCAGCACTTTGGGAGGCTGAGGTGGATGGATCACCTGAGGTCAGGAATTTAAGACCAGTCTGGCCAACGTGGTGAAACCCCATCTCTACTAAAAATACAAAAATTATCCGAGTGAGGTGGTGGGTGCCTATAATCCCAGCTACTCAGGAGGCTGAGGCAGGACAATCACTTGAACCTGGGAGGTGGAGGTTACAGTGAGTCGAGATCGTGCCACTGCACTCCAGCCCGGGCAAAAAGAGTGAAGCTTCATCTCAAATATATATATATATATATATATTTCTATGTATAGAAGTTAAAAGCGTGGGCTCTGGAGCCACACTGCCTTGTGTTCAAATCCTGCCTCTGCCACTTTTGTAAGTATGCCCTGAGCAATTTACTTAGTTTCTTTGTGCCTCAGTTTATACATTTATAAAATGAGAATAATAATAATAACACCTATGTCATATGGTGGTTGCCAGAGCAAATGAGTTCACACATGTAAGCACTTAGAACACAACAGTGCCTAGTGCATATTAAACGGTCACTAAATATTAACCATTATTCTCTCTAGCTTTAAGAATTCCCTAGATCACAGGTTTGCTGAGTGATGGACACAGCTGATTACAATAGGGGAGGACACCCAGTCCAACAGGCCCTAATATAGGCTTCATTGAGCCAATAGATGCCTACTCTGGGGAAACTGAATTGGCTGACTCAAAACAGTTTGAATCCCTGGTAGGGAGAAAAGAGAGCAGTTACACTTGATAATGTGCAGGGTGAGGAAGCAGCTTGACTAGATAAGAGTAATCCACAATGTAGAGAGAAACAAAGGCAAAAAACACCATATAGCCATAGGTTGGAGATAATGCTCTCATCTTTTTAGGGTTTCATTTCAGTTGCCACAAATTCCAGCTGTATTTTCTTTCCTAGTCTTAGATTTGGGGAGTAGTCCTGTATCTTTACAGTAAACTCTGTATTAGCCAGGATAGGCTACATTATGCTTCAGTAACAAATAGCTCCCAAGTCTCAGCAGCTTGACACAAGGATACTGATCGCTCTTCGTGGCCACTAAGGGTTGGCAGTGGGGCTCAGCCCATCTTACTCCCTCAAGGACACAGGTTGATGGGGATTTCATCTCAACAGTCTTACCACAGTTACAGGAGGAACATGGCAGTCACACTCCGGCTTTTAAAGCTTCTACCTGGATGTGACTCATGTCACTTTTACTCACATTTCAGCAGCCAAAGCAAGTCACTTGACCATGCCTCTTATCAAAGAGGAAATATAATCTCACCACATGCCAAAAAGAGTTACATTAGAGGTGGTTCCAAGATGGCTGAATAGGAACAACTCCAGTCTACAGCTCCCAGAGTGAGCGACTCAGAAGACGGGTGATTTCTGCATTTCCAACTAACTGAGGTACCGGGTTCATCTCACTGGGGCTTGTCGGACAGTGGGTGCAGGGCAGGGGGTGCAGCACACTGAGTGTGAGCCGAAGCAGGGTGAGGCATCGCCTCACCCAGGAAGCGCAAGGGGTCAGGGAATTCCCTTTCCTAGCCAAGCAAAGCAGTGACACATGGCACCTGGAACATCAGGTCACTCCCACCCTAATACTGTACTTTTCCAGTGGTCTTAGCAAACGGCACACCAGGAATTTATATCCCACGCCTGGCTCAGAGGGTACCACGCCGATGGAGCCTCGCTCATTGCTAGCACAGCAGTCTGAGATCGAACTGCAAGGCAGCGAGGATGGGGGAGGGGCGCCCACCATTGCTGAAGCTTGTGTGGGTAAACAAAGCGGCCAGGAAACTCAAACTGGGTGGAGTCCAACGCAGCTCAAGGAGGCCTGCCTAACTCTGTAGACTCCACTTCTGGGGGCAGGGCATAGCTGAACAAAAGGTAGCAGAAACCTTTGCAGACTTAAATGTCCCTGTCTGACAGCTTTGAAGAGAGTAGTGGTTCTCCCAGCACGGAGCTTGAGATCTGAGAATGGACAGACTGCCTCCTCAAGTGGGTCCCAGACCCCCAAGTAGCCTAACTGGTAGGCAACTCCCAGCAGGGGCAGACTAACACTTCACATGGCCGGGTACCCCTCTGAGAAAAAACTTCCAGAGGAACGATCAGGCAGCAACATTTTCTGTTCAGCAATATTCGCTGTTCTGCAGCCTCTGCTGCTAATATCCAGGAAAACAGGAGGAGTGGACATCCAGCAAACTCCAACAGACCTGCAGCTGAGGGTCCTGACTGCTAGAAGGAAAACTAACAAACAGAAAGGACATCCACACAAAACCCCATCTGTATGTCACCACATCAAAGACCAAAGGTAGATAAAACCACAAAGATGGGGAAAAACAGAGAGAAAAACTGAAAATTCTAAAAATCAGAGCACCTCTCCTCCTCCAAAGGAACGCAGCTCCTCAACAGCAACTAAACAAAGCTGAATGGAGAATGACTTTGACGAGTTGAGAGAAGAAGACTTCAGACGATGAAACTTCTCTGAGCTAAAGGAGGAAGTTCGAACCCATTGCAAAGAAGTTAAAAATTTTGAAAAAAGATTAGATGAATGGCTAACTAGAATAACCAATGCAGAGAAGTCCTTAAAGGACCTGATGGAGCTGAAAACCATGGCACAAGAACTACGTGATGAATACACAAGCTTCAGTAGCCAATTTGATCATACTGGAAGAAAGGGTATCAGAGATGGAAGATCAAATGAATGAAATGAAGTGAGAAGAGAAGTTTAGAGAAAAAAGAATAAAAAGAAACAAAGTCTGCAAGAAATATGGGACTATGTGAAAAGACCAAATCTACATCTGATTGGTGTACCTGAAAGTGATGGGGAGAATGGAACCAAGTTGGAAAACACTCTGCAGGATATTATCCAGGAGAACTTCCCCAACCTAGCAAGGCAGGCCAACATTCAAATTCAGGAAATACAGAGAAAGTCACAAAGATACTCCTCGAGAAGAGCAACTCCAAGACACATAATTGTCACATTCACCAAGGTTGAAATGAAGGAAAAAATGTTAAGGGCAGCCAGAGAGAAAGGTCGGGTTAACCACAAAGGGAAGCCTATCAGACTAACAGCTGATCTCTCGGCAGAAACTCTACAAGCCAGAGGAGAGTGGGGGCCAAAGTTCAACATTCTTAAAGAAAAAATTTTTCAACCCAGAATTTCATATCCAGCCAAACTAAGCTTTATAAGTGAAGGAGAAATAAAATCCTTTACAGACAAGCAAATGCTGAGAGATTTTGTCACGACCAGGCCTGCCCTACAAGAGCTCCTGAAGGAAGCACTAAACATGGAAAGGAACAACTGGTACCAGCCACTGCAAAAACATGCCAAATTTTAAAGACCGTCGATGCTAGAAAGAAACTGCATCAACTAACAAGCAAAATAATCATAATGTCAGGATTAAATTCACACATAACAATATTAACCTTAAACATAAAATGGGCTAAATGCTCAATTAAAAGACACAGACTGGCAAACTGGATCAAGAGTCAAGACCCATCAGTGTGCTGTATTCAGGAGACTCATCTCACATGCAGAGACACACATAGGCTCAAAATGAAGGGATGGAGGAAGGTCTACCAAGCAAATGGAAAACAAAAAAAGCCAGGGGTTGCAATCCTAGTCTCTGATAAAATAGACTTTAAACCATCAAAGATCAAAAGAGACAAAGAAGGCCATTACATAATGGTAAAGGGATCAATTCAACAAGAAGAGCTAACTATCCTAAATATATATGTACCCAATACAGGAGCACCCAGATTCATAAAGCAAGTCCTTAGAGACTTACAAAGAGACTGAGACTCCCACACAATAATAATGGGAGACCTTAACACCCCAATGTCAACATTAGACAGATCAATGAGACAGAAAGTTAACAAGGATATCCAGGAATTGAACTCAGCTCTGCACCACGCGGACCTAATAGACATCTCCACCCCAAATCAACAGAATATACATTCTTCTCAGCACCACACCACAGTTATTCCAAAATTGACCACATAGTTGTAAGTAAAGCATTCCTCAGCAAATGTAAAAGAACGCAAATTTTCACCAACTGTCTCTCAGACCACAGTGCAATCAAACTAGAACTCAGGATTAAGGAACTCACTCAAAACTGCTCAACTACATGGAAACGGAACAACCTGCTTCTGAATGACTACTGGGTACATAACGAAATGAAGGCAGAAATAAAGATGTTCTTTGAAACCAACGAGAACAAAGACACAACATACCAGAATCTCTGGGACACATTTAAAGCAGCGTGTAGAGGGAAATTTATAGTACTAAATGCCCACAAGAGAAAACAGGAAAGATCTAAAATTGACACTCTAACATCACAATTAAAAGAACTAGAGAAGCAAGAGCAAACACATTCAAAAGCTAGCAGAAAGCAAGAAATAACTAAGATCAGAGCAGAACTGAAGGAGACAGAGACACAAAAAACCCTTCAAAAAAATCAATGAATCCAGGAGCTGGTTTTTTTTTTTTTTTTAAAGATCAACAAAATTGACAGACCACTAGCAAGACTAATAAAGAAGAAAAGAGAGAAGAATCAAACACACACTATAAAAAATGATAAAGGGGATATCAACACTGATCCCACAGAAATACAAACTACCATCAGAGAATACTATAAACACCTCTACGCAAATAAACTAGAAAATCTAGAAGAAATGGATAAATTCCTGGACACATACACCCTCCCAAGACTAATCCAGGAAGAAGTTGAATCTCTGAATAGACCAATAACAGGCTCTGAAATTGAGGCAATATTTAATAGCCTATCAACCAAAAAAAGTACAGGACCAGACGGATTCACAGCTGAATTCTACCAGTGGTACGAGGAGCTGGTTCCATTCCTTCTGAAACTATTCCAATCAATAAAAAAAGGGAATCCTCCCTAACTCATTTTATGAGGCCAGCGTCATCCTGATATCAAAGCCTGGCAGAGACACAACAAAAAAAGAGAATTTTAGACCAATATCCCTAATGAACATCGATGCAAAAATCCTCAATAAAATACCGGCAAACTGAATCCAGAAACACATCAAAAAGCTTATCCATGATGAACAAGTGGGCTTCATCCCTGGGATGCAAGGCTGGTTCAACATATACAAATCAATAAACGTAATCCAGCATATAAACAGAACCAAAGACAAAAAGCACATGATTATCTGAATAGATGCAGAAAACGCCTTTGACAAAATTCAACAGCCCTTCATGCTAAAAAGTCTCAATAAATTAGGTATTGATGGGACGTATCTCAAAATAACAAGAGTTATTTATGACAGACCCACAGCCAATATCATACTGAATGGGCAAAAACTGGAAGCATTCCCCTTGAAAACTGGCATATGACAGGGATGCCCTCACTTACCACCCCTATGCAACATAGTGTTGGAAGTTCTGGCCAGGGCAATCAGGCAAGAGAAAGAAATAAAAGGTATTAAATTAGGCAAAGAGGAAATCAAACTGTCCCTGTTTGCAGATGACATGATTGTATATTTAGAAAACCCCATTGTCTCAGCCCAAAATCTCCATAAGCTGATAAGCAACTTCAGCAAAGTCTCAGGACACAAAATCAATGTGCAAAAATCACAAGCATTCTTATACACCAATAACAGACAGACAGAGAGCCAAATCATGAGTGAACTCCCATTCAAAATTGCTTCAAAGAGAATAAAATACCTAGGAATCCAACCTACAAGGGTTGTGAAGGACCTCTTCAAGGAGAACTACAAACCATTGCTCAATGAAATAAAAGAGGACACAAACAAATGGAAGAACATTCCACGCTCATGAATAGGAAGAACCAATATCGTGAAAATGGCCATACTACCCAAGGTAATTTATAGATTCAATGCCATCCCCATCAAGCTACCAATGACTTTCTTCACAGAATTGGAAACAACTACTTTAAAGTTCATATGGAACCAATAAAGAGCCCGCATTGCCAAGTCAATCCTAAGACAAAAGAGCAAAGCTGGAGGCATCATGCTACCTGACTTCAAACTACAGTACAAGGCTACAGTAACCAAAGCAGCGTGGTATTGGTACCAAAACAGAGATATAGACCAATGGAAGAGAACAGAGCCCTCAGAAATAATACCACACATCTACAACTATCTTATCATTGACAAACCTGACAAAAACAAGAAATGGGGAAAGGATTCCCTATTTAATAAATGGTGCTGGGAAAACTGGCTAGCCATATGTAGAAAGCTGAAATGGTATCCCTTCCGTACACCTTATACAAAAATTAATTCAAGATGGATTAAAGACTTAAATGTTAGCCCCAGAACCATAAAAACCCTAGAAGAAAACCTAGGTAATACCATTCAGGACATAGGCATGGGCAAGGACTTCACATATAAAACAACAAAAGCAATGGCAACAAAAGCCAAAATTGACAAATGGGATCTAATTAAACTAAAGAGCTTCTGCACAGCAAAAGAAACTACCATCAGAGTGAACAGGAAACCTATAGAATGGAAGAAAATTTTTGCAATCTACTCATCTGACAAAGGGCTAATATCCAGAATCTACAAAGAACTCAAACAAATTTACAAGAAAAAATGAAACAACCCCATCAAACAGTAGGCAAAGGATATGAACAGACATTTCTCAAAAGAAGACATTTATGCAGCCAACAGACACATGAAAAAATGCTCATCATCACTGGCCATCAAAGAAATGCAAATCAAAACCACAATGAGATGTCATCTCACACCAGTTAGAATGGTGATCATTAAAAAGTCAGGAAACAACAGGTGCTGGAGAGGATGTGGAGAAATAGGAATACTTGTACACTGTTGATGGGACTGTAAACTAGTTCAGTCATTGTGGAAGACAGTGTGGCGATTCCTCAGGGATCTAGAACTAGAAATACCATTTGACCCAGTCATCCCATTACGGGGTATATACCCAAAGGATTATAAATCATGCTGCTGTAAACACACATGCGCATGTATGTTCATTGTGGCACTATTCACAATAGCAAAGACTTGGAACCAACCCAAATCTCCAACAATGATAGACTGGATTAAGAAAATGTGGCACATATACACCATGGAATACTATGCAGCCATAAAAAAGGATGAGTTTGTGTCCTTTGTAGGGACATGGATGCAGCTAGAAACCATCATTCTCAGCAAACTATCACAAGGACAAAAAAACTAACACCACATGTTTTCACTCATAGGTGGGAATTGAACAATGAGAACGCTTGGACACAGGAAGGGGATCATCACACACCAGGTCCTATTGTGGGTGGGGGGGAGGGATAGCATTAGGAGATATATCTAATGTAAATGACGGGTTAATGGGTGCAGCACACCAACATGGCACATGCATACATATGTAACAAACCTGCACGTTGTGCACATGTACCCTAGAATTTAAAGTATAATAAAAAAAATAAAAAAAGACAAAAGAAAGAGTTACATTAGAATATTTTGTCAATAGCTAATTGACTACTACATCCACCATTAATACTTCAGCAGTTTGAATGGGTCTCTGTTCCTTCAGAAAACAACATCAGCAATATTGACTAGAACACATATGAGATGTAAAACATCACCATCTTTGTACATTTTCCTCTCAAAACCACGCTTTTCTAAGCATAACCAAGTCTTCTCCACTGTGTAGATACGTGGCTTACCTGACCTTTGATTCAGCAGCTGGACAGTTGCCTATGTCATTCCATTCTTTTCAGGAACAAATGACAGTAAAGTCTGAATATTTCAGGAATGAGGTATGTCAGGATAACAGGGTTTTGTGTGTGTGTGTACCTACAAATTTAACATTAGAGTATCTGAACTTAAAAACAATAACTTTTTTGGATTATGATATTTTAAAAACAGATACATTTCTTTCTTTCTAAACAGAATAATACATATATAATTTAATATAATCTTAATCACTGAAGATAAACATTATGAATGTCAGACACTATGCTGTGATGTCCTTGGTACCAAATAAAACAATCATTCATTCAATAAGCATATACCAAATGCTATGCCAGAAACTGGGAAATACGTGGGAAATAGAGCCATTCCTGACCTCAGGCAGCTGTGCAGCGTCCTTGAGCCAGATTGGTTTTTTATGGTTATTTTCTTCTCCTCCATTGCTATCAACTAGTCAGTCACCATTTCTGTCTGCCGTCTGTACATCTGCAGTCCTCCTCTTCCTTCTAACTTTTACTTTTTCATTCTCTAAAGTCCTGGAAACAAAGCTTGTTAGAACTACGTGTAAAATAAGAGTAAATAAACCAAGTTGTAAAGATGTCAGGAACTGCCCTATGAATAAAACAGAAGAGCTTTGGTACATAATATTTATGCTGCTTGTTTTTATGGCTTTTCTGTATAGCTCATGCTACCACAGAGCTGAATTTTGGGTAAGCGAAGTATCACTGTATCATAAATGTAAAGGTATTAAACACCTAGCTTTCTCATTTCCTTGGCACAATTATCTTTGATATATTTTTTATGTTTTATAAAATACTGCCTTGTGTTCTTTAAATCTTTTCCTTAATTTAAAAAAAGTCTTCATATTAATATGTGATTTTCTTCTAGTGGTAACATTTAATTGCAAATTTAGAAAACTACATAACTGAAGTCACACTTGCACAAAATGGGTTAGGCGCTGATATGGACTGAAGTGTGTCTCCCCACCAAATTCATATGCTAAAGCCTTAATCCTCAGTGTGACTGCATCCTTAAAGATGGGATCTTTTGGAGGTAATCAGGGTTAGCTGAGGTAGGGCCCTCATGATGGGGTTAATTAAGTCCTTATAAGAGGAGACACCAGAGAGCTTGCCCTCCCTCTACCATGTGAGGACAGAGCAAGAAGGCGGCCGTCTGCAAGCCAGGGAGAGAGCCCTCACCAGAACCCAACCATGCTGGCATGCTGATATCAGACTTCCATCCTCCAGAACTGTGAGAAAACAAATATCTGCTGTTTAAGCCATTCAGTCTATGGCATTTTGTTATGGCAGCCTGAGCAAACAAATGCAAGCTCCAAGCAGCTTCCTGTTAGAGACAAACTTTATTTGTGCTCTTTCATTCTTTTATAAATAAGTTGTTCTTTTGCCCCAACAAATTATTCCAATTCCTTCATTTTTGCCTCATAAAAGTACAGGAAGTCTTTAGTAAAAGTCTACTGCCAGCTATTGCTATAAGTGTTAGGATATTTGAAAAATAGCTTTCAAATGTAGTTCCTTTTTTTTTTTTTTTTTTTAGATGAATCTCATTTTGTTGCCCAGGTTGGAGTACAGTGGCACACTATCGGCTCACTGCAACCTCCGCCTCCTGGGTTCAAGTGATTCTCCTGCCTCGGCCTCCCAAGTAGCTGGGATTATAGGCACACACCACCATGCCTGGCTAATTTTTTTATTTTTAGTAAAGAGAGGGTTTCACCATGTTGGCCAGGCTGGTCTTGAACTCCTGACCTCAAGGTGATCTGCCCACCTTGACCTCCCAAAGTGCTGGGATTACAGATGTGGGCCACCGTGCCCGGCCTCACATCTAGTTCTATTATTCAGATAAGAACATTTCATAAGCAGGCAATTGGACAATATGTGAAAATGTAATATTCAGGCTAGTCCAAGCAATGTTTAGGGAAAAGTCTAGTAACTTGATTCGTACTATAAAACATCTACCTTTCTCTTAAAACAGTACTTCTTAACTGGTTTTAAAAATTTTTTAGGGGCCGGGCGCGGTGGCTCAAGCCTGTAATCCCAGCACTTTGGGAGGCCGAGACGGCGGATCACGAGGTCAGGAGATCGAGACCATCCTGACTAACATGGTGAAACCCCGTCTCTACTAAAAAATACAAAAAAACTAGCCGGGCGAGGTGGTGGGCGCCTGTAGTCCCAGCTACTCGGAGGCTGAGGCAGGAGAATGGCGTGAACCCGGAGGCGGAGCTTGCAGTGAGCTGAGATCCGGCCACTGCACTCCAGCCTGGGCGACAGAGCGAGACTCCGTCTCAAAAAAAAAAAAAAAAAAAAAAAAATTTTTTAGGGATCTTAACAAATTTCTCTCCATTAAACATATGGCATATGTATATTCATTGTTCTTATATAATTTCTGAAGTTTTGCAGAGAAGTCACCAGACTAAGAATCTCTGCCTCAAAGAAAACTAAGCAAAACCAAACTGAGTGTTTTCAGCAAATCAAGCTTCATTCCTAACCTTTAAATGGCCGCTACAAAATGCCTCAGTGATCAGTTGCTTTGAATTGCTCTCATCTACAACCTGCAAGCTTTGGTCAGCCCTCTAATGTGCAGTATCATCAGATCTCTAGCCATAAAGCCATTCCCTTGAAAGTTCCATCTTTAGTCTTTTCTATCTTAGTTCAAGGTCTGCTGGCAGTGACGGACTCATCAGAATCTCGTTGTCCTCATAGATAGCTAAAATACGATCCCAGGTAGTTCAACCCTATGTGAATTTCAACGGATAGCTAATTTGTTCCAGAACTACTTTCCATGTCAATAACTTGAAAATACTTGTAAGTTAAATCTAAAAGGAGGCATGGAAGCTCCCTCTATAAAGAGTGAAGCTGGTCCAATTCTTAGGGAAAAGAGACATCCATTACTCTATATTTAGAGCTAGGCATTCCATTCCCCCAAACAGCTCTCTCACCAGCCTAATTGCTTGAAATTCCTGTTCTTGTTTAACACTAGGGCAAAACATTTCATTTTAAATTTGAGATAAGGTTTATAGTTCAAATATCCTGAAAAAGGTAATTTAGGGTATTAGGACCACTTTAACTTGGACATGACTATGGAGGGGGAACAATAGGGAGGCAAGATGCTGGATGCAAACCTAGATACCAAAGACAAAATGAGGCACACTTCCCTCACTCTCATTTTTTCCTAGGACAAGCAACATAAGGAGTATCAGTTAATTGAAAAAGTCTTTACGAGATGCCAGGAGCTGTGTTAGCTACTGAGGATAAAGCGATGATGAGAATATTGCGAAGCACAACACCATCCTAACAACATATGAGAAGCTCAAAGCCCATCAGCAGAAAGAGACAGGCCCTTTACAAGTGAACATAATGATAGATTGAATGTGTGATAGTAAAACAAAACAACGCAGAGCAGTTTTTAACTGTTGTGTGGTGGGAGAAAGGAGATGCAAAGAAAATAGAACATTTGACTTGGATTTGTAAGGATATGAAGAATTTTGCCAGGTAGGGAAGTGGTGGAAGGGAGGAGTTATTTCAGGCAAAGGCAACATAAAAGCACGGCACAGAAGCATGAAGAGTGCATGGAGTGCTCATGGAAAATTGCTGACGGCTGGGAGGGAGCCCAGTGGATTCTGGTGGATTGCAGCCTCTGGCAAAGGCTGAGGTTGCCTCTGGACCACATTACTCCCTCATGTATTTCTTTATAGAGACCTATTATTTTCAACTCTTTTGAGAAGAAACATTTAAACTGATTGTTTCTTATTTAAACTATGAATCTATTAAAATATCAGGCATTCTTCATAAAAATTATTGATAAAAAGGAATTAAGAGTACAGTTCATTTACAATTTCTTTTCTGGAAGTTGAAATTGAGCTCCTGTTATAAAACAGAGACTGCGTGGACTCCTTAGTCAAAGAAACTCAGTTCAGAGGACAACAGGCAACAGTGGACAACCTGGTCATATGCTGTAGTTAGTCAATCAAGAGTTTGATTTCACCAGTATCCCTATCTTCCTTGCTTCCATGCATACTATTTATCTTTAAATTAAATACTAAATGAATAACATGTTTGTGATTGCTCATTTGGACATGGGCCACACCGCAGTTCTACACACTTGAAAACAAGATTTCTGCAGTTCCACTACATGTCCACTAGAGGCCTGTGAAGAGCTTTTTTCCCCCATCACATAGTGTCTGATAACCAAAAAGGCCAGAATTAAAACAAGTAAGAAATATTGATTAGACACGAGTAAGACAAGGATCTAATTGGTATGTAACCGCACAGTAAGTATCATAATTGTGGATAAAATAATCAAAATGCAACACTGTTTCAAAACTCCAAGATACCAAATTGCAAAACTTAGGAAACTACTCCTATGTAACCACAAAAGCAAAGTTAAAAGAAGTAGGGTTTTGAAGACTTCAGCAACCATTCCAAAAGGCCATCAGACTCTGGCAGGCTTTGACTAGGTGGAAGACGGCACCAAATGGTGAAGCAGCCTGAATAAAAATTGCCAGCAGCCTGTATGGGCTTCTAAGGAAAGGAGCTTCTAGATCTTCCAATGCATACTCAATCTAAAAGACAGGCAACCAACAGAGGGAAGCCTCCTTGGCGGGAAAATAAACAATGCGGTGATTTAAGGCAGATGGGCTGAGAAGGGACTTCCTAAATAGTGACTCCATGGAAGTAAACAGGGGAAGACAGGTGAGATATGGTCAGGACAGTGAGACGACACAGACCAAAACAGACCCTATGGTGAAGACGGTGGTAACTCTCAACTTAAGAGGACAGAGGGCAACTTAAAGCAAAACACTTAACATACTCAAGTTGCCAGGACAACTGCAAGACTGCGTGAGTACTGGAAAAATTACCAGAAGGACAAGATGCCCTGTAACATCCCTTTATCTCTTGTCGAACTCAAAACAGACTTTCATTCATTGCATGGCCTGCTTGAACAAACACAAACAAAAGCGAAAAATATTAAAAGTCACATCACCCATGCCAGGCATGGACACGCGAGCACACGTGTGCACACACACACCACACGCACACACTACTTCTAGTCTATTTACAGAAACGGCCTGTTTTTCACTAGCTTTGGTTAATTGGCAATCAGAAGAGAGTTGTATGGGGTTGGAAGAAAGAACTCTTTGTTTGGAAAACCTGTGAAAATACTCCCTCAGAAGCTTGTAACTTTCCCTAGGCATCACCCTGGCCCTGAGGACAAGCCCCTGTGCCAGAAGCCTCAGTGAGGCACAGAGCTCACATTCAAAGGCAGTTCTCTTTGTTGTCCCCCAGGAGTTAAACCTTAAATGGGTTTACAATTTGCAGGCTTTTTTGGAGAGTGGCTTAGTGGTGGTTGCCTGCTGCCAAAAATGGAGCAGAGACAAACCCTAGTGAATCCCACAGCTGTTGTGGCTGCTCCATTGGACAGAAGAGCAGTTGCCTGAGGCATTTCAAAGACAAGCAAGAACACAGGGAGACTTTATGAGGCCTGGAAGTGAATTTGCAATGATTGGGAGCAGATGGTCAGTTCACATGGGGAAGAAGGAGATTGGAGCCATCGTTCTCCAGTGAAGACCACAGCAAATGGTAATTCACTGAGCCTTAGGTCCTCAGATAAATCCCGTATTGGAAAAGTATTCACCTACAACATCAGATCATCATCTGCGGCTAGTTAGCTTTCCTGTCACGCTCTTGACTTCTAAACCCTAACAGTCACAACTTGGACAGGAAAAAGCCGGTACATGCACATCTTACCTTGGTTAGAAAGAAGAAGAGGCGTGGCTGCTCTGGTAGAAATAGGGAGAATACTCATCCTGGTGCCCTGGGTTTCCTGGAGGCGGCCTGCCTGAACACAACCTCCAACATTACTTTGCCCAACCCTTTATTTCAGAAAAATCTTCATTTTAAACAAACATCCGTGAATGCTGGGACACTGTGGAACGATTTGAGAGTGGAGCTTTTCTAATCTTTTGTAAGCTATATCCACTTTTTTTCTTCACCCTTTCCGGTCAAGGGCTGCTTTCTGATGCACAAGAATTCTCTTTTGCTGAAATCTCAGCCTATTTCCTGTTATCCTCATGTTGATTCATCTGAGAATCACATTATCTCTTCTAAAACACTGTTTACTTAGTCCATTATGACGCGTAAGGTCGGTCTTTAGTCATTTTATGTTTGAATGATTAATTTGTTCAATGTACACAAAGTACTCTTAAGTACCCCTGATGTGCAAAGCGCCAGCGAGGCACTGAGGAGGATGGAAGAACCGTAACTGCAAGATGCTAAGAACCTGGTGAACGAAGCAGAAACACTTGGGAAAGAACTGTAATACCTGCAAAGTGCCAAGATATGAGCATAGTAAGAATGTTGTGGGCATATAAAGAAGAGAGAAAATAACACTTATTTCCAACTGGAGAGATTGGGACACTAGCTTAGAAGGAGATAGAGTTTAAGTTGGGCCATATATAGGATGACCTACCATCCCAGTTTTAAAACTTCAAGTGCTGCATCTCAGGACACTCCTCAGTTGGCAGGCCTAGTGATAAAGGACAGTTTTGGCCGGGCGCGGTGGCTCAAGCCTGTAATCCCAGCACTTTGGGAGGCCGAGACGGGTGGATCACGAGGTCAGGAGATCGAGACCCTCCTGGCGAACACGGTGAAACCCCGTCTCTACTAAAAATACAAAAAACTAGCCGGGCGAGGTGGCGGGCGCCTGTGGTCCCAGCTACTCGGGAGGCTGAGGCAGGAGAATGGCGTGAACCCGGGAGGCGGAGCTTGCAGTGAGCTGAGATCCGGCCACTGCACTCCAGACCGGGCGACAGAGCAAGACTCCGTCTCAAAAAAAAAAAAAAAAAAAAAAAAAAAAAAAAAATAAAGGACAGTTTTAACTTCGAATTTATCTCAAGGGTGAGACACAGTGAAGACAATGGGCTGGGCGTGGAGATGAGGGGTTGATCAGCCCTCAGGCTGCTGACTCGGCAGCCATTGGTGCATAAGGCCCTGGACAGGATGAAGATTTTCAGGACAGCAGGGCCAGGTTCTCACTGTGCCACACATTGCACAAGGAACCAGGGAGATGAGGCTCAGGCCTGGCACACGGGTGGTGGCTGAGTGGCTCCCTTTATAGACAGGGTATGAGCTCTGGTGCTTTGTAATCCTGGGACTCCTCTAACACACCTGAGGGCTTACTCAGGCCGGCCTCACTGCCCTGCAGTCTAGGGCATTAGAGAACCCTACATTATGAATGAGGGACCGGAGGAGGGGCAGATTCGGGGGAGTTGTGGTCTGGGCCGTGCACATCATCTTGAGTTGAAGAGAACATAATAAAAACTTGTGGCATACGTTCACATTTACCACCTCCCTTTGGAGCTCTATTTAGACCTACGTCTTAGAAAACTGACTGTTAAAGAATGGCCTTCGTCACATGGCCAGCAGGAGAAAGCTGGAGTGCAAACTTCAGACTCTCTTTCTGACTGCAGGCCCGGGGCATTCCCATAGCTTTTCCAGATGACTGAGGTTTACCTGAAACTTTAAAGATTTTAACAGCTTTATGATTCAGTGTTATTTTAGTATATAGTCATCTCTTAGTATCCACAGGGGATTGGTTCCAGGCCCCCCTCACCCGTACTAAAATCTGTCGATGCTCAAGTCCCTGATATAAAATGGCATAGTATTTGCATGTAACCCAGTACATCCCCCATATATTTTAAATCATCCTTAGATTACATATAATACCTACTGTAATGTAAATGCTATGTAAAAAGGCCGGGCATGGTGGCTCATGCCTATAATCCAAGCACTTTGGGAGGCCAAGACGGGTGGATTGCCTGAGGTCAGGAGTTCGAGACCAGCCTGGCCAACATGGAAAAACCCCGTCTCTACTAAAAATACAAAAAGTAGCCAAGCATAGTGGCGTGTGCCTGTAATCCCAGCTACTCGAGGGGCTGAGACAGGAGGATCACTTGAACCTGGGAGGTGGAGGTTACAGTGAGCCAAGATCACACCACTGCACTCCAGCCTGGGTGACAGAGCAAGACTCTGTCTCCAAAACTAAATAAATATGCTATGTAAATGTTTCTTGTATTATACTTTACATTTTATATTTTTATTGTTGTACTGTTATTCTTTTATTTTTAAATTTTTTTTCAAATATTTTTATCTGGGATTTGTTGACTCACAAGTGGGGAAGAACCCTCAGATGCAGAGGGACTACTGTACTCTGTTTAGTCATGCAGATCACTGGTTAGTGTGTTAAATCTCATATATTCCAGGACAAGTGAAAACACAATAACTCAATTTATAATCTCTCATCTCTTCTCTTTTCCTCCAGAATCTTGCAATCATGCTCCAAAAACTTTGACGATGTGTATCTGAAACCAGCTCAATTGTCCCAAAGAAATGATATTGGCAGGTTTTTCGATAAACATAGAAATTGACCCTTTGAATTAAAACTAGAAACTTACATTTGTCTGTTCTGAGTGCCTTCCTCAGGAAATCAACCCTCAGGCAGGGGAATGAAATTCACTCAATCACTACATCCAGACGATGAGACATAAGACCCCTCATCCATCATGATTGCTTCCTTGTTCTTCCTAGTTCCCTGTTTTCCTGCATAAACCTCCTAATTTTAGTCCATTGTTGAGATGGATTTGAGACTAAGTCGCCCATTCTGCTTTGCTGCAGCACCTGATTAAAGCCTTCTTCTCTGGCAATACTTGTTGTCTCAGTGATTGACATTCTGTGCTGAGAGCAGCAAGACCTAGACCAAACCCCTGACATTTTAGTAACATATCAAGCACTGCTCAATGTGATAGCGTCAGAAGGCAGCCAAATGCCTCAGCATATAGGGGAGGTACCCAATGAAACCCCACCTCCAAGCCAAAGAGAGTTTAAAGCCTGAAAGTCAAGGTACAGATTAAATCCTAGGATTGGATTGAGAGCTTGTCTTCTTCTTTGGTGTGCTTTCCTCTGATGGATCCTCACCCTTCATCTATTTTCCATATACCTACCCTTTCCTAATTGGTTGTCTATTCTGTCAGGCCCACATTTGAGTTGTATCTTCGCTTTAACCTTTTTTGCATACTCACAAACCAATCAGCATGCACACCCCATCCTGTGCTTATAAAGACCCCAGACTCAGTCATTAGAGGAGACGACAGCCTGACTGCAGGGAAGAGACAACCTGACTTCAGGGAAGATGACCTGCCCTTTCCGTCCCCTCTCCAGCTCCCCTCTCCACTGAGAGCCATTTTCATCACTCAATAATAATTCTCTGCCTTCACCATCCTTCAATTGTCTATGTGATCTCATTCGTTTTGGATGCTGGATGAGAGCTCAGGACCCATCAAGTGTGGGTACCCAGAAAGGCTGTCACAGCAGCCCTTTGTCCTTGCTGGTGGAGCAGCCACCCCACACGATGAGGCAAGGGGCCAACTGACCTGTTGACACAAGTCTGCAGATGGCAGAACTAAAGGAGCACTGTAACACCCCCTCTGGGGCTTTGGGGTTGCAGTCATCCTTACCTGGGTGTTCCTGCATTCCCCTCAAGGTGACACGCCTGGTCTGGATGCAGGCCCTGCACAGAAGCTGCTCCTGTGTCAGCAGCCAGAGCAGCCAGCCGGATCCTGCACTTGCTTGCTCACGTGCTCCCTCCTGCAAGGGGTTGAGCATGGCAGACCGAATAGGTGGGGTGCCCCTTCTATGAGTCCATTGAAAGGGCCAAGAAAAATCCTGCATCAAATGCACCAGGCCCTCACTGTCCCAGGTACTGCAGATGAGCCAAAGATATATATGACCGTATTTGTGTACATATGTGGCTTACAAGCATGTGTACAAATAGAAAAATATGCTAGGCTGGCTGTGTCTGAATAGACTCTCTTGAACCTCTTGGTTCCAGCCCCCAACGAAGTAATGATTTCATCAAACAGATGCAGAACCTCCACCCCTTGAGATGGAGAACTACTGACTGGTACTCGCTTCTCTGGTCATAAGCTGAGTTTTCTGCCCCTTTGACCTCAAGTGGCTTTGAATTTTGTTTTTTGAGAAAACGCTCCTGAGGATACAGGAACAGAGTCCCAGCTATTTTCAAAGGTAAAAACCAGCCTTCCTCTCCCTGTACTCCTGTCTTCACACTCATCATGCCATCTTCTCTCTTCCACTCATGGGCTCTCTCAAATGCTTCACTGACATTCCCTTCGCACAAGGCCACAACTGGCCATGGAGTTCTCATTAATAAAATGGTGCTACTTGATGTTCAGTGACCTTACATGATTTTTGTGAAAATTAACTATGAAGTTTGAGGGACTTTTTTAAATGATATGAAATGATAGTCCCGTTTCTTATAACTTTTTTTGATGAAAGTAAAAATACTGTGATTTTAGCATTCTGCCTCCAACAAATCTACCTCTCTTTGGCCTGAGGCAAGTCACCTAATCTTATATATCAGTTTCCTGTGTGTAAAGCATGGAAAACAATTGTTACCTGGCTCACTGGGATTGCCAGGTTTAATTAGTTATGACTTTAAGAGGTTATAAAAATTGCTTTGTAAATTATTCATAACAATGATAGCATACAACTCCTTTTGATATCTTTATTCCTTCTCTGATTTCTTCCATATGTGGTTCTTCTGCTATAGAAATAAAAAGTCATTAGTGCTGAATTTGTATGTATTTATCTGCATTTCTTCCTTTTCAATATTTTAAGGATCTTACGTAATATCACAGAAAATGTAAAAATGTTCAGAGAACTCCTTCCTCTGGTCTCTTGAAGCCATTAGTACAGTGGTTTTCAAAGTGGTATCTTCAAACTAGCATCAGGAATGTCTGAGTCGCCAGTTCCCACAATGTGCACCAGGGCACTCTAGCGCACTATAGCAAACTCACACAGGAGCCTTGGGATATTTTTTAAATTCGTGAGAGACTCACAGGCAACATGGGACATCTGTCAGACATTCAGCAAACTACTAGTCCAAAGTAGTTCACGCTTTCAACATGAGATTCTGTCAACAACATTCCTTTCCATGAGTCCATATCTAGCTGGATTTTTGGCAGATGCTGTGATAAAAAGCAGGTGCTATGTGAAAATCAATATGGAACAGAAAATAAGGCTGGCAATAGCCCATCTGATTCCCAGGTTCGAGAAACTGTGCAGTGTCCAGCCAGTGCAGACAATCTCATTATTAAGTAATTGTGGTTATTATTAAAATAAAATATTATTTTTCTTTCAATTTAAGGGTGTTTTTAAAAATAGCTGCTAAGTTGTTAGGACATAAATACCTCTTCAGGTGTTTCAGTCTATGTACTTAATAAATGCAACTGTGAGGTATTTCTTTTGGCCTAGAAACAGAGTTATCAGAAAAGTCTGGTGGCCCTGTTGAAGGACACTGTGCAAAAACTACTGAGGCCTTGAGGACATCAGGAGCCAAGGAAGTCTGGAAACCTCTGACATGAGAACTTGCTCCAGATGCAAATTCTTGGGTCCACTCCAGACTTCCTGAGTCAGAAATTCTGTGGGTGGGGCACAGTGATCTGTGCTTTGGCCAGGCTTCCAGGTGATTCTAATGCATGCGCACGTTTAAGAAACATTGCATTAGCAGCTCATGTCCTAAGAGCAGCAGGTGTGCTTGGGCGGGTGGATGTTCCGTTGGTAAATTAATATCAGGCTAATCTCACCGTTTGAATGAGAAAGTACAGAAATGACCTAACTGGGGGCAAAAAAACCACCCCCAAATCAGTTTACATAAATACATAATGCATATATCTTGCTGTCTTAAAGCTCATCCAGCCTCTTAAAATTATGAAAACGTACTGTTTTCATTACAAATTGTGAGTAATTTGTGCTTTCTCTTTGGCATTTTGGGGAACCCGAAGTGCCTTTTGATTTTTGAAGACTGAATCACCCTATTATTGAATGCTTCAGATTGCTGAGAATGAATCATATCAATCCTTTCAGAAGACAGAATTTATGGCTGGCCAGTAAGGCATGATCCAAAATCTTTGGCAGGAATCTGATTTGTATTCTCTTCTGACTTGGCGGCAAGCAGGACTCTCCTCATACGCCTTGTTAGTGTTTCTGTGGAGAGGAATAAGGAAGGACGAGGTGCAAGGAGGCCCCTGGGTTCAGTGGAAATGCATGGCTGTGTGAGTGTTAGAGATTTTGAGGAAAATCTCCTGTGCTGAATAGCAGACCTCAGTTTTTCATCCTGGTTAATCCCCTTAAGCCTTTGTACATATGCAGAGATTTCCAAACTTTGGAGTGCTAAATCAGAAGCTTTCAGCAACGATCTTCCTTGGCATCCCCTGTTTCCTTAGCAATATGGTGGTCTAATGCTGAGCATAAGGAAGCCAGTCAGGAAAGTGCATCTATGTGGATACAGGGGAAGAGCAATCTTTATCATCTTGAGTCCTCTGATACTGGAATGGTTTCAGTGCTTGACCTTGAGGTGACAGCAGGAATCAACTGGTCCTCAATCCCTTGAGGACAGTGAGGACAGTGCATTACAACCACTCTGGCTCACAACAGCTACTCAATAGCTTTCCTCAATGTTGTTGCGTTACTGAATGTTATTACTTTTAGAAATTAAATTACGGCCATCTTCTGAGATTGGTATAAATTCCTTTCTCTTAAAAATTTCAGTCTCTTCTTCAGAGTTTGATACTTTTTAACCACTGACTCCTTCCTGAAATTCTTTCTTCCCTTGGATATACACCCTTATGGAATTACTTTTGGTTTTCACTGCTCAATTTTCTTCTTTCTTCCTTTTCTTATATGTACATGCTTTCCCCAAAGATCTACACATTAACCTTTTCTCTTCTTCTTAAACCAGCCCTCTAAAATCTCATCCATGTCAAGGAATTCAGCTTTCTCCTAGTCATATCCTAATCTCTTTCTGCACTCTGCACCTCTCCTGGAACACTCTTGTCCTCTTTCAAAGTCCCAGTTCCAGATTTCTAACTTCTTTTTTTTTTTTTTTGAGACGGAGTCTCGCTCTGTCGCCCAGGCTGGAGCGCAGTGGCCGGATCTCAGCTCACTGCAAGCTCCGCCTCCCGGGTTTACGCCATTCTCCTGCCTCAGCCTCCCGAGTAGCTGGGACTACAGGCGCCGCCACCTCACCCGGCTAGTTTTTTGTATTTTTTTAGTAGAGACGGGGTTTCACCGTGTTAGCCAGGATGGTCTCGATCTCCTGACCTCGTGATCCGCCCGTCTCGGCCTCCCAAAGTGCTGGGATGACAGGCTTGAGCCACCGCGCCCGGCCGATTTCTAACTTCTTAAAGGAGTCACCACTCTCAGCTAACTAGGAAAAAAAGTTAAATAATGAAGTCATATTGTAATCCGTTTTTCTTTGGCCTCACTTTCAATTGGTTCATAAATTCATAAAGCATCTATAGATTGAGTCGTTGCCAGCAAGAAGGCATTGTGTTAGTACTGCAGATGTAAGACTTGGGCCCTGCCTTCAAGAACATAAACAAGCCTCAATTTGTAACATCTTATTCCTCCTTTTTGTTTCTGCCATTGACCTGTTTTGCAGTAGCCTCACTTCCCACATGAACTATTGCAATGAACTATTTTTCTGGTCTTCCTGCCTCCAGCATCTTGCTTCTCCAGTTAATCCTAACTTTGGTGCTAGAAAAGACATTTCTGGATCACAGCACTTACCAGTGTGATCCCTTGATTAAAAACTTCCCATCTCCCCCCTCACCACCATCCCCTACACCCATTTGACTACACTTGTCAAAAAATTTTAAGGAAAAGCTTGACACAATCTCTACTGATGCTCTTAGAAACACCGTATTTCCTTTGAAATGATTTTTGCTTTTAAACTGTACCAATTGGGTTGAAAAGAGTCTTTATGGCTTAGAATGAAATGAAACATTTTACCTGGTGACAAAAACCAAGAGTATGTTAGATTCAAAGAACTGTTTCATCACTGTCTAAAGAGATATTTCATTAGTATCTTCATAAAAAGAGACAGACAAAATTATGTCTTTGAAGAACACATCTTATGTAAACCACACAGAGTAACTGATCAGTATCACTTATGAGTGGGGTAGTATTAAGTAGAAATATGTTTTGAGACTAGCTCTTCCACTGAGTAGTTATGGCTGACCTTGGATTACTTTCCAGCTCAGATAATCTAAGACTCTCTTTTAGATAGCACTTTTATTTACTCATCCATTAATATAGCACCACATAAAGCCCTGAGAATTCAACATTGAACACAACAGACATAATCCTCACTCCCTTGGAATTTTTCTTTGTTGGTCCAACTCTCTGCCTAGTTTCAATGGCAAAGCCAGATTTCAAGACTAAAGATTTATTTAATAGTTAAAACCTAAAGATCTGCTTGTCCTAAGGCACTATAATGGACTAAGAAGGGCTGCCCAAGAGATTGGAATAAGAATGGGCTCAAATAAAGTGAAAGATTTGGGGAAAATTAATATATATCCCCCAAAAGGTAAAGTGAGTGATAAAAAAGTTTACATTAGAAAAACAGCATAGCCTTAAAAGTAGAACATCTATTTTATGTGTATGCTTAGTAAGAAACAGACTAGTGATTTTGAAATATTGGTTGGGGATCCCAGGGTGTAAATTTTTACCATATGGAAGAAAGTTTCAGTTTCAGGAAGCAAGGAACAGTAGAAAATCTATGAGCTCTAGAGTGAGAAAACCTGACTTGATGGTCCAGTGCTGCCATTTAGTAGTTGTGGAACCTTGAGTAAGTCACTAATCCTTAGGCTTGGGTTGATTAATTTGTAGCAATAATAATAGCTAATGTGGAAGTGCATATAATGAGTCAAGTGCTTTATATACATTATATCTGTAATCCTATCATATCCCCATGAGGTAGCATGTTTTTTTATTGTGGTAAAAAAACACAACATAAATGTACCATCTTAACCATTTTTTAAGGGATAAAAAATAACTTCTTAATATGTTAAGAGGTAACACATTAGTGTTTTCTCGACGTACATTGTTGTATAATGGGTCTCCAGGTCTTTTTCATCTTGCAAAACTGAAATTTTATACCAATTAAGCAACAACCTCCCCATTTCCCCCTCCCCCGAGCCACTGACAATCATCACTCTACTTTCTGTGTCTATGAGTTTGACTTCTTTGGAATCCTCATAGAAGTGGAATCAAGCCGAACTGGTCATTTTGTGATTGGCTTATTTCACTTAGCATAATGACCTCAAGGCTCACACATAACAAGATTTCCTTCTTTTTTAAGCCTGAATAATATTCTACTCTATGTATATACCACATTTTCTTCACGCTTTCACTCATCATCAATGGACATTTAGGTTGCTTTCACCTCTAGGCTAGTGTGACTAACACAACAATGAACTTGAGGTGCAAATCTCTTTGAACTCTTGGCTTTAATCCTTTTAGAGATATACTAAGAAGTAGAATGCTAGATCATATGATAATTCTATGTATAATCTTTTAGGAACCTCCATTCTGTTTTCCGTAGCAGCTGCACTGTTTTATATTCCCATCAACAATACACAAGTGTTCCAATTTCTCCACATCAATGCCAAGACTTATTTTGTTGTTTGTTTGTTTGTTTGTTTTTGATAATGACCATCCCTATGAGTATGAGGTAATATCTCATTGTGGTTTTTATTCGTATTTTCCTGATGATTAGTGATACCAAGCATCTTTCCATATGCTTCTTGGGCATTTGTGTATCTTCTTTGAAGAAATATCTGTTCAAGTCTTTTGCCCATGTTTGTAAATCAGGCGATTTGTTTGTGTTGTTGTTGTTAAGTTGTAGAAGTTCTTATATATTCTAGATATTAACCATTTATCTGATGTATGGCATAGGTTGCTTTTTCACTCTTGACTGTTTCCTTTGCTGTGCAAAAGTTTTTAAGTTTGATGTAGTCCTATTTGTCTATTTTTGCTTTTGCTGCCTGTGTTTTTCATGTCATATTAAATAAACTTTTGCAAATCCAATGTCATTCATTAGGGTTTTCTCCCATTTCCTTCTAGAAATTTTATAGTTTTCAAGTCTTACATTCAGATATTTTATCCATTCTGTTATTTTTATATGTAGCATAAGGCAAGGATCCAACTTTATTTACTGATATGTAAATATTCAGTTTTCCCATTTATTGAGGAGACTGTCATTTTCTCATTATGTAGTCTTGATCAGTTCATTGAAGATCATTGGACTGTATACACGAGGGTTTGTTTCTTGGCTCTCTATTCTGTTTCATAGGTCCATATGTCTATCTTTATGCCAGTAACATACTGTTTTGATTACTGAAACTTAGTAATATGTTTGAAATCAGGAAGTATGAAGCCTCCAACTTTGTTCTTCTTTTTAAAGATTGTTTTGTCTATTCAGGATCCATTGAGACCCCACATCAATTTTAGAATTTTTTTTCTACTTCTGCAAAATAAAAAATCCCACTGGGATTTTGATAGGTATTGCATTGAATCTCTAGATCACTTTCAGTAGTATAAACATTTTAACAATATTGCCTTCTAATCTATGGTATGAGATGTCCTTCCATTTACTTGTATCTTTAATTTCTTTCAGCAATGTCTGCAGTTTTCAATGTACAAGTCTTTTGCCTCTTTGGTTAAGTTTATCCTTAAGTATTCTATCATTAAGGAGCCTTAAGTTTATCCTTAGGTATCCTTATTTCCTTTTGATAGTATTATAAGTGGTATTGTTTTCTTAATTTCATTTTCAGATTGTTAATTGTTCATGTATAGCAATGCAACCGATGTTTGCATGTTGGTTTTGCATCATGCAGCTTTGCTGAATTTGCTCATTAGTTCTAACCATTTTTTGGTGGAGTCTTTATGGTTTTCCACATATAAGATCATGTCATCTGCAAACAGAGATACTTTCATTTATCACTTCCCTAGTTGGATGTCTTGCGTAGGATGCCGTTATTAAGATTGTATTATAAATGAGTAAACTGTGTTTTGTCATATTTCTGAATTTGTTGTGAGGATTCCATGAGCTTATGGGTATGAAATTGTTTTGTAAACTATTTTAGGGCCATTGGTTTCTACAATCAATTAAGTGTCAAAACAGACCTCTATTCATAGAAAGTAGATCTAAGTTAATTCTTAGCACTAATGGAGGTCAATAAAGATAGAAACAATGGCATGAGTAAAAGGAACCTAGTGAATGCTTAAAATCTAGCTAAGAAATAACTTGGGTATTCAACACAATAGAATAAAACCGTAATTGTTATTAATGCAGTTTTTTATTAATAAAAACTGCATTTTTATTAATGTTAAACTACAACAAAAGCTATGATAAAACATTTTGAGTTCTGAATCAAAGATATTTTTCTAGGCAATTTCAGTCATATGTATAAATGGAAAAGAAAATTTAATTAAATAGTATGGAGTTAATAGTTTTATGGTTAAAACTATTTTCAAAACATCTTTACTATGTATTGAGTCTGATATATTTGGAGGTTTAGCTGGTGTGTCTTTGTCTGTTTTTCTGTTCTTAGAGCTTCCTAGTAATTCCTCCAAGTTAGCAGGTATATATTACTTCTCACTGTACAACAAAAACAGTCCCAGTCTTTTCCAAACTGCTGGCTCCTGCAAGCATGTATTCAGCCTCAGAAAACACCTCTCCATCACAACTCTCCTTCCTGGATGATGTGGCTACAGGAATTCCTACTCCCACTCTATTGCTGTTTTGCCAAGGAAGGCCTCCTCATTCCATCACTAGTGCCCACTCCATAGCAAAATGTACCTCCTCTTCTTCCTCATGGTACTCTTTGGTGGACAAAACCATACTCAGTTACCCCTCCTTTAAATACCACAAACATTCATTCAACATTTATTGAGCACTTACATGTTCTACAGTTCTAAAATACAAAAGTAAATAGACATGTTGGAGTGTAGAAGGGGAGATGGTAGGCATCAAAGAGAGGCATTTCAGAGTAAAGACTTTCCCAAAGGGAAGGCACAGATTCTTGCCAGTGTATGACCAATCCCACGACCTGTGAGGAGTGTAGCTCCTCAGGGTGAAGAGTACCTGGGTGTGTGTGGGAAGGGCTACACCACAGCCAAGAGTGAAGGGCCTCTCATGCCACCTTAAGGAGTTCAGATTTTAATCCTCTGGGTCACAGGGATTTTCAAGTATGGAATTATTTCTTTCTCGAAAACAATACCTACAGGTATTGTGAGTGTGAAGGATGAACCATAAAGGACAGAGAATCCGTGTGACTGAGACACTTGTGACCGGCCAGGGATAATGGTGGCCTGGATTCAGTGGGGTGCTGTGGATATCGGTGGGCAAAAACAGGGTCCCTGGGGCCCTTACTGCTTCTCACAACATCTGTTTCCTTCACAGAACTTTGAGATTCTCATATTATCAGTGGAGTGCAAGTTCCTTGGAACCATGTCAGCCTTGTTGACCTGTTAAGCCCAGGTCTCGCACCTGTAAGGTATTTAAGCACTGGTTTAAAGGTGGAAAGCAGGAACCAATGGCTAAGAGTGAGATGAGAGTAAGGGAGTGTATGGTTCCCAGGTCCCTAACCTGGGCACTTATTTGGATGGGAATAGAGGTTGAGTATCCCTTACCTGAAATGCTTGGGACCAGAAGTGTTTCCGGTTCTGGCTCTTTTTCATTTTTTAAAAATATTTGCATTATCCAAAATGCTCCAAAATCTGAAAGATTTTGAGTGCCAACATGATGCTCAAAGGAAATGCTCACTGGAGCATTTCAGATTTTGGAGTTTTGGATTAGGGATGGTCAACTTGTACCTTACTCTGGGAATGCCAATACCATGAAAGCTGCAAATCAGGATGGGGGAGGTGAAGGAGGAGAGTTAGTAAGTTCTCTGTGGATGAGGAATTAGTCTCAAGAGATAGCAAACTAAAGCTTGGATAGGTTAGTAGTTTTTCCAAGGTCACATCACTGGGAAACAGTAGAGTGATACTGGAATCCAGGTCCTCTGAATCTCAAACTTATCAGCACCCTCTCACTCCTTTCACCACTTGTCACCTCTCACCACTCACCCCACCAGTCCTCTAGCAGACTTTTTACATAGACTGCTGCTGTGATAATTCCTCACATCCCGTATCTCTTTGAAATTTAGCCTTGCTGCTCTTCTTATCAGGAAGAGCCCTCAAATCTGGGTTTGGCCATGCAACGTGTTTTGACCAACAAATCAAGCAGAAGTGATATGCAACTTATCAGCCTAGGGCCGAGCTGACAGCTGAAACCAACCATGAGGCATATGAGGGAGACACCATTAGGCCACAAAACTCCATCAAGTTGCCAATGAACTGTCACTGCACAAGAAAGGAGAAACCAGCAGAAGAACTCACCAGCTAAGCTCTGCCCAAATTGCCAACATACAGAACTGTGAACCAATAAATGACTGTTGTTTTCAGCCATTGAGTTTGGATTGGTTTGCCATATAGCAATAGATAACTGACACATCCCTACATCCAAATACAACACATTAAGCTGTCTCTGAAGTGAGGAAGAAAGAATCTCCTTATCACTGGCAAGGAGGAAAAAACTGTCAAATGTTAGGGACAGTCCCAGACATGTCAAATTATTAGAAACATAGGCTCCTTTGCTCTCAGAAATAAAAGGAAACTATTAAAACCACAGAGCTGAGTTTCACTGTGAGTTAAATAAGTCATTGTGGGTAAGCAGGAAACTCACCATCCTTTACTATTGGTTCTAAGGGAAAATGTTTCTCATTTGAATAAAATAATTTATAAACTCACTTGCTGGCAAACTGAGGATAATTTGTCCTAAGACATAACACTGCATTTTATAAAGTCAGAATAAACAGAAAAAAAGACAGCAAAAAATCTTCATCTGCACTTACATCCTTGCAGGAATGTTTACAAAGGAAAAAATACCCTGTGAATGCAAAACACTTGTGCTTTGGGAAGAGAACAACTTCTAGCTGTAATTGAATCATTTGGGGCCACATTCTGTGGGTACCCTAAGGTGATTATGCTCAGAATGGAGGCTTTCAGAATGTCATTTAGCAAAAGAAAACATGGCTAGATACCAGTAATAAACTAATGCCCTTGAGCTACTCATTTTTTATGGCAAACTAATTGAAACATACAAATTGTATAATGTTCCCTGCTTGTGAGAATGGGAAGGACTGAAATGCAGATGATTGATTCTCAAATGGAGCCACTAAGATCAGGTTTCTTCTTCAACAGAAAATATGTTACTGATCTAATTTCTGTGCAGCCAAGATAAGTGGAACTGCCATTCCGTCCTATTGGAAAGATCCTTTGTCTTCCATGAGCAAACAAAGCTGCACAGATACATTTTTGTTTCTAAAATAGATTTTCTTTTCTTTCATTCTCCCCCAAGCTTTTTTTTTTTTTTAAAGTAATTTATAGAGAGTTGATTAAATTAACTGGTAAACTCAAGAGGCCAGATTCTACTTTTAAATGGATGCTCTTGGTTACTGTGAGCAGAAGAATGATATAGCCTAAGGAGAACAATTACATTTTATTCACTGTACAGTAAGGATATTTGGAGGGTGCAGGAAGGGATGGGGTGGGCCTGTTATCCAGAGAAACACTGTAATGAATAAGCTCAAGCTTAGCAAATTTTTAATTCATTTTTTAGTGTGTGGGTAGAAGGGCAACTGCACCGTGTTCATAGACATAAATCCTTTGTATGTCTCTTGAAGCAAAAGATAATAAATCCCAGGGTTACAAATTAAGACATGCGTATCAAAGAGAGATAAGAAGTGACTTAAGATGAATAAGTGGCTGTGTTGCTTCACAGAAGAGGAAAGCGCTACCGTCATTAAGTTAGGGTTGGCTAGAACGTTACCTATTCATTCACTTTCTATGCACCTAAAGTACCCCAGACATGCACACACATCTCTAGTCCATCTGAGCTTCTCATTGCTGTATCTTGGTCTAAGTCTCTATGTAGGGGAACAGAAAAGCATCTCCTAAAACTAGTCATTTGTTTCAACAATCACAGCTACTTAAATTTAAGTTTCATATTTCAATGGGTTTTATATCCCATCAATATCTTTTTAAAAGTTATATTAATTCTATTGAATAAATATTTGTTGAGCACTTTCTGTGCAAAACACTGGGCTAGGAAGGTCCAACAGAGGATCCAAAGATATAGAAGATGGCCTAAACTTTCACTCAGCTTATTAGACAAATAAAATAATAAAAATATTGATGACCATAAAACAAAAAACAGAAAAACTGAGAGAGAGAGAGAGAGAGAGAGAGAGAGAGGAGAGAGAGAGAGAGAGAGAGAGAAGAGAAGAGAATAAAACGCTATGAGGTGGGATTTCAAAAGCAAAAAGAATTATCTGTTGGCAAGAGAATTAAGATTGCTTCTTGAAAGAAGACCTTGAAGGATGGATAAAATTTCAATAGACAATGACAAGGGTGTGGTTATGGAGAGAGTTCTAGATTGGTCTAGTTTAAAGGAATGGCTGGGCTGGATGCGGTGGCTCATGCTTGTAATCCCAGCATTTTGGGAGGCCGAGGTGGGTGGATCGCCTGAGGTCAGGAGTTTGAGACCAGCCTGGCCAACATGGTGAAACCTCATCTCTGCTAAAAACACAAAAATTAGCCGAGTGTGGTGACACATGCCTGTAGTCCCAGCTACTTGGGAGGCTGAGGCAGGAGAATGGCCTGAACAGAGGAGGCGGAAGTTGCAGTAAGCCAAGACCACACCACTGCACTCCAGCCTGGGTGAAAGAGTGAGACTCTTTATCTGATAGATAAACAAACAAACAAGGCCAGGCGCGGTGGCTCAAGCCTGTAATCCCAGCACTTTGGGAGGCCGAGACGGGCGGATCACAAGGTCAGGAGATCGAGACCATCCTGGCTAACATGGTGAAACCCCGTCTCTACCAAAAAAAAATACAAAAAAATCTAGCCGGGCGCGGTGGCGGGCGTCTGTAGTCCCAGCTACTCTGGAGGCTGAGGCAGGAGAATGGCGTAAACCCGGGAGGCAGAGCTTACAGTGAGGTGAGGTCCGGCCACTGTACTCCAGCCTGGGCGACAGAGCGAGACTCCGTCTCAAAAAACAAACAAACAAACAAACAAACGAATGGCTGGAAAAAGGTCCAGAAGAGAAAGTGCAGCTTGGTTTGTCTGGAGCCAAGATACCAGGCGGCAGAGAGTCAGAATGGAGGGACACTCCGAGTGGTGACCTAGTACTCAATTCAGCAGGCCATAGGGGCAACATGATGAGCACCGTGCTCAGATGATGGTCAAGCAGACACAAATTCAACATAAGGTCTCCGCAACACCACCACCAGGACAACTGCTCCACATGACCAGTGCCCTCTCATTTTTTGGAGCTAGTCTTTTCATAACACGTTTCAGGGGGTCTAATATACATTATATTAGATATAATATATATTTCTATCATATATTTTCACAATTTGCTGTATATATAACAGACACCAAATATAATATCAAGTACAATATCAAATATATTACATATCTATTGTATATGCAGCTTTTCAATTTGCTATATAATAGATATCCCAGTTATATATGTGTATGAATGGCCCTCACTAGTAAGTGCTGCAACCATGATTCACTCACTCTACTGCTATCGCCCAAAAGGCACAATTCTCAGCACTGGCTGAACTTCCCATCACCCGAAGTGCTTATAGAATAACGGGTGCTGAGACCCCAATTCAGACAACTCTCAGTTGAGGTGCCCAGACACCCCAGGTTTTCATGACTGGCCAGGTGATTGTGATGTGCTAGCAAGGTTGGGGACCACTGACACAAAGGGTTTTTTCATGTAGGTGATTTACATCATCTTCTGGGGTGTCCTTATATTATTGCACTTTGAGGTCCTTATATTATTGCACTATAGACCCAATGAGGCTAAAAATATTAATTTTGAATAAATGGGCATATAACATTTTAAACTTACATTTCTATTATGGTCTTGACTTTTGAATGAGTCAGGGCTACCATGAAGAAGAAGAAGAAGACTGGGCATGGTGGCTCACGCCTGTAATCCTAGCACTTTGAGGGGCCAAGACGGGAGGATTGCTTGAGTCCAGGAGTTCAAGACCAGTCTGGGCAACATAGTGAGACCTCATTTCTACAAAAAATAAAAAATTAGCTGGGTGTGGTGGCAACCAGCTGTGGTGAGCTATAATCGTGCCACTGCACTCCAGCCTGGGTGACAGAACTTCTCTCTTAAAAAAAAAGAAGATAAAAAAGGAAGAAGAAAGGAATGTAACTTAATAGTTTTTTAATGACAAAGGAATGTTTAGTCACTACTTAAAACTGGAAGTCTATGGCGATCCTGGGCACGTGAGAGTATTAAGAGATTTGTGGGCTGTAGCTTCTGGCGTTACCTACCAGTTGGGGCCCAGACTTGAATGGTGGGTGGGGAAGGAGCAAAAGGGTCTCTGGCCTTAGGTATAGTGACCCCCACTCCACACTGGCCCCCTCATCCCTCTATCCCTCTTCCCTGTTTTTTGTCTTTCTTTTCTCCTTCATTTATCTTCTTTTTTTGGTATTCCTCCCATTTCCTTCCCCTTTTGTTTCCCACATTTTGATTTTTCTTCTTCCTCCACTTCTCCAATCACTTTATTTCTTTCTCACCATTATCCTTTCCCTTATTCAGTGTTTGGGTGTTCCCAAAACACCTGGATTATACAGTATTTTCAATTATTAGTTGTGTTTATTGAATGAGCTTGATGCTCCCTGGTCTTAGAATTTAGGGTGGCAAGTTGAACATATCATCTAGTTTTCTTTAAAACAATAAATTTTAAATAAGTTACTTTTCACTAATAAGTTGGGAAATCATTTCTATTAAAGAAGAGAAAAGAAAACAAAACTCCTTGTCCCCTTGCCAGATATTTCTGATAAAGGAAGATAAATGAGTACTATCTTGTAAAGGCAACCATTGCAAATGTGCTTCATGAAAAATAGGTGACATGCTACACGACATTGAAATGACTGCTAGCTTTGTAAATTAAAATGAGAAAAAAAAAGTTGGAAACACCGTAACATCATTTTCTAAATAGTAGGAGGATTTCAAAGCAGGGAAATCAACAGACACACAGAGGTTATCACTGACCACAGACAGCTGTCAATAAATTCCAATCCTAAGAGAACACACTAACGCATGATGACTCATTTGACCAAAAAGAAAACACAATAGCATCTATAAAAGGCCTTGACTTTACTTCTTCATTTTGTCACTTCTTCTTCTGTCTGTAATGGGTTTCTTAATATTCAGTCAGTCTATGTCTGTGATTTCTTAAGTATGAATCTAAAAAAGCATTTCTTCCAAGAATTCATCTTTAACTCCCAAGGTTTCCTTAGCCACCTACAATGTGCCAGGCTCTTTGGTCATGTTTGCTGATATTATTTCTAATCGCTGCAACAATCTTACAATGCAGATATGTGTATACCATTTTGCAATTAAGGAAACTAAGCCTCAGAGAATGTTAAGTAACCTGTCTGTATCAATTAATACAGGTATTGTTGGTATTTAAATCTGTATGTTTAATTCCAATGACAGTGTCCTTTCCACTTCATCAAACTGTCTCCCTGGCGTTTCTTCCTAATGACATCATACACCAATTATCTGTTATTTTATTTATTTATTTAGTTAGTTAGAGACAGGGTCTTACTCTGTCACCCAGGCTAGAGTGCAGTGGCGCCATCTCGGCTCACTGCAACTAGACCTCCCAGGCTTAAACAATAGTCCCACCTCAGCCTCCTGGGTAGCTGGGACTACAGGCATTTGCCACCATGCTTGCCTAATTTTTTTGATTTTTTTACAGAGATCGGGTCTCACTATGTTGTTCAGGCTGGTCTTGAACTCCCAGGCTCAAGTGATCCTCCTGTTTCAGCCTCCCAAGTGTTGGGATTACAGGCGTGAGCCACTGTGCCCAGCCCCCGTCATAAACTAATTATGTTCTTTTTCAGCAGCTTTACACACCCTTATTTTGTTTCCTTAATCAAACTAAAATAGGAACAACAATAAAAAATCTGGAGAATAATTCCCTGAAAATTCTGAGCAGTAGACATTGCTAGGTATTGTTAAAGAAAGTCAGCTGCTTTAGGGGGGCCAATTATCTCCTCCTAGTTCATATCTACCAAGCCAAAAGTTCCCTATAGGAAAGCTCATTAGGGGAGAGGAATGAATAAGAATTAAGTGTGTATCTCTCACCTTCTACCAAGGGAAGTATATAATTCTGGAGAATTTTATTCTCTTAAAAACAGTATTCACTGTCTTGTAACCAATGTCTCCCTTAAAACAAAAAAGCCCTGCAGAGAGTTGCAGATGTGACATGAAATTACAAGCACCCTCATTTTGGAATCCATGCTGGTACAGATATAGCCTAAGACTGCATCCTTTTTAAGGCATTATTTCATATTGCTGAGGCTTCAAACATCACCTGGAACCCTATGAAGTCATGTGGTCCCAGTTCTATATTTATATAATATGAAATGGCAGATTTACATTTATTCCTGTGTAATTTCAACCAGTGATTTTGGCCCATTGACCCATCATGTTGAAATCTTTAAATATTCTCAGTCTGTCTGTCAACCAATACACTTGCTATCTTCCTATGAAGCATCCCTTCCAGACGTGTTGCCCCTCCTCCCATGTTCCTTAGTCTCTATTTGAACACATCTATTCTTCTTTGGTAGACCATAAACTGTATGAGGACAAGACTTATGTCTGTCTTGTTCACTACTGGATCCTGGCATTTATCATAGGGCATGGCATGGTGTAGAAGCTCAATACACTTTGAATAAGTGAAAGCATAGATGGAGAGGGGAAATGGGAATAGGACAAGGAAGAGAAGGGAAGGGAAGGGAAGGGAAGGAAAGGGAAGGGAGACATTATAGGTAGAGGAAGGAGAGAGAACAAGATAAGATCAAGGAATAGCAACACATACAGTGTAGAATCTATGATGCCTGAGTTGTAAGTTATTTAACTTCTCTGAGCCTCATGTTTTTATTTATAAAATATCATAACATCAACCTCACAGGATTGTTGTGAGCATGAGGGGAGATGCTGCTGCACAAACATCTGGTCTATAGGAGGTAGGACTCACTGAGGTTGACAGGCCGCCTGGGATTCTTTCACTCTCAAGGCTGCCAGGATGATCAAATGACAAGATTCTGTGGCTCTGAGCCATTTCAGGCTGCTGAAGGAAGTATCTGGGCCTTACGCTTGCTGCATTGCCCCTCTTTCCAAATGAATCACTTCATTAAAATGAAAGGTTTACTAAAACAGTCTGCCAGGTTAGGATGATTCATCCACCCCAGCTGTGGCCGTCACCAGGAAACCATGTGCATTCAGTACAGTTATCAAGCCTGAATAGCCACTAATTTGCAGAGCTTTTGGTCTCAGTGCCATTTATTTTGGTATTTTAAAAGAGGAAGTGCATAAGACATCATTATGTCCGTCCCACATAAGAGGCTGGTAGACTCTTAGTAAGTGGATGCACATGTTTGCATTTCCAAAAGCTTCTCTTTTCATCACAAGAAAATACATATGTCTAATTGGCTGTTTGTGTAAAGTATGGGCATATCTATACGTTGGGTTAGTCCTTCCCTTGACGGTAAGCCATAATGAAATACATTTTTAATGTTAGATGGGAATTTTAAAAGTCTACTCTCTGCAGACCTCAGATTTACCACCCTATTTAGCTTGTCAAGTAAGGCTGCTACTTACATTAAACGAGTAACATCTAATCCTGAACACAGTTTCAAAGTAAATTCCCTTCCTTTTCAAAACAGACAAACTAGCAAAACCTGACTTCTTCAGAGTTCTGGTAAAGCCTAAAAATCAAAACGATAAGCTTTATTTATCCTGAAAGGCCAGAGATATAAAAATAATCACATATTAAATAAGGTATTCCTATCATTACTACATTAAGTATTTCCTACATGATAAAGGGCCCTCTGGCACTAAAAAGGAAACATCATCATCTTCTAATTCAATTTATTCTGGTTATATATATGATGTATCCAAAATTGTGAGTAGCCTTTATAGCTCAGAGGCTGCCCTTTATTTGGAACTCCCTGCCTTTAATCCATCTCCGGTTGCCACATTCCTACATCCTGCCTATCTTTAACAACATGGAGAGGAGAACATGGTGGGGCTGGGATGACCCAAGGGCCTCAAGAGGCTGCCCTGGGAGCAGTGGTAACAGAGTGCTAGACGTTCCATTTATAATACTGAAATAGCTGCACAACAGCCCTCTGTCATTTGTTTTTAACCACAGTGAGGGACGGAGAAGATTTTCACTCTATGGGCCGTATTCAGGTCCCTCCCTTCCGCATATTTTCAAATGGACTAAACAACCAGTTTCAGCTTTGAACAGTTCTCACTTTATAAATCTCGATCTTTAAGATCTACATATGCAGGGCTTCCAACATAATGTTGAAACTGTCAGAAGGAAACCAATTTTGTCACTATCAATAGTATTGACCCAGCAGGTGTGTGTTTCACTTGAATTACAGAAGAATTGCTCGAAATCACACAATGGAAGACTGCATCCAGGAGAACGTTTGCTTAGACATTTTTCAAACTTTTCCCACATCAAATCATTTAGCAAGATTTGTATCTGAAAGTACTTTTCCAATAAAATTGGATTCGCTGAAAGTTGCAGAAGTTTTACAGTGCCAGTAGGTGCGATGATGAAGGTTGTAAAGGATGAAAATGTGTTGCCTTTGCCTGAGAATGTTAGAGAGCTGGTGGGTTAAAGAAGACAGTGAGCACATTACTCATTAAGCGAGCTTCCCTAAAGTACTGACCCTGGGCCCACGTCACAAATGATCTGACCCAGTCCTTCTCCATGTCTTGATTATTTTAGGGACATATAAAAAGGTCATCACCAAACAATTTTCCCATGACACCTAGATCCTAGTATCATGTGGTATTTCCATGAACCAGAAAACAGCCCTACCTTTGTGCCTCCAGAACACCATGTGTGTTCTTTGCCTACCATCATTGTAGTCCTGCTAAAAGGATAGTTTTTATGGTCTTAAGGCAATAACTATGGACAGCTGGACCTCCTGAAAGACTTCTTAGACCTTGGTAGAAAGACAGGTGCTGGTATTCCTCTTTCCAACATGGATTTATGGTGTGATGTTCACTACTCTTGCCCTTGAGCTCAAATTCTGGCAATTAAGAATAGATGTTAACACAGAGACCATTTAAAAAACTATATTAAGCCAATGGACAGCGTAAACACGCCTGGAAAGAATATATGCAGTGCATGTTTCATCCAGGAAAAACACAATTACCCCAAAGAACACAATTATCCATACAGAACTTAAGTTGAGCACTAAATGAAGACTCCACCTACAACACGGGCCGCAGCATGTATTTATAAGATTAAGCATGCTGTTGGACTCTAGCTGCAGCACTGCTGGCCAAGGGGGACCTCCTTGTGAAGGCCAAGGCTGCTGGTCAGTAACAAGGGCAGGGCTGCCTTCTCGGCCACCTCTGCTGACAGCTATACAGCTGTGTCTGCTTCATGTAGCCCCGGAGACCACGGTGACCCCCTTCAATGTATGGGGTTGATTCTACTGATTTATGTCAAGGGTAGCTCTGATTTATAAGCATATCATCAAAGCCTAAAATTGAACTTTCAAAATAGTATGATCTAAAGATGATGCTTAGACTGAGTGGGATAAAAATAAAGGCCTCTCTTGAATGGAAACAAATTTGATGAGCAAGGAACAAAACATAAATGAAGGTTTTTCAACAGGCCTGCCACAGACCGTGGGGGAACACCCTCTCCAAGTGTGCTGTCAATTGGTGATCAAATTGTAAAATGCATTAGTGCTGCAATTGAATATACGCACTATTGGGACGCAGTCTGTCACACACAGGGTGACCAGCCATTCCGCTTTGCCTGGAATGGTCCTTATTTTCACATTGAAAGTCTAATATCTCTGGAAACCATTGAATCTCAGACAAAGTGGGCTGGTTGGTCCCCAGCAGATGGGACACTAGGCTGATAGGGGAGTAGGTGGCAAAACAGACTGAGGTCAGAGCCACAGCATGAGGTCAGGTCAGCGGCAAAGAGGATAATTTGTACACCTGACATGCTAGATACCTGAACAGAGTGGATATGCCAAGGGGTAGTCAGGACATTAAGTTTAACAGTGTTGGAGAGAGAAGACATGCATGTGACACAGGTGAGCACCTTTACAGGCGCTGTGAGACAGTGTCGCTGTGCTGCATTGTCATTATTGCTGATTTGTTGAGTATTGTTTTAGGTATCTCAATGCCTTCATAGCTGTTGCCTATATTCTAGCATTTGAAAGCATTCTGTTGATATGGACAGGAGGCAGGGAAATATTGGATACTAGTGGGTGATTATCCGACAAAGGCCCTACCATTAAGCCTGAAGACCCACAGACCTAAGTGGAAACAGCATTTCTGTTTTCACATCCTTTTGGCCTGCCATGCCCCCCATTCTCTACCCATATAAATCCCGAACCCCAGGCTCCAGAAGCAGACGAGTAGGTGAGGAGACAAGCAGATGAACTGTGGAAAGACAGAAGAGGAGGGATGTCTGAATGCTGAGATGAGTTTGGCTGGGGGTGGTCAGAGAGGAGTTTGGCCGCTGGACGGCCAGGCTTCAGGGGAAGATCATGTTACCATTCCATCCCCCTTTGGCTCCCCATCCATCCCACTGAGAGCCACCTCCACCACTCAATAAAACTCCTACATTCATCCTTCACGTCTGTGTGTGACTGGATTCTTCCGGGATGCTGGACAAGAGCTCAGGATACAGAAAGCTGTCACACTGGCCTTCTGACCCTGTGAAAAGGCAGAGGGTCCACTGAGCTGGATAACACTCACACCATCTGCGGACAGCAGGGCTAAAAGGGGCCCACTGTAACACATGCCCACTTGGGCTCCTATACCTTCCATCTATGTGCTCCCCCTCCCCTCAGAGGTTCGATCAGCCTCAGGGACCGAACAGGTGAGCCACACCCTTGTTGCCAGTCCTACGAGGGGGACCGGGGAACTCTCCCATTTCACTGTGAATACAACAAAGTTGAAAGCCTCATACAGATGTGTAGGCTGATGTGTGTATCACTCATACTCCTCAGAGGGACCCGTATCACAACTCTTCTTGTTATGGTAAGAGACGGATAAATCCTCACCTTTAGGATGCTGAGAGGGACTTTCACTATTATTATCACAGCTAAGAAAAATATTTATCCAGCACCCTCTCTAAAGGGAACCACCCCAAACTGGGCCAAACTCCATCCTCCAGGGCCTGCACACCCTGTTGCCATCAACCACACCCCTGTCCACCCTCCCCCAGCCTAGTAGATATGGTGGTGAATGGGAAGGGAGGGTGTTCATAGTACGGTGTGCCTTGATGGTAAGTTTTTTCACAGACATGAGTTGTCTCTTCTTATTACAAAGGCCACACCTTCTGAGGTTGCTAGAGACAGAAAAAAATCAGACTGAACCAAAGCGAGCCCCAAAATACCTGCTCCTCCCCAACAAGTAAGGGTTGTGCATAAAGAGATCTCCATCCTTAACTTCCTTTCTGCCACACTCCCTCCAGGGCAGAGAGGGGAGGGCTCATGGCAAAGACACAAACCCTTGCTTGCAACTGTGCAGGGGAGAGACCTCCAGGAGTTCTGTCTACTCCGAATTGCGGAGCTAACAGTAATTTCTGGCCCTTCTGCTTGTGTTTCCCCAAACCGACACGTATCATGATGGTCTACAGGTAGTATAGGACTCTTCACAAGCACCAAAGAAAGAGCACATGTATGCAGGTCAATTTTTATACCAAGTATAAATAAAAACATAAATATACACACATAAGTTGACTATCTTCCTCTGACCACTTTCCAAATGTGTTCATTAACTAAGCCTACTGAAATACTAAAGGAGCCAAGTATACACTCAGCAATAAAAAAAGGATTTACCTTCAAAATGAATTTTCAATTTTGGCTTCACGGCATCCCAAATTCTAAACGTGCCTTGAACCTGTCACAAGCCCTGGGCTGTGACCACTCTGATGTGCAGATTTTTACAGGCATGGGACCTAAGAAATGATCCCAGGTCAATGATGTGCATTTCATTACCGCACCCTCACTGGCTCAGCCTTCCTGAGAAGGCTCCTGCTGGCCCTGGTGGCTAAGAGGCTGCTCCTCCAGCCCTACAGTCAGCAGTGTTGCCATTGTGTCCACCTCGCTTCCTCCCCTCCTGCAAATGATCGCCAGTACCCAGGCCCCACAGCTGTCACTTGTTCTATAATTCACTCCTGTTCCTTCAGAACCCGTCAGCACATTGACAGTTCAGCAGCTAGCAAACTATTCATCCCAAGTCCACAATGCAGCACATTTTCTTCTCTTTAAAATTGTTTTGAAACATCTGCTTTTGTTTCCATGGTAATCATAGGGGTATTTTTTTCTTAATAGAACTTTGAACTGCTTTTAAATTCTGAACGGTTACTGCTTTGTATTTAACAAACCAGAATCAGTTCAAAATGACTGCAAAAACCCTTCCTAGTCAGGCTTAAACAAGACAAGCATGTTAACAAACAAGATGGCAGAAACAAAAATGTTGACTCATTGCTGCTAACCCCATCTGTAGGTGATGAGCAGGACTGATGAAGATTTCAATAAAGTATAATTTGTTTGCATATTAAATTTTTAAAGTTGAAAGTAAATAGACAAGTTTCTGTATTTGAACCACAATATTTGCAGTGGAAATAAAGAATAATTTAATCCTTATGCCAGATCTCAAAGGTAGTCCTTAGAGACTCACTACATACAGATACGAAAGTTCCGAAATAACACTAAGTTTCTTATCAAGAAGACAGGCAGAGCAAATGAAGCTCTAACCAAAATAGGAAAAGTTTCCAGACATAAAATTAACATATTCAGTTGTTAAACTTGTTGATTGGAAGCGATCATGACTACAAAATTAAAGATGTTCAATTAAGGCCATTTGACATATAGAACTGGATAAAAGGCGCAAAGTCTGACCTGCAGCTGTAGATCTGGGACCTATTTACTATCCATGTAAATTTGGTAATAAGACCGCGAATGGGAACTAAATCTTGGAAAACAGAGCTGGGCAGAGGAATAAGAGCTGCTATCAAAGACATCAGCAGAAGAGTCAAGAGAAGCAGAGAAATGAGATACCAGCAAGGTCAAGGCATGAAGACAAGTAGGAGGGGCCAGCAACTTTGAAAGACTTTTTCTCATTTCATCTCCCACGTACTGAATGCTAAGCATGGTATATAAACGTGTATCTATATCTATACCTGTATCTTTACTTATCTATCTAGGGAATACAGAGGGCATATGAATGACACCACAGCAGCTGTCTCGGAGCCCTGGAGCCCGAAGACATTTGAGATGCATACACCTAAGGAGAGGGGAAGAAGGTGGCAGGCAGATTTGAAAAAAATGTGGATTACCATTAAAAAAAGATTTGTAAGCAATTTCAGAAATATAATCTATGAACCTCAGGAATTATTTTACCCTTACTTTTTAAGAATTGGGATTATTATACTCATAATGAGAGTCATAAATTATGAACAAGGAGGTTGGTTATTATTATTTGTTTAGTATTACCAGCCTTTTCAATTCCACACAAGAGGGTAACAGAAACAAAGGCTACCTTGCAGTTTGAACATTTCTGGGAATTTGCATTTAACAAGAAAAGATCATCACTGTAAATATAGTTTCCAATTTGTAACAGCTGAGACTCATAAACGGAGATTATATGACACATAACAAGTGACAGGTTATCAGCATGTGTTGGCAAGAGCCCTTTGACTATTAAAAGATAATTAAAACTCACGATAATCTTCCAGCTGCTTCATTTAGTCATTTTGTTTTATATGAATGTGATACGGCGCTGATGCATTTTAAATGGACAGCTCCCCTTTATCAGCTTCTTGGGTTAAGCCAGTGAGTCCCCTCATTTGCAAATCTCCTTCTAGCTACACAATTTACACAAAGCATCTTCCTCTGGCTCTATCGTCAACGATTCTGGTTGCCATGGAGAATTGGGGGTCATCTTTTATCTGGCATAGTTAAAGCAAGCAATTGCCCACCCGCATGTGATTGGAGTGACTGCTTCCATAACCATTTTCCTCCAAAAAAAAAATAGATGTGCTAGAGAGCAGTTGTTCTGTGTTCTCAATAGAAGGAGAGCAAAAAAGAACAGGTTTCCATTGGATTTCGATTCAACTTAGAAATAGTTTAATGGTTATGAAGACCAGAAACACACAAGACACCATGCAGTCATCAACACTGGAGATTAGGAAGAAACAAACAAACAAAAAAAGAATGGCCTTTTCAGTGTGTATTGTTTACACGCTCTCTAGCTGGAAGGCACACGGATGTATTACAAAACATTTCAGGCTATTTCTAAATGCAGAGTAGTGGAATATTTCCGAGAACCACTCTTGCAATTATTTTCAATTAAATCTTTATGTGTAGTTTTTCTTACACAAGGACTAAATAGAGCCACACACCCTTTTATGGTCAGGCTGATTTGGAGAAGGATGACAGGGATCGGTGCAATGGAATTCTGCAATGCGTGGTCAACTCTGGAGCCACAGTGACCTATCCAGGCCTTTGCTTCCACACAGAAAACAAGGTTTCTCCTTAATTTGCTCTTCCTAGAACAGATCATGCTCTCTCATTCTGCTTGACTACAGCACATGAGATCTTTCTCCTATAAGCGTCTTTCTGTTCTTCAAGTATTGTGCCATATTGTTGGAAAACAACATCTTTCTGTTCTGTCTTTGCTGGGCTGTCTCCTTTAGAAGTCAGCAAGAACATTGCCTAATCTTGGAAGCCTTCCCTAAACATTTAGTGTGGATTTTGGAGCTCCCCTTGAATCCTGCACTGATGCCTAGCCTTGTACTTCTGTCCCTTACTGTGGTTACCTCTCTACCTCCCTCCCTTCCTCCCCTGCCCCCACTAGAATGGAAGCTCCTGGAGGGTGAGGCCCACATCTTGTCTTGCCCAGCATCTAACAGGTGCTGCATAAATGTTGAATGAATAAATGCAGGAATGGATGAGAAAAAATATCTTTTGAGAAACAAACTGGTAAGATTTTTATGGTCCTTGTTTTCATAGGGACTGACAGTATCTTCTTTATGAGATTTTGGTAGAAATTAAACATTAATAGAGAAGCATATATCAATAAGGAGGATATTGGGCAAGAATGTGCACAGGAATAAAAAGGACCTCTTCAAAATGAGACTCTCAGCAATGCCTCCACTCTTAAACTCCACACTGGCTTTGGTGTCAGTTCCCATGATCTGATGCAATCTCAACCCTGGGTAGGGGATGCTTCCTTTCTCTTGCCAGACTCCATCACATCTACATAGTTGTCATGCAAAGAGCGCGTTGAAAGTGGTTTGTGCATTCTTATTAGGTCTCAAAAGATCAACGGCAAAAGAATCCTCTGTTTATGGTTCAGTTGGGCCTAGGAAATCGCCAAAAAGTGATAATACACTTGCTTGAGTTTAAAAATCATTACCAATATTCCAAATTTAACCTGAACTGAAAGCAAATTAAAGGCTTGATTTATATCTATTTATGCAGGCCCTTCCTAGGCAATGATGACCTTCCAGATTAATATGGTTTTGCTGTATCCCCACCCAAATTTCATCTTGAACTGTAGCTCCTATAATTCCCACATGTCATGGAAGGGACCTGTCGGTGGAGGTAACTGAATCATGGGGTGGGTCTTCCCCCACCCTGTTCTCATAGTAGTGAACAAGTCTTGCGGTAATGAATAAGTCTCACAAGACCTGATGGTTTTATAAATGAGAGTTCCCCTGCACAAGCTCTCTCTTGCCTGCTGCCATGTAAGACATGTCTTGCTTCCCCTTCCCCTTCCACCATGATTGTGAGGCCTCCCCAGGCATGTGGAACTGTGAGTTAATCAAACCTTTTTCCTTTATAAATTACCCAGTCTTGTGTATGTCTTTATTAGCAGCGAGAGATTGGACTAATACACAGATATCCCTATCTCCAATCCCAGCTTCTCTAAAAGTTCATCGTAAATGCATCAGCTCTTTATCCCACAGTAAATGCTACCCCAGCCTCACTAATTCTGGCTTTATTCCAAAGAACTTCCAAAGGCTTCTTAGCATGAGAAGGAAAGCCAACAGTTTTCGATCTTTGGTTTTAAGAAACACAGTTACTCTGTGGACCTACAGCGCTTCCCAGCTTTGCATCTTTCTATCTTTAAACAATAGCTTTCAGCCGTAAAGTCATGGGCACACCACTCTGAGGTGTGCGGCAAGCAATGTGTTACTAACAATACTGCCGCACCCTGTTCACCAAACACTTAGAAATTAGGCAGTTCTAGGCAAGGTACGGTAGCTCACACCTGTAATCCTAGCACACAGGGAGGCCCAGGCGGGCAGATCACTCGAGGTCAGGAGTTTAAGACCAGCCTGGCCAACATGGAGAAACCTTGTCTCCACTAAAAACACAAAAATTAGCCAGGCATGGTAGTGAGTGCCTGTAATCCCAGTTACTCAGGACGCTAAGACGGGAGAATTGCTTGAACTCAGGAGGTGGAGGTTGCAGTAAGCCAAGATCATGCCACTGCATTCTAGCCTGGGGACAAAGTGAGATTCCATCTCAAAAAAAAAAAAAAAAAAAAACTTAGACAGTTAAAATATCTCCTATAATTATCTCATAACAATCCTTTGAGGTGGGAAGTATTAGTCTAATTTCTACAAAGAACCTGAGGCAGCATGGGGTTAGATAACTGGTCCATGGTCAAACATCTAGGCCTGGTAGAGCCTGGGTTTTAAACCAGGTCTTTCTAACTTTCCAGCCGGTGTTCTTCATGATGACATCACACTGCCTCCCACATAGTTAAAACATACAAACGATTTCAAATATACATTTGCCATAGATTCAAAACGTTATCGTAGCACCTTTCACACTTATTTGCGATGAAAGAGAATGGGGTAGATTTCCAGCCGGTGGTCTGGGAGATGTGCTCACTGCAGCACACAGTGGGCAGCCATTGCCAATGCTGCTTCAACAGTGGAGGCAGATCTGTTTCTGTTTCATCCTCCTGCCCTCCACATTTTATGCGGAGGTCATCAAATCTGAAGCCCCAGGAAGTGTAAACATCCACTTTCGTCTGTTACTGTGAACAAAGGTTCAAAATTGTGACTTCAAAGCATGGCAGACACTTTCCTAAGACAGAGCCTGGACACTATCCAAGCTCAGGGCTCACTCAGCCCTTTGAACCGTTATTACCCAATCCATTCATTCAGACCCTTTCAAGTATATGTGTTGTACATCAGCTCATATCTAGATATTGGGACTTCTTTTGTCTACATTAGAAACCAAAATTTACCTTGCCAAAACATTTACATAAAAGAATGCATAAGTTTGACTTTGAAATTCTCTGTAGTGTAATATCTTAATAAACAGGATTTTTTTCCTTGAAAACATAAGTGCTTCCTGAATAAATGGAGAATCAGAATGTTCAGGAAGTCTGATAACTTGAAGAAGAGTTAAGACTTCTTCCTCTGAACTCCTAAGCCACGTCCTTCCCATCTTCATTAGAGGGCATTCCTGGTGTAATTATTTAGATTCATGCCTGTCTTCTCTCCAAGTCCCTATAGGGCAATAACTATGATCTAGTCATCTCTCAATTTATAATCTCCAAAGACTCTGGTACACAGAAGGCATTTAAGAGACATTTGTTAAAACACTGAACAAAGGAATGAATTCATTTGTCTCTGTGTAGGGATCCTGATTTTTATCTAGATCAATGGTTCTCAATTAGAGGGATTTTTGCTCCCCTGAGAACACAGGGCAATGTCTGGAGACATGTTTGGTTTTCACAACTTGTGGGGTTGGGTCTCTTCTCGTATCCAGAGGTAAAAACTATGGATTCCTCTTAGCATCCAACAACGTATAGGACAGCCCCCACAAAAAGAATTACCTGGCCCCCAAATGTCCATAGCGGGGAGACTGAGAACCCCAGTTTAGACAGAGAGTATCCACAAAAGTTCCACACACAGACAAGAGATCTCAGAAATAAGCCAGCTCTCCTTTTAGAAAAAATGCGGTGGGCACCCACTCATATCATTTATAGAAACTATTTCACAGAAACATAAACCAAATTGGAGATCCCAGGTGGTCATTTTCATCTCACAGCTCATTTTTGTTCTCCCGGCATAAGCCTCAACTAGATAACATCTTTGGACTTTCAGAGGTCAGCATTTATATGCTGACCCCATAGCCCAGAATAACCCAAAGAACGAGACTTTCATTCCATAACAGGGGCATTATTTTTTATTGTGGGTCATGGCTCATAATATGCAATTCAGCTAAAAGGGAAAGATACAAAACATTTGAGATGACTGGCAGGGGAAAACTCTAAAAATTCTCCAGCACAAAAGGGGAGTAAAATGTCACAGGAAATTTTTTTCTTGAAAATGGAAGGACTTATGAATGCTTCTTTCTTTCCAGAACAGTTAAAACACTGTATGTGAGGGTTGCTTGGGTTTGGAAGGCAGGGCAGCCCGTTCCTTTTGTTCTGTTGCTCAACCCTAGAAGGCTTTCCCTGGTGAACTCAGGCCCACTAGCAGTGAGAAGTTAGGGGGAGGAAGATGCTTCTTCCAAGTGAGCAATCTGGATTGTATTCATCCTCCCTCTTAGAAGTGAAGAGAGACTGCCTTAAGCTGAGAAGCAAAACAGACTGAGCGGGCACAGCCAAGTCTTTCACTGGAGATAACATTTGCCTGACATTTTAACTGTCATCTATTACCTGAAGACTCATTTATCCAAGGCCAAATGAAGCCAGCTCTTGCACTGACATGGAATTCAAAGTGATGAATGGGTCTATCAGAAAGGATGACTCTCAGCGAGACATTCTGCATCAGGTGGCATGAATCAGGTGTCAGTGGGAAGCTGGGTCCTGTCTGCCTGCCTGGGGCCTGCCTCTGCTAGAGGCTCCCTCCTGTTACTCACCAACCACCAGCGAGTGGGGGGACCTCGCACAGAGGTGGTAGCCCTGTGCTACAGCTGCACTTTTCAGCCTGCCTGTTAGATATGATGGGGGCTCTAAGAGGATAATGAGTGTTTCTTTCCTGACAATCTGCAGATGATTTGAACTTTCTGGGGTTTAAATTAATTTCCTATTTGGCATGTTTGCAGGAAGAGAAAACAATTATCTCCAAAATTACAAGTAATTAGCTGTTTGCTTATTGTTGTGGGATAAGATCTTACTTCCCTCCCACACCACACCCAGACCACACACACATACACACACACACAACATACACCCACACCCACCCACACACACACACCCACACCCACACCCACACCCACACACACACTATGCTCTAGTTTTTCAGTTGTTATTTCCAATTCTGTCTGGGAGGTTAGAGTCCAGTTCCTACCCAGGCCTTACCGAAATCTTCACTCTGCTCAGGTAAGCCCTGCCCCTGCCTCCCAACAAGTAAAGAAAACTACAGGAGCACAATGTCCATCCCAGTGACTTCTGCTCATTAGATGGGTGTGGTGGATGCCCAGAATTCCAGGAAAGCAAGAAAACTCACTCCCCACTCTAAGTCCTTGCTCTACAGGCAGGTGGCAAGGCCAGCTCAAGTACCACAGGAAATAAATACATGAGACCGAGGGTCTCAAGATGAGAGTCTACATTCTGGTTCATCACTTACTAGCTGTAGAATCTTAAGCAAGTCACTCAGCTTCTCCGAACCCCAGTTTCCTCATTTTATTAGAAGGACTATAAAACTTCCTGTAAAGTAGCATTTCTCAACAGTGGCACTATTTTGGGCCACATAATTCTTTGGTGTGGGGGGGCATCCTGTACATTACAGGAAGGTAAGCAGCATCACTGGCCTCTGCCCACTGGATGCCAGCAGCACCCACCCCCTAGTTGTGATCATCGAAAGTATCTCCAGATATTACCAAATGTTCCCTGGAGGGCAAAACTGCACCTGCTTGCAAGCCTCTGCTATAAAGGAGCCCCCTTCTTCTTTAAATATTTAATAAAACATCACCCAGAAACTTTAATTCTACCCCCAAGGATTCAGGAGCAGCAAAGTAAACAGCTATAAGTGAAATGAGAGAAGTTTTGGTGGAAAACCAGGTTTGGGGTAAAACGGAGTACCAACTGGCCTTACGTACAGATTCTGGATTTTGTTTTAATCTTGGGAAGGGAGTAGGAGTATGTTCTTTCCTGTTTCACAGGGTTGTGGAGGCTTAAATGAGCTAACGTATTTGAAACTGCACAGAATGATGCCTGCAACTATTCACCCAGTCACAACCAAAGAATTAGTGCAATGCGGCTGGCATACATGGAATGTCACCCGGGCACTCTCTTCATGTTGGGGACAAAAGAACAACGCGTGATGATTCTAGTTGGAGCATTCAGTCGAATGAATCAGTTAGGTGCCAGTCACATGCCAGAAACAATGACAGGAACCCAGCACCACCGAATGTGTCAAACATATATATTTTTATATCTGCAAATTCTTTGACACTCCTCCCTTCGAATAACGGGTCTGCTCTTCTTGAACCTGAGCAGACCTTTATGTCTATGTTGACTAATAGAATACAGAAAAAGTGACAAGAGGCAACTTCCAAGGCTAGGTCATAAAACGTCACACACTTTGCCTGGCTCGCTCTTGGGATGCAGTCTCCATGTGGGGAAGAAGGAAGCCTGGGCAACCACATGAACAAATGTAGATGCACCAGCTGCCAGTCTCACTGAGGTCCTGACCGAGAGGCAGCATCCACTGCCAGTCATGTAAGTGCTGGAGGCTTCGGATGTTTCCGGAACCCAGTCACTGAGCCAGGCATAGCCTGCAGGTCTTGCCAGCCCATGTCACAGTCATCAAAGAACAGAGACAAGCCATCTCCACTGTGTCTTTTCCAAACTCCTGACCCACAGAATCCATGAGCATAATAACACGGTGGTTGAATACCACTAAGTTTGGGGCAGTTTGTTACATAGCAACAGTCATGGAACACGCTTCCATGGAGTTCAACCACTAATTGCCCAAACAATGTGCTCCCTGGGGAATTTGGGTCCTGTTGGTTTAGCTTAGCTGGTAGTAATGTCAGAAACAACCAGGGAATGAGTCTGCCATTGGCATGGAGAGGCGATTAGGGTCACGTATTTCATCAGCAGAGTCTAGAGGTCTTTCTTCACACATAGAAGGGTTGCAGAGGTTGTGCCCTCTTCCATGCCACCATGAACAGAAAGGCTTGATCAGCAGGAAAGAGAGAATTGCATTTACATATAAATATGGGACAAGAACACTAAGTGGGAGCCTTCAAAGAAGAAGGCTCCTTTGAGAAGCTGGAAACTTCCAGAGCTGGTTACTGGGTCAAGAGCAGCCTGTTCTAGAGAACAACCTGGCATTGACTCAGAGGCTGGGCAGTGACCTCTAGTTCTTGCATGTTGGGAGAAGTCACAGGAATGGCTGCGACCATGACCTGCCAAGTAGAGAGTCTCTGCTGACTCAACATAACCTCTGCCCATCTTGACTCCTAGAGACAACCTGTCTTGATGAAGAAAAATAAAAGTGGCCTGGATTTGAGGGAAATGGTGAAACATTACTTTCCAAACAGGAGTTAAGAGACTAGAGTGTGTGAGAGAATAGTAGAATGTGTGCGGGGGCGCTAATGAGCTCAGAGATCATTCAGGATCATTTGTGCATTTTCAGAGTGAGCCAGCTCTCCAAGCTGGCTTCTTTCTCCTTGAAGCACACAAACTGTTTCCTGAAGCTTCCTTACTCATCTCATTTAATTTGGATTTAACCTGCAGCTAGATTCAGAATCTGAACTACAATTCAGGTAGAGAAGTTAAACTCTATATTAATAGCTCTTATAAAATACTCTAATATATAAGTATTTTTTTATTCAGTATCAGTGGGGTAGCTGCCTGAGGCAAATATGTGCAATTTCCTACTTCATTAAATATTTAAACATCTTTACTTCTGGAAGAGTTCACATTTGAAAATCTCCTTCTTGATAAGATGCTGACTGACCACTTAGGAATTTGGTATAAAAAATATGAACAGGTGTCCTATAGGGACATTTGTTTATTGAGTTTCTTTACAAATTATCTTGGGGTTCACAACTACTTCAGACAACATGTACCAATTTAACTAGTGTTTTGGTTTATTTACATTTCTAAAATCAGGCACTAAATTATGTTGTATTTGGGCAAATTTTACTGTAAGAATTATAAAATATGAAATAGTTCAAGCTAACTATAATGCTAGCAGTTTAAAATTCAAATCCCCTTACCATCATATTAAATTCATTCAATGTTAGTAGTTGATTATATTTATTCCTTTTCAATATATTTTTAGTCATGCCAAAGGCAGGAAGAAAATGTATGTAGTTCCAGTGAAATTTCTGTTGTAAGGTGACCCAGACTTTACTGAGTAAGAGTTACTGATGACACAAATCACTGAAGAGGTGTCTTGAAGTAGAATAAAAATCTCAAGCAGAAGGTACAGTAATACATTCAAATTAATGGGTTCTTATCATGGGGAGTGGGGAGAGAACATGAAGAGATATGTTAGGAATTATAAACATAAAAATTTTATAAGGCATATAAACATTTTCCATCCTGAAAAGTTATGGAGCTATCTCTTGTATTTATAATTTCTTTATCACCATGGTTAAGATCCTGATCCCTCATGGTATTTTTCTGAGTAGTCACTGCAACTGCAGCAGCAGCAGAAGCAACAGCCACTCTAAGGAGAAGCCTGGAGCTGTGAAAGAACACAGACAGCAACAGACAGCCTTGGGGTCACTGCCTGGCTCTGCTAGTTATTTGGGTTTAACTGGAACAAGTGACTTTAACCTCTCTGGGTTTCCATTTCTTAATCTTTAAAATGGCAACATCAATGGTACTTCCTCTTCTGAGGATTATATGACATAATTATTGATCATGTTTAGGCAGGGCCTGCACAAAATACATGCTCAACCACGATGACTACCTCTCTACATTCAGTCTGGCCACTTCAAACCCATGTTTATCTATTCATCTTTCTAGGCTGCTCTTTGTATCCTATTACTGGTCTACTTAAAAGCCTTCAGGAGCTTCCTATTACCTATCAAATAAATTTCAAACTCACTGCAGTCTGGCCTCCAACTTTTTTTTCCAACCTTATCATCTATTTCCTATAACCGCCACAAGTCACTGAATTTGGACTACATTCTTAATTGCTCAAGTCATACTTTTCAACTCATTCTGTTGCCCTGCTTAGGACAACTCTCTGTGATTTTTGCCCGGTGGAAACACAGCTTCTTCCCACGGCTCAGGCCCAGTGCTCTTCCCTCTTTACCTTACCACTCTGTTGCCTACACATACTTCTGAGTGCCTGTTTTGATAGCCTGTGAGTCACTAAGCCGTATGTTCCCTTGATTTGTCAACATTTATGACAGTTTATATGTCTTATCACACTTACTTATAATCTCCTTGAAGGCAGTGATCATGTTTTATATAATTTTTGCATCACACGCAATCCCAGAAAAGATCTTGCACACAATTGGCTTTGAACAAATATTTGTTGAGATATTGACTAGGCTAGGTTCTCCAATAGAAGAGCTGATGCAGAAAAAGCGGTCCCTGTTTCTGAAATGTAGTCTCTCTTAAATACTTGTGATAAGTTACTGCTACGTTACTAAAGTTGAATTCATGAGAAATTGACCACTCTCTTATCGTAATCCTTCCAGGTGGAACACAAACTCGAGTGCAGCAGTGTCACCAGATAGCTAAAGTCTCTGTAGAGGGTGGGTCCTGGTTTTTCAAGGACAGTACACTTTCACAGAAGGGAGAGGCTTCCATGTTCCCAGACTGGAACCCACCTACTCAAATTCAAAGGAAGACACATAAAAGGGCAAAAACTGATGAAGTCATAACCTCATGATTACCCAGACAGCTAACAAGAAATCCTCGCTCACCCCACCAGTAATGACAGGCATGGACACTCTCTGACAAAGGGACAGAAGCTGAAGTAATGGAACAATAAACCCTAAACCACCACCAACAACAACCCAACAGCTATCGTGAGAACTGAAACCCTTCCACTGTGCCTCCACTCTCCCTACACAGACATCCATCCCCACACCCATGACATTCCTCGGAGCCTGTTTAAGGTTCACCCATCAAACTCTGCTGTGATTGTATTTGAATGCGTTGTTATATCCCAAGGACCTGAGAGCACCTGACACAGAATAGCTATTTTATGAACAATCTTGTAAGTGAGCAATTGAGTGAATGAATGACTAGGTTCCCCTGTACAGAAATAGAAACACAATAAATGCACTTCAATTTCTGTAAGCCAGTGGGGTTACAACAAATTCAAGATCCAATGTTTTGAGTTTGGCAAAACGTAGTTAGATCAAAGACTTAAAAGGCTGTCTTTGACAAGAAGCCGAGGAGATTCTGGCCATGGAAGATATATTGTCTCTGCTGCTGGGCCGTCTCTTTCCTTCTCAGCTGTGGAGCAGGCTGCAAACTAGAGGGTGAGGTGAAGGGTGCTGTCCCAGGCTTCTTCTGGGCTTATCTTACCACATCTTGTGAGAGGAGTTGGGACCACATATTATTAGTTCCCTGTTAGCTGTACTGCTAAGGCAAATGTCTGAAAGATTCTATGCTTCGTTTTGGGAAGTCGGACTTGAAATATTAAGAGTAGACAACTTCTGTCAACTTCATGCTAGAGACGAAGTTCATACACTGGACTTCTGGGGGTTGGTCTCATTTGTTTAAGGACAAAACATATTATCTATCCTACCAAGAGTTCAATAGGTATCTGCTTTCATAGGTAAATACACTGGATCAGAAAACTCCCTGCTAAAATCGCACAGTTTCTGAGCTACCCTTGTCTTCCTCTGAGCTACCTTTTCTTCCTCTGAGGAAACTTTAAACACTCATTTCAGATCCAGTAGGATTGTGGCTGTTCTTTAGCTTCCACTTTATGTATTTATCTAAGCTTGGGTATTTTCATCTTCCCCATAAGTAGTTCATCCATAGCAGAACTGGCTGTGTGGCTGACTGTTAATGTCCTTTTTTTGTTTTCCCTTTAGAGCAACACACATTGAGTCCTGAGTAAGAGCCGGGCTCTGTGATCAGCACTTTGCAGGCGTGAGAACACTTATTCTTAAGTCAACTGTAGGCAGAAGATGTTGTTATTATTATTATTATTCCCATGTTAGATGAGGAAATAGGCTTATAGAGTTCATGGAACTTACTCAAGGTCACACAGCACATCAGTGTGGAACTAAGATTTGAACCTAGGTCCAGCTAACACCAAAGCCATGCTTTGGAGCAATGAACATGGCCTCTACGACTACAAGTTTCAGAAAACGTACAGCTTCTCAGAGCCCAACAAAAGAAACGTCTGAAAGATTCTTTCTCTAATAAATCAAGGATCTGAAGTCTTAATAACTCCACGTCAAACTATTAGTATCAATCACAAAACATGGTAATTTATTTAAGTAGTTGTTCACTGAGCAGAGCCAGCTATAAACGAGAAATGTGTTCTGCTAAACCAAAGGCTGCGGGAAGTTTGGAGGCATGAGAAGTTAGTCTCACCCTCGCGCGTAAGAAAGAAGTCAATGGAGAGTCTAAGTTTTTGTTGGAGCCAAAAATTTTGACAAGCCATTCTATGAGCTGGGTACTCCTCTGCCACATAAGTGCCTTCTCTCCTCATTCACATTCCCCTCAAACTCCACTCAGGAGATAAAAAAAAGTCAGGATACCCCGACTTTCCAAATCATGACCAAATGGGTAGGGTGTTTACCAATTTTTGAAGACTGTCACATAAGTATCAGCTTAGTAACTACCCTTTCCCCTAAAATTTACTATAATCAGCGTACTCAAATATATAAAGCAAACAAAATAATGCTGATATCAAAACTATCAAACAAAACTCAAACACATTAAGGAATATGTTTATAAAGTGTGTGTTTCCGGCAACTTTCACCCTACTTTTCTAAGACTTTCCGGCTCATGCTGTGCTAGGTAGGATGGCACCCGGCATCCCTCATCAGACAACGTGGGCTGTGTAACATCAGGGTCCTTAAGTCTCTTCAGAGTCAGACAGCCCACTGAGACCACAATAAGTACTTGGAAGCCTCCAGCTAGACACCCACACCAGGCTCTTCTGCCTAGGAATAGCCAGCCACACAAAATCATGGCCTTAGGCAGAAAGCCCAATTGACATTTGGAAATTCATAACTTTGAAAGCTGTGACTTATGACACGTGGACTTGTCAGTGTCCTTCAGTCTATGACACGGTATCTTTCACTTTCAAAGGTTTTATTCTCCTCCTGCTGATGGGAAATTGTTAAAGGTGAAACAAAATTTATTAGCTGAGTAAAAATACAAAATATAATTCTTGACACCTCAGAATGAAGGTGAAAAACGAGAAGAAAGAAAAATGAGAGGGAAAACTAGAGTTTGAAATGACCCTAATTAATTATATACATTTGCTCACAGCGCATCAAATATATAAAAAGAAGATTTAAAGTGAAGCTGAGAATTAGTCAAGCAGATGTTGCCCGTTTGTGAACCGAATAAAAACAAAACAAGGCTGGACACAGTGGCTCACGTCTGTAATCCCAGCACTTTGGGAGGCCGAGGTGGGTGGATCATCTGAGGTCAGGAGTTTGAGACCAGCCTGCCCAACCTGGTGAAAACCCGTCTCTACTAAAAATACAAAAATTAGCTGGGTACGGTGGCAGGTGCCTGTAATCCCAGCTACTTGGGAGGCTGAGGCAGGAGAATTGCTTGAACCTGGGAGGCAGAGGTTGCAGTGACCTGAGATCACGCCATTGCACTCAAGCCTGGGCAAAAGAGCGAGACTCAGTCTCAAACAAAACAAAACAAAAAACCACAGAGTGGCACATTATTCCCAGATCCTTGAGGAGTGATATGAATTATTATTCAAGGTAGAGAGGCAAATATGGTTATATTTTGATGCAACAGAGGACAGCAAAGAGCTGGGTCTGGCTTTCTATGGCACCTGTATGCAGGCAAGCTTAGTGACCCTAACACATGCCAGTATCCCTCAGGCCCTCCAGAACTGTGCACCATGCTTTCCATTTGAATTGATTTCACATTGATTACTTTTTCCTCAATTATATTACAGAATAGCAGGAGCTAATATTATTCCCATTTCATAGATTCAAAAACTGAGACATGAGAGGTTAATAAAAATACCGACGATTACGTGAGGACAATCGTGCTCGAGAACCCAGGCCTCCTGTACCCAGATTTCCCGAGCTTGCCATACAAATTAGGTCTCTCCCTCTACTGGGAACATAAGTGTTCCACTTAAGGCTCATATTATTCCTTTGTTTTCAAGGTTCATTTTCTTTCCCTGTGGAAGTTTTACAGCTGCATGTAATTCATATGTCAGGTTGTCTTATCCATAGTTTAGGCTGCTTATAATGGAGGAGCAACACTATCTATAGTAAAGGTTGTCTCTGGAAACCCAATTAGTGAAGAAAACCTCAAATCACACGCAACCCGGACCCCAAAATTAACCTTTTCTCCTTAAAAATTCCCTTCCCTGCACACTCCCACAAGCACAGTCAGTTCATCAATCTCTTTATGTAAATAGCAGTCAAGAAGCCAGGAAGGAGGTCTGTTTATTATTTTTGATCCTGTTTTGCTTCTGGCAAAATTTCACAAACACCAGAAGTTGGCAGAGCATTGATACTTTTTTCTGACTGGCTACTGTTAGCTAGCAACAAGTGCAGAGTACAACTGCAACTATTCTGGTCTACAGGCCTCAGCTGTGACTGAGGACAGACTTGTAAAATCCGGAAGAAAAAAATCTCCACCCAAGACTTCTCTCTGAAAATGTGGACCCTCCTTTAATACACACTTTTCTTGCACTAGAGGACGGCTGAGTTCCAGATCCGCTGTCTAGAGAACAACACAGGTCTCACCCAATTCCCACCTCACTCCTTGTACTCCCTAGTATCAGAAAAGTCCACTGTGAAGTCACAAGAGCCTCTGAGCTCTGTGGGCCCCGGGAGCCCTGGGAAAACTTAGGGGAGAATGGGCATCCCACCCCAGCACTTTCTAGGAAGAAGGGCAGCAGTTTGAAGGGTTGGAAGTAGAGAAAGGAGGTTGTGGGAAGAAGACTCCATACTTTCTGTGATGCCTATTCCTTAGGTAGGAAGTTAGGAACCTCAGGTAACTTAGGCACCATGCTGGATCCTGCCCTTGGGAATCCTGATGCCTTGGACATTTACTTTGGAAGCAGATTTCTTGATAAAGAGCAGCCAGCCCTCAAGAGGGGAGTGGGAGGGTAGTTAGTACAGGGTGAGCACGCGGCTTTGCTGCTGGTGGCACACTGAGGTCCTCCAACAACATGAGGGGTTGGTGAGGAAGGGAGAACCAACCAGGTCTATAATGATGAAAAAAAAAAAAACAAAAAACACTTCTTGGTTCCAAGTAAACACTGCTACCTATAATTATGAAGAAGACAGGGTTGCACAGCTAAGAATAACGTGGGCTCCCAGATCGTCCAGACTTGAGTACAAAGCCCTGCTCCACCTCCCACTCACTGTGTGACTTTGGGAAAGTGGTTATTGAACTCCTGGAGAATTTGTTTACTCATCTGTTAGTTCTTACTATGTTTATTTTCCAGATGAGTAAACTTAACTCTCAGGTCTTTATGAAAATTAAATAAAATAATAATATAGGTAGTGCTGAAAACAGTTCTTGGTACATCATAGTAGGTCCTCAACAAAAGTAGCTACAGGTTTAGTAGACCTTATCTGACATGCTTGGCACCAGAAGTGTTTCAGATTTGAGATTTCTAAAAATTGTGGAATATTTGCATTATACTGGTTAAGCATCCTTAATCACCAAATCCGAAATCCAAAATAATCCAATGGGCATTTCCTTTGAGTGTCATGTCAGTGTTCAAGAAGTTTCAGATTCTGAAGTGTTTCCGACTTTGAATTTTCTGATTAGGGATACTCAACCTGCATAAGTATACTGTTACTACTTTTTAAAATGTAAACATTTCAAGGGCCCAATATTGTGGTGAGAAATATAAAAGTCAAATGACCAATCCAGACCCAAATATTTCATCTAAGTACATCTTAAAGGTTAATAAACTCTGCTGACACCCTGCCTGTCCATGACAAACCCTGAGTCTTTTCACGGGTAATTCAGTGGAAATATTCTCCCATAGCCAGAGGCATGGCTTGCCTGGGCCTCTGGGTACAGCTGCACAGACTCAAGCAGCCTGAAGGAAAGGTGACTGACAGTTAATGATCTGAAAAGAACTTGTCTCAACTCAACGTCATTCCTGGCATTATCGAACAAAGCAATAAACCTCACAGAATGGAAGCTACAGTGTCCAGGGCCAGCTCTGCTAAGGTAACCAAAGATAGAGAAGGAGGCAAAAGTGACAGAAGAAAACCATGGGAAACCAACAGAAATCTAATGGCTTTGGCAGAAACGCAATTATCAATTGGGAGGTGAGGAAGTAATTTTACTCTAAATGGGGGTTGGGGAGGAGGAAAAATTGGACTCTGAAACAATCGCTCTTTTACCAGTTAATGTTTTACAATTGCAGTTGCATGCCGCCAAGTTTCCTTATTGTATCAAGTCAGTCTCCACTTATTGATAGTGCCCTCTTGGATAAATGTGTTTTTCCATACAACAAAACTCGGTTCCAAAGGAATGATTCAGGAAAATGAAATCAGAAACATGTCAAAGTAGGAAAATTTGCCTATGCATTTTTCAGTTCTCTGAGAGATTTCAGAGGACAGAGATTCCTAATACAAGACTGTCATTTCATTGGACACATCTTCAAAATGACAATGCATGTGGAATTGCTCCACAAAGTATTATGCAATACACTGGTGAAGGAATTAATACGACAAATCGCTTTTCAGGGTTTCCAAGATACCATATGCAGACAACCAATATTTCATCCTACAAAACAAGGTTTTTGCAAGGCTCAAGATTAACATGTAACCTATGATGTATAAAAGTGTACTAAAGGATGTTTCTATTCTTTCTGGAAGAATTTCTAAATAGAGGAGGACTTAAGAGTATACATATTCCATAAAATAAATAAAGCAAAAGAATCCACAATGTTTAACTGTTAAGATTTTAGTCCATTAAACTCTAAGAATAAATTTAAACAAATTGATAGTGATCAGATTTGTAGGCAGTCTTTCATAGTTGAAGAATTCAACAGATATGAAGCATATTCCTCAATCAAAAGGAATGAAATCCTTAGAGGAAATGGGCAATTAAAGTTTCTTGAATAATTTGTTTGAATTAGTATGAGAGCTTAGTTTTGAACTTGTCAAGTGTGCATTAGAAAATTTACATGCATTGTACAGCTCTTTCTATTTCTCTCCACAAAGAGATGTAAAGCTGGAAAGGTTTACAAAATTAACAAAGATCTCAAAGTTAACCTCAGTTTAGAAAAATCACAAGAATTTGAGAGAGGAGTTCAGATTTTGTTAAAGATATATTCTTATTCTTTCATTCATTTTCTTTCAGCTTTTGATGAACGTTTTCTCAGTATCCTATGTTGAAAACAGGTAGATACTAATATCGATCTTCAAGGGAAGTCTGTTATGAGTGTTGAATAAGACAAAAACAAGGAAGCAACCAGCACAATGCTGGTAAGCAGAGGCATATCATAAACATCAGTCTCCCTTATTTTTTTTTTTTTTGATGTAACAAATAAAATTGGGAAATAAATATTTGATTCATGTAATGGATGAATTGCATTTCCCTATAATTCGTGTGTTGAAGTCCTTGCTTGCAATACCTTAGAGTGTGAGTATATTTGAAGATAGGGCCCTTACAGAGGTCATTAAGATAAAATTAGATCATCTGGGTGGGTCCCAATCCAGTATGACTGGTGTCTTTACAAGAGGAGATGAAGACACAGACACACACGGAAGGAAGACCAGGCGGATATTGCAAGAAGGCAGCTGTCAGCAAGGCCAGGAGAGAGGCCTCCAAAGGAACCAACCCTGCTGGCACCTTGTTCTCAACTTCCAACCTCCAGAATTGTGAAGCATATTTTTGGGATTAAGTCACCCAGTCTCTGGTACTTTATTACTGCAGCCCCAGCAAACTAAGACAGTCATTCAAAGCATTAGCATGTTTTATAATTTTTAAGTTGTTTTCCGTGACGAATGTAGCACTAGCCTTTGTGCAAATTGGCTTTCCAGAACCTCTGTTACAGATTGATCCGTTCACCCCTCACAAGGAAGAGAAAACGTAGATCTGGAAGACTTAGGTGACTTATCCAAGATCACCCCAACCTGGGTTTGGTGGCCTCCTGTTGCCATCACTGGAGGAACAAAAATAGATACTAGATTGCTTTGAAAAGATGGCTGTTAAACAGATATTTGAGTTCTAAGGAATACAGTTTTAAGCCCAAATGTCCCATCTATTAGCAATTAATGATGCTTGCCTCAGACTTCATTCCCACTCCCTTACCCCCACCAAGAACCTCCCAGCCCTTCAGTTTAACGTGAGGCACAGCCCCTTTCCTCCAGCACTCCTGCCCTCTCAGCTTAGCATTCACCACCAAGTGATTCGGAGAGCTAGGAACACTTCCTGCCAAGAACTGTCTTTCACTGCTACAAGGTAAAGTTCGACGGGCTTTACTATTTATCTGTAGGACCTGAAGACTGGCCTAAACCCACCATTTCAGGCCAGTTCAGGACAACTTGAGAGAGAGCGATTGCTATCCATAGGAAACCACAATTGGAAAAGGCAATGGTTTTCATTACGGTTTAAGAAAAAAAAACCTCTTTTGTTTCAAATTTTCTGGAAGACCTTTTTGAGGACACACACAAAACATGTGGCATTATGTATGTCTGCCATAGTAAACATGATACAGAGTGTGTAACTTACTCAAACATAATTTACTCTTCAGCTGATGATTCAGCAGTTTGAAGGGTCATATGTACATGGATGTTTAATAATCATTTTGTCTTAAATTGAGCACTTAGTATGTGCCAGACACTGTGATCTGTGTTTGATTATAGTCTCTCATTTAATCCTTGCAATAACTGAGATAGTTGCTCTTATTAATGCGATTTTACCCACAGGGGAACAAAAGCTAAGAAGCATTAAGTGACTCGTCCAAGGTCACTCTATGGGGATGATGTAGAGCTAGAGTTCAAATTCAAGTGTATACGACTCCAAAGCCCTCTAAATTAGAGTTATAGAAAGTTTGGCGTTTGGATTGATGGACGACATCCCTGAGACATTCTTGATTCCACAAGAATCAAAGGTATTTGTAATCACAGGGCTATTTGTAAAAGAGAAGAAAAGGTGTCTTGAAATTCAACCAACATGTCTCAATTATTTGCTCCTAAGAACAATAGAAGTTTCTGCATTCTGCCAACAGAGTAACTCCTGGAAGACTGGCACAGAAGAAGGCACAAGGCAAATACCCATCTCTGTACACCCCGTGCTACTGTGTCATGTACTGCTCCAGGATTGGCCACCCTGGCCAGTGATAACACATAAAAATTCCACTCAGTATGGGGACCAATAGATAATGAACACAGTCAGTGGAATTCCCTTGTAGGTCTCTTCAAGATATTCTGCAAGACTGATTTCCCTTCTTCTTGCCAAGATTTTTTCCTCCTTCTTCTAGGAAGTCAGTGATAAAAATATTTAAGCAGCTTTGTCTGCCTTAGACCTTCCACCTAAAAGTACAGCAGGTGGAGTGAAATGCTAATATGAGGATCCAAACTTTCAGGGAAGGAGGTCAGCAGACTTTCCTATCTGAAAGAGACCAGTGGTAAAAATGAAGGTAGTTTGATGATTAAGAACCTGTTAAACATAATGCATGGGTTTACAGAAGTCCAGACAGTAAGGGCCTTGCGATGGATTTCATGCTCTATTTTGAGAAATGCATGTAGTGGAAAACGTGTTGTGTCCCTCAAAGCATCTGGAGAAGATTCTTTAATTTTCTCAAATAAGAACTCCAGTCTATTTGAGTGAGAATGGTTGGAATATCATTACTGCAGGATTTGTCAATCATTCTTATTTCTTATAGTAATTTTAAATATTATACATAATTTCAGGGTAGTATAACTCTCAGAGGAAAATGTGATTTTATGACTATACATACTTTTTGAATCCAGTGTGTCATTTGGTGAATATAAATGTATATGAAATGCTACTGTTCGCTCATAGAGATTGAATACTAATCAAAGGTTCCTGCCATCCATATGTATGATTTTCAGAATTAAGCAGGAAGGGGAGAGTTGGAACGCAGGAAGAGAATGCCTACTTCAGCTCGAAATCCTGACATGTAAATTAGGTACTTGGTGAGTGCCAAGTTCCTTTCCAATCTCTCTGCATTGTTTCGCCCTTGTGTTTTATCCAACTGTTAGGAGGCAAAGCAACACAAATCATTTGTATTTTAGTCAGCTCTGCCTCTGTCAGATCTTTAAAATTCTCAGGATTCCTATGCTGTGTGAGGAAAATCATTTGACAGTCTAGCCAGACACTAGATCTATTTCTATTGATTTTCTTTTGCTAACAGCATTAGCATTTTCTGTAATTTTGAAGTTATTTTCCAAGTTCTCCATTTAGATTATTATAGAACTTAACCTTCTGGAAAAAAAAAAAAAAAAGAGAGAGAGAGAATTCATGTCTTTTCAAACAGTAGTATATAAATTTCCAGGGTACTCGGTCCTGCCCTAGACTGTACAGTCCAGAATGACCACCATGGTCTTGTGTGAATTCACAGTGTGGTGGTTTGGGCTAGGCAGTATAGTAATTTCCTATACATTCTCTTGGAGCTTTTGGATATTGCGTGAATTTCTCTCCAGAAGCATCATTCATAATGTGAATGCTAATGTGTATCTCTTTGCCAGCAGGAGGAAAAACATCTTAAGAATACATTTGTAGACTTCCTGGAAATTGATAAGTTGCCGCTATAACTAAAGCAAGCAGATTTTACTAATTAGAATTATCTACATAATTTTACTTCATTCACTTCTTTTTGTCATACTAGGAGAGCTTTTATACAACCAAAGATATTTTTTGGACCATGAATTCAGCAGTTCTCAGAGCCACTCATCAGTGCCTGAGCTTCAGTGAGTCCATATCCCATGTCACCTATGGCAAGGAGAACGTGAGACTTCTGAAGAGTTTTTTGCTTCTTTCCTGTGGGGCATGATTCCACTTCCTAGCAGTAATGGAAAATCCTGAATTAGCTACAGTAATGTTAGAACCATTTGGACCTCACCAAGGACTTCAACTCTATCACGGTAAGACAAAGCCAGAAGGCAGTCATTTCTTCCTTCTGGCTCAACAGTATCTATCTCGTAGAGTTATATGAGGAATGGTTGTATTCTTGATGTTATAATTATTAACTCTGCCCGTATACCGACTCAGCTTTCTGTCCTGCCTACCCAAAACAGAATCTTTATGTGGTTGTTAATTTTCATAAAAAGATGGTCATCTTGCCTTTACTCAGTTGACTTTTAAAGTATTTGTGGCTGGCCTTTTTGGAAAACGTAGAATACTTGCAATGTTACTCTCCAAAACACAATTTCAAAGTATCTACTGCCAAATCATGCAAGAAGTATATTCAGAGAAAATTATCTGAAGGAAGCATAGGCCACGTACTCTCCTAGATCAGCATTTCCAAAATGTGTTCCCCAGGGAAAGCTGGTTTTGCAATATGTGACTTCCCAGTATCCTGTGAAAAGTGGTTTCAAGATGAAATATACCAGTTTAAACACAGTTAAACTACTCTGTGCAAGATTTTCATGAGCCTTTCATAAGTCTGAATTTCCAGGGGAAAGGGAAAGTAGCGTTTCCCAAAATGACTTAACCACAGAAATGTTTTCTCCCTTGAATATCTGTCTAATGGGCCTAGTGTTCTGCGAAGCGCACTAATAGAAATTGCCTGTGGATAATCTCCATGCTATTTCCAGGTTAAGACAGAGAATCCGAAGACTGCATACCTGACCTCTTGTTTTTACCCACCCACACCCAAATATTTCTACTGGACTACAATTTATTATGATGACCCCACTTTCACTGCAGGATGTTATAAGAAATGAGACTCACTGCTGAATTCACAGTAGGAGTGGTTGAAGGCACCATTCACTATAGCTTGCAGCGTTACCTTTATGAGATTTGTATAAGAAATTCCTCTCATAGGTCAAGTTCTTGGGAGAAAATTCTCCCAAAGAGCAAGTTCCAGGAAAAGCTTGGCTGGTAAGTTCTTACCTTATGAATAGGGAAAAACTTCCCTTGGTTGTGTTTTCCTCTTTGCTGAGAGCAGGGAAGCTCAAGCCAAATTTGCAGCCCATTTTTGGTAATTATTCAAAGCCTTACATTTTATATTTCCATGTAATATATCTTCCTAGTTTTACCTCATTAATTGGCCAACATTTCTCTTTTCATCAGATTCATCTTTTTGCAGTCTTTAGTTATATATTCTTCTATAAATGACGTCAAATCCTCTAGGTTATGAGGTGGAATGTAAATTAATATGTAGTATCTTTCCCCATACCAAAATCATATTTCAGTTGCTCCTAGGGAGACAGCAAATATTTCTTATATGATCTTTCGTTCATTCAAATATCTGGCGTGCAATTCATGGTCAGGTTCTCTTATCTTCTTGAGTCTTCTTGATTGCCTCACTACCCTGTTGTCATAGCTAATGAAACACAGAGAAAGTGTATATTCTTGTTAATGACATGTCTCCACTAAATCTCCGTCTATTTATGTCCCTTTATATAAGAGTTTTGCCAAAACTCACTTATCATTTGTTCTCTTTTTAAATTTGTTTTGGGTCATCAATTGATACTGCTAAGACCACTAGTAGTGACTGTTTTTTCTAACTTGTGTTTCTATCTGTGTCCTTGATTAATTTGCTAATGAAATGAGGAATTCTGCATTATAAGAGTTGACCATTATCCAAAATTTCCTAAGAACTAATGTACTGATGATTGGGGAAGGTGGGAGAGGGAAAGACATTTAAAAAAATGAATCTTTATTCACTTAAGCTAAAGTTACAGAATCCAAATTTGGCAACTGCCTGCATCTGAGCAACAGAAGTTTCAACATTCTGCCAACAGAGTAACCCCTGGAAGACTGGCACAGAAGAAGGCACGAGGCAAATACCCATCTCTGTACACCCCATGCTACTGTGTCATGTGCTGCTCCAGGCAACTCCAATGGATTGGCCACCCTGGCCAATGTGTGAGTTATAAAGCAATGATGTGTATGTAGCTATTTGAACCTACAACTTGGTTAAAGTTAAACGCTCAAGTTTTATATGTTTACAAGCATATTGTCCTTTTGTTAATTTACTCCTAGTACTCATTTCTTGACTTCTTACAGTTCTACTATGTAGTAATCTTTAAAATGTTATTCAAAGTTAGTTAATTTAATTCACTTAGCAGATTTTCCTGTAATTTTGGTTAAACAGTATCCTTTCTGTACAGGCCCTCCAAACACCAGCACTGAGTAGAAAGAGGCTCTGATTCATGAAATGTGAATTTATGACAGTTGACACTCTTAAAAAAAAACAGACAGAACTTGAGCAATACATGACTGATGCATTCTCAGCCTGCTTCCTGTGTTCCATCTGTCTTTCTGCCAGTGCATTCATCCTCCAGGTTTGAAAGTAGTCGGGTAAGAAAGTACTAAACATAGAGAAAGGGCAATTCCAAAAGAACAAATGATTGTTTAATTTAGGCTGACATTACCCAGTTGCTGGGGGTATGGGCCATGGGGATGGGCCATGTTCACCACTTAGGTTGGGCAAATTCCCAAGATGCCTTCTGACATAGTGACGAGGGGGAATACATCACTCATGCCCACTGGCATTCCCTGGGGAAATTTTTAAAAGGCAGTATCTCCCATTCTAGTTGAGTTCAAATCAGGTGCTATGTCTACTTAAAAACAGCCTCAGATAGAATGGCAACTCAAATGAGAGTCTAACTTTCACTACTTTCCCAGTAGTGAAACTTTCCACATTCCACATTTTCTATCAAGAAAAGAAAGAGGTTGTATTGTGAGGTAAGAGGCACACACATGGACTTTCTTCAGTCCCTGCAATCCTTGCTATAGGTCAGGCATCAAGATAACTCCACTTTACAGGCCTGGATTTTGGAGAAAGAAGGGTGTTTACAAGTTTCTGTATAATTATAGTTATACCGACATTTAAATAGTCCACAAGACTGAACTTCCTAACATTCCTATTACATCGATATTAATGAAAGCATTACACAGGTTTCAAGGAAGCATGTCCAGGTATATGCTGAATGATGTAATAAGGAAAATGTAAATAAGCATTGCCTTAGTCTTAAGGTAACTCCTGCGACTGCAGAATCCTAGAATTGTAGAGATGATGGGGACTTCAGAGACTCTTTAATCCAAACCCTTTATTTAATGGAAGAAGGGAAAGAGGTCTAGAGAAGCTGTGACTTCTCTCAGATCGCGCAATAAATTAGTGGAGAAAGTAGAACAAAAACCTAATTTCTGCTTTACCATTTTCTTAAGAAATTGTAGAACAATTGTAAGCCACTGATACATTCCACATAATAAAACCGCTCTGTTGCCTTTTTAGGTTCTAGTATGTTAGGTTTATGTTCCCCTGCTTTCTACAATCCTGTTCAAAGAGTTGCTGACTTAACCACAGAGAGAATTCCAGAACATGAGACACAGAATAAACTTGAGCAATCATAGTCCATCCACTTCACTTTCTCATCGAAAACCAAAGGTCCAGTAAAGCTCTGGAACTCAACGCTGTAAAGGAGTGAAGGAGCATCTATACAGAGCCTGGGTCCCTGTCTCCTTATCCTACTTCAGCAGACTTGACTGCAATCCGGATTATGCTGTTTCCTAAGCATTTAAAATAAAATAAAAAGTGTAATAGTGTGATAAGTTCTTTCACAAAGCAAGTAATCACATTTATGTTTCTGCTTACATTTGGGTTTTCCAAATATGTGTGTGTTTGTGTGTGTGTGTGTGTGTGTAGACTTTAAACATGGTGCATCCGTCATGTTGCACTAAATCAAAACCACCAAATAATGACATAGAACCAATAAATCAAAACCATCAAATAATGACATAGAAATCCAATTCTCCCACCTCACACCCATTAAGAGGTCTACTAACAAAAAAACAGAAAGTGAAATGTAGTATATATATACAATGGAATATTATCCAGCCTTAAAAAGGAAGGCAATCCTGCCATGTGTTATAACATGGATGAACCTCAAAGACATTGTACAAAGTGAAATAAGCCAGTCACACAAAGTGAATCACTGTATGATTTCACTTACATGAGGTACTTAAAGTAGTCAAATTCATAGAGACAGAAAGTTGAATGGTGGTTGCCAAAGGCTGAGAGGAGGGAGGAATGAGGAATTCTTGTTTAATGGGTGTGCAGTTTCAGTTCTGCAAGACGAAAAGAGTTCTGGAGATGGATGGTGGTGATGGTTGGACATTATGAATTATGAACGTATTTAATACCACTGAACCATGCATTTAAAAATGGTTAAGATGGCAAAATTCATGTATTGTGTATTTTACCAAAACAAAAAACATTAGAAAAAAATCCAGTCCTCCTTTTCCTTGGCCTAACACGGTCTTTCACCACCCCCAGCATCCTCTCTCGTGTCCACTCTCAAGCACCAGTTAGTGAGGCAAATAAGGACCATTATTATTTCCATTCTCTCTCTCTACAACAATTTCCCTATTGATTCAAGCAAGAATGTGGGGTATGGATTATGGGCAGTATGACTTACGATAAACTTTCACTCTTCAAAACAACACTCTCTTTTAAACATCTCCTCTCTTTTGAAATGGATTTGCAACCCCAGAACTAAAAAACAGGCTAGAGAAATGATGCACGTATGTTTTGATGTGTAGCCGAAGATGAGCAAGTTGAGATTCATCCTGGGTTTGGGTAATGAATTCTGATTCTATGCATCATCAAAGATTCCTTTATTTCTCTTCCTTGTTTCTCCTCCCCATGAGTGTATCTGCAGTTGAATCATGTGCACGCCATTCAATGATTATCTCACTATAATGAGGTCAGTGGGGAGCAACTTACTCGTTTCCACTGTTCCCAACAACCATGAGAAATTATAAGTAATGACGTCTTAAATAAAATTAACATAATGCTAAATCTTAAAGATCTAAAGCAGAATAACGCAAACAATTTTAGTGATGTGGCTGTCACTTTAAGATACTAACCTGTAAACTACAGAAAATAATGCTGTCATTAATTTACTTGCATGTGATTAACGGAATGATTAAAAGCTGTTAGTGGCAGGGCACAATGGCTCACATCTGTAATCCCTGCACTTTGCGAGGCTGAGATGGGAGGATCACTTGAGCCCAGGAGTTTGAGACCAGCCTGTGCAATATAGTGAGACCCTGTCTCTACAAAAAAAATTTGAAAAATTAGCCAGGCATGGTGTCACACACCTGTAAGTCTCAGCTACTGAAGAGGCTGAGATAGAAGGATCGCTTGAGCCCAGGAGGTCAAGGCTGCAGTGACCTATGATCGCACCACTGCACTCCAGCCTGGGTGACAGAGTAAGACTCTTGTCTCAAAAACACAAAGAAAACAAAGCTGTTAGTAAAATAACTTGACATCCTGTGTTATTGGATAGTAACTGTTTAAAGAGAATAAAACATTTAGCACTTTGCTTCTACTAGAGAAATACAACCTGACATGAAATTTCATAATGAGTGACCAATTCTGATCCTATAATACAGTGTATTGCTGTATCCCGAGTAGAAAAGTTTAAAAAGTCTCTAGTATACTATATAATCCAAAACTCAATCATAGGTTCAGTACTTTAGCACTCATTATAGAAACTAAAAAACAGTCTAGTGTATTGCAGAGCATGGACTGTCAAGCCCTATTCAGTTCTTACTGGGTGACCTTGGATAAGATACTTGAACTCTGTGTGCCTCTGTTTTCTCATCTGTAAAATGGGCATAATAAAAAAAAATTAACTATAATGATTTTGGTACACTGTAACTGTTTAATCCACATTCTCTGCTATTATAGTAAACCAATCTTCTAATACAGTAAACTCAATAAAATTGTTTTGCATTGCTTTCTCACTGTCTTACTAAAGAGCTGTATGATGTTAACACATAATGATTTCTGAATCACTAGACTGTTGGAAATCTTTGTTGCTTCCCTGTGATCTTTATTGTCAGTTTTAAGTGTTAGGCATTCATTGACTTCAAACACTCCATTGCCCAGTATAGAAAAGACGAAATCCTCAAATTATCTTATTAGACAAAAATGAAACACAAACCTAGGGTGCCCGTATGTCTGTGTGACAGGGCACGTTCAATGACAGTGCATGTGTTCACAACTTCAAATCTTGAATGGAAAAATAACCCTCATTCCAAAAAGAACATAAATAATATTTAAATAAAATCAATTATTGTAAATACATCTAAGGAGGTTTGCAAAGCAATTTCAGCTAGTTCTATGCAATATTTCTAATATGATACGCATGCTGAGAAACATTTATATCTTGTAGATGACAGAGCATCATGAAGCCTCGGTGTACATAAAGATGATGGCATTTGGAAAAGCACCATGATCAGAAATTTCTAAAACCAAAGTGGAGCTGGTTTTTATTCTAAGCTCAAAGTATTTTTAAATCAAGCCACAGGGAAATAATTACTTTTGTTTCTATTCAATCAAGACCTGCACACAGAGTTTATGGAATGACATAATATCCTTCCTGAAATCAGACCAGCATGTAGGAAGGACCAGCATCCTTCACACATAACTAGTTCCTGAACCTTTACAAACAAATCCTAATTTCCAAGGAAACAATCTCATCAAATGCTGCCCACTAGAATACATATTGTTCTTTTTGGAAACATTACAATAAGATTTTCATGATTACAAACCCCAACTTCCTCTCTAATATTCAATATAATCTTAAACTCATTTATTTAAGTGGAAACTGTATTTTTATAATGGCTCTAAAAATTCCTGGTTAACTTATTTAGCACCAATATAATAATTTCTTTTTGTAGTCTAGAAGGAGGGTGACCATTAACTGACTGTAAACACGTGTGTTAGGGGCTTCTTAGAAATGTTCATCTTTCTGCTTTCTACTGATACACCCTATAAGGAGCATGTTTAAAAAAAAAATTTTTTTTTGAGACTGGTAAATTTTAGTAATGTCCAGACTTCCAGACTGGTATTTTGGGGGGCTGAGAATAAAAAGAATATCAAGCAGCCTATACTCAATATTCTCTTCTCTTTGCAATAGGAAGCTGGAGTTTTGTGTGCAGGTTACGGGATTTGTTTTGAGATCAACAAACACCTTAATTCTTTATCAGAAAAACAATATTAACACGTCTGTGGCAACTGCTGACATAAACATACAAACAGGAAGCGAATGCGATTCTAGCGCTTAGCCTGATGGCCTTTAGAAGAGAGTTCTTGCTTTCCTCCTCTTCACTAAGGATGTTCGAAACACTCCGGGCAGAGTGGACATTAGTCCCCAGCCCCTCTCTACACATTCTAAATGTGACAGAGTGTGAGGAAACTGCAGAAAAACTCCTAAGATACACACTGAGTAACAGTTCTCATCTGTTCTGTAGACACACGTAAGTTTTGGAATTTATGATTCACTGTCCCACCGTGAAGTCTTTTGGGCACTTTATGTTGAGCTATGTGGCAGCTAAGGACTGTCCTGTTTGCTGAAAACTGCAGCCTGAAGTTATTTTTCAAAGTTACGGGTAGTGTGGCATAGAAATCCATATGTCATAAAGTGAAAACAAAACCAAAAAAACTGGGTTAGCATGAAATAGAGCCAACAGAAATCAGAATGAGCAACAGCCTTCCACTGCCGGCCACTCACCTTGTTGAATTTTAGTCACTAGCTGATGGCGTGCTAGAATCCGGCTCATCCTGTAAGGAGAGCGTCTTGTAGTCTGATCAAATCGCAAGTACATCTCCTGGCCCTCAGGTGTCATGGAATTTAGGTAGTAGCAGCCTGAGGCTGGGGTCCTGGGCACCTGACTGAACATCTCGGCAGATTTCCTATTGTCACCTCAGTCTGCCTGTGGCTGTTCCCGTCTGTCTCCAGTCTCAGTCAAAGAGCAAGGCACCCAGCCCAGGACAGCTCAACAGACCCAGCGATTTTTAAAAAGAAAAAGGAGTGCCAAAGCCACAACTCAGAATTCCAACCCCCGGGGCCCTCACGTGACCTCGGGAACCAATGAGAGGAAGAGAGGAAAATGGGAACGTTCGCAGTCAGCCCTAAGCCCCGAGCAGAGGCAGTTCCAGCCGCCAGGGTCCCTCACACAATGCTGAAAGCGAAATACACGTATTTGACGTGCCTCAGAGCTGACGAAGCACCCAAAAGCAGCCCTCACTAAAAGAGTTAAAAGAAAAAGAGAGAGGGAAGGGCAAAAACAGTAGAAGGCAAACAAGTTCAGGGCTCAGGAAACTTTTCAGGCTGTCAAAAATTAGAGAAAGCTCCTTCGCTTTCTACAGGGCAGCTGCAGCCAGGTGAAAGATGGAACTGGTAAATCTCTTAAATTAAAAAAAAAAAAAACCTACTTCAAACAAGGATCAACAGCTGAGCGTAAACCACCACCCTTCATTATCAAGAAACAACTCACAATCTTTTCCAGTGAAAAATAAACTTCAAGGGCTTTCACACCAGGAGCGAATACACCACAGAGCCTGACCCTCACGTGATGGGAATTGGAGGCTCTTACAGATAAGACGCAGAGCGGCAAAGTACACACGCGTTAGGTATTAAGCATCCGTTCCTCTTTGATTTCTCTACTTCTCCAATTTTTAATCACCTAGAGGTAAATTACTTAGAAAGTGCCTACCACATTTAAGACACTCAATCATTTAAGACAAGGATCACTGCAGAAGTTGCAAAGATACTTCAAAGATACTGTCATCAACCTGCTAAGGATCCATTGAGAAGTTATACAAAAGCTTCTAACATGAGGCCATATATATGTCTCAAAAAGGACGCAAACCACAATGCTAGGTGAGCGATATTATTTTTGACTGGGGCGATGATTGCAAGCCAGATAGAGAAAGAGATATTTGGATAGGCTTTTGAAAATGGGGAGAATTCTGATAGGCAGAGGCTGGGGAGGGCTTTGCAAGAGACTCTAGGTGCCCATGTGTGCAGATCCAGAACCCGAGTGTATGGTTTAAGCAAACTGCTAGTAATTCAGTTTGGCCATATCTGAGTATATATACATATATGTCATTATGATTTTTCCCTGTTTTTCTTCTTTAACATTGTTCGATGTGAAGAGAAAAGGTCCACAGAAAACATGTTATCGAATTCTGAGCCTGGGGCTGAATGAATAAAGTTCTTTGATTTAAAAAAAAAAAAAAAAGTATATGACCAAGTTGCTTCTACATTTGACTGACTCAAACTGAAACATAGCCTGGCTGGGAATTTACAGTCTAATAATGAGAAATTATTTCTAAATTATTTCCGAATTAAAAGTTTAACAGGATTTAAATTAGGGCTTCGATTCTTCTTACGCTGGCTCTCTGAGGCCCATAAGCCTTAACAACTTGCCCTGAGGGAATTGTTGCTAGCCTGATTCTAAGAAGCAGCTCCTCTTGTGTAATTGTCCCACTATGTAAATAAACAAGTTAAGAAAGATCTCTGGGACCCAGCATGGGACAGTTGCCTCCTATGTCAGGTAGTTGGTAATCGTCAGCCTCTTTGGATGGTTACACAACATTTGGTCTTCTGTATGCATATACAGGGCCCCTGAAGTTTTATTTCATGGTTCAAGTAGTGTCTATAAATTCATGCACCTGCTTACCATGTTTTTGTCATTTTGTATTTCTAGGGTGCTATATGTAAAGCAAATATGTAACATTATTTTCTCATTAGCATGTCATTAGTACCTTGCTTTATGCTAATGTATCGCCATTGCTATGAAACTTATACTGCTTAAATAAATTCTTTTTTGTGATCATTTAGTCCCCATGTTAGAAGAATTACCACTGAGGTGGACAGGTCTCTTGTATTAGAATCAAGAAATAGCTAATTCTGTCTCTGGCTTGTCCTCTACAGGAAACTGAGAGAGCTCGTCCTCTTCCCCAATGAGTGCATGAAGTCCTGTGGAATCAAAGAGGGAGAGAGTGCCCAAATCACAAGCATCTTCCAAGACTGACACCATATCTCTTCCTCTCTAATTCCTTTAAAAATGAAGAAGACAGATGGCACTTGTGTTCAGTTTTCACCTACTTTTCTTCCCTCCTAATCTGGTCATCAATTGTGATCTTCAGTCAGACAAACAGATGGTTACTGGGAATCAAAGACAGCAAAAGAGAAGGGAAAGGAAAGAGGAGAGAAGGGAATAGCATTGAGCACCTACTATGTGCCGGGCCTGAAGCCTTCATGGCTTCACATTTTATGTTTTTTAACATTAATCTCCACAGCTATCACTGGAGGTATCTGATTGGATGGAAAAGAGGCTAAAATTCACAGAAGTCACATAGCAAGCAAGTGCAGAGCCTCTGTGCATCTCCAAGCTGATGCTATTTTCACTCTTTCCACTATTACACACGAGAGACAGGGAAGGAAAAACACGGCACCGAAAAGGCACTGTGGAAGTTGGAAAGGGAAGAGCATGTTGGAAGAAGAGCCTGAAAATCATCCTAATCCTATGTAACTGCCTGCGATACTGGAATGCCTACATAGAAATATGGGTATGGGGCGGCTAAAGTCCCGTGATGATTGAGAGCTGGTGTCTTCAAGTAAGAAGTATGGAGCCCAGACCCCTTAATCAATCAATAGGAGCCACAAGCCCTCTTAGGAGTAACCCATAGGTGAGGACTAGAGACTCACCCCAGCCCCCAACCCTCAAATGAATAAGCAGTTCAGCTTGACCCTCTTTGCCAATTCTTCCCAGGGTAGTTTGTTTATTCTCTGCATTCTGTCCATCCTCAAGGCTAATGCTGCATATGTCTTGAGTTTCTCATAGCATTCACTGTCAATGAAAACACTCCAAATACAGTCAAAACTCTGAAATTTGACCTCTAAGCGAAACTTTTGGTATTTGGAATTTTCAAGTATTTTGATAGATGATCCCAGATTAGTGCTCAATGGAATCTTGTATACACAGGGCAGAACGCTAAGGAGTGCTTTTACAGAAGCCAGGAATGGCTCACTGTCTGCTGCCCTTTCTACTCCTTCACACACATTCCAGCCTCCTCGTCAGTCTGTTCAGAGGGAGCCAAGGTAGTTCTGCCAACTGGGAAAATGTTTGAGATACAAGTGGCAGGCGGAAAAATGCAGGGCTGATTTGGAAGGCTGCTTTCGAAATTACATGAACCCAAAGGTTGTGGGTTGATGTCAAAGCCTTCCTGTGGGCTCTGGAGGCCAGCGTTTGAGGATTTTCACCAATTGATTTGTGATGTGTGTGCCCAACTCTGTGCCAATTAACCTTCTCAATCTGCATGCATCCCATGTCCCATGCCCAGTGCAGACAAGCTGGTGATACTAACACTGGCAGCTGTGACCAGGACCCCATGAAAGAGCTTGGCCCAGATCAGCTTTCCTAGCTCCAGACCACGGCTCTCATCTGGAGTCCAGATCCTGCCGCAAACACTTGTAGGTGGTAATAGATTTCCTTTACTTTGTCCTCAGCCCTCCTGACTGTCTGGTGAATTCCCATCTATGGGCCTCCAGGAGCATGTGCTCTCCCTTTATGGCATTCCCTGGAGATGCAACCATCAGCTCCAGCCCATATGACAGCAACCTGGTCTCTCCTGTCCTGGGACCATTACTACACCCACCCACTCCAGCCAAACCAGAATTCTTGCATTTTCTCAGTTGTTTCACAGATCTGGAATTGTGTGATTCCCTTCTCTTCCACCCATGAGGCTCAGTTAAAACCTATTGCCTCCAGAAACACTTTCATGACTAACACAAAGCTCTTTAGTCTTACCAGTCATGTTAATACCTGTAAACCACTGTTATGTGGCACAGTAATTAGATTGGCTTGTTATATGTTCACATGGAATCCATTTGTTCGCTGCAACTACTACAGGTATAAAGTTTTAACATCTTGAATTTAGAAGGAATATTAAACATTTTCTAATCCAACCACTCAACTACCGCAGTAGTTGAGCTAATTATATACCTGCATATACAGAGTGTATTATCTCACAGAGAGCCCCAAGCTATTGAAGAATGTTCTTCCTTTTAATTTCCATACACTAGCTCTGATTCTGCCATTTTGGAATCAGACAGGACAAATCTATGCTTTTTTCCACAATACTGTCCTTTAGCTGTTTGCCAAAAGCCCTTACAAGAATTTTTTTGGTGTAGTCTCACATTTTTTTCCATCTAACCACATGACTTTCATCCATTCATCCAGCTGACTGCTCTCTTTTGGATCTGCTCCAGTCTGTCAGTATCCCTTTAAAAATATGCGGGCATCTACTCTAAGCTTGGAGCTCTAGACTTGGCCCAGCACAATAGTATATGGTACATTGTGTGCATATTCCCTGCATTCAGGGCATTGTACTTTTGCTGATGCAGTCTGAGATTATGGGAGGCTTTATCTTCTGTAATCTATATTACTCATTCATAAATTTAACATTCGATGCCTGAAAAAACAGTGTAAGTATAGTAGGTACAAATGTGAGTATGATGTGGTCTCTGCTCTCAAGGGACTGTCTGCGAGGGAAGATAGAAAAGAAACTTACCACTATATCACATGTTAAGTGAAGTGTGGGAGGCTACAGGCCATCTCTATTGCCTCATGCTGTTTTTTATATATGATCTGTTTTAGATCATATATAAGCACATATATTAGATCATATATATCCAAGTGCATACATTGGTGGGTGCTGTTTTTGTATTTTCATAAAATCTGCTGTTACGTGACTGTTCTCTATTCTTTACTTACCAAATGATCTTTTGAACTTAAGAATAGGTCTTTAAATTTATTGCAGTAGTTGAGTTTTGTTCAATTTCTGACTTTCTCCTCCAGCTATTTGTTTTTGCCTTGTTATTTCTGGTAGCTAACAACCCCCCACCCCGAAATTATAAAAGTAAAAAATAAACTACTAATTGAATTTGGGGGAAAGGTAAAGTAAGGGCAGGAAAAGAATAAAGCCAGGGGTAAAATCCATTCACAGATATGCAAGCCAAGAAGTCTTGCACATTTGCTGGAAGTGGGTGAGAATGTGGCTTAAGATGCCTCTCTGACAAAGCAAAACGGAAACAAGACCAATTACAAAATTCAGCAGATCCATAAGATGAAAAACAAAACAGTGGTTAAGATAAATACAGATGACTAGGTATGGTGACTCCAGGGAAGATTTTCCCAGGTCCTCATAAAGAATCAGCATGCCTGTAATCAGCACTTTGGGAGGCCAAGGTGGGTGGATCACTTGAGCTCAGGAGTTCGAGACCAGCCTGGGCAACAGGGCAAAAACCCATCTCTAAAAATAAAATAAAATAAAATTACAAAAGTTAGCCAGGCATGCTTGTGAGGGTCTGTAGTCCCATATACTCAGAAGGCTGAGGTGGGAGAATCACTTGAGCCTGGGAGGTCAAGGCTGCAGTAAGCCATGAGTGTGCCACTGCATTCCAGCCTGGGCAAGAAAGCAAGACCCTGTTTCAAAAAAAAAAAAAAAAAAATCAGCACCCTCAAAAATATTGGATAAGGTAGCAAAATGTAGTTCACGGTTTCTTAACTGTATCTTCACGGTCAACAATAATATAACAAGCATTATTTAGGAAAAGTAATTTCTGTGAGCATCTTTGAAAACCATGGTTCAAGTATTCTATGGTCTGTGATCTTTTAAACCATGTCACAGACCATATCAGCACTTTCCGGCTTAAAATATTGGAGAGTTTTCCATTGCACCGAGAACAAAAATCAAACTCCTTACTTGGCCCACCAGGTCCCGCACAATCCAGTCCCTGCCAACCCCTCCCCCATCAACTCCAGCTCCCTGCTAGCGTCATCCACGTTGCTGCCTCAGTTGCCTTTCTGCACACGCTTCTCCTCAGCTGCAATGTTGCATGGAACCTTCCCATGGCTGACTCTTTCTCAGCCTCCAAGTATCAGCTTAACTGATGCATCCTCAGGCAAGCCACCCCTGCTGACTTCCTCTAAGTGAAGGCAGTATCAGTATCCCCTTAGAGGTTCCTATAGCCCCCTCCCAATTTATAATTACATTTGTATTTGCTCATGGACCTCTGTGTTGCTCATTCTTCCCAGTAAACTGCTTTGGGCGGTCTGTGTCTATTTCATTCATATTCTATACTTGATACCTACTGTAAGGCCCGGCACAGAGTAGGAGGATATCAGTAGGATTGGTTGAACAAATGATTGAATCAGTAATTGAATAAATGATTATATGAATTTCCCCAAAGATAAAATTTAGACTGTCTAGAGGAATAGATGCTTTTTTTTTTAAGGCAATCATTACAAGTATTATTCTTGTTGCTGATGATACAACTTGGATTGAATAAGGATTGGACAGCAGATAATTCTAGGTGTTATTCTCTGCGAAGAGCCTTAAATACTGTGATGGTTAATACTGAGCGTCAATTTGATTGGATTGAAGGATACAAAGTATTGATCCTGGGTGTGTCTGCAAGGGTGTTGCCAAAGGAGATTAACATTTGGTTTAGTGAGCTGGGAAGGCAGACCCACCCTTAATCTGGGTGTGCACCATCTAATCAGCTGCCAGCTCGGATAGAATATAAAGCAGACAGAAAAATGTGAAAGGTGAGACTGGCTTAGCCTCCCAGCCTACGCCTTTCTCCTGTGCTGAATGCTTCCTGCCCTCAAACATTGGACTCCAAGTTATTCAGTTTTGGGCCTCAGACTGGCTCTCCTTGCTCCTCAGCTTGCAGACAGCCAATTGTGGGATCCTGTGATTGAGTGAGTTAATACTTAATAAATTTCCCTTTATATCTATCTATCTATCCTATTAATTCTTTCCCTCTAGAGAATCCTGACTAATGCGAATACATGTATTTCACTTTGTTGGCTAGTGACAAAAGTATATGCTTTGACCATTAAACAGGGCGGTTTAAGGTCCCTTGTGAAAATTAGGGATCCTGGAGGGATGGGCAAACCTCTTGCTCCACAAAGAGGGGCTAAAGGGCATAAGAAAATTGGAGTAATATCTACCTTATCTTTGTATCAGTTACAAATTGTATAGGCATGCTTGCCGTGCCTTTAACTAAATAGTAGAGCAGCACTGAGCCAGCTACATTCAGCTGACCCTACAGATACCTCTTTTGAGAGACTTCAGTCCACTGGTCTGTGTTTTGTGGGAAGAACTATCAACTAGATGTAGTGCTCCAAGCTACCTTCTTTTCTAGCCCATATTTTTCCATAGGGATACGATGGCAGAATCTTCTGAGTTGATCACCCACCAACTGACCTTCCTCCGTCTCCTGGGTTCAAGCGATTCTTGTGCCTCAACCTCCTGAGTAGCTGGGATTACAGGCACGCGCCACCATGCCCGGCTGGTCTCGAACTCCTGACCTTCCTGACCTCAGGTGATCTGCCCACCTTGGCATCCCAAAGTGCTGGTATTACATGCGTGAGCCACTGTGCCCGGCCTGTCATGGTGATTTGAATACTAATCTATCTTATTAATTGAAGAAGGGGTATCGCATAGGAAAGTACTTATGCATTTTTTTTTTTTTTTCTCTTCATGGGCATCTTTTCCCCCATATCAGAGGTTATCTATGACCTTCCTCTGATGGGCCAGTCTTGCTACCTTATCAAAGTGGGAGACTGTGTTCATGTAGCTTCATTTGCTCTTCGTGGACTCAAACTGCATCTGGGTTATCAACCGTCTCTGTTTCTTCATGCTCATACATATCTCTTTAATAATTCATTTTACTGGAGATTTTAACAAATTTACTATCTAGTATTTTCTAGAACCTACTTATTTTTGTCCTCAATGAAAATAAAAGCAATTGCTTATTTTTATTTTCAATGAATTGCTTAGGTTACTAGAAGAGAATTTTTAGTCTTTTAGGTAGAATTTGTCTGCACTTAGAGGCTTACCTTCATTTACTTTAGGTAGGATTCTATAACCTCCTCCCATCTTGAACAACAGTGAATATATTTTCTTAATGTTGACTCAAATTATAATTTGAATATGAAATGAACACTTGCTCACTGAAGAAATCCTATGATGAATCCTTTGGATAATCTTCTGATCATCTGTTTTGTAAATATTTGGGATTACCCAGTGAGAGGCACATCATTATTATGATTGTCTGCTGACCTGTTGCCCTGTATTCTGTCTCCATTCTTATATACAATCCCTTTCTTCATGGTATCAAGCAGCAGTTGGGAATTGAGTACGGCCCATGACTGTGGAGGAATAAAGGCGCGGGAGGAATAATGCAATTGCAATTCTTAGATATGCCTTCTTGGATAAATGCAGCTCGGTATACCAAAAAAAATGATAGAATGCTTTCCTTCCATATTCCTAATATAAGATCGTCAATCTGTACTTGAAAGTGGTGCTGAGAAGAGTAGCAACATTTTAAAAATTCTGTGAAGAGAAGAGCACTATAAATTTGAGACAGTAGCAAAATATCCCCTAGAGGTCTAGATTAAGGCATCATGTAGCTCTGAAGTGACTGGAAGACACATTTTAGGGTAATGGCAGGACAGCAAGGGGAGGCTCCTCTTTTGAGTTAAGAGAAATAATTTAACCAAAAGTGATCCTGGGGTAATAAAAAGATTTTTTTCTGGCATCTTGTTTGTCATCAACAGAGACAAAGTCACTAACTCATCTTACCATTTCTTTTACCCTTTCTTATCCAAATATTTCTAACGTATTCTTCATGCTAGGCACAGGGCTAGACTCTGATGGTACAGAGAAGAAGAAGACACTCTCTCTCTTCTCAACAATAATTTATCATGGCAAAACAGGAGGACAGTGACAATTACAGGACTGCGTCGCTGGTGCTACAAGAGAGGTGTGCAGAGGGTGCCCGGGGGAGCAGAGGAGAGATGACTACGTCAGAACAGAATAGAGGCATTCTGCATGGCAGAAAGGTGGTGCAGGTGCCTGGAGGGATGCATACCTGGGTGAGAAAGCTGGGAAGCTGATATAGGGGAAAAGATGCCCATGAAGAGAAAAAAAAATGCATAAATACTTTCCTATGCGATACCCCTTCTTCAATTAATAAGATACATTAGTATTCAAATCACCGTGACAGGCCGGGCACAGTGGCTCAGGCATGTAATACCAGCACTTTGGGATGCCAAGGTGGGCGGATCACCTGAGGTCAGGAAGCTCAGGAGTTCGAGACCAGCCGGGCATGGTGGCGCGTGCCTGTAATCCCAGCTACTCAGGAGGTTGAGGCACAAGAATCGCTTGAACCCAGGAGACAGAGTTTGCAGTGAGCTGAGATGGTGCCACTGCACTCCAGCCTGGGTGACAGAGCAAGATTTCATCTCAAAAAAAGAAAAAAAACACCATGACATAGGAGATCTCAGGGACAGCACGCATGGTGATGGGTGTGTTAACTCCACTGCAGGAATCATCACACAATGTATCCCTACCTCAAACTATCTTGCATACCTTGAAGATATACAATCTTTATCGGTCAATTAAATATTTTAAAATTTAAAAATAATCATGATACAATACCTCACATAGTGACGTGTGTGTGTGTGTGTGTGTGTGTGTGTGTGTGTGTCTGTGTGGTGACAGTTGAGATCTACTCCCTCATCAAATATTCAATAGAGTCTTATTAATTACAGTCACCATGCTGTACATTAAATCCCCAGAACTTATTTATCTTTTAATGGAAAGTTTGTACCCTTTGACCTGCATCTCCCCATTCCACATCCCCTGTCACTGGGCCCAGCCTCTGGCAACCACCATTCTACTCTCTGCTTCTATGAGTTCAACTTTTTTTTTTTTTTTTTTTGAGGCAGAGTTTTGCTCTTGTCACCCAGGTTGGAGTGCAATGGAGTAATCTTGGCTCACTGCAACCTCCGCCTCCCAGGCTCAAGCGATTCTCCTGCCTCAGTCTCCTGAGTAGCTGGGATTACAGGAGTCCACCACCACGCCCAGCTAATTTTTGTATCTTTAGTAGAGACGGGGCTTCACCATGTTGGCCAGGCTGATCTCGAACTCCTGACCTCAGGTGATCCACCTGCCTCGGCCTCCCAAAGTGTTGGGATTACAGGTGTGAGTCACTGCGCCTGGCCAAGTTCAGCTTTTTAAAATTCCACATGTAAATGAGATCATGCGGCATTGGTCTTTCTGTGTCTGGCTGATTGCACTTAGCATAATGTCCTCCAGGTTCATTTATTTTTGTGCCTGTTTTGTACAGACACAAAAATAATGGAGGAGTTCTTTCCCATTAGAGAATATGTGTGTATGCATGAAGATGCAGAGACTCCTGAGATTTTTCAACCATTTATCTTTATAGCGTGATGCTTATCACAGCACGCAGTGACCTCTGGCCCATCTCCCAGAGCACCACCATAATCACAGTGTGTCTTCTGGTTCAGACCTGTTTAAACAGATCTGGTATAACACAGATAACCAGGCATGGTTACCTACTCCTTAATGGCCCCACCAAAATGACTCAACACTAATCAATCACAAGAGAATATTTACTGAGCACCAAAAATGTATTTGCTGCACAGAAAGATAGAACATATCAAAAGCTACTCACAGTCTTCAATGACCTTAAAACCCTCTCTTTCCTTCCCTGACTTTGGGAGTCTCAAGTGCTGTCCTTGGCCTTGGCTTGTTTCTTAATATGGCTTGCCTTGGAAAAATCCATTCCCAGCACTCCGTTAATCAGCCGGTGCATTGTTGTATGTGAAAAAATGTAAGACCAAAACTGTGTGGTATATACTATGATTATAATGTTTTGAAAATTAAAAAAAAAAAAAAAAAAGGCATGTTTGAAAAAAAAGTTTAGAAGAAACTGCACTAAAAAGACAATCATGAGCATTTTTAGGATGGTGAAATGATGGGTGATAATTCTTGAATCTCAGTTTTTAAAATATTCTGTTGTCTGACTAGGGGATCAGGCCTAACCGATGATTTATGACAGGGGTATGGAGAAGAAACCTCCGCCTTAGCTTATTTCCAGTTCCCTCTGTGTATTGCAGATGGAAGACAGAGAGGGAACAAAAATCTGCACAACAATGATAGATACGGTCTTACATGGCTTTAACTCCCCAGTGTCTAATGCAGTTATGCAAAACTCCAGTGTTCAAAATAATTTCATCTAAGAAAGAGAAAACAAAAAAAAAAGTTTACGGATTCCTCTTTCAAAATGCCTCTCACATCCATTCCTTATTACATGATGTGTCCTGCACACAGGGACCTGCCCTCCTGCCTGGAGCACACGGATAGTTTTATAGTTTTACTTGGATCTCTGTGTCTAGTCTGGCCCCATCCCATCTACACTTTTTTTTTTTTTTTTGAGACAGAGTCTCATTTTGTCACCTAGGCTGGAGTGCAGTGGCTCCAGCTCACTCACCATCTCAGCTCACTGCAACGTCTGCCTCCCGGGTTCAAGCAGTTCTCCTGCCTTAGCCTCCCAAGTAGCTGGGACCACAGGCATATGCCACCATGCTCAGCTAATTTTTTTTTTTTTTTGGTATTTTTAGTAGAGACAGGGTTTCACCATGTTGGTCAGGCTGGTCTAGAACTCCTGAACTCAAATGATCCGCCCACCTCGGCCTCCCAAAGTGCTGGGATTACAGACGTGAACCACTGTGCCCAAACCCCATCTACACTTAATGCCACAGTTTAGCTTCTCAGGAGACCACTGCAGTCATACCACCTGCCTGCCACAAAACACCAAATAACGCACCACCTTTACCACTTACTACGTAAATCATTTAGCTTCTTAGGGGCTCTCTTTCCATATCTTAAAAAAATGGTTTATAAGTATATGAGCACATATGTGCGTATATACATATATATGCACACATACACACATCTTATATGAATATATATAAGCAGACCAAGTCTATGTGATTATCAATTCTTTTTCCATTATTTCAGTCAACTAGATCAGAATCTAAGCCAAGCAAAAGCAAACAAGTTGAAAAAAGGATTTTGTATCCTATCTTGCATGTAGCCTTTTGGAGAAAGATTGAATGTGCATGGCAAGAGCTGTCCACTGCACAGTTCCAATCTCCAGATGTAGAACACTCTCTTTATAGCTAATTCCTGGTTTTAAAACCAGAGATAAATTCCATAGAACAGCCTTACAATATTTTCTTAAAGAGTTGATATTTACTTCAGATTTGCAAACACAGTCTTACACCACATAACAATGTTTTGCTTAATGACCATGGTCCCATAAAATTACAATAGCATATGTTTACTGTACTTTTTCTATGCTTAGATATGTTTAGATACATAAATGCTTATTACCATTGTGTTACAACTGCCTGCAGAATTCAGTACAGTAACATGCTGTGCAGGTTTGTGCCTAGGAGCAACAGACCACCCCATGTAGCCTAGGTGTGTTGTAGGACTTGTGTGAGTACATTCTATAATGTTCACACAACAACGAAATCACCGAATAATGAATTTCTCAGAACATGTCCCCATCATTAAGCAATGCATGACTATACACTTCGGCATATTAAAGCTCCAGGCTCACAAAAACGAGCCAAATCTATTTAAATAACACAGTGGTGATGCTAGGAACCATTTGCCTAAAGCAGTCTAAACGCTTTTTAGCCAAACACTACCTAGGAAATTACCCAGAAGTACTATTTCTACTAATGCACCTCAAATTCAAATTTTAAAAGGAACTATTAAAGACACTATCCTTCTCTCAGGATGGAGGAAGAGGAAGTGACTTTAAAGGAAAACAGCAAAACAAAATGAAACAAAACAAAACAAAATGTGGCCCATAATTTCTCAAACCCGGGCCTGGGAGGTCCCTTGAGGTCCTGTGTGGTCAGAGTTGGGAAGTTATCCTGTGGTTTTGTTGAATTCTGCACAGAAGCACCCCACCTGCACTGTCCTTTTACCATCGTGTCCTAAGGAGCTAGGTGAATGGTCCAGGCGTTTGGAATCACTTCATTTAGTCACGATTTCATGAATGCCTACTCTGTGCCAGGCAAAGTTCTTGGTGCTTGGAATGCATCACTGCATAAAACAGACATCATCTCTGTCGTAATAAAGCTTAAGATTTAACCAGTGAACATAGTAATGTGAAAGTTATTAACTTGTGATGGATGGGTCACTGGAACCCTACAACTGCATGCAATATGTTGGGTGTGTATTCACTTTTCTAGAACACGAGGCTTTTAGATTTCATCACATCTTCAAAGGATGCTGGAACACTCAAAATATTTTTTAAATGGCTCTAAAGTATGGTTCAAGAACACCTAGAAATGTGGCTTTGGAGTCAAGTTAACTTTTATCCAAAGTCAGGCTCTGTTATTTATTTATTAACTACATAAGCTTAGACAAATCAAATTAGTTCATTTTTCTGCACCTCAGTTTTCTGAGGCCTGCAGGTACCCTAATTGGTTTTGCTCCCACTTCCTCTTGCAGCCTTAAATTCACAGCCTCCTTCTTGGTCTCCGTATTCCAGGGACAGTGGTCTTTCTCTTCCAGAGGCTTTGAACATGCACTTCTCTCATGCTGAGCTAAAATGCTAACCATCCCTGCAGTGGCATAATGAACACTGCTCAATACTTATTTCCTAAAGGATGCTTTCCATCTTCCTAAGCAGCACCCTGTACATCTCCATTGTAGTCTCTGTCACACTTGCCCTGTGATGTTTTGGGGACGCGATTATTTGATTAGTATCTGTCTATTTCCCTAGCTTGTACAATCCATGAAGGTAGGGACCATGTGTCTTTCTGCTCATCACAGCATTTAGTCCAGTGTCTGGTACATAGGAATGGACAATAAACTTTGATAGAATGAAATCCTGGGTGAAAGACAGGTAGGAAGGATGGTATTTCCACTCGGCATGTGTGAATTGCACAAGGCGTCTGATTACTCAGCGCAGATGGAGCATGAGGACTGGCGTCCTGACGGTTACTTTATTCCACTTCCCCCGTGCTGCCTCCTGTCTTCTCTCTCTTCTTCTGGATATGACTTTATGTTCTAATTAATAGTGTCTAATATGCCTTTTACTTCATTATGTTAAGTCTTTGTGTATAGAGGGGCTGACCTGTGAAGACTCAGAGCTGCTGATGTATACCAAATGCCATTCCCAATCAAGTTCTTCTGCAGGAAATTTCCACCTTGAGTTTCTTTTTCTTAGAAAGTCTGGACTCGCCCATTTCTTCTTAAATTGTTCTCAGAATTATAGCCCTTCCTTCATATACTTGTGCCTGTGGGCAGGAAGCATGCTCAGAAAGGCTTCTCGTGTGATCACTGAGGTAGAATTAAAGGAGGCAGGACTGATACAAGCACAGAGGCAACATTAAGGCAAAGGAAAGTGATTGTACCCCCTGATGATAATTAAAGTCAGAGAAAAGATGAAAGAAATTCACACCTACCCGGAGGAAGAGTGCAAGAGGGAAATCATGATGACAACAGCAATACTACCTGATGCCGAATACCTTCCACGGCCTGGAACTGAGAGACTAAGAGACTCTAAAATGAAGAACTGACAATAACAGGTGTTAAATGTAAATAAATACAGAATTTGGGCTCATTCACCCTCATGACTACAGTGCTGAAGTAATGATAGCTCATGTTTTTAAACACGTATGTGTCAGGCACTATTCTAAGGGCTTTACATACATATATCTCACCTAATTCTTTTCTTTTAAATTTTTACATTTAATTTAATTTTTCTTTCTTTTTTTTTTTTTTTTTTTTGAGACAAGGTCTCACTCTGTTGCTCAGACTGGAGTACAGTGGCATGATCATGGCTCACTGAAGCCTTGACCTCCCAGGGCTCAGGTGATCTTCCCACCTCAGCCTCCCAAATAGCTGGGATCATAGGCATGAGCCACCCCCACCATACCCAGCTAATGTTTGTATTTTTGGCCATGTTGCCCATTCTGGTCTTGAACTCCCACATTCAAGCAATCCTCCCACCTTGGCCTCCCAAAATGTTGGAATTACAGGCATGAGTTGCTGTGCCTGGCTTTATCTCATCTAATTCTACAAGCAAACCTATGAGGTAGTTATTGTTTTTTCTTCAATTTACAGATGAGGAAACTAACCTCCTGTCTTCCTGCTCTAGTTGTTTGCATATATAGCTGTCAGATTAATCTCCTAAAGTATAGTTCTGATATACTGTTCCTTCTACAATATCATTCTGATATATTATTTTAGAATATCAAGAGCTTCCCCCACTGGTAAAAGGACAACGTCCAGATTCTTCAGTCTGGCATTAAAGGCCCATCATGGTAGCCTTTCTTGTTGTCACCTTAAAAACCTTTAAAATCATTCATGTTTGAAGGAAAGTCCACCCCTGCTCTCACAGCCTATGAGGCTCTCTTCTCACTCCTTCAATTCCCACTCATTTTTCAAGACCTGACTCCGAGGCCCCGTTTTCTGGGACACCTTCCCAGCCCCTCCCTGTGTGTACCACCTCCTCTTTCCTCCGCATTCCCACAAGACTTATTTCTGGCATAGTCATTGGACCCTTCACTCTGTGTTGCTTTTTCGTCACCTCTTATTGCTCTTGTATGAAAAACTTCTTGAAACCCACAATATCCCATGCACATGTTTGAACCTCTCTCGATGCAGCCTAGTGTCTCTCTCAGAGAGGTGGTGTGGTATATCAGAAGGACCAAAGCTTGGGCACCAGTGAGACTATGATTCAAAACCTGGTTCCTCTTAATGACTGAGTGACCCTAGACTTCACTTTATCCATCTTAGATTCAGTGTCCTCATCTGCAAAATAAATGGTAGTGACACATACCTTGCATCATACAGAGAGCCTCTGACATATAGTAGGGTTCAGTAAATTATCAAAAGTTTTGATTGACAGATGATGTAATAACTACTGACCAGGTTCCTCAAAGAGCCTGAAGTCACACAAGGTATATTCTGTTATATACTGGAATTTAAATACCATTATATTCTGGCACTTAAACAGGGAGATGAAAGGAGTATGCTGTATGCCAAAGACAATCAGGGAGATTACTGCTTCAAGCTGAATTGCTAAAGGAATGAAAAGCACTGTGCACACTCAGTGAGAAGGTCTTATAGACACCTTCTGTAGTTGAACCATCATCCCAGATGATGTCTGATGACAAAGTCTTCTTACTAGAACCCTGGAAACCTTACCTAGGATCCTGGGGCAGCAGGACTCTTAGGAGACTTCAATTACTCAAGGTGAGGTCAAGAACCAGCAGTATGACATCACCAGGAGCTTGTTGGAAATGCAGAATCTCAGGCCCCACCCCAGACCTACTCAATCAGAGCCTACATTTTAACAAGATTTGCAGATGACTTGGCACAATGAAGGCAATTTTCTCATGTAGCTCATTTTTTCATCAATAAGGAAAAGGACTGTGTGGGTTTTCCCATGTTGTGAGATCCACTGACTGTAGACACAGCACAGGCCGAAGGCCCTTACTGAGGTTTTAGATCTTGTTACTGAGCCATAGATGTCTACATGGTTAGCAAATGTTTTAGGAATTGCTCTGATAGTTTCTATTTTATTTACATCATATATTAAATACAATTTATTGTTAAAAGTAAAATTATTTTTCTTAAAGATTTTATTCATTTGGATGGCTTTTAGTTCTGAAAAGACATAAGGCCTATTTTCAGACACCAAAACACTTTAAACTCTTGTAGGAATGTGTTTTTGTGCTTTACATTAATTTCATATAATTAAATTTTGAAGCCTTCCCTTCTAAATCTTGAAAAGAAACATCTGTCAACATTCCATGTAATAAAAACCCCTTAAAATACTGGATTTTCCCAGTGGACATAAAGATAAGAATTCTATGTAATTTTTAAACTCCACATCTCTGAATCAAAGAATTCTGTAACTTTAATGTGTGAGTTTTAAATATATATAAGTAAATGTCCTCCCGGACAGCTATACCTTCTGAAATTCTGTCTAAGATCTACCCTAAATAATATAAAAATTGATACATTTTATTTATAAGTGTATTGTACCCCCATAAGACATTGCCTTACCCACAAGTGAACCCCCAAAACATTTTGTTTTACTTCTCTTTAACTCTTTAAATTCCATCATAGCTACTTGTTTACTTTTAGCATCTCCTCTATATAGGCTAAAAAGGAAACATTAACAACGTCATTCATCGGGCAAAGATTTACTGATCATCTACCATGTGTTTGAGGCTGAGAATGCAATGGTGAACAAAATCCATACAGTTAGTACCTGCTTCAGGGATCTTATGCTGCAGTTAAATATTAAGAGTGTTGAACACAACTGGCTGAGGAAAGAGCCTGCGAGAGGTTGGAGGATTTCATTCATACAGTGAGAGCTATCAGCCCCAAGCTTTTTTTGTTGTTGTTGTTGTAGAGATGAGGTCTCACTATGTTGCCCAGGCTGGTCTTGAACACCTGGCTTCAAGTGATCTTCTTGCCCCAGCCTCCCAAAGTACTGGGATTATAGGCATGAGCCACAGCAGTCCCAAGCTTTTGACGTCAAATTAACCAAGATTGCCAGGTAGGTACATTTCTCCATTCCTTCATAATACGTTTAATGAGCACCTACTTTACTGCAGTCACTAAACACACAAATAATTGACAGATAAAGATTCAGAATGAGTTAAGCAGAAGTGTTCCATATAAGCCTGGAGATAAATCTTAGATTAGGTAGAGTCTCATATCTTTTACATCTCTGTGTCCTCCACAGTAACTAGCAGGACACTTTACACAGAATAAGCGTACACCTTCTGAATCAAGAAGGCAAAATTTACCTTGTAGAGTGGATAGCGAATCAGCAATAAATGTCCCCACTGATAAAACATATCCATGCTGACTACACATTTTATCAATTAATTCCACAAGTATTTGTTCATTATTAGCAAGTACCTACTATGTGCTATCCACTATACTAAATACCGAACATAAAGAAACAAAGGGCATAGATTCTTCTTCCATGGAGTAGACAAGAAATAATGGCAATTATAATACCCTCTGTAAGTCTTAAGACATATTAAAGCACAGGGCTCTATGGAAACCTGCAGACAGGCCTTGCCATCACGTGGAGGATTAGCAGTAAGGTATTTGGGGAGGCTTAAGATCTAGTTTAAAAGCTGGCACACATTCTCTCTATGTGCATCTTGGAGGTAGATCCTATATCTACTAAAGTCTGAGATATGCATTAAAATCACAGATTTTATATTAATCCTTCTGTGCTTATACCCATCACTTCTTCCATTGGGAAGCACACATAAAAATGAGAATCTTCTAATCAATATTGTGAAAATGGCCATACTGCTTAAAGTAATTTATAGATTCAATGCTATTCCCATTAAACTACCATTGATATTCTTCACAGAATTATGAAAAAAACCACTTTAAAATTTGTATGGACCCAAAAAAAGAGCACGTATAGTGAAGACAATCCTAAGCAGAAAGAACAAAGCTGGAGACGTCAAGCTACCTGACTTCAAACTATACTACAAGGCTACAGTAACCAAAACAGCATGGCAGTGGTACAAAAACAGATACATAGACCAATGGAACAGATTAAAGATCCCACAAATAAGACTGCACATCTACAACCATCTGATCTTCAACAAAGCTGACAAAAACAAGCAATGGGGAAAGGATTCCTTATTTAATAAATGATACTGGGAAAACTGGCTAGTCATATGCAGAAAATTAAAACTGAACCCCTTTCTTACATCTTATACAAAAATTAACTCAATATGAATTAAACACTTAAATGTAAAATCTAAAACTATAAAAACCCTAGAAGAAAATCTAGGCAATTCAAGACATAGCCATGGGCAAAGATTTCATGACAAAAACATCAAAAGCAATTGCGACAAAAGCGAAAATTAACAAATGGTATCTAATTAAACTAAAGAGCTTCTGCACAGCAAAATAAACCATCATCAAAGTGACTAGACAAACTACAGAAAGGGAGAAAACTTTTGCAATCTATGCATCTGACAAAGATCTAATATCCAGAATCTACAAGGAACGTAAACAAATTTACAAGAAAAAACCAAACAACCCCATTAAAAAGTGAGCAAAGGGCTGGGTGTGGTGGCTTACACCTGTAATCCCAGCATTTTGGGAGGCTGAAGTGGATCACTTGAGGTCAGGAGTTCGAGACCAGCCTGGCCAACATGGTGAAACTCCACGTCTACAAAAATATAAAAAATATAAAAATTAGCCAGGCATGGTGGTACATGCCTGTAGTCCCAGCTACTTGGGAGGCTAAGGCAAGAGAATCACTCAAACCCAGGAGGTGGAGGTTGTAGTGTGCCAAGATTGTGCCACTGCACTCCAGCCTGTGTGACAGAGTGAGACTCCTTCTCAAAAAAGAAAAAGAAAGAAAAAAAAGTGGGCAAAGGACATGAACAGACATTTCTCAAAAGAAGACATTTATGCTGCCAGCAAACATATGAAAAAAAGCTCAAATCACTGATCCTTAAAGAAATGCAAATCAAAACCACAATGAGATACCATCTCATGCCACTCAGAATAGCAATCATTAAAAAGTCAAGAAACAACAGATTTTGATGAGGCTGCAGAGAAAAAGAAACGCCTTTACACTGTTGGTGGGGATGCAAATTAGTTCAACCATTGTGAAACACAGTGTGGTAATTCCTCAACGACCTAGAAGCAGAAATACCATTTGACCCAGCAATTCCATTACTAGATAGATATAGATATAGATATAGATATAGATATAGATACACACACACACCCCCCCACCCAAAGGAGTATGAATCATTCTGTTATAAAGACATATGCAAGTGTGTGTTCACTGCAGCACTGTTCACAATAGCAAAGACATGGAATCAACCCAAATGCCCATCAGTGATACACTGGATAAAGAAAATGTGGTACATATGCACCATGGAATACTATGCAGCCATAAAAAGAAACGAGATCATGTCCTTTGCAGGGACATGGATGGAGCTGGAAGCCATTATCCTCAGCAAACTAATGCAGGAACAGGAAACCAAACACATGTTCTCACTTATAAGTGGGAGCTGGACGGTAAGAACACATGGACACAGGAAGGGAAACACCACACACTGGGGCCTGTCAGGGGATGGGGGAAGGGAGAGCATCAGGATAAATAGCTAACGCCTGTGGGGCTTAATACCTAGGTGATGGGTTCATAGGTGCAGCAAACCTCCATGATACACATTTACCTATATAACAAACCTGCATATCCTATACATGCATCTCAGAACTTAAAATAAAATAAAATTAACTTTAAAAAATAAATGAGAATCGTCTTGGTCACAGACTACCATTTATTGTTCATTTATAATTAAATATCTTAAACAATTACTGGTAAAAGAGCAATTGTGGTTTCCTTACTACTCAATTTTTATCAAAGGGATCATTATTTACAAGTTTCTGGGCAGAATTCCATTGTTTCATTCCATCATTGGATTTCTTGGCCTTCAGCACAAAGGGGCTATATTTGGAGAGACAGGAGTCCTGCTCCACGTGGAGCTTTGTAGCAGCATTTGCTGCAGGACACCTGGCAAAACACTCCACTGGTAGTTTCTGGAAAAAGAACAATTAAATCACATCCATCTCCTCTGAAAATGATCATCATCATGGTTTTAGAATGTCTGTTTCCCAATTAGCTGTTGCTTATTTCTTCCTTTGACTATTTCTTCTAACTACAATGTTCTTTTACATATAAGTGGTATACACAGAGTGGATGGCAAAAATAGAGCTGAAGACTGTATTGAGGCCAGTATGCCTGAAACAGACACACGTATAGGGTTTATAGTATATATATATATATATATTTTTTTTTTTTTAAGTGTTGGAAAAGCATCTATCAATATGCGTATCTGCATTTCTTCCATGAGCTAAACTTCAACCCCACTAATTACTTGTTTATTTTTCTAATTTCTTTTCCTTTTTCTTTTTTCTTTATTTTATTTTATTTTTTATTTTGAGTTGGAGTTTCCCTCTGGCGTGATCTCAGCTCACTGCAACCCTTACCTCCTGGGTTCCAGTGATTCTCCTGCCTCAGCCTCCAAAGTACCTGGGATTACAGGTATCTGCCACCACGTCCAGCTAATTTTGTACTTTTAGTAGAGATGGGGTTTTACCATGTTGGACAGGCTGGTCTCAAACTCCTGACCTCAGGGGATCCACGCACCTCAGCCTCCCAAAGTGCTGGGATTATAGGTGTGAGCCACCGCGCCTAGCCTATTTTCTAATTTCTAGTCAAATGTCTTGGCAAAGCATGATTTGTCTCATGGGAATACCCATTTCCTCCCATAGCATACCTGATCATTGTATGCCCACAGTAAGTGCAAGCTACGAGCCTCTTCCAAGCTCTGAGGTCAGTAAGAGCCCCAATGAACCTGATGGACACTTTGCCTCTTAGCAGACTCTCATAAACTACATTATTCTGTGATTCTCTAACATGTACAGCTTTCTGTGGACTTAATACTGACCTCAGATGAGCAATTCAGATTTAATGAGAAACACTGGATGTGTACAAGGCATGACACTAAATTCCAATAACGCAATACATTTTTTGAATATAAAAGCTCTAGCCAGGTTTTGATAGAGAAAAACCTAACATGACAGCTCCAGTCCCGCCTCCTCCATGAGCCCTCCTGGGATGATACACCCACTCTCCCTTCTCTGAACTCGTAATGAGTTTGAAGTGAAATTAGAGAGTTGTGGATGCAAGCAATATATCCAGGGCCCAGAGAAAGCAGCAGAGCTGGAGGCAGGGAAGTTAGAGTCTTCACAATCAAGTTGATAATGAAAAGTGGGGTGGTGGGTCAGCTCTCAGCTGTATGCAAGGAGACACCTGACCAATTAACGTCTCAGGATGAAGGTCAAGACCAAGAAAAGGCAGGAGAGAAAAGCTGGTGCAATGATAACACTTTCAAAGCACAGAATGAGCCATGGAAGCAGAAGGTTTGCAAAGAGGAGAGAGCAGAGAGAACAGCCGTATTCAACTACTGTTTCATTCAAACACTGTACACTGAATGAGAACCCTATAAAGCACTGATCATCTGTAACAACTGCCCTGTGTTCAGGATTTCCTAGTCCCACTCAGGACATTTGCCACAGTTTTATAGAATTTGTAATGTTTCTTAGACTGTACATAATATTATAGCAGAAAAGACAGCAGGAAATACTGATATTCTCCACTGGGAATGAATGGATGGTACAGTCTCTTCTGAGTCCCTCCAACAGAGGGATTGGGGATGGGGAAAATACATATTCTTAAGCTCTGACCCACCTGTTCCTGTGTGTTTTTCCTTCATGTGGAATAACATTTCTTGATCTAGCTCTGTGAATGATCTATCTTTGATTCATTTTTTTACAACTTTTATGTAGGGTCTATTGACATCATGCTCTCCTGAGAGGAGAAAGTGGATGGATATAGAGAGAACAACGACTTGGCAAAGGCTTTCTTCTTCCCAGTGTGTGGACAGTTAGAATACTGGGCCACACTGAGTTCTTTTCAACTGCAAGTTAGACGGCAGCAGGCAGCTGGTGCTCACTTGGTTCTTGGGAGACCATGTTGCTAACACCCTCCTGGATGCATTGATGGCCCTAATTCCCCCTTTGCTAGCAACAGTTCTGGTGGTTCTTCCAGCTATCAATGAGTTTAAGATAAGATTGCAGGAAAAGAAATAATTATGGAATTGCAAAAGGGAAACATATTTTACAAAATATTTTCATAGGATTACAATAGAATATTTTGCACCCTCCAGCCTCCTTCTTTATAAGTGAAAGTTACACAACTCTAGGCTATAATTCAGGAAAACTGCACAGACTGATAAATAGCAGTAATTATATCATTGAAGGCAACTGAGCAGGAAGGTTAATAAAATACTGCCAACTCTCTTGTGATATAAAACTTGCATTGCTGGTTCTTCTTTATTTTATAAAAAAATAACAAACCAAATGAATGTGAGCATTCATGAAATATCATTAATATTCTGAACTTTTTGAAAATAGACTGCTTGCTTATTCACTTTGAATAAAATTCAATATGCATATTGAATTTTAATATATAATCTTTTCACCTTCTACTCATTGTGTATAATACTTCTCAGAGGCAGCAGGATGTAGTAGAAAGTAGTCATGCATCACTTAATGATGAGGACATGTTCTGAGAAATGTGTCCTTAGGCGATTTCATCATTGTGCAAGCATCACAGTTTGCAGACAAACCTGGATGGTAGAACCTACGACACACCCAGGCTATCTGATATGGCCTAGTGCTCCTAGGCTACCAACCTGCACAGCATGTTACTGTACTGAATACCGTAGGCAACTGTAACCCAATAGTAAGTATTTGTGTATCTAAGTCCATCTAGACATAGAAAAGGTAGAGTAAAAATACAGTATAAAAAATAGGCTGGGTGAGGTGGCTCACCCCTTTGATCCCAGCACTTCGGAAGGTCAGGGCAGGAGGATCACTTAAGCCCGGAAGTTTGAGACCAGCCTGGGCAACATAGTAAGACACCATTTCTTAAAAAAAAAAAAAAAAAAGCTGGGTGTGGTGGTGTGCACGTGTGGTCCCAGCTACTTGGGAGGCTGAGGTGGGATGATCTCTTGAGCCAGAGAGGTCAAGGCTGCTGTGAGTCATGATTGCACCACTGCACTCCAGCCTGGGCAACAAAGTGAGATCCTGTCTCAAAAAAATAAAAATAAGCCCGGCGTGGTGGCTCATGCCTGTAATGCCAGGACTTTGGGAGGCCGAAGTGGGCAGGTCACGAGGTCAGGAGATTGAGACCATCCTGGCCAACACGGTGAAACCCCGTCTCTACTAAAAAAAATACAAAAAGTATCTGGGCATGGTGGCAGGCGCCTGTAGTCCCAGCTACTCAGGAGGCTGAGGCAGGAGAATGGCGTGAATCCAGGCGGTGGAGCTTGCAGTGAGCTGAGATTGCGCCACTGCACTCCAGCTTGGGTGACAGAGTGAGACTCTGTCTCAAAATAAATAAATTAAATAAATAAATAAATAAAATTAAAAAAATAAAAATAAAGATAAAAAAAGTACACCTGTGTAGGGCTGCTCCATTATAATCTTATGGAAGTATTATCATATATGTGGTCCATTGTTGACCAAACATCATTTTATGGCATATGACATGGATTGTTAGGAAAGAACTGGGTTCAAATCCCAACTCACCAACTTCATCAGCTTTGCTCTTGGGCAGCCTAATTAATCTCTCTGAGCTTCTGTTTCTTTATTTGTAAAATGCAGATAGAAGATGTTTACCTTATACCATGATTTTGAGTATAAATCAGATCATTAAAAGTGCTTTGTAAACTATACATTTTAGTTGTAATCTTATTTACATGTTTCATCACTTGTAGTCTGAAGTTATACATCTCTGTTCATTGAGTCAGAAAAAATATTTAGTGGACTCATTTTAGGCTCTGGGATACAAAGATGAAAGCACAAAGACTGAGACGTCTTCAAGAGCACATGGCTCAGAGGAGGCAGGTAGCCGTGAGAAGAGATGAGGCCAAGGGCAGGGCCAAGTCCTGTTCTGAACATAGGTGGGAAGCACCTTGGTAGGCAAGAGATGCTTTTCTTGCATGTGGATTATCGGGTAAGTTCTATGTTAAAGGGGAGAAAAAAGTGTAATTCTTTCAATTCCCGTAAAACACTTAATGCTGTTTCTGTAAGAAAAAAAAAATAATGCTACAGGATTTGTCTCCTATTGGATATGCAGTTCGTGTCAGAACAAATGGTTGTTTTTTCTTAGAAAGTTGTGCTTGAAGCATTTCATGAAATATCCATGTTTTGTTTTACACAATATACATAAAACTGCAATAACATGTAATCAACAAACATTTTTACTGTTTATCTTAGGGTTTCAATTGCTTTGACTATAAAACCAAAGGTTCCATATTTAAACTCACGCATTTATTAAAGAGAAACAAGTCATCGTGTACTAGGGACAAAACGTTATGTTCCTCTTCCTCTTTTTTTCTTTTTCCTTTTCTCTGAATGGCAATCCTGGGTTCTAGATGCCACCTAGCTGGGGAAGATAGTCTTTCAAGTTGAAATTCCCTTGTCAGGGGTGTTTTGTGCCTATATTCCTATCTAGAGAAACTAAGGCATGCCTTTCCTGCTCCTCCCCTTTTCTCCTGCCTTTTCTGCCCTCACTACCCCATCCTCTCATTTTGCATGACTCTGCATTTCCACATTTGTGCTTGACTCAGGATGCAGGTAAAAGTCAAAAGACGGTATCATTAAAACAAGGAGAAAAATGAGACATTTGTTCATTCTCAATGTGTTTGGCATGAATACTTTCTAATATATGTTATAATTTTTGCTTTGTGGACTTGCTCCTTCTAAATGAGTCAGTGTAGATGGTGGTGTTAATTTATTTGAGTAGACATGTGGCAACACGGCTTTCCTCTGCAATCAAAACAAACAGAAATTCTGCTGATTGAGTATGCCAGCACCTGTTGTTGGACACAGAGACAAATTTTATTTCAGAACATCTTATTCAGATCAAAGTAACAACAAAATTTGTAATAATAAACAACCAAAACTCCAAGAAGCAGGGTCCATTTGTTGAGCCAGATTTTCCAGGGTCCTACTTGAAGTCTTTTCGTAAGTGATAACATTCTTGCCAGGTAATAACAATTGTAAGCCAACTGTGATGAGTTCCAAAACATTTAGATCCTAGTTAGTGGAACTGAAGTGCTGAATCCAAGCTCATAATTTGCTTTTAATCCCTTCAGAAAATGGCCAATTTTGCTATTGGATATGAAACACTGGAGATTGTCGGGGACACACACAAATAGAAATCGTATAAGCATCCAGTAAAAGTAAATATTATTTAAAGTATTACTGATGGGAATTTTTAAAAAATTTATCATGAGTGCATTGCTGTAGATATCTGCTTTTAGTAAACAGGGTGTTTGGAATGAAGAAAATGTGTTATCCAAGGGGAAATTTTATTACAATGTAGCATGAATAAATGCTTGCTTTATTAATTAAAAATTAACAGGAACTCAATAAGCAGAAGCCACCAATCCCACTGAATATTTCCATTTGTATGTCCTTCAGGCACCCTGATTTGGGATCCATGGTCCTAGTTCTTTCTCTTCCAACTTGCTAATCTTTCATGCCTGAAAGTTCGCATATGATACTGACCCTTCCCTTTTCTCCATTCTCTGGTGAATTTCTACTTAGATTTAAACATTCTCCTGAGAATCCTCTTTTCTGGAGAGCAGTCCACAATCTACTTCTCTGAACTCCACCTTTCTCTAATTTGTTGGCTCCCACAGAACCCCACGCTGATGTTTTTCAGCTGCATATAGCACAATTCCACTCCTTCACTCTATTGTATGAGTAATAAAACTGATGTTGAGAGACTGGAAATGACCAAGATCATAATGATAATAAGTAGCAGAGCCAATACTCTAATCCAAATCTTCTCACTCTAGGGCAATCATTAAACTCTCCTTAGTTGACTGACTTCGTAGCTACCTGACCTTTTTTGAAACCTCTTACTTTTGCCCAGCAAAACAACTCATCATTGTCTTTTCCCAAGCATTTACAGATACCAGAATGCATTCCCTTAAAATACTCTCTGACCTTCTTTGGGCTAATCTCCATCTTTTCTATAATTATATTTTTGATATGATAGTGAGGTAGTTTCATCCTTTTCCATGTATCTCCATCACTCACGTGGCTGTGGTCATATGCCTTCTGTAACTGCCATCAGTAAGTCAATCCTGCCATCAGTGCGTGAATCCTTAGAGTTAGATGTGGTGTAGTTGACTATAACATTAGGAGGAATACCGGTAAGGACTGGCACCTGGAGAGAGACCCCTCTCCAAGGAATGAGATAAGAACAAATCTAAGTAGGGTAGATGTCAGGCCAAGCCCAAGCTGAGGGATAAGAACTGGATAGGTACCCAAAGTCCAGCATAGATAGTGGCATCAGAGAAACTCCATAGCGGGCAAAACCCAGTGATGGCTAACTCAAGGGCAAGAGACAAAGCAGGCAAGAGTCAACAGTTACTCCTGGGCACCAATAGTGATTTGGAGCAGGACTACAGCCACGGTGGTAGGAAAGTCATGGGCAATGGAGAAATGCTTAGATGTGTTATCAAGATAAGGACTTTGGCATAAGGGATTATAGCAGAAGGCCAGTTATCTGAATCAAGACATGGAAGAAAAGCCAAAATAATTGCAACTGCGATTAAATACCATATTCTAGGCTCTTTGTTAAGTATTTTTGTTTATGCATATAGCAGACATTTCATAAATATTTGATAAGTGAATTAAACCAATGTCTCATTTAATTCTTAAAACAACCAATAATACAACCGAGAACCTAATGAGATCAGTGTTATTATCCCTATGCTACAGACAAAGAAAAGACCAGAAAACTAAGTGGTAGGGCCAGAATTCAAACCCATGTCTGTTAGAACACCACAGCTGGGCTCCTTCCCCAGTATTAGCTTGCATTGGTGCTTTATTCCACCTATTTAATACCTAGCAATCAAGTTCTTAAGACTGGAAGTGATGTATTTTATAATCTCTGTACCTGGTAATATAATCTATGGAGAGTACATGTGGTTGACTAAGAATTATTTAGGTTATAGAACGAGACAAAGCCAAAACAAATGACACACAAACACTTTTTTTTTAAAGTTAGGAGGTGTGCACTTTATAACTTTCGTTGAAAGTTATAAAGTGCGTAAGATCCGGATGACGTGTGTCCTCTGTAACATCCTTGGAGAGAAATAACAGAAAACACTTTCCAAAATATTTTGTCAAGGAACAGACAGATGCTCATCTTCAGTGATGTAAACTAAAATGAGTTTACTCTCATTAAAACAGAGTTCCCCTCAGATACCTGTCTTTGTAGAACAAATGTGGAGTAAAAACTACAGAAATTTGATTTAACACATGAAAGCTCCTGGCAAAATCTCACTTTTCCACTTCATCAAATTCATCAAATCCTTCTACTGAAGAGAGAAAGATTAGCAGGAATATTCAGCATGCTCTGATCTGAGCATCTGATCAATCTCTTTCAACAGAGGTTGGGATTCAAAATTAAAGAGCACAGCTGTGAATTTATTTACATATACCAGACCTTACATTTTTGTGCGTATAGAGAAACTTTCTTTAGGGACATTTGAATGGCCGCCTCCAGAGTGAGAGGACCCTTAAGATCCTTAATTGGCAGAGTTAGCACCCACTGACAGCAATGGTAAATAGAAACTCTTTGTGACGCCTTCTTCATTGAGTGAACCAATATTTACAGACATCAGGTTTCATGTACCTTAAGACAGAAGATCCCAGACTTTAGGATTTTACAGATGAAAATAATTTCAAAAGAAAGTTCAAGCGTAACACTAGAGTTTAACTACCTTTTAATTTTGCTAGGTCAAAGCATTCAATATCACCACCGTCATTTCATTAAAACAAATGACATTTTAAACACCCAAAAGTAAAAAGGTCAAAATCTCATAATAAACAAAAATGTCTGTTGGAAATCCTACACAATACTTTTTTCCTGTGTAATCATGAGTTTTATCTGACTGCTATCCAGGAACCAGCATTTTGGGAGCAATTGTAAATTTATCTTTAAGGTGCACACAGGGGTTATTGTGTCGTCGTACACTCTACTTACCAAGTGGTTCTTCCAGCTGGTAAGTGTGGCTGCTCTAAAACTCAGATCTATGGAAGCACTGAGTTCTGGTAATAAAATGGAAATTACTGTCGTGATGTACAATTTATCTCTTAAAGATTATATAAAGATTAGCATGGTTTATAAGGGTCTTCACACTCTACCTTCTGCCTTCCTCTCCAACCTCATCTTCTCTAATTCCCTTCAGGCAGCCTTCTGACACACCTGCTATCTCTCACACGTGGTTTCCCCTATCAGAAATATGCCTTCACCTCTTCTTTACCGAGAAAGCTTCCATTCAGCCTTCAAAACACAGAAATGACTCCTCCTGTTTTGTGAAGTGTTCCCAGTCATCTGGTTACCAAGCCTATGGATTTGTCTATTATAAGCAATGTAGAAATAAGTACTCTTGGTTCTGACTGGTAAATAAATAAAATTAGTAATATAAGATTTCCACTTTGTAGTGTGACTGTCACATGCCAGAAGCTGTCCCAGGACGGGTTATTCGTTATCTCTAATCTTCATGGCAATGTTGTGTGATTGGTATTATAATCTCTATTTTATAAATGTGGGAAAATAAAGCCCAGAGACCGAGGAAGTGATTTGCCTGTGGTCACACAGCAAGTAGGTGATATTGCCGGGAGCTGAACTCAAAGCTTGTGCTCTTACCAAGCTATTGTGCTGCCTCTGAATTAGATCTCCAATGATATGCTTTAATGATATTTCTTGAGCATGTACTACAGCACCTTGTTAGGACTTATCCACTGCATTCATTGCTTCATCTCCCTCTCTATCCTGAACCACCTCCATCAGGCCTTTGTCCCCACCACTCCTGTGTAACCACATTTATCAAGGGTGCCAGTGACATCTGTCTTGACAAACTCATGATAATTTCTTGGCCCTTTTCTTTCTTGACATCTCAGAAGTTTTTGACACTTGTGATCAGTCTCTCCTTCATGAAATTTTGTCTTCAGTTGTCTTCTGGGACATCAGGCTTTCCTGATTTTCCCGCCACCTCAGTCTCCATTGAGACATTCTTCCCTTGCTGACCTCTGAGGTGGTGGTGCCTCGGGGCTCATTCCTTGTCCTCCTCTCTTCTCTGTATACACTCATTTACTAGGCAATCTCATCCATTCCTGACTTTAAACACTAAATATATCCTGATGATTCTAAAAATCCCCAGACTTGTATCTTACTGGCTTGTGATCTCTGCCTGAATCTCTAACATGTCCCAAAAAGAACTCTGTGCCCATCCAACCCAACATGCTCTTCCCCAGGCTTCTCCAACTCATTGAATAGCGTCTTCATTCATCCAGTTTCTTAAACTAAATCTTGAAGAGTCATCCAACAATGAAGCATCCTACAGCCAACACCTGATGGTCTTCCCTTCCAATGCACTCCAATCAGACCATGTCTCATTACTTTCTGTTTCAAGCACTATTCTCTCACCTACTGACTAGTGCATCATCCCTGCTTTCTTTCATTCTTGCCCTCTACTGTCAATTCTCTACATTCTCTTTGTCTGGAACACTCATCCCCCTGATCTAAGAGGCTAATTACCTCCTTTCATCTAGATCTCTCCTCAAATATCACCATCCTTGAGAAGTCTTCCTCAGTATCTTATCTATAAGAACCCTACACTCACTTTCTATTTTGTAAAATCTGCTTGATTTTTCTTCTGCATATACTTATCTCTACTTGACACTATATTATATATTTATTGATTTATTTGCTTATTGTCTGTGTCCCCAGTACAAAGTAAACTCTATGAGAGCAGGGACTTTTGTCTATTTAATTTATTTTAGCATTTTATAAGCACTCAACAAGATCTTCCAGAATGGATGGATGGATGGATGAACGAATGAATAAATTGGAGTGATTTTGTTAAATATTTTTATACATTATCCTATTCAAGCCTCACAATAAATCAATTCCCAAGTAAAGAACTAACTTGCTCAATGTCATTTAATTAGTAAGTAATGGAGTCAAGATTTGGATCTATGTTGGTCAGACTCAAAAGGCTTTCAACCACATTGGCATCAATCAGAGGTTTACAATTAAGGCTAGTGTCCAGTCTTTTGGGAGGTAATATGATCTAGCCCTCTGCCTTCAGCAAGATATTTTACACCTTAAATGATCTTACCAAAAAGTAGTATCACCCTCAGTTTACAGATGAAACAACTGAGACATTTTTATGATCCACTCCATTTTAAAAGCAAGACAACAAACTTACAATTGACTCACTCATTCTGACTCACAGAGAATAGGTATTTATTTTAATGTAAGAATGAATGTGTCAACAGGATACCAAGAAAATTCAGTGAAGAAAGAATAGTCTTTCCAGCAAATGGTTTTGGGGCAATTAGATATCCACATGCAAAAGAATGAAGTTAAACCCCTACCTTATACTATACACACAAATTAACTCAAAATGAATCAAAGCCCTAAGTGTAAGAGTTAAAACTATAAAGCTCTTAGAAGACAACACTCATAGGCCGGGCGCGGTGGCTCAAGCCTGTAATCCCAGCACTTTGGGAGGCCGAGACGGGCGGATCACGAGGTCAGGAGTTCCAGATCATCCTGGCTAACACGGTGAAACCCCGTCTCTACTAAAAAATACAAAAAGCTAGCCGGGCGAGGTGGCTGGTGCCTGTAGTCCCAGCTACTCGGGAGGCTGAGGCAGGAGAATGGCGTAAACCGGGGAGGCGGAGCTTGCAGTGAGCTGAGATCCGGCCACTGCACTCCAACCTGGGTGACAGAGCGAGACTCCGCCTCAAAAAAAAAAAAAAAAAAAAAAAAGAAGACAACATTCACGACCTTAGATTAGATGTCATTTTTTAGAAATGACATGTAAAGCAATAAGCAATCAAAGAAAAAATAGATTAATTGGAATTCATTAAAATTAAAAACTTGAACTTTAAAGAACACTATCAAGAAACCAAAGAGACAACCCACAGAATGGGAAAAAATACTTGCAAACCACGTATCTGATAAGAGTCTAGTATCCAGAAATAAAAAGAACTCTTACAAATCAATGATGAAAAGGCGAGAAAAATTAAGAAAGGTCAGAGGGTTTGAATATATATCTTCCCAAAGAAGATATACAAATGCACATGAAAAGATGTTCAATATCATTAGTCATTAAGCGTATGCAAGTCAAAACCACGATGAGATACCATTTCACAACCACTAGGATAACTACAATAAAAAAGTTGGGCAATAAGAAGTGTTGATTAGAAGTAGAGAAATTTGAACCTGTTGCTGGCAGGAATGTAAAATGGTGCAACCACTTTGGAAAACAATTTAGCAGTTCCTCAAGAAGTTAGACATAGAGTTACCGATGACCAAGCAATCCCACTCATAGATCTATACCCAAGAAAATTAAAACATACGTTTATAGAAAAATTGCATGTGAATGCTCACAGCAGCATTATTAATCATAGCTAAAATGTGGAGACAACCCAAATGTCCATCTACTGATAAACAGATAAAATGTAGCATATCCATACAATGGAATATCATTCAGTAATAAAAAGGAATGAAGTACTGATGCATGTTACAGTATGGATGGACCTTGAAAACATGCTAAGTGAAAGATGCCAGACACAAAAGGCCACCTATTTTATGATTCTATGTACATGAAATGTGCAGAAGAGATGAATTCACAGAGACAAAATGTTGCTAAGCATTGGAGGGAGAAGAAATAGAGTGTAATTGCTAATAGGCATGGGTTGCTTTTTGTGGTGATAAAAATATTCTGGAATTAGATAGTGATGATGGTTGCACAAATTTGTGAATATACTAAAAACCACTGAAGTGTGCATTTTATGAGGGTGAATTTTATCTAAATTGTTTAAAAATGAATGTGATTTTAATAATAAGTTAAATTATCTCCTGTAAAGCTAGAGAAGTTACACAGTGGAATGGGACAAGCACTGAATCAGGAGACCTGCCACATCCCTGTTACCAAGATCTGTCTTAGTGTGGGTCAATCATTTATCCTGTCCAGCCCTTCGTGAGGACTTGCAAAAGAAGGAGTTGGACCCGTATATGATTTCTAAGGCTCCTTTAGTTTCATAGCTCAATATTTATAAGCCTGGACAAGAACTTAATACTTGGACAAAACCCTAAAAGGAATCAGATGCATATTTGTATACTCCTTGATGTATTCTGGATACAGATGAGGCTCTATAGCATGATATGGAACCATACCATCCAAGTTCAAAGCCCTGCTTGGCTGCTTGCTAAATGCCTGCTCTGTGACAAGTTATTTCACCTCACTCCATCTCAACATCCTCCTCTGTAAAATTGGATAACAGGATTGCCTACTGTTGTAAACGTTAAGTGAGCTTGTATATTGAAAGCACTCATTATAGAGTACACTCATAAAGGATGAAAATAAAGCAACGGTGATCACAGCCTTTGGCTACTGCTAGAATGAATGTCTAGATTGCAGATAGAGATGGGTTTTGTCACTTTTGCAAATGTTTTTTCTCCTGGTCCTTACAGAAAGCCTAAAGGTAGCTATTTTACAGGAGAACACAGAGTTGGAACTATTGAGTGACTTGAGCCAGGAGCTGAGGGCTGTCCAGCTCAAACTCCAGGGCCCTTTTCTTCCTTCCCAGAGAACACACTCCAGGATTCCAGGGGACTGTGCTGACATCAAGGCACTGCAGGGTCTCTAGGAGTAGTACGTGGAGGGATTAGCTAACTAGCATGAGAAAATGGCTTGGAAATTTGATGGGATTAGCTATGTAGTATGTATTATGTGGAGGGATTAGCTAGCTAGCTAACTAGCATGGAAAATGGCATTTGAAATTCTTCTGAAGATGACCCCTGTGTTTTCAGTCCTCCTCTCAAGTGTACTCAGATGATTTTTTTCAGAATCTCGAATTTTCAAAATATGCTTAGATTATCTACTTTATGTATATTTCTCTAAATCACATTTCCACCCACAGATATTTTTTAAATGAATAAAAAACACTGGCCAGGTATGGTGTCTTGCCCGGGTACTCCCAGCTACACTGGAGACTGACGGGGGAGGACTGCTTGAGGCCAGGAATCTGAGACCAGCCTGGGCAATACAGGGAGACCCCATCTCTAGAAAACAAAAGAAAATCAACTTCCCATATGTACCATTCTAAATGGAAAACTGTATTGACACATTTTCAGTAGAAGTTGTCACACCCTCCCTCCTCTATGCAAGTAAACACAAGCTCATTTTTTCACTATAAACATATCACTGAAGGTTAGCCATGAGTTCTGGATGTAGATAAATAACTTCCAGATTTCAGAGACTATTAAAAGTCACACAGTCAGTTTTATGGAGATCATTCAATATTGTGTGTTTAAAATAACATTGAATGTATTGTATTTGCTAGAAATAACATTACTGTTGCTTAAAACTGACTGAATATTTCTGAGACAGATTTGTCGTCCCTTTGTTCTTTCGTAGACAGCATTCCCTCCACCTAATAACCCTGATTTCTGTAATTTCTATTAATGAATAATAACAATAAATAGGCCAGGCGTGGTAGCTCACCCGAGGTAACCCCAAGGCCGGCAGATCACCTGAGGTCAGGAGTTTGAGACCTGCCTGGCCAACATGGTGAAACCCCGTTTCCACTGAAAACATAAAAATTAGCCGGACATGGTGGCGGGCACCTGTAATCCCAGCTACTGGAAAGGCTGAGGCACGAGAATTGCTCGAACCTGGGAGACAGAGGTTGCAGTGAGCCCAGATCACACCACTGCACTCCAGCCTGAGCAACAGAGAGACACTCTGTCTCAGAAAATAATAATAATAATAATAATAAAAGCTGACATTTAAAGCACTGACTCTGTGCCATCACTGTTCTCTTACATATATTATCTTATTTAATACTCATTCAAAAATGATTATTAGCTCCATTTTATAGATGAGATAACGGAAGTCGAGTGGTGAAGTATCTTGCCTAAAGCCACACAGCTAGGAGGTGGTAGCATCAAAGAACTTGGCTTTCCTGCTCTCTGATGTTGAACATCAATCCACATTGCTTATTTCTCTCTCCACCCAAGCCCAAATTCATCTCCTCTGAGAAGAGTTCTGTAAGTGATCCTTGCTCATAGGAGTTTGTTTCTTCTCTATTCTTCCAGAACTTATACACTCAGTTTATAGAGCATTCGTTCATAATTTTTGGAAAATCTTGTTACTTTTTCAGTGTTATCAAGAATGTATAATTTGTGCATCAGGCTAAACTACTATTCAATACAAAGAAAAGTCTGCATCCTCTAATGTTTTTGAATTCTTCTGCTATGACTTGTGAGTGAAACAATGTTCTGAATAAAGCAGTGTCCAGCAGATACTATCAATTCACAGTTCATTAATCACCGTGTTGAGATTCGCATATATGTAACTGCTTACAAGTATTATAGCTCATTTCCAAATCGATTCCATTTACCAATGTTATATACTGCAACAACTCACTCTTGTATCTAATACCTTCACTTATATAACTTTTCAAATCTGATGATGACAATCAACGAGAATGGTTTGCATTTCCTCAGAATGTACATGATGTACAAATAAACAGCCCAAAGTCTTAGTAACATGAGCCTTCCAAACAATGCGATCAGTAAATCTTGTCCTACAGGCTCAAGGAGCTCTCTGTGTTCACTGTTGTTTGTACCGTTCTCCACGCAGTTTAGCTGAGAAGTTAAATCCAGCGTAAGTACATTAAAAAATGTATCTGATATTTTCATTTCCTAACAAATGAACCAGAAATTATATTTTGCAAGTAGGAAAGGCATGTTTTCTCCAAATGAAACTTAAAATCTTACATCTGCTCATAAAAATGTTGAACATCTGAAAATACGAACAAATGCTGGAGTTGCAGGAATGACCTAACAGCTGTTGCACGCGCAGATGTGACGTAAAAAGCTGCAGACGCATTATTCAGCTATTCAGAAATAGGATCTGGAAAGCCTTCTATTTTGGTACACAGTGAAAATTTATTTTTCTCTTGATAAGCCAAGGCTTCAGGAGTTAAAAAGAAGAGATTGCTATCTTTAAAAACCTAAGTCGGTACTTGCTACAATCATGCAATCTAGTTCTCCTTTCTACTAATTTAAACTAATATTCCAGTTTTTGAAAGATATACAACCTAAACAAGGTCCCTGTGGATGTTGAATTAATTAAAATTGGCAGGGCATTATGAAAAAGCAGTAGTACGATTTTCTTAGAAAAAATTTTTAAAAACATTTTTTTTTCTTTTTTATGGACATCTAGACATGGAGATAGAGACCCAGGTAAGAACTGTAACAGAATAAGAGAAGAAATTTGAAGTCCCAATATTTTTTCCTCCGGCCAGAAAATGAGTAGCACTAACCAGAGCCACCACGTTTGGCAGCACAGGATGTAATGTGATGAGGCCCCTACCAGGGTTGCGTCACACTGTGTTAACAGTGCCTGCCAGCCTGGCTCCCACTGATTCTCCCAACTCCAGCCATATCAGGTGCCTCCAATCCCTGCTCCAGCCCAAGTACTTGCCTGATTCTGAGCCTTTGCATATGCTGTTCCCACTGCCTTATACGCCCTTCCTAACCCTTTCTCCCACGGAATTTACACTACCCTCCAGAACTCAGCTCAAACGCTATTCCTCAGGGAAGCATTCTCTAACCTACAGATGCTGTTAGCCTCCCTGCTATACTCTGATTGCACCCTTCTCCCACTCAGCCCTTCCCACAACTGTAATTAAACAATTACATGGGCGATTTGTCGCATAAGTGTGATCTACCCCCTAGACGGCAGGCAAGTTTTATGAGAGCTGTTTTTCAGCTGAATTCCCAGCACCCAGCAAAGTGCCTTGCCCAGAAAAGACACTCAGTGTAATAGTACATACATGGTACTTATGCTCTCATTTTACTACCTTAAAACAAAGCACTATCTCTGATCTTCTGCTTTCCCATTTTCCTACACTTTAAACTTGATTCTCTGGCGTTCAATTAACTTAATGCCAGAAGAAAATGGATTCTGGCAAAAAAAAAAAAAAAAAACATAGCCAGAAATACGCATCATGCTCATCAAAGACCACTGGGCTCCACAAAATGGCTCAGGTAAGAAACACCATCTTGCTCCTTGGTCCCGTCTAATTTCTATTCTGGTGTTATTCCCTTTTGGTCTGGTTTCACAGTCTCTGCTGAGGGAAACAAACAAATGAAAAAAAAAAACGAAAGACCTCGTCAGGATCTTGCATTCCTCTTGGGGATTTCATAAGGCTATTTCCACAGCTGATGATCACTCTGACTTTGGGCAGGGAGAGGTTAAGAAAAAAAGTGCAATATTCTGCAACAGCTGAAATAATTTTCTGCCAAAGCCAGGTTTTAAATTCAAAGTATGTTTTCTCTGTATGTAGAAAGGAGTAAAAGGTCTAAAGTTATAATGTGACATATAAATTTAGCACTCTAAGATGCAAAAACAGAGCAGATATTTTTATACACTACTCATAATAATAATTACTATTGACTCTAAAGTAAGCAAATCCATATTTGTTTTCAAGTTAAGTGTGTTACTTGAGAATATTCGAAAACATTTGCTAAGGGGTGTGAATGGTGCAGACTCTCATCAAAATCCATCTGTCTGAATCTATTAACTGGCATTTCCCCAGCTGGGGCATTCCTCAAGTCCTACATAACAAAAGTTCCTTATGCGAGGAGTGAGGGCTGATACTGAACTTAGAAACTGGGTTTATTTTATCCAGAATTAAAAGTTCTAAATGGATTTTTGTAAATGTGTATCTTTATGACCCAACTCTATCACACAAAACCAACAGCTGATGTCAAATAGAAAATTAGAGTTTGAGCTTCAAAGTCAAGGTAGTTATGACTGCTTTTCTATTTTAAAAAACAATTTGAAAATATTCATGTAAAAAAATTATTCATGAAAAAGTATTCATTTTACATGAAAATATTCATGTAAAAAATTATTCAGGGTAAGGTGTGTTTAGTGTTTCATGTCTTTTAAATCCCCCCATGGACTTCATTGCTTTCTGTTTTTCACTCAATGTTAATGGAGATGTTATCTTCAATTTTTAGAATCTGTATGTTTTTGAAGGACTATAGTATTTAGATTATCCCAAACCAAGAAAACTCTACTTTCATCATCTATAAAAAGACTGCGTGTGTTTTCTGAGCACATGCAAGGCCGTAACAAATGCCTGCAGATTGATTGTGATATGTTGGTCTTCTACATCCTTGTCAAGTTTATTCCTAACATCTTCCTTTCTGAAAATGGGTGCTGCTCCTCCAGACTATACCGGAAATGTCATTTCTATTGCCCTGTGTTTACAAACCCTGGAATCTCTATTTTACTGCCACTCATCTTTTCTCTTTCATGTATATCAAAAGTACATATGCTATATTGTGCATGTGTGCATATATGTATATATATCTTTTGAGGAAGTAAAGTGAAAAGCTTCAGAGCCTACACATCAAAAAGTTTGCCACAGTTTGCTTGCGTATCACAGGCAGCTTGTTATTTTCCCCTCAAAACCTCATTGGCACAACGGTGTTTTTAGCGTAGCCAACACTACTTCCTACTGATGCTGAGTAAGTGAAGGTTCCGTTTAACTCTTCTCTAGCCTTCATCAAATCCTACAATGGCTGGTATGTGAAGCCTCAGTAGCTCCAAAAGGAAAGAGGATGAGGGCCTTTCTCAGATACTCTGCTTCCTGTTATCAACCAACAGTTCTGCCCAACAGTTCTGATTATTCTATACACAGAGAGGAAAAAAAATGAATAAAGAAAATTCAAAATGAACATGAAGTACTGGTATAACCTAGGATTTTGAGTCCTTTTCTTCACAAAACCTTTTTATCTCAGGCACTTTAAAGACTTTTTTTAATCCCCTTCCCTTGGTCCTATTATAGGCTGAATAAAACGATCCAAATATTTCACTCCAAAGGCGAAGATTTTTTTTAAAGAGTTAAAAAATGCATACACTGCATCCCCAAATCACCTTAGAAAGTCATCTTGAGTCCTGTGAAGCCCAACATTGTCTCTGTTACTAAGAAGCAGAAAAGTGGCCGGGCGCGATGGCTCACGCCTGTAATCCCAGCACTTTGGGAGGCCGAGGCGGGCAGATCATGAGGTCAGGAGATCGAGACCATCTTGGCTAACACGGTGAAACCCCATCTCCACTAAAAATACAAAAAAACTAGCCGGGCGAGGTGGCGGGCGCCTGTAGTCCCAGCTACTGGGGAGGCTGAGGCAGGAGAATGGCGTAAACCCGGGAGGCGGAGGTTGCAGTGAGCTGAGATCCGGCCGCTGCACTCCAGACTGGGCGACAGAGTGAGACTCCGTTTCAAAAAAAAAAAGAAGCAGAAAAATGAAGCTGAAAGAATATGTAATTCATCAACCGGTGAAACGTGCAAAGGTGATTTATCCCCATCTCCCTCTCTCTCTCCTCCAGAAACACAAGCACTGCACTTCAATGGAGTTAAAAACCAGCGCTTCCTTTCAGAACAACTGTAAAAATCACAGGATGTAGAGAATCATTTTAAATAGGCAACACAAATAAACAGGAAATCCCCTCTTCCCCACCTGGCCTTCCTCACCCACTCCCTATGCTAGGAAAGCCCTAAAGAGATTTATCAGCCAGAGATTTCTGCCAGAGCTGTTTTCACTTAGTTAAACACCACTTTTGTACACTAGAGTTTTACAAAGAGGCCATCAAGGTAAGAAGCTAAATTTGAAATGAAATTTTCTTTTAGTGTATGTCAATAAAGTAATGTAAACCAAACACAATACCCTATGTACTGAATTCCCCGTTTTAAACTATTGTCTTTGGTTTCTTCCTGTACTCCGACATTGAGGGGGGAAAAAGGAAACTGTGTTCAGAGCATCTGCTGTGTGATATAATGGTGTTTTCAAAGTGGGGTTCACACAGCAACAGCCTCACAATTCCCTGAAATGGTTCTTCAAAATGCAGATTCCTGGACCCCCATCTGTTCAACCTGATTTTCTGACAGGTGGACCCCAAATTACGTATACTGAAAAACACCTCAAAGTGATTCTTGTGTACTAAAACTTGGGAATTAATCAAATGGCTGCTTCTAAATGCTTTCACATAGATAGGTTATCTTATTTATTAGGTGAAGAATATATCTCGCCTCACTTCTAGTAATCCATTCACACTCAAGTGGTGCTCTTATAATTTGTTCTAGATGTTTATCCCCCTTAAAGCAGAAATAACCATGCTGTTCTTCCATCTTGGACACTTCATGGTCACATGCCTGAGGCATGTGACTTTGTTGAAGTTCCTAAACCTGCATGAACTGTGGTTGTATGCTATGAAAAATGAGCATAATACTGACCTTCTAGGACTGTTTTATGTATTAATTTCAATAACAAGTGTGCCTGGCACATGGTTAGCACTCAAAAAGTTACAGTTATTTTAATTTTCCTTGATAAAAAAGGTGCACCGAATAAATAGTTGTATATTTATCCACAATTAGTGCTTCAATCTTAGAACACCACACTAGAAATGTGATGATAAACCAATGCTACCATTTAAAATATACATATAATACCTACATATCTTCAGTCTCCATTAAATAAGTTCTCTTGAGAGACAATATTTATTTTTTTAATGGTGGCCAGCTTGAAATATTTCCCAAATGCTATTCTGAGTACACTTTAGAGGTATGTGATGATTATATTTGGTAATTTTTATTTTACATTTACATTTACTTTTTTTTTTTTTTTTTTTAATTTTTGGAGACAGGGCCTTTCTGTCACCCAGGCTGGAGTGCGGTGGAACAATTGTAGCTCACTGCAGCCTTGAACTCCTGGGCTGAAGTGATCCTTCTGCCTCAGCTTCCCAAGTAGCTGGGACTACAGGCATGGGCCACCACATCTGGCTAATTTCTTAATTTTTTTTTAGAGATGGGGTCTTGCTATGTTGCCAAGCTTGGTCTTGAACTCCCAGCCTCAAGGGATCCTCTGGCCTCCGCCTCCCATAGCACTGGGATTACAGGCATGAGCCATTGTGGTCCCTTTGGTGATTTTTATAATCAACATTTTTTAAATCACTGTAAGTAAATAAATATAATTTAAAAGGAGGGTGAAATCTGTCCTTTCAAATACACGGTAAAGGTGCTACATTTATGCACTTTGAAAATAGATTTGCTCTTTAAAATAGTTAAGTTTTTCATGGTCAAACCTGATGAAAAGAAGGTGATTGATCTTCAGAGATCCAAAACTGAAACCTGAACAAAGCAGAGACTTGTTTTCTTGTGCAGTTCAACAGTTGACAGTTCCCAAGAAGAGCTTCAAGTATTGCTGAGATAAGGTGGTAGGCCACTAATATCATTTGGATGTAAATATTTCAGTCTATGTATATTTTTAAAGTCTGTCTTATTTTGGCTTAATCATACCTAAAACATCATATGTCATTTGTTTTTCATATACTGTCTCTCCATAGAGTTCTTTAATTAATATACTTCAGTGTGAAAATTGTTTTTTCAACAATGATTTCCATCTATGGCTTCTGGATTAAGCAGGATCCAGGTATAACGGTGATACAGACTGTGATATGAAGTAGTTTATTCTAAACCAATATGTTCAGAAGTTTGAGCGCTCTGGAAACAGATCATGTGATTCTTAATGTTTACTTCAGAGTACTCCTTAGCTTTAAGAACCCAGGCCAAGAATCACCTAACATTTTAGAGTTGAAATGTCCTTATTATAAAATGGGTGTGTTAATAGTACTAACCCTATGCACCACTAGAATGAAATAAAATAATGCATGGGAAGTGCTTAGCACAGACTCTGTGCTAAAACATAGCAAGGACACCATCAGTGCTAACTACTGTCAGTTTCTCTATACTCTCCATGATGGCAAACAACAACTTCAACAAGAGTGGGGGAAATGCATTATTCTTTTTGAAAGATTGACTAAGAAAGGGAAAGAGGGATGGGGTCATGGGATACATGGGAGTTTTTCTCTAAGCAGCACAACCGTCTCTCTAATTTAGCTCATAATTCCCTTGTGGTCTTATAAATACAGTATTAATATTTCCCACATGCCAAGTAGGGGCCCTTGAGTCACAACACAAGAGTTCTAATGGTGCCAGTGAGTTATCAGTGGAGGTAGGCATCAAATTCAGCATTGTTTTCAGCTGGGTTCTCAAACAGTTCCCTGCCTTTCATATGCAGATGATCTGTTATGCAATAATTTAATTCAATGCTTTTCATAAAGAATGCCACAGAGGGCCTGCTTCATATGTGTTACTTTGTTGTTGCCCTGGTGACATTTGAAGAGCCCTCAGGCAACTACAGATATCTGAGGATTCCAGAGAGCAACTTCATATGAACAAAAAGGCTAAGTGTTACGGTGCAGCTGTTCAATGCAGATTCTCAAGTTCTGCCCATGAATTAATACTTTTCTTCTGGCTTCTTATTTTCTTGCCTCTAGTCAGTATGTTAAATAAATTCAGCTTTTTATACATAATCAAATAACTCAAAAATTTTTAATGAAATTTTGTGAAACCTTTTAAACTATGTACCTAAAATCATTCTGTAAATATACTAAAGTCATGGAATTACAGGATTTTTTTTGTCTTTTAAATTCTTTATTTTGTGACAATTTAATTTTTATGACATATAAAAAAGTATATATTTAAGGTATACAACTGGATGTTTTCATATACATTGTGAAATGACTATCACATTCCAACTAATTAACATATTTATTATCTGTATATAATTACCATTTTGGCACTCTTTGACCAACATAACTCCATTTTCCCCTCTTCCCTGCTCCAGGCAACCACCATCCTACTATCTATTTCTATAGTTCGACTATTTTAGATTCTACATACAAGAGAGATCATGCAGTATTTCTCTTTCTGCATCTTGTCTACTATTTTGCTTAGCATAACTTCCTCCAGCTTCATCTAACTTGTCACAAATGGCAGGATTTTCTTCTTTTTTAAGCCTGAAGAATATTCCATTGTGTGTATGTGTGTGAGTGTATAAAATCACTTTTTTTGTTTTGAGACAGAGTTTGGCTCTGTCGCCCAGGCTATAGTGCAGTGATGCAATCTCGGCTCACTGCAACCTCTACCTCCCGGGTTCCAGTGATTCTCCTGCCTCAGCCTCCCGAGTAGCTGGGATTAGAGGTGCCTGCCACCATGCCCAGCTAATTTTTGTATTTTTAGTGGAGACATGGTTTCACCATGTTGGTCAGGCTGGTCTTGAACTCCTAACCTCAAGTGATCCGCCCCCCTCAGCCTCCCAAAGTGCTGGGATTATAGGCGTGAACCACCACACCTGACCCAAATCACGTTTTCTTTATCTGTTCACTGCAGGACATTTAGATTGTTTCCGTATCTTGACTATCGTGCAAACTGCTGCAGTGAACATGGAAGTGCAGAGAGCTCTTTACTATCCTGTAGGACTGCTTGATCATACGTTCCATTTTTAATTTGGGGGAACCTTCCTACTTTTTCCATAATGGCTGTATAAAATTATATTCCTAAAAACAGTGAACAAGGGTTCTACTTTCACCACATCTTTGCCAACATTTTTAATCTTTTATCTTTCTTATAATAGTCACCCTAAAAGGTATGAAGTGATATCTCATTACGGATTTGACTTGCATTTACCTGATAATTACAGATGTTGAGCACCTTTTCATATGTTTATTGGCATTCTGAATTTCCTTTTTTGAGAAGTGTCTATCTTGGTCCTTTGCCCATTTTTTAATCCAGTAATTTGTATTTTTGGTATTGATTTGTATGAGTTCCTTATATAATTTGGATATTAAGAGTTTTAAGTAGTCATTAATAGTTGTGAACTCTTTGAAATCTTGCATAAAGCAGGTCACTAAGAAATACTATGAACAAATAAATATAGGCATTGACGTCCATTTCAGATTTCTTTTCAAGAGGGTGCTTCTAAAGTAACTATTGCACAAAAGTCCTCTGAAAAAATAGGTCAAGAAGTGGTATTAGTTCCACTATGGAAATCATTGGCTCCAAAGTCTCTGTAATCACCACATGTACTTCTGACACTTACTTTAACTCTAAACTTGCAAATCCAGGTTAAGGGCACCAAGGCTTGGAGTGACGATGTCCCCAGAGACTGGAAGAATTTCCAGGAGCTCTGGTAGGTTCTGCTAATTCAACAAAAGCCATCTTTAAAAGCCACGGGGGACCTCATGCTCTTTGCAACATCCATGTAAGAAAAGAGGCTCTCATGATTATGCTATAAAGTTGTAGAGCAAAGTAATTTAGACAGAATGGATATAAAAATAAACAGGGGCTTGTGATACTCATGATAGAGAAAAGAAAATGGATTCACATATTCTTATCATCCTGGAGTCAGAAAAGAATTTGCAGACTATCCGATAGAGCACCAAAGGATGAGGTATGCAAGCTCCTCATCCGGCTCTGCCCCCGACCTTGTTAGTCTTCTCTTCACTGGCTCTTTTTCTTGCACCTGAGGTCCCAGCAACATCAAATAATTCTTCATGCCACTCCCTGCATCTCTGCTTCTTTGCCTGTGCTCTGTACTTCCTTCTCCTTCCAGTGTAATTTCTCTCCTTTAAGGTTCAACTCAGAGACCTCCTCTGTGACAAGCCACTCCACCCTCTGATCTCTCCCTACATCTTCATTCTTGTTTTCTGGTTTGTTTTGTTTTGTTTTGTTTTGAGGCGGAGTTTTGCTCTTTGTTGCCCAGGCTGGAGTGCAATGGTGCAGTCTCGGCTCACTGCAATCCCTGCCTCCTGGGTTCAAGTGATTCTCCTGCCTCAACCTCCCAAGTAGCTGGGATTACAGGCATGCGCCACCATGCCCGGCTGATTTCTTTTTTTTTTTTTTTTTTTTCAGTAGAGACAGGGTTTTGCCATGTTGGTCAGGCTGGTCTCGAACTCCTGACCTTAGGTGATCCACCTGCCTCAGGCTCCCAAAGTGCTGGGATGACAGGCGTGAGCCACCGCACCCAGCCTCTTCATTCTTCTACTACCAGACTTGTCCTAAGTTCCTTGAGTGTTAGTTAGAATTACGGTCTTTTTCATCTTTTTTCTCAGTGCAGAGCATAGAGTGTCTGACATGTGATGTTCACCCAATAAATGTTTTTCATGGATGAATGAATGTAGCTAATTTCTCCCATTTGCATAAAAAAAAACAAGGGCCAGTGGTTATTTGCTCCTTCCTCTTAATTATGTGATGGTCTTTATGTAATTAGCAACTAAGTATTTTTTGTATAATTGAGACATTAACTAAATTTGAATCATCAAGGAGACTGGTAAAAGGTCTCACTGCTTCCACTCTTGGCCTGTCTTGTCTTTTCCTTCCACACTTTACATCAAAAACCAGGTGAATTGCTCTCAGCAAATCATACCCCAAAGCATATCCAGACTCTCTCCCAGGCATAAGGCTGCAGAGGATCTGGCTACCTGTGGACCCCATTCCCTAAACCTCTCCCCGTCGCTCACTGCATTCCAGCCCCATCTACCTCCCCTCCTATCCAGACACTTCCACAGGCTCCTGCTTCAGGACTCATTCCCGTCCTTTTCCTTCTGCCTAGAACATTCTTTCTCCCAGATCTCTGAATGTCCCTGCTTCAACATCACTTCTCCAGAGAGCTCTTTTGCAATGAACTGAATGTCTGTGTCCCCCCAAATTTCATATGTTGAAGTCCCATCCCCCTATTTGATGGTATTGGGAGGTGGGGATTTTAGGAGGTAATTAGGTCATGAGAGCAGAGCTCTGGTGAATGGGATTAGTGCCCTTATAAAAGGGACCACAGGCCGGGCGCAGTGGCTCAAGCCTGTAATCCGAGCACTCTGGGAGGCCGAGACGGGCGGATCACGAGGTCAGGAGATGGAGACCATCCTGGCTAACAGGGTGAAACCCCATCTCTACTAAAAATGCAAAAAACTAGCCGGGCGAGGTGGCAGCGCCTGTAGTCCCAGCTACTCTGGAGGCTGAGGCAGGAGAATGGCGTAAACCCGGGAGGCGGAGCTTGCAGTGAGCTGAGATCCAGTCACTGCACTTCAGCCTGGGCGACAGAGCAAGACTCCGTCTCAAAAAAAAAAAAAAAAAAAAAATTAAAAAAAAAAGGGACCACAGAGAGATTTCTCACTCTCTTTCTGCAATGTGGGGATACAACCAGAAAACGGTAGTACTGCACCCTGGAAAACGGTCCTTTTTAGATTGTAACCATGCTGGCACTCTGATCTTGGACTTCCAGCCCCCAGAACTGCGAGAAATAAATGTCTGCGGTTTAAGCCACCAGTCCATGATATTCTGTCAGGGCAGCCCACACTACCTAAGACACCCTTTCTGTTCATTGTATCCAAAATAGCAGCCCCTTTCATTCTCCAGCTTCTCTACATTTTTTGTTTTTTCTTCATAATACGTTAATCACAACACTTACATATAATTATTACTGTCTCCAGCACTTGAGTAGAAGCTCAGTAAGGCTGCTGATTCTGTCGGTCGTATGCAACACTGAATCCTCAGTACTGTGAGTGTTTAGCACAGGAGGTCCTTAAGAAATATTTGCTGAATAAATTAAGTGAATGAGAACCTTGCAGTCTTTGTAAAAATAAAATCATATAATTTGGGAAATTACTCAAGAAATTCATTACTTTTTCTCAAGTTCTGTAATAGTAATAATAATAATTTTAAGTGGCCAAAAGGGACATTTCCATTTTAAACACATGACAAATATATTTTTAAATTTCAACTATGCTGGCTGGGCACGGTGGCTCACGCTTGTAATCCCAGCACTTTTGCTGGGCCAAGACGGGCAGATCCCTTGAGCTCAGGAGTTCGAGATCAGCCTGGCCAACATGGTGTAACCCCGTCTCTACTAAAAATACAAAAATTAGCCGGGCTTGGTGACGGGCACCAAATCCCAGCTACTCAGGCGGCTGAGGCATGACAATAGCTTGAACCTGGGAGGTGGAGGTTGCAGTGAGCCAAGATCGTGCCACTGCACTCCAACTTGGGCAACAGAGTGACACTCAGTCTCAAAAAATAAAATAAAAAATAAAAAATAAATTTCAACTATGCCTTCTCCATTTCCTTCCTCCCTCCTACATGCAATAACAACAGCAGTATTAGGTTCCTTTAGCTGTAAAATGAAAATTTTCCAGTTGCACCTTAGAAGGAAGCTGGAGGGTAGGAGTTTATCTGGCACAAATCTACAAAGCTGACAGGTGTACCAAACATCTGGGGGTGGGATCATAGCAGGACAGGTGGGGTTTGGGGTCATCAGAGGTAAACTGAGGAAGAACTCAGGAGGGAGCAAGTCAATGCCTTTCACGTCCTTCAGTCTTTCCTTTAATCAGTCACTGAGTCAGTTAGGCTGCCAAGAAACACTTATAAAACTCAGGAAAGCCTTTGCTCTTGAAGGTAAGTAAAGTACCATATTTTCTCTTGAAAAGTTGGTACTCCAGAGACTAATTTCAGAAACAGGCATCTTGCTCAGGAATGAGTGGCCAAGTATGATTTCACTAATAATTACAAGAGTCAGTGTGACTTGAAGTTGGGCTGTAATCTCAAACTTGTCACTAAGGAGATAGGTGACCTGCAACAGGTGAATTTAACCTCTCTGAAGTTCCATCAGCTCTTCTAAAATGAATAACTTGGACAAGATCATCTATAAGACATCTGTGTATTCTAATACTTCATGACTCTGAAAAGAAAGAAGAGGTAAAAATATTGGCTGGAATTCCATTGTCATTTTAAAAAGCTTGAAAAAAAATAGTATATGTATCAACAACAATTCACTTTTTAGAAGTTTGCTAGGCACTGATTTGCAAGAGAAGTAAGAGAAGGCATCCATTCTTGTATTTCCTCAACAATTAGGTTATTTTACTATGTGGATTATACAGCAGAGGGTGAAAGACTTTTTTAATGCAAGACAAAATTTCTCTATTCTAGTACAAAAGAAATCTTGCTGGTGAGACAAGGACCAGATTGAAATACTCAGCAGAGTGGATGGAAAAGGGGGAAACTTGAAGCCAGATGAAACCCCAGTCTGCACTTTACTACCTGCACTGAACTTGGCCAAGTTCCTTCACTTACCTCATCTTTAAAATAATGATCGGGACCTGTGTCATGGAAGGATGACATATGGAAAAACCCTGAACCGGGGCCTGACACAGAGTGGACCCTCACCAGGGCTGGTCCTCCTGCCCTCTCGCCCCCAAGACATAAAAGGAGAGACCCTCAAGAGGTGGGAGTGGGCATCACCAGAATGGAATTGGCAAGGAAATCATGAAGGGCTTGAGCCAGCTCTTAAACAATGGGCAGGATCTAGGTAGGCAGAGAGAGAAAGAGAGAAAGGTAACTGACCTGGAAGACATTCCATGGCACAAGGTATGAGCCTGAAATAGCCATGAGAGTTTAGAGCCATTTCCAATAGCTGGTGGAAGGACAGTGCCAGGCAGGTGGGAAACAAACACCTGGAAGGCTTGTTATGAAATAAATACACACACACACTCCTATACCCCCCATCCCCCAGCAGCAGCGCACACACACACCACACACTCACACATTTTCAAATACAACCTGTTCCGATGCTCCCTGAGGCTTGGGTGTCACCGGCTGGGTGGAGGTAACAGCAGATGACTGACCTGGACAGGGCAGAGCTCACAGTGGGCCAGAGGAAAGTGACGGGAAAGGTCATCACTGGAGTAGGAGCCTGGACTCAAATCCCCCCCTGCCACACCCCTGCCATGGAGCCCTGGAAGCCACATGATGTTTCCTATCCTCATTTGTCTCATTAATGCAATAGAGATCACGGCACCAGCTTTGTCTCCTGTGAGAGACTTTTGTTACAATCTGTTGATTTTAAACCACTGTTATATTACATTCATAGACTAACACTTAGCTGTAAATCGCTAGAGAGAAATTCAGCATCACCATTAATCCCCATCATTATCATGGAGACTCTGGGATGCTGGAACACCACAACGAGCTCCCTCTGTGACACCCTGTGTGAGGCAAGAGTGAGGCAGGACTCTGAAAATGGTTCCATGCTGTCACCACGACACCCATGAACTGAACTGTGGTGCCTTCCAAAGTGCTAGACTGTGATTAGGGTGGGGGTTCTGGAGTCACTGGGGTCTCATAAGTCATGAGAGTCAGGCCGCTCTCTCAAACCTACATAGCTACAAGTAGTGGGTATGTGCCTTGCATACGTCACTTAACCTCTCCTAGCCTTGAAGGTTTCTTCAACTTACTAAGTAAGGTACTTCTACTTACTAAGTAGGTTAGTAATAGTAAGCATAGTCACCATGTACTGTTGTGTAGTCTGTGCCATACACACAGCAAGCAACCAACAAGGTGTATGGAGGCTGAAATTCAGCCCTGGGTACATTCACCAAGCCACACAACTCTGGGGCTGCATTGTCCCAGAAGAGGCATCTTTTTCTAATTCATCATCCCAGAGAGGACCGATGTGAATTTTCTAAATCCCAGCGAGGTGCTGTTTGTGCTAACAGTGACCCTGGAAGTACCTGCTGAGAAGCCTGGGCATTAAGAAAGAACATGCATGAAGTCCTTAGCACAGTGCCAGGAATACAATAGAGTCCAATACTGGGTAGCTGTTAATGTTAAAATATCATTCATTCATTCATTCAATAGGCATTCATCGTGCACCTCCTGTATACCAGCTACATGCTAGGACAGCTGGCATGTCTGCAATGAATAAGACGTTGCCCTTTCCCTGGAAGAACCTGTGGTTTAGGGGTAAACAGAGACACACACGTAAATCATTATATTCAAGTATGGATACAGGAGGGCTTCTCCAGAGTGATCCTATAGCTTAAATTACTGAATACTAATGACTGTGCTATGAAGGTTTAATTTATTTATACAAATTCAGCATTTCATATCTGGAAAGTAAAACTTATTATGACTCTTTGATAAAGCTGCTAACACATCTCATACTTCCTTGTGTTCAGATTAGACACACAAAAAAAGGGTAATCAAGCCACTGTTATGGGATCACCACCTGTGTCCACTTGGATGCCAGGACCCTGCTGTCAAAGACAGGTCCACCTCTTACAACATGGCCTAGAATTGGCTGATTATAAACTGCCTGCTGGCCATGTTCGGTGGCTCACACCTGTAATCCCAACATTTGGGGAAGCTGAGGTGGAAAGATTGCTTAAGCCAGAGAATTTGAGGTCAGCCTGGGCAACATGGTGGGACTCTGTCTCTACAAACAAACAAACAAACAAAAAAATGGCTGGGTGTGGTGGCATGTATCTGTAGTCCCAGATACTCAGGAGGCTGAGGTGGGAGGATGGCTTGAGCCACAGAAGTTGAGGCTGCAGTGAACCAAGATCGCTCCACTGCACTCCAGCCTGGATGAGAGTAAGACCCTGTATCAGGAAAAAAAAAAAAAAAAAACTCCTTACTTGTGTTCCTGTTCAGAACAACTCAAATGTATTATTGGATGAAGCAGCCTAAGAACAAGTGAAAATGCATGCATACACTCTTATTTTCAATTGCCTGGAAATATCAGGTTGGTGCAAAAGTAATTGTGGTTTTTGTCATTGAAAGTAATGGCAAAGACCGCAATTACTTTTGCACCAACATAACACTTCATATTAAATAATAACTTTTAAACGAAAGAAATATATATACATATATATTTTTTACTTTGTTAAATCGAGTTCTATGGATATCCTGTATTAGCAAAGGAGGATTTAACCTGTACAGTTTTATAAGACTAGACTCCAGTCAGCTTTAGTGTTCTTCCCAGAGACAAATGGGAATAATGACAAAATAAAATGTTAGCAGATATAAAATCCCTGATGATAAATGATAGGCTTTATTACTACCTCTCCTAATTTCCTTTTCTGAGTAAGTACCCTAGGTGAAACCTACACAAGAAATAGCTTTAATGGTTTTCACAGAAGTGGTTTAATGAACTAATCTATTATGAGTGTTGTAAATATTTAATTAAGAAACAGCTTAATTAAGAAATTTTAAAAACAAAGATCTGCAAGTCTATCATATCAAGAGTTGTACCTTGTCCCAATTTCCTATTATTCCTCAGCACCACAATAGTTTTTAAAAAACTAATTAAAATATTTGCTTCAATATATGTAATAAGGAAATACAATCACTATATCAATAACTCTGCAAATATCAGGGGTCATATTATTGCCTTACTTTATAATGCTGTTGTCAGAATCAATAAACCATAAAATAAAACAAACACTTTCTTTTTTGGGAGTTCACCTTCCCCAAAAGCAAGGGGCACAAACGATGTGGATTGTAGATGGTAGATGCTCAAGGGACGACTTCCACGGTCCCTTCAGTGATTTACACATGGCCATTATCTTACCTATATAACACCAAGTCACCAACGAAGGTGAATCCACAAAGCAAGTCATGATTCTACAAGGAACTGGCTTTCCCCGAGTGCAGGACCAGCTACATCATTTGCAGGGTCCAGGATGAAATGAAAATGTGGGCCCTCCATTCAATAATTATTAAGAATTTCAAGATGGTAACAGCAGAACATTAAACCAAATGAGGGGCCCTTCTATGCATGGGGCCCTGTGTGAGTGCACAGGTCACATGTCCCTGCAGTCAGCCCTGCCAGAGTGTGGTGCAAAGACTGTTGAGATTTTAGAGGAGTTTGCAGGCTCTGGACTCCTGGCTTGTCCCCTCTTGTCCTTTCTTCAATTCTGGTAGATGTAGTTCCAATAGCAGAAGGTACCAGTTATAAGTTGCTGGTATCCAAAGCTTCATGGGAGTGACATTGGTGGGTTTCCTAGAGTACACTTATGGGCTTCTGCCCTTTCTCTCAACTAGCAGACCAACACATGAAATCCAGATAGAAAAAGTGCTAAAGGACTTAGGACATTAAGTCTCTTTTAGACTCATGGTCTGGTTTTATGGACTCATTGATCTTTTAAAGTTAAATGGGACCTTAGAGATTATCTAGTCTGATTTCTCTCATTTTAATGAGGTCTCCAGCAAATTCCATGTAGGCCAAAAGCATGCAGATGAATTCTCATTTGCATAGCTCTACAGCTGTTGGTGATTTTGATGATGAAATCATAGTTGACAGTCTTTCAGAAAGACAAAATGTTAGTATAATGAATGATTCATCTATAACACTAATGGATCAATATGAGATGCTGCCAGCCATGCTAACAATATATTTAGCATTTGATTTTTTTTTTTTAATCCCTGTCAGAGCAAGGAGAGTGAGCTGAATATCTTAGTACTTGGAAATCTCTGGGTATGGGATCTAGAATGGGTTTATAAGATACAGGAAATCAAGACTATCCTGTCTAACATGGTGAAAACTCGTCTCTACTAAAAATGCAAAAAATTAGCCAGGCGTGGTGGCACCTGCCTGTAGTCCCAGCTACTCGGGAGGTTGAGGCAGGAGAATTGCTTGAACCTGAGAGGCGGAGGTTGCAGTGAACGGAGATTGCACCACTGCACTCTAGTCCGGGCCACAGAGTGAGACTCTACCTTAAAAACAAAACAAAACAAAACAAAAATACAGGAACAAAGCATATGAATCCAGAAGTGAAGGAAATGGGTGGTTTCGGGTGGGGGTTAAAGGATCTCCTTATCAGGAATCTCTGCTCGTCTATTCCCTACTTATATGTATGTTGTCTTCAATAATCCCTTACATAGGTTTTATTATGGGCCAGACACTGTGCTACGTTCTTTGCAAATATTAACTCATTTAATCCTCATAAAAACCCTCTAAGGTAAGTACTATGCTAATCCTCCTCTTTAAAGATGAAGAAACTGAGAAACATTGAGATTAGTTATCTTGTCCAAGGACCCACTGGTTTAACTGGTGGAGGCAGGATTCAAACTCATGTAGTTGTGACTCCAGTAGCTGCTCTTAACCACTAGATTGTGATGCTGTTCTTTTTTATATCTACTGCTTAGGAAATCTTTCCCCAGCACTAAAAGAAAGACAATGGCCGGGTGCGGTGGCTCACGCCTGTAATCCCAGCACTTTGGGAGGCCAAGGCAGGTGGATCACGAGGTCAGGAGTTCAAGACCAGTGAGACTCCGTCTCAAAAAAAAAAAAAAAGAAAAAGGAAACTACAATTTATTTCCAAGACTATGACGACAACACCTTGTGGCCAAGAAAGATGCAATCCATCATTGTTTTCTAATTGGTTTTTAAGAGTTCTGTGATGAATACAACTCAACATCCGGTAAGGGAGGCAAGCATTATCTTGCCATCTTTGTGGTGTCATTGTGACAACATGTATCCCCCCACAAAGGGGTAGATTAGCATAACTTTTTACGCTTTTTATGATATTCAAACATTCATACTTTCAGATTGTTCTTCTAATAAATATTAATTTTCAATAGAAAAACACCTTCTTTTTTTTTTGAGATAGGTTCTCACACTGTCACCCAAGTTGGAGTGCAGTGGTGCAATCATGGCTCACTGCAGCCTTGACTTCCAGGGCTCAAGCAATCCTCCCATCTCAGCCTCCCAAGTAGGAGTAGCTAGACAGGCATGTGACACCATGTTCAGCTAATTTTCTTTATTTTTTGTAGAGACTGTGTCTCTCTCTGTTTCCCAGTCTGGAAAAACACTTTCAAAGATCCTTCAAGAAATTTGAAAATGTTTCCATTTTATCCAGATGCAGAGAGAACGAGAAGCATAAGACTTTCCAGTTTAATATCATCGCAAGTAAATGAATGAATTTTTATGGATTGCATAATTGTCTCTCTTGTTCATTGCATTTCCTATATAGGAAGGAGAAAGCAGTATTCAACAAACACAATATGCCATGATGCACTATAGATAATATAGCCTCTATTGTACAAGAAAACAGAAACATAAGATTCTGAACATTTCATTTTGGATAAAAATATTACTAAAGAAAGATACTGCCGGAGAATGTAAGATGTCTTGACGCAACAGATTTGCAAATAAGATATTGTGTAGTCATGGTACATTCTATACTGCTCTTGTGCAATTTCTGGAAGCTTGCTTCATTTCTGGTCAGATAGATGAGTTAAGTGATTTGGGCAGCATAGCGAAATTTATGTGCCTCGCCAAGATACAACCACGGTACTGAATTAATATCCTGCACTACCGTCCCAACATGCTTTGACAAGGATGCTATCTCATGGCTCAATAAATACTTACGGACTAACTACAAACATGACAAAAATGTTTGTCCTTCAACTCAACTGTTTTAGGACTAAACATTCAAGGACTCTGAAGAAAGCCCAGAAAAGTTGTAAGACTTTTTTAAAACTACTTTTATTTACATTTTGCAAGCTCACTAAACTTGCAAAAGGACAGAATAGAAATATACTGTTGGATAAACACCTAGGAAACGTTATAAAGTCTTTTTTTTTTTTTTTTTTTTTTTTTTTTTGAGATGGAGTCTCGCTCTGTCGCCCAGGCTGGAGTGCAGTGGCCGGATCTCAGCTCACTGCAAGCTCTGCCTCCCAGGTTCACGCCATTCTCCTGCCTCAGCTCCTGAGTGGCTGGGACTACAGGCACCCGCCACCTCACCCGGCTAGTTTTTTTTTTTTTTTTTTTTGTATTTTTTTAGTAGAGACGGGGTTTCACCGTGTTCGCCAGGATGATCTCGATTTCCTGACCTCGTGATCCGCCCATCTCGGCCTCCCAAAGTGCTGGGATTACAGGCTTGAGCCACTGCGCCCGGCCTATAAAGTCTTAAAGCAAAATTTTCTCCATAAGCTGCTTTGTTCAGCATAAGATGTAAAAAGCACAAAGGAAAAGTAGATATGAATTTCATTAGACATGCTCTATGTCTAAATGATCAAGTTGGTGCCTTACAGAAGACCACGTTCCGTGGTCCTCTCAAGAAATTTCAGTGAACGGCCTGGCACAGTGGCTCAAGCCTGTAATCCCAGCACTTTGGCAGGCCAAGGCAGGCGGATCACAAGGTCAGGAGATCAAGACCATCCTGGCTAACATGGTGAAATCCCGTCTCTACTAAAAATACAAAAAATTAGCCAGGCGTGGTGGCGGGTGCCTGTAGTCCCAGCTACTTGGGAGGCTGAGGCAGGAGAATCGCTTGAACTCGGGAAGTGGAGGTTACAGTGAGCCAAGATTGCGCCACTGCACTCCAGCCTGGATGACAGAGCGAGATTCCATCTCAAAAAAAAGAAATTTCAGCGAACTAGCTGGGCTTGTGCCTCTTATTTAGAGCAACCACCAGCATTAATGAATATGGTCTTTCTTTATTCTAATTCAAGAAGGACACTGTATTGCCCCCCAGGGTGATCCAGCATATTGTAGATAGGTTAGGCCAAAGTTAAGTTACACTCTTTACAAATGCAAACTTTTATTTTTTTGAGATGGAAGCTCTGTGGCCCAGGCTGGAGTGCAGTGGTGCAATCTCCGCTCATGGCAACCTCCTTCTCCTGGGTTCAAGTGATTTCCGTGCCTCAGCCTCCCGAGTAGCTGGAGTTACAGGCATGCACTCCACCACACCCAGCTAATTTTTGTATTTTTAGTAGTGACAAGGTTTCACCATGTTCGCCAGCCTGGTCTTAAACTCTTGACCTCAAGTGATCTGCCTGCCACGGCTTCCCTAAGTGCTGGGATTACAGGCATGAGCCACCGTGCCGGGCCACAGATACAAATGTTTAAGACATTGGTTATCTATTTTTCTCTGAAAATTTTTACCTTAACCAGTGGTGTCATGGGCAAAGCATAACCCTTAAAGGTCAGTAAGTGCACGCTATATTGGAAAAATCAATATACAGAACCTTTCCTACGAGCTAAGCTAAGCTTTGTTTGATCAGACTATTCCTGGATATCAGGACACTGGCCAAGTCCTGCCAAACGTAAAGCTCTTATCCCATTATATGTAGGCCCAACCAGTTATAATAACCAGAGAAGTGCTTATGCTAAAACCATTTTTTATTTAATAAACTGTGTTTTTTTGTGTGTGCATATGCAGGCAACTTGAGAAGTGTTTCCTTAAAAAAAAGTTTGTTTGCTTTTTTACTTTGCAATATGATTTTTAAATTAAAAAGGCATTTGATTAGTGAGTTTTTTTTTTTTTAAGAGACAGGGTATCTCTGTGTCACCCAGGCTGAAGGGCAGCAGCATGAAATAGCTCACTGCATCTATGAATTCCTGGATAAGAGCTATCTTCCTGCCTCAGCCTCCTGAGTAGCTGGGAGTACAGAGGCATGAACCACCATGCCCAGCAATGATTATTTTTGTTCATCAACAGTTCTAGGACCAAATATGTAAATCTATCACAAAAGATTATTCAATATAGCAGTACTATTGTGATAGAAGAATGTTGAATTTAGAAATAATGTTGCTCTCTTTCTATTTTCCTGAAAATTCAGTACATGCATATGTACTAATAGTACGTGTATATGGACACATTTATGTCCAAATATTGCACTCTAACCAAAGAGTCCCCCAGGACTTGGCCCTTGACCCCTTCCCCTTATCTGCAATCTCTTCCAAGTAGCTCCACCCAGTTCCAAAGTTTTATAAAGTAGTCATATGCCAATAATTCCCACATTATATCTCTGGCTCTGACTTTCCTACAAAGCCGATGCTTATGCATCCAATTCTTTGACTTTTACTTTTGGATGTCTAGCAGGCATTCCAAAGCTAATGGAGCCAACAGAGAACCTTTCAGTCCTTCTTCTCTCCCATGCAAATCTGCCAGTTATCCTCATCTCAGCCAACATTGCTACACTCCACTTAGCTGCTCAGATCAAAAATCTGGCTGGGCTCGGTATCTCATGCCTGTCATCCCAGCACCTTGGGAGGCGGAGGTGGGAACACTGTTTGAGCGCAGGAGTTTGAGACCAGACTGACCTGGGCAACATGGAGGAACCCTATCTCTACAAAAATGCAAAAATTAGCCAGGAGTGGTGACGCAAACCTGTAGTCCCAGTTACTCGGAAGGCTGATGTGGGAGGATGCTTGAGCCTCCAAGGTTGAGGCTGCGGTAAGCCATGATTCCACCACAGTACTCCAGACTGGACAACAGAATGAGACCCTGTCTTAAAAAAAAAAAAATCTAGGAGTCCCTCTCCCTAGCTTCCAACAACCAACCTGTTATCGTCTCTATTTCAAGACATACTCCAAATCTGTTCCTTTCTCTCCATTTCTATCACTATCACCCTAGTCCATGTCACTGTTTATCTCTCACCTAGACCACCACTGGTAGTAATTTATTCAGGTCTTGCCACTCCTTTGCTTAAAGCCCTTTGTTCTTATCTCCTGTAGAACCAAATCAAAACTTCTTGCCCTAGCAACAAAGCCTAACCTTATCTTATAACCTGACCCTCTGTCTACACTTCTGACATCCACTCTTATCACCTATTTCTTTATTCTCCAGGCACCACTGATCTTCTTTTTTTCTGTCCCTGTGAGATGACAAGTTCCTTCTGACCTCAATTAAGCAAAACTTTTCTTAGGGCTTAGAATATAACCCTGTATTAGCCCCAGAATTCTGCAAGTTATTATGTGGGAGTTAAGGTAAGTCAGTGGTTCTCAACCTGGATTGCACAGTGAAATCTTCTGCAGGGCTTTTAAAAATACGGATACCCAGATCCCATCTGAATTGAATCAGAATCTCTGGGAGGAGGCCAGAGAGTTAGTACTTCTGAAACGCTCCTAATGAGTCTATGTGGCTAAAGTTGACAACCCTGATATAAGTGATGTGCTCTTCCTTTCTAATTTTAATTGTATATTTTCTTGACTTAGATATTTTTTGTTATTGTTAATATAAATAGCATCTAAACATAGTATCATCTCACAAGATGTTTAAAAAACAAACAAACAAAAAATGCTGACAGAATAGAATTGTCAATTCTTCACAGAAAAGGGATGATAAAACGGATATAAAATACATGAAAAGAATCGGCTAGTATCATCCTGTACTTTTGATATTATAGAACACATTTAGATTTTAATGAGGAAGTTTTTGTGGCTCATGTTTTATTCTTGATCTTGCTTTGCATTGAAGTCCCAATCTTGTGTTTATATCACTTCACAGGATGCTACTGTTGACTCTGAGAATGAATGAACCTGTTTTAACATGACAAGAACTCACGGAAATTTGGTGGAATTAATGTTTCTAACAAAACTTGAACTTTTCACTGTTTTAAGTCAGAATATTTTTGGCAGCAATATAACTTCCTGTGTCTATGATAAATGATTTAAAATGAGACTATAAAAAAGATCAAAAGACTTAGACATCAATTAGCTCACAGGCTACCTAAATATTGTTATATGAGTATAATGGAATCAAACATATGGATTACATTTCCATTAAAATAGAGTAGGGTTTTAGAGCAGAGGAGCAGAAAGCTTTAGAAAAGTCATTTGAATGTTCTTAGACTTTAACAGCTAAAAAGTAATTCAAGCTGCTTACAAACACCACAAGCTAACGGGTATGCTTCTGCCTAAAGAATTGAATGATACCATAAAAGTTTAGAATTGTCACCAGTAGTGGTTGATTAGGGACCTGGGGAAGCCAAAATAACCTGTCACTCTCCCACCTTGAAGAAACCTGCTGTGCTTGTAGGGTTTACAGCCGCATCTCATTCTTGTAGCTCTTCCAATGGTTGTGGGCAGAATGAACCACAGAGGGGCCCTGACAAGCTAGATGTATGGCTGTTTGTTTGCTTCAAATCCCTAGAAGCTCATACACTGAAGAGTCCAATGGCATCATTAAGGGACAAGCTACTTTAGGTGCACAGGGCTATCCTCGTTACTCCAGGAGGGAAGAAAGAGTACTTTTCCAGTTCTTTTTGTTATGCTTTTGTAATTGAACTGCAAGTGACAGAGGGTCTTAGAAAGGATTTGGGGGTCTGCAGCTCTCCACAAAGTCCAGGGAGGAGGCCATGTGGTACAGCAGGAAATAGGCACAGATGGCTTGTGACTTCTGATGACCTGAATTTGAATCCTGCTTTGAACACTAACAACTAAACAATTATGGATACTGAGATGACAGTGAGAAAAACTTGCTGGGCCCCATGCGGAGCGTAATTTCAGAAAATTAAGAAGTATGCATTGACAACAATTGCACAATCTAGTGGAAATTTAGCAACTGCCACAGAACTGGAAAGCCCAATAAGAGCTCCCAATAAGTTCTTCTTTAATAATAACTCCTTTTCATATTTTTGCAATGAAATGAATATATTTGAACGTTATTCATATCTTATCCTTCCATTGGTTTCATTATTTGTGTCACTGTGACCTACATTAAGAAATGATTTTTCCAGGCTATTTGTTCAAATGAAAAAAAAAAAAGGTTTTGCTTTGGGGCTTCCTTGTTAGGAAGATTTCAGATTTGACCTGGCATTTGCTAAGGACAATCTTAAATGCTTTTGTACCTGTGGTACCCAGCCTCCAGGTTGGCCCTCAATCATCCCCACCTCCTGGTAGCCACTTCTTGTGTAGTCAGTTCCCTCCCACATGGTATGTCACTTCTGAGATCAGGTTACAAACACTGCAATTTCTGTCTTGAGTGCATGCTCTCTTCTCTCAGATCTCTGCCATATTGTGTGTCAGGCACATGGGGCAAGAAATTGAAGCTTCCAGCCAACAGCCAGAGAGAAACCAATGCCTGCCAGCACCTAAGGTGAGCGGGCTTGGAAGGAGATCCACCAGCTCCAATCAAGCCTTCAGATGACTGCCACCCCACCTGACAGATTGAAGGCCATATTATGAGAGACCCTGAGACAAAACCACCCAGCTAACCTCCCCAGGCCCCCAGAAACTCTAGAACAGTAATTGTTTGTTTGTTTGTTTGTTTGTTTTAAAGAAATGCATTTTTCAAATATGTATGATCCCCTTCGTCCTAAATATGGTCCCATGGCACAGAAACCCATAGGCTTTAATATGCTTAAACAGTTCTACTTCTTTTTGTCTTTCCGTTCAGTTGACAAGACAGGTTTTCATGAAGAGAAATAAGAGTGAGTTAGAAAAAGGATTTCTTTCCTTGGGATGGAAAAAAGCAAAAGGAAGAATCAAATACCTTCAGAATGCCCTAGATAGCAAATACAGGTTTATTTATTTATCTCTTATTTTTATATTTTTTATTTATTTTTATTTTTTATCTTTTTTGAGACAGAGTCTTGCTCTGTCACCTAGACCGGGGTGCAGTGGTGCAATCTCAGCTCATTGCAACCTCCGCCTCCCAGGTTCAAGCGATTCTCCTGCCTCAACCTCCTGAGTAGCTGGGACTACAGGTGCATGCCACTACGGCAGGCTAATTTTGTTGTTGTTGTTGTTGTTGTTGTTTTGGTAGAGATGGGGTTTCACTATGTTGGCCAGGCTGTCTTGAACTTCTGACCTCAGGTGATCCACCTGCCTCAGCCTCCCAAAGTAGTAGGATAATAGGCATGAGCCACTGCACCTGGCTGCAAATACAAGTTAATTATGAAGCACTATGAACACTATTCCATTGACTAAGTATAGCGAGAAGAAAATTTTAGCCAAGTTAAATAAGTTCCAGCACTAAACTTACTTGATAAAAAAAGACATAAAAGCAAGACCAAAAAAAAAAGCCAATAGCCTAATATCATCTGTTGACAGAACAGATACCCTCTTGGGGTGTATTCATATACAGTTATACACCACACAACAATATTTCAGTCAATGACGAACTGGACTGCATATACGACAGTGGTCCCATAAGCTTACAATGCCATGTTTTTAGTGTACCCTTTCTTTTTTCTGTTTTTGAGACAGAGTCTTGCTCTATTATCTAGGTTGGAGTGCAGTGGCACAATCTTGGCTCACTGTAACCTCTGCCTCCTGGGTTCAAATGATTCTCATGCCTCAGCCTCCCATGTAGCTTGGATTACACATGTGTGCCACCACACCTGGCTGATTTTTTTGTTTGTTTATTTTAGTAGAGATGGGGTTTCACTATGTTGGCCAGGCTGGTCTCGAACTCCTGTCCTCAAGTGATCTGCCCGCCTTGGCCTCCCAAAGTGCTGAGATTACAGGCATGAGCCACCATGCCTGACTACTGTACCCTTTCTTTTTAGATGTGTTTAGAGACAAAAATACTTGCCATTGTGTTACAATTGCCTACAGTATTTAATATAGTAATATGCTCTACAGGTTTGTAACCTAGGAGAAATGGGCCATACCATATAGCCTAGGTGTGCAGCAGGCTATACCAACCAAGTTTGTGTAAATACATTCTATGATTTACACTTGATTCACTCAACCAATGAAATCACCTAACAATGCATTTCTTAGACTATATCTTCATCGTAAAGTGATACATGACTATGGTTGGTTATTCTGGTATTGTGAACTGAACCATATAAAGAACACTTTTAAAAATGAAGAACATTTTCACCTAGAATTGATGCCAACATTAATAACTTAAGTATTTCAGTGTCTCATGGCCAAAGTTCCATATTTTAGCTACCTTAGCAAGAAAACCCAAGAAAATCAATTTGCATCTAAAAGCACCTTTATGGAGTTGGCCTGGTTTTGTGGCAGGCATCCCAGCTTGCTTAAAGAAGCAGAAGCTGAAGTCGGCCTTACAGAGGATTGTTTGGTCCCAGCTGAATAACCTGCTGGCATCGGCTGTGAGCAGAGTGGTAAGCAGATTATGGGTAAGCAGATATTAATATTCTGATTAAACATTTTCAAACCTCACACCGCTATTTTAAAAAATAATTGCACTACTCTTGAGAGCACTCTTATATTTCCTATTCTGAAACCACTTTTAGCCTTCTATATATTCATGATCTTAAAGTCTCTATCTACAGTTTATTTCCCAGGATTAAAACTTTTTCCCGGCTGGGCGCAGTGTCTCACGCCTGGAACCCCAGCACTTTGGGAGGCCGAGGTGGGCAGATCACGAGGTCAGGAGATTGAGACCATCCTGACTAACATGGTGAAACCCCATCTCTACTAAAAATACAAAAAATAAGCTGGGTGTAGTGATGGGCGCCTGTAGTCCCAGCTACTTGGGAGGCTGAGGCCGGAGAATGGCGTGAACCCGGGAGGCAGAGCTTGCAGTGAGCCAAGATCGCGCCATTGCACTCCAGCCTGGGCGGCAGAGCAAGACTCTGTCTCAAAAAAAACCTTTTTCCCTTTACCACTTTAACTGCAATGTAAATTCATGTGAATATGACTTTCTTGGACAATCTTAATAGCTTTAAGTCTTTACATGACACTCTCTTCCTTCCCAGATAGCTTCTTGAAAGAGACAGAGCTGCAGTCATCTTTGGTCTCAGGTTCTATAAAAACCCAGCACAGCCTTGGCAGGCCTCCTGGAATGACTTCTTGTTTCCTGAGGACCCAGTGATTTAACAAACTTAACAAACGTAAATAACAGAAGCTATGAAAGAGACATTTGCAGTAAGCATTCTGAAGTTATGAAGCAACAAAAGTTTACTAGACCACAAAAATTTCTCTAAAACCATCCATCATGTAGAATATACAATTTAGCATGATAACAGGGAAAGTTATTAATTGTTATTAATTGAGGTCTACAGTGCATGTACAGGTTTTTAAACATCAACAGTCAAAACTGCTGGGTTACCACAATTTATTTCTGGTCCAAACCAAAAAAGTCTGTTTATTTCTTGGGTGCACACTAAATGTGGCCACCGTGCTGGAGAGAAAATGTGGAATGAACATTGGATGCTTACAACATCGAGTGTTGGAATCATCCATAATCTCCACTTTTAATTTAGCTTGCTAGTGACCTTCTCTCAAGGTGCTATAGACTCCTGGCATCTTCCCCAGAATGCTTTTAGGTGGATGAGGGATGTGGGTGCATGAGTTTAAGGGCAGAATATCTAGCAAACCACTTGCTTTACAGATCAAATAAGGAAAAAAGGGAGGAGTTCAAAGAAGGTTAGATCTCCCACTTCACCAGTGGCGTCCTTTCCTTCTGCCTAGGCATCAGACCTTCTTCTCTAGAACTTTCTTCTGCCCCATGTGGTGGTCACTGCCCAGCTCAAGAGATAGCCCTGGAGAGGACACAGAGGCAACAAGGTCCAGAGACTTGCCTCGGGGTCACCTCAGGGGCCCTTCCAATCATGCTTCCCCCAGTCCCTGAAGCATCTTCCAGCAGCTAACATGTTGGCGAAGGGGCCCTAAACCCTGCACTGCCCAGGAACTGTGCTGTGAAGTCTGGCCACTTTCTCTTATTGGGGCAAGCATGAGGCAGTGACTAAAGGTTCCTAAAGTTGCCAGTGAAAGCTCTGAGATGGCTGGACCACCCACTGCATCCTTGGCCCTACAGAAAGAGGGTTCCAAGGAGCATGCACAGAAGCAGCAAGGGGCAGTGTGACGCTGGGGGAGGTACTAAGGAGGGGGCGGCCTTCTGATCCAAGCAAGGATTCTTAAGGACCTCCTGGCTCAAAACAATCACTTCCTCTCTTGCTCTGATTCGTGGGCAATGGAGTCCCAAAGGGAGGCCCTTCCTTGCAACCTCATAGGGAGGAAAGCCTGCTCTTTCACAGCTGGCAGGGCCTGCGGACAGCGAGCCAGCTACCTGCACCAACTACTGTCCCCCTGTCTCCCGTCACACCTCCCCCTCTACCCCTGAGCAGCTGGTCTGCGGCGCTTTGCACGTGCTCCTTGCCTTGCATTCACTCTTCCTCCCGAGCACTCAGTGGATGTGTCCCACGTGGAGAAGGCGAAGTTGGGAAGGGGCAGCCTTTGCGAAGGGCCACTTGGCCTGGGCACTTATTCATTGGGGTAGAATGGGATGGCAGCGGAGTAGGGGACAGCCTAGGTGAAAAGGCCGCCCGGGGACAGCCCCTCCAGGTAACCCCTGTCCCGCGGCCCGCCAGCATGGAGCACCAGGCCGGGCTGTCAGCACGCGCGTCCGGCACGGAGCCCACACCCACCCACCGGGAGGTGCGGCGGGCGGGCGCTCAGGGCCCGGCCCAGGGAGGGTGGTGCCCGCAGCCCGCTCGCCCGGGCCTTGGGCTCTGAAACGCATGCCCGGGAGCCCAGGGCAGAGGAAGGCGGCGGGCCCAGGAGGGGTACGCGGTCAGCGCCTCCCCAGCGCCAGTGGGTCCCGGCGTCTCCGGGGCACTGACCTGCCAGCCGCCTCTCCCGGACGTTCTTCCACAGCAGATCCCAGGCTCTGGCCGTGGAGTCCCGCAACTGCTCACTGATGGATCTCCTGAGCCGCGTTTGGCAAGGTTTCCGTTTGCTGGTCATTTTAGATCCGTCCTCATAACGACCGGCGGGCTCGGCACCGCCACTCCCGCGTGGCCCGCGACTCAGACTCCCGGCGACTGGAGAGGACGGACGCGGGACTCCCGCCGGGGTCCCGGGACCCAATGCGGGCACGACATGGGTCAGTCCGGCGCTGGGAGGCTGCGCCACGCGCGAGGACCGGGATGCCTGGCCACCAGGAGCGCCGCGCTAGGTTAACCTCTGCGCTCGCCAACTCCTCTACTCCTTTCCCACTTTCCTTCTCCTCCCCTCCTCCCCTCCGTTGGGCGCTCCTCCACTCCCCTCCCTCCCCTGCCCTCCCCCTGGCTGCCTCGCGCCCCACTCCTTCCAGGAGCGCGCTTCCCCTTCCCTCCCTCGCCCAACCTGACAGCCTGGTCCCCACGGCCCCCCACTCAAGGAGCTTCCAGCTTTTTTCCAGTTTTACCCAGAAATCAGGGGCTGGACCATATTCCTCCTATTTCTTGATACTTTCCTTTATTTTTCAGTTTCAGAAACTACCACCTTCACAACTACAACAACAACAAAAATTTATATATGCCACAGTGAGAGCATAACTCATCCCAGTTTCCCTGAATTCAAGTCACTTGAAGTCAGCTACTCGGTTTGGCTGACGTTTCTTTTGATGTTCAATATTGGTAAACTGAACATTATGTTAATCCTTCCTGATTTCTTCAATGAAATAATTATCTGGCTGCAAACTACAATCAAATTAATATGGTTTGAAGAGTCAAAATATTATTTCCATTGCGTAGCCATTATGAGGAGGAAAATAACTTTAAAATATTAAGGTCAAACCATGAGGAACCTACCTAAAACAGATTTACATACTTTGAGAAAGCATTACAATCTGTATGCAGTTAAAGAAGTAGGTATTACGAAGAAGTGAAATATGAAAATAGAAGAATTTTAAGGTATTTTAGCCAAAAATGTAAAGTAGGCTTGTAGTTAGAAATTAACTCTGATTCCTGAAGGAAAGAAGGAAGTGTATTGGCTCTTTAAGAAATACATCATCACTGAAGTCCAAGTCCACTTCCTGGGCTTCAACTCATTCATAAGGAGAAGACAATACTATCTCAGGCCTCAGGGTGTCCTGCAATTCACAACGTTTTGTCTCTGAAGTGCTTTGAGGTCTTCCAAGAAAGTAACTGTGACAACATTTAACTAATTCAGAGATGTGATTAATGCCTTACACCTCAGGTTTGGGGAGGGGAACAAATTTTTCAAAAGGAATTTCTGAATTCTTGAATCTGCAACATTGCTTGAATCTCATTTCTTTTTAAATGTCTTTGTACCAGGCTGCCAAATCAGAACCAAAATTTAATCAGATATTCATTTTAATTTCAGGTGCTCCACAGGAAGTTTGAAAATTAGAGGTATTCAGTCCTTCCTCTATTATATAAATTGCTACTGCCTTAGGGGATGGAAACTAACTTCTAGCTAAAGTATTCCCTCTACACTTCTGCTACACTTCTAGCAAATATTCCCTCCATCAGTTTATCTTGTTGGTAGAAAATGGGAATGACAGGGACGATGATACGAAATAGTCTTTATTGTCTTATGTTGTTACTTTACATATTTAAAAATGTTAACTAGTGAAACATACCTCAGAATGAGCTAGAAAGTAATGAGATCCTTTTTTTTTTTGTAGCATCCTGGTAAACCTTTGAAATAGTCAGTTATGAAGCAATAAGTCATGGATCAGAAATGGACTTGAAACTGTGACAGCCAGTTATATACACTAATCCAGATTGCTTTCTGGACCCAAGCCAAATAGCCTTTTGATTCCATCCTCTGCTTTGTATGCATGTAGAGGTAACAAAATGCTCTGCAAAGAACAAGACTCCTGTTATCTAAAAGTGGCTGCTATACAGTGTAACAACAAAATGTTTAACAATTACATTCCCAGGAAAGCTGTGTATTTGACTTATAGAAGGGACTCCTTATTGAATCAAACAGAGGCAGCAGTTTTAACATTATATAAGCGGGAACAGAACATAACCATTCTAGCTATTTTAGTGATTATTCAGCTCTCAAGAGCGTGGGCCCCTACTACTTTCTATTCTAGCACATATTTTATATTCAGATGCCATTGATTAGGGGTTTTCCTTAAATGACTAATGTGAAGACTAAATTCTGGCATTGCACATTTGTTTAGTTCTGGCTGTCGGATGGCCCATGAATTGAGGACTGTCCAAGAGAAGCCCAGATGAAAGACGGAAATGATCTGCCTGGAACAGCTGCCGGCTGAGCAGTGTGTGCCACCCAGCATGGCCCAGCTCTCTGCCAGCCCCGGCTGCTGGCCCTGTTGGAAGAAACCACACAGCTGTGCAGATGGAGCTGCCACAAATGCCAAGTGTTCCAACCTCAATAGGAACCTCAGGGCTACTTGGAGTCATTTGTACAGCATCCGCTCTCATACTCCTCAAGATCTGTTTTAAAGCTGAACCTTAGGTAGAATCCCCTCTGGGGCCTTCACCAGATGAAAATATCACCTACTTCAGAGAAAAGAACTCAGGTAACCCCCTAGCCCTACCTCCCTTCTTGCTTAGACTCTTCCCTTCCATCTCGGTGGAAGAAGTATTGCTCTTCCAGCCCGAGACCACATCCCTCAGGTGTGTTGGGCTTTCTTTCCCTTCTTATCCCAACAGGGACTTTGCTACATTGGTTATTTCCTCTCCTTCACAGACCCTCAATCTCTCACTCTCCATAGGCTCCACCCTCCAGTCTCACCCTGCTTTTAAGCAAACCAAAACTGAAACAACAGCAGCTATCCTAAAGCCCACTGCCTCTACCCTGTGTCCCTGGGAAGAGAAGTCTTTCCTTGTCAACACTGCAATCTGGGCTTCCTCCCTTCCTCAATGAACATGATCTTGCCAAGGTCACCAATAATCATCTCGTTGCTAAATCTAACGACGTGTTCCAGTTATTGTTGTCCTTTCCAGGGTGCATGGACCACTGGACACTGCAGCCCATTTCCTTCCTCTGACACAGGCTTGTCTCGTGGCTGTCAGGCGACACCCTCCCCTGGGTTCCTCCTTTTCACAGACGGCCTCACATGGTCCTTCTTAAGGCCTGATGGGCTATAGATAGACAGTACATGTGGTTAAGAGTGTGGCTAAAGGCAGCATCCCGTTTGATTCTGCATATGTTTCTGCCTCTCAGTAGTACCTCCCTAGACGATTGCAGTGTGGATTAAATGAAATAATCCATTTGGCACATAGAAAGGACCTAGCCTATGCTCCCAACAACAATACTATCATAATTACATTACTGTCCTAGCCCAAATCTATCCTGAGCCCTTTCAAGAAGCCGTCCCTGACACCCAACCGAAATAGCTCCTTCTCACGACATCCAGTTTAGTTTTCCTGATAGCACTTCCACTTCCAGACATTGTGTTTGTTTGTTTGTGGTCGGTCTCCCAGGCAGACTGTGAGCTCCCTAAGAACTGAGGCTCTGTCTGTCTTACTTGCTTGTGCATCCTCAGTGCCTAAAACAGTCGCAGACAGTTATGGTCAGTAAATACTTATAGAATAAATGAATGGTTCTACTCTAGGGCCATGTATTGTTTACCTTCCTGATGGGTATCTCCAAAACTTTCCTTCCAAACCTGCTCTTTCCTCTCTATTTCCTATGTGAGCCACCTGGCGCTACCACCCATCTGGTGACTGAGAGAGAAATCTAGAAGACATCTGAAACTCCTCCATACATCCTATGTTGCTTCAATCTTTCCCCACCTCTCTATCTCCCGAGTAACCAATTCAGTTCAAGTTTTCTCTTTCCCTTCCCTGAATTTCAGCATAAAAAGAGTCCCATTGGAAAGCCCTTGCTTGCATTGCACTCTACATCTTTATATATCAGCTGTGCTTGAATGCCCTTACTCTAATTTTTTTCTTCTTCACTCATCCTTCGAGATTCAACTCAGATGCACTCACATATCACCTTCTCCCTGATCCTTCTACAAATCCCAGTGGCTGGATGGGTTCCTCTTCCACTGTATTTATGATGTGCTTTGGGGATACTGCCAGAGGAGCACTTATCAAAGAGCCACAGCTAAGTGTCCTTACCTGTTTCTTCTCAGTTGTCCCTGCAGTCCTGAGTTCTTCCAACTATGACTAGTACAGGACTTTTATTTCTCAACCCCTTGTACCTTTTTCAGTGAACAGCACATAGTAGGAGTAGGATCATTTACTGACTGAATGACTATTCCTATAGTTTTAAATGACTGGTTACCACTAGGATCCTCCTCAGGATAAGTGAAAATTTTAAGAATGTTTATGCTGATATTGCTTCATTTTCATTAATTATCACTCTCTTCTTATATAATGTTTATTAATTTTAAACATAGAGGTAATACATACTGATAATTATAGTTTTTTAAACACATAAAAATTATAATAGAAACATTAAAAGTACCTGTAATATTACCAAAAAGAGAGCTGATAACATTTGAAAATTGGCCTTTTTAGTTTTTTCTTTGCATATTAAAAAAACTTGGAAGAGTTTTTATACCAAGTTTTTCATTTCTTTCACTAAGCAGTAGATTGTGAGCATTTTTCCAATGTATTTTCTTTTAAAATATAGTTTTTAATGAATATCTAAAATTCTGTGGGATAAACACACTATAATTTATTTTAAAGCTTTCACAATTTTGTACATTTTTCTCCAAATTTCTAAAATTACAAATAATCCTGTGATAAATAACTTTGACAAATGAAAAAAATACATATATTTTTCTCCTTCCCTTACTGCTATGTAATAAGAACCATCACCATTGCCTCTCACAACCACAGGCAATAAGCAGGACTTGCTGCCCACCACCTACACATCTGAGTGCCAACAACTCTGCAATTCCATTACATTTTTATCCCTTCCACTTCCCTCCCGTGTTCAACTCTGATTCTGTGCCATCACCCCCTACAGAAGAGTGGAGAAGCACATTCCACGGTCTGCTTGCTGTGGTATTTTTTTGCTGGAAGCCTTTGCTTGAGAATACAGCCCAGTTTCTAACTGTACCAGGCCAGGAACCCTTCGCCAAGAGCCCATAGTCATAGTGCATTATTTCATGTTGCTTGCAGCTTTGCTGTGGGGAAATGCCTTCCTTGAGGAGACCCATTTTCCTTTGCTGCAGGGTAGAAGGGTGAAGAGCTCTTGCAACTCTCTCCCTGCATGTTCCCTTCCCAGGAGAGATGGGGTGTAGCAACTCTTCCTTTAGTGTATCCTTCAGGCTCCATTTCAGAGACATGTTGTTGGAGATTGTGAAATGCAATCTCATATTATTTATTTCCTCATTTTAAAAGTGTTGCTGAAAGTTCTGGAGAAGCTGACTTTTCAAGCTGGGTCCTTGGATCACAGTCACCAATCTGTGCCTGCCCTGACTGGTCTATCAGTGTATCCCATTGCCACGCTCTGAATCTGCTACTCTTTGAATGCTAACAATTTTGATTGCTTTTTGGGTTTTGTTCTGTTAATTAAAAAAGCATCAGGCTCCACACTTTCTTGGAAGCAAAATTTAGTGTTAGCTGTAAACTCTGCATTGCCAATTAATAACTTTGGCTGTGTTTCACATTTTCCTGATGTAGACTGGTAAATGCTTTGAATCTTCAGGCTGAATGTCATATCATAGTCATCAACTTTACAAATATCACAATTCCTTTCTATATTTTCATGTACACTTTGGGGAACCTTACCATATGGGAGACCTTGGGGAAGTGTCTTACAAATTTCTGATGGCATTCACAGGCCATTGGATTGAAGACGTTTCCAGTGATTGAAATCATCTTGACATCACTTATGCCATCCTTCAGCCTGTCTGTTTTATAAAGGTTGAGTAAGTAGCTTAGCTTACCACACAACCTCGCATTAGCATATCGATTTAGGTAATTTGTTATGACTGTCTTAGTATACATAGAGTAGTTTGAGACCTCAAACATACACTGTGAAGCATTCTCCCATTGTTACTGAGCTTCTTAAGGTCAATGAACACATCATCTGAAGAGCAGTGAAAGCCAGTCCCCAGCTCCCATAGGCAGTACAGGGAAGTGGCTGATGGCACAGACAGAGGAGGTAGCCAACTAGGTTCATACCATGGCTCCGCACCTACTAGCTGTGTAATCTCCGTAAGTTACCCATTTTCTGAGTTCCTCAGCCTCAGTATCTATAAAATGGGGATTATAATAATGCTTACCTCATAGGGTTTTTGGCAAGGATCAAATGCAATAATACATGCAAAATATTTAGAATTGTGCCTGGCATATAATGAGCATTCATTAAATTTTAATTGCTATTGTTGTTGTTGTTTGCCTAAACCATTTCTGCAATTCTCATGAGATTCCAGCCCAGCCAAATTCTGAATAGCCTCATGCTAAACAGCAAGAAGTCACTAATGAGTATTATAAACTAGCACTGGATGTGGGAGGTAGGAGAATAGGATTCACATCTCAGCTCTGGGAATGATAAGGTGTAGGAGAGATAGAAGCTATTTAATCTCCCTAAACATACGTTTCCTTATCTGTCAAATGCAGCAAAGAACTCTTTGTTCTATCTACCCTGCTCATAGTTAAACTATATATGAGAGTGTTTTATAATTAAAGTGTCATCAAAATGAAAGATATTGTAAATAATAGGAAAGTTTAGGGAAAATCCGCATATGGAGCAAGTACATTTCCTATTTGCATGCATAAAAATATATTTATTCAACAAAGATCTTTATTCCTAGAGTGACACGGGTTTCTCCTGGTGGCCCTAATTGTGTTCCAACTGCTGACATAAATCAAGGCTGATTAAGTATATTTACTGGTGTGGACAGTTGGAAGGGGCTGGGACCCTTGTCGCCTTCCATGGGGTAACCCTCCACTCCAATTATATTTATTCCACAAATACGTATTGAACAAACCTTTGGCATCTCTAAAGGCAGGCAGCATTTGTTCCACATTCTAGAGGAAAGTCTTTTGGAGATATCTCAGTACTACCTCCCACCTTGTTAATTAATCTGTGTAGGTATGGCATTTTATTTAGGAATTTCATATTTAATAAGACCTTGCTCTAGTTTAGCACTACCCAGGATAACGCGTCTTGTAAGCATTATTTAATATAACTAGCACATGAGGTCAACCGTTACTCCTTAGAAAAACAAAACAAAAGGACGGGAGCGGTGGCTCAAGCCTGTAATCCCAGCACTTTGGGAGGCCAAGACAGGTGGATCACGAGGTCAGGAGATTGAGACCAGCCTGGCTAACACGGTGAAACCCCGTCTCTATTAAAAAAAAAAAAAACAAAAAACTAGCTGGGCGAGGTAGCGGGCGCCTGTAGTCCCAGCTACTCGGGAGGCTGAGGCAGGAGAATGGCATAAGCCCGGGAGGTGGAGCTTGCAGTGAGCTGAGATCTGGCCACTGCACTCCAGCCCAGCCTGGGTGAGAGCGAGACTCCATCTCAAAAAAAAAAAAAAGAAAAAAAGAAAAACAAAACAAAAGTGGCAGGAAAACAATTTCAGAAAATTTAAATGATTTGATCAAAATTATCAGCTAATAAGTTGCGGAACCAAGACTCAAATGTTTACCATCCATCTTAAATCCAGTCTTTGGGAGGCCAAGGTGGGTGGATCACTTGAGGTTAGGAGTTCAACTTTTTAAAACTTTAAGTGTCTTCCTGTTAGTACCTTGTGATAACATGGTTAATAAATGAGAGTTATTAGTTTTAAGAGTATCTGGGGCAATGGAAATTACTTTTATTGTTTAATATACATTTTCCTTCTGTCTATACAGAAGGACATATAGTTGATCCTTGAACAATATAGGCTTGAACAGCGTGGGTCCACTTACATGTGGATTTTTTTTTTTTTTCAAAAAACACTACACTGACTGTGCCTGCCTCCCTTTCCACCTTCTCTACTTCTTCTGCCTCTGCCACCTCCGAGACAGCAAGACCAACCCTCTTTTCTTCTTCCTTCTTATCAGCCTACTCAACGTGAAGACAATGAGAATGAAGACCTTTGTGATGGTCCACTTGCACTTAATGAATAGTGAATATATTTTCTCTAACTTGCTTTATTGAAAGAATATAATATATAATACATGCAACATAACAAAACATGTGTTAACCAACAGTTTATATTATTGATAAGGCTTCCAGTTAACAATAAGCTATTAGTAGTTAAATTTCTGGGGAGTCAAAAGTTATACTTGGATTTTTGACTGTAGGTCGGGGGAGCAGGAGGACCTGGTCCCCCTAACTCCTGCGTTGTTCAAGAACTACCCAAGACTGGCTAATTTACGAAGAGAAGAGGTTTAGTTGACTCACAGTTCCACAGACTGTACAGGAAGCATGGCTGGGAGGCCTTAGGAAACTTACAATTATGGCAAGAGGCAAAGGAGAAACAAGCACGTCTTACCATGGTGGAGAGGAGAAAGATAGTGAAGGGGGAAGTGCTACACACTTTTAAACAACTAGATCTCATGAGAACTCACTCACTACCATGAGAACAGCAAGGGGGAAATCCACCCCCATGATTCAATCACTTCCCACGAGGTCCCCCCCAACACTGGGAATTACAATTCAACATGAGATTTGGGTGGGGACGCAGAGCCAAACTATATCAAAGGGTCAACTGCATTTACCTTCCATAAGAGAAAATACTACATTTTCTATATCACTTCAGTAGTGGTCATTCATTGCTAATAATATATTTGTTGTAATTATTTTTATACATTATTTTGCAAGTACCATTTAAAATGAAAATGTCTGATATTACTTAATGTGTTAGGCCACTTTGTGTCACTATAAAGAAATACCTGAAGCTGGGTAATTTATAAAGAAAATAGATTTAATTGGTTCGTTGTTCTGCAGGCTGTACAAGTGTGGCACCAACATCTGCTTGGCTTCTGGTGAGGGCCTCAGGAAGCTTACAATCATGGCAGAAGGGGGAGGGGGCAGGAGGATCACATGGCAAGAGCAAGAACAAGGGTGAGGGACAACCAGCTCTCGTGTGGACTAACTGAGTGAGAACTCACTCATCACCAAGGGGGTGGTGCTAAACTATTCATGAGTGATCCATCCTCATGATCCAATCACCTCCCACCAGGCTCCACCTCCAACACTGGGAATCACATTTGCACATGAGATTTGGAGGGGACAAACATCCAAACCATATCAATAAGGGAAAAACTACAAATCCAAATCCATCTTTGGAGGCCTGGGAGATCTTTTGGATTTAATGGATTTTATTGATAGCTCTATTTTCTTTGTGTAACCCTGGACGTCTGTTTTATTTCTCTTTGCATCCTCTGTTCCTGGAATACTGCTCGGCACATGGTGAACTCAACAACAACAATGACAACCACCACAACAACATAGGTTGTTGAATTTGATTTTCTTTTCTTTTTTTTTTTTTTTTTTATTATACTTTAAGTTCTAGGGTACATGTGCATGACGTTTATATCATGTATAACTCCCCAATGCAATCCCTCCCTCCTCCCCCCTCCCCATGATAGGCCCCAGTGTGTGATGTTCCCCTTCCCGAGTCCAAGTGATCTCATTGTTCAGTTCCCACCTATGAGTGAGAACATGCGGTGTTTGGTTTTCTCTTCTTGTGATAGTTTGCTAAGAATGATGGTTTCCAGCTGCATCCATGTCCCTACAAAGGACGCAAACTCATCCTTTTTGATGGCTGCATAGTATTCCATGGTGTATATGTGCCACATTTTCTTAATCCAGTCTGTCACAGATGGACATTTGGGTTGATTCCAAGTCTTTGCTATTGTGAATAGTGCCGCAATAAACATACGTGTGCATGTATCTTTGTAGTAGAGTAATTTATAATCCTTTGGGTATATACCCAGTAGTGGGATGGCTGGGTCATATGGTACATCTAGTTCTAGATCCTTGAGGAATCGCCATACTGTTTTCCATAATGGTTGAACTAGTTTACAATCCCACCAACAGTGTAAAAGTGTTCCTATTTCTCCACATCCTCTCCAACACCTGTTGTTTCCTGACTTCTTAATGATTGCCATTCTAACTGGTGTGAGATGGTATCTCATTGTGGTTTTGATTTGCATTTCTCTGATGGCCAGTGATGATGAGCATTTTTTCATGTGTCTGTTGGCTGTATGGATGTCTTCTTTTGAGAAATGTCTGTTCATATCCTTTCCCCACTTTTTGATAGGGTTGTTTGTTTTTTTCTTGTATATTTGTTTGAGTTCTTTGTAGATTCTGGATATTAGCCCTTTGTCAGATGAGTAGGTTGCAAAAATTTTTTCCCATTCTGTAGGTTGCCTGTTCACTCTGATGGTAGTTTCTTTAGCTGTGCAAAAGCTCTTTAGTTTAATTAGATCCCATGTGTCAATTTTGGCTTTTGCTGCCGTTGCTTTTGGTGTTTTAGACATGAAGTCCTTGCCCATGCCTATGTCCTGAATGGTACTACCTAGATTTTCTTCTAGGGTTTTTATGGTATTAGGTCTAACATTTAAGTCTCTAATCCATCTTGAATTAATTTTCGTATAAGGGGTAAGGAAAGGATCCAGTTTCAGCTTTCTACTTATGGCTAGCCAATTTTCCCAGCACCATTTATTAAATAGGGAATCCTTTCCCCATTTCTTGTTTCTCTCAGGTTTGTCAAAGATCAGATGGCTGTAGATGTGTGGTATTATTTCTGAGGACTCTGTTCTGTTCCATTGGTCTATATCTCTGTTTTGGTACCAGTACCATGCTGTTTTGGTTACTGTAGCCTTGTAGTATAGTTTGAAGTCAGGTAGCGTGACGCCTCCAGCTTTGTCCTTTTGACTTAGGATTGTCTTGGCAATGCGGGCTCTTTTTTGGTTCCATATGAACTTTAAAGCCGTTTTTTCCAATTCTGTGAAGAAAGTCATTGGTAGCTTGATGGGGATGGCATTGAATCTATAAATCACCTTGGGCAGTATGGCCATTTTCATGATATTGATTCTTCCTATCCATGAGCATGGTATGTTCTTCCATTTGTTTGTGTCCTCTTTGATTTCACTGAGCAGTGGTTTGTAGTTCTCCTTGAAGAGGTCCTTTACATCCCTTGTAAGCTGGATTCCTAGGTATTTTATTCTCTTTGAAGCAATTATGAATGGAAGTTCATTCCTGATTTGGCTCTCTGCTTGTCTGTTACTGGTGTATAAGAATGCTTGTGATTTTTGCACATTAATTTTGTATCCTGAGACTTTGCTGAAGTTGCTTATCAGCTTCAGGAGCTTTTGGGCTGAGACAACGGGGTTTTCTAAATATACAATCATGTCATCTGCAAACAGGGACAATTTGACTTCTTCTTTTCCTAACTGGATACCCTTGATTTCTTTCTCTTGCCTGATTGCCCTAGCCAGAACTTCCAACACTATGTTGAATAGGAGCGGTGAGAGAGGGCATCCCTGTCTTGTGCCAGTTTTCAAAGGGAATTTTTCCAGTTTTTGCCCATTCAGTATGATATTAGCTGTGGGTTTGTCATAAATAGCTCTTATTATTTGAGGTACGTTCCATCAATACCAAATTTATTGAGCTTGTGCATTTGTCACGTATTTCTCGTGTCATGGTTTTCATCTCTGTCATTTCGTTTATGATCTTCTCTGCATTAATTAGTCTAGCTGTCAATTCTTCCACTTTTTTTTCAAGATTTTTAGTTTCTTTGCGCTGGGTACGTAATTCCTCCTTTAGCTCTGAGAGGTTTGATGGACTGAAGCCTTCTTCTCTCATCTCGTCAAAGTCATTCTCTGACCAGCTTTGATCCGTTGCTGGCGATGGGCTGCGCTCCTTTGCAGGGGGAGATGCGCTCTTATTTTTTGAATTTCCAGCTTTTCTGCCCTGCTTCTTCCCCATCTTTGTGGTTTTATCTGTCTCTGGACTTTGATGATGGTGACGTACTGATGGGGTTTTGGTATAGGTGTCCTTCCTGTTTGATAGTTTTCCGTCTGACAGTCAGAAGGACTGTCTGTTGGTCTTTTGGAGATTGCTTGAGGTCCACTCCAGACCCTGTTTGCCTGGGTGTCAGCAGCAGAGGTTGCCGAAGATAGAATATTGCTGAACAGCAAGTGTACCTGTCTGATTCTTTCTTTGGAAGTTTCCTCTCAGGGGTGACTCCACCCTGTGAGGTGTGGGGTGTCAGACTGCCCCTAGTGGGGGATGTCTCCCAGCTAGGCTACTCAGGGGTCAGGGACCCACCTGAGCAGGCAGTCTGTCCGTTCTCAGATCTCAACCTCCGCGTTAGGAGATCCACGGCTCTCCCCAAAGCTGTCAGACAGAGTCGTTCGCGTCTGCACCGGCCCCCGCTCTTTCCCCTATTGAACTGCAGCTGTGCGCTGTCCGCAGGCGTAGAGTCTACAGAGACAGGCAGGCTTCCTTGAGCTGCTGTGAGCTCCACCCAGTTCGAGCTTCCCAGCGGCTTTGTTTACCTACTTAAGCCTCAGCAATGGCGGGCGCCCCTCCCCCAGCCTCGCTGCTGCCTTGCGGATAGATCGTCGCAGACGGCTGTGTTAGCAGTGAGGGAGGCTCCGTGGGCGTGGGACCCTCCCGGCCAGGTGTGGGATATATTCTCCTGGTGTGCCTGTTTCCTTAAAGCGCAGTATTGGGGTGGGAGTTACCCGATTTTCCAGGTGTTGTGTGTCTCAGTTCCCCTGGCTAGGAAAAGGGATTCCCTTCCCCCTTGCGCTTCTAGGTGAGGCGATGCCTCGCCCTGCTTCAGCTCACGCTGGTCAGGCTGCAGCAGCTGACCAGCTCCGATTGTCCGGCACTCCCTAGAAAGATGACCCCAGTACCTCAGTTGAAAATGCAGAAATCACCGGTCTTCTGTGTCGCTAGCGCTGGGAGTTGGAGACTGGAGCTGTTCCTATTCGGCCATCTTGCTCCGCCCCCCTGAATTTGATTTTCTTAACTTTTAGGTCTTAGCATAGCTGTCCCCTGTTTGGAAGCCTTTCCTGACCATTTTATGATCAAACTTCACTAAACTCTGAGCAGAACATATGTCCACATAATATTTGGTGATTATTTTTTGTTCCTTGCTTGACTTGCCCCTTCACTAGATTGTAAACTCCATAAGAGCAAGGACCTTGTCTTTCTTTCCAGATACTGACTGCCAGCACCTAGAGCAGTGTTTGACGCACACTAGATGCTCAAGGAATCACACGTCATTTGCCAAGAAAGCTAGTGCCATCAGCGGAAATTATCAATCCTAGAAGAGTCTGTCCTCCATCACCTGGAGAGCTTAAATATTTCAACTCACAACTCCAGGACCTTTGTCTCCACTCCACTTCACCCCACCTACTCCCAGGGACACACCCTGGGCCAAGTCACTACCACTGTGCTTCCAGAATCCTGAACCTTTATCTTAGCTTCTATGTGGTACTTGTATCCTTTCAGGATTCCTCATGTTGTCTTGTGATCTTTGCGTTTGCCTTTCCTTTACTTAATCAGTCCTTTTCCTTGACATCAATGCCCTCCTCGCCTTGGGTTAAGCTCTGTGAACCAAACTTTCAAACACTTTCTCAGTACACACATGCATGCACACAAAGAGCTATTTTATTTCTTAGTTATTCCGTGCCTGTTTGGCAAAACCCCTCTATCTAGTCTTACATGCAGGCCACCACACACTGTCAATGAAGTTCCAGACTGTACAGACTGATGACATGATGCCAATGGAGTGAGAATTATCAGCAAAATCTTTGCCTTGTCTCTAGCAGGGTCTGGTTCCTGTTCTCCAGAAACAGTCACAGTGGTTAGCTTAAATCTTCATCACTGTCCTCAAGGCCCTGGTACGCTTTCTTCCTCTTACCCTCAACACCAACACTTGTTAGATACTCACAGGGGAAATAGAGGAACTGGTAGTTCCTTGAATGCACCACACTCTCTGCCTCAGTGCCTTTGCACATGTTCCTCCTGCCTGGAGCACACTGACTCTTCTAAAGTTATACCTAAGCCCCACAAAGTAACGGTTTTCTTACTAGATTGGATTATAACCCTCCTGAGGGTAGGAAGTGGATTTTTAATGTCTGCATCCCTAGTGGCAAATGCAGTGCTCATAAAACATAACAAATGCTCAATATATATTGACCGAATGAATTAAGAATTGAAAACTGGGGCTGTAGAGTGGGCTAAAGAAGCTAGGTATACCGATGCATTATCCTTCCAAATGTTGAAATATTTAGCATTAATTCATTCAAAATATAGAAAACGTACATACAAACACGTAACTATTAAGTCACAATTGATTAAATAGCCATGAATGACAGGAAATTTCACAATAGCCATGCATTATGGGTGAATGTAATGAACAGTGTTTTGGAATATTTGATCAAGCTGATTAATTTAAAACATTACTTAAGGTCCTCCCCGCTCAAATCTACATTTTACACTTGATTAAACTAATGCTATCATAAATTAACCCCCTCCCTCAGCCAGGCACAGTGACTCAAGCCTGTAATCATAGCATTTTGGGAGGCCAAGCCAGAAGGATTGCTTGAGGCCAAGAGTTCAAGACCAATCTAAGCAACATGTGAGACTCCATCTCAACAAAAAATAAAATTTAAATCTCAACAAAAAATAAAATTTAAAAACATAGTAAAATAAACTCTTGACTCCATTCACACCAAAGCTGGAGTTTGGAGTGTTCTTTGTTAAAAGATAAATGCACAGTCATCAGTATTTTAAAAACATTTAAAAACATAATAAAAATGAATCGGTTACTCTTAATATTTAAGAGTTTATCATGAATTTAATGTGCAAGTTCGTTGTGTGTTGAATGGGAATACAGTATTTTTTTAAATGTTGTAAAATTTAAGGGGAAAATTTAGGGGAAAATATAGCTTCCTTGTGGGCAAGGTAAAGTAAAATAAACTCTTGACTCCATTCACACCAAAGTTGGAGTTTGGAGTGTTCTTTGTTAAAAGATAAATGCACAGTCATCAGTATTTTAAAAACATAATAAAAATGAATTGGTTACTCTTAATATTTAAGAGTTTATCATGAATTTAATGTGCAAGTTCGTTGTGTGTTGAATGGGAATACAGTATTTTTTTAAATGTTGTAAAATTTAAGGGGAAAATTTAGGGGAAAATATAGCTTCCTTGTGGACAAGGTGTGGGTGGTTTTAAAGGAGAATAGAGTAACGATTAAGAAAAAGAAAGAGGAGCAAAAACTATAGGATATGGATGAGAAAAGAAAGGTAGCAGTTACATGAAACCAGGAGAACAGAGAGGGGCTCCAAGGGCTGGAGCAGGAACAGAAACTGTGGGAATGCACTCTGGAGAGAGGTGACTGTAAGAGGTAAAAACTCTGGAGACGAATCAGCTGGTCACCTTCCACATTAATGTGAGATGATCACAAAATGAACGGACTGAGGCTCATCTGAGCCTCAAGCAGTAAAGGTCCTGGGTTCCTAAGAGATGAGGGTAAGAAACGGAGGCTGAAGGGAATGGGGGCGTCTGTGGGGAAGGGTGGGAAGAGGTGGACCAAACAAACATCCACAGCCTTGAGGCTCCTAATAGAGAAATCTAGAAAGTAACAGGAATTGGTAACAAGAGATGCTGGAAGGAGATGTTTTTAGAGGCCTTAATCGAGCAAAGGGAACTAGGCAAAATAAAGGTAGGCTTCTCATGTGCATCAACAGTACACAGCTGGTGCCTCTGCATTCACTGCACAGTTATAAGGTTAAACTGTGCATCTGAACACCTCAGGATGCTGGATGGCGACAGTTGGGGCTAGAGAAGGGAGCCCTGCCAAGGAAGGTAAGGCGGGTAGCAAGACCTGAGATTTCCCTCCTTGGCCCTTAGGTAGTAGCAGCCAAGAGTGAACATAAGATTATCTAGCAGATAAAATGCCATGATTTCATCAAAGGGGCTTTGTAGATGAACAGTGAGAGAGTTAAATACTAAATGCAATTCTTCAGGTTTAAATACCATGAAGAATAAATCATGCTCACTGTAACCCTCACCCATGAACTATAAATTCATTGCAGGTCAGGTGTTGGACCAGTAAAACATTTTGTTGATTGTCTTCTCTCTACTTAACATGGTTTTCTTGGTACAATTATAAAACATAGTAGTTTTCACTTGAGCCATTAATTGCTGCTGCTGACAAATCCCTTTCTGTTCTTTTCCTAATTTCTTTTCAATGCTTTTATTTTATTTTTGGTGCCACTCTCATGTTTTACAATATTTTTATTAAGGTATTATTAGCATACTGAAAATACATCCATCGATAGTTTTCTTTTTAAAATTTTAGGCAAGTATTTTCTTAAAAATGCTGGTTGGAGACTTATCACAGGGTTATATAGAATTTTTTTCTAGGTATAGTATCATAGATACAGAATGGCTTATACTTGCTCAGTATGTCAATGAATATATCACTTATATGTCTATATCACTGGACTAATAGTAGTTGCAAATAATACTACTTGCCATTCTACTAGTTAGCTTAAGAAAGACAGGATCGGCCGGGCGCGGTGGCTCAAGCCTGTAATCCCAGCACTTTGGGAGGCCGAGGCGGGCGGATCACAAGGTCAGGAGATCGAGACCATGGTGAAACCCCGTCTCTACCAAAAATACAAAAAATTAGCCGGGCGCGGTGGCGGGCGCCTGTAGTCCCAGCTACTCAGGAGGCTGAGGCAGGAGAATGGCGTGAACCCGGGAGGCGGAGCTTGCAGTGAGCCGAGATCGCGCCACTGCACTCCAGCCCGGTGACAGAGCGAGACTCTGCCTCAAAAAAAAAAAAAAAAAAAAGAAAGACAGGATCAAGGATAGAACTGTGTCACAGACCCTGAAGGGATTTAACAAATATTTCAGAGGCTGATAGCCAGTATGTTTGTTTTTAGATAACTGAATTCCCTGTAATCTGGACACTGTAAATTTTCAGAGCGAGGTTATCTCCAAAACTTTCACTTTATTATTCTAAAAAAGATTATTTAGAAAGAAATAACTTCATCTTCCTGTTTCTAACCGTAGCTCTTTTATTATTTCTAATATGGCCATAAAAACTTAATCAGGTACCTGCTTTGGATTTTAGATTTCTATTTTCCCTTTTAAATTTTCTAAACACCTGCCTAACCAACTAACCAAGATTTGCTTCCTTCCCTTCCACTCATTCCTGCTATGTGATGCTGGGAAATTTCCCCCTTAGTTCACTAAGCTCTTTAAACACCTGCAGCTCAGTAACAAGGATAGTATTGTCCGGCTATTTTCCTTAGCAATGAGTTGATTCACCTGTCAAGATAAACTTCACTGTACATATTATTGGACCTCTGGATTAATGCCTTATAAAATAGCACATTTGTACAGTCCTATGAGTTTCATAAACATCAAACACTGATTTCATTTGATAGGCCGGATATTATATCAACATTTAGTGAAAGGAGCTTATTGCTGGGGGTTCAAAGATGAACTCTTATGAAAGCTAACCTTTTGGATTCAAGCTAAAAGTTTATTTTCTATGAGGGATTTTGAGTCATAGGACAGGAGGTTACCCATGGCCTGTGAGAGAATACCACTTAAGTATCTGGTAGTCTATGTCTGCCTTAAAAATACACTGAAATCAGTATATCGCCAAGTGATTAATGGCAGCATTAACAGCATGCACATTCACGCTTCTTCTGTCGCTTTGGAGATAATATATCAAGAACAAGGGAAAAGCATATTTTTTATCAGGTCAGAGATGAGCTTTATCATAGTCCAAATGACTTAATTTTTGACTGCTTTTCTTTTACAAAATGTATGTTAGATATAAAAAAAGAATGTTTCCAGCTGTTTCCAGATCTTCTTTCAATTTATTTCTAATAAAGCACACATTTGGGTAAAAACTTCAAACTGAGTTTTGAAACCTGCAGACAGTTCTCTGCCTTAAACAGTTAATCAATGACACATACAAGCTGGCTTCAATTAAATTCAGTCTATGATATCTGCGATCCAGTTAACTGCAGTAAGGAGAAAAAAGATTAAAACTATCACTTCCCAAAGGTGAGTAGCTCTCAAAAAAAAAAAAAAAAAGGACAAATAGTAAAAACAACAATAAAACATACCTCATGTATTAGAACCCCCTGCAGTAAGTTCCTTACGGTTTCACAGCCATTTGTTTAATTCTTGAGTGTCCCATTGTTAGGTTTGCTTTAAGCTGGTCTATTTCTGCTTTCATCCTCATGAGAAAAGCATCCCAAAGTAAGATGGCATCAGGCTGCCTATCTAGCATGCCTTTATCTTATTATATAATGTAAATCAATTAGAGGCAATTTTAGGGAAAACTCAGTTCTCACTGAAAGTATTTTTTTCCTGCCTCTATCCAGTGTTGTAGTGAAGTGTGATAAGGATTTCAAATTGAACTACATTTAAGAAAGTGTGTTGTTTTAGGTGAATTTAAGGATTTAGTAATCTCTCACAATTAGTGCATTTACATCTGTCACGGCCAGATATGTGGCCATTTGGAAAACGTGCTCCAAGGGCCCAGTAACTATAAGAACTCTCCTTAGCTTCCTGATAATGTGGTTTGGGGTTTCCTTCCTCTTTTTCTTATTACTGCTGTTTGGTACTGCTTGTACCCCAGTCTCTCCTGCTTACTTCAAACACTCCTTATCTCAGGGGAGTAAACCCCATGACTCATATCTGCCTCCACTTCCTCCTTGAAACCCCCACCAACTCTTCTCAATGTGTCCCGAGCTAGGTCACATCTAACCAGCCTCCCTCCTCGATCCTGGCCCAGTGCCTATAACATAGGAAAGCTCTTTCAGTGAAATGGTACTCCTGAGAATCGTAGATAGATCTATGCCAGCACTCTTTATACTCAAATGTCATAATTAACATTCACTCACTCAACAAATATTTGTTGGGTACCTTCTGTGTACCAGACACTGTGTTGGACACATAGTGTAAAGGCATTATATGCATGCAGCTCTGTCTTTCACTATGGGCTTTCAAAAATTAAGAAAAATAATGGGTGACCAGGATGGAACAATTTATCCCTGTTTCCTTCTTGCTGTTTTTAGCAAGAAACAGCAGCAGCAACAGCACCACCACCTTTGAAAACATCAAGTTCAGGAAACATTTACTGGACATCTACTATATCCTGGGCTCTGTGCTTGGTGCTAGAGATAGCAACATAGGAACAAAAGGGCCTGTGCTGTGAAGGGTCTTAAACAAGAGTGTAGACTGGGAAAGCTTTGAGAATGACAGTCTGCACAGAAACAAGGTGGTGGCTGCGGATATGAGGCAAGTCAACTAACCCTCCTCCAAGCAGCACTCACAGAAGCCGGCCCAACATTTAGTGTGTCTCCCATGGGGTTAGGCAGGCAGGAATTTCCAGCCTCCAGGAAACTCTTCTGGAAGGCCCTCCATATATTCCTTGTTAGAGATTCCAGCACAATCCATATATACCCCCTAATGGCATCTCTGACCAAGACCATGGGAGCCACCAGTAGCTTGGAGCCCGGGTGAACTGCAGATTTGAGAAGTGAATGGGGCTACCAGATTTAGCAAATAGACACACAGGATGCCTAGTTCAATTTGGATTTCAAGTGAACAATACATAATTTTTCCCTTTACGTCCCATAAAATGCATTGGCGTCGGTATTGTTCTGCATTTTATCCCACCACTCTACAAGCGGGGTAACATCTTTACTTCTGTTTAGCCTCATCGGGCATCCTAGACCAATTCAGAAGTAGCCTCCTCCCACCCTTGTCAGCTTCTGAAAGAACTGAGACATTTGGCAGGTGCCTCTGTTGTTTCCTTTTACTGCTGACGCAGATGAAATCTTACCTGCTCCTTGATCTCCACTGCCAAATTAAATCTGGCCTTTTGCAGTGAAAATGCATACCACTCTTGCTGAGGCTTTCTCCCTTCAAATACCTTGAAAAATCAACATCTTTATTCCATTTCAGTACACTTGACGTTAGTTGCCAAAAAAATAATGCCCACTTCAAAAAAGCTTACATTTAAGTTAAGAACGTTTTCTAATGGATCCTTATTTGTCTGTCCTGAGCAAAGTTAATGGTGTGGAAACAGATCTAGTAGTTCAAGGCAAATGGAAATCAACTTGAGAACATATTTTTCTTCTAATCGAATGTCACTTGTTTTATGCTTGTACAAAGGACCTGAATGCTCACTTGCTATTTGCTTTAAAATGTGTATATATCTTCATACATGTACATATACGTGCATTACATATATTTTTTACATATCGGTTTTTTTTTTTTTTTTTGAAGGCAGTTGAAAGAAATTTCCCTTGCTTTGAGAGATACTTATCATTAATGGAAAAGAAAATCCCTGGGCTTGGCTCACAGTTGACCCTCAATAAACATCTGTTAAGTGATTCAAGAAATATTGTTCGATTCATAAGCTTTAAATTTTTTAAACTTAATTTCTCCAGATGTTTCTAGCGTTACATTCAAAAGACAAATTATCATGATAGCTCTAAATATTAGAAATAGATGGAAGCTGCATGATAAAGTACATAAGCATATTGTTCATGGCCTTTATCCTAGATGTTTTCCAGTTGAGCTCTGCTATTTGCTGGAACAAGTTATAGCTTCTGTGGTGTTTCTGCTTTCTTATCTGTAAAATGGGGACAATAATTTTCCCCGCCTCATAGGACAGTTGCAAAGATTAAATAAGATCATATTTGTAAAGTACCTAGAACAGGGCCTGGCACGTAAAACCATCAATCACTGGGAGCTTTTTTAACTGAATCTATTGTAAACAGCAATACTAACCACCTTTGATCCTTTTAGAATCAAATAAATGATTTGATCCTCCCAGAATCAAATGAATTCCTAGAATGAATTAATTTTGATATTTATGGGTCACTTTTGCTGAATTTCCATACATCTCTCACTCTCAGCAGGGTCGGGAGAATAGGGAACAATGGTTTTCACAGTACAATTAGTTTCAGAAGAAGAAATACACGTACAACACTGCTAGTAGCATTTAAAAAATATCCTAGGATTTATTTGGTGCTTGTTTATAATTTAATCAGTATCCTGGTATTTTGCAGCATTCTTACGTAAAACAAAATTATATTTTCTGAATGTCACTCTGCTTTCCTTTGACATATTTTCTTTCCTTTTCGTGTTCTTTTTTTTTTTTTTTTTTGAGACAGAATCTCATTCTGTCGCCCAGGCTGGAGTGTAGTGGCATGATCTTGGCTCACTGCAACTCCGCCTCCTGGGTTCAAGCGATTCTCATGCCTCGGCTACAGTTACAGGCACCCACCACCATGCTGATCTAAGTTTTGTATTTTTGGTAGAGACGGGTTTCACCATGTTGGCCAGGCTGGTCTTTAACTCTGACCTCAGGTGATCCTCCCGTCTCGGCCTCCCAAAGTGCTGAGATTACAGGTGTGAGCAACCACTCCCAGTCACTTTGACATTTTCTTTAAGTATAGAAAAAATAATTTCAAAGAAATAATTAGTTTCGTATAAAAATCTGTCTCACAATCAAGATCAATTCACTTCATCTCTAAATAAACTGGTATGAAATATGCTCCCAGAAATTGTACATGGGCTCCTCCTCAATAAAAGAAAGGATTTCATTATCTTTCTTCCTTCAATGTCAATGCTTCTACCATCTGAGCAAAGAGATACTCTCAAATGCTATCCTAGGCTTGTCTATTCTCACCCTTACTAACATCTGAAAGTATGCTATAGAAAAGGTCAGCTCTTGTTTTTTCTTTCCATATCTTCTCTGGTTAAACCTCTGTTAGACACTATGTCCTTTCTGAAAAACCTCTGAGAAAGTGGACCCTCTTTGGTTCTGTGTATGAAGTTGTCAACCACTATGAATTTTAGACTGATGCCATTAAGGATTTCCTACCTACCAGACAGCATTTTGTCACCTTGTCAAAAATATTTGCTATTTTAAGCATTGTTTTTTCATGGTGAAGGTTAAGAAAGATTTCAACATATAACAAAGAAATAAGCTTTTGATTTCATCTTTGCACAGGGTTTGTCTGATTAAAAAGGCAAGAATTGATTAGTATGCTGCTTCGGAAAAGGACTCACTGAAGGAAGGTGATATGCAATAGTAAAAAGGACACTGCACGGAGTTCCCTCCTGCTCCCTGAATTCTCATCCTTGCTCTGTCATTGATGAGCTAGAGAACGTTTGGTTGGTCCCTTAAACTCACCAGCTCTCATTTGCTTTCTCATGTGTAAAGTGAGAAACAAAACGGAGATCCTCTGAGGTCTCTTTTCTAAAATTATATAATTACAGGTACACGTTTTATACCTAATGCATGAACTCCTCATTTTCAATTCAGGGTTTTTATACAATACCATATTTCTTCTATTTCAGAACTGAAATTAGGAAAATGTCATCATGAAATTTATTTCTGTGTGAATTCCAATTAAAGTTCAGACAAAGAAACTTGAAAGAAGTGGTTGCATCTCAGAAACACCTGCCACATTTTCGACTTAAGCAACCAATCAGAAAGAAGTGTGAGGGCCTATGGATTCCCCACTCTGACTCTCTATTCATGTTTAACCCCTTTTAATGTAAGCAATCAGACAAATCACTTCAAAACAAAGGTTAGTGAAAGAGTCTACAAAAGCCAGAAAAAAGTTGAAAGTATTAGACGTAAGCAGTCAGGGGGACATATGTAACCTCTATATATCTGCAAGGGCACAAAAAGTTCATTCCAAATGGATCATTCATCATAAAGTCAGGGGTTGAGTAAATAGGGAGTCATAATGAAGGGCTAAGAATGACGCTGGCTAATGTCCTCACACATATCCTTTGAATACACCTACATATGTCCATGAATGCACCATTATTAGCTCTCATTTATGTTAATCCAGTGAAGATGTTGTCACTGAACTACAGTTACTCAATAGTAATGTTTTGTACCAAAAAATACTAAGAGATTGACTCATGTCTTTGAAGTTGTTTCATAATTCAGAATGAAAATGGCCCCAGGAAAGCAATCTTGTATGCCTTCTAAATGACTTTCTCTTGTCTGACCTTTCATTGGAAAAAAATCAACTAACCCTTTGTTGGGATGCTGTGCTAATTATTCAAAGAAGTTTTATGTAATCCTTTCAAACATGGACCGACTGAATTTCCATTAAACTATTCCACAGAAGGCACATGGTTATAGCCATATACAACCAATGTGACTCTATAGCCTAATGAGAGTTTCTGGTAGGAAGTTCTTGAGCTAAAAATAAATCACAAAGCAAAAAGGCCAGAGTGTGAGAAAGTAAAACTGAGACAGGATTGTTTTGGCTATTATTAGTAGTTTTCTTGGCCTGTAAATTAGCCAAATAATACAATTCAGAAAAAATAAATAACTATCCTTTTGTTTTCATTACCCCACAAATGTCCACTAGCTTTTCTCATTTGCTACTGCCATATCAATGATGAATTTGATGACATTAAGAACAACAGAGGTCATGCTTCAGGGTACATTCTGAATTTTTATAAACATCCTTACTTCTCTGAAAGTTTATTTCTTTCAGAGCTACTTTCTATTTTTCATTTGACTTTTATTATGCTACAACCCCTAACCAAACACAGGATTTTAACATTCCTCCAATTGTACTACAAATACTTTCTAATCTTTCTTGCCATACACTAGCAAGTAATATTCAAAGCCTCCCTGTGTAAGTGTTAAGATTTTAAATCTAAGGACAATGATGGGACATTGTTAATCTATGTTTTGAAGCTTCCTTTGTGCACCCCAAACAGAGCTCAAGCCTGAAAATGTTCACAATTCTATTTGGCATTCCCCGATCTCATTGGATTTGACCAAAATAATTTTAAAGCAAAGTTAATTTTAGTCAGGTTTCATCGTAAATTTAAGCACAGTGATAAATCATTAATCAAGCATCGTTTAACAATTCAAATTAAAAATATAAATATTTATTAGACACCATTTGAAAGCACTATAGTTAGGTTCATTTGTTCTTTGAACAGTTCCTATAACAAAGGACGCTGCAGACAGAGAAAAAAAGCCAATATGGTAGGAAATATTTGCAAGTTACAGATCTAAGAAGGGTTAATATTCAGCACATATAAAGAATTCCTAAAACTCAACAACAGCAAGGAACCCAATTAAAAAGTGGGCAAAGAATTTGAATAGATATTTCTGCCAATAAGATATACAAATGGCCAACAAGCACATGAAAAGATGCTCAATATCTTCAATCAGTAGGGAAATGTGAATCAAAACTACAATGAGATACCATCTCAGACCTATACCATTAGGAGGCTGTTATTAAACACACACACACACACACACACACAGAGAAAATAAGTGTTAGTGAGAATGTAGAGAAATTGGAATCTTCACACTGTTGGTAGGAATGTAGAATGGCAAAGCCACTATGGAAAACAGTATAAAAGTTACTCAAATAATTAAAAATAGAATTTCCATGTGATCCAGCAATTCCATTGCTGAATATATACCCTACGTAATTGAAATAAGGGATTCGAACAGATATTTACACCCATATCCATAACTGCATTACGCACAAGAACCAAAATGTGGAAGAAACCCAAATGTTCATCACTAGATGAATGATTAAGCAAAATGTGATATATAACTACAGTAAAATATTATTCAGCCTTTAAAAGGAAGGAAATTCTGGTGCATATTACAACATTGATAAACCTTGAAGACATTATGCTAAGTGAAATAAGCTAGTCATAAAAGGAAAATAATACATGATTCCACTTGTATGAGGTACTCTGAGTTGTCAAATTCATACAGACAAAAAGTAGAAATGGTGGTTTCCAGGGGCTGGGGAATGGGAATTTGATGCTTAATGAGTACAAGTTTTAGTCTGGGATAATTAAAAAGTTCTGGAGATGGAGAAGAGAGTGGGGGCCAATATTCAACATTCTTAAAGAAGACATTCATACAGCCAACAGACACATGAAAAAATGCTCATCATCACTCGCCATCAGAGAAATGCAAATCAAAACCACAATGAGATACCATCTCACACCAGTTAGAATGGCAATCATTCAAAAGTCAGGAAACAACAGGTGTTGGAGAGGATGTGGAGAAATAGGAACACTTTTACACTGTTGGTGGGACTGTAAACTAGTTCAACCACTGTGGAAAACACTATGGCGATTCCTCAAGGATCTAGAACTAGAAATACCATATGACCCAGCCATCTCATTACTGGGTATATACCCAAAGGATTATAAATCATGCTGCTATAAAGACATATGCACACGTTTATTGTGGCACTATTCACAATAGCAAAGACTTGGAATCAACCCAAATGTCCATCAGTGACAGACTGGATTAAGAAAATGTGGCACATATACACCATGGAATACTATGCAGCCATAAAAAAGGATGAGTTTGCATCCTTTGTAGGGACATGGATGCAGCTGGAAACCATCATTCTTAGCAAACGATCACAAGAAGAGAAAACCAAACACCGCATGTTCTCACTCATAGATGGGAACTGAACAATGAGATCACTTGGACTCGGGAAGGGGAACATCACACAGCGGGGCCTATCATGGGGAGGGGGGAGGGGGGAGGGATTGCACTGGGAGTTATACCTGATATAAATGACGAATTGATGGATGCTGACGAGTTGATGGGTGCAGCACACCAACATGGCACAAGTATACATTTGTAACAAACCCGCACGTTATGCACATGTACCCTAGAACTTAAAGTATAATAATAATTTTTAAAAAAAGTTCTGGAGATGGATAGTGGTGATGGTTATATAACAATATAAATGTGCTTAATGCCAAAGAACTATATACTTAAAATGGTTTAAATGGTAAATTTTATGTTATGTATATTTTATCACAATAAAAAAAGTTACTACCCATATTGTGCTAACAATGTAAGGAGGAGATGAGTGTGTGTATAAAATTAGTACCAGAATATCTGTAATTCAAGGTAAGAGAGATAGTGACAAGGCACTAGAAATTAAATACTATGGTGTTCAGAGAATGCAAAGATAGTATTTAGTAGTTACAGGAAAGTTTTCCATGGAGTATATAGTTGCTGGAGTTCATCTTTGGAAGACTAATGCAATTTTACTGAATAGAGATGTTGGGGGAAGGTATCCTACAAAAAGTGACCCACACAAATAAAGCATGGAAGCTAAAATCTTGGGGCGGATTTTAGAGCTGTGATTTCTCCTTGTTAGACTACAGCGTAGAACAGTGCTTGTCAAACTTTAATGTGTATACGGATCACTGGGGAATCTTGCTAAATTGTAGACTCTGAGTCTATAGGTCTAATATACAATCCAAAATTCTTTATTTCTAATAGGCCCCCTATTAGAAACGGTTATGCCAATGCCGCTCTTAGTACTCCTTTCTTGAGTATCCATACCTACAAATAAGACTGGCCCAAGATTGAAAGTTTTAAAAGCCGCAAGTTTGTATGGATTTCAGAATTAATGAAGAACCAGTGAAACTCTTCTGGGTAGAGAAATTGTATTACTGGTGCTATCCCTTAGGAAGATTAATCCAGCAGCCATGTGTAGGCGGGAATAGAATGGGCAGAGACAGACACTGGGGAGACTGGTTAGGCTCAGGGGGACCAGTCAAGAGGCTGTTAATAGAAACCAGTCTAGATGTGCCAAAGCCTGAACAGGCAAGTGGGGGCGAGAATGCAAAGGGAAGACTAAGTGGGGGGACAGTGCAAAGGCAGATGTGTGTCTTGGCAGCTGGCAATGCAAGGGAATAGATGAAGAGGAAAAGTAAAAAATGCTCATGATTAGGGTAAGCATAGAATTAGGTTAAGTTTATGCCTGTCATCCCAGCATAATTATTCATAGTGCTCCTCTATTAGTCCATTCTCACCCTGCTAATAAAATCATACCTGAGACTGGGTAATTTATACAGGCAAGAGGTTTCATTGACTCACAGTTCAACAGGGCTGGGGGAGGCCTCAGGAAACTTAGAATCATGGCAGAAGGGGAAGTAAACACGTCCTTCTTCACATGGCAGCAGCAAGGAGAAGTGCTGAGCAAAGAGCAGGAAAAGCCCCTTAAAAAACCATCAGATTCCGTGAGAACTCACTATCATGAGAACAGCATGGAGGTAACCACTCCCAAGAGTCAATTACCTCCCACTGGATCTCTCCCATGACACGTGGAGATTGTGGGAACTACAATTCAAAATGAACTCCCCAGTCTCAGGTATGTTTTTATTACCAGGGTGGGGACACAGTCAACCATATCAGCCCCCTTTCAAACCAAAAAAGGCCCCAGTTTGGCTGATTAAGTAATATGACTGGATTTGATCATATTACTTAATACACTTCATATTAAGTAATATGGTAAAACCATACTTAACAGAAAAGAAATATGGTTTGACCATACTACTTAAGTATGATTTTACCATATAACTTAAACTATATTACTTAATATGGTTTTGACCATATCACTTAATATAAGCTTAATGTGTAAATCTACACCCTAGCTTTAAGCACAGGTGATGAACAGGACATAAAGATGAGTTAGGCTGGTGTGCAGTGGGTAGAGATGAAGTGATATTCATTCATTCACTCAGTATCTTCCAAATGTCAATTATGTGCCAGGTACTGTTCTAAAGTGCTAAGGATACCTAAGTTTAAATAAAAATGACAACAAAGAGCCTTGTCCTCCTGGAGTTTATGACTTAGTGGGTACTCACACATTCTGGAAGTCGTGCGGAGGAGGAAATGGGAAGGCAGCAGGGTGAAGGTGCAAGAATTACAGCTGGGGCAATCTCAAGCACAGAATCAAGAATGAAGGATTAGCCAGGCACCTAATAGTCCCAACTAATCAGGAGGCTGAGGTTGGAGCATCGCTTGAGCCTGGAAGTTCATGGCTGTAGTGAGCTGTGATTGAACCTGTGAATATCCACCACACTCTATCCTGACCAACATAGCGAGACCCCATCTCTAAAAAAAAAAAAAAAAAAAAAAAAAAAAAATGGATTAGAATTTGAAAGGAGGAAGCTGACAATTTAGATATAGATATGGATCTTTATGGAACGACGAAGCTTTGGGATTGGGTGAGATATCTCCCTGACAGAGACCAAAGAAAGAAGAGACCTTGGGCAGTGCCTAGGCTTAGGGGACAGAATGAGGAGCCAATAAGCCTGAGAAGGAGAAGTTAGGGAGGTGAAAGAAGCACCAGGACACTGCTCTATGATAGCCCAGGAAGCAGGGAGGTCAAGGGCCCTCCAGGTAACAATGACAAACGCTGCTGAGAGTTCTAGGAGACAGGCCTGGGGCCACTGTGGGGAAGAGGAGGGTTGGCTTTGGGAAGGAATGCAACATGTACTAGGGGGTTGGTCAGTAAGATGTTACATGGTATTCAGTAAGTAAGAAAAACTTAATGAGACTCTTAAGGTGTCCGATTTATTCTTAGATAGTTTTATGTATTTTATGCTATTTTTTTTTCTATTGTTAGTAAAAACAACCATTTTGTTGTTATTGCTCCTAGAGGCTTGGAACAAAATTAAGCAAAAGCTGTAAGCATCTCCTTTTCCATCAATAATGAGTACATATTTTTTCTCACAGGATTACCCTGAGATGGGTTATAGATAATGCCTGTGTACTTTAAAAATCTGAAGTAGCAAACAAGAGCCATGTTCTGGTAAAAAAAAACAAAAAACAAAAAAACATTTAATTTTACTTCGTGTCTTCTTTCGAATGCGAAGAGACGTCTGGGAAAAAGACTGAAGGTGGTAAGAGGCATGTGTGACCTTAATGTTACTGAATGGAAAAAATACTGGATTTTCTCTGGAAGGTCAAAGCTCTTTTATCCATTCAGAATTGTCAGTACTACTACTGTTATTATTCTTATTAGTTCTATTGGTCTTTGCAAGATGATAGAAAAATGTTACCATAGACTCATGGGACCAAATGAAATCGTAGCAGAGCATTTACATTATTCTCCCCCACCCCTGCTTATACTCTCATCTCCCCCAGGACACACACACACACACGCACAAACATGACCATGCAAGCTCCACTTAGGAGGATGACAATGCATCCTATTATTAATGCTTTTAGGAAAGATGATATAATATTCCAGGATAATCCATATCATAATAGAAAAGCCTACACTTAGAGCAGGAAGGTATGTGATCACCTTCTGGGTTATAATGTAGTCCTTCTTCGTTTTTTTCTCGTCCTAAACCCAGAGGTTGGGGCTGGGAGCAGTTTTTCATCCACCAGAGGAAAACAGGAATTGATTGAATGGGTAAATCAGTAATAACCTATCTAAAAACCAAATGAACAAGGTCCTGTTATTAAAGCCATTCACAACAGCCAATACAATTCTGGTAGGAATGTTTGGTAATTTCTCAGTGGCTGGATGGCTACTTTTGCAGCCCTGGGACAATGCTGGCATGAGTCACTATTTGTCCAATGTCCAATGTCCAATGTCCAATGTCCAATTTGTCCACTGAGCCAAGTTTATTTTAAAGCGGGGTCTCCAGACTTTCCTTGGTTATCATACTTGTAATTCATGCAGCACGTTAGCCAGTGGTGTTCTCAGGGAAGTGGGTGGTTAAACTTAAAACTGGCGAAGCAAGCAAGCCTTGGCATTCCAGCACCCCCACTCCCTACTGAGACCGGCTGACTCCACTCCCCAGGCCTGGCCGAATCTCCACTGTGCCACACAGGGAGCTGTCATCCCAAATATACCAAATGCATTCCACCCTCTGCACCTTTGCTCTCCCTGTTCTCATGTCCTTTCTCCTCTTCCCACCTGCATTCATCTTATCTTTCAAGGCCCACCTGGAGCTGCATCTCCTCCACTACACTTGACTTGCTGTGATTCTCAGGAATAATTCCATTCTCTGAAAACCTGCACTTTTTATTAGAAACATAGGCTGGGTGTGGTGGATCACACCTGTAATCCTAGGACTTTGGGAGACTGAGGCAAGCAGATTGCTTGAGCCCAGGAGTTCAAGACCAGCCTGGGCAACATGGTGGAGCCCTGTCTCTACCAAAAATACAAAAATTAGCCAGGTGTGATGGCGCTTGCCTGTGGTCCCAGCTACCAGGGAGGCTGAGGTGGGAGGATCCCTTGAGCCTGAGAGGTCGAGGTTGCAGTGAGCCAAGATCACGCCACTGCACTCCAGCCTGGGCAACACAGTAAGACCCTATCCCAAAACAACGAAACAAGAAACATGATTTGACATGTAGTGTGCTTGATCTCAACTGTCATTTATTTGTACCATCACCTCAAATGGACTATAAAACTGGATCTGATTTTCCTTAGAGGGCTCTTATGACAATTGACTAAGATATCCTATCACATGTTTGAAAGCACCTTGTAAAATAGTCCACATTAAAAATACACCCTATAGTATTTTTTTCCTGACATTTGTAGAATTTTTCATAAAAGCCATATAACAATATTTAAAGGGTTAGAAATCAGATCTCTTCACAATGGGGGTTTTAATTGGAAGGATTATAATGCATAATGTAAATTATACTTTCATGTTTGCTCAGGTAACTCCTTTATTGACATGACCCCATCTCTGATTTGACATTTAATAGAACTTAGAAGGGTAGGAGGTTTTCTGTTTGTATATCACAACATTTAATTGCCTGTTCTCTCACTGGGAAGGCATGAGAAAGACACTTTGTACAATTAAAATAAATAGATAATACTGATGTAGAAATGGATGTAAATATAGATAAGTTTAATCTTCACAACAGGCCCAGGAGGTGGACAATATTCACATCCTCTTTTACAGATAAGGACACAGAGAACCAAACAGTTCAGTAACTTCCCCAAGGTCACACAGCGGGTGATGAGCTGGGATTCACACCCGGCGTTCTGATCCCAGGGTTCACATGCTTGCTTAGTCACTCGACTGTGACAAGGGAGCAAAGAGCTGAGCAAGATCTGATTCCATTTAATTTGAGCATCATTTATTGGACATTTACTAAATGCCAAGCTCTATGCTAAGTGCTAGGGATGAAAAATGAATATGATCAGGTCCCTGCACTCAAGGACAATGTTCTCAGACATGACTCATGAAAACACATCATTTTAATACTCTGATAAGTGCAATAAAATAAATGCATGCAAGACAGAGAAGAGTTACTTATCAGACAGATGTTTTATAGTTTGACTTATTTATTTTACTTAAAATATGGAGGCTGGGTGCCATGCCTGTAATCCCAGCACTTTGGGAAGCTGAGGCGGGCAGATCACCTGAGGTGAGGAGTTCAAGACTAGCCTGGCCAACATGGTGAATTCAAGACCAACCTGGCCAACATGGTGAAACCCCGTCTCTACTAAAAATACAAAAATTAGCCGGGTGTGGTGGCGGGTGCCTGTAGTCCCAGCTACTTGGGAGGCTGAGGCAGGAGAATGGCTTGAGCCTGGGAGTCAGAGGTTGCAGTGAGCTGAGATTGTGCCACTGCACTCCAGCCTGGGCAACTGAGTGGGATTCTGTCTCAAAAAAAAACAAAAACAAAAACAAAACCAGTGGAGAATACCCCTATCATATCACACACACACACACTCACATAAATTCAAGTTCATCCAGTTGGCAGAGCCATTTCCTCTGTGTGCTCTCTTAGGTAAGACTGTATGCAAATGAGAGAACTGTCTCTGCCCTGGCCCTGAAGCAAGAAATTAGTCAAAAGGGGAGGCAGGAAAGGATCAGGTAAATAGATGTACGAGAATACAATGGTGTCAATGCTGTCACAGAAGAAAGAACAAAGTTCCCAGAGAAGCTATTTGAACTAGACCTTAAAGAAACAGGCAACTGACAAGCCAAAGTAGGGCTAGGGCAGAGAGAGATGGAGAGCAGGCCGGGCCTTTCCAACCAGAGGGTACCTGTGCCAGGTTCAGGTGGGGAAGGGACGTGTGTTCAGGGTGAGGGAGAAGGAAAAGGAAGTTACTGAACTGTTTGGTTCTCTGTGTCTGGAGCGTAAAGTGCAGGGGAAAGGGTGGCACAGGATGGCAGACAGAACTGGACTGAGTCCAGACAGTGAATGGTCTTACAGACCCAGCCCAGAATTGCAGACATAATCACAAAGGCAATGAGGTAGGAACAAATTCTAGAAGCAAAAATATCACTGACTTCTTTCTAATTTTATATGAGTATATAGGATTGCTATGTTCTGAGGAATGTATATTTGAGAGAAAAAATGTCCTCTGAGAAAATAAATTTAGTAGATGCCAAATATTATATTACCTTATCAGATTTTTACAATTTAGACTAATATAAAAATATTAAGCACTTTGACCACTTTAGCAGTAAGAAAGCCTATTTGCTTACTCCAGTCTTCATTAAATTTATTTAACCATTGAAATTTTTGCTCCCCACCCCCTACAAAACACCTATTAAACACTTCACAGTTTACTTATGCTAATAGGCAAAAAGGGTGTGACCCAGAAGAGGCCATATACATATGGGCATGTACATTACATATTCAGAAAAGCATTCAGAAGAAAACTCTCATAGAATTTTAGAAATCATAATTCCTTGGCCGGGCACGGTAGCTCATGCCTGTAATCTCAGCACTTTCGGAGGCCGAGGTGGGAGCACCATTTGAGTCAGGAGTTTGAGACCAGCCTGACCAACATGATGAAACCCCCTCTCTACTAAAATACAAAAATTAGCCAGGCGTGGTGGCAGGTGCCTGTAATCTCAGCTACCTGGGAGCCTAAAGCAGGAGAATCCCTTGCACCCAAGAGGTGGAGGTTGTTGTGAGCCAAGACTGTGCCACTGCACTCTAGCCTGGGTGACAGAGTGAGATTCCCTGTCAAAAATAAAAATAAAAATAAAATAAATTAAAACATAAAAAAATTCCTTGATTATACATTAAGGATCTGCTTCTTAAATTACTTTCAAGTGTTTTCATGAGAAATGTATTCCTCGATACGGTTTTGCATAATGATACATCAAAGTCAAAATACTATCCAATAATTTCCCACAGCTGCCCCCTCTAGGGCTTGTCCTTTAAGTTTCCTACAGAGACAGAACTGACTTCTCCATGGCCACAAAGGATGGGCATGGTCACATCAACTCCATAAGCTGAAGATCTTCCTGGCTCCTGGCGCAAACGCACAGACCAGGAGAGCAGGCTACGCTGCCGTCATAAACGGAGCATGGCATACCTTGCAGGCACTGAGTCATGGGGAATCAAATGTTCTTAGTGGAATTATCTGAAGTTCTGTGTTCTGTTGGGTAACTTCAGGTCACTTGCCCCAAATTTTAATTTTAATTTCTTCTGAGGAAATTACATTTCAAGTTAAGTCAATCCGGTTATAAAAGTTGTGCCCATGCTCCCTGGCATCCAGCGCTTTTGTGGTGCTGTGCCCTGTCCCCTCACCACAGGTAACTCCTACTCTGCAGTGTTCTCAGCTGAAATGCCACTTCTCCTAGACCCTCCCTACACTGGGCAGGTCACTGATATCAACTCTCAGGATACCATGAATCTTTTCCTCCTTAGCATTGATATCAACTGTAATTTTATTTATGTGGTTATTTTTTTTACTGTTGGTCCTTTCAGTAAACTCTGAAATCCATGAAGGCAGGGACCCTGATTCTGCTCGATATTGTATTGTAGCAACCAGCACACAAATGTTAAGTAAATAAATAAACCTGGATTCAAGAACTCTAAAAGGCCATAATTTAAGAGAGTAGAAATTGTGAGACTCTGCATATATTGGCTATAGCCTAGGCCTCATTTGAAATTATAGAAAAATGTGATTACATTGGTAAGAAATAGGCTATCTCATGTTTGAAATTACAGAAAAACATGATTACATTGGTAAATAAATGCTCTTCCATTGATAAGCATTATAGAAAAATGGTATTCCTTTGATTTAGCTATTCCATTGGTAGCTAAATAAATATTAGCTATTACTATTATAATTAGTGAACAACCTAAACATAGCTGCCTTTAGTATTATTTCATGATATCTAGCTTCCAGGCAGTACTTTATTTATATACGCAACATAATTGGCATTTACATACTTTAAATATGTTTGGCTTAGTGGGTCTGGGCAGGTCTGGGATGGTGGGTAACATCTAGTTAGAGCTTCCATTATAAATTGAAAAATAAAATCGGGAAATCAAACTTTCAAAATTTATTTAGATTCCCTCATAAGACATTTCATATTTCTCCCACTATTTCCCTTTCTTTGTCTCACAGACATGCCACATGGGTAGCGTATGCTTCCTTTGAGGCACAGAAATACTACACACAGAGAAGAATCTGGCATTAAGGCTGGCCATAGTGGCTCACGTCTGTAATCCCAGCACTTTGGGAGGCCCAGGCAGGAGAATTGCTTGAGGCTAGGAGGTTGAGGCTGTAGTGAACTCCTGCCTGGACAACAGAGTGAGACTCTGTCTCAAAAAAAAGGTCTGCCAACGGCTTCTGCAGGGACCAGTGTAACTGGCACACAGTCAGTGTTTGATTTGAAACACAAAGCTACGGCCGGGCGCAGTGGCTCACACCTGTAATCCCAGCACTTTGGGAGGCCGAGGCAGGTGGATTACCTGAGGTCAGGAGTTTGAGACCAGGCTGGCTAACATGGCAAAACTCCATCTCTACTAAAAATAGCAAAAAAAAAATAATAATAAATTAGCTGGGCATGGTGGCGTGCACCTGTAATCCCAGCTACTTGGGAGGCTGAGGCAGGAGAATTGCTTGAACCTGGGAGGCAGAGGTTGCAGTGAGCTGAAATCGCGCCATTACACTCCAGCCTGGACAACCGAGTGAGACTCTGTCTCAAAAAAAAAAAAAAAAAAGAAGAAACATAAAGCTGCATGTTCCCTTTCTAGTCATCCCCATGTCTCATGCACCTGGTACTTTTCTCCTTTGTGAGTTTGTTTTTCTACCAGAAGTTTTCATCCATGAGGAGGTGGAGTGTCGGGGGAGGGGAAGTGGTTTGGCCAGCTAACTGTATATAGCAAGGAGCTCGTTCAAGGGCACCAAGTTCGATTATTAATTTGGCCTGACCAACCAAGGCAGCACAAGGCTGGAATTCAAACTTTGATTGCATGGTTCTATTTAATGTGTCATCTGCAAGATAAATTATCCCTGAGAGAGAAACTTGGTTGGCTAGCTCAGCTCTAACACAAAGATAATGAAGGCGTAAGGACAGTGTCTTGTACAATGAGGTCTGATCACAGGCTGTACTCAGATAAAAGAAACAGTGAGATTGCTTTGAATCTGACAACCAATAATAACAACTAGGTAGCCTCTTCCCTTAGCTGTAACCCTGCTGTTTATTACTTGGTGACTGTTGAAGGGAAATCCTTCTCTTCAGTTTCTAAAGCAATGGTTACAGCACTGTCGTGTTGCCAGCCAAGCTAAGAGTCCGGGAAGCTGACTATTAAATCACAAAAACCACTCAATAAGGTTTGTTAAACACTGACCGATCCATATTTTAATGCATCTTAAGAGTACTCTGTGTTCACTGGCCCGAGAAAGCAAATGCTTTCAATCACGTCATTTAATATTAATAAGCTGCAATGAACTTTAAAATGTGGCAGTTACGTACTGTAGCACAAAAGTAAATAATCCTGGAAGTAGAGTAGTACAACAGTGAATTAGCATAAAAATAGAATATACTAATTTGAATTGTAGAACAAGGACTCAAAGTACAGAGTACTGAAACTACTCTGATGGTTAGTTAATTACACCCACCATGTTCTACAGAAATGTAGTCCTCAAATTCTTTGATCTCTTCATCCACTGTGGTACTCATATCCTGCCCATCTCCTTAATCCTTACTCCACCCACCTCTACCCTCAGAAGAGACTGCATGCTGAGCAAGGAAGGACTTAATTAAATGTGCCCAGGGCTCCCTGGGAAGACCACAGGTGGTAAACTAGCAGAGAGCAGATGACCATCATACGGAACCAAAATGATGGCAGAGAATAGGAGACTCCAAAGAATATACATAACCTTTTTCCTGAATCATATCTGAGTTGACAATGGTTTCAGTCCCTCTGGGTCCCAAGTGTTCAATATACCTTGGAAATCCGGATTTTTAGTTTGGAAGAAAGGTATGGAATATAAAAAAAAAAACAGAAAGGGAAATTGCTCTTAGCTGCACCCATAGAGTGTCAAAGTAAGAAAGTTTTCAAAATGAAAAAAGGAAAAGTGCCTGTTTGGTAGAGCTGTCCTAAACTGTGAGCACAGGAAAAAAGTAAAATTACTCAGAAAAATATGAAAGCAGAAGCCAGAGGAACTGGTAACTGAGGAAAAGAGAATTTGCTCAGAATGGTAAAAAAAAAAAAAAAATGACCTGAATTTTTACCTGTTTAAGAGCAGAGATAAAGGGGAACAAGAAGGGTAAACCAGATAACTAGATTTTAAAAGCTTAACTTGGCTGGGTGCGGTTAACTTGGCTCACGCCTGTAATCCCAGCACTTTGGGAGGCAGAGGAAGATGGATCACCTGAGGTCAGGAGCTCCTCACCAGCCTGGCCAACATGGTGAAAACCTGTCTGTACTAAAAATACAAAAATTAGCCAGGCGTAGTGGCACATGCCTGTAGTCCCAGCTACTTGGGAGGCTGAGGCAGGAGAATCACTTGAGTCCAGGAGGCAGAGGTTGCAGTGAGCCAAGATTGTGCCACTGCACTCCAGCTTGGGCAGCAGAGCAAGATTCTCTCTCAAAAAAAAAATAATAATAATAAATAAATAAATAAATAAATAAAATTAAATAAAAATAAATAAAATTTAAAAAGCTTAACTTACACCTAATGTGTGAGTCAAACTGAGTAATAAGAGTAATTATACTAAATTTGCAATTATTTCCTTGTTTGCGTTTATTCATTTGCTCGATTCATTATTTATTCATCAGCCACGTTGATATCAGCTGAATTCAACTGCATGCAAACAGAAAGCAGCTTCACTCTCTTTTTCAACATTTTGTCTTAAAACCCTCCCTGTGAACCATTTGTTCCTCACCCTGGATGAAAACCCAAGCGCCCCGGTTCTTTGGATCACATAGCTAATTAAAAGTAACCTTGTCACATTTGGTCCTAAGAACAACCTCATTTTCGTAATTGAAATATCCAGTCCACTGTAATTATAAAAAGCTTCACATTTGATCCAAGATTCCAGGTTTTCTTGCTCTTCGGTGTTCCCTTTTTCCCCTACCCTGCTCTTGTTAGATCACCCTGGCTTCCTCAGGGGCTGCAGAAAGAGAAAATGTCTTAGATGCTGAGCTAGCGGGTCACATGAGCTCCATACGGGCGCCCTCCCGGTACGGTAAATTCTCAATGCTGATTCTTCTCCAGGAGGGCACGTTGCTGGGCTTCTTTCTCAGTCCTGGGTATGTGGTGGCCTCCTCCATCCAGATCCCAACAGGCAGTTCTCAAGGTGACCTCCTCTTTGGGGGTCCATGTGCAGTTTGGAACTAAGGGACCTGTGCCCACTGCCATCAGCAGGATGGGTTTCCTCGCAGTATCTCTTTCTGTTCTCTCATCACGGGAGGTAGACCAAGGCAGAGCCTTTTGCCTTTATGTTCCTAGAAGAGAATTAGGCACCATTTCCTGGGGCCTCCAAAGTCCAGAAAATATATGCCAAGTTCTCTGGTTCTCTTGTGGCACTGGAGTCCTGGGGGCCTTTTATCTGGCTTGGGGTGAGAGGACTGCTCACCCCAAGAACAGACCTGCCCTCCTCACTCTTCTACCTTAATTTAACCTTTCCAAAAATTTCAAGGTGGCTGATGGGCTGAGAACGAACAGGGATTTTTACAACCTTCTTTGTCATTTCTGCATAGGGCTGCTAATATCTTGGTTTGGTTGGGTCGACAGGTGGAGGAACAGGTTACCTAATTTTTTTTTCTTTAGAGATGGGGTCTCTGTTGCCCAGGCTGAAGTGCAGTGGTGCAACTATAGCTCACTGCAGCCTTGAACTCCTGGGCTCAAGTGATCCTCCCACTTCAGCCTCTCCAGTAACTAGGACTACAGGTATGCATCACTATGCCTAGATAATTTATTTTTATTTTTAGAGATTGGATCTTGCTGTATTGCCCAGGCTGGTCTTGAACTTCTGGCCTCACGCAATCCTCCCACTTTCAGCTCCTGAGTTTCTAGGATTACAGGAGTGCGCTGCCGAGACCAGCTGTGCATAATGTTTTCATCTCAATAGTAGAGAACCTCGTGTGAAAGTGACTAAAATGGTTGTGCTTTATCATGGGGTTATAAGGAAGAGAAACATTCTAGTCTGTGCCCATTTTTGCTGGCCCTGTGCTAAGTGCTGGGGATTCAAAACAAAACATGAAAAACCATAGTGACTGGTCTCAAGGAGCCCACAGTCAAGGGTGCACCCCCCTCTACTCCCTACTCTGTGTTTAAGTGGTTGTTATGCTGGACCCCTATTGACTCCGACAAGGATGGCACAAGTTTGAGAGGTTGAAGAAGAGACCTGGAGAGAGTGAACAAGATATAAGGTTTATTGGGGAACTTACAGACAGGAACAGTGCAGTGACAACAGACTGGACAGGAAAACCACTACCGATGGTAAAAAGCCTGATGTTGGTATAACATTTTCACTTAGCACCTTCCACCTAGCAATCTCCATTTAACCCAGCACCAAGGGCCTCTATCCCCTGTAGAGCTGTTTCAAAGGATGGGCCTTGGGTCCAGATGTCCTTCATGGATAAGGAGTGAAACCCCAGATTGGCTGCTCCCAGATTCTTTAGCTTGGGACTCCAAACACACACTCTCCTTAGACCACAGGGTCATTCTCGGGCTATGCCTCAGTTAAGTTATTGCTTTCTGGTGCATCTGCCATATGGTGGTCTTTGTTCTGTAAGCAGATGAGTGTCCTGGGCTATGAAGCTGGGAAGGGGAAAAGGACAAAGGTGAAGGGTATGAGGGGGAGCTAGGGTTCAATGGTGCCTTTCTATAAGGTGGGGACTGCAACACAGAGTTTCTCTTCCCCAAGCACCAGAGGCGTTAAAATTAGGAGGTGAACGCGTCAACAGGAGTTGAAAGCTGTGGTCCACGAAGCCTCAGAGAAATCTGATGGCTTGGTGAACGGTAGGAACTGAAAACAGAGATCAAGACTGAGGTTCGGAGAACTAAAGGAAAACTGAGCAAAAATGACCAGGTTTAGAGCAAATGGGCAGAGATCAAGAGGGATTGCCCAGAAGAGGCCGGTTTGTGCTTGCCTTTATCCACCAGCAGAAGCTTAATATCTCAGTGGATGGGCAGAGTTAAGGGGCCAGGGCAGTGCAGTCACACACAGGTCTAACCACAGGGCCGCACCCTGCAGAGGCAGCTGTGTGGATTTGGAGGAGCTCTTTAGCTGCTGGGATTGTTGCTCAAAGCCTATAGAAGTTGGGGCCCAAGCTGAGTACATACCCACAAAGGAGGAAGCTGACTTCAGAATTCAGCTAAGTCACACCTTTTCTAGAATGTTGTCGTCCATTTTGAAGTCAGTAAGCTGCTGCCCTGCATTGCTAATTCCCCTTTGTAGACACACCTCTGACTTGCACAAGCCTATGGACCTGAAATTACCTACTTGATTCTCTGCCCTGCAGCCTGGCAGCCACACCAGCGTTACTCAGATTGGCAGGCTGAGATCTGTCCCAGACTCTGAGATCAAACCTAATTTCAATAGCCTTATATGGCAGGCATCAAGCATTCTGTCAGTGTTGCTGTTGGTGCTTTATGACTCTGGTGTCCCGAGCTCCTAGTACCTCGTTGACTTTTTACATTTTTGCCTCATCAGTCATCGTTCAATTCTTGAGGTTAGGGGTCCTCCTTTTTTTTTTTTCCGAGATGAAGTTGCATTCTTGTTGCCCAGGCTGGAGTGCTATGGTACAACCTTGGCTCACTGCAACCTCCACCTCCTAGGTTCGAGCAGTTCTTCTGCCTCAGCCTCCCAAGTAGCTGGGATTACAGGTGCCCACTACCACGTTGGCTAATTTTGTTTGTATTATTAGTAGAGACAGGATTTCGGCATGTTGGCCATTCTGGTCTTGGACTCCTGACCTCAGGTGATCCGCCCTCCTCAGCCTCCCAAAGTGCTGGGATTACAGGCCTGAGACACCACGCCCAGCCCCTTGAGGTTAGTGGTCTTCCTAAGACAACATCCAGTACATAAGTTATATGAAACTGGTATGTAAGAAGAATGAACCCACTGATGGAACAGTTTGAGGAGGGAAAGGGGTCCTTTCTCTCATCATTTGAGAGAGCTATGGTGGGAGGAACTGTGGTGGAGGAAAGCAGAGAAGCCTTCTGGTGGAGGAGCGAGGGAGTGAGCTGGGCCAGGCCAGGTGAGAATTGCTTCTCACTGCATCCTCTCCATCACCTACTGTTTTCAGCTATTTATTTGCCTGTTATACTGTAATAATATGGACTTACAATCTTTTTTCTATTGTAAACTACAGAGAACATTTTAAAAACACCCTTGATTAATTCACTTGAAAAACTAATTATTCTCTTATAGTCACATCGTACATTCATATTTAATTACTTGTAAGTGCATAAATAAAATTTAAAAGTTTACTTCCATTAAATTTATATTACATGGTCATATAATCTAATAATTACACCAATTGCAATTAAAATGAATTCACTATATTAATTTCAACTCATTTATCTTCATTTATTATGTTTGAGTGTAAGGTAATCTGTAATTATGCTTAGGAAGCAAGAATATCCTGTAATTTTGACCTCAGTATCTTCACAAGTCTGGAAGTAATTCAAAGGGTTTTTAAAGCTACACTGCTAGAAATCTGACTTATTTTCTAGACTTACTTTAAAATATCAGTTGAAGAAACAGAAATGAGAATGATCCACCCTTCTTTTGTGCAAGGATAAGATAGAGACATGGAGGCCACTTTCAGCAGCAAAATTTCATACTGTCATTGGTGCCTGTGGAATCTAGATTAGATGGAAAGATGCTAGGGTCTGGAAAAGGTAAAACGCCCAGAAAATTCAATTAAAATAAAGGTATGCAAGCTATTAGTAAATATAAGAAAAAAAGGTAGTATTCTCATCTTTGATAATTTTATAAAAGATAGAATTGTTGAGATTCTAGCTTCAGTTTTGAAATCTGAACCAAAGAGCATTCGTTGGCTTTTGTGTTGCTTTGCCCAAGAGTGACATGGGTCAATTGCCTTAGGATACATTTACCATCAACCCTGTGTTTCAATAGAACTTGAGTTTTGCTTCCCAATTCCCTGGAACACCTGACTTTGTTAGAACAAGTTACTGGGAATTCCAACAGCACCAGCTCTATCTTGTTTTGCAGCTTAAGCTTTGTACTACTTGAGAATGACAGAGGGCACTGGGAGCTCCAACCTCTTCATAAATTTGTATCATTTGTTATAAAGAAGAAATAAGAGGGCAAAAATAAATGAATGCAAATCTATCATCACCACTGGAAGTATAACTTAGGACACACACTTTGTGTCAGAATTGCTATGGTCAAGTATGAAGAGAGTGTTGGTATTCCTGGTCCAGGAAGAGAGGGAGCTCCCATTCTAGCTCCTTTAGAGAATAATGCAGGTTTTATCTCTGGCGAATATCATATTGGTGGCTAGAAAACCCTATCTGTCATTAAGATACAAGAGTTCTTTACATTTTGCACACTGGGCCAGAAGGAAAACTACTCCAGATGCATCCTTGAAAATCTCTGTGTCCCTTTTCTCCTCTAGATGAGTCTAGATATCAAATTTTCAGGTGCACTTTCGTGGACTGGTTCCTACTTCTGTCTTTCTTTTCCAGGACATACTGATTTTATCAGGTAGCACTTAAATTCTCATAATAACTCAGCTGGTTACTTGTTAAAGTATGTGTGTCACAGAAAGGATTTTCCCTTCTTAGTGACTACAAAACATCAGAGTCTGGGTTATCGCAAAAATGTAACAAGAAAACTTCATTAATTATTGTTAAGAAAATTCACCAAGAATACATGACTTCATTTTATTTCAAAACAAATGACTGCATCTTAAGAAATGGAAAACAATTTAGGTCACGTTTAACATTGAGATTGTGTGCTCTAGGTAGCAAAAAACATAGCCGACAATATTGACAATCAGCAAGATGAAACCCTCCCAAATAAGCAGGTCACCTGTTATGTGCTTTGTCTTTTAACATTCACTGCATTTACCAAAATTATGGCTGACTGAAATGTGTGCGATTTGTTTTAAAATCGGATTCAAGGTGTTTTGTTTTGCAAGTAGGAACATTACCGTAAATCAACGTTGCAAGAGCAGTGTTGCTTTAGTGAAATAAATATTCCCAGTATACACAAGGCTGATATACAAGACAATCACACCACATATTACTTTAACACATAATTTGGAAACGTTTCTTAAGAGTCTTAATACATCTAGGCAGCTTATTATGGATGCGACAGAATCAGTTATAAATGACCCTTAGGTGGGCTTCACAAATGATGGAACAAGGAGTGTTTTGGTAAAGACACTTAGGACAGCTCAGGAAATCAGCTGGGGAGCAGAGGCCATATGTTGTCAGCTTTGGGTCAAAATGTGCTCACCACGTCATTACTGGCGACTCTTCTCTGCATGGGACTGTGATCTCTCGAAATCTCTCAGTGGGACTGCTAGTGGCCTTCAGAGTTTGCCCTGCTTCAGAGGAAACGCCTTCCTGCCGCATGGAAGAAGCCTCTTGATGGGATACCAAAGAAAGATCTGTAATACTGAACGATTTTCTGGAAAGAACTCAGAGAAGAGTAAAAGGGCTGCCTTTTGGAAAAACTTCATGATATAATATCCTAGAGCATTATTGCTGCAGGGGGTTTTAGCAGCACTGCTACTTGATTCTGTGGTGTAAATTCTTCCCCTAACCTCTTCGTTTTGCAGGTGGTGAAACAGACAGAGAAGTTGAGTTGCTTAGGATTGTATAGACATCCTGCAGATTCGAACTCTAGCTCACAATGATCAATCAGAAGTTAAAATGCACAGAGGGCCGCTAGGGTCCTATACTATGCTTTGCTTCTCCACCCTGTTTTTCTTGCAACCTTGTTGTGTTTGCCCATGTGAGTTCTTTGCTAAGTGTTCATGCCTAGTGACCCCATGCCCAGCAGGCTGGATGCGTGGATGGGAAAATATTACAGAGGATGAAGACACTCATATTGCCTTTGGATATGAAGGATGCCATGTTGATTGGGCCATATCTTCATATTTGATCTGATGAGGTGGAATGAATGTGGTCATCAACTTCTTTTTTTTTTGAAACAGAGTCTCACTCTGCCTCCCAGGCTGGAGTACAGTGGCACTATCTCAGCTCACTGCAACCTCCGCCTCCTGGATTCAAGTGATTCTTCTGCCTCAGTCTCCCAAATAGCTGAGACTACAGGCGCGTGCCACCACGCCCAGCTAATTTTTGTTCTTTTAGTAGAGAAGGGGTTTCACACGTTGGCCAGGATGGTTTTGAATTCCTGACTGCAGGTGATCTGCCCGCCTCAGCCTCCCAAAGAGCTGGGATTACAGGCATGAATCACTGTGCCCGGCCTGGTCATCAAGTTCTACGTTTATTTTACCACATCATTGTATGCTGCCTAATTAAGAAGAGAAATATCTTAATATCCCCTAATATGCACTGGCAGAAACACTTTTTTGAGTATGGACTGGGAGTCTAACTCTCTAAGCCTCATGTGGGCCACCTTTCAACTAACTTCCATTTAAGTATTGCTGGCATGAAAAATACAGGAGAGAGTCTTGAGTAAACAAAATGCAGAATTGCGCTTTGTTTAATTACTCCAAAGCCCTTTGTCTCTTACTTGTAAGGTACAATATGGCAAAGACTCTTGGCAGATGCCTAAGAACTTTTATAACTGATGTCAAGATCAACTGAAACAAAGACGTATTTGTTGAACTCCAGATTTAAATGCTGGCCTGGCTTTTCAGAGATAAATCTTAAGTGTTTGCTCTTGGCTATGGATAAGAGTAGTTTGAAAAATTTATTTGCCAATGGTTACACAAGCCACTACTGCATATTATGAAGCATTGCTCACCTAACACATAAGAAAAATTAAAAACAAAGTAGCTGCGTGTGGCTGGGAAGAGAGGCAACTCTAGGGGAGGGCATTCCTGGGAAGCAGGAATGGTTGCAAAAACCCAAGTTAGATTAAGCATTTGGAGATGAAGAAAATGAATTGACTAGCGTAGCTAAAAAGGCAGCAAGGTGATTACCAAAAGCAATGTCAACATGGTGTAGTGGGCTGCATATGGGTTATGGCATCGCTAGATAGCTTCAATCATTTGGTACTTGGTAAGTTTCTTAAAGTCTCACAACCTCTGTTTTCCTTTATAAAGTGGGATTATCTGCCTGCCTTTGAGGGCTGCTCAGAGGGTCAAATGAGATTACGTTCTGAAAGTACTTTGTCAACTAAGATTCTCTATCAATCAGAATACTAATAAAATGATAATATAATAATCATGATCAGAGTAATACTCATGTGATAGTAATACTATCAAATGACATTTACATATTTTATTCAGTGCCAGACACTAAGCTAAAGGTTTCATATAAATTCTCTTACTGGGGTGCATACTATTTGACAAAATAGGAAGTTGTGAAACTTAGATTAAATAACTTAACCAAGGTCTATTGGACCCCCACATTGTGCTTTAACTTCCACACTGAATTACCTTCCTTATTATAATGATAACAAATGCTAACAATTCATTCAGGCAGGATTTCTGTTTTCACATATTCCTCTAAAATGATCTTCTTGTCTAGCATTTTACTGAGGAGTTCAACCACAAGCCCACTATAATTTAATGCATGTTCTCTCCTTGAAAGACACATATAAAGGCATAAGAAAATTATTACATAAAATGAAGACTCTTGTTTTAGAGCAACAGAACTTGCATAGTAAAGAAAGGCTATAGAGCCTTTAAAATACAATATGAACACCCTGAAAGATTAGAAAAAGAAAATAATTCTCACAATCATATTACTCTGTTAGTCCTTTAATTTTTATGACTCGTTGTCTTCTTTCATTATTATTCCTTTTATTCCTTTTTTTCTCTATCAACTATCCCTGGGATAATAGTCCTATGAATTGATCTATAGGCCTATGAAAATTCCAGAATTGCACTGTTCAGTGTGGTAACCACTGGTCACATGTAGCTACTTAAAGTATATTTAGACTAAAAAAAAAAAAAATTAAAAATTCAGTTCCTCCATCATACTAGCTATACTTCAAACACTCAATGGCCCTATGTGGCCTGTGGCTATCATACTTGACAGTGTAGAAGAATTCCCATCATTGCAGCAAGTTGTATTGGACAGCCCTGCTCCAGAACATAAAATCACGATCCTCTCTGCTGGGGTCTGCTAGGGCCTAGGGGACATTCACATGATCTATGTAATCACACCAGAGGATTTACAAGGATGTTTAGAGTAGAAATTCAGGGAATGAAACTGGACTTATTATTGAACATGACAGCAGATAAAAGCATCAAAATTTGGAGAATTTTCTTAACTAGACTCTTCTTGCACCAGCTGGTTAAAACAAAGAACATGCCAGGGATGTGTTCCGAGTACATTCCACTGGCACAGAGGTGTGAAAGACGTGAGAAGGAAAAACCACACAATGCTGGCCAGAGCAGGCAGAGTTATTCAGAGGGGTGTTGTAGACAGATGCAATGGCCTGAGAGCAGGCATGGAATTGTGAAAAGCCCTTCTGACCTGATAAAGTGATTTCAGAGTAACAGACTTTGAAGGTGAGACAACAGCAGAGAATGGTGTTGAAGGTTAGAACTAGTTTGAAATTGTAGTGGGCCTTGTGTTCTCCAAAATGTTTTAGTTTATCCATCAGGGCTCAGGGAACCATCAGAAGTCTTCAAGCTGTGGAGTGACATGGACATGGCTGGATTAGCTTCATTTGTTAGGAAGGTAATTAACACATGGGTGGGCAGAGTAGCTTAGGTTAGAGGTTGAGAAACAACTTCTGGATTTTCCTTTGGTAGAGTTATTGTGCTCTATTTGTCAGTCATAATACCTTATAAGGATGCTTTTTAAAATCTCTATTAATTTTCTGTTAAAAATCATCTATTAAAAATAAGGATGATTTTTAAAATCTCTATTAATTTTCTGTTAAAAATCATCTATTAAAAATAAGGATGATTTTTAAAATCTCTATTAATTTTCTGACATTAACTGACAATGATACTAAAAGGACAATTTATAGTAGTGTTTTGTTAACTATGGTAAAATGGACTATTAGAGTGGTCTGAAAAATTTAGTCATCTAGTGAATGAATAATAAAGGCCTTTGTATCAGCTTAAATCCATTTTGGGTGAATATATTTATAACAGTTATAATTCTATTAATTGGTTTTATAAGATCATAAAATGCAAACATTTAAATGATGCACTATTGTTGTAGTGGAAATAAAAGAGGAAGATGCATGAAACACTAAAGATGAGAAGAGGTGGGAAATGAGCCATGCCACCCTAACTATGCTGGCGTTTGGTTGATTTTGGGAAAAAAGACTTGGTAAAATAAATGACAGACCCTTCCCTTGATTTTTCCCACTCTACTAATTGTGTCCTGAGTTAACTGTCAAAATAAGTGAGACTATGCTATAAACCAACCATTAACTTTTTTGTTACTTTGTTAACTATTAATAACTTTCTTAACTATTTATTAATAAGTTTATTTATTGGCTGGGCACGGTGGCTCACACCTGTAATCCCAGCACTTTGGGAGACCGAGGCTTGTGGATCACAAGGTCAGGAGATCAAGACCATCTGGGCTAACACGTTGAAACCCCATCTCTACTAAAAATACACAAAATTAGCCAGGCGTGGTGGCAGGCGCCTGTAGTCCCAGCTACTCAGGAGGCTGAGGCGGGAGAATGGCATGAACCTGGGAGGCAGAGCTTGCAGTGAGCCGAGATGGCACCACTGCACTCCAGCCTGGGCGACAGGGTGAGACTCTGTCTCAAAACAACAACAACAACAAAAAAGTTTATTTATTAACTAATTTTATAGTTAATAAAGATGGAAAGTCCTGACTTACTAAGGAAGAAATACATACTCCTTTTAAAATTTTATTTATTTATTTATTTGTATTTTAAAGATGGAGTTTCACTCTGTCACCTAGGCTAGAGTGTAGCGGTACCATCATGGTTCATTGCAGCCTTGAATCCCTGTGCTCAAGTGATCCTCCTGTCTCAGCCTCCTGAGTAGCTGAGACTACAGGTGCTCACCACCATGCCTGGCTAATTTTTTATTTTAAAAATTTTTTTGATAGAGATGAGGTCTCACTGTGTTGACCAGGACTGGTTTCAAGCTACTGGGTTCAAGTGATGCTTGAGCTTCAGCCTCCTGAGTAGCTGGGACTATAAGTGTGTGCCACCATGTCAGCTAATCTTTTAGTTTTAAAATTTTTTTTGCAGAGGTGGAGTGCCATGATGTTGATCAGGTTGGTTTTGAACTCCTGAGCTCAAGTGATCCTCCTGCCTCAGCCTCCCCAAGTGCTGAGATTATAGGCATGAGCCACGGTGTCCAACCAAGACGTTCTTCTCCTCAAGACCAAAACATTTACTAGGAAGTAGATGAACACATGAAAGAAGTCAATCTGACATTTCCTCAAAAGTTTAAAAATGAGTTGTATTTTCAAAGAAGGGCTTCCGTAATGCTTTTCTAGTGACTCTTCATTCACCTTACTGGCTTCGGTGCAGACAGACTGACCCAGTTCGCTCCCCGAAGGGCACCTTTCGACTGCAGTCTGTTACACAAAAGCACACACAGAAAAGGAAGCATTTTTGCTTCAGTGTAACTGCTATATTATTCTACCCCATTTTAGCTATGTCATTAATTTTAGTTTTGTGTCTACACAACTTAAAGCCTAATGATTTTTAACAACCGCTCCCAAAATTTCTGAAACACAAACAAAAGCTGATATCTGATTCTATCATGTTGGGGTAGAATTGGTAATTGTATAATTGATACTGGACTCATAATCTCACTGTAAACAATAAAAAAGCAGACAACATTTGTGAGCTATCTGTTTGGTTTTCAGACAGTATAGGAGGTAGCACAGAAACAGGATCCCTGAGGGCTGGAAATAGATAAGGTTAGCTCTATAATCACCCCCAGCTTTCTGCCTGGAAGCACTTTCTGAATTGAGGGCCCGTGAGGAGCAACTCCAGCAAAAGCACAGAAATCATATTAAATTGAGAAGACGCAGACAAGAATTCAGGGGGAAGCTGAAATGACTGAAATTTTCAGACCAGAAAATTGGAGAGTAGGGAGCTGTGCAGACAAGACGCTACAGAGATCTGTAGAGGATCTCCGTGAGTCCACTGGGATTCATAGAAAGAAACTCCATGAGGCCAGGAGAGAACAACATGGGGAGCTGTGAGTACTGAGCAACAATTTTCCATTTTTCTCCTACATTTCCAGATGACTTATAAACAGACATTGACTGCATTTATTTTGGACTTTTTTTTTCCACAGATGTTTGCATAGCCAACAGCCATGGCAGATAGAGCTAGTGCCTCTCTCAGGAGCAAGAAGCAGGCACACTTCCTGCCCATTATAAAAACTCCAGTTTCATTAAACTCAGGACTCTCTCTTGTACCACAGTGCACTACATGTGCCAGTATTGTTCTGTGGGAATTGGGGCTCACGGAGACAGTGCAGATGTCAACACTGTGACTTCTGCTATTGCCATGAGTAATAAAGTCCTTTGTCTCTGATCCGGGAGACTCATATCTTCTGCCAACATTCTTGAAGCTGTGGCAGGCTAATTTGTTAGTTTGCAAGGAGGGTAAAATTTCAGGCCCTTCACAGAGTTTGACAGTTTTAGTGATGAGTATGGGATGCTGACAGAGATGTAGCTTTCTGGAAAATGAGGACAAGGGCCTCATGGGACAAATAATGGGTTTTGAGAGAAATTCACAGGAATTGGTAGCTGTGTTAGTCTGCTGGGACTGCTATAATAAAATACCATAGACTGGGTGGCTTATAAATAACAGAAATGCATTTCTGACAGTCTGGAAGCTGGGCAATCTAAGATCAAGATAATGGCAGATTCAGTGACTGACCCACTTCCTCACAGACAGCATTCTCAATTTAACCTCTGGTGGAAAGGAGGAGAGGTCTCTCTCTGGCCTCTTATGAAAGCTCTGCCCCCATGAGCTAAACACATCCCAAAGGTCCTATCTCCTAACGCTATTATCTTGGGGATAAGGATTTCAGCATTTGAATTTTGGGGCAATATAAACATTCAGAAGACAGAAGCAGCAAACATAGCAAATATTTTGACCAAACTGTACGGTCAACTGGGCAATAAATGATCTTCTCCTTTACCGCCTGTTATTGAAGAGGAACTGGGGAGGTGGGTACATGCTCAAAGGCAGGTGCCCTGGTTTTTGCTAACTTTCCTTTAAGGAGACAGAGGCTATTCCTCACAAGTCTCGCAATCAGCCTTAGGTCTGTCCTGTTGTAACAATTAGAGCTAATATTAATCCCAGAATAATTGGATATCTATATGGGAAAAAAATCATTCTTGACACTACCTTACAACATTCACGAAATGAACAAAAGTATCATTTAAAGTATAAAAGTTTTAGAAAACAGCATTGGATAAAATCATCAAGATTTTGAGGGCAGGAAAGGAATTCTTAAGACACAAAAACATGAACAATATGGAAAGTGATCAACTGAACTTCATCATCAAAATGGAATTCTTCTATTTTTTGAAAGACATTGTTTAAAAAGTAGAAAACCAAGCCACTGAGTGGAACAATATTTGCAATACCTATATCTGAAGATATAGATCCAGAATATATAAAAAAATGCAACTAAATTTGAAAGAAGACAAGGAAAAGGGACAAAAAAGAGATGTGAATAGACACTTCAAAACAGAAGGTACGCAAATAATCAGTAAGCACATTAAAGATTCCCAATATCATCAGTATCAGGAAAATGTAAATTAAAACCACAATGAGATACCACTGCACACCAGTGTTTGTGAGGATGTACCACAACTGGAACCCTCATACATTGTTAGAGAAAATCTAAAATGACACAAGTTCTCTATGAAGTCGTCTGGTAGTTTTCTTACATAATTACTATGTAACTCACAATTCCATCCCTTGGTATTTACTCAAAGAGAAATGAAGACATACATCCATACAAAGACCTTCATGTGAACGTTCATAGCAGATTTAAATAGCCTTAAGTTAGAAACAACTCAAAAGTCCATCAACAGGTGAAAAAATAAACAAATTATAATCTATCCATAGAAAAAAGTATTTCCCAAGCAATAAAAAGGAGCAAGCTACCACCACATTAATGAATATAAATGGATAAAGAAAATGTGGCATATATATATTCACACAATGGAGTATTATTCAGACATAAAAAAGAAAGAAATCTTGCCATTTGTCACAACATAGATCAACCTGGAGGACATTATTCTAAATGAAATAAGCAACACATATAAAGACACCGTGTACTCTCACTTACATATGGAACCCATAAAAGTTGAACTCTGAAGCAGAGAGTAGGATGGTGGTTACCAGGGGATGGGAAGTGGGGGAATCAGGGAGATGTTAGTCAAACGGTACAAACTTTTTAAAAACTTTAAATGATACGGTTTAATCTCTAAAGCATTAAAATAAGTTTTTACAAAGCAAGCACCAATTAAAGAGAATATATTCTATGTGATTTATTAATATAAAATTTTAGAATAGGTACAAGGAATTTAGAGTGGAAGGAAACATGTCAGTGATTGCCTAGGGCTGGGACTGAGGGACAAAGACTGCAAAGGGGTACCAGGCAACTCTGTCAATGGCTATTCATTTTTTAATTTAAAAATATTTAATCAGCATATAGAAATTGAATAAATTCAAGGTATTTAACATGATGATTTGATACACATATACACTGTGTAATGATTGTCTCAATCAAATTAATTAACACATCCATCACCATCCATGCTGTATATTAGATTTCCAGAACATATTCATCTTGCAACTGAAAGTTTGTACCCTTTAACTAACATCTCCTTGATTTCCCCCACTCTCTATCCCCTGGTAAGCACCATCCTACTCTCTGCTTCAGAGTTCAACTTCTATGGGTTCCACATATAAGTGAGAGTACACGGTGTCTTTATATGTGTTGCTTATTTCATTTAGAATAACGTCCTCCAAGTTGATCTATGTTGTGACAAATGGCAAGATTTCTTTCTTTTTTATGTCTGAATAATACTTCATTGCGTGAATATATATATATATATATATATATATATATATGCCACGTTTTCTTTATCCATTTATACTTTGATGGACATTTAGGTTGTTTCCATATCTTGCTTGTGGTGAACAATGCTGCAATGAATATGGGGGTGCAGATATTCACTTCAATGGCTATTCTTGACTGTGATGTGGGAGATATAGTTGTTGAAACTCATCAAGCTTTACACTTAAAATGGGTGCATTTCAGTACATGTAAATAATACTTCGATAAAATTGGTTTTTAAAAAAATATCTACAAACTAAAAACAAAGATCAATGAGGTATGTCAAAATGACTCAGGAGCCAACCTTAACAGGGCTCCCACTGGCAAAAGTTGGCAGTTTGAACATCAAAAAGAGAATGACTGTAGATCCTTGAAATAAAAGGAATGTGAAACAATCATTATTCCCTAGTAATATATATGCATGACACCCCTCCACCCTTGGGACACCCCTCCATCAATGAACGGAATTTCGTTCTTTGTCTTAAAACTCTTCTCAGTGAACAGTAACTGTTTTGAAACCAGAAATCCTGAAACAGGATTGCATTTTTAGGATCTCAGATTTATATAGTTTTGAATTATTTATTTAAACATTTTTTTCTGAAATATTTTCTAAGCAAAACTAGGATGGAGTTTTGAAAAGCCAAATTACATAGGCATTGGCTCCTGTGTATCTTGAGAATGCACCTTGCAGACTTTCAACTACTTGACTATTGACCCCGGCTGCCACACTGTGAAATGCATTGTTTCATTTGTACCCATAACACTGGGGCAGAGAGCCAAGCCTCCCAACAGCCGTTTGTAGACAATGATCCAGTGCCACAGGCTCCTTAAGGCAGCCTGTCACTAAGAGCCTGAGAACTCGTTCAACTTTTAGGCCAATTTTGGCTTAAAGACACTAGTGGCCTGGCTGGACTTATTAGACTTCATGATAGTCCAAGGTGCTTTTACCAAACTTTCCTTCCTGTCTCTCCTCACTAGGAATCAGATTTGCATCAAGGCTGGGTGACTCACCCATCTCTTCCCAGCTCCCTCTCCATTTTCTCTCTTAGACATTTTCCCCAATAAAATCCTTGCAAATTTACTTTCATCTCAATGTCAACTTCTTGGAGGACCTGAACAAATACGCAGTCCAATATTTGATTATCTTTCATGGCCAAGAAGGCTCACAGATGACTCTCATGCTCTTATATTTTTTCCCATTAAACTTCATCTTTGTGGGTTTAAGGCCATTTTTTCCAACACACCAAAGTATTTTTGAATCTTGCTCCACCATCTTTTACATCTGTTGTCTTTCCCATCTTTATGACATCCCAAGATGTGATGAGTAGTTATTACATGTCTTCTACAAATTGTGAATAAAAGCATTAAACTGTAGCTGCCAAATGACAGGCCCTTTTGGAAATGCAATCAAGACCTATAATAAGCATGACAGTACAAAGAAATCTGTTTTCATAAAGTGAATAAATATTAGATAATTATGAAAATATTGAATTATGTGTAGAGAGATGGATAGCGCCCTTATATTCACATTGTACATCTCCCACAATATTTTGCACGCAGAAGGTGTTTATAATCACTGTCACCAAGATAGCAATGACACCAGAAAAATATAGACAAGAATATTTGAAAGAAGTAATCTTTTGTAGTTTTAGAAACAAGCTGTGTAGTTCTTCTGTTCTTGATAAAATTAGGGTTAGAGCACAGCATAAAAATTTCAGCTCTGACAGCAACAAGAACTACTCAGTATATGAAATAACCTTCAGAAACAATGTAAGTGGATTCTCTTAAATAAGGATTTGGTGATGAATGGACAGGAGATGGAAACACTGGCTAGAAGAGGGCGGTTCCCTGGCAAAGGCCCCACCCTCAAGCTTGGAGGAGACCTCTAGCCCTAAGTAGCAACAGGCATTTCTGTTTCTGTGCCCAAAAAGTTGCCTTTTGGCCTGCCATATCCCCCATCCTGTACCCATATAAACCCCAGACCCCAGGCTGCAGAAGCAGATGAGCAGATGAGCAGACGAGCAGACAAAGAGATGAGGAGAAAAGCAGGTGAACAGTGGAACAACATGGCAGAGAAAGAGAGAAGAGAAGGAATTTCTGAACACTGAGAGGAGTTCAGCTAGGGGTGGCCAGAGGGCAGTTCAGCTGCTGAATGGCCAAACTCCAGGGGAAGATCATCTTCCCACTCCATCCCCCCTGTGGCTCCCCATCCATCCCACTGAGAGCCACTTCCACCACTCAATAAAACCCCGCATTCATCCTTCAAGTCCGTGTGTGACCCAATTCTTTTGGGACACTGGGCAACAGCTTGGGATACAGAAAGCTGTCACGCTGGCCCTCTGCCCTTGCAAAAAGGCAGAGGGTTCATTTTGCTGGTTAACATTAAGTCGTCTGAGGATGGCAAGGCTGAAAGAGCATTGTAACAATGGAGCCGCAGGCACCCACCCCTAGGCACGACTGCAGGGGTGGAGCCCAAAGTACTCGCCCCGGCTCCTGCACCTGCCCATCTGCGTGTTCCCCCTCCTGTCAGGAGTTTTGAGCAACAAGGATGACCAAACAGGCAAGCCATGCCCCTGCCGCACATCCTGCAAGGGGTATCAGGGAACCCTCCTGTTTCAGTGGCTTGCTTCTTTGTGTGCTGTGAGAGTTCAAAACATTTGGTGTAGCAATAATGACACAGTTTGTTTGTGTTTACACTTAGGAATGATTGTGTGGGAGTTACGGGTTTTCTAAACTAGTTGTTTTTAGGTTAATTTGAGCAGAGGCCAAGTGTATGGCAAATAAGCAAGTGAAAAACTCATCCCGAAAACTGTTTTATATCATGGATAGCCATGCTAATATTAAAAATAATTTTGATACTTCAGAGGACTCATTTTTCATTAACTTATAGACAGCATGGTATTTTTTGGAAAGAAATATAATAGGCTGGAAATCAATACTTCACAGTAAATTTTGTCATTAATAAGAGGTGAAACCTAGACATGACTTTAAGTACGCATCCCAACATGACATCACCACAAAGCACTATCCTTGTATAAATAGTCATCTTGTCTAAGGTCAAGGTCCCTTAATAAATCTGCAGTCCATTTGGGTGCCAAGTTATAGAAAACAGAGTATTATTTTGCATTTTTCCCTCCTAAAACTCATGAACATACAAAATATTCCACAATGGCATCAAAACACCCAGAACCTTCACTTGCTGTATGGATTTAAAAAACTCAATTGCAGTTCAGTAGTTCACTCTCCTATATAAATTCTGGTCAAACTTTTATGCTTTTTCTCCTCTAGATTGTTCCATTACTCTAGGTGCTATAAATAGAGCTGTTCTATTACATGTTTCTCTTCACACCTCTTGAGTCATATGCAACCTTTCATCATTAGTTTAATAGCTAGTGTTATTGATGAGTAGTAATACGCAGAAGAGGCTGATAATCGTTGGTTTTGCATAGCTTAAATAGATAATAATGAGATAAGTTTTTCAGGGGTAGTGGGAAAGATGTCTTAACAGCTCCTAGAATACAGATGAAGAAACTATATGGTATTACAAAGGACATCTTGGTAAGAAGCAGATTCAAAGAGGTCAAAACAGCAACTGGATTTCTGCTGGCAGAAATCTCTTCTCAGCTGTATTATTGCCTTTTAAAGTCTTTTTTCTTTTTTTTTTTAAACAGGAAAGAATCCAAAGAGGATGTGTTTTCCCACAAACAAGAAAAAGCAAAGTAAAATGCTCTTTTGTTATTTAAGTTAGGGGAGAGAGAGAGAGAGAGAGAGAGAGAGAGACTGACTAATGGAAGAAATCGAAGGCCTTAAACAGAAATGGCAGAATGTTTTTATAGAGGAGTATTCCTGCTGTTTAGAATGCATGGCTGGCGACTTGGAATAGGTAGTGTTCCAGAGAGTGAATCTAAGATATGTCCCTTAAGCTACTTAAAGGCATGACTAAGAACAAGTCATTCTAAACAATAAAGTAAGATCCTGGGGTAGAAAAACACCACATGTGGGCATTGAATTAGAACTAAACATTTTGTGAAATGACAAGGAACATGTGAGTTTCTCCCTCACCAGACAGTAATGTGAGAAGGAATTGTCACACCCTGCCCAAGGGAGTGGTGAGGGAGGATGTCGGAATCACCTCTGGGACTTTTTTTTTTTTTTTTTTTGAGACAGAGTCTGTTGCCCAGGCAGGAGTGCAGTGACACTATCTCAGCTCACTGCAACCTCTGCCTCCCAGGTTCAAGTGATTCCCCTGCCTCAGTCTCTCGAGGAACTGGGATTACAGGCATGCGCCATCACGCACAGCTAATTTTTATATTTTTGGTAGAGATTGGGTTTCGCTTTGTTGGCCAGGCTGGTCTCTAACTCCCGGCCTCAAGTGATCCGCCCCCGACAGCCTCCCAAAGTACTGGGATTACAGGCATGAGCCAAGGCACCCAGCCTTCTGGGACTCTTTCAAACTATATTTGCTTCAAAGAAATTCTGACGCCCCTGTCCCCACCCCACTACACACAATCCCCGCCTCCTCCTTAAGAATTAATGCCCATCTGAGTCGCTGGTACTGATCAGTACGTTATCATATCCCTTGGGAAGGGTGGGTCAGAAAGCAGGCTGAGAACCTGAGAACCACTGCTTTAGTGAGTTTATTTTCCTCCACACTTCGCGTGCCCCACTGTGCTGCTGAGCGTGCATCAGGTTCTGCTGGGTGGGGCTGAGTGTGTAGCCCCTCCTAGCTCCTCACTCGTGGGTGCTCACACACACAGGGCCTGCAGGGAGAAGCCAGGAACCATTCCTTGTGCTCACATGGCTCAGAACACTAATTTGAGATGTCCAAGAGAGATGAGAGGACAGAGCAACATGATCTCTGCTCTAAGAATCGTTGAAGTCTGTAGTTTCCACTTCAGGGAACTTATCTAAATATGGTCTGCAGGTAGACTGACCCGGTCTAACTCAATGGATTTTGAAAATTAACACAAATGTTACTAAGTAATCTAGCAGCCTTCCATTCCAAAGTTCTGTGTGCTAACAAATATCTGTTGAACGAATGATATATACACAGATATGGGCATAGCCCACCCCAGCAAGGTTGATAAACAGAAAAGGATTCAAAATTTCCCATTCTGTGTCATCATACTGTGCTTCCTTCATTTCCTCAAATATCCCAACCACAAACTTCACATGGAACAGTTCAGAGAGAAGTTTCCTCCAAATCTTACATTGAATGGGACTCAGAAAACAGTAATAATAATAGCTAACATGTAGGGAGCACTGCTATGTGCCAGGAAGTGTGTTTATTAATTTTTGTGTGTCATCTTGTTTAAGACTTACAGAAGTCCTACAAGATGGGAACTACTGTTATTCCCTTTTATCTGTATAAGAAAAATCAAGCTTCAGGCAACTGAAACAACTTGTCCATCTAGCAAGTAGCAAGAAGATGACATTCACAGAACCATCAAGAGGAAGAACCCAAATCTATCTAACGACAAAACCCATACTCTTAACTACTCCTCTATATTGTTACCAAACAGATTTGAAATACTATCTACGGCTAACAAAGGCTTTCCAAGCTGTGATTTAATACATATAAACATGTTTGACCATTGACGTAGCCGAGGAACAATATTTTGCAGAAAAAAAACCCTCGTTTTACATACTATACTTGTTTTACTAATTAGGTAGCATAAATGTTTCTCGGAGTTTTCAAAATATGTCAGTTCTTACTACGTTCTATACTACGTGATTACATTCTATAAATTTGCTGTGGACACTGAATTAGAGAATACAGAGCTCTTGCTCTTAGGGGAAATACAGAGTTAGGTTCCTGCATGCTTCTAGTCAACTAACTGATCAACACATAACTTTGTTTTTTGTGTGTTTCTGTTTAAGGATGCCTCGTTTAATCTGGATTATTGATTCTTTAATGTTGAACTCACGGTCAACAGCACTGTAACTCATGCCTGAACAAAACTTCCATTTTCTCCGTAAAACTTACCTTTGCTCTGTAAGGCACATCCAAGACTTCTTGCACTCAAAAATGCTAGACAGCACTTCAGCACTCTGTTTGGGAGCCATTTTAAGCAGTGAAATAACCAACAAAAGCACAAAAATGCAAAACTGTGGTTCTAAATAGACCCATAAAGGACCCTTGCTGATAGTAGAGAGCTGAAACAGGAAGGCAGAGCGTCGCCTTATGGGACCTCAGCCAGGCACGGGTGCATCACTGCTGTGGGCGTGTCCACAAATGGCTGTAAAAGCACACTGAGTATTGATTTGGGGTTTACAGATAAATTTTAGCAAGTAGATGAATTCACAAATACTGAATCTGTGAATGCGGAGGATTGACTATACACAGAAATTCACTTAAAGGAAATTTGGCAGTTAAACTGAGTGGAAGTAATGATGTACTAGTTCGTTCTTTGAGATAGCAGCTCAGAATATGGGTTCTCAATGCAAAAGTTTAGCCAGTTTAACCCACTGTCCAGCAACACACATGTAAAATAATCTGTTACGTTCTGGCTACAAAGACTAAAGGCATGTGATCTCTGAATCTGTATATTCTAACTCAGACGGGCCGCGGGGTGGTCTCCAAAATGCAGGCCTCCTTCAAGTCTGCTGTGAAGGTTTGTCACTAGCTCCTTTTCTGCCCTGGCCATCTTCGCAATCATTGTCTCCTCAGCATGGAAGGCCTAGGTGTTCCATCTTGTGGCTGGATGAAATTGTAGCCAGAGAGGTAAAAGGGCTTCGGGTACCATGAGGGTAGAATACCCATCAAAATGGAATTCGTGCACAGTACTGCTCCTGCTTTTTGCATTTTGGGTTTTGTTTTATATTTTGCCATTTCTTCCTATTTTTTCTGGGTAATACTAGGTAGAACCAGCTTAATTAATCATAATTGTAAAAAATACCATTCGAAAGTGTTATTTTAGATGCAAATTCTATTTTTCTGTCACGGCAGGTATTTTTTAAAGCATATAATCTACACACATAATCTCAGAGGGTCTTCAGCATCCTTATTTTTGAGCTTAAATGAATCTTTTTATTTTCTCCATTCATGCTCAAGTCAGTCACAGCCAGGAGCTGCTTAGAAGAGCTTGGAATGGGAGTTAGAACATTGCCTTAAATGCCTGGGTGGCGGTGGTAATTCTCCTTGCAAAGCAAACCAGGGATATTAGTGGTAGCGGGGAACCATTGTCAGAAAGCCATCAAAGCTACGGTAAAGTCAATGCCCCTTCATCTTACCTCTATTCTCACAGAGGCTGGATTTGGGAATAATTGTAGGAATGTACTTCATGAGTTGATTGAGTAATTTGCATTTACTAATCTCAATGTGAAATGAAAGCCAGCCTCAAGAATGGGAGTTGTCCCTGGCTGTCGTTTCTTGTGGTCTCTTTCTGTGTGGTACACCCTCAGAGCAGACATTCTCTAACCATTGCCTGTGCCTTACTCCTGTGTGTTAGTAGTATGGAGGTGAATCCGTATGCGCTTTATTTTTACATTTCTAATTGCGGTATTTTTTCAAATAGCTTTATTTTTTTACATTTCTAATTGCGGTAAATATGCATAACATAAAATTGACCGCCGTAACCACTTCAAGTGTACTGTTCAGTGGTGTTAAGTATACTCACATTGTTGTGTAATCAATCCCCAGTGATGGTTCACTTTCTAAAAGTGAGATTCTATATTCATTAAACAATAACTTCCCACTTTCCTCTCTCCTCCAGCCCCTGGCAACCACCATTCTACTTTTAGCTTTCATGAATCTGACTTTTCTAGGTATCTCCTGTGAGTGGAATCATACAGTATTCATCTTTTTGTAAATGGTTCATTTCATTTAACATAATCTCCTGAAGGATCATCCACACTGTAGCATGTGGCAGAATTTCTTCCTTTTTAAGGCTGAATATTCCACTGTTCGTATACATCACATTTTGCTTATTCATTTGTCTGCGGGTGGATGCTTGGGTTACTTCTACTTAATGCCTTTGTTTTAAAGTAACTAAAATCTTGTGACACAAAGGTACAACAATGTATATCCTTGGAAAAAAGCTGATTATTATGCTCTCCTTAAACTAAAGAATTAAGCCCATTTCCTGGACATAAAAGTTCTGGCCATGGCTGATGTCATCCCAACCCATTTCCTCTTTCTCCTCCTGTCTCTCCTCCTGTCCCAACTCCCTCACCTCTCTCTGGCTGTTTTTGTTCTTCAACTAAAAGGCCAGGCTTACTGTTACCTCGAGGCCTTTGCCAGTGATATTCCCTCTGCTTCGAATGTTCTCTTTCCCGAGATATCTGGATAGCTTTCTCCCTCCTTCCTTCACATCTCTGCTCAAATGTTACCTTATCCAAAAGACCTTCTCTGACCAGCCTACACCAAGAGAAGCCAGCCCTCACTTTGTACCCCGTTCTCTCTCTGCCTCTCTTTTGCTTGATATTTCCATGACAGCCATCACCCTAACTCATATTATCTATTTTCTTGTTTTTATCACCTAGTTTCCCCACTAGAAAGAAAGCTCTATAAAGTCAAGAGTTTGTTTTATTTACACTGTATGTATCTCTCATACCTAGAACTGTGTCTGGTAAATAAAAGGCCCTCAAAAACATTTTTGTATGATTTAATATCACTTACTATGTGCCAGCTATTGTTCTCAGTGCTTTACAAATGTTAACTCACTTCATCTATATAAAATTCTAAGACCCAGCTACTATCATTGTCTCTATTTTACAGATAAGAAAACTGAGGGCATAGAGATGTCAAGTAACATGGTGGAGCTACAGTACACACTGAAACAATCTGGTGCTAGCAGCTGTGCTTTGAGCACTGTACCATGAGTGAATGAATAAATAAAAGGGACCTTCAGTTACTAAATGAGAGAGAAGAGGTTGCAGATTCTCTCCTTCTCATTATGCATCATAACGTTCTTGCTTGGTGAAAATTTGTGCTATGCATTAGAGATTTGACAGGGCAGAGAATGTAACAAGTACGTTTTTCTACTGCCTTTTCCATTCTGTTGGCAGAGAAAATCCCTGCCATGTGAGAGTACATTTCTCCCCACTTTGGATATTATGTTCAGAGCTTGGTTACGGGCAGTGGAAGTTAGCCTAGTACCTGCCTGACCAAACAGTGGAAAATACATTTCAGAACGTGACAGGTCAGGACATACTAACATCCTTCTGGGAATAAGATTTCTTCATTTATATTTACCAGTCTTAACTGGAAGTGCAAATACCTTACCAAGAAAGGAAGACACTGTGGTATTTCAACTTCCCTTTATGTTATACACAAATGTCAACCTTTAGAGTCACAGCTTTTCCCAGCACATTCTCCTTCCAGTTTAATTTTCCTGTCTTTGTTCTTTAGCAATCTCTTTATCCTCCCTTCCCTGGTCTGTGTTGCACACCATGTACTGTATATTTGGTATAGCATGTCAGAATTCCTTGTATCTGCCACTTCAGCTGAACTTGGAAAACACTGAGGTGATTACTAATTTATTGCTGTCTTCTGCTAAGTGCTTAATGCAAGCTTAATAAAAATCAGTGGCTGTGTGTGCCTTTCCTTTGTAGAAATATACTTCTGATAGATGACTACGTTAGGTCATTGTCAGATGATTTATGGAAAATCTTCTAGGATAATCTACCACCACCATTTTATTGGTGTCATGAAAGATGCTAATGGTCATATAAGTGGAAGTAGAAGCAGAAAAATGTAGGTGCTGTACACCCTCTCTTCAAAAGGCTCATTGTGAGCAAAGAGGTTAATAGCATGGAATGGGGACATCTTGCTTGATCACAGTAACATCCCAAGGGAATTAAAGTTAGGATGCTAAATGCATTTCTAACCATGAGGCCAATGTTTACAGGTTCTCAGCCATCAGGCTTTATCTCCTCATTTTGTGTAACAAAGAAGTACTTGTCATTTGTCTGGCCATCCACAGGCCCCACCCAGAGTGCCTGACCTCCTGCCCCTTCCCTGTGGGAGAAGGGCCTTCTTCTACAAAAGGAAACCACTTGTGAGGGATGGTTAAAACCATCTGTCTGCACTAAGAGAGAACGAGACCCTTTCAACACAATAATTTCATCTTTCTCTTTTAAACTCTCCTCACACGGTATGGCATAATGAAATCACAAACTGCCCCGAGTTCATCTTTTTCTGGAACCACACAAAATGTTTCTGTCCTCTGGCAGACAATCTCTGCAGTCTCTGTTCAATGTCAGGGTATGCAGGAGGTGGCCTCTCCCAGCCTCAACCCAAGCATCGGCACGACAATCAGTCATCAGCTAAAGGAAGGATGTGGTTCACTTCATTATAACTTCTAGACATTTGACATTTCTTCCTAATCATGGCTTTCCAATTTCAACTACTCAAAATTTCCATGCAAACTTTAAGGCTTTAAAGCAGTTTTTAAAAGACACTGTTTAATTTGTTAATTCTACCGTTACAGTGCCTATGGTTTCGTCTATTTTACGGCAACATTTCTGACTTGTAATATTTGACTGCTTCAAAATATTGGGACATAGCAAATTTACTATATCATTTATTTCATTATACATAACTTAATAAACATCTGCAGCCTTTTAAATTAAATTTAGAAAATTCCTTAGCAGAGTAAGCTCCTGTCAGGGAAAATAAGCACCATTTTCCATAATAAAATGTGTGCGTGGGACAGATAACAGGTAGAAAGTGTTTCCACCCTTGCTGTTGTACTTTTTCCCATTTCCTTTTTTACTTGTCAGACGTGGACTTCAGAATCCATGTTTTTAACTGAGATTTCATCCGATCGGCCACGCTCTAGAGACACCATAGCCTGCTCAAATGCACTTCTGCTATTGACTCTCCATTGGATCTTTGTAAGATCCAGTCATCTAGGGAGGCTGCTCCGTGGGCAGCACTTCAGCAATGATGAGGCTGCTGTTCCCAAGAAACAAAGGGAAGGGGGGAAGAGGCTCCCACTGAGAAACAAGTTAAGATAGCTCTTGGCCGGGCGCGGTGGCTCAAGCCTGTAATCCCAGCACTTTGGGAGGCCGAGACGGGCGGATCACGAGGTCAGGAGATCGAGACCATCCTGGCTAACACGGTGAAACCCCGTCTCTACTAAAATAAACAAAAATTAGCCGGGCGAGGTGGCGGGCGCCTGTAGTCCCAGCTACTCGGGAGGCTGAGGCGAGAGAATGGCGTAAACCCGGGAGGCGGAGCTTGCAGTGAGCTGAGATCCGGCCACTGCACTCCAGCCTGGGCGACAGAGCGAGACTCCGTCTCAAAAAAAAAAAAAAAAAAAAAAAAAAAAAAGATAGCTCTTGATTTTGGCAAGCATAGAAGGAGGTAGGTTTGCTTGGAAAGAAAATTTTCAGAAAATAAAGAAGACCTGATCTTTTTACTGTCTCCATAGTTTTCCCTTTTCAAGACTGCCAGACGGGTGGTATCATATAAAATGTAGACTTTTCATACTGGCTTCTTTCACTTAGTAATATGCACTTAAGTTTCCTTATGTCTTTTCATGGCTTGATGGAGAAACAAAAATTTTCAAGTGCTGAAAGAAATGGATCGTCAACCCAGAATCCTATATCAGCAAAAATATTCTTCAGAAATGAATGAGAAATAAAGACATTATCAAAAGAAGAAGAAAAAAAAAAGAATTTGTCAAAAGTAAACCTACCCTAATAGAATGACTAAAGGAAATTTTCTAAACAGAAACGAATAATGAAAGAAGGAAGGAGGGAAAAACCTGTTAACCAAAAATATGGGTAAATATGAGAAGACTTTCATTCTCTTCTTGTGTCTTCCACATTCCATTGATGGTTGAAACAAAACTTATGCCACTGTCTAATGTGGTTCTAAATGTATACTGAGAAAATATTTAAGTTCTAAATGTAAATTGAGAAGACTTTACCTTCCATAATAAAAATGGAGGCGAGAAAAGGGAAGTACAGGAAGATAAGGGTTCTATACTTCACACACTGGCAAAATGACACCAGTAAACTGCAATGTCACAGAAATATGGTGTATGCCTAGAGCAACCACTAAAATAGCTATGCAAAGAGATACCCTCAAAAACACTATAGAAAGAGCAAAATGAATTCTAAAATATTTTCAAGTAACACACAAGAATGTAGGAAAAAGAAAACAGAGAAAAACAGAGTAAGTGGAAAACAAAAATTATAATGGCACAATTAAGCTCTAATATATCAATAATTACATTGAACATCGTGATCTAAATATACTAATTAAAAGACAATAATTGAAAGAGTTGTTTTTACAAAAGAACCACTTTATGCTGTCTATAAGGAACATACTTCAAATATAACGATACAGGCAGGTTGAAGGTAAAATAATGAAAGAATATACCATACAAACATTCACTGAAAGAAAAAAACTCTAGTAATATGAAACTGAGTTGGATACAGTGACAAAAAAATGACCAGAGTCATAGAGGGACACTATGTAAAGAGGGTAAATTCACCAAGAGGACACAGTAATCTTAAATGCATATGTGTCAAAAACCAGAGCTTCAAAATATGTGAAGCAAACATTGGTAGAACAAAAAGGAAAAATAAGACAAATCTATAATTATAACTGGAGTTAAACACTTTCTCAACAACTGATGGAACAAGAGGACAGAAAATAAGCATGGATATAGAAGAACTCAACAGCACCATCAACTAACAGCATATAATTAACATTTATAGAACACGTCACTCAACAACAGCAGAACAGACCTCATCCTGGGCTCTAAAACAAACCGTGGCAAATTTAAAACAATTGAAATAATTCAAAATGTTTTCTCTGACCGTAGTGGAATTAAACTAGAAATTAATAGTGGACAGGTAATGGTAAAATCTCCAAACACTTGGAAACTAAACAACATACTTCTAAATATTCTATGGCTCAAGGGGAAGGCTCAGGAAAAGTTTTAAAACATACATTAAACAGAATGAGAAAAAATACAACATATCAAAATTTGTGGGACATAGGTAAAGCCATGAGGGAAACTTGTAACACTAAATGCATACATTAGAAATGAGGAAAAGTCTCAAATCAATAATCTAAGATCATACTTCAAGGATCTAGGGGAAAAAAGCAAAACAAATTGGAGGAAAGCAGAAAGAAGGAAATAATAAAGATGAGAGGAGAAGTTGGTGGAATTAAAAATAGAAAACCAGGAAAGAAAACAAATGAAACAAAGAGTTGGTTCTTTAAAATTGACAAACATTAAAATTAAAAACTTTTGCTCTGTGAACCTCATGTGAAAAGATGGAAAGCTACAGAGAGGGAGGCCGTCTTTCCAAACCACATAGCCAATAAAGGACTGGTTTCTAGAGTATAACAGAACTCAAAACTCGAAAGCAAAAATATACAAACAAACAAAAACCCCTACAATCCAATTAGAAAACAGGCAAAAGAAATGAGCAGACATTTCACTGAAGGGGATGTACAGACAGAAAATAAGCACATGAGGCCAGGTTTGGTGGCTCATGCCTGTAATCCCAGCGCTTTGGGAGGTCGAGGCAGGTGGATCACCTGAGGACAGAAGTTCAAGACCAACCTGCCTAACATGGTGAAACACCCGTATCTACAAAAAATACAATAATTAGCTGAACATAGTGGTGCACACCCGTAATCCCAGCTACTCGGGAGGCTGAGGCAGGAGAATCACTTGAACCTAGGAGGCAGAGGTTGCAGTGAGCCAGGATTGAACCACTGCACTCCAATCTGGAGGACAGAGTGAGATTCCCTCTCAAAAAAAAAAAAGAAAAGAAAAGAAAAAAAGAAGAAGAAGCACATGACAAGATGCTCAACAGCACTGTCCATTAGGGAAAGGCATATTAAAACCAAAATGAGATATTATAACTCACCTATTAAAATGGCTAAAGTTTAAAAATACTGAAAACACTAAATTCTGGCTAAGATGCAGAGAAACTATATCCCTCTGACATTGCTAGTAGGAATGTAAAATGGTACAGTCAATGTGGTAAACACTTCAGAAATTTCTTCCAGCAATCGTTTTCCTGTGCATTTATCACACAGAAAAACTTACGTTCACACAAAAACCTCTACATGAATATTTATAGAAGCTTTACTGATGATACTCCCACTGGAAACAACTTGGATGTCCTTCAGTGGGTGAATGGTTGAGCAAACTGTGGTGAATCTACATGACAGAATACTATTCAGCTAGAAAAGAAAATGAGCTAGTGATACAGGCAACAACCTAGACGAACCTCTGGAGAATTCGGCTGAAGCAAAAAAGCCAATCTTAAAATGTTACATATTATATGTTTCATTTATATATCATTTTTGAAAAGACAAAATTATAGAAAGAAAAGAACTAGTAGTTGCCAGAAGTTAAGGACAGGTAGGGGTGGGAGGGAAGTGGATGTAACTGCAGAAAACGAAACAGGAGGATCCTTGTGGTGATGAAAATGTTCTCTATCTTGACTGTGTCAATGTCAATATCCTAGTTGCGATAGCATACTATAGTTCTGCAAAACCTTATCACTGGGAGAAAATGGCCAAAGGGATATAGAATTATTAGGATCAATATTATTAATCCTGTTTTATTAGAAAACATTTTATAGTGATATATATATAGCATGCTTCCATTTCATCAAGAGCAAACAACAAAGCAACCAACCTCTAGATAGGAATCGTTGGGGTAGAATGTCTATAAAGGTGGTTGCCAGTAAGCCCCGCTTCCCTCTTTTCCTGTAATTTGTTACATGGCAATAGATATCTGAGACATATTTGTACATATATCAATGTTTATAAAATAGATGACTGTGTATAAAAACATACCTGTCAAGTGTGGTTGCTGGGCAGTGACAGTAGAAGTAAGAGGGAAATGATTAACTTGTACTTTACATATCTTTATATTGTTTTACTGGTTTCTACAAGTATATATTATTCCGTAATTCATAGGATATCAATTAAAGAAAAATTTTACAAGGAAATGAAGATGTTCTCTTTTTGTTAAACTCGGGCTTTGAAAAAGTGTGTTCCTTTCATTTCATTTTTATCTCTGTCTTTTGCTACAGCACTCCGCAGACCTCAATTTCAGATCGTTGTGTATAATATGTTGGTTTCATAAACACCTTTATAAATCAGTTTTAAAAATAAAGGCCAAAAGCTTCTACATTCAAAGTGCCTCTGGATTTGCAACTAAAACATCCTTAATCTTCTTTAAATAAGCTATAAAAACTAAGCGAGAGATAGTCATTAAGAAAATTGATTTAAAAATATTCTTACTAATGCAATCTGTAAGATAGATTAGAAAAGTGCATTAGCTAACATAACATTTTATCAGCCTGTAAAATTTTCACTAGCTTTCTCTGCTCTTAACAGTGCTATAGCAATGATAAATCTCCAGGAAATTTATCAGAAGAATAAGAAAATGATCATGTTTTTGCTGTGGGTTGCAGTTTTCATTTGTATTACCTTTCATATTTATTGAATGCTTGATTTTTTAAAGATCTTTCTGAATTTCTTATAGGCCCTGAAACTCCTGGCCAAGGCCATTTTCATTAATTCAGTTCAACAGATTTATATCCATAGTGTGTACTAAGTGCTAGATACTATGCCAGGTGTTTGAAGAAAGAAAATGGGAAAATTAAAAAGAAAAGAAAAAGCAGAGGAATTATCAATCACTGGATATCAATCTAGTAAGAAAAGTAAGTAAAACATTTTCAAAAGCTATATAATGTGCTGGTGGTAAAGCCACAAAGACTAGACAAAGTAGATTCCTTCTGAGCTACTTGTAAGGGTGGTAAGATTGAGTAGGAGTTTGGCAGGCAAATGAGATAAGGAACTGTATTCCAGATAGACTGGAAGTGTACAGAAGAACAAGGAAGTATAGAAGAGCGTAATGTGATTGAGGAAGAAAATGTAGTTGGTGAGGATGTAGTCTGTAGTTTCTGAGGGACAGGGAGTAGAAATGACAAGAACGCAGGCTATTTTTAAATAAAAACACAGGTTCTTTTTCAACAAGAGTGTCATTTCAACAGGGGAAAAATGGTATTTTCAAGTAATGCTGGAACTAGATCTACACATGCAAAAGATTACTCAGATTCCTTCTCTAGACTGTACACAAAAATTAATTCCAAGTGGACTGCAGACCTAAATGTAAATGCTAAAACTACAAGACTCTTAGAAGAAAACATAGGAATAAATCTCTATGATCTTGGGGTTAGTTAGGCAAAGCCTTCTCAGATATGATCTAAAAAATATAAGCACCAAGAGAAAAAAATAGATAAATTGGAATTTATGAGCATTTAAAAAATTTGTAATCCAAAGGAAATCATCAAGAAAGTTAAAAGACAACACTAAGAATGGAAGAAAATATTTGCAAATCATAGTATATCTGATAGGGAATTGTATACAAGACTATATAAAGAATTGCTATACTTCAACATTTTAAAAAGACAACCCAATTTTAAAACGGGCTTTTAAAAGTGACCATAAACGAGGAATTGAACAGATATTTCTTCAAGGAAGATACACAAGTGACCAACAGGCACACAAAAAGATGCTTGACATCATTAGTCATTAGAAAAATGCCAGTCAAAGCCACAATGAAATAATAATTTCATATCCACTGGGATGGCTAAAGTAAAAAAGACAGATAATAGTAAGTGTTGGTGAGGATGTCAAGAAATTGGAACCCATATACATTGCTGGTGGTAATTTAAACTGGTGCAGCCCCTTTGGAAATAGTTTGGCTTTCCCTTCAAAAGGTTCAACACAAAATTACCATAGGGCCCAGCATTCCAAGTATATACCCATGAGAAATAGAAACATATCCACACAAAAACCAGTGGATGAATGTTCATAGTGGCATTATTCACAGTAGTCAAAAAGTGGGAACAGCCCAAATGTCCACAAACTGATGAACAGATAATCAATGTCCACAAACTGATGAACAGATAATCTCAGTGTAGTATGTCCGTATAATGCAATGTTATTCCAGAATAAAAAGAAATAAAGTATGGATTCATGCTGCAACATGAATGAGCCTTGAAAATATTATGCTGAGAGAGTAGCCAGTTGAAAAGACCACATACTGTAAGATCCTGTTTATATAAAATGTCCAGAGTAGGCAAATGTGTAGAGATACCAAGTATATTAGTGGTTTTCAGGTACTAGGTGGTAAGATTGAGGGGGAAATGGGGATTGAATGCTAAGGGGTGAGGGATTTCCTTTTCGTCCTGCTGAAAATGTTCTAATATTGATTATGGTGATAGCAGCAAAACTCTGTGAATATACTAAAAATTATTGATTTATACATTTTAAATGGGTGAATTATAAACTATATCTCAATAAGGCTGTTTAAAAAACCCTGTTACAGATCTTCGTCCAAGATGGCTGAATAGGAACACTTCCAGTCTGCAGTTCCCAGCACATTCTATGCAGAAGACGGGTGATTTCTGCATCTCCAACTGAGGTACCTGGTTCATCTCATTGGGACTGGTTGGACAGTGGGTGCAGCCCACAGAGGGCGAGCCGAAGCAGGGCAGGGCGTCACCTCACCTGGGAAGTGCAAGTGGTTGGAGGATTTCCCTTTCCTAGCCAATGGAAGCTGTGACAGACTGTACCTGGAAAACGGACACATCTGCCCAAATACTGTGCTTTTCCCATGGTCTTAGCAACCAGCAGATCAGGATATTCTCTCCCGTGCCTGGCTCAGCTGGTCCTACGCCCACAGAGCCTTGCTCACTGCTAGCGCAGCAGTCTGAGATTGACCTGTGAGGCTGCAGCTGGGGGTGGGGAGGGGTATCTGCCATTGCTGAGGCTTGAGTAGGTAAACAAAGCAGCTGGGAAGCTCGAACTGGGAGACACCTCCAGTAGGGGCCGGCAGACACTTCATACAGGCGGGTGCCTCTCTGGGATGAAGCTTCCAGGGGAAGGATTAGGCAGCAATATTTGCTGCTCTGCAATATTTGCTGTTCTGCAGCCTCCACTGATGATACCCAGGCAAACAGGGTCTGGAGTGAACCTCTAGCAAACTCCAACATACCTGCTGCTGAGGGACTTGATTGTTAGAAGGAAAACTAATAAACAGAAAGGAATAGCATCAACATCAACCAAAAGGACATCCACACCAAAATCTCATCTGTAGATCACCAACATCAAAGACCAAAGGAAGATAAAACCACAAAGATGGGGAGAAACCAGAGCAGAAAAGTTAAAAATTCTAAAAACCAGAGCGCCTCTTCTCCTTCAAAGGATTGCAACTCCTCGCCAGCAATGGAACAAAGCTGGATGGAGAATGACTTTGACGAGTTGACAGAAGTAGGCTTCAGAAAGTTGGTAATAACAAACTTCTCCGAGCTAAAGAAAAATGTTCTAACCCATCGCAAGGGAGCTAAAAACCTTGAAAAAAGGTTACACAAATGGGAAATTAGAACAAATAGTGTAGAGAAGACCTCAAGTGATCTGACGGAGCTGAAAACCATGGCACAAGAACTTCGTGATGCATGCACAAGCTTCAATAGCCAATTTGATCAAGTGGAAGAAAGGATATCAGTGATTGAAGATCAAATTAATGAAATAAAGCAAGAAGACAAGTTTAGAGAAAAAAGAGTTAAAAGAAATGAATAAAGCCTCCAAGAAATATGGGACTATGTGAAAAGACCAAATCTGCATCTGATTGGTGTACCTGAAAGTGATGGGGAGAATGGATTCAAGTTGGAAAACACTCTTCAGGATATTATCCAGGAGAACTCCCCTAACCTAGCAAGGCTGGCCAACGTTCAAATTCAGGAAATACAGAGAACACCACAAAGATACTCCTCGAGAAGAACAACCCCAAGACACATAATTGTCAGATTCACCAACTTTGAAATGAAGGAAAAAGTGTTAAGAGCAGCCAGAGAAAAAGGTCGGGTTACCCACAAAGGGAAGCCCATCAGACTAACAGCGGATCTCGCAGCAGAAACCCTACAAGCCAGAAGAAATTGGGGACCAATATTCAACATTCTTAAAGAAAAGAATTTTCAACCCAGAATTTCATATCCAGCCAAACTAAGCTATATAAGTGAAGGAGAAATAAAATCCTTTACAGACAAGCAAATGCTGAGAGATTTTGTCACCACCAGGCCTGCCTTACAAGAGCTCCTGAAGGAAGCACTAAATTTGGAAAGGAACAAAGAGTACCAGCCACGGCAAAAACATGCCAAATGGTAAAGACCATTGCTGCTATGAAGAAACTGCATCAATTAACAGGCAAAATAACTGGCTAACATCATAATGACAGGATCAAATTCACACATAACAATATTAACCTTAAATGTAAATGTGTTAAATGCCCCAATTAAAAGACACAGACTGGCAAATTGGATAAAGAGTCAAGACCCATCAGTGTGCTGTATTCAGGAGACTCATCTCATGTGCAGAGACACACATAGGCTTAAAATAAAGGGATGGAGGAAGATCTAACAAGCAAATGGAAAGCAAAAAAAAAAAAAAGCAGAGGTTACAATCCTAGCCTCTGATAAAGCAGACTTTAAACCAACAAAGATCAAAAGAGACAAAGATGGCCATTACATAATGGTAAAGCGATCAATTCAAGAAGAGCTAACTATCCTAAATATATATGCACCCAATACAGAAGCACCCAGGTTTATAAAGCAAGTCGTTAGAGACCTACAAAGAGACTTAGACTCCCACACAATAATAATGGGAGATTTAACACCCCACTGTCAACATTAGACAGATCAACGAGACAGAAGGTTAACAAGGATATCCAGGACTTGAACTCAGCTCTGCACCAAATGGACCTAATAGACATCGACAGAACTCTCCACCCCAAATCAACAGAATATACATTCTTCACAGCACCACATTGCACTTATTCTAAAATTGACCACATAATTGGAAGTAAAGCCCTCCTCAGCAAATGTAAAAGAACAGAAATCACAACAAACTGTCTCTCAGACCACAGAGCAATCAAATTAGAAGTCAGGATTAAGAAACTCACTGAAAACCACACAACTACATGTAAACTGAACAACCTGCTCCTGAATGACTGAGTACATAACGAAATGAAGGCAGAAATAAAGATGTTCTTTGAGACCAATGAGAACAAAGACACAACATACCAGAATCTCTGGGACACATTTAAAGCAGTGTGTAGAGGGAAATTTATAGCACTAAATGCCCACAAGAGAAAGTAGGAAAGATCCAAAATTGACACTCTAACACCACAATTAAAAGAACTAGAGAAGCAAGAGCAAACACATTCAAAAGCTAGAAGACAGCAAGAAATAACTAAGATCAGAGCAGAACTGAAGGAAATAGAGACACAAAAAACCTTTCAAAAAATCAATGAATCCAGGGGCTGGTTTTTTGAAAAGATCAACATAATTGATAGACCGCTAGCAAGACTAATAAAGAAGAAAAGAGAGAAGAATCAAATAGATGCAATAAAAAATGATAAAGGGGATATCACCACTGAACCCACAGAAATACAAACTACCATCAGAGAATACTATAAACACCTCTACACAAATAAACTAGAAAATCTAGAAGAAATGGATAAATTCCTGAACACATACACCCTACCAAGACAAACCAGGAAGAAGTTGAATCCCTGAATAGACCAATAACAGGTTCTGAAATTGAGGCAATAATTAACAGCTTACCAGCCAAAAAAAGTCCAGGACTAGATGGATTCACAGCCGAATTCTACCAAAGGTACAAAGAGGAGATGGTACCATTCGTTCTGAAACTATTTCAATCAATAGAAAAAGAGGGAATCCTCCCTAACTCACTTTATGAGGCCAGCATCATCCTGATACCAAAGCCTGGCAGAGACACAACAAAAAAAGAATTTTAGACCAATATCCCTGATGAACATCGATGCAAAAATACTCAGTAAAATACTGGCAAACCGAATTCAGCAGCACATCAAAAAGCTTATCCACCATCGTGGAAGACAGTGTGGCGATTTCTCAAGGATCTAGAACTAGAAATACCATTTGACTCAGTGATCCCATTACTGGGTATATACCCAAAGGATTCTAAATCATGCTGCTATAAAGACACATGCACACATATGTTTATTGTGCCACTATTCATAATAGCAAAGACTTGGAACCAACCCAGATGTCCACCAATGATAGACTGGATTAAGAAAATGTGGCACATATACACCATGGAATACTATGCAGCCATATAAAAGGACGAGTTCATGTCCTTTGTAGGGACGTGGATGCAGCTGGAGACCATCATTCTCAGCAAACTATCGGAAGGACAGAAAATCAAACACCGCATGTTCTCACTCATACGTGGGAACTGAACAATGAGATCACTTGGACACAGGGCGGGGAACATCACACATTGGCACTGGGGCCTGTCAGAGGGGTGGGGGCCTGAGGGAGTATCCATTAGTATCCATATCTAATATCCATACATTAGGTATTAGAAATACCTAATGTAAATGAGGAGTTGATGGGTATAGCAAACCAGCAAGCACATGTATACCTATGTAACAAACCTGCATGTTGTGCATATGTACCCTAGAACTTAAAGTAAAATAATAATAATAAAAATAAATAAATAAAAATTTTTAACAAAAAAAATCTGTTATACCAAAAAAACAATAAAACAAAAAACAAAAACCCCAGACTCAGAGCCAGACTACCTAAGTTGAAATTGTGCTCTTTCATTACCCCTTATGAAATTCTGAGCTACTTAACTTCTCTCACCAGTATCTCCATCTAATAAATGAATGATTGCTTCCAACTGAAATCTTCAGGGAAATTTTTACAGAAGTGGAATTTGGGCTGGTCTCAGAGACAGTGCTTTTCAGGATTGTGAGATGAAGACCTTAAAAGGCAGGAGAAACAAACTAGTACTTTTAAAACAACTATTGTGCACCAGGATCTGTGCTAAGCATTCTGCGAACATTATTGCCCCCTGCTTTGTAGTTATGAAGAAACGAATCCTGAAAGTGAGATCATTTAAAGTGACCAAGTAGGGGTTCAATTGCAAGCCTGGGGTCTCCTGTGTCTGGCCTAAGCAACACCTGTGAGAAGGGAAGCTCAGGCTGCTGGTGGAGGAAGCAAGGTAAGGTTTCTCTGGCAACATCCGGGGGCTGTTAGTGGCAATTAGATTTTTTAGAATCTTTAATGGCCAGACAAATTTTCTGGATTTCATCCTGTGGGTAATGAGGAGCCACGGAATTGCTCATCAAAAAAAGGACATAGCACTAGTGGCAGGCATGTATTTTTACATGTAGAAGTCCAATTCATCTTGTACCTTATTAGGCAGCTCAACTCTACCTTTAAGAAAACTTGTAATGTTACTCAAAATAGACATAGTCTGACAAGCTGGCCTTTGGTAAATTTTCCAGCAGAGAAAGTGGTTTGCTTCCACAATTAACAGATGACTTTAAAAAGTGAATTAAAACTCTTTCTGTGCCTGAAAGTTTGTTAATTTGAGCTGCTGATTGTTACTGAATGACGGACTGATTTTGATGTGAATGTTGGTGCTAAGAATAGATACTAGAAGACTTTAAATCTAATTGAAACTCTGAGAGGATGAACAAAAATTGTAGTCTCACTCTACGCAAGAACTTAGTGAAAAGGGAAACCATTCAAATGGTGTATATACATTTATTTCATGGTGCCTTCTTTCACAAGTTGAGGAGGCATCATGAATGCTTTGCCTCTGCCTCCTATTTGGAAAGAGTTTCTTTTAAAGCCACCAACAAATGTAGTGTCCAGCAAGCATTTGAAGTGCCTAGGAACTGTCAGACCTAGCATGCCGAGGTAGGCACCACATAGTTGAAGGAACAGGTAGCAAATGTGTGCTCAGCCCCATCCCAGGAGGGACCGCAATCTTAAGTCATGCTGCTACATTGGTGCCCCGAAGGGCCAGGGTGCTCTTTCTCTCTAAGCCAATGATTTTCAAGGGAGATGCTATGCCTTCTAGAATGCGTGCATTTGGAAAAAAATGAGGAGGTACATTTTTGTTTATTGTAATGATTGGGATCTTCCACTAGAACTTAGTGGCCAGTTGTCATATTCTGACAATCCTGAAAACCAGGACTGGATAGTGAAGACTTGCCCTGCGTTCTACATGATTGCCAGATCTACTGCCACATTAGTTATGATCTGAGCTTCTCTGAGACTAGACCCTTATTCTATTTTACATACAGACAGAAAGCAGCTTTTACATGGTTTTAATACATACTCAATTTTCCAGCAATGACAGTACCATGGAAATGGTGGGAAAACTGTGAAGTTTGCTCTTAACTTTGTGAAGAGCTGTTCACCATTACAGGACGTGTCACCAAGGATGATGTCATTCATGGTATTGGGACCACCAGTTTAAGACATCAGAAGTAACCTGCATTTGTAATTACTGTAATTGTTGTTTTTATTGTGTCCAAATATATATATATATATATATATATTCTCATTTAGCTATTATTTTAGAATGTTGACTCTGATAGTCTATGTTTAAACCATTTATTTATTTTTGGGTTATCTAGGCTTTTCAATACTACTTCCATAAATTGTACAATTTCTCTACAGCTTCTTGTAGTAAAGCTTCCTTTTCCTAATCCATCCTTATTTTTCTGTGGCCTGTGGAAGAAAATGATCTCTAATGTCTTTACACATGAGACTAACCGTATGCACTGACATGTGGAATTTCAAGAATTCATATATATTTTTGGTGATGCTTTGTTTCTACCCTGTCCTATTTTATAACATGAAATTAATTATTGATATCATACATAAATAAAGCCCTGCTCATTTGCAAGAATATCAGACTTTCTCATTTTCTCCACGTTGACAGTGACAACTTGTCTTAGCATCTAATCTTGACTTTAATTAAGGTTATGTTCTTCTGCCTTCTATCACACACTTACAAGTCTGCCTGTTATCACTCATCTCAACCCTGGTTTCATTCTAATTCCACCCTTATCTCCACTCTTTCACTTACCTATAACTCTTCTGCCAAATCACTTCTCATATTCTTACTTTTTTTTAATCTAAAACTATTCATTATAAGCACTGGGCTATTTCATTATATCTTCTAATGTGGTCAAGCTGAGCATTATAGACTAAATACATTATCATTTAATATAAATTTTTTTCTTTTATTTATTACACTTGAGGCATTATATTGGTTTTTGAAAATATTTGTATTTGCTATCTGTCAATTTCCTTTCAGAAGACTAAATTGAGTGTACTTATTTGTTTTAAAACTCTATGAAATATGTGTTGTATTAAGGCGTCACAGTACTCCTATTATTAAGACAAAACATTCTTCATATTTTCTATCTGAGACAATGGAATGTGTCTTACGATTACATATAATGAGTGAGTTTTGACATTTTAGATAAAGTTAGAACACCTTGGCTTCTCCTTCTACTCTCAGTTTATGAACTTGTATTCACCATTAAAATGCTTTATCATGCATGATTTGGGTACTCAGTAAATATAACTTTTAGGTAGAGGTGGTTATGAGAGCTCTGTATAGAACTAATTGTTATCAATAATAACAATGCAAGTAATAGCTATTATGTATTGATCATGTGCAGGCATCAAAATTTAAAGTTTCCATTTATTATTATCTCATTTAACACTAATAATTATGCCCAATCGGTATGCTGTTATCCATATTAATAGATGAGGAAAATGAGACTTACACAGACAGGTGCCTTGCTCCTAATCACAAGGCTAATTGAGTCACAGGGACCTAGACTCAAACTCAGGCCTCTCTATCCCAAATGCCCATATTTTCTGCCTCCAAATAGAGTGTTAATCAGTTTTGTATTAACAAATAAAAAACATAAAAATAATATTTTGGATTACAGAGGATGGTAGGAGTGCTTTCAATAAATCCATTAAGGAAACCAATAATCCCCGCAAATATTTTAAGTCAAGAGGATTTAAGGAGGGAAAGATAACATAACCCACACTGGTGGCACGCCAGTTTTCATAAGCCATGCCACAAAGATATTCCCTTGTTTTGCACTTGAAATTAATTCACCCAATACGGTTTTTCACAAGGGTCAAATCAAACAACAACTTGTGCTGTTCAAAATGGTAGCCAGTAGTTACACATAGGTATTGAGCATTAGAAATGTGGCTAGTCTGTAACATAAAAATAGACACATAGACCAATGGAACAGAATAGAGAACTCAGACATAAATCCATACATTTATAGCCAACTCTGCTTTGACAAAGGCACTAGGAACATACGATGGGGAAAGAGAGCCTCTTCAACGAATGGTTCTGGGAAAAATGGATATACACATGCAGAAGAATAAAACTAGACTGTTATCTATGATTATATACACAAAATGACTTAATATGGATTAAAGACTTACATGTAAGACCCCCAAACAACAAAACTGCTAAATGAAAACACAGGGAAAATCTTCATGTAATTGGTCTATGCAAGGATTTTTTTGATAAAACCTCAAAAGTGTTGGCAACAAAACAAATATAGAAATTAGATTACACCAAACTAAAAAGTTTGTGCACGGTAAAGGAAACCACAGAGCAAAAAGACAACACACAGAACTAGAGAATACATTGGCAAACTATGCATCTGATAAGACGTTAATATTAAAAATATAAAAGGAACTCGAAAAACTCAACAACAATGAAAACCCCGATTAAAAAATGGACAAAAGACGTGAACAGATATTTCTCAAAAGAAGACATACAAATGGCTGACAGACATATGAAAAAATGCTTAACATCGCTAACCATTAGAGAGGTGAAAATAAAAAACACAAGAAGAGATCATCTCATCCCAATTACACCGTCTTTTATCAAAAAAACAGGCAACACAGCAGTTAAAAAGCTTCTGCAGAGCAAAGGATACAATTAACAAAGTGAAGAGACAAACTACAGAATGGGAGGAAATATTTGCAAACTATCCCTCTGATAAGGGATTAATAACCAGAATAGATAATTATTAAAAAGCTTATTAGGAGCCCAAACAACTCTATAGGAAAAAATTGAATAATCTGATCAAAAAATGGGCAAAAGATTTGAACAGACATTTCGCAAAAGAAGACATGCAAACGGCAAGCAGGCATATGAAAAGGTGCTCAACCTCATTGTTCATCAGAGAAATGCAAATCAAAACTACAAAGAGATATCATCTCACCCAAGTTAAAATGGCTTATATCCAAAAGACAGGCAATAACAAATGCTGGCGTGAATGTGGAGAAAAGAGAACCCTTGTGCGCTGTTGATGGGAATGTAAACTAGTACAACAGCTATGGAAAACAGTTTGGAAGTTTCTCAAAAAACTAAAAATTGAGCTACCATGTGATCCAGCAATCCCACTGCTGGAAATAAACCCAAAAGAAAGGAAATCAGTGTATCAAAGAGGTACATACACTCCTGTGTTTGTCGCAGCACTGCTTACAATAGCTAAACTTTGGAAGCAACCTAAGTGTCCATCTATAGATGGATGGATAAAGAAAATGTGGTACAGGGCTGGGCGCGGTGGCTCATGCCTATAATTCCAGCACTTTGGGAGGCGAGGCCGGCGGACCACGAGGTCAGGAGATCAAGACCATCCTGGCTAACACTGTGAAACCCTGTCTCTACTAAAAATACAAAAAAATTAGCCGGCCATGGTGGCAGTGAGCCAAGATCGTGCCACTGCACTCCAGCCTGGGTGACACAGCAAGACTCTATCTCGGAAAAAAAAAAAAAAGAAAGAAAATGTGGTACATACACACAATGGAGAACTATTCAGCCATAAAAAATAATGAGATCCTGCCATTTGCAGCAACATGGATGGAACGGGAGATCATTATGTTAAGTGAAATAAGCCAGGTACAGAAAGACAAATGTTCCATGTTCTCACTTACTTGTGGGATCTAAAACTCAAAACAATTGAACTCGTGGACACAGGCAGTAGAAGGATGGTTACCAGAGGCTGACAAGGGTAGCGGGGTGCTGGCAGGGGAGGAAATGAGGATGATAAATGGATACAAAAAAATAGGAAGAATGAATGAGCCCTACTATTTGATAGTGCCACAGGGTGTGCAGTAATAACTTAACTGTATATTTGTAGTCAATAATAACTTAATTGTACATTTTAAAACGAAAAGTAATTTGATTGTTTGTAATTCAAAGGATAAATTATTGAGGGGATGGACACCCCATTCTCCATGATGTGCTTATTTCACATTGCATGCCTGTATCAAAATATCTCATGTACCTCATAAATATATACACATGCTATGTACCCTGAAAAATTAAAATACATTTTTAAAGGACAGGCAACAATAACAGATGCTGGCAAGGATGTGGAGAAAGTAGAATTTGTGTATAAGGTTGGAAATGTAAGTTAGTACACTATGGGGAACAGCATGGAGGCTCCTCAAAAACCTAAAAATAGAGCTACCATATGATCCATCAATTCCACCACTGGATATATATCCAAAAGAATGGAAATCAATATGTTGAGAAGATATCTGCACTCCCATGTTTATTACAGCACTATTAACATAGCCAAAATATGGAATCAACCTAAATGCCCTTCAATGGATAAATGGATAAAGAAATGTGGCATATATACACAATGGAATATAATTCAGTCATAAAAAAAATCTTGTCATTTGCAGTAACGTAGGTGAAACTGGAGGTCACTTAAACTATTAATTTAAGTTTTATTAATGAAACTATTAGTTTAAGTGAAATAATCCAAGCACAGAAAGACAAATATTGAATGTTCTCATTCATGTGGGAGCTAAAAAAGTGGATTTCATGAAGACAGAGAATAGACTGGTGATTATCAGAGGCCAGTTTCTGTAAAATCTAGATAATAGTTATATTGCTTACCTCACAGGGTTGTCATAAATATAAATAATTATTTCATTCATTCAAAAAATATATCAAAGGTCTAACAGGTGGTGGGCCAGGGATACTGAGAACATAAGCTGTTGTACCTTCCCCCATGGGGCTTACAATAGAAATTACAGAATGTTACAGGGGCAGTGACGGAACTGTTACATAGTATCCTGTGACTGGCACTCTGCTTAGGGATCAAGGGAAAGTTCAGCAGAGGACTTGGCGTCTGATCTGGCCCCGTGAACCTGAATCACAGTAAACCAGGTAGAGAAGTCAAGGAACACCTTGTCTTCAAGTCTCTAAGGTATAAAAGAGCAGGATATGCTCAAGGAAAAATAGGGGTGCTTAAGGTATTGGTAAGTAAAGGAGGAGAGGTAGTGCCTTATTTGCAGTATGGATGGCTCTGGTTAGAAGGTTCTGATGCTGGGAGAGAGAGGAGAAAAGAGGACCCACAGTCACTCACGAGCTTTTGCTGATGGTGTCTTATTCTAATATAATTTTGGAATCTTTCTTTTCTTCTTAGAGAAAAGATGTTAGAAAAAGTTAGAAATACAAATTAATAGGATTTAATAGAACAGTATTCAATAATTAATTTCTAGAAAAAGTTATGTGGAGTGATTTTTTTTAACATCTGCTCAGCTCTTTAGGTTAGAACAGTGCCTCACAAAAGGGTCCAGATTCTCAACAGGACAATTGCACGGTTGCCTGGCGGAAGGGCCAGCTTCACAAAACAACCTAAGCCTGTAAGAAGTCACTTAAATCTACCAGTGTTTCCAAAGACTGAATTAGTTGCCAGAGATTAATGTATTTCAAAGTTATCTGTAGCAATACTGCAGCCAGTAGGATAGGTGATTTAAAATTTTCTATGGTACTGTATTTATTTATATGAAAATCACAATGAAGATAATGGGGTATGAATAGTACTTTCAAGATTATATGTTTGCACATAACATACTTATAAAAAGCATTTTCAGAAGCAAAAATTATGGCTGCTTTTTAATGTTTGTATTTTCTTTAATGCACTTTTTACAGAGATTGCTGTTTCAAGAACAATAAAAATAAACATTAACTAATCTCAAAACGATTTAGAAGATGTGGGCATACTATAGAATCTAAAAAATGAAATAATGCTTTATTTTCACCATTACATTTATATTACTTAACAAAGCAATATGCCATAAATAAAAGTAGAGAGACCCATTTTTTTAAACCTCAAACAGTAAGTTAAAACCATGCTATTGAATAGACAATTTTTATTGTTTTCCTTTCAAATCATGGAACAAATGAGAAGATTAAAAGGATATTTTTCAGCAAAAGTCTAGTATTTACAACAAATGGCTTTGAACAACAAAATAAATTGATACTTCCGTGCTTCTGATTGAAGAAATTATTGATGATACTAAGGAAGGATTCTTTTAACAAGATAATATTCTTTCTCTGTTGCCAACAACGTTCCTACTAAGTATTGTAATTACTTTCTGCTTTCTGGTCATAATCTCATTTTTTCAAGGTCTCCCATCCTCTAGAAGAACTGCTCCTATCCCCTGGAAGACCTCAAAAGGGAGAAACCAGGAACTGCTTTGTCTTTAGTTAGAATTTGTTCATGTCTAGCTTCCTTCAAACACTCTCTAGAAGCAACAGCAGCAACAATCTCATTACATAGGGTTCCAGACGAAAATGTGAATCAGGCAGTTTTAAAACACAAGAATCACCGCGAATCACCTCGCAAGAGTCAACAGTGGGCCAGGGCCACATCCTCCTGTTACGTAATGTTCCCTTTTTATCTGCGTATATGGAGGGGCTGCTTCAGTATGATTACCATATTATGTCTCTGCTAAAACAGAGATCACATCTCTTGTGTTCTTTAGTTTTGTTTTTCAGAGGTTATTCTCTTGTAAACACTGAGTATTTACAAGGAACATTCAAAGGAGGGTTCATTAACTATAATCATAAAAATAATGCTTCCTTGATTTTAAAAACATGGCCTGTGTCCCTGTCATGCTGACCCTCTGAGTACCAGGAGAAATATCATAGAAAATGGCTGTGTGTTTGCCCCCTCTGTATATTTCCTTATTCTCTTCCCCCATTTGTGATGAGTTCCTTCAGAGAAGGCACTGTTTTTCTTCAATGCATTCCTTGTAATGAATCAGAGTGCCGACTCAATAAATTTACAAATCCAGTACACACAGTAGTAGAAGTTGGTGGATGGACAAGCAGCAGCAACTTAGTCAATAGTCAGCCCTCCATGATATTCTTTGGAGAGTATTTGTTTAGTGAAAGGTACACAGTCTTAGAAATCAAATAAGAGACCAGGCACAGTGGTTCACGCCTGCAATCCCAACACTTTAGGAGGCCAGGAGTTCACTTGAGGTCAGGAGTTCAAGACCAGCCTGGCCAACATGGCGAAACCCCATCTCTACTAAAAATTCAAAAATTATCCAGGCATGGTGGCGTGCACCTGTAATCCGAGCTACTTGGGAGGCTGAGGCAGGAGAATTGCTTGAACCCGGGAGGTGGAGGTTGCAGTGAACCTAGATAATGGCACTGCACTCCAGCCTGGATGATAGAGCAAGACTCCGTCTCAAAAAAAAAAAAAAGAAAAAAAAGAAAAAGAAATCAAACAGAACCAGATTTAAGTTCCAACTGAAGACAATCATTGAGCAATTTAATTTTGACCCTTACTGTTTTATACACATAAAGTGAGAACAATACTTCCAATGATACAGGGTTGTTTTGAGGACTGATTTAATGAATATACATAAAGAATGTCAATGTCTCATAATGCTTTCTTGGTTCATGAAAGCTCTCAGTCAATATGGATCTGAATTCCTCTAATATCTTGGACTTACTCTCTTCAAACTGGGGTATTCGGCAATGTGCAAAGAGGGCTGCAAAGCCACCAGATAAACATGAGATCTTCCTGCTGCATATACTTTTCTCGGTGGCACTTAACTTTATTATATAAAATCTATTGTTTAGGGGTTCATTTAGTCAGCAAATGTTTTTGAGCACCTGTTGTATGGCAGCAGTCTATTGGAAGCAAGGGATAAAATAGTGAACAAGACAGGGACCTTCTAGCCTATTGGAAAGGAAGAAAGGAAGGGAGGGAAGAAAGCAAGGAAGGAAGGAGGGAGGGAGAGAGGGAGGGAGGGAAGGAAGGAAGGAAGGGAGGGAGGGAGGGAGGGAGTGAGGGAGGGAGGGAAGGAAGGAAACTATAAGTTCTGACAAGTGCTCTGAAGAAACGGAGATTGCAGCCACAGAAACTAGCTGGGGAAAGAGTCAACCTCTTTAGCTAGAGTGAGCAGAGAAGGATTTTTAAAACAAGTGGCATTTAGGCTTTAAGAGAAGGAGACAGCCAAGCTGAGTTAGGGGACATCAATGCAAAAGTCACCTGAAATCTTAAGGCCAAACATAAATTTCGTATCTGTTAGTTGGGCAGCTTCCTTGACTTCCCTGCTACTCAAGGCTCTTCAGCAGATGTTTGGGGCATTTTGCCCAGGAGAAGTCCATGGATTCCACTGTGAGAGGTAGGAATGGTGGATAGAAAACACTCTCCTTTTCCCTATCTGTATTTCAGTTGGCAGCTTGCAAGGGCTATAACTAAGTACTCAGAATAACTTTCAAGGGAATAAGCTGATACATCTCAAATATGGAGGGAAAGATTGTATTTTAACTAGATTTATAAAGCTCTTAAGCTTTCTGTGGCACCTGCATCAAGACAGAGATTCCCACTAATTAAAATCAAATAAAACTAAGGTTCTTCCTGGCACACTTTGATGCTTTCTTTTTGCCTCATGTGGCTGTATTACTATAGAATGGTAATTGTCTGTATGTATAGCCATAGGAAATCATAATTTAAAAATCTTACTAAATTACTGTAAATTTCACAAAATAGTTACAAATTTACTTTTTGAAAGGCTCTGGTTTCACTGGAAAAATCTAGAGAGAGAATTTAATTTAGTCAAGCTTCTTGAGGAGGGATAATTTTATCTCACTTTATCTTTGTATTGCTAATGCCTTGCACAGTGCAAGGAACTAGTAATGTTCAACAGATACTTAATTAACTAAATTGAAGTTATAATTTCATACTGGAATTGATAAAGGGTACCAAAAATCTGTTGGGCTCAGATATTTGTCACTACAATTAACTTCTAGTGAAACAGAAGAATAGGTACACTCCATATATTACGTGATTTTCTTCATAATAATTGGATTTGGCTAGTACTTTTGATTTCCTACATACTCTATACTTCTAACTCTTGCAAAATTCTGTTCCTGACAGATCCTTCATATTCTTGATAATGTGCCTAACAAAATGCCATAACACAATGAAGCTGAGAAGGCGGGAAGTAATTATAGCTCTTGGAGGAAGGATAAATAGCTATGTCCACGAAGCCCCTTTTGAAACTGTTCTAAGAAGAATTGTCCCTATTGTCCTAGTGAAATTACTCAGAGGAAAAAAAAATGTGATTTCTTCAGATGTGATTTTATTTTCCTTAGGTTTTAAAATTGTTTTCTAAACCAAAGAAATTTTTTTTACAATCTTTAAATGAACAGTATGTTGCACACTAAGAATGGTACATCAATGTGAGATTCAAATATTCTTGACAGTGAACTACACTGTAATTTGGCTTTAGTCTCCTATTTACACATTTAAAAAAATTATAACACATACAATGAGAAGAGGAATTAAAAAACAAATTAAGTCAACCACCACTACTTGGGTTAATTTTATAGTATGTGTATATTTATGTATATATTTACTCTTCAAAAATAAATTAACTTTTCATTCCATTAAGCAAACTATATTATAATATATAACATTCATTTCTATTGTGAATTTTTATCTAATAAAGGCCACAGCATACTAGGCATAAACTGGGAGGAAATATTCCACTGTTGCTGTAGTAGATGTTTCTTTCATCACTAGGCTGAGATCTTTTGGTCCCAGTGGACAGCTTAAACTGCTTAGAAAAGAGTGGCATTCTCTTTTGGTCTGTGGTGAAAGCAATAACGACTGGCCTTTAAACCACCTTCTTGTGCCTGTGCTTTTCTGCTGGAATCTCTTTTACCTTGGGTTTCACATTTACCCCGATCAGTGACTGAGACCAGAGGAAAATGTGAATCAGGCAGTTTTAAAACACAAGAAAGAATCACCAGGAATCACCTCGCAAGGGTCAATAGTGGGTCTGGGTGACATCCTCCTGCTACGTCACGTTCCACCTTCCATCTTTATATATGGAGGGGCCGCTTCAGTCTGACTACCATATTCTATTTCTGCTAAAATGGAGCAAAGCTCTTGGACACTCCAATTAAGAAGCAATGATGGAAAGTCAAATTAGGAACGAGGGCAGCTGACTTTATGATTTACAAACAGCAGGAAGGAATGAGCATCAAAAGTTTAAATTATTAATAATTTAATTTGAAAGATGAAGTTAAAAAAGGCGGGACTATAATGAAAAAACGTAGACTTATGGACTGTTTTGTATCTGCAGGGAAATTGGAATTAGGCTTCTATAATTCTCCTTTGATTTACGTGTTCAGAAAATTATTCTGATATCCTTCACCAATATTTCCTTCTCCCAGAGTGCTTTCCATAAATATTTATGTGAAAATTGATTTGACTCTCTTCTAGATTTTCTGGCCTTGCTTGCCTGTTCGATTTTTTCCCCTGCCAAAATGAAACACTGAACGACAGAGTGGTTAAACAGCTACATATTCAGGCTGTAGTAGACTGAACTCTCATGCACGGTACCTGAAGACCCACAGGTAAGCTCCACGTCCAATCTAGGACTATTATACCACTTCAGAGCCTCCATGGCTGAACTTCCTCACAGAGATTTAACTTGTTAGAAATGTACTTGTCATTTCCACCCAGAAGTTAACTACGGTTGTTTCTTACTTTCTTGATTGTAGCTTTTACATGGTGAAAAAATATTCCTTTGCTATAAGAAGTTGAATGTGCTTATGAAATGAAGAAAATAGACCTATCATTCTAGTTATCAAATCTCCAGGGGAAATACTTTGCTTGTCTAAAAGCTGCTCATTAGTGTAAATCCCTTTTTTGGTCATTTCTGGAGTGAAGCACATTCTTTGCTGATGTAAATGCAGTATCAACTCCTTGAATTCAAGTTGGAATTTCAACAAGAGAGACGAAGCACAGAGATTCTACTTATGTCATAATTTACTATTTGGACACATTCATATGATTTTAAAAGAGGTCTGTGCTTATTTCCCACTTACCTGCCAGGTGGTTCAGGGTTACATATAGTGAAGTCCCAAATACAAAAGTGGTAATGGACAAAAATTATACACATTTGATGCTACAAGCATTTCTCAGAATGGCTAGAACAAATTCTGCTTTGTTGTTTGGTTGGACAGCTGATAGGCCCGGCACACTCACTAAAGACATTTTCCTGACAACATTCTAGCCAGTCACTCTTGCCAGAAGGCCAAGTGTAAAGGCTTCCTTGCAAATCTCCCCAAGAGTTGGAAGAACAGCAGATGACTATATCCCAGAGATCCAATGCTCATCCTAAGCACAAATGAAGCTGAGATCTTGGGAGTCTGAATAATGAACTGAAACTGGTTCTCAACAGATTATAGAAAAGTGAGTATATAAAAATGGAAATAATGCTGGCAACAATGCAGATAAGGGTAGCATCACACTATTGCTTTTAGAGGCATTATTTGACAAGAGACTTCAAAATCGGGCTTTAAAGATGTAAACTCAGAGAAAAGTGTTAGCTTTCAAGTCCAGCAATACACTATCTACAGGATATGAAGAATACACACAGTGGAATCACACAAAGGGCTTTGAAGGGGTTCCTTTCTATGTATAAGTATGTAAATGACCGTATGAAGTGAGGACTGATATGGAGATTTCGGAATGTCCTATCTATAATGACTGTTCAAACGAAAAGTACAACAGCAGCTGCTAAAGAGTTGGTAAGATGTGGCGATTCAAGTGTGGTTAGCTGTTAGTTTACATAGTCATTAAAATAAGAAATTCCACAAATAAAGCTGTCAAGTATTCAGATTTATACAGAACATTTCCAAATACAAAAGCTATACAAATAAATCACTATTCTCATATATGCCTTAAAGAGGCCTTACCTTCTAAGCAGATGTATCAGTAAAGGTGCAATCTTTTATTTAATTCCTGCTTAACTTATAATAAAGACTGGTTATGCAAAGCAATTTCTTTCTGTGTAAAACCAACCTTATAAAATGGAGATAAACTCGGCAGCATAGCTGCATGAGGACTAGAGAAAACCCAACGAACTTTTCCAGTTTTCAAAATGCAGGTCATATTCTCATTTAACATCATACTGTATCCATCAGCTTTGCATCCATGATTCAATGACACTTATGGCATGTTTAAATATATAGGGATGAGGCAAAGCTCTCCAAACAACTTTTATACATAAACAGGAAAATATTTTCTCAGGGAGACTTACCCGCTCTTTCTTTGGGTCTCTTATCAGAGAGCACCTGTAAAAAAAAAACAGTATCACTCTTAATATCTCAAAATTATACCACTTTTGTCAAGAATATTGAGTTTGAGACAAAAAATAAGATTGTAAAATTAGAACCAAATGGCCTCCAGAAATGAAAATAAAATGCCAACTGAGGCATGAAGATTGAATCATTTTAGGAACCACACAAATCATCGGGAATCATGAAAGTCATCAAAATAGTCATTCATGAGGAAGATGCATTACATTTATTTTTCTCTGACTTAAGTAAAGATTTATACAACACAGGCCTTGTGCAGTGGCTCATGTCTGTAATCCCAGCAATTCGGCAAGCCTAGGTGGAAGTTCCAGGCTTAAGCTGAGTTCGAGACCAGACTGGGCAACACAGCAAGACACCCTGCTCTACAAAAAATTTTTAAAATTAGCCGAGCATGGTGGCATGTGCCTGTAGTTGCAGCTACTTGAAAGAGGTGGGAGGATCTCTTGAGCCTGGGAAGCAGAGGTTGCAGTGAACCGTGATTGTGTCACTGCACTCCAGCCTGGGTGACAGAACGAGGGAAAAAAAAAAAAGATTTACATGATACCATGTGTCTATTTAGTAACTGAGAAGAAGACTAAGTCTAGTTTTTATCCACTGCTCCAGGGCCCTGGTGCCACCAACAGTCTCCAGTGACATCACAGGCCCCAACTCAGCTGACTACTCCTCCCTTCTGAAACTTTACCCTTCCGGCCTTCTGAATCCCATGCTGTCCCTGCTGTCTTTTCTACCCCTCTGCTTGTTCCTTATCATTTTCATGGTAGACTCTCCTTTTGCCATATGCTCTTCTTATATGTTGATTTCATTTACTTTAGTTTTATTTCGTTTTGTTAGGGATGGGTCCTGGCCCTTCTTCTCTTCTCATTTTGTACCTGCTTCCAGGGTGATCTCATCTTCTTTCCATCCATATTCTGATAACCTTCAGATTTAGATCTCCAGCTTAGGGGTCTTTCCTTGAGCTCCAGGAAAACAGAGCAAATTTTTTTTTTTTTTTTTTTTTTTAAGATAGAGTCTCACTCTGTCACCCAGAGCCAGGCTGGTCTCGAACTCCTGACCTCAAGTGATCCGCCCCCCCTCGGCCTCTCAAAGTGCTGGGATTATAGGCATGAGCCACAGTGACTGACCACGAGCAAACTGTTGATTGCACGTTTGCATTTGGACGTTTCACATCAGATACCTCAAACTCCGTGTCCAAAACTCAACATCCTCTCCTCCCCTCCCACCTCCTCCTCCACCTCCTTGTCCACACACACATACAGATCCCCTTTCTGTGTTCCCTCTATCTTGGTGAATAGTGTTTCCATCTTCCTGTTTGTTCAAATCAGAAACTCAAAGATCACCCTTGACTCCTTCCTGTCCTCACTAAATCCTGCTGAAGCCTACTTCCAAAGGTTGCTTGAATCCATCTGCTTCTTTTCATCCCTGCTGCCACCTCCTGGGCAACATTCAGGTAATACCTAGAAAACTGCAATAGTTTCCCGACTTCTTAGTCCAATTCTAGTCTTATTTCTTTCCAGTCTATTCTCAGCCAGTGTGATTGCTTCAAAAACAATGTGATCACTTCCATCTTCTTAAAATCCTGCAATGATTTGCCATTACTCTAAGAATAAATACAGTTGTGTGGTTAAGATCATATGTTTAGCAATCAGAAAGACAGTTGCTAGCTGTAGACCTTAAAAAAGTGATCACATTTCTCTAAGCCTCATTTCCTCATCAGTAAAATGGGGTTGCTTTGAGGAGTAAGTACAAAAATTCAGGGTATGTCCTGAGCCCCACATGTAGCAGAGAAAAGGTATACAATACATATTGGTTGATTATTCTGAAGGAAATTCTGAAAAACAGATGCTTATGTTTATTAATTTTTTCAAAGTATCAGGTAAACAGTACTCTACAAGAGTCAGTCAGGAAAGAGGCAAAATGATGACGCAGTTAAAGCTTTGTCCTTGGTACCACAGTTCCTTCCCATCCCATTGTTTGTGTCTCTCCCTATATTCTATGCCTGTGCTTATATTTGCCCCGGGAAAGAGCAAATCCACAAAAGAGTTGATGAGTGACAATAAGATCCACTTTTCCCAAGGATATTCACATATTAAAGGGACATCATTTGACAATAGACACCAATAAATGAACATGTAATGGTGCAACTTCAGACATTTGTGACACACAGAGGGGAAAAGATCCCTCCATATTTTTAAACTAATATCAGTGGTTCTGACTTGGTCTGGAAGCAAATATATTTAATGACTATTTGACCTGGAATGAGAAATAAACTCAGAAAGTAGAGTAAGTTATATTACTTGAACATAATAAAATATTAAGCATTATTTTCTAAATACAATAATGTTCTGACAATCATATAAATTAGAAATAACCCAGTAGAATTCTTCCAGTTCAGCTGTTTAAAAATTCTCACTTATGAGCTAAGAGCAATTGCTGCCGAAAAATTTAAGCCTCAGGGCTTGAAAAGGAAACAAAACACAGAAGTATGCTTTCTCAACCACATCTTGAGATGGAGTGCTAACAGAGCTACTCATACATTAATAATAATAATAAAAAATAATCCTTGGCATAAGAACTGAAAGTCAGATTACTTGATTCCAAAATAAATCAATGCAACCCAACTGAAATAGGAATTCCAGAGAGAATATTTGACAAAAGTATGGCCAAGCATTATGTTGTCTTAAATGTAGACTATTTAAAAAGTACACAGAGTGTGAATTTGATAAACATGTAAACGTGTACAGAATATGAACATCTCAAGGATGAGGTATCATGATAGCAAAAAGGAGAAACCAATGATCTGAAATTAAAGCAACAGAAGTTATATTTTGAAAAATGAAAAATACTTGAAAAATAGTACTGAAGTTCAAAGATGTTAGAGATATTTAAAAATGGGCCCCACATGTATCTACCATTTTAGTAGTACATAAAACATCAGAAGCGGCCGGGTGCGCTGGCTCAAGCCTGTAATCCCAGCACTTTGGGAGGCCGAGACGGGTGGATCACGAGGTCAGGAGATCGAGACTATCCTGGCTAACACAGTGAAACCCCGTCTCTACTAAAAAATACAAAAAACTAGCCGGGCGTGGTGGCGGGCGCCTGTAGTCCCAGCTACTCGGGAGGCTGAGGCAGGAGAATGGCGTGAACTCGGGAGGCGGAGCTTGCAGTGAGCTGAAGTGAGCTGAGATCCGGCCACTGCACTCCAGCCCGGGCGGCAGAGCGAGACTCCATCTCAAAAAAAAAAAAAAAAAAAAAAAAAAAAAAAAAAAAAAAAAAAAAATCAGAAGCAGAGACATAGGGCCCTCAGTTCCCAGGAAAATTGATGAGGCAAAAAATAAATACATAACACCCATTTTCTGTAACACGTTAATTGTAAAACATTCATAAATGTAATGGGAAACATATTCTTCTTTCTGGATTATATAGCAATATTTTAACATAATACTTTTCATTTAAAATCACAGGGGAAGAAGGAATAGGGAGCTATTGATTAATTGGTACAGGGTTCAGTTTTACAAGATGAAGAGTTCTGAAGATGGACAGTGGTGATGGTGGCATAGCAATCTGAATGTTCTTAATACCACTGAACTGTACACTTAAAAATGGTTAGGAAGATAAATTTTATATTACGTGAATTTCACAACAATTAATAAAAAGGTTCCCCCCACCCCCAAAAAAAATACACTAGAAGCACACACTCTACTGCAACTCAGTATGTTGAACCTCCTGCTGCTTTCTACTTCAAACCCCTCTGTTTGGAAATCCAAATAGAAACTCGTCAGAACTTAGCAATATAACACATTAAGAGGATATCTCAGCCGTGCGCGGTGGATCACGCATGTAATCCCAGCACTTTCTGAAGCCAAGGTGGGTGGATCACTAGGTCAGGAGTTCAAGACCAGCCTGGCCAACATGATGAAACCCCGTTTCTACTGAAAATACAAAAACTAGCTGGGCATGTGACGTGTGCCTGTAATCCCAGATACTTGGGAGGCTGAGGCAGGAAAATCGTTTGAACCAAGGAGGTGGAGGCTGCAGCGAGTCGAGCTGAGATTGTGCCACTGCACTCCAGCCTGGGAGACAGAGCAAGACTCAGTCTCAAAAAAAAAAAAAAAAAAAAAAGGCCTGGCGCAGTGGCTCAAGCCTGTAATCCCAGCACTTTGGGAGGCCAAGACGGGCAGATCACGAGGTCAGGAGATCGAGATCATCCTGGCTAACACGGTGAAACCCCGTCTCTACTAAAAAATACAAAAAACTAGCCGGGCAAGGTGGCGGGCGCCTGTAGTCCCAGCTACTCAGGAGGCTGAGGCAGGAGAATGGCGTAAACCCGGGAGGTGGAGCTTGCAGTGAGCTGAGATCCGGCCACTGCACTCCAGCCCAGGCAACAGAGCGAGACTCTGTCTCAAAAAAAAAAAAAAAAAAAAAAAAAAGAGGGTATCTCTAAGATCCAAAATGCGACTTATGGATAGACAATTTTAGAAAACTGCTACTATTGGGGGGATAGTTATTCATACTAACCTAATAATCCTGAGATTATAGCTAGCTCTATAAACATGAAGGAAGGGTACACTTTGGAGCAGATGTGAAATGATGTCACTTATTCACTGATGTCAGTATAGTTAGATTACGTGTCTCTCGACCACCAGTGGGTTTTCTCTGGGTATTTTATTCACTAAACATTTGCCGAGTGCTTAGTCAGTATATAGATAAATACATTTCTAGCACTATGGTAGGTGCTTGACCCTTTCTGTTGCATAGGTGGCTTGGAGCAGGTAAGTGGTCTATAATGGAGATTCAGGAACTCTAGAACTGTAAGAATTATCTCATGGATAACTCATGGATAACTATTAGAATTATCTCATGGATAATTCTCATGGAAAAAACATGACTGTAGTCTTGCCATTTATCACAGACCACACATAGCATAAACCACGTTTGGGTGGCTTCATTTCCTTCTCAACTAGCTGTAAATTCCTTTGAGGTATATTTAAGGGTAATTTGCAGGCCAGGTGCAGTGGCTCACACCTGTAATCCCAGTACTTTGGGAGGCCAAGGTGGGAGGATTACTTGAGGCAGGGAGTTTAAGATCAGCCTGGGAAACATGAGGAGATCCTGTCTCTACAAAAAAAAAAAAAGGAAAAGAAAGAAAAAATTAGCCAGTGTGATGGCTTACATCTGTAATCCCAGCCACTAGAGAGACTGAGGCAGGAGGATCGCTTGAACCCAGGAAGTTGAGGCTGCAGTGAGCCAGTGTTCGCACCACTGCCCTCTAGCCTGCATGGCAGAGTGAGATCCTGTCCCTAAAAATAATAATAATATAACAGTAAAACTTTTAAAAAGTCATTTGCCTCATTTGCTGAGATCCTCCAGAAAGTGTTAATTTTGTAATACCTCCAAAGCCATAGTAATTATAAATCCATGTTCATGCAGGCAGTCTAAAAACATCTTAGGTATTTATTTTATGATAAGGCTGGATATCAAATGCAATTGCTTTTTGAAACAAATGTATCCAGTAATGTATCCTTTGTCCACATAGCCAAATACGACAGATGAAAATACAGAACTGCACTAGGTAACCATAAAAACATCCAGATAATTTTTTGGAGGGGGAGGCTATGTCCCTTAGGGCTTGTAATGATCAATCAAGTCAATGAATACATTAACTACTATTGTACTAGTCAAACTAGAGAGCAGTTTCAACACCTGCTGTTCCTGAAAAACAAAGGGCCCACTTGTTCCTAATGTCCTCATGTTAACCTTTAAAACCAAGAGCAGTAGATAAAAATCCCAGAGTAAATAAATTCTCATGTAAACATGGAAGCTATTTTATTATCTGCCCTTTACTTTATTCAGAACCCACCTGCTGCTTTCTAACTCAATAGATTATGTTCAGTAGTAACCTTGATTTGAATATTCTGGATAATGTCTAAGTAACAACGAGTAGAAAAGGTTAATCACTAGATTACCACTAGAAAGTTAGTTTCCTTGGACAACTGTATGGGATATATCACATACCGAGTTTGGCCCGAATAATTTATGGCTGACTTTGTTATAGGTGAATTATATCTCAAATAACCTTTTCCTAAATCACCCTTGTCTTAGTTTGTTTGTGTATTGCTAGAAAGAAATACCTGAGGCTATATATATGTTTATTTGGCTCACAATTCTGGTATCTCGAAAAGTTCCAAACTGGGCAAGGGCCTCAGGCTGTTTCCACTCCTGGCTGAAGGAGAAGGGGAGTTTGTATATAGAGAGATCATAGGGAGAGAGAGGAAGCAGAAGAGGGGCCAGGTGCAAGGCTCTTTTTAACCACCAGCTTTCACAAGAACTAATAAAGTGAGAACTCACTCATCCCCCAACCCCAGAGAAGGCTTTAATCTATTCATGAGGGATCGGTCTCCGCGACCCAGACACCTCCCATTAGACACTCACCTCCAACATTGAAATTAAATTTCAGCATGAGTTTTGAGGGATCAAACATCCGAACTATAGCACTCCTCATGTTAGCTACCCAATGGATCATGTGCAAATTATGCATAAAAAGTATAGGGTTTAAAAAAAGAAAATAAAATATTTCAAAGCATCATAATCTGTAATTCCAGAGTCATTTTGACAAGACAGGCTTAAAGAAGAGGTTAACCAAACTATCAGATGATGAAGTAAAATGAAAATATAATGTTCCTTATTTACCATACTAAATTCTCACTATTCCCTTTAAATTTGAATTCAAAATATTCCGCACGGCCTTACAGGAAAGTTCCCAAAAGTTTCTATTTCTGCAAACATTCTATATAGTGATTTCTGTCTAATTATCAAAGCTATTCTTTCCCTGACTCAGGCTGAGAAAAGGCTGTACTAACTCTTAGCTGGAAGGAAGGAAGAGACGGGGATGATAGCAATTTCCTCACATATAGCTATGTGAAGAAAGCAAAAAAGAAAAAAAAAAGAAAGCCAAAATCACTAAAAAAGATAGATTATATAGTTTTAAATATACTTTTTATTTTTGTTTAATCTTCCCTGATTTCCTATAGATCTGAGATATGTAATGTTTATTTTCATTGCTATATGAAAATCTCAATAAACCTTATACATAAGAGTCAAATGAAAATCCACTTTTGTGGACTGAAAAATATTTCAGTTTTGCCTATGATACATAAATCTTTCTGTTTCTAAATATAAATTTTGGTATATGTATATTAGCATTCATATATTTGAAATACAAGGAGTAATACAGAATTGTAGACATTTAATATAATGCAAAAACACGAGTCTTTACTAGTTCAGTGAGTCTAAAATGATGTTATTTAATAAACCATAGCATTTTAATAAGCATTCGTGACATCTGGTGCTAATAAAAAGGTCTTTATGTTTTACAGTTAACATTTAAGGAAAAAACATAACTGTAGTTTTGCTATTTATCATAGATCACAGATGGCATAGCACACATTTGGGTGGCTTCATTTCCTTCTTGATTAGTTTACATAAAGAGGCTACTTGTTCTCTCTCTTTCTGTGTATATTTTATATAGGATTTGGGCCAAGTCCCAGACATTAATACATGAACAAAGAAAGGAATTCATTAAATTTAATGTGAAGTTTCTGAATAACAAAACTGGATCCAGTTTAGTTAACAGATTTTTCTGGATCCAGTTTAGTTAATAGATTCATCCTAAAACCAGGATCCAAGGAATTTTGCATCTGGAAAAATATTTAAAGTAAGATTTCTGGAAATGCAAGACACCACAAGGACCTAAAAACTTCCGTCTTTTGTGCAACTATATGCTCTAGGCAAATACTAACCAGTCCTTCTATCCAAGACAGGTTCTTCCAGGAGCCTGTGTGCAAGCCGGCAGCTGGGCATGATGCTGCTGCAACACCTAGACAGGGATGCAGGCTTCCAGGTGCTCTCCTTGCCTCTGGCTAGCCCTTTTCCAACCATGAAACTGACGTATGGGCTTCCCTTTTCCTACTTGCTCAGACTTTTTGTGTTCTTGCCTTTGGATCCTTTGCTGAGTGTCCTGCTGCAACTTGGACATTACACTTGAGTTGTACTCTCTCATTAACCCCAACTTACCAGTTCCTTACACTTTCCTCTGGAAAATGTCATGCTTATCTGGAAGCATCAGTGCAAGACTATAAAACGTATGTTATATGACTTTTCACTAGATTTTGTTAGAATGAGTGAAAATTAATTATTACATTTACCAGATAGTAATAGCAGAAATAGTATGCTATAAGATGCTCAATAAGACACACAGAAGCTCAGACTGAAAAGCCAACGGATTAATTTTTGAGAAATGGAGAGATAGGAGTGTTAATTAGCTCAAAATCAAACAAGTTTTATCCTCAGAATTCTTTAATTCTGAAAATAAGAAATAAGATATAGCTATATATGTAAACACCACTAGAAAGCAATTAAATGCAGAATTTTTGCAATACAGAATTAACTGATTGAGATAATAAGCACAATTAATTTTTAGAATACCTTAAAGTTAGTGAAAGAGGTTGGGTATGCTATTGAAAATCTGACTAGATTAGAATAAAATTGAGTTCTTTTTTAAACTAAATTATTGTTATTATCATTATTAAATTTTTATTGATATATAATAATTGTACATACTTATGAGATATGCGATGTGTTGATATGTGTTCATTGTGTTATGAGCAAATCAGATTATAATAGCATATCCAGCACCTTAAATATTTATCATTTCTTTTTACTGTATACATTCAAAATCCTCTCTTCTAGGTTTTTTGAAGTATGATACATTATTGTTAACTTTCCTATTCTCCCTCCTCACTACACTTCCCGTCCTCTGGTAACAACTATTCTATTCTCTACTTCTATGAGAACAACTTTTTTAGATTTCATATAAGTGACATCATACAGTATTTATCTTTCTGTTCCTGACTTATTTCACTCAATGTAACTTAACAGGTTCATCCATGTTGCCACAAGTGACAAAATATTCTTTTTTTTATGGCTGAATAGTATTCTATTGGGTATATAAACTGTATTTTTAAGTTTGTTCCAACCACTGAGGGGATTTAGGTTCTTTACTTACCTTGGCTGTTGTGAATTGTACTGTGATAAACACAGGAGTGCAAATATCTCTTTGACATATTGACATCATTTCCTTTGGATATATACCCAGTAGTGGGATTGCTGGAGTATAGGGTAGTTCTATTTCTAATTTTTTTGAGGAACCGCCATACTGTTTTCCATAATGGCTGAACTAATTTACATTTCTCCTACCAATGTGTAAGTGTTCCCTTTTCTCCACATCTTCACCAACAATTGTTACTGTTTGTCTTTTTGATAATAGTCATTCTAACCAGAATGAAGTGGTATCTATTTGCATTTCCCTGATGATTAAAAACGTTGAGCATTTTTTCAAATATTTCTTGGCCATTTGTATGTCTTCTTTTAAGAAATGTAAAGTCAGGTCTTTTGCTCATTTTTTAATTGAGTTTTTGTTGTTGAGTTGTTTCAGTTCCCTATATATTTTGGATATTAACCTCTCATCAGATGCATAGTTTGCAAATACATTCTCTCACTCTGCATGCTGTCTCTTTGCTTTGCTGATTGTTCTACTGTTCTGAAATGCTGTGCTAAAAAAAAAAAGGTGGATGTTAATCCCATTTGTTTATACTTGCATTTGTTGCTGTGCTTTTGAAGTTTTTATCCACAAAAATCCTGGTGCAGGATATTTTTCACGGACATTTTCTCCTGTGTTTTCTCTTTTAGCTGTTTTGTAGTTTTGGGTCTTGCATTTAAGTTTTTAATTCATCTTGAGTTGATGTTTGTCTACGGTGAGAGATAAGGGTCTAGTTTCATTCTTCTGCAAGTGTTTAACCAGTTTTCCTAACACTATTTATTGAAGAGACATTCCTTTCCCCATTTTGTATTTTTGGCACCTTTGTCAAAAGTTAGTCGGCTGTAGATCCATAGATTTATTTCTGGATTTTCGATTCTGTTCCATCAGTCTATGTGTCTGTTTGCATGCCAGTACCATGTTGTTTGGGTTACTAACACTTGGTAGCATATTTTGAAGTCAGGTAGTCTAATGTCACCCCAACTTTATTCTTTTTGCACAATATTTCTTTGGCTATTCAGGATCTTTTGTGGTTTCATGCAAATTGTAGAATGATTTTTCTATTTTTGTGAAAAATGTCACTGGTAATTTGTTAGCGATTACATTGAAACTGTAGACTGCTTTGAGTAGTATGGATATTTTAGCAATATAAATTCTTGCAATTCATGAACACAGGATAACTTTCTATTTTTAGTGTCTTCCTCAATTTTTTTGTAGTTTTAATTGTAGATATCTTTTGCTTCATTAGTTAAATTTATTCCTAGGTAATTTTTTGTAGCTATTGAAAATGGTATTGCCTTCTTGATTTCTTTTTCAGGTTCTTTACTATTGGCATATAGAAACAAAACTGATTTTGTATGTTGATTTTGCATCCTGCAACTTTATTTATCAGTTCTAGTAGTTTTTTTTGTTTTTTTTTTTTTTGTGAAGTATGGTGTTTTCTACATATAAAGATCATGCTATCTGCAAACAGGGACAGCTTGATTTCTACTCTTCACACTTGGATTCCCTTTATTTCTTTCTTCTATCTGATTACTCTAGCTAGGACTTCCAGGACTGTGTTCAATAAAAGTGGTGAAAGTGGGCACTTTGTCTTGTTTCAGATCTTAGAGAGAAAGCTTTCAGCTTTTCCCCTTTCAGAATGATGTTGCCTGTGAGCTTGTTATGTATGGCCTTTATTATGCTGAGGAATGTTCCTTCTATACCTAATTTGTTGAGAGTTTTTATTATGAAGAGATGTTGAATTTTATCAAATACTTCTACTGAGATAGTATGATTTTTGTCCTTCATTCTGTTAACATAACATATCATGTTTATTGATCTTCCTGTGTGAAACCATCCTTGCATCCCTAAATGAATTCCACTTGATGATGGTGAATGACATTTTTAATGTGCTGCTGAATTTGGTTTGCTTATATTTTGTTGAAGATTTTTGTATCTATGTTCATTAGAGATATTAACCTGTAGTTTTCTTTTTTTGTTGTGTTATTGAAATTTAGTTTTGCACCCTGAATGAGGTCACAGTCTAGGCTAGAAGACAGCTCTATATCAAAAAGTTTACAAACTTATAGTCCTGTAGGATCGCAACTTTTTTGTTTAGATATACAAGACACAATGGTTGCACAAGAGTCAGGAGTAGTGGATATCATGTAGAGAATCAGGGGAGGTTTACAGAGAGTAATATTTAAGATGGCTGTTGAAGAATATGTTCGTTGGGAAAACACAGGGAGAGGGGAATTCCAGGGAGAAGAAACAACATGTACAAAGAAAGGGGCAGAAGAAAGCATGGCTGTTTGCGGAAATGCAGGTGAGGTTTGTTTTTTGTTTTTGTTTGATTTTTAAAAGAGACAGGGTCATGCTCTGTCCCCCAGGTTGGAATGCAGTGGTGCAATCATGTCTCACTGCAGTGTAGACCTCCTGTGCTCAAGGAATCCTTCCACCTCAGCCTCCTGAGTAGCTGAGACCTCAGACATGTGCCACCAGACCTGGCTAATTTTTTATTTTTTGTAGATGAGGTCTCACTATGTTGCCTAGGCCAGTCTTGAACTCCTGGGCTCAAGCAATCCTTCCACCTCTGTCTCCTAAAGTGCTGGAATTATAGGTGTCAGCCCCCGTGCCTGGCTGAAATGCAGGTATTTTGGTATTGCTGAAATATCAGTTATAGAAAAGAGTGGAAAGTGATAGGGTTTAAAAGACAGGGCCGGGCGCGGTGGCTCAAGCCTGTAATCCCAGCACTTTGGGAGGCCGAGACGGGTGGATCACGAGGTCAGGAGATCGAGACCATCCTGGCTAACACGGTGAAACCCCGTCTCTACTAAAAAAATACAAAAAATTAGCCGGGCGAGATGGCGGGCGCCTGTAGTCCCAGCTACTCGGGAGGCTGAGGCAGGAGAATGGCGTAAACCCGGGAGGCGGAGCTTGCAGTGAGCCGAGATCGCGCCACTGCACTCCAGCCTGGGTGACAGAGCGAGATTCCGTCTCAAAAAAAATAAAAAATAAAAAAATAAAATAAAAGACAGAAGTAGGCTAGATAATAAAATACTTTACTACGTTAATGAGTTAAGAATGATTTCTGTGGTGATGAGGACTCTAAAAATGTAAGTTTTATAATCTAGAAGCAACATGAGGGATGGACTGGGGGTGGAGAGGAGGAGATCGGACACAAGTCAGGGGACCGTTGCCATAAACCATGACTAGGTGAAACAAAGGGCCCGGACTAGAGTTATGTATACAGAGAGGATGCCTTGGATGGTTTTCAGGTTTTGGGGTGAGCACCTGGTTCATGTTGACAAAGAGAGTAACAGGGGAGGTGTTCAGGGGTTTGGAGCATAAGAAAAGGAGTTCTACTTTTATACACATTGAGTTTGAAGTGACTATGAGATGCTCAGTTGGGTCTGCATAGAGAAGCTGGAGCTCAGGAATGTGGAATATCTGTGATGATTCAGCTGTAAAAGACACTGAGATTGTTTTTAAAAAGTGTGGTTATACCAAAAATAAGAGAGGTAAAGGCAAACATCTTGGTATGATAGTATTTGTGAAGTTGAAGTAATGATTGAAGAACAGCAGCCAGAGAAGAAAGTGATACGGTATATGACAAAAAAAGGAAGACTTTAACCAGCAGGAATAGGTTAATAGAAAAGGACTGAAAATTGATACCTATGAAGTCATTAAAAGTTGGTAATTATGAAGTGACCTTGGCAAGAACCAGAGGATAGAAATTAGAATAAAATAAATTAAGGAACAAGTGGGAAATAATTTAACTTCAAGAAACTCAATCAGAAAGGTTGAAGGAAGCGAAAGTGCTGGCCTTAGCAGGCAGTTTGATGGAGGGCTTTTGTAATTTAGAGGAGATCAGGAGATCCCAGTACGTTCAGGGCCTAAGGAGAAGGAGCTAGTAAAGAACACAGGTGCAAATACAAGGGAACAGGGTTTCTGGAATGGACCCAGGGGCATGGGGTCTGCTGGAGAAGGAGATGAGAAGGATGTGGATAATGACAGTCTGGCCATGGTGGGCAGCTGATAGTTGCAGGGCACACATGGGAGGAACTCTCAGTTCTCCGGGGTATGAAGGCCAGATAAGGAAGGGCTGGAACTGGGGGCAGTTGTGGGGGTGGGTGTCAGGGGAAACCTATTTTCCATCTGAGAGGCAACACAGCGTTTTCCTCTGCTGTACTGTTGTAGTACTCAGGCTATAGCTTCATGCTTAACCACTGCCTCCAACTAGTCCCTAGTTATTTCACAAACCTGTCTTCTGTCCTCATGCAAATGTGAGTACTAGAAATTAATATTTCTCCCTCTCTATTTTCCTTAAGGCATTATCGTATATTACAAAGACTTGAGTTTCTGAATTAGATACATTGGGTTTGAGTCTTGAATCCAACTCTTAATAACTTAGGCAACTCTCTCCATTGTCTGAAATTTAGATTCCTTACATACAAAATAGAGGTAGTAATATAGACCTCATAAGAATGTAAAGATTAAACTAAAAACTTGTATACCATCTCTCATCCATAACATGGAGGCCTAGACTGGGCACCTGACATGCTTAAACTATGCACAGTAAACAAATGAGTAACTTGAAACACCGAAGTAGATCAACATGAAAATGTCTTTTCTTCAACTATTATATTCAGTTTCATCTCTAACTTTAAAATATATTGCCTAACATTAAAGAAACTATGGGAAAAGGTCATTCTGTAACATTCCAATTTTGTCCTTCAGTAATCACAGCCGCCACCTCACTTTTAGGCGTGCATAGCAAGAAATCCAAATCAAGAGCTTGGGTTGGCTATTGCCATATGGCAGGCCTCCTTGGGCAACATCCCACTGGGTTTGAGTATTTCATAGGCATATTTGCCTTGGCCTTTAGTCTTGTTTTCATAGCTCGATACCGCCAGCTTTCAAGATTATACAAGATTATAGTAACATATTTTATTTAATGCTTCATTTTCCTTATAAGAGTAGTTTTTGGCTAAAAACAAAACAAATAAAAACAACAACAAAACATGCTATGCTTCATAAGCCTCATGCCTCTTGGGCCCTGACTTGTTCAGCTGAATATAGGCCAGTAGAGAATAACTGGGTCACCAAGTTCTGGACACATCGCCCTGGAAAATGTCAGACGTTGAATGGTCTCTTCCTTTCTCTGGCACCCGCTCAAGTAACTTCATGAATAAATCCTAAGTGCTTTAAGAAATAAAAATGACTCTTAAGAACATGTTTTCCCTCAAGTATAGAGAAAACATTGGTAATGTTGACTTTTTTTCTTTAGCATCCTTTTTCTTTTTGAATTTGAAAGCCACAGAAAAGCCAGCTGTTTAAGGAAATTCCAATAAGAGATGAAGTATATGAAATATTAATAATAATATAGTGCCACTCTTTTATCTGTGTAAATGGAGGTCTAGGCCTTTAAAACTATTATTGACCAAAACATAGTTTAACATCATTTTTAGACAAAACACGTTGCTGCATGCTACCATTTTAAAAAGAAGATAAAAACATTCTCCAAACGTGAAAAGTTTTTTAAGAAAGAGTCTGTAACAGGGAGGATTTGGGGCCCTGCTAATTCAACATTTGAAAAGAATGGTCTGAGTTGTTGCTTCTCTATTCTTGCAACTTCTACACAAAGGTGCTGATGAGTAGCGAAGAGATAAAAGGCACATAGCAGAAAGAAAGGCTTAAAAAGCAAAACTGATAGTTCATGGTGTGAGACCCACAAGCGAAACAGACAGTCCTTGAATAATGGAAAGATGAGTTTTGTGTGTGCGTTTACTTAATGTCTCATCTCCTCACAGCTCAAAGGGCTTTCTACTTGTGGAGGCTATGAGAATGCACTCTTCAGGGTTTTTTTCTTTTTGAATTTGAAAGCCACAGAAAAGCCAGCTGTTTAAGGAAATTCCAATAAGAGATGAAATATATGAAATATTAATAATAATTTTACTTTATTTTACAGGTTTATTTTACTACAGGGTGCTTCTGCCCTGTCAATCCATCATCCTCCTGAGGTGAAGAGCACACTGCCTGCGGCTGCTCCTGCCCAGTGAATGAACTTGGTGGGAGAACTGATGCTGACTGTTTCCAGTGAGAGGTGGGACACTTCCTATAGGTGGGTTTGGCTCTGGGCCTCTCCACTGATTAGGCTGAACTTTCTTGGAACTGCATTAGGGTCTGAAAACCCTCCTTCTCTCTCTCCTTCCATGGGTGTCAGGCATCCACTGCAGTCTGGAGGCTCTTCCCAACTTTCCTTTCTACCTTCCATGAGAAATCTCTTGCACATCTAATCCTATCTTCGTATCTGCTCTTGGAAAACAGGAACTAACATATTCATCCACTATTTTATTTTTGCTTTATCACCATAGGCATTTACTTATAGACAGAAAAATTGAGGCAAAAAAAGGTTTAATAAATTACCAAAGGAGATACGATAACTCGGTGACCTATCTCAGCTCTTTCTTATGACTTGAGGCTTCTGAGTTGGCTCTAGAGCTTATCCTAAGAAAACAGAGCTCCTATTGAAAGGTTCTATGCAAGACAGTGGCATGTTCAGATTTGTGATATAATCAGATCATGTTGCTAAAAATACAAAATGAATGAAGGGGAGCAAGCCAGATTAGAGGAGGCCAGTGTGAAGGCTGTTGCAGACATTTAGAGAAGAGATGATGGCAGCATGTGTGAGAGTAGAAGAGGCAAGGAAATGTTTAATAAGGAAGATTGAGAAGATTGTTGACTTGGTAGCTGTTTACTCTGCACCAGGCCCTGGCCTACACTCTGGGAAGGCGGAGAATAAAAGACACATTCCCAACTGTCCAGAAGGATTTGGCTGGCTTTTGTTCAAAGATATGTAAGTAAAGGAACTTTTAATTCACCCCAGTTGCTTAAAGCCCTGGGACATAATGGAAAACAGGAGGAAAAAAACCCAAGTTTCCAACAACAATAAAACCAGAATATGGCCATACGCCTAAACCACAGACTATGACACACAGAAGCCATTTATGGTGGAAAGGTCTGCCAACAGGAGGATGCTGAGAGCAGACACAAGCCTCTGACTCTGAACAGGATGCAACCATCTCCAAAAGTAAGTGTCACATTAGTGGAAAGTCTGTCCATGGATCCTTTGACCAGGAAAACCAGTACTAAGAGAATCTGAGAGAGGCAGGGAGTCCCCTTATGTGTAGTTCTCTAACACAAAAGGAAGTCAGGGGAGGTGAGATTAAGACAGGCTGATTACCTTTTACACCCAGAAGTGAAGCCAGGCTGAAGTACAGAAGGGAATAATCAAGTATCAGATCTTGAGACAAAGCCTTGTGATTTACTGGGCTTTAGTATGAATCAAACTGCCTTCTAGAACAAGAGTTACAACAAGAGCCTGCAGCCAAATCTGGCCCATTGCTTATTTTTGTTCTGTTGTGAGCTGGGAATGATTTTTACATTTTAAATAGTTAAAAAACAATAACAACAACAACAACAAAAAACAAAACAAAAAACGACCAGGCATGGTGGCTCATGCCTGTAATCCCAGTACCGTGGAAGGCTGAGGTGGCTGGATCACAAGGTCAGATCGCAATCATCCTGGCCAACGTGGTGAAACTCGGTCTCTAGTAAAAAAAACAAAAAAAAACAAAAAAAAACAAAAAATTAGCTGGGCATGGTGGCACGCACCTGTAGCCCCAGCTACTCAGGAGGCTGAGGCAGGGGAATCACTTGAACCTGGGAGGTGGAGGTTGCAGTGAGCCAAGGTTGCGCCAATGCACTCCAGCCTGGTGACACAGCAAGACTCTGTCTCAAAAAAAAATAAATAAAATGAATAAATAAATAAATTAAATAAATAAAAAACAACAAATAATATTTCATGACAAGAAAGTCATATAATATCCACATTTCAATGCCCATGAACAAAGTTTTATTGGAACACAGCCATGAGCATTTGTTTATATACTGTCTGTGGCTGCTTTCAAGCTATATATATATCAGTGTGCTAGGGCTGCCATAACAAAATATCACAGACTGGGCAGCTTAAACAACAGAATTTTCTTTCTTTTTTTTTTTCTTCTTTTTGAGACAGAGTCTCACTCTGTTGCCCAGGCTGGAGTGCAATAGCATGATCTTGGCTCACTGCAACCTCTGCCTCCCGGGTTCAAGCAATTCTCCTGCCTCAGCCTCCCAAGTGGCTGGGATTACAGGCATGAGCCACCATGCCCATCTAATTTTTGTATTTTTACTGGAGATGGGGTTTCACCATGTTGTTCAGACTGGTCTCGAACTCCTGGCCTCAAGAGATCTGCCCCCCTTGGCCTCACAAAGTGCTGGGATTACAGGTGTGAACCACCACACCCGGCCAGAAATTGATTTTCTTGCATTTCTGGAGGCTGGGAAGTCCAAGGTATCAGCAGTACTGGTTTCTCCTGAGGCCTCTTTCCTTGGCTGGCAGATGACCACCTTTTGCTGTGTCCTCACGTAGCCTTTTCTCCTTGTTAGTGTTCATTCCTGTGTCCTTCTCTTTTTCTAAGGACACCAGTCCGTATGGCACAGCCCTTATGAATGGGATCAGTACTTTTGTAAAAGACACAGCAGAAAGTTACCTTGTCCCTTCCACTATGTGGGAACACAGGGACAAGGTGCCATCTATGAACCAGAAAGCGGGCACCAAATTTGCTGGTACCTTGATCTTGGACTTCCCAGACTCCAGAATGGTGAGAATGGACTAACATGACGGAAATGATTCAGTTCGTAACAGGCTACAATGACAGAGTTGAGCAGTTGAAGCAGAAACTGTAAGGTTCTCAAAGCCTATAAAGCATTTACTATCTGGCTCTCCACCAAAGAACTTTGCCAATGATGCCCAAAAGTGAAGAAGACTTGCCCCCAGGGCAAAGGAACCAAAAGATTTGGTGACAGAGTGTTTGTGACAAGAAAACAAATTGCTCCAGTGCATTTCCACCCAAGACTTAGGCTCATGTTATTCCTTAGCAAACAGGACGTCAAATGATTGTGGCAAAGAGGATAGATATGGAAGAAGAAAATCTAACATACAGAAAATTGGCTTTCCTGTAGAAGCAACTGACAATAAGAACACAAAGATAATTCAGTCAGTAATGGAATCTTTATGAAATAAACAACCACTTTATTTGTTGCTGATGGGTCCCGCTGTCCTCCAGAAAATCTAATACAAGCAATGTCAAGTTTCAGTGGCATCACTGCTATTCCTCTCTAAAGGATGAATTATATAGGCATCCAGATGAAAATCCTCAAAGCCAGAAAAGGGAACTTCCGTTTACAAAGATTTGGGGGAAATAGAATTGGAATGTAAAACTGTCTGCCCATTTAAGTTATTCTGTAAGTCCGAAAACAACAGATAGACGATGTTAGGAGTGCAAGAATTCAGGAAACATCCAATACACCTGACTTAGTCCATTCAGGCTGCTATACTAAACTACCATAGTCTGGGTGGCTCATAAACAAACTTCTTTCTCACAATCCTGGAGGCTGGAAAGACTAAGATCAAGGTGCCGGCAGAATTGGTGTCTGTTGAGTGCCCATTTCCTGGTTTATCTTTTTGCTATGTTCTAACAAGGCAGAAGGGGCAGAGATCTTTTTGGGGCCTCTTTTACAAGAATATTGATCCCATCATAAGGGTTTCATTCTCATGACTTAATCACGTCCTAAAGCTCCCACCTCCTAATACCATCATATTGGGGGTTAGATTTCTACATATGAATTTTGAGGGTGACATAAACATTTGGTATATAGCAGTAACTCCTTAAAAATACAAAGATTTAGATAACAAAATCTACTAAAGTGAAGATAAAAAACGAAAACTTAATTAAGACATGGAGAAGCCATGATACAAGAACAGGTGGTGAGCATCAAACTCATTTAAATACAGAATCACAGCATTTCCATCATCTTACCTGGTTATAGTTTCTGTAATTATCATTCACACAGTTATTTAGGTTTTTATTCTGACAATGTCAAAATAATTGTATAAAAACAAAAGTCAAAAAGTGCGAAGAAGGGGATGTTGGAGAAGGTGTTAATGTGCTCATTTCCTTACCTTTTACAAGAGGGAGTTAAAAGGTATCACATAAAGTTGAAATACATAGGTTTTGATTTTTTGTTTTTGTTTTTGTTTTGAGATGGAGTCTCTCTCTGTTGCCCAGGCTGGAGTGCAGTGGCGAGATCTCCACTCACTGCAAGCTCCTCCTCCCGGGTTCACGCCATTCTCCTGCCTCAGCCTCCCGAGAAATACGTAGTTTATAAAAGCATAACAAACTCAACTGTTTAGTGTTTTTCATGTTTTCAGCAAGGAATCTTTTATGATCTGATTTCTCCTGGGTAGAGAAACTTTTAAGTTTAGCAGTTCTTTTAGTCTCACTAGGTTCTTATCTCCAAATAAAATTAAAATATAATACATTATGATGGTGATAACATGTAGATTCAGCAAGGCTGCTGCTAACACAGACAGGGTCTTTATGTAAATTAGAATCCAGCAATTCCTGTTGGGAAACAAATTATGTATTCTCTCTACCTCTCTCTCTCTCTCTACCCCTCTCTCTCTCTCTCTCTCTCTCTCTCTCTCTCTCTTTCTCTCTCTCGGTAGCTGGATTACAAAAGGCCGTCTTCTTGCTACTGACAAATGTGTCTGGATTTCAGACCCCGTTCTTCCTATGGGCACTTCTGAGTGAAGAACAATCTGCACAACAAGTTTATTATTTTATTATTATTTTTTTTGGAGATGGAGTCTCGCTCTGTTGTCCAGGCTGGAGTGCAGTGGCACAATCTCGGCTTACTGAAACCTCCACCTCCCAGATTCAAGTAATTCTCCTGCCTCAGTCTCCTGAGTAGCTGGGATGACAGGTACACACCACCACGCCTGGCTAATTTTTGTATTTTTAGTAGAGACAAGTTTTCGCCATGTTGGTCAGGCTGGTCTCAAACTCCTGACCTTGTGATCCACCCACCTTGGCCTCCCAAAGTGCTGGGATTACAGGCCTGGGCCACCGTGCCTGGCCTATTATTATTATTTTAATCTTGCTGTCTTTTTTTTTTCATTTTTTATAGCCTATTGAGGTAAAAATGATGTACGATAAAGATAAATTGCACAGACATAGTATATAATTTGATAAGTTTTGATGTACTATATCCATGAAACTATCACCACAATCAAGGTAATAAACATCTCTTCCCTTCAAAAGTTTCCTCATGCCATTTTACCACCTCTCCCATTCTTTCCTTCCCTCCCACCTTCAGCACCCAAATGATTAAGCATGTGCCTTCTCTCGCTGTAGATCAGTTTGCATTCTTTAAAATTTGTGTCAATAAAATGATACAGCGCTTATTCTATTTTTCCTGGCTTCTTTCATTTAGCATAATGCATTTGACATTCATTCATATTATTGTATGTATAATTAGTTTGTTCTTCTTTATTATTGAGTAGTGTTCTATTATTTAGAGTTAGCACCATCTGTCTACTCATTTTTCTGCTGATGGACACTTAGGTTGTTTCTAGGTTTTTGCTATTACAAAAAAGCTTCCATGAACATTTGTGTACAATTCCTTGTCTGGATATTTTCTTCTTTTTCTCATGGAAGTGGGAAGGTGAAATCATATGATAGGTGTGTTTACTTTTTAAGAACTGCCAAGTTGTGCAGATTCATGCTTCCATGTTGTACAATGTTCCTTATGCTTAAAGGACTTCCTTTAACATTTGTTGTAGAACAAGTCTTCTGGTGTTACATTTTTTATTATTTTGTATGTGTAAACTAGTCATCATCATTATTATTATTATTTATTTACTTATTTTTTGAGACGGAGTCTTGCTCTGTCACTCAGGCTGGAATGTAGTGGTGTAATCTCGGCTCACTGCAAGCTCCGCCTACCAGGTTCACGCCATTCTCTTGACTCAGCCTCCCGAGACTACAAGCGCCCGCCACCACGCCTGACTAATTTTTATTTTTTGTGTGTTTTTAAGTAGAGACAGGGTTTCACTGTGTTAGCCAGGATGGTCTCGATCTCCTGACCTCATCATGATCTGCCTGCCCCAGCCTCCCAAAGTGCTGGGATTACAGGCATGAGCCACTGAGCCTGGCCAAATTAGTTATTATTTCACCTTTATTTGAAATATATTTTTCTGGATATAGAATTCTAGCTTGATGCTTTCTTTTTCAGGGCATAGACTTATTGCTCCAATGGCTTGCATTATTTCCAAAGAAAAATGTGATGCCATTCTTGTCTTTGTTCCTCTGTACGTAATATGTCTGTTTTCTTCTGGTTGAACTAAGATGATCTCTTTATTATTAGTGTCAAGTAATTCCTTTATAATGTGCTTTATAGTGTAATTTTCAAATTTCTTACACTTGGAGTTCATTGAGCTTTCTAGTTCTGTCGGTTTAAAGTTTTCAACCAATTTATAAAATTTCGGCCATTATGTCTTCAACTATTTTTTTCTGTTTTCTCCTTTCTTTATTCCTTTGAAGATTCTAATTATGGGATGAAGGTCAACAGCAACAAGAAAGATTGGGCCGGGTGCGATGGCTCACGCCTGTAATCCCAGCACTTTGGGAGGCCGAGGCAGGCGGATCATGAGATCAGGAGATCGAGACCATCCTGGCCAATATGGTGAAAGCCTGTCTCTACTAAAATACAAAAAAAAAAAAATAGCCAGGCATGGTGGCAGGCGCCTGTGGTCCTAGGTACTCGGGAGGTTGAGGTGGGGGAATCGTTTGAACCTGGGAGGCAGAGGTTGCACTGAGTCGAGATAGCGGCACTGCACTCCAGCCTGGTGACAGAGCAAGACTCCATCTCAAAAAAATAAAAAATAAAAACAAAAAAAGAAAGATTGTTTCTGGGTCATGGAATTGGGCTGATATTTTGCTTCCTCCTTTGTCTTGTACGTATTCCTTACATTTTAAATATTGACAATGTTTCCCACTTATTTTAAAAAATAACTGACAACTCATTTCTTGAACAGATAAATTCTTATCCCAAATTAAAAAATAAAAGTCATTATTATGCTACATTTTTTCTAGATTTCTAAAGCATCATGTAGAATCAACTAAAAAAAAAAAAAAGTGACCAAAATGAACAACATCTTTCTTGCACTCAACTAAAATTGCCAGTTCTGTATTTTAAAACTATGTTATCATTTTTGAAATTCTGGCAACTTTAAGCCTGCTTAAAGACATAACTGTGTGTTCTATTCATATAGTGAGATACTACTCCATAATAAAAAGAATTATTGATATAAGCAACAACATGCATGAATCTCAAAATAATTAGGCTAAGTGAAATAAACAAGACAAAAAGAGCACATACTGTTTAATTCCATATTTGTAAAATTCTAGAAAACGCAAACTAATGTGCTGTGACAGAAAGCTGGTCCATGGTTGCCTGGGGATGACAGTTGTGAAGAAGAAGAGATCACCAAGGTGTGTGAGGAAACTGTTGCTGTGTTGGACATGGCCATTATCTTAGTTATGTGAACCATCACATCACATAACCATCCTGGGTGGTGGCATGTATTAAAACTTATCAGATTATACACTTTAAATATGTGCAGTTTATTGTATGTTAATTATACGTCAACAAAGTTGATTTAAAAATTCATTTTACGTTAAACACAATAAAACCTATGACATGTATCTCTTGTAAAATCATAAATGGGAGAAAGGATATACTGAACACCTTCTCTGTCGTAGGCAATGCTAAGTGCTTGTGCTAAGTTTTGTCATCTAATCCTCATACCAGTCACATAAAGTAGGCATTATTAGCACTCCATTTAACAAAGAAGGAAACCTAGGCTCAGAGAGATAAGGGTTCCTCAGTGGGGACTCAGCTTTGTATTAGGTCTCATTTCAGATCTGTGCCTTTTCCATAGTAGTAGAGGCTTCTCTTGAGGTATTTTCGCCTGCTAGGAATCCTAAGTATTATTTATACTTGTTAGTTTGTGACAATATTCTTGCTTATTATGGTTTTTTGCTTAAAAATAGGTTATAGTTTAGGCTTTCTATCTTGGAGTGATTTTTTACAGGGGATTCAAGATGGAGATGAAATATATGAATTTGTAATACTGGTTTTTCTTTGTTTCTGATTGTCATGATCTGCATATTTATGCAAAATTTAAAACTGGGAATAGATACACTTTGTAGAATGGCAAGTGGAACCAGAAACAAACAAACAAACAATCTATCCTCTAAAGAACATAACTTGCCCATACACTCTTAAAAGTCCAGAATAGTTTAGTTAGCAGCAATCTCCACATAGTTCATTTTGCCATAAAATGGAAATACATGATTTTCTCTCCAATTTTTAAATTATAAACAGGCAACCACAATGAAGAAGAAACAACTTTGAATGTTTCTTCTCTCCATATTAACACTTTCCAGCCTCCCTCCCACCTCTCTCTCACAAACCCTGCACTCCCCGCCATCTGTTCTATTCCATCAACCATTTCTCTCTACATATATTCGTTTATTCTGCCATTTGCCTCTGAACTTGCACTTATGTTACTCTGTCTTCCTGGGAATGAAGTCCACCTTGAAAATGTCAACATTCTTTAAAGATTTGTTTTAATCATCCCCCTGCCACGGTGTCTTTCTTGTTCATCCTGACCAAAAGCAAACAGCCCACTTTCCCCAGTCTTTGAAATATTTACTTTCTCTACCATTCACTTACCCTTTATAGATCATATACCACATTATTAGTCTGCATGCTGCTTTTACTCTTTAATATTTGTGTTAGTCAGGGTTCTCTAGAGGGACAGAACTAATAGGATATGTGTATGTATGCAGGGGAGTTTGTTAAGGAGTATTGACTCACACGATCACAAGGTCAAGTCCCATGATAGGCCATCTGCAAGCTGAAGGGCAAGGAAGCCAGTCCAAGTCCCAAAATCTCAAAAGTAGGGAAGCTGACAGCACAGCCTTCAGTCTGCAGCTGAAAGCCTGAGAGCCCCTGGTAAACAACTGGTATAAATCCAAGAGCCCAAAAGATGAAGGACTTGGAGTCTGATGTTCAAGGGCAGGAAGCATCCAGCAAGGGAGAAAGATGAAGACAGGAAGACTCAGGAAGTCACCTCCTTCCACCTTCTTCTGCCTGCCTTATCCTAGTCATGCTGGCAGCTGATTAGATGGTGCCCACCCAGATTGAGGGTAGGTCCACCTCTCCTACTCCACTGACTCAAATGTTAATCTCCTTTGGCAATGCCCTCACGGACACACCAGGAACAACACTTAGCATCATTCACTCCAATCAAGTTGATACCCGCTCATTCAATACCAACTGCCACAATATTTTAAATTGGTTGGAGGGTTAGAGTCCCATCAGATATCTCTGTACCTCTCAAAATGCCTAGTTCAGTGCTTTCCATTTAAATGGTCAATACATATTTGGTATCTAACTGAATAAGTAGTTTGCAAATCTCTAGAAGTGATGCAGGGTAGGCAAGCCTCCGAATTGGGGCTTAGCTTGGGAAGGTTCTTGATTTTGCCCAGGAAAGAATTCAAGGGTGAGCCTGTGGTGTTAGACAGCAACTTTTATTGAAGTGGCAGAGCACAGCAACAACAGGGATACTGGACTTTGTGGAACAGAGTTACTCCGTAGATGGTGTGCCCACAGGAACAGCTCAGAGGCATTTCTGTAGTCAGATTTATACCCACTTTTAATTAGATGCAAATAAAGGAAGAGATTATGCAGAAATTTCTAGAAAAAGTTGATGACTTCCAGGTTGCCCAGTTGTTACCATGGAAAGGGTCCCTAGCCTCCAGGTGCTGCCATGATAACAGTAAACTGACATTGCCCACTGGTGGATGTATATTTTGGAAACTTGCTTCTGCCCTGCCCCTACTTTAGCTTGTTCTCAATTTGGTCCAGTGTCCAAGCCCTGCCTCCAGAGTTGTGTCCTGCCTCCTACCTCCGAAGTGCCAAGAAATGTTAGAGAAAGCAGAGACCAGCTGTATAGAACTCACTAGGGTAACATAGTTGGACGTCTGGAGTGTGCTAACCCCACTTCATGTAACCTGGTGGGAACTAGTACTTTATCTTTTTTAGATGTCAAAATATATGCATAGGCTGGGGACGGTGGCTCATGCCTGTACTGTAATCCCAGCACTTTGGGAGGCAGAGATGGGTGGATCACGAGGTCATGAATTCGAGACCAGCCTGGCCAACATGGCAAAACCCCATCTCTACTAAAAATACAAAAATTAGCCGGGCATGGTGGCGGGCGCCTGTAATCCCAGCTACTCAGGAGGCTGAGGCCAGAGAATCGCTTGAACCCGGGAGGCGGAGGTTGCAGTGAGCAGAGATCGTGCCATTGCACTCCAACCTGGACAACCAAAGCAAGACTCCATCTCAAAATATATATATGTGCATAGCATTAAAACATTAGAAGGTCAATGGTGACTGAACTATGTATTCATCAACTAGTGTGAAGTCTGGGATTTTTTACTTCGAAGTAAGCCAGTAGGGGGCCGAGAGAGAATTTATTTTATTTATTTATTTTTTGAGACCGAGTCTCGCTCTGTTGCCCAGGCTGGAGTGCAGTGGCTGCATCTCGGCTCACTGCAAGCTCCGCCTCCCAGGTTTACGCCATTCTCCTGCCTCAGCCTCCCGAGTAGCTGGGACTACAGGCGCCTGCCACCTTGCCAGGCTAGTTTTTTGTATTTTTTAGTAGAGACAGGGTTTCACCGTGTTAGCCACGATGGTCTCGATCTCCTGACCTCGTGATCCGTCCGTCTCGGCCTCCCAAAGTGCTGGGATTACAGGCTTGAGCCACCACGCCCAGCCTTCAATAATATTTTTAAAAGCTTTTTCATTAAAGCATTAAGATATGTACCATGAAGAACAAAATATTCTCACTTACACAAGTAGATTATTGTAACATATATGTTCCTCCAAAAACTTATTTGATAAAAGATGACACAAAGGTCCATGTTTGGAAGGAATCTGTTTCCATGTTTCATTGCTCTTTAAAGCCACCACTGAAACAGTGGAGCCCTGCACTGATCTTATGCTACTATTGTATAATAATACTGAGAATTTCTTTATTTGTTTAAAAAAATGTGTTGAGGCTGGGCATGGTGGCTCATGCCTGTAATCCCAGCACTTTAGGAGGCCAAAGGGGAGCAGATCACTTGAGGTCAGGAGCTCAAGACCAGCCTGGCCCACACAGCAAAAACCAGTCTCTACTAAAAATACAAAAATTAGCCAGGTGTGGAGGTGGGCACCTGTAATCCCAGCTACTTGGAAGGCTGAGGTGGGAGAATCACTTGAACCCGGGAGACAGAGGTTGCAGTGAGCTGAGATCATGCCATGGGCAACACAGCAAGATTCTGTCTCAAAAAAAAAAAAAAAAAATTGTCGAATGCCTGCTATGTACTAGATACCACATGAGAAGGTGTAGGGCCTGCCTGCAAGACACTGTCAGTCCGGCAAGAAAGTCAAACTACAAGTGCCATTAAAACCTTAGGTTTTTCCCATCTCCGTAAAAGCACAACCTCAAGTCAAAATTTGGGAAGCATCCTTGATTCCTCTTTCCTTCAGTTCATATAGCCAATGTATTATCAAGTCCTGTCAACTCTGCTTCCCCTAAAATCTCCAGCTTTCTTCTAGCCTTTATTTCTACCATCTTCATTGCTATTTCCTTTCTACCATTTACCATGATCATCTGTTGCCTGCGTTACAGCAGTCTCTTAATTGGTCCTTCCTTCCTTCCTTCCTTCCTTCCTCCCTTCCTCCCTCCCTCCCTTCTTTTTTTTTTTTTTTTTTTTTTTTTTGAGACAGAGTCTCACTCTGTCCCCCAGGCTGGAGTACAGTGGCACCATCTCAGCTCACTGCAAGCTCTACCTCCCGGGTTCAGGCCATTCTCCTGCCTCAGCCTCCCGAGTAGCTACGACTACAGGCACGTGCCACAGCACCCGGCTAATTTTTTGTATTTTTAGTAGAGATGGGGTTTCACCGTGTTAGCCAGGATGGTCTTGATCTCCTGACCTCGTGATCCACCTGCCTTGACCTCCCAAAGTGCTGGGATTACAGGCGTGAGCCACTGTGCCCGGCCGGTCTTCTTTCTTCTACCTTTGTATTCCTATCATTCATCTTCAAAATACATCAGATAATGTTCCTCCCTATTGCCTAAAAGTCTGTGACAGGTTCCCATTGCATTCAAGATGGGACTTACGGGATCTTTCCTCTGTTATCCGAACTCATGTCACTCTCCTCATTTGCTCCACTACAGACTGACTGACTTACCTAGAAAAATGACACGCACTATGCTAAGAAGCATTCCAGATTGGCGAGGAAAAAACATCTGCCAATTACACTGTATGTTACATATTATCTTTCTAAGGAAATATACCAGTACATGTAATGATAATGTCTACTACACTAACGAGATATATGCACTGGTATATTTCTTAGAAATATGCTATCTCATTAATGTAATAGACATTATCAAAAAAGTGAAAATTATATACATATATATGAATAAATATAATAATATGATGTGATGGGACTCTAACCCTCCAGTCATTTATTGTATGATTTCAGAGTCCCCACTGAGGAACCCTTCTCTCTCTGAACCTAGGTTTTCTCATTTGTTAAATGCAGTGCTAAGAATGCCTACTTCATGTGGCTGATATGAGGATTAGTTGACAAAACTTACCACAAGCACTTAGCATTGTTTAGTTCAGAGCGGTCTTATACAGTGCTCAGTATATCCTAATTTTCTCTCATTTATGATTTTACAGGAGATACATATTACAGGTTTTATTTTCTAATGTAAAATGAATGTTTTAAATCAACTTTGCTGAGGCATAATTAACATACAATATGGTTATGATGGGACTCTAACTCTCCAGTAATTTAAAATATTAAAGAGTAAAACTTGAAACATTCAAATACAGACAAAACTGTAGAGACCAGTATAATAAAATACCCTGCATCCATCTCCTATTTCAATAAATATCAACATATGACTAGTTTAGTTTCAACATTCTCTCTCAGCCCCCTACTGGCTTATTTTGAGGTAAATCCCAGACTTCACACTATTTGATGGACATATAGTTCAGTAACCATTGACCTTCTAATATTTTAATGCTAAGCTCCTAGACAGTAATTAGAAAGTATTTTGGAGTTACATCCTCAATATTACACCTACGAAATGATGAAATGAATGTGCTTACTATTTATTTGTATTTCATTGTATCTTACTCAACTTTAATGTATTTGTATACTAACACCCCTAAAAGTATAAAGATTGAATAGAAGTTAAAAAAAAAAACAGTAAATATAGACTAAAACCCAAGAAAACAAGCTAACTAACCTAGAAAAATGCTATAACTTTATGTTATCAGTTGCTATTCATAAATTGCTTTCCAAGCACAAAAAGCAACATGAATACAAAGCACTTTAAGAGTCAGAATAGGGCTTCTGTGAAATCAAAAGTCCTTACAGCCCCAAAGAAATTTAAGACAATCCCAATCCAGAAGGGAAATACACACTTGGCATTCTTCCTGACCAGTGGTCTACATATTATCAAGTAAAAATCAATATTTTCTCAAGGATATGACTTGTGTGTGGAAGGCAATTTTTCCACTGACTGGGACTGGGGCGGGGGACGGGGATTAAGGGAGTAGGGATGATTCGGGGAGGATTCAAAAACATTACATTTATTGTTAACTTTATTTCTGTTATTATTACATCCTCATAATAGGATGTAATATGTCTCTCTCATTGTAATATATAATAAAATAATTATACAACACACCATAATGTAGAACCAATGGGAGATTTAAGTTTGTTTCCCTGCAACTAGATGGTCCCATCTGCGGGTGACGGGAGACAGTGACAGGGCATCAGGCATTAGAGTCTCATAAGGAGGGCACAACCTACAAACCCTTGCATGCAGGATCCAGAGTAGGGTTTACACTCCTATGAGAATCTAATGCTGCAGCTGATCTGACAGGAAGCAGAGCTCAGGTGGTAATACAAGAGATGGGGAGCGGCTGTAAATACAGATGAAGCTTTGCTCACTTGCCCACCATTCACCTCCTGCTGTGCGACACAGTTCCTAACAGGCCATGGACTGGTATTGGTCCATGGCCCAGGGGTTGGGGACCTCTGATCTAAGCACAGCACTAAGTCTCTTCCCAGAGTGAAATGAGGACACTTATTAAATCTTTTTCAGGTTGGTTGTCTTTGGGCTGCATATTTAGGATAAGGGCATAATAACAATGGCGTGGTGACCATTTGGAAATGAGTCTACAGGATGAGAGAGCCACCATGTGCCAGGCACTTAGACACTTTACCTGTACCATCTATCTTAATCTTCACAACAATTTCATGTCATTATTATCTCCACTTTATAGATGGTATATATATTTGATATTATGTCTTATCCCCAGGCTTGCTTTAAGGACATTTTTTGAATCGCTGTTCAAGGGAAAGAACAAAAGAAAGAACAGAAGATTGCTGTTTTCTTTAGGTCCAGTCACATTTTGGAAAATTCGAATGAGTAATCACAGTTTTGTTACTTAAGCAAACCTCACAGCAAAGGTGCCAGGAATAAGGCAAGATAAAATCGATGCATCATCATCTTTTAGCAATTGCTTTTAGTCACAGGATATAACCATTAGTTTTATGTGAATGGCTCCCACAGAAGCTACTACCACCCTGAACTCCCCAGGACCCTGGTTCTAATCCTACCTTTCCAAATGCCCAGAAGCCTCTCCCAAGGAGATATTCTTGTGGACATCGAATTCAATATTCTAAATCAGAATTTATACATTTTTCTTTCCATTTTACTTATCCTCCTGTGTAGCTGATGATGATTAAAGAAACTGATATCTCTACAGGCCCCTGATGTGAAACATTTTACCGCTTACTGCTCCTTTCATCTAATTAATTTATTGGCAATCCTTGTAGTAGCAACTGCTATGGCTTGAATGTGTCCCCCAAAGTTCATGTGTCAGTCAGAAACTCTACCTCAAATGTGGAGGTGTTGGGGGGTGGAGGTGAGGCTTAATGGAAGTGTTTGGGTCACGGGGACATTTGTCTCTTGAGTGGATGAATGCCATTATCATGGTAGTGAGTTTGTTATCAAAGAGTGGCTTCCTTATAAAAGGACAAGTTCCACCATCTTTGTCCCCCCACCCTCTCACTCACTCTCTCTCTCGGCCTCTCTTTGCTCTTCCATCTCCTGCCATGGGATGGCACAGCAAGAAGACTCCCACCAGATGCTAACGTCTTGATCTTGCCCAGATCAAGTTTCCAGCATACAGAACTTTGAGAAATAAATTTCTATTCATTATAAATTACCCGGTTCCAGGTATTCTTTTCTAGAAGCACAGCATGGACTAAGACAGTAACCTTCTGTTCTTTCTTCTCCAATGGTGAGAACTACTCATATGGTGAGAGCAGAAAGTGACATGGCAACTTCCCTGCTAAGGCCTTTTCTGCCTTCTCCTTCCTGTTCCACTGGCTAGATCCATGGGACAACAGGGCCCTAGATGAAGGCAGCACCATTGGAAAAAAGGAACTTACCTTCCTGAATATTGCACAAAAGTGAGCCACCTACTAACCAAGAACATATACCTCAAACTATTGTAGTGGTGTTATTATTTATTTGGGGGGCCTACTTGTTGCCACAGCTAGCCTACCATAATATACATGCTTAGTATACATCAAGCACTGGACTAAGCGCTTTATATAAATATTCTCTTTTTCCCCTAAGAAGAAGACTATAAGGAAGATATTATTACTATTCCTCTTTTACACAAAACAAAACTGGAGTCTACATAGTTCAGGAAACTTATGCAATGTCACAGGTAAGTTTCAGAACAAGCATCCAAACCAGGATTACCTGATTCCAAATTCCCATTCTTAACTCACGCTGGGTGGTCACTTCCCATTATAACAAATGAACTCCAGTAATTTTAAGAATTAAAGTTGAGGTGCTATGGCTTCTCTGCCTTTAGAATCGCTTGAGAGATGTATTCAACATTTTAGCTTTTTAAGTCGCTGCAAGTCTAGTTTACATGGAATCCCCCTCACTCTGAGTATTGGCAGAAATAATTATAAAGCTGAAATAACTTACATTTCATGGAACGAATATTTAAGGAATGATATTTACCAGGTACTCCCAAAGACATTGGGTACATAACTGTGAAATAGAGATACTGGCAAAGAGATAATATTAGAGTAGAGCTATAGGAAAATTTAAAAAGGTATTAATTCCTCATAAAAATTCTGTGAAATGGTGAGAGTAGGCATTATTATCCCATTTAATTAACAGGAAATGGACACATTTTATTTAAGGTTAGTCCAATCTCATACACAGACTAATGATAGAACCAGAAGTAAGATCCTGGTCACTTGATCACATACATCCCAAATAATCTACACCAAGCAGGGGAGGGACAAGGGGAAAGGATGTTCATGAGACATGAGCTGTATAGTTTTTGTTTGTTTTTTGAATTTAAATTTTTAATTATACTTTAAGTTCTGGGGTACATGTGCAAAATGTGCAGGTTTAGTATAGGTGTACATGTGCCATGGTGGTTTGCTGCACCCATCAACCCATCATCTACATTAGGTATTTCTCCTAATGCTATCCCTCCCTGCCACCCCCTGACAGGCCTGAGTGTGTGATATTCTGCTCTGTGTCCATGTGTTCTCATTTTTCAACTTTCACTTATGAGTGAGAACATGCAGTATTTAGTTTTCTGTTCCTGTGTTAGTTTGCTGAGAATGATGATTTCCAGCTTCATCCATGTCCCTGCAAAGGACATGAACTCATCCTTTTTTATGGCTGCATAGTATTCCGTGGTGTATATGTGCCACATTTTCTTTATCCAGTCTACCATTGATGGGCATTTGGGTTGGTTCCAAGTCTTTGCTATTATGAACAGTGCCATAATAAACATATGTGTGCACGTGCCTTTATAGCATGATTTATAATCCTTTGGGTATATACCCAGTAATGGGATGGCTGGGTCAAATGGTATTTCTTTTTCTAGGTCCTTGAGGAATCACAACACTGTCTTCCACAATGGTTGAACTAGTTCACAGTCCCACCAACAGTGTAAAAATGCTCCTATTTCTCCACATCCTCTCCAGCATCTGTTTTGTCCTGACTTTTTAATGATCGCCATTCTAACGGGTGTGAGATGGTATCTCATTGTGGTTTTGATTTGCATTTCTCTGATGATCAGTGATAATGAGCCTTTTTTCATATGTTTGTTGGCTGCATCAGTGTCTTCTTTTGAGAAGTGTCTGTTCATATCTTTTGCCCACTTTTTGATGGGGTTTTTTTTTTCTTGTAAATTTGTTTAATTTCTTTGTAGATTCTGGATACTAGCCTTTTGTCAGATGTATAGATTGCAAAAATTTTCTCCCATTCTGTAGGTTGCCTGTTCACTCATGATAGTTTCTTTTGCTGTGCAGAAGCTCTTTAGTTTAATTAGATCCCATTTGTCTATTTTGGCTTTTGTTGCCATTGCTTTTGGTGTTTTAGTCATGAAGTCTTTGACCATGCCTATGTCCTGAACGGTATTGCCTAGGTTTTCTTCTAGGATTTTTATGGTTTTAGGTCTTACATTTAAGTCTTTAATCCATCTTGAGTTAATTTTTGTATAAGGTGTAAGGAAGGGATCCAGTTTCAGCTTTCTGCATATTGCTAGCCAGAGTTGTGCGGGTTTTAAGGAACTACTGCTGGAATGATATTAAAGATATGTATGATTTTCAGCCAAACACTTCCATGTTTTCATAGGAAAAGACAAAGAGTATGAAATTGCCCTCACCATGTAGCCACATCACGAGTAGCAGAGATCTGCTGTGAGTTGTGCTGTAAAGGTCTTTCTGCATAATGTAAAACCAGCCTTGCAGGTTGCAGCAGCGGGTTCCTGCAAATGCATTACTGCGTGGTTGATTCACAATGTTTAATCCTCAGCTTCTAAGTACACAGATCTATTTAAATAAACTCCCAAGTCTTTTTATTTGCTACATTTACAATGCAAGTTTTACTTCCAGAATGGGAAGGAATACCTAATACTCCCTCAGAGGGCTCTTTCCATTCTAAAACATAAGACGTGCATAGCTGTGTTTCAGAAGTAACTGATTACCAGAGTAGATACATTCAGAATTCAGTTATATTGGTTCACTGGTTTTTTGGCTCCTTGGGGGAAAAAAGTCACATGACCAACTGATTTCATGCCCATCCGCAATGCAGACAAACATATTTTTCTTTTTTAAAGCAAAACAAAATGGCCTTCCTGAGAAACGTTTAAGGATCCTTTCAAAATGGACACAAATATTTGCAACATTAAATTTCCAAGCTGCATTACAGATACTTCCAAACTAAATTCACTATTTCCTAGATAGCTGAAATAGGACATCAGGAGAAATGTGTACAAAGAATATTATTTCTTTATAGGTACTTTGTATAAAGTCAATTATGCAGAGACAGATATAGTATCTATATATATGTATTCATTCATTACTATACAATAAAAGCCTGGTGAGTGAAATTATATAGTATACTCCCCTTGCCTTTCATCAAATTTTCAAACAGATGGTGTCTTTCTTTTCTGTGTGTAATTTGCTCAAGTGTCAAGTTAACCATTTTAAAAATTTGCTTTTCATAACAAGTGCTAAGGTGTTTGAACAAATAAACAACATTCCTCAACAAAGAAATAAAGATTATCTCTATGTACTGCTATGGAATTGACTCAGATGTATTGTTGATATAGTTTGGATATGTGTCCTCACCCAGATCTCATGATGAATTATAGTCCCCAGTGTTGGAGGTGGCATCTGGCAGGAGGTGACTGGATTGTGGAGGTGGATTTCTCATGGGTAGTTTAGCACCATTCTCTTGGCGCTCACTGTTCTCATGATAGTGAGTTCTCGTGAGATCTGGTTGTTTAAAAGTGTGTAGCACCCCCCTTCTTCTTGTTCCTGCACTCTCTATGTGAGACGCCTGCTCCCCCTTCTCCTTCTGCCATAATTGTAAGTCTCCTGAGGTCTCCCCAGAAGCCAAGAAAATGCCAGCAGCATGCTTCCTATACAGCTGCCTGTGGAACCATGAGCCAATTAAACCTCTTTTCTTTATAAATTACCCAGTCGTAGGTATTTCTTTATAGCAATGTGAGAACGAACTAATACAATTCTTAAATGAAAAGATCAAGAGGGAGAGAAGGAACGTATAGCGTGCTATAGTTTAGGACAGAAGGAATACTCACATGTGTATGTGTATATATAACACACATACGCATATATATTATTTTAAAATAACATTGGAAGTATAGTCTAGAATTTGTTTTCAATGGCTATCTATTGAAAGAGCAAGGAAATGGGGTGGAAGGAATAGAGATAGAAGCTGGGACTCTTTTTGTATTACATATTTGAGTTTAGAACCATTAATATCTCACAGAATTATAGAACAATATTAAATTTTTAAAAAATCCACAAAAAATAAAAATGAACTAAATAAAGCTAAATATGTATCCAGTTGGTGGTATAACCATACAGAGAGGAAGTTGATATGATTTGCAAAAATGAATATTACCTGTTTCTAGTACTTATGTTAGGTAGTAATAGTGTTGGTTTTACCATTCTGAAACCCATGTGCATATGTAATGGCATGAAACAACGACTATTATATGATATTCTACCATCCCTAGTGTTTTTTGAGAATCAGGGTTATCACTATGGGAAAAGAAAAGACAGATACATGATTACAGCAGAGAAATACATGGGAGTACTAAATTTAAATTGAAATCTTGAATATAAACTCATGATTATTTTGTTTTAAAAATGCATTCATACACACATGTACATTTCTTATATCTATCCACTGAAAAGGCTTAGAAACAATGATTAGTCTAGTAGCAATGAAAACCCCAATTGTGGTTTCAAAATTCCATTTTGACTAAAAGGAAAGAGAACTCCTTGGAGAAATGACTAATTTCAGGAATAGAAAATGTTTATGATGATCCTGAAAGGTCTTATCATATGTAAAATCCGGGAAGCTATTAATAATTACTGGGGTCATGTAATTTGTTATGGGGGTCAGGATCCAACTTCAAGAGGTTCTCACTGACCAAAGACGGGAAACTTTCAGAAAAAGAACCATATTACCAGTAATGGTTTAAAGTATATCAAATATGTTTAAATCCATTAGTTTCTAGTGACACTAAAAGCAATAACAACTAATAACTCACCACTAGAGGATCTCCGTAGACAAGGTCACTATTCTGAAAAATGGTAAATGAAAAGAATCAAGTATGAATCCTACCCTTCCAATATGAATTGTACCAAGACATAACCAAATAGTAGGTGGGAGAAGTTAATAAATGTAGAATCACTGATTAGAATATACTAACGATTAATTCAAATATACTGCACTAATTCTATATTTACCATTTGCACTTCCTGAGGAAATAATGGTTCTAGGCATCAATCGGCTCCAGCTGCTAACATCACAAAAAAGAAATAACCAGATATTAGATGTTTCTTAATGAAAGAAGGCAGCACCATTTATGAAGTAGTTTTACCTAAAGATATTGAATCACAATCTATTTGTGCTTTTAGATGCAACTACCAATTTATAGAAAACAGAGGACAAAGGAATATGTTAAATGCAGTCATCAAAGTCCAGTCTGTGTGAAATTTTAGAGAAAACACAATCTAATTTCTTCAACAAATAATTTAGTAAGGAAAAATAATTAAAAGAGAGAGATAATTTGAGATTGTGTGTGAATGTGAGAGAAGGAGGGGTAGGTGGAAACAGAGAAATAGTCAAACCCATAAATTAAAAGACTTTAGAGCCATATAACTAATTTTTATGTGTGGACTTTATTTGAACTCTGATGTAAACAAACTTTAAAAATCTGGGTTAGAAATATAAGCACTATCCTGGCTAACATGGAGAAACCCCGTCTGTATTAAAAATACAAAAAATTAGCCAGATGAGGTGCTGGGCGCCTGTAGTCCCAGCTACTGGGGAGGCTGAGGCAGGAGAATGGCATGAACCCGGGAGGCGGAGCTTGCAGTGAGCTGAGATCTGGCCACTGCACTCCAGCCTGGGCGACAGAGCGGGACTCGATCTCAGACAAGAAAAAAAAAAAAAAAAAGAAAAGAAAAGAAAAATAAATATAAGCACTGACTGGATATTTGATGATACTAAAAATTATTGATAATTTTAGGTATCATAATGATATTGTGGCTATGTTTTTAAAATGTCCTTATCTTTTAGAGATATATACAATTTTACTAATGAATTGACACAGTGACTGCAATTTGCTTCAAAATAATGTAGGTTAGGGAGATGTAGCTGGAAGTGTAGATCAAACAGTATTGACATGAGTCAATAACTGTGACAGCTAGATAATGGGTATGTGAGGGTTCATGGCTACTCTTCTATCTAGTCTTGCTTATGTTTAAAAATTTTCACAATAAAAAGATAAAAGTATCCACTAACAAGCTTGTTTTTAACAGTTTTAACAGTTTTTTTTTTTTTTTTTTTTAAGACGGAGTCTCGCTCTGTCGCCCAGGCTGGACCATTCTCCTGCCTCAGCCTCCCGAGTAGCTGGGACTACAGGCGCCTGCCACCTCGCCCGGCTAGTTTTTGTATTTTTTAGTAGAGACGGGGTTTCACCGTGTTAGCCAGGATGGTCTTGATCTTGTGACCTTGTGATCCGCCCGTCTCGGCCTCCCAAAGTGCTGGGATTACAGGCTTGAGCCACCGCGCCCGGCCCAGTTTTAACAGTTTTTAACAGGTGCCTTTTCTTACAATCCATTCGCATTGTCCATCAGTATTTTATCCTAATGTAATGAAAATCAATAAAAAGCATTTTGTTGATCACCAATTTATATTTCTACAACAAAAATAAGTATATAAAAATACAGTTTTAATCTTTAAAATTTTCATGCTGTGATGAGGTTCTAAGTGTTTCTTTTGGGTTTAACAATTGCAATTATTGATTGTAATTATTGATTACTGATAATATATAATTGATTAGAATTTTAAAAATTAACATGACATTTGTTGAAAATAATTATCAAAGATAAAAGTTTTTAAAATGCACCTTTTAATGTGATGAGTAAGGAAAGATTAGGGAAACTTGATTAACGGAGGCTTTATGTTTTTAACAGTTCTTTTGTTAGATATGCTAGGCCAATATATAAAATGTAATTAGAATCCAACTTGAAGTTTGAAGTCTAGCCATAATCTAACAAAGAAAATTTTTAGGAAAAATCCTCACATTAGTTTGTATTTAAAATTTTGTCTTTATCTTTTCTTAAAAATTAAGCAGATAGGAGGGAAGCAGAAAATCAGGTAGGAGGGAAGATAATAACAGCACTGACTAAAGGATTTGCACTGATTTGGGGACACCCTGTACCACCCTCCTGATTACAGTCTGGATTTGAATTCAATAAAACCTTCAGTATGCATTTCCCTATAGAACTTCACCTAGCAAGGAAGTCATAGAATTCTAAAGTGAGTCAAGGTTGCCAAATCCTTGGGAGCGCGAGGGCACAGAATCAACAAGAACCCACCTAGAGAACTTTAAGATAATAAAATCTGGAATGAATTTTAACTGGGGATAAAAATCTAGAACAGCCGTGGATCTCCTAAGACCATGTGGTCCAAACTTACAGTTGTAAGTAGCTTCAGAAGTCAATTAAAATTAGAACATAACAGATCTATTTAATGTCAGAGCCAAATAAATAAATGAGCAATTAGTAAAGAAGTTGGAAGAAAATTCTCATTTGAAAATAACTGATAATCAATTTTCACCATATCTCAGGAAGTTTAAGAATTTCTAAAAATTGAAATCAGCCCAATTTCCACATAGAAATGATATGTACAGGTTTATTTAAATACACATGGAAAAGGACCTTCCCAGTCTTAAAACTTGAAACTTACATTTGTCTCATCTGAGATTCTTTCTAAGGAAAGCAACCCTCAGGCAAGGGATGGAAACTCACCAGATCACACCCGCCTGAACCCTTATTCATCATGATTGCTTCCTTATAGCTCCCTCACTGTGGTTTTCCCACACTCCTAGTTACATTTCTTTCCCCAATAAATAAACCCCTCAATTTTAGTTGATCAGAGAGATGGATTTGAGACTGATCTCTCTTGTTCCTCCACTGATGTCACTCGAATAAAAAGCCCTGTTCCCTGGCAATACTCAAACTCTCTGTTTGGCTTTCTGGGCTGCAAGCAATGGGACCCAGACCAAACCACTGGCATTTCAGCCACAAAATCATGACTATATGAAAAGTACATAATTTTCCTTAGAAAAACAAAATGAAACGAGACATTTGCCCTAATAAAAGTCACTTAGTATTTTAGACTTACATAAAGTGTAAAAATTATTATTAAAAAATTCTAATATGGTGGGTTCAATAACTTGCACAAAATTAGGATGCAATTGAAACCACCTTTGCAGAAATTATAACAGTGAGAAAATTAAGACAATGGAAGAGACCCAATCAAACCACCTCCATCTTGCCTTTAACCTCCAAACTGCCCTTGGTCATTCCTAGGTGTGGGCCAAGCCAACTCTGGGAGAAATTTGGTTTCCGGTTTAAATGATAATATCCCTTCCCAAAACTAAACCGTCTTTATAAAGCTAAAACAGGCCGGGCGCGGTGGCTCAAGCCTGTAATCCCAGCACTTTGGGAGGCCGAGACGGGCGGATCACGAGGTCAGGAGATCGAGACCATCCTGGCTAACACGGTGAAACCCCGTCTCTACTAAAAAATACAAAAAACTAGCCGGGCGAGGTGGCGGGCGCCTGTAGTCCCAGCTACTCGGGAGGCTGAGGCAGGAGAATGGCGTAAACCTGGGAGGCGGAGCTTGCAGTGAGCTGAGATCCGGCCACTGTACTCCAGCCTGGGCGACAGAGCGAGACTCCGTCTCAAAAAAATAAATAAATAAATAAAATAAAGCTAAAACATGGCCACAGGTTAGAATTACGAAAGGGGCCTGAATTCTGCTAAGATGTAGGCATAGTTAAATGATTGCCAGCCATTGTTCTGGAGGTCGCATGATTTATAACTTCCCCAATTACTCCTATGAATAACATGACTATTGTAGAACCTAAAATTGACCTTTTGAGATGTCTTTTCAGACTTTTGCATTTCTGAAGACCATATGAATACACCTGGACATGTGACTCATGACCCAAATGGTCCTGTAGCCCCCAACCAGAAGCAAACTCAGTGCAGGAAAATCATTTTCCACAACTCACTGCATCCCCAACCAATCAGCAGCAACCATTCCCCAGCCCTGACCTGCCTAACCCAAATTCTACGGGAGGCTGATTTGAGTAGCAATAAAACTCCAGTTTCCCATTTACCTGGCTCTATGTATATTAAACTCTTTCTCGATTGTAGCTCCCCTGTCTTGATAAATTGGCCCTATCTGAGCAGTGAGCAAGATGAATCAGTTGCTCAGGTGATTACATAGTCATTTCCAAGTATGGGGGCAGCAGTTAGGGAAGATAAACCAAGAAATAGAGGTAAGGTAATTTCGTAAGATGATACTTTTAAGTATCTAAATTTATGCTCAATTTCAAAGTCTTAGATCACCTAAATTTCAAAAATCAATTTAAGGAGACACTTCATCCAACCATTCATAACCTTTAAAACTACCAGCTAATATTTGAAACAACTAGAATAAGTAAACCACTGCAATACAAGAAGAAGAAAATAGCAGATTCACATACTGAGAAACAGAGAAATCACATACTGATCTCTATTATTTAAAATAAATTATTTTGACAGATTCGTAAATTAAGCCTAGGAATATTTTCTCTCAAACTCCTACTTGGTAAATTGCAAATGCAATTAATGGAAATGCATTCAGATTGACTTGAATTAAATGAATGTCAAAAATAAGTAGACAGTTAATAGTTTTATTACTGTGTAGTTCTTCTGAAACTCAAAGACATTTTTAATTACCAAAGTGAAACGGTCCATGATGTTACAAAAATCTTTGAAGTGAGACCAGTTTAAAATATAAAACATTTGTTTGTAATATTTCTGACTTTCAAAAAACTCCCCAAGAAATTAGTAAATTATGTCAATATGTAAAACATATCCACAATATTTAGCCCTCAAACTTAAAAAAATGCTTTGTTGGCATAAACTCATTAGAAAAGAAATAAGACTTAATGTTTGAAAGAACAACAAGATAGATTATAAAGTAATTTCCAGCCCTGAAAATTTTCTTGTGCTACATGAAGATAGTGTGGAAATGGCTGGGCCTTGCTAATTTCCTGAAAAAGAGCTGAGAATCTGATCCTCCAGGGAGACCGAATCCCCGTTATCACTTGAAATTGAGATTAAATGAGGTGATAGATAAGCCCTTTGCCTTGTATTAACGTCTATACAAATATAAGGTACCATCATTGATAGTACTGGAAGTCAAATTACCAAAAACATTTGTTTTTAAAATATTTTTAACTTTCAAAAAACGCTCCAAGAAATTAGAAAATTATACAACCTTTCAATTTCAAATTATTTCAAGGCCAAAGAAGGTCCATGTAGAGATGCAAAAAGAAAATAAGAATGAGACTGCGCTAAAACAAAATGAACTAATTATCAGGTATACTTCGGTGAATTGAAGATAATCAAAATATGAAATGCAGAAAGTGTGCAATTCAGAGTGCTGAAGATGGGAACAATTCACTGTAGACCCTTGACTGAACTGCTTATAGATCGTGGTCAGAGTACTCCTAACTGATTTCACCTGCACTTTGAGATCAACCCTGACCTAGAGTGACCCTAAGGAAAGAAGTAGATTGGAGTTATCTCTTGGGATTTGGACCCAGAGACTCCTAAAGTACCCACAAGGGCCACTAATAGAATGTGAATGGGTTTCTCAGTGTCCATACACTTGCCAAGTAATAAAAGTAAAGGGGCTAAAATGGGACCCAGAAGAGGGCAGCCGCAGAGTTGGAAGCTTCAAATTCTTTCTTTCCTACATAATGATACATTTCAGGCATCCCAGTGGATGCCCGAAATTGTGCATAGTACCAACTCTATATAAACTATGTTTTTTCCTATGTGTACCTACCTATGATAAAATTAACTTATAAACTGGACACAGTAGGAGATTAAGAACAATATCTAATGATAAAATAGAACAATTATAACAATGTACTGTAATAAAGTTATGTGAATGTGGTCTCTGAAAATATCTTATTGTACTGTACCACTGTAAACTCAAACCCTGGAGAGTGAAACCACAGAAAAGTGGGCACTACTGCCCTCTTTCCATCTTTCCTTATTGATGCTTTTTTCCAGTACGTGCTTTGCATGGCTTATGTCTTCCACAATTCTGTTTACTGACACACTTCTTTGCCTCATCACAGCCACTCCTCTCCCCTAACAACTCCTCTTCCAAAACACAAGTTCTTGCACTTCAACAATGCCTGCCTTTTGCCTGCAGAAAGAAAAGCAGTGCGTTCAAAATAGTACCTCCACAGTGACCTGTTAGGATTTCTATGACACAGGGAGAGCAGTTCCTCTTTGACCTTTAAAAAGTTTCCTCCACAGTAAATTGTGCCGCCTGCCATATTGCATCATTGAAAATATGACATTTTCTACTGGAGAACCAGTTACTCAAGCCAAACCATTTTTCTAAACTCACCGTAGCCTGGAATAACCATTTATTATTAAAACAATGACCTTTTAGAAAGTATGGTTGTTGGTCTCTGTCATATTTTTTGAGCATTCCCAAGCTCTACGACCTTGGGCAACTTAACCTCCTTGAGCCTTGGTTTCTTCATCTAGAAAATGTAGATATTAATAGAGCCTGCATCACAAAGTTGTTGTGCAGATCAAATGAAATCATCCATGTGAAGCTCTTAGCACTCTTTTAGCACAAAGTAAGGAAAATCTTAGCAGCTGCTGATGCTGTTGCTGTAGTTGTATTTATTATTGTTGTTGATTTTGTTACCATCATTATATATGTAACAGATATGCGTTTTTCATTTTCCCTGGGCTCTAGTTAGTCCAGTTTTCACAATTATCATCTCACACATAGACAAGGAAAAGAATCCAAAAGTTAAAAATATACAAAATTACTTTGGCTACATGCCTTATAAATGAGGAGACATTAGTATATTCTAAATAGTCTGTGAAAAGAAAAGAAAGGGAAAAAGTTTCAGAATGTGGATGTAGGATAAAGGCTCTAAAAGGGGGAGAGACATTCCCAAGACTCTGGGCTAGGGATGGAAGCATGTTATGAGAGTTTCATGAGATCCCGGTGCACTCATATCATTAGAATGCTTTAATTTGGGCACCTTCATCATATTTCCTTGTTCAAAAGTGTTAATCTTCCTCTGTTGCAATGCCCTTACTCTCCTTAATTCACATGATCTTTCTCAATGAATTGCTTACCTTGCCCTCCAAAACCATGTTCCTCAATCTTACTTTCTCTTTTAGTTATCAGAAGTATAGCTTCACCAAGCTTATACTTTTGCTGTGGTGTGTGATCCATCAGACAGTAACTTCTTCACCTTTTGCAATCTGGCATACTGCCCATCACTCTATGAAAAATATTCTCTCTGAGACCTCTCACTCAGCTATGTCCTTATATTTGTGAGCTCCAGTGGTCTGTTCTCTCAGTGCTGGTCTTCCAGGACAGCTTCAAATAATCTAATCCTCCTTCCCTTGGTGATACCACTCTTCCTTGGCTTCTATGATACTGCCCTCTCCTGGTTCTTCTGTGTGTGTCTCTGGTCACTGAGCCTTCTCCCCAGTTCCTCTTCCTCTTCCTTAAGTGTATATATACATTCCCTAAGGTGCTGTCCTTAGTCCTCCTCTTTCTCATTACTCCTTCCTCTAACTACAGTTATCTTGATTTTGAAGACCCAGACTGCCAAATTTCCATCTCCACTAGCACAATTCCAGAGCTTCATCCAGATGGTCACCTTAGAGGTCTACCATGCTTCAGCTCAAGAGGCCCCCGATCCAAGGCCGGGCCGGTGGCTCAAGCCTGTAATCCCAGCACTTTGGGAGGCCGAGACGGGCGGATCACGAGGTCAGGAGATCGAGACCATCCTGGCTAACACGGTGAAACCCTGTCTCTACTCAAAAATACAAAAAACTAGCCAGGCATGGTGGCAGGCGCCTGTAGTCCCAGCAACTCGGGAGGCTGAGGCAGGAGAATGGCGTGAACCCGGGAGGCAGAGCTTGCGCGTGAGCTGAGATCCGGCCACTGCACTCCAGCCTGGGCCACAGAGCAAGACTCCATCTCAAAAAAAAAAAAAAAAAAAAAAGAGTCCCCCGATCCAGATGCGCTTGTCCTTGGTGCTTTATTTCTTAATTAACTGCACCTTCATTAACTCTATCCTTCTGATTTAGAAGCCTCAGTATTATCTTTGATTTGTATTTCTGTGACAATCACAAATAAAATCAACAATTAAATGTAATTACTTTTGTCTGCAACATCTTATTTCCAATATCTGGTTCTTTCCTCCTCAAAAATCTTCAATGGATCCCAATTGCCCCTTGAGAATAGAACGAAGATTTTCAAGAATGAGATCAAAAGATTACTAGGCAACGATCTTCCTTTTGGGCATGAATCCTCATTATCTTCATGAATTCTATGTTTTTTCTTCTACCAGACATTTGCTGATCATACAAACACTTTCAAGCTTTTGAATCTTGGCACGTGAAATTGCTCTAAACTGGAATATCCTTTCTTCTTTCCAACTACTGGAATCCTATCTATCTTTCAAGTTCAAATACCAACTTCTCTCTGTAGCTTTCTTTGATATTCACAGAATTCATCCCTCTTTATGCTGTGATCATATACAACTTTGTGTTAACACACTTAAAGCATTTAGGTCATGCTATTAACACATTCTCTTTACCTTAATTTCAGACTCATATTTAATTCCCCAACAATCATCTCCACTGGGTTAGCCCTCAAGTCCCTCAAATTCATTACACTCAAGTTGAACACGCCCTGCTGACTGGATTTGGTCTATCCTAGTGTGTACTCTCTGCTGGGAGTCACCCTTCATTCTTCCATCTCTTTCTAATCTCACACCCTTCCTAAATGATTCTAGCTTCTAAATATCTTTCTAAGGTATTCACATCTCTTCCCCCACTATTAATAAACCAGTTCATACCAGCATATTTTATTATTAGCTTTCTTCCTCTGGTCAATGATTAATCAATTGATTAGAATTGCTAATAAAAAAAGATCAAGTCTCAGTTCAGGAAAATAAACATCAAGTTATATCATCTAAATGTAGTCATATAGCCTTTATAGTTTTCTGTCTTCTCTTTTAACTTCCATAAGGCAACTCACTATAGTAAAGCCTTTTGTGTTGTTAAAAGTTATCTCTTGGTAAAACAAGTTAAACATTAATTTGGTGGTCCAATATTCAGATATTTTTCTATTTAGTTATAATAAAAACTAAGAAGCCATCATATTATTCTTCACTTTCTTTCTCTGACCAATGTCTAATAAATGAGTTAGAGAAATTAAATGTTACTTTTATGTGGGTCAAGTCCAATCAACTACTAAAAAAACAGGATATAGACATCTGAAAACAATGTATCTATTAAAACTTCCTTTTATATTTTCTTTTTAAAGTGTTTAAATTAGAGTTTAGTTTAAAGTATGAAGTAATTTACTTATTCAGCTTCTACAGCTGAAATGGAATGTGCTAATTTTATTAATCCAAACAATGGTGCCTTTGCATTTGAAAAGCTCAAGAAACAGCCACACACCATGGGGCTAATCACTTCAAGTTTTCTTTTCTTTATCTCTGCCCATTTTGCTAGTTCTCATTATTTGCATGAAGATTCTCAGAGAATTACCAGACCAGAAATGTAATCCATTGTATTCCTTCTTCTAAAAGGGGTAGAAATCATCTTTGAGATCATTTTCAATATTGGAACATTGCTGAAAGGAAAAAAATCAAATGGATCGATAACCTTGAGCTTAAGGAAGAACTGTATGTTAACCGATGGTTGTGACATAAAGTAATAATATTACTCATTAAGTAAACCGTTTTTAAACTTTCACATAAGTTTAAAATAACCATGAAAAGAATTTTATCTGATACAACTATAAATGGAATTAATGACAATAGTTTACAACCTTATTTCAAAAATGTTTTTTATTTGTTTTAAGGAATTCCACATGCTTCTTTTGCTCTGGGGAATCCATTTGAAATAGCAAATTGAAGGATTCTAGTAGGTATGTACTATACTGATACGGACTGGAGACAGGGAAATACTGGGTAGAAGAAGGCGGTTCCCCGGCAAAGGCCCCACCCTCAAGCCTGGATACTCATGGCCCTAAATGAGAACAAGTATTCCTGCTTTCGCACTCCTTTTTGGTTCACCACATCCACTATCCTGCACCCATATAAACACCGAACCCCAAGCTCTAGAGTAGACCAGCAGGCGAGAAGACAGGAGGCAAACAGACAGAGTGTGGAACAACACGGCAGAGAAAGAGAAAAGAGTAGGAACATCTGGATGCTGAGAGGAGTTTGGCTGTGGGTGGTGCAAGAGTAGTCTTGCCTCTGGCCACTGGGCGGCCCAATTCCAGGGGAAGATACCCTCCCACTCCATCCCCCCAGCCCCCGCCCTTCCAGCTTCCCATCCATCCCACTGAAAGCCACCTCCACCATTCAATAAAACCTCACATACATCATTCCAGTCCGTTTGTGATCCAATTTTCCTGGGACACTGGACAAGAGCTTGGGATACAGGAAGCTGTCACACTGACCCTCTGCCCTTGGGAAAAGGCAAAGGGTCCACTGAGCTGATTAACAATCAAGCCTTGGCCAGGTGCGGTGGCTCAAGCCTGTAATCCCAGCACTTTGGGAGGCCGAGACGGGCGGATCACGAGGTCAGGAGATCGAGACCATCCTGGCTAACACGGTGAAACCCCGTCTCTACTAAAAATACAAAAACTAGCCGGGCGAGGTGGCGGGCGCCTGTAGTCCCAGCTACTCGGGAGGCTGAGGCAGGAGAATGGCGTGAACCCGGGAGGCGGAGCTTGCAGTGAGCTGAGATCTGGCCACCGCACTCAAGTCCGGGCGACAGAGCGAGACTCCGCCTCAAAAAAAAAAAAAAAAACAATCAAGCCTTCAGCAGGTGGCCAAGCTGAAAGAGCTTTGTAACACTGAGGTTGTGGGCACCCACCACTAGACACTACCATGGGACCAGAGCCCAAAGTGCTTGCCCTGGCCTCTGCACCTGCCCATCTGCGTGCTCCTCCTCTCACCAAGGGTTTGAGCAGTGGGCAACCAAACAGGTGAGCCATACCCCTGTCGCATATCCTGCAAGGGGAATCAGAGAAGTCCCCCGTTTCAATACTTTGTGGCCATGTGACATGCTTATAACATGCTAGAGAATTTGCCAGTGGTAGATGGGCAGGCTGTTTGTAATGAAAATTAAAATGCAAGCTCTATGCTGAGCTCAACTGTTGAAAGGGTAACAGACTTTGGAAAAATGCCAAGTATAAAACAGAAAACATTTCTCCATGGTATTCCTGGTACCAGGAACCATGGTAGACACTCAACAAATATTTTCCAATAGATGAGCCTGTGGGCTGAGTTAGTTTAGGAGACATTAATATAAAATTGAAAACATTGATGATTTGATTGTCTGAGATCAGAGGACTCGAGTCCATTAAGAAAACAAATCCCAAATCATGTATTAGAAGAGAACATGTTCTAAACTGGAAAATTTCAAGATTATTGTTTTGTTCATTTCTTTGATTTTTTCTTTTTAAAACCCAATGAAAGGATTTAGCAAAAATTCCAGAGTCTATATGATGCATTTCATTAGCGATCTGTGAGACCTTGGAGGTTAAAAGAAAGTACCAGAACTTTGCCTCACTCTGTTGTAGACTTTATGAAATACAATCAAGGATCGCTGTCTGAAACTACTTCTCATTAAAAAATGGTTTATAAACTTTATTTGCACATTACAACCTTACAGATACATATTAAAATGGAAATCTAACGTCCAGCCTAGTCTGTTTCTCCATTAAACCTCACACAATGTGTGAGGAGCTATAGAATTCTGAGGAATAGGGGGGCGGAGCAAGATGGCCGAATAGGAACAGCTCCAGTCTCCAACTCCCAGCACCAGCGACACAGAAGACCGGTGATTTCTACATTTTCAACTGAGGTACTGGGGTCATCTCACTGGGGAGTGCCGGACAATTGGTGCTGGTCAGCTGCTGCAGCCCGAGCAGCGAGAGCTGAAGCAGGGTGAGGCATTGCCTCACCTGGGAAGCGCAAGGGGGAAGGGAATCGCTTTTCCTAGCCAGGGGAACTGAGACACACAACACCTGGAAAATCGGGTAATTCCCACCCCAATACTGCGCTTTAAGCAAACGGGCACACCAGGAGATTATACCCACACCTGGCCGGGAGGGTCCCACAGCCACGGAGCCTCCCTCGTTGCTAGCACAGCAGTCTGCGATCTAACCACAAGGCAGCAGCGAGGCTGGGGGAGGGGCGCCCGCCATTACTAAGGCTTAAGTAGGTAAAAAAAGCCGCTGGGAAGCTCGAACTGGGTGGAGCTCACAGCAGCTCAAGGAAACCTGCCTGTCTCTGTAGACTCCACCTCTGGGGACAGGGCACAGCTAAACAACAAAAGGGGAAGCAGCAGAGGCCTGTGAAGATGCGAACGACTCTGTCTGACAGCTTTGAAGAGAGCAGTGGATCTCCCAACACGGAGGGTGAGATCTGAGAAGGGACAGACTGCCTGCTCAAGTGGGTCCCTCACCCCTGAGTAGCCTAACTGGGAGACATCCCCCACTAGGGGCAGTCTAACAACCCACACCTCACAGGGTGGAGTACATCCCTGAGAGGAAGATTCCAAAGTAAGAATCAGACAGGTATACTCGCTGTTCAGCAATATTCTATCTTCTGCAACCTCTGCAGGCAAACAGGGTCTGGGGTGGACCTCAAGCAATCTCCAACAGACCTACAGCTGAGGGTCCTGACTATTAGAAGGAAAACTAGCAAACAGGAAGAACACCTATACCAAAACCCCATCAGTACGTCACCATCATCAAAGGGCAGAGGCAGGTAAAACCACGAAGATGGGGAAGAAGCAGGGCAGAAAAGCTGGAAATTCAAGAAATAAGAGCGCATCTCCCCCTGCAAAGGAGCGCAGTTCATTGCCAGCAACGGATCAAAGCTGGTCAGAGAATGACTTTGATGAAATGAGAGAAGAAGGCTTCAGTCCATCAAACTTCTCAGAGCTAAAGGAGGAATTACGTACCCAGCGCAAAGAAACTAAAAATCTTGAAAAAAGAGTGGAAGAATTGATAGCTAGAATAATTCATGCAGAGAAGGTCATAAACGAAATGACAGAGATGAAAACCATGACACGAGAAATACGTGACAAATCCACAAGCTTCAGTAACTGACTCGATCAACTGGAAGAAAGAGTATCAGCGACTGAGGATCAAATGAATGAAATGAAGCGAGAAGAGAAACCAAAAGAAAAAAGAAGAAAAAGAAATGAACAAAGCCTGCAAGAAGTATGGGATTATGTAAAAAGACCAAAACTACGTCTGATTGGGGTGCCTGAAAGTGAGGGGGAAAATGGAACCAAGTTGGAAAACACTCTTCAGGATATCATACAGGAGAACTTCCCCAACCTAGTAGGGCAGGCCAACATTCAAATTCAGGAAATACAGAGAACACCACAAAGATACTCCTCGAGAAGAGCAACTCCAAGACACATTGCAGGGGCCATTGAAAATAATATGCTGAGAATAGATAGGGCTCAAGGACAGTATCTCTGGCTAGTTGCACTTTCAATGAACTCCAGTAGTCAAGGATACTATCTCTAGTTGAACTTTTAATGAACTTTAGTAGGCGCCAAGAAGGCAGACAAAATAAGAAAGAACTTAAAAACAAAGAACTAAGCAGTAGGTTATATCTGGGTGCAGAAAGTTTGTTTTGTATTATGTCATTTTTGCTGACGTGGGATTTATGGGGTATAAATAAAGTGAGGCGGAGGCTTTAGGCGCGGCCGCCATGTTCTCTGTTTGTCTTTGTCTTTTGTGTCCGTGTCTGTTCATTCTCCACCACCCCCGGCACGGGCCTCAACACACATAATTGCCAGATTCACCAAAGTTGAAATGAAGGAAAAAATCTTAAGGGCAGCCAGAGAGAAAGGCTGGGTTACCTACAAAGGGAAGCCATCAGACTAACAGCAGACCTCTCGGCAGAAACTCTACAAGCCAGAAGAGAGTGGGGGCCAATATTCAACATTCTTAAAGAAAAGAATTTTCAACCCAGAATTTCATATCCAGCCAAACTAAGTTTCATAAGTGAAGGAGAAATAAAATCCTTTACAGATAAGCAAATGCTTAGAGATTTTGTCACCACCAGGCCTGCCTTACAAGAGACCCTGAAGGAAGCCCTAAACACGGAAAGGAACAACCGGTACCAGCCATTGCAAAAACATGCCAAAATGTAAAGACCATCGAGGCTAGGAAGAAACTGCATCAACTAACGAGCAAAATAACCAGTTAATATCATAATGGCAGGATCAAGTTCACACATAACAATATTAACCTTCAATGTTAATGGACTAAATGCTCCAATTAAAAGACACAGACTGTCAAACTGGATCAAGAGTCAAGACCCATCAGTCTGCTGTATTCAGGAGACCCATCTCACATGCAGAGACATACATAGGCTCAAAATAAAGGGATGGAGGAAGATCTACCAAGCAAATGGAGAACAAAAAAAAGCAGGACTTGAAATCCTAGTCTCTGATAAAATAGACTTTAAACCATCAAAGATCAAAAGAAGGCAATTACATAATGGTAAAGGGATCAATTCAGCAGGAAGAGCTAACTATCCTAAATATATATGCACCCAATACAGGAGCACCCAGATTCATAAAGCAAGTCCTTAGAGACGTACAAAGAGACTTAGACTCCCATACAATATAATGGGAGACTTCAACACTCCACTGTCAACATTAGACAGATCAACGAGACAGAAAGTTAACGAGGATATCCAGGAATTGATCTCATCTCTGCACCAAGCAGACCTAATAGACATCTATAGAACTCTCCACCCCAAATCAACAGAATATACATTCTTCTCAGCACCACATCGCACTTATTCCAAAATTGACCACATAATTGGAAGTAAAGAGCTCCTCAGCAAATGTAAAAGAACAGAAATTATAACAAACTGTCTCTCAGACCACAGTGCAATCAAACTAGAACTCAGGACTAAGAAACTCAATCAAAACCGCTCAACTACATGGAAACTGAACAACCTGCTCCTGAATGACTACTGGGTACAAAACGAAATGAAGGCAGAAATAAAGATGTTCTTTGAAACCAATGAGAACAAAGATACAACATACCAGAATCTCTGGGACACATTTAAAGCAGTGTGTAAAGGGAAATTTATAGCACTAAATGCCCACAAGAGAAAGCTGGAAAGATCTAAAATTGACACTCTAACATCACAATTAAAGAACTGGAGAAGCAAGAGCAAACACATTCAAAAGCTAGCAGAAGGCAAGAAATAACTAAGATCAGAGCAGAACTGAAGGAGATAGAGTCACAAAAAACCCTCCAAAAAATCAATGAATCCAGGAGTTGGTTTTTTGAAAAAATCAACAAAATTGACAGACCGCTAGCAAGACTAATAAAGAAGAAAAGAGAGAAGAATCAAATAGACGCAATAAAAATGATAAAGGGGATATCACCACGGACCCCACAGAAATACAAACTACCATCAGAGAATACTATAAACACCTCTATGCAAATAAACTAGAAAATCTAGAAGAAATGGATAATTTCCTGGACACTCACACTCTTCCAAGACTAAGCCAGGAAGAAGTGGAATCCCTGAATAGACCAATAGCAGGCTCTGAAATTGAGGCAATTATTAATAGCCTACCAACCAAAAAAAGTCCAGGACCTGATGGATTCACAGCTGAATTCTACCAGAGGTACAAGGAGGAGCTGGTACCATTCCTTCTGAAACTATTCCAATCAATAGAAAAAGAGGGAATCCTCCCTAACTCATTTTATGAGGCCAACATCATCCTGATACCAAAGCCTGGCAGAGACACAACAAAAAAAAGAAAATTTTAGACCAATATCCCTGATGAACATTGATGCAAAAATCCTCAATAAAATACTGGCAAACCGGATTCAGCAGCACATCAAAAAGCTTATCCACCATGATCAAGTGGGCTTCATCCCTGGGATGCAAGGCTGGTTCAACATTCGCAAATCAATAAACGTAATCCAGCATATAAACAGAACCAAAGACAAGAACCACATGATTATCTCAATAGATGCAGAAAAGGCTTTTGACAAAATTCAACAGCCCTTCATGCTAAAAACGCTCAATAAAGTCAGTATTGATGGAATGTACCTCAAAATAATAAGAGCTATTTATGACAAACCCACAGCCAATATCATACAGAATGGGCAAAAACTGGAAGCATTCCCTTTGAAAACTGGCACAAGACAGGGATGCCCTCTCTCACCACTCCTATTCAACATAGTGTTGGAAGTTCTGGCTAGGGCAATCAGGCAAGAGAAAGAAATCAAGGGTATCCAGTTAGGAAAAGAAGAAGTCAAATTGTCCCTGTTTGCAGATGACATGATTGTATATTTAGAAAACCCCATTGTCTCAGCCCAAAATCTCCTTAAGCTGATAAGCAACTTCAGCAAAGTCAGGATACAAAATTAATGTGCAAAAATCACAAGCATTCTTATATACCAGTAACAGACAAACAGAGAGCCAAATCAGGAATGAACTTCCATTCACAATTGCTTCAAAGAGAATAAAATACCCAGGAATCCAACTTACAAGGGATGTAAAGGACCTCTTCAAGGAGAACTACAAACCACTGCTCAGTGAAATAAGAGAGGACACTAACAAATGGAAGAACATACCATGCTCGTGGATAGGAAGAATCAATATCCTGAAAATGGCCATACTGCCCAAGGTTATTTATAGATTCAATGCCATCCCCATCAAGCTACCAATGACTTTCTTCACAGAATTGGAAAAAATGGCTTTAAAGTTCATATGGAACCAAAAAAGAGCCCGCATTGCCAAGACAATCCTAAGTCATAAGAACAAAGCTGGAGGCATCACGCTACCTGACTTCAAACTATACTACAAGTCTACAGTAACCAAAACAGCATGGTACTGGTACCAAAACAGAGATATGGACCAATGGAACAGAACAGAGTCCTCAGAAATAATACCACACATCTATAGCCATCTGATCTTTGACAAACCTGAGAGAAACAAGAAATGGGGAAAGGATTCCCTATTTAATAAATGGTGCTGGGAAAATTGGCTAGCCATATGTAGAAAGCTGAAACTGGATCCTTTCCTTACTCCTTATACGAAAAGTAATTTAAGATGGATTAGAGACTTAAATGTTAGACCTAATACCATAAAAACCCTGGAAGAAAACCTAGGTAGTACCATTCAGGACATAGGCATGGGCAAGGACTTCATGTCTAAAACACCAAAAGCAACGGCAGCAAAAGCCAAAATTGACAAATGGGATTTAATTAAACTAAAGAGCTTCTGCACAGCAAAACAAACTACCATCAGAGTGAACAGGCAACCTATAGAATGGGAGAAAATTTTTGCAACCTACTCATCTGATAAAGGGCTAATATCCAGAATCTACAAAGAACTCAAACAAATTTACAAGAGAAAAACAAACAACCCCATCATAAAGTGGGCAAAGGATATGAACAGACATTTCTCAAAAGAAGACATTCATACAGCCAACAGACACATGAAAAAATGCTCATCATCACTCGCCATCAGAGAAATGCAAATCAAAACCACAATGAGATACCATCTCACACCAGTTAGAATGGCAATCATTCAAAAGTCAGGGAACAACAGGTGCCGGAGAGGATGTGGAGAAATAGGAACACTTTTACACTGTTGGTGGGATTGTAAACTAGTTCAACCATTATGGAAAACAGTATGGTGATTCCTCAAGGGTCTAGAACTAGATGTACCATATGACCCAGCCATCCCACTACTGGGTATATACCCAAAGGATTATAAATCATGCTGCTATAAAGACACATGCACATGCATGTTTATTGCGGCACTATTCACAATAGCAAAGACTTGGAATCAACCCAAATGTCCATCTGTGACAGACTGGATTAAGAAAATGTGGCACATATACACCATGGAATATTATGCAGCCATCAAAAAGGATGAGTTTGCGTCCTTTGTATGGACATGGATGCAGCTGGAAACCATCATTCTTAGCAAACTATCACAAGAACAGAAAACCAAACACCGCATGTTCTCACTCATAGGTGGGAACTGAACAATGAGATCACTTGGACTCGGAAGGGGAACATCACACATCGGGGCCTATCATGGGGAGGGGGGAGGGGGGAGGGATTGCATTGGGAGTTATACCTGATATAAATGACGAATTGATGGGTGTTGACGAGTTGATGGGTGCAGCACACCAACATGGCACAAGTATACATATGTAACAAACCTGCACGTTATGCACATGTACCCTAGAAATTAAAGTATAATAATAAAAAAAAAGAATTCTGAGCAATAAGGTTTGAAACCAATTGTCCCGGAGGATTCTTTTGAGGAAGCTAAAAGCAAGAACTTCTGGCAGGGAAATGGTGAGAGTTAGATATTGTAATAATACAGTTATCATTTACTGAATGTCTACTAGATCTAGGTACTTCGCAAAACTTATTTCATTAATTCTGAATTAAGTATTATGTCAGAGGTGTGTGAACCAGAGCAACTGCATCTTGAATAGGGACTGGATAAAATGAGGTTGAAACCTACTGGGTTGAATTCCAAGATGGTTAAGGCATTCTAAGTTACAGAATGAGACAGAGAGGCGGCATATGATATAGGTCATAAAGACTTTGCTGATAAAACAGGTTGCAGTCAAGATGCCAGCCAAAACCTACCAAAACCAAGATGACAGTAAGAGTCACCTCTGGTCATCCTCACTGCTACACTCCCATCAGGGCCATGACATTTTACAGATGCCATGGCAACATCAGGAAGTTACTCTATATGATCTAAAAAGGGGAGGCATGAATAATCCACCCCTTGTTTAGCATATAATCAAGATATAACCATAAAAATGTGTGACCAGCAGTCCTTGGGCTGCTCTGTCTATGCAGTAGCCATTCTTTTATTTCTTCACTTTCCTAATAAACGTGCTTTCACTTTACTCTATGGCCTCAACCTGAATTCTTTCTTGTGCGAGATCCAGGAACTCTCTCTTTGGGGTCTGGATCAGGACTCCTTTCCAGTAACAATTATATCTGTTTTTAATGAGAAAGCTGAGTTTTGCAGAGGTTAAATTGCCAACATCACTCAAATGCTAAGTGCACTTTTGACTGCTCAACTGCTTCAAATATGACGCAACAAAAGAACAGGCATCTCTTACTGCATAGATTTTCCGAAGTATCCTCCTTCTGTCGAACAAGGTTCTGTGGTGCTGGGAGATGTATGGACTTCCAAGCAGGTTAAACTTTCCAGAGGGAATCAGCATTGTGTGTGCTTACGGGTGGAACAGCTAAAAAGTTTGCCATGATCACCTGACTTTTAGGAACCATAAACTCATTATCACAACAGAGCTTCCTTGTGGAACCAAGGCTCAGACACTGGCACAACTCCTACTTTAGATTCAGGGATCTTGTCTGGGGCCTGATCTGTCACACTCAACTATCCCAACCCCTCCAAAGTCCCAGAATGAACACAGAGGTGATCTCACGTGATCAGTAAAGCTGCTTACACATTTGTCAAAACCTGTAGAACTATGCAACACAGTAAACACTAATGTAAACAATGGCTTTACTTCATAATAATGTATCATATTGATTCATCAATCATAGCAAATGTGGGGATGGGGAGTATTTGGGAATGCTGTACTTTCTGCTTAATTTTTTCTGTAAACTTAAAATTGCTCTAAATATTAAAGTTTATTAATTTTTTAAAAGTTAGCTATTTTCTGGAGCAACTGTATAAAACAATACATATCTAAAAGAAGACAAATATTAAAGTTAAGAAAATTCAAATCTAGGATCTACTCAGCCTCTAACTCTTCAGTCCCACACTTAAACTTGTACATTCACAGAATGTGGCCAGTGGTTGGCTGCATTCAAGGTCAAAGGTAGGGCTGAGTGGAAAACAGCTAGGAAAAAAATCCACAGGTTGGTGCCAGGTTAATGACCTCTCTGATGAAACCCTAAATGACTTGGTGCAGGTTTCTCATCACACAGAGTAGTAAACCCGAAAAGGCAAAACTCCTTTGGGAACCCTGTGTTCATCAAGATATCTGATTACCCAGGGTTAGCTGCTCACTTCCAAGTTCCCTTTAAAACTGGGACAGAAAGCACTCCAATTCTTTCTGAACTCCAGGTCTAGTGTAGAAGCAGAGCAGATGCTTCCTTCCCATTTGACTTAAATGCCACCTTCTCAGTGCAACATTCACCAAAGAACTACTTTAGAACTGCAAACCTTCACTCTGACCACCCAATATCCCCTTTCTGACGGTATTTCCACCCCACCCTGACCTGGGACACTCACTGCCATTAATAAGCATACTATACATTTTACTTACTTTGTTTATTGTTTCCTCACCTGACTAGTCTAAATTCCAGGAGAGCCGCGATTTTATTATTGTGTCCTCAGCCCCTAAATGCAGTACCTTGCATTTAGCATGCTTCCCATAAATATTTGTTGATCTGAATGAATAAACCACCACTTGGAAGACGTAATGGGCGTGAAAAGGAATTATAATCAGAACAATCAGAGTTTAAGGCTCTCCTGCTCTACCTCCCCCACCCTTTCTGCACGGGCTTTCCCAGCTTATTTTTGACACACTGCATTAGGTCGTTGTCTACTACCAGTGAGAAGATTGCTGTAGATAAAACAGTGGTCAACAGGATTGACTGTTAAGATTATAATCCAGATGCAACTGGATGGAGGTTTCAGGAAAATAGCTTTTTGACCAAAAAAGCAGTACTTTTTTTTTTCACTGTAGCTAGCACAATGAGAATGACCAGTTGGCTGCTTCGGACAATTGCCAAACAGAGAGATTATATGATACACTCTATAGAGATCACCATGTCACGGTTTTCTTTGCTGCTGCACCAAAAAAAGAAATAACTAGTCCAAACCACTTAAACACAGTAGAAAACATAAAAACAAATGCACCCCCAAAGGACTCTACTTAGGGTTCCCACGACAAGTCTTCCAAAATCAACAGTGCGGTCTATCTGAATGTTATCAATGCTCACTAACCATGCATTCCCACGACATGACTCAGGGACTCCATTTCCTGCCTGCACTTCTGCTAGCTCTGGGCCTTACCATGAGCTTGGCTGTCAAGTGTAGTAATGCCAGATACTTCTAGCTCCTACACGTAGACCATAAAAATACTTCAGAAAATATACAACACATGAGAATAATATCAGAAACCAATTTACTTCCCACTTTAATCCATTCTTTCAATTGTACCTATCAATCAAAAACCTATTCAGAACTCTATCACATTAAGTTTACTTGGACATCACTTAAACCAATTACCATCTTAACCATTTTAAGTGGACAATTCAGTCGAAAGGTGGAATTTTGAACTTTTATATCAGAGACTTGTTAAGAAAATGCTAACTTATCAAATAATATGAGCTCCTCTATACATGGTACTCTTCGAGAAAGCCTTGAAGATAAATGATAAACATTTACAAGGGGCAGCATGAACTAAAGTTAAAGGATAGGAAAGCTTGAACACTTTCTTCATGTGGATCACTTATTTTCTTGTAGTTTTGAGTAAGATATTTAAATATTTGTGTCTCAGACTTCCAATCTTCTAAACAGGATGGAAATATTTGCCAAATACTTGCCATGTATATATTTTCTTTGAATAAAGCTAGTAAGGGGGAAAAGGAGCATGGTTTTGGATTGTTTTGTATTACTCGCTGTTTTCCATACCTCTTTTATAATGGACGATTTAAATCAATTTTCATCTTGAGCTAATAATCTTTCCACATTTGATATAATTTATTTTTTATTCAGATAAGTATTATATATAATCATTATATTAATATATAATTAATATATGTAATTGTAATATACTAATTATATATTATATAATTATATAATGATTACATATAATGTAATTATATAATTATTATAATTATATATAGTTATATTACATATTATATATAGCTATATATTATATATTATATATTATATATTATATATTATATATTATATAATTATATTATTTAATTATATAGTTAATATATAATTATATAATGATTACATATAATGTAATATATAATTATTATAATTATGTATAGTTAATATAATTATAATTATATATTTTATAATTATTTAAATAATTTTATTTTTATAATATATTTATAATCATTTTAATTTATGATTTTATAATTTCTACTTATTTAAATATAATTTATAATATACTTATATAATTATAATATAAACATAATATAATTTATAATATAAATTTTATAATTTACATATGCATTATAGAATTTACATATGAATAAAAAACTTTATTCTTTTATAAATTAAAAGTAAACTCAGTTTATTTTATTAAAAAATAAAAAGTATTTACAATAACAAATACATTTGCCGTTAACATTGCCTTATTATTATTGTTACTATTATTGTTATTAATTTATTTAGAATAATCAGTCAGTTTCCATAATATCCTCATGGTAAAAACTTTCTTGTGGTATCATTTTTAATATACAAATCTCTCCCTAACTTATCATCTCACTTGATTATGCAATTTCTCTTCTTATACATGTTATAAATATTTGTTTAGGTCAGACATTTGTGTAATATCAATTCCTCTGAATCAGCTGTATATGTAGTCACATATAGTATGTTTTTAAGTGTTAAGCATCCAAATGGCTTCCATGTTTAACTCTTTTTCTATAACACTTGAACAGGGACACATACAGAAGAGTAGTTTTAAATTTCATGATGATGATTATGATGGTCATGATACAGTTTATACATACTCATTGCTGTTTTTAAACAAAGAAGAAAAGTATGCCATTTTGTCTCAACATCAAATGATAAATTTTCAAATTCTATCAGATCTTTGAATTTTGGAAATCTTTATATAGTTTCATTTCCAGATAAATTTTAGCTATGTGATACGCTGCTCTCTGTTTTGTTGCTATTATCCTACAGGTACTGTTTTTCTTAACTGAACCTCAAGTGTATAACCAACAGATAATTTTGTAAGAGAAATCTGTTTTGATCTTATTTTCACAGCTTTGTGGTTATTCTTTATGGCAAGGAAAATAGACCTTGGGTATCCTCCCAAATTTTGAGAAGAATAAAAGACAGGCTTAGCTTCATTAGCACGACCTCGGATGAGTCCCATCACATCCCAAGACCTTTAAGCTTTCCAAATCATTAATCTAATTACCATCCTGAAAAAAATGATCTACTGTGCTCCTCCATGCACAGATGTATGTTGTTGATGTTATGTGCTAAATATTAAGATGTAACCAAAAAGACGCAGTCTACTTCCTTTCCACGAAGACTGAATGTGTATTTTGTTCCCTGAGTAGTATCAGTCATCTAAAGGACTGTGTATAAGGGTGTTCTCAGCCTGAAATTTCACTTCCTCTATCAGCAAACAGAGTTGAAGCTATGATTATGTCAACCTTGGGAAGTCTCTATCTTGATAAAGAAGCGAGAAAGGTTTTCCAACGTCATAAAAATATTTAGTAGGCCGGGCGCGGTGGCTCACGCCTGTAATCCCAGCACTTTGGGAGGCCGAGACGGGTGGATCACGAGGTCAGGAGATCGAGACTATCCTGGCTAACACGGTGAAACCCCGTCTCTACTAAAAAATACAAAAAAACTAGCCGGGCGTGGTGGCGGGCGCCTGTAGTCCCAGCTACTTGGGAGGCTGAGGCAGGAGAATGGCGTGAACCCGGGGGGCGGAGCTTGCAGTGAGCTGAAGTGAGCTGAGATCCGGCCACTGCACTCCAGCCCGGGCGGCAGAGCGAGACTCCATCTCAAAAAAAAAAAAAAAAAAAAAAAAAAAAATTAGTAAACAGGTGGTAGTATGAGCCTTTAGTTCTAAATCACGAAGTCACTCCTAGTTATCTTGACACTGCTCTACTTATTTCTCTCTCCTCTTCAATATACAAACCTGTCAAGTTCATTTGGTGGCCAAATTAGCTGATTTATTTATTCTATCTACTATCTGCTTTAAAAATCACTATTAGTCTTTGCCTGTCTGTTTAGAGCTAATTACTGTAGTTTCAACATCTACCAAGTGTCAAGTACCATTGTGTCTTCTCACAGGTCTAGTGAGCCCTACTCATTGTGGAGATACCAGGTTTGGTGAAGGTGGAGTTAAACGTGTGAGAGTGTCCTGGCATATACAACCCTTGCAACTCTGAAATGATAATTATTCGGAAAATATGTAATTACTTTTCTGGTTCTACTATGTTGCTTTAGTATCATGGGGACTGATAAATACAGACATACAAAACTCTGTAATATGAAATGAGTTCCTTCACCATGTGCATCAATAACAACCAGCTTTTTACTAGCATATCATAATCTAAGACATTACAATAGTGGCTAATAAAAAAGAGCTGTCATAACAAGAACTGATTTCAAAGAGACAAACTAGCAGCCACTGATACTTCCTTGTGTCTAAATTGAAGTTTTAAAAGCATCTAGTTCTTTGCAAACAGAGAAAAATAACACATTTACTCTTGAGTCTTAAGTCAATATGAAATAGTTACAAGTACAGAATGACAACTGATAACCTTCAATTATAAGAACTTGGAATTCTCCTCTGCTAAGTGCACACTCTGGGTCAAAGTGTTACCCAATGTTGATGAAAAAGGTTTTAATGGAAATGATATGAGTGAGAGTTAAATAGATCAAAATTCAAGTTCCTCTAATGAATTTACATTAGGGATTGTTAGAGCCTCTTTATTTCAGAATATTGCTGTGGGTCATGAATTCGACATTTTAAAATATTTGCATTTTTGTAATAGGCAAGAGATAAGGCCATAGGACCTCTACTAATATAATGAAAGAAACGTAAGATTAGCTTTAGGTAGAAAAAATAATCAATGAGATTGAATGAGTTTGAATGCTTTCTATTATTAAATAGGCCCAAATTATGCATATTAAATGACAATTTCAAATAACATCTTTGCAAGATAAGATACAAATATTTCTTGTATTAAATAAAAAATGCTAAAATGGTACAGAAAAAGATAATAATGAGTCAAATGTAAAGATTACATTCAGCTATGATCCAAGTTATAAAATAGTAAAGAAGGCATACATTGTACCTCCTTCATATTTTCAGTATTGCTTATTTGCATATGCAATGCTTCAGAAACACTGAGAGAGGAATCTTGAAATAGTCTCAAATTCTTCCTACCACAAGAAAACTATTTTGAGTACACTGCAGCACTTTGGGAGGCCGAGGCAAGCAGATCACCTGAGGTCAAAAGTTCAAGACCAGCCTGGCCAATATGGTGAAACCTCATCTCTTCTAAAAATACAAAAATTAGACAGGTGTGGTGCCACGCACCTGTAATCCCAGCTACTGGGAAGGCTGAGGAAGGAGAATCACTTGAACCCAGGAGGCAGAAGCAGCAGTGAGCTGAGATCACACCACTGCACTCCAGCCTGGGCAGCAGAGTGAGACTCTGTCTCAAAAAACAAACAAAAACAAAAACAAATTTTAGCACAGAGTGAACCTCAGAAATTATTTAATCTGATAATCTTATTTTTATAAATTACAAAACTGAGGTTGAAAGAAATTAAGTGGGTTGAACAAGTATATTAGTCAACTTAAGCTGCCATGACAAAATACTATAGACTGGTTGGTTAAATAACAGAAATTTATTTCTTATAGTTTCAGAGGCTAGAAGTCCAACATCAAGGTGCCAATGTGATTGGCCTCTGGTGAGAGCTCTCCTTGGGTTGCAGATGGCCACTTTGTTGCCATATTCCCACATGGCAGAGAGAAAAAGAGCTCCAGTCTCCTTCTCTTTCTCCTTCTTCTTTTTAAGAGACAAGGTCTTGCTCTATTCCCCAGGCTAGAGTGCAGTAGCACAATCATAGCTCACTGCAGCCTCAAACTCCTGGGCTGAAGCAATACTCCAGCCTCAGCCTCCCAAGTCGGTGGGACTATAGACACCTGTTGCTATGCCTGGCAATTTTTTTTTTTTTTTTTTTTTGTTCGCTGTGCTGCCTAGGTTGGTCTTGAATTCCTGATCCAAAGCAATCCTCCTACCTTGGCCTCCCAAACTGCTGGGATTACAGGCTTGTGCCACTGTGCCTGGCCACTCTTCCTCTTCTTATAAAAATACTAATCCTATTGTGAGAGTCCTACCCTCAAGACTCTACCTTAATTACCTCCCAAAAGCCCCACCTCTAAATACCATCACATTGTGGGTTAGGGCTTCAACATATAGATTTGGGAAGGAGGGACACAAACACTCAGTCCATAATAATGGATTGAGAAAAATTTAGAGTGAAAGTAAGGACTAGAACCTAGGCCTGCTGAAAACCTGGCCAACCATCTTTTCAAATCAAATTATTGGTTGATTCTAACTTACATTATTTAACTTTAATTGTGCAATTTTTAAAAACATAGTTGAAATAATGCTAAGGATTAGAAAACCAGCAGAGAAGGAAAATGAGATTGACAATTTCCTACAGTTCTGTATCATTATACATATAAAAGTTTTTCTATGCCATTTGGTGCCTGTCTCATGTCATTTCACTATGTTCCTTTTTAATAATCAGCCTTAATGCACCTGAACAGAATGTATTAAAGATGTTCAATGAAAAATTTTTCCTGCTGCTAAATAAATCCATTTCGCGTGCTCTTTGGGTTGTTATTTCTTCAGACACAATCGAGTGCTTGATGAAATCCTTTCTGCCTCAGACTGTGATGACTTCTAACATTTTGTTTATATATTTAGCAGCAAAAGGAATCAAGAGCTGCCAAGTATTATTAAAGTAGAACCAACTACAGGGAGAATTCTATCATGAGGGCAGCATCACTAATGAAGTAAAGCAGTGAGATAGAAAATTCTAACCACAACTCCAGTTTCTCACTCCTCATGACATGGAGACATTGATTCTCTTACTGTTTTTCAATTTAAACAACATAGATAACCTACTTGTATTAAGGATTCTCAAATAATGCTTCAGTATGCATATAATAATTATAAAATGCTTGCTTTTTAAGGAAAAACAGTATTAACTATTAGAAAAAATATTCATGGTCTTAAAAAAAAACAAAAAACCGACCGAAAAAAATAACAAAAAACCCTGACACATCACCTTTCTTTCCTCTTCTCTTTTTTTTTTTTTGAGACAGAGTCTCGCTCTGCTGCTCAGGCTGGAGTACAGTGGCACGATCTCAGGTCACTCTGCCTCCCAGGTTCAAGCAATTCTCCTACCTCAACCTACCGAATAACTGGGATTATAGGCACCCACTACCACACCCAACTAGCTTTGGTGGTGTTCTATAAAAATAAAAATTTACTATGTTGGCCAGACTGGTCTTGAACTTGTGGCCTCAAGAGAACCACCTACCTTGGCCTCCCTGCTCACTCTGATGGTAGTTTCTTTTACTGTGCAGAAGCTCTTTAGTTTCATTAGATCCCATTTGTCAATTTTGGTTTTTGTTGCCATTGCCTTTGGTGTTTTAGTCATGAAGTCCTTGCCCACGCCTATGTCCTGAGTGGTATTGCCTAGGTTTTCTTCTAGGGTTTTTAAGGTTTTAGGTCTAACATTTAAGCCTTTAATCCATCTTGAATTAATTTTAGTATAAGTGTAAGGAAGGGATCCAGCTTCAGCTTTCTACATATGGGTAGCCAGTTTTCCCAACACCATTTATTATATAGGGAATCCTTTGCTCGTTTCTTGTTTTTGTCAGGTTTGTCAAAGATCAGATGGTTGTAGATGTGTGGTATTATTTCTGAGGGCTCTGTTCTCTTCCATTGGTCTATATCTCTGTTTTGGTACCAGTACCATGCTGTTTTGGTTACCATAGACTTGTCGTATAGTTTGAAGTCAGGTAGCATGATGCCTCCAGCTTTGTTCTTTTGGCTTAGGATTGTTTTGGCAATGCGGGCTCTTTTTTGGTTCTACATGAACTTTAAAGTAGTTGTTTCCAATTCTGTGAAGAAAGTCATTGCTAGCTTGATGGGAATGGCATTGAATCTATAAATTACCTGGGGCAATATGACCATGTTCACGATATTGATTCTTCCTATCCAGGAGCATGGAATGTTCTTCCATTTGTTTGTGTCCTCTTTTATTTCATTGAGCAGTGGTTTGTAGTTCTCCTTGAAGAGGTCCTTCACATCCCTTGTAAGTTGGATTCCTAGGTATTTTATTCTATTTGAAGCAATTGTGAATGGGAGTTTACTCATGATTTGGCTCTCTGTCTGTCTGTTACTGGTGTATAGGAATGCTTGTGATTTTTGCACATTGATTTTGTATCCTGAGACTTTGCTGAAGTTGCTTATCAGCTTAAGGAGATTTTGGGCTGAGACGATGGGGTTTTCTAAATATACAATCATGTCATCTGCAAACAAGGACAATTTGACTCCCTCTTTTCCTAATTGAATACCCTTTATTTCTTTCTCTTGCCTGATAGCCCTGGCCAGAACTTTCAACACTATGTTGAACAGGAGAAGTGAGAGAGGGCATCCCTGTCTTGTGCCAGTTTTCAAAGGGAATGCTTCCAGTATTTTGCCCATTCAGTATAATATTGGCTGTGAGTTTGTCACAAATAGTTCTTATTATTTTGAGATACGTCCCATCAATACCTAGTTTGTTGAGAGTTTTTAGCATGAAGGGCTGTTGAATTTTGTCAAAGGACTTTTCTGCATCTATGGAGATAATCATGTGGTTTTTGTCTTTGGTTCTCTTTATATGACAGATTATGTTTATTCATATGCATATGTTGAACCAGCCTTGCATCCTAGGGATAAAGCCAACTTGATCATGGTGGATAAGCTTTTTGATGTGCTGCTGGATTCGGTTTGCCAGTATTTTATTGAGGATTTTTGCATCGATGTTCATCAGGGATACTGGTATGAAATTCTCTTTTTTTGTTGTGTCTCTGCCAGACTTTGGTATCAGGATGATGCCGGCCTCATAAAATGAGTTAGGGAGGATTTCCTCTTTTTCTGTTCATTGCAATAGTTTCAGAAGGAATGGTACCAGCTCTTCTTTGTACTGCTGGTAGAATTCAGCTGTGAATCCATCTGTTCCTGGACTTTTTTTGGTTGGTAGGCTATCAATTATTGCCTCAATTTCAGAACCTGTTATTGGTCTATTCAGACTTCTTCCTGGATTAGTCTTGGGAGGGTGTATGTGTCCAGGAATTTATCCATTTCTTCTAGATTTTCTAGTTTATTTGCGTAGAGGTGTTTATAATAATATCTGATGGTAGTTTGTATTTCTGTGGGATCAGTGGTGATATCCCCTTTATCATTTTTTATTGCATCTATTTGATTCTTCTCTCTTTTCTTCTTTATTAGTCTTGCTAGCGGTCTGTCACTTTTGTTGATCTTTTCCAAAAACCAGCTCCTGGATTCATTGCTTTTTTTGAAGGGTTTTTTTGTGTCTCTATCTCCTTCATTTCTGCTCTGATCTTAGTTATTTCTTGCCTTCTGCTGGCTTTTGAATGTTTGCTCTCGCTTCTCTAGTTCTTTTAATTGTGATGTTAGGGTGTCAATTTTAGATCTTTCCTCCTTTTTCTTGTGGGCATTTAGTGCTGTAAATTTCCCTCTACATACTGCTTTAAATGTGTCCCAGAGATTCTGGTATGTTGTGTCTTTGTTCTCACTGGTTTCAAAGAACATCTTTATTTCTGCCTTCATTTCATTATGTACCCAGTAGTCATTCAAGAGCAGGTTGTTCAGTTTCCATATAGTTGAGCAATTTGGAGTGAGTTTCTTAGTCCTGATTTCTAATCTGATTGCGCTGTGGTCTGAGAGACAGTTTGTTATATTTCTGTTCTTTTACATTTGCTGAGGAGTGATTTACTTCCATCAGGGTGAAGAGGCAAACTACAGAATGGGAGAAAATTTTCACAATCTGCCCATCTGACAAAGGGCTAATATCCAGAATTTACAAAGAACTTAAACAAATTTACAAGAAAAAATCAAACAATTCCATTAAAAAGTGGGTGAAGGATATGAACAGACACTTCTCAAAAGAAGACATTTATGCAGCCAACAGACACATGAGAAAATGCTCATCATCACTGGTCATCAGAAATGCAAATCAAAACTGCAATGAGATACCATCTCACACCAGTTAGAATGGCAATCATTAAAAAGTCAGTAAACAACAGATGCTGGAGAGGATGTGGAGAAATAGGAACATTTTTACACTGTTGGTGGGACTGTAAACTAGTTCAACCATTGTGGAAGACAGTGTTGTGATTCCTCAAGGACCTAGAACTAGAAATACCATTTGACTCAGCCATCCCATTACTGGATATATATCCAAAGGTTTATAAATCACGCTGCTATAAAGAAACATGCGCATGTATGTTTATTGTGGCACCATCCACAATAGCAAAGACTTGGAACCAACCCAAATGTCCATCAGCGATAGACTGAATTAAGAAAATGTGGCACACATACACCATGGAATACTATGCAGCCAAAAAAAAAGGATGAGTTCATGTCCTATATACGGACATGTATGAAGTTGGAAACCATCATTCTGAGCAAACTATCGTCAAGGACAGAAAACCAAACACGTCATGTTCTCATTCATAGGTGGGAATTGAACAATGAGAACACTGGGATACAGGGTGGGGAACATCACACACTGGGGCCTGTCATGGGTGTGGGGAGGGGGGAGGGATAGCATTAGGAGATATACCTAATGTAAATGACAAATTAATGGGTGCAGCACACCAACATGGCACATGTATACCTATGTAACAAACCTGCACGTTGCGCACATGTACCCTAGAACTTAAAGTAAAATAAATAAATAAATAAATAAATAAATAAATAAATAAGAGAACCACCTGCCTCAGCCTCCCAATGTGCAGGGATTACTTGCCTGAGCCACTGTGCCCTGCCTTATATCTTCTTATAAAAAAAAAAAAAAAAAACTATACCATAAAGATGGCTGCAATAGTTGCTCTATTTGAGACATTGCTAGAAAGTTCTTACTTCTGCAGAAAAGTCCTTCAGCAACAGCCTGAATATTACTCTGCCTGAAAGAAAGCCTGCTTCCCAAGTACAACTCATAGCATCTTGGGTGTTCAGTGAGAATTGAATAAAGGAGCCCAACACTCCCTGTCCTAACTCTGTGAGTTTACAATCCAGTGCTTGTTGCTCTTGTAAGCAGAGACTGGGAATAGTAAGTTGATGGCAGAAAGAAAATAAATATTTATTGAGTGTCCTCCATGTGGTCAGCAAAGTACTAAGTTTCACATTTATTATACTATTACACCATTCTTAGAAAAATGTTCCAAATGTTCTACAAATAAGGAGACTGAGGATAAGGGAGGTAAAAATTGAAGATTCATTAGTTGGTAATTGGTATGGCTGGAATCCATCCTCAGGTTTCTCTAGTACTAAAAAATAATTCAGTATATAATACAATAAGTAATTAAAAATTCATATAGAATTAACTCACATTTTTAAAAAAGTCATTTCACAAAAATGAATCTTTATATATAGTAGGACATTAAATAGTGTAAGGCAGAAAAATTACATATGGTTTTGCACAGATATCAAATATAATACCAAAACATTAATATTATCTTTTAAATAATTCTTAAACAACAAAACGTCTTTCGAAAGAAAAGACAATTTTCAAATTTGTCTGGCAAACAAGTCTGCCAAAGAGCAAGGTCTTCTGATTTAACTACATCTTTTGTTAAATTTTTTATCCCCAACTTTCATGAAAATTTAGAAGAAAGTATTTCAAAGTCTAGTTTGATATGCAATGTTACAATGACCAAATGACAGATAAAAAACAGTGGCCAAGCCAAAATAACACCTCACGCTCGTGGGTCCTTTAATGGTGGATCCTCCCCAAATGTATTTATTTCAACTCATATAATATATAGCTATAGTTGTCAAAGTGTGGTCTGCAGAGTCCTGGGCATCTCTGAGACCCTTTCTGGGGGGTTGTGAGGTCAAAATTATTTTCTTTATACTACTGAGATGTCATTTGTCTTTTTCACCATGTTGAAATATTTACCATTGTACAAAAACAAGGCTGGGTAAAACTGTTGGTGTCATAGCACAAGCAAAGCAGTGGCCCCCAAATGAACCCATAGTCACTGTACTCTTCAGTGACATGCACTTGTAAAGGAAAAATACAGTGCAAATTTCACTTAAGTAGGTTATTGATGAAGCAGTTAAAAATTGTTTTCTTAAATCTCAATGCCTAAGTACATATTTTTAATATTCTGTGTGACAACACAGGAAAGAAGCATTAAAGTACTTTCCTTGCATTTTGCAGGGAAAATGCTTGAGGAAAAGCATGTGTGATTGAGTTGCAAGCTGAATCAGGTACTTTTTTTGTGAATGACTATTTTTACTTGAATGAACAACTAACAAACTATACTTATTCAGATGTGGGTGTTTGGCAGACATTTTCTCAAAAATTAATAAAGTGAGCCTATCACTGACAATTTTTCTTGTCAACAATATAATTCCAGCTTTCAAGAGAAAATTAGAAGCTTAGAAAATTTGTATTCACCACTATGAGCTTGACAGCTTCCAAAGACTTAGAGACCTTTCTGAAAATGGTGTTGATGCAGATGGATGTGATATTTTTGATGTCATATAATGAAATGTGTCACAAGTGGAAGACCTGCATAACTCAGTGTACCAATATTTTCCAAACAACCAAGGCATACTGATACAATATAATTCATAGGTAAAAGATACATGCGAAGGGCAAATTTGACCCATGGATTTTAATGTAAGAGGATATGAAAAGCTCATTGGTATGGTTGCAGATTCTACATATGTAGAAATTACGACTTGTTGAGTTTTGGTATAGTATAAAAGAATACATACAATTATCTAAAAAGGCTATTAAAATACTTCTTGGCCAGGTTTGGTGGCTCTCACCTGTAATTCTAACAGTTTGAGAGGTCAAGGTGGGAGGATCTCTTGAACCCAGGAGTTTGAGACCCACCTGTGCAACATAGTGAGACCCTGTCTCTACAAATTAGCCAGTTGTGCTGGTAAGTGCCTGTAGTCCCAGCTACTTAGAAGACTCAGGTGAGAGGATCGCTTGAACTTGGAGGTCAAGGCTGCAGAAGGCCATGATCATGTCACTGCACTCCAGCCAGGGCAACAGAGTGAGACTGTCTCATAAAATAGAATAGAATAGGCCGGGCGCGGTGGCTCAAGCCTGTAATCCCAGCACTTTGGGAGGCCGAGACGGGCGGATCACGAGGTCAGGAGATCGAGACCATCCTGGCTAACACGGTGAAACCCCGTCTCTACTAAAAAAATACAAAAAATTAGCCGGGCGATGTGGCGGGCGCCTGTAGTCCCAGCTACTCGGGAGACTGAGGCGAGAGAATGGCATAAACCCGGGAGGCGGAGCTTGCAGTGAGCTGAGATCCGGCCACTGCACTCCAGCCTGGGCGACAGAGCGAGACTCCGTCTCAAAAAAAAAAAAAAAAAAAAAAAAAATAGAATAGAATAGAATAGACTAAACTAGAGTAGACTAGAATAGAATAGATAGAATAAAATAAAATACTTCTCCTTTTTCCAACTATATAACTGTAATGCCAGATTTTCTTTCACCCAAAACAAACAACATAGTTATGAATTAAAGCAGAAACAGATATAACAATTCAGTTGCTGTCTATTAAGTCAGATATTACAGGAATCTGCAAAAGTGCAAAAAATAGTAATGAAACAACTGGGTTTTTTAAAAAATGTAAAACTCTTCTCAATAATTATTTGTTTTGAAAATATAGTAATGTTTCACGAAAATATTCTAATTACATTAACTTTTTGAGACTATTACTGTTATTTTAAATAAAATTATGAAAAATAATTTTAAAACTTCTGATTCAATGTTCAATAAAGTAAACATTAACAGTTTAAAATTTATTAAGGACTCATAAAATCCATAGCTCTTTGGGGTTCTTAATACATTTTAAGGGTTAAAAGGACTCTTGAGGCCAAAGTGTATGAGAGTCACTGTGCTATAGAAAGAATGTGTGTTCAGTAATTACAATTGACCTTTGAACAAGGCAGACGTTAGGGATGCCGACCCCCAACACTGTCAAAAATCCAAGTATAACTTCTGAGTCCCCAAGAAAACTTAACTGCTAACAGAGCCTACTGTTGACTGCATTCCTTACTAATAACATAAATAGCTGACAAGCACATATTTTATATGTCATATGTATTATATACTGTATTCTCACAATAAAGTAAACTAGGGAAATTTTTTTGAGGAAAATCATAAGGAAGAGAAAATATATTTATTATTGATTAAGTGGAAGCAGATCATCACAAAATCTTCATCCTCATTGTCTTTTTGTTGAGCAAGCTGAGGAGAAGGAAGAGGAGGGGTTGGTCTTGCTGTCTCAGGGGTGGCAGAGGTGGAGGAAAATCCACATGTAAGTGGGCCCGTGCAGTTCAAGTCCGTGTTGTGCAAGGGTCAATTGTACGTGATAATATGTGACTAAGACTAAATTGTGTTTAGGTATCTGCCTACCATCTTTAAAGTCACTTGCCTAAGGTAGGGCATACAGGCTTTTCGATTTAGCATCTTCTTCAGGAAAAACACTCCTCTGCCATTGTCAGTGCAAGTGGCTGATCCTACTCTCTGGATCCAGAGGAGGTTGGCATGTGTTGCAGAACTTACTAAGCATAGCTCTACATTCCTAAAAAACTGGTTTGGTGGCCCAGACAGGCCAACAAAGGAATATTTGTATTTACAATTTTGGTTGTGTTGCTAACTGCGGATGCAGCCTGGAGCTGTCTTTGCTAACAAGTGGAAAAACAATTACAGTGTAGCCAACATAGATAGTAGGGACAAGTGAAAAAAAATGTGTACTGATAATACTGAACTCTGTAATCAACATGTTTGAAGACAATTGCACCTTTGGCCTTTCTAGTCGGGGAAGCCAAGAACTTCCTCCTATTTAAACTTTTATAAGGGGAATTTATATTATTTGCACTGAAGTGAACCCTAACCAATACAGTATTTGATAGCTGGAAGGGGAGTGTTGTAAATGACAGATTTTAAAATGTGACACTGGATAAGCTGAGGTGAGAGGGGGGACTCCCCCATTCCAGGGAAAAAGGCAAATGCTGTTACTTGACAGCAAAGCAGCCAGTTAAAAGATGCTTAATGTGTATCAGAATTCAAATCATATACAGTCATGTGTTGCTTAACAGCAGGAACAAGTTCTGAGTAATGCATCATTAGGCAATTTTGTCATTGTGGAGACATTCTAGAGTTTACCTATACAAACCTAGATGGTCTCAGCCTACCACACACCTAAGCTATATGGTCTAGCCTATTGCTCCTAGGCTGCTAACCTGTACAGCATGGTATTGCACTGAATACTGTAGGCACCTGTAACACAATGGTTAAGTATTTGTGTATGTAAACATGTCTAAACATAGAAAAGGTACTGTAAAAATACGTTATTATAATCTTATGGGACCACCACCGTATATGCAGTCTGTTGTTGACTGAAACATCATTATGCAATGAATGCATGACTTTACTGTAAATGTCAAGTTTTATGGAATCACGGAAAAGATGCCAGAATTTTGGAGGGTGTTGGCTACTTCTTTTAGCCTTCAGTAAGACCATACAGGAAAGGAACAGCTTTCAGTGTAATCTGGCAGTTGCAGAAGGAAAGAGGAAAAGGGACTCTTCCTAAGAGTCATCCTTTCTGCCTGCTCCAGGCACTCCAAAATGGCCAACAGCAGATAACCATTGGCCTTTAGAATGTGTAAATATCTGCCCTATGCTAAATTTAGTACAAGCAGGAAACATAATGAGAAAAGAGATTGGAATCCTGGTCAGCCAGGGATCTGGGTTCCAAACGCCTGCTGCTATACATTCAAAAAGACGAGGTACAACTCTGCTCCAAAAGCCATTCCTAGGAATACCACCACTGAGGGATTAGGATCTATGTGGTTTCAGCCAATTGCCTCCAAGCGTGAGGCCCAAATGGCTAGGGAGAGGTGTAGAGCATGAAGGCTGATTGCTAAGAGGAAGAATCAGTGAGGTTTGGAACCAGGCTAATGGGCCATGACTCCACAAAAGCTCTGGCTTTGTTACCATTGTAGGGAGTATCCAAGAAATTAACAGAGCAACAGTCAACAGATCTGTCAGGAGAGGCTGTGGCATTGCCAGTGAAATGCCAAGACTCACCGAACAGACCAGAGGATGCCTAACTCGTAGGGCAAATTTTCAGTGCCCAAATCCACACCCACAGGAAGGAGGAACTGAAATGTTCTAGCTTTTAGAACAGGAACTTCCCAGTGTCCATCTGACACATAGCTGTTCAGGACAATAGGAAAGGGAGTTCCTCCCAGAAAGCAGTGAAGGGCCAGCCAGATTCCTGAACAAAGAACTCCCTCCACTGCCAGGTCAGAGAGTCCTTGCTCTCTTTGCCCAGCAGCATGAGATCATTGTGATAAACTTGAGATCAATTTTTAGTGGCTGCCCTTCTCTCCTTTTCCAAATGGAAGTTTTATTGCAGTGATGGCGTTTTCTCTCTACCACTGTGAAGTGGCAGTGCTAAATTTATCCTTTAGCCAGAGGCTGCCAAGCCATGATGAGCTACATTTAGACCCAACCAAAAAAATGTCATAACTTAGAGATTCTGGAATTGAAGTTGAAAGCAGTAACTGGATGAGCCTAAGCATAGTCTCCCTTTAGAGTGAAGGTAGGGAAATTTTTCCAGTAGAGGTATATTTGCATTATATTGGCAAAGGCCACTTTGAGAATTTTATAAATGGAAAGAAGTTTCATATGGATACTGGGCAGCCAAGGGATGGAGACATAATGAGAGACTTAGTTAACCTGTGTTTTGTTTAGCCCAGAATCTCTTTAGGAGCTTTTTCCCATTCTGAGCCCAAGTGCTTTAGGTGGGGCTCTAAGACTGCCACCATGGAAACCTGGTCAATCAAGTACTGGATTTCTTCATTCATAGTGATTATGTCCAGGGATGATCACATGACCAAAGCCTGGCCAATAAAAGCTCTCCCTGGGTCTTCTGCTGGAGCTATTGAAAAATTAACTTTTTATTTTTATTTTTACTAGAAATTCCAGCTGCCAGTACAATGTAAACTCAGAACTACTGCTGGTCATTTTTGCCACAATGTAGGGAGAACCTGCCCAATAATGCAGCCAACACTGAGTTTAGTAAGCAGAGAAAATTATTTTCAACTTCTAAATCTAGTCATATCTAAACCTGGACTGATAAACCCTGGTTTTCCAAATTATTTGAGTCAATAAATACAAATTTGTACTGAAACGAAACCAAGTTGGGTTTCTGTCACTTTCACAAGCCAAATAATCCTAACAGCTAATTAAAATAATTTCTATTTCATTTTAATTCTTTCAAAGAGAAATAATAAAGCTGACACCTAATTTTTTTTTTCCTATTTAAAAACTGATGTTGTCCAGGTGCAGTGGCTCATGCCCATAATCCCAGCACTTTGGGACGCTGAGGAGGGCGGATGACTTGACACCAAGAGTTGGAGGCTAGCCTGGCCAACATGGCAAAACTCCTTCTCTACTCAAAATACAAAAAATTAGCCAGGTATGGTGGCACACGCCTGTAATCCCAGCTACTCGCGAGGCTGACGCAGAAGAATTGCTTGAACCCAGGGGGTGGAGGTTGCAGTGAGCCGAGATCATGCCACTGCACTCCGGCCTGGAAAACACAGCAAGACTCCATCTCAAAAAAAAAGAAAAAAAAAGAAAAAAGCTGCTGTATGTCTGCAGTCTAAGATGTATTTATTTCTTTAACAAACATAACATTTCAGTACAGGAATTATTGATTTAAAAATCTGTGGGGAAAAGAAAAAATCACTGTAAACTGAGGTGGCATTAAAAGGTAGCTAAGGTCACAAAGATCTGCATTAGAGGGTAATTCCTCTGGACAAAGTGATGATGAGAACCAACCATTTACTATTTATTATTTGTATCCTGCTTATGTTTAAAAAATGTTTGTGTCCCTTTGCAATAGCAATAGGCACTATGTAATAAAACCACTAAAGCAAATTAAAAGCTAAAAGATCCAAATAATAAAGTGAAGGAAGAGGAAGTTGTATTGCAAATCCTAGGCTGAGTCTCCCCACTAGAGACAAATACAAAACTGGTCTCTGAGCTTCTGAAAAGGCAAAGCAAAATGGATGTCAAAAAGTTCCGTACCATGGCTATCTTCACTGAAGGAAACATTTCACTAGAAGAGATTACTTGTTTCTATCACTAAAGTTTAAAAATAACTAATTACCTAACTCTTTATACACTAGCCCCATGTAATAAAATTGAGTCTTTACAGAAGCTTCATAAAAGATGCAGAAATGCTCTTTTCACATCTCTTATAGGAAAAAAAAAAGGCCATTAATAAAAGCTCAGATGTACTTGTTTAATTGTAAATCCATGAAGACAATTTGGATGCAGACTTGGAAATAAAGAAGCAGACACAGGCTGTTTTTAGTAATGTGCCTTGATATGTGAGCAGATTTTGGAGAATGTATTTCAGAAAAAAGTGTGATGGGGGTGGCATGTCCCTTAAGACCACTCTTCCCAATTAACAGTTGTCTCATAAAATCTTGTAAATAAAGGTAACACAGCAAACCACTGGAAACTAAAGACTAAGATCGATCTTAGGAAATTAAGTCTCAAAAGAGGACTGCTGATTAAAGTGATATCTACATGCACTAAAATCCCGTTATATGTGAGCAAAATTTTACAGTGCAGATCAGTCTTGCTTGCTTTTCTTACAAGATGAGGAGTAATAAATACTGTTAAAATGCATAACTAAAAAACTTCAAGATTAAGAGAGTCTTAGAGAAGTGTTAGAGTCCTTAGAGCAAAGACAGGTGCTTTTTAAATTTGATATGTTTTTTCACTCATTTTTTTTTCTTTTTCTTTTATTTTTTTTTTGAGACGGAGTTTTGCTCTTGTCGCCCAAGCTGGAGAGCCATGGTGTGATCTTAGCTCACTGCAATCTCTACCTCCCAGGTTCAAGCGATTCTCCTGCCTCAGCCTCCTGAGTAGCTAGGATTATAGGTGCCCACCATCACGCTCAGATAATTTTTTTGTATTTTTAGTAGAGATGGGGTTTCACTGTGTTGGGCAGGCTAGTATTGAACTCCTGACCTCAGGTGATCCACCTGCCTCGGACTCCCAAAGTGCTGGGATTACAGGCATGAGCCACTGCGCTCGGCTGTTTTTTCAATCTTTAACCATAACTTCAGCCCAGGTTCTTGTAACCTGATTGCCGCAAACCACTAGAAGCTACCGGAGAGTCCTAGAACAGAGTCTCCCTCCCAGTCCTCAGAAGAAACCAACCCTGTGCATATCTTGATCTCAGGCTTCTAGTTCCAGAACTGTAAGACAATAAATTTCTATTGGTTAAGCCACCCAATGTGTGGTACTTTGTTATAGCAACCCTAGTAAAATAATAACAACAGCCACATTCACTTGTTTATATACTGTCTACAGATGCTCTCGTGCAACAACGGCAGAGTTGAGTGGTTGGAACCAAAACCACATAGCCCCAAAGCCTAAAATATTTACTATCTGGCCCTTTACAGAAAATGTGCTGACTGTTGACTTATCTGATGAGTGAGGTAGGGTAAAGGGTCACCAGGCATATGAGGTTTATTCTCCTTGTCTTTCTCCTTTGAGAAGTGTCTGATGATCCTTGCTCAGCCCCTCTGTCTTCCACACAGGCTGACTCACCTGGGATCACTGAGTTCTATTTGGGATAAAAGTAGAAGACAAGAAGAAGACACTTTGGGTCTGAGGCGTGGTCTCCAATTTAGCTTTATCAGCAATGAAGTGTTTATTTTCTCTCTTCCTGATAGCTATACATATTTCTCAATTGAATTAAAATCTGGGAGGAGAGACATGCGATTCATTGGCTTCCATGAACCTCAACTTCTTCCTCCTCATAGTATGAAGGTGTTGGAAATCTTATTTCCCTCTTGAAGTTTTCCCAAAAAGGAAGTGAGTGCTGATTTGTTTTTAACCTGGCCATATCCTCTCTGAAGATGCAATTCTCTTGACTAATTTTTAAATTCTGTATCACATAAAACTATTATACTTGCACTCATGCTCACAAAGGTTAGATTTTTTTCATGCTATGTCATTATGAGTCTCTGTGTATGCTTCTGTAGCATAAATCTAAATTACTATAACCTTTCTTAGATTATGAGCTTCTGAGCAGATTTTTGTTCAACTTGCATTCTGGTTTTTTAAATAGCAACACAGTGCTATGCTGTTAATATGTTTCCCCCATTAATAATGAAGGCCCCACTAATCCACTGCTAACAACTTTATTCATGTAACGTAACAAGGAAGAGAATTTTCAAGATGAAAAAGACACTGATAATAAATAACAGCTTTGTAGATTGAGAGAAAAATATTTTAACCTCTAATAAAATATATCTAGAAATATGCCTGAGAAAGTCAGCCTCTAATCTGTCACCTGCAGTTTGTAATTCACTAAGTTAACCCATTGATGTTTATGGAAAAATACCCATTACACATGTGATTCTCTCTCACATCCTTAGATGGAGGGGCATGGAAGATAATAAGATTAAATAAACAGTTGGGAGAAGACCTTGCCATTCAGGCAGAAAAATCTGGCTGTGACTCAGTAGACGTTCACAAAGTGTAATGGAGAAAATGGACACAGTGTTTGGGAGGAATTGTAGAGGTCTTAGCTTAATGATCTAAATGAGAGATGTGTCTGGCTTATGGGAAGGAGGAGCAGGGTAGGCCCAGCAGGGTCTGTTTGCTTGAGGGATCTAAAGATACTCAGGGAAATAACTCATCCAAAGGAAGGACAGCCACGGGGTGCTGCTGGAGGAATTGTTGGGCTTGTTACCTAGTTATCTAGTTATCAGTTGCATCTCACTCAGCCTCTGTGTAGTGCTCAGGGAGAGAGGGTGGCGGTCAAAAGTGAGTAAAAGTCAAAAGAGCTGTTTCCTTAAAGACTCTGTTGAGGGCAGTGTTTCACAGTAGGTGCCACAATGGAGGCTGGAGGGTAGGGCGGGGCCAAGGGCACGTTCCTACTTGGCAGTTGCCTTTGCAGCTGCATGCTAGAACAGCCTCTGGCTAGACTAGGCAAGTGAGAGAGCAAAACACAGAGGCAGTATCAGGATCTTTGGAGGGCTTCAGCTGCACCACAATACGGACACTGACAGATGATACCATCGATGCCAAACAGTCATAACAAACAGAAAAGGAGCCTGCCATGATGCAGCCTACAAATCCAAGTTTTAGACATATGTGGACCTCTTCCTGGACACCTCATTGCCACCAAGATTCCTAGGGAGAAAAAGAGCCCAAGGCTTCCAGAACTGGTGGGCAGAAATTGTAGATGGAGTTTGAATAAATGGGAGTGGAGCCTTGGAAAGTGTGTGGTTTTACAATTACTGCTTCCAGGTGATGTGGCCTGGAAAATACCACTTACAAAGATGTACAAGAGGAGGTGATGTAAAGGCCAAAGTAGTAGATGCTGGATGTGTTAAATATCAGCTGCGTGACCTTGGCCAAATTGTTCAAATGTTCTGGCTTCAGTTCCTATATCAAAAAAGTGGAATCTTTCAGATGCCCTCACAAGGTTGTAGTAAAGCTCAGATGTGGGAGAAAACCCTTTACTTTAATGAAGAGTTATTATTATAATTACATGGAGTATTGCAGAGCAGGCTATTTATAAAAGGTTCTGAGTGCACCGATTTACAAGATATGCTGCCAAATAATTCAACTGTCTTCTGGTGTAAAAATGTTTTTGTGTCTTCCTAAGCCATTTCCCAAGAAAGTAATTTTTCTCACATAAACAATTGTCTCAGCAAAACCTAGAGCCTCTTGAAATGACTGATTTTAGGAACAACCACGTTGTCTGCGTCCTCCAAGGAGACACGACAGGGAAAGTACAGAGATAGCCGGCACAGGAGAAATGAAGGACAGGAAAGCCTTTGGGGCACTAGAAAGTGGGGACCATAAAAATCTTGGCCTTATTTTAACATTTCTCAGAATATAGAAGAGTCAGTGTATGAGCTTGTTGGTAGTGATGGTTCTACTGGGAAATCTTAACTTTAAATTGCCTGCCAATCTTTATTTTGCGTGTCCAAGAAGAACCATTTATCACTTTTATGAAGCCACTGAAAGCCCACGGTGAGGGAAAAAACTAATTATTGAGCAGTACATGTCCTCACACTAAATACATAATGAGAGTAATGGGCTGAAGGCTGTAGAGATGGGTAGTAAATGTTTTGATAAAACAAATCTAAGATGCTCCTGATAGAAAGACAGCCCTTCCTCATCTCCACTAATTCTCAAGTTACTGACAATTAGCAATGCTCTGTGATGATGGATTTTATCTGATAGCTCATCTCCACAGTATAGCCTTTCGTTAGCCAATGACAGTAACCCAGGTATGCATATGACTTTCACTCTTAGCAAAGCACTTTTTATATCTATATATACACATATATATACACACACACATATATGTTAACTTTGTATATATAACACTCTCATAAGTGATATATAATGTATATATAATTCATATATATGAATGTATATATTTATGTCATAATATATATTAATCATCTACAATTCATTATAATTCATAATATAATGAATTATACATAATTTCATATATAGTTGAAATTTCATATATAGTTGGGTTATTACTGAAACCCAGGGCAGTAATTAAGCATATCAGTTTCAGGCCGGGCGCGGTGGCTCAAGCCTGTAATCCCAGCACTTTGGGAGGCCGAGACGGGCGGATCACGAGGTCAGGAGATCGAGACCATCCTGGCTAACATGGTGAAACCCCGTCTCTACTAAAAAATACAAAAAAACTAGCCGGGCGAGGTGGCGGGCGCCTGTAGTCCCAGCTACTCAGGAGGCTGAGGCAGGAGAATGGCGTAAACCCGGGAGGCGGAGCTTGCAGTGAGCTGAGATCCGGCCACTGCACTCCAGCCCGGGCTAGAGCGAGACTCCGTCTCAAAAAAAAAAAAAAAAAAAAAAGCATATCAGTTTCAGCTGTTTTTCTTACTTACCTTAAGAATACCGAGAGGCCGGGCGCGGTGGCTCAAGCCTGTAATCCCAGCACTTTGGGAGGCCGAGACGGGCGGATCACGAGGTCAGGAGATCGAGACCATCCTGGCTAACACAGTGAAACCCCGTCTCTACTAAAAATACAAAAACTAGCCGGGCGAGGTGGCGGGCGCCTGTAGTCCCAGCTACTCGGGAGGCTGAGGCAGGAGAATGGCGTAAACCCGGGAGGCGGAGCTTGCAGTGAGCTGAGATCCGGCCACTGCACTCCAGTCCGGGCGACAGAGCGAGACTCTGCTTCAAAAAAAAAAAAAAAAAAAAAAAAAGAATACCGAGAACATTTTTGAATGAATTCCACCATCATATTTTAATTCAGAGTAAAAAAACGTATCCCCTTACATGCACCTGAAGCCTACTAAGTAAACTCTATCCTGGTCAAATAAATCTTCCTTTGCCAGGCTATTTCTTGGGATTCCATATCCAAAGTTAATTTGCTTAATTTTTTCTCATTATTCTTTTTAATGCTCTCTGGCTTAAATTCTGCAAGATTATCTATTTATTGGTTAAAAAATAACAAATGGTTTTGGTCATCATAAAGTCCTTCCTCTTGGGTTACCACCTAGAGCTTCTCTGTCCACGGCCCACAAATGCCTCCTGAGCTCTTGAGATGTGGCTAGTCCAAATTGAGATGTGCCACAAGTGTAAAACACAAATCAGATTTCGAGGACTTAGAACCCCCCCAAGAAAGTTATGTATTGGGCCAGGCATGGTGCCTCACGCCTGTAATCCCAGCACTTTGGGAGGCTGAGGGGCAAGGATCACTTGAGCCCAGCAGTTCAAGGTTGTAGTGAGCTGTGATTGCAACACCGTACTCCAGCCTGCGCAACAGAGCAAGACCTTATCTCAGAAAAAAAAAAAAAAAAAGGAAGAAGAAAAAAAGTAATATGTTAGTAATTTTTGTGTGCTGATTACATGTCAAAAATGGTAAGATTTAGGATATACTGTTTTCAATAAAATATACTATTAAAATTAATTATACCAGTTCCTTTTACTTTTTTTTAAGTGGCTGCTAAAATATTTTCAATTACCTATGGGGCTCAGTTTGATGGGCAATGCTGAGCTTTCAACTTGGCATCCTAGGTCTTCATCACAATGCTCCTCCCACCCTATTCAAGCTCATCCTGCCCTCTTTTTTTGTCCCATGTGCATTAACATCACCACTGAACAGCTAAAACCCAATTCCTTTTGCCTACCTCTACCTCAACCAAAGAAGAGTTCCCTGGCCCTCATTTGTTGGAGGAGAGATGTAAGAACTTGATGCTACTCATATAGCAAGTATGCTGGTACTGAAGTTATTCCATTAGAAATTTTAAAAAATTGTTTTCCTTATTCCTAAAATGATGTCTGAAGACTTAAACCAAAGTTGGCAGAACAGGGGCAGAATATTCACAGATGTTCCTACTTGCCCTGAAGGCAGAATTGACTTTCTGGAAAAATTACATTCAGTAAGACAGTTCTACATGGAGTGAAACAAATTTAATCCTGATATTCAAGGGAGTGCATAAAGGTTCCTCCAACAATGTGGAGTTTATAAAAATGGATGGCCAAACCGGTTGTGTTTTTCTTGAAGGAAGTTCATAGGCAGTATCAATCCAGCCCAAGGGAGCAACGGGGCTGGATATTTTCCAAGCGTTTGCCATCAACAGCTGGACTTACTCTCTCAATTGTGCTTTGCCAGTCTTTTTACACTTCTGATATTTTTCGGACAAATAAATCCATACAGACACATTTATAACAAACCATTGTCAATCCATGATGTATACAAACCTGCCTCACAATAACCAGACTGTACAGAGCACCGCCTGCCCTGTCTCTGTGTCCTCTCTACCTATTGGCTGCTCCCTGCCGCACTCTTTCTCCATCCTCTACATCTGCTTCTGGGACTCATTATTTAAAAACAACAACAACAACAACAACAAACAACAACAACAATCTTGAAGCTTTTAGAGAATCAACGAGACTAGAAGTTGGGGGCAGGAAAAAAGGCTCTGAAAAAGCAGAAACAACCTCCCGGAGCACAGAGTTCTAGACAGGGCTAGTTGACCTGTGTTGTGCCTGTTTCTGAACCAGCTTCTTGTGCATTACTTGGTTTGCTTTTATTTCACTGTTACACTGCCAAAATTACCCCCCATCCCAGATTTATTTGAGCTAAGAGAGGATCTTTTAAAAATGCAGATACTTCTGAGAGTGTTAAAGTATAAATTTATCCATCGAACTGCCCTTCTGCTTTGGACTCACTGCTTGTCTTCCTCAGCAGTAAGGACAGTAATCTAGTTTCAACATGAAGGGTTACAAAGCCGTCTACCTGTGGCTACTCCTGAAATCCATCAAGATAACATTTTAGCAGCTCAAAAAGCTGTGCCAAACTGCTTCTCAAGTTTTCTCCAGCAAAATGACTTGAAAACTAAAAAGATTCAGGAGACCTCATTTTTGTTATGCCAATGTGGAAGGTGAGGTGGGACACCAATTTATGATCCTGTAGTCTTAACCATGGAGAAGGCAATTTCCCAAGAGGTGACAGCTGTTTGGGGAGGGTGGGGAAGATGATAGTGCTGAGTAGAGGCAAGTGGCAGAGTTTGCTAACTCACCTGTCACACTCACTCTCCAGGAACAGCTGTGTAATCACTAAAGAACCTGAACTTCAAGATGCTGATATTTATGGCCAAAATTCACAGACACTTCTGCCCTTTGCATATCTTGATAGAGACTTTTCTGGATATTTAAAGTCTGTAGGACCCTGCTATTTGTGTATGAACCAAATCTATTTCTACCACCTGGTCAGATCCTCCTGCCCATGAGCTAAGCCATTCCAATGGGTCCTGTCTTCCATGAGTCATGTAACGTCAAGGCACATGATGACAAAGATTCTCTACTTGACCAAACATCTAAACCTTCTCCTAGGCCCATCTGAGCACTTTAGCAAGAACCCTGCTAAGTCACCCGAACAAGCCTGCATACCTGATGCCCCTCAATATCTGATGAGGTTCATCATGTATCACCAGTCCCCAGGTGATGATGTCTGATTACCCTGCCCTGTCTTCAGCAAGAATCCTCTTAGGTGGGTTTAGGCAGACTCCCACTCCTGTTGATGCTATTTCCTCTTGGTAATTTTTTTCCTTTTTCCTCCCTTCCTTCCTTCCTTTTTTCTTTCCTTTTCTTTTTTTTTTTTAAAGATGGAGTTTCACCATGTTGGTCAGGCTGGTCTTGAACTCCTGATCTCAAGTGATACACCCACCTCAGCCTCCCAAGTGCTGAGATTACAGGTGTACGCCCAGCTGGTAATTTTTTTTTATCCACTGGCCTCCACCCTCCTCCTTGGCTATAAATTACAACTTGCTCCTGCTGCATTTAGAGTTGAACCCAATCTCTTCCCCACTGCAAAATCTCCTTACTGTGATTCCTATACCTATCTTGAAGTGCTTTAACAAGTGTCGTTAAATAATTTTATAAGCAATGAACAACTTAAAAAGCCACAGAAAACATCATAGATAGTTAATCCCTTAATCTCTGTTTCAACTTCATAACACAGAAAATCAACAGTGGAGAGACCTTGAAACATTATTAGGAAATCATTATTTCTCCCATCTTTTTGTAAGAGATGAGGTATTTGTAATATTTCCAAACCCTGCATAGAGCCAACTCAACACAAAAACAGCAATTCTTGAAGGACTACACAGAGAAGGCACTCCATAAATATTTGCAGGCCAACTTGTTCAAATGTGTTTTTAGAGCACTGCAAAATGTATATCTTGCTTTACTTGTAAATGTGTATTTTCTCTAAATATCCTCTTCTCAAAGATATCCAATCATTTTCAGTTGCCATCTGGTGCATAACTTCTGGCACAGGTGTGGGCTGCCCAGGTCTGCAGAGTGGAGAATTTATTACAAGAGTCAATGCTGCTACATTCAAGACAGAGGAAACGTGTCATCAGTAAAGGCTATAAAACAAACCAGAATGAAAGCCTTGAATTTTTCAGAAATGCCATGTTTAAAAGTACTTCTTTAATAATTCAGAGGAGAAATATGTCTGGCTGGTAGCTGGGGTGATTTCATGGGTGGATATATCTAGTCAGGGCCTAAAGAATGCAGTGGCCACATGCAGTTGTGACTGCATATTTTCACCCACACAACTGGGCTGTGTTCCTGAGACAGATGCTGTTTTACACAGACATGGCTTAGTAGGTATTAGTTCTGGCAAATAGTCCCCAAAGCTGCAGAAGACGTAAGGACCTAAATAGCCTAGAATAGGTCATCATAATTTAATCATAAAAACAGTATAAAGTACTGTGTTTTATTCTCCAAGATGTTACTTTTCTTTTCAAACAATAATGGCCAGTCTGACTTCCATCTGCTGGACCACTGTGTACATTCCGTTTGGCCCTCGGGTAGGGCTGCCTCAGCCTGGTGGTCAAAGTCATTCTGCCTTCCCCACAGCTGCTACCGTGAGCATTTGCTTCACATACACTTCCGATCCCTTTGTTCCTCCAAAAATCCTTGAAACTTCCCCACTGTGCATCCCAAGCAGGGATCCATGTGATTGTCATGCAGGAAATAATGGAGAGGAAGAAGCAACATGAGGCAGGAGACCCCCCACGCCCCCACCACCGGAGGCTTCTCTTCTCCCGTATTTCCATAGCTACCTCTTTTCCAGCTAAAGGACAGGCTCATCTGCCAAATCTCTAGCCCCTGCACTGTCTCCACTCTTACAAAGCCTCCAGATATTCCTTCAGTCTTACTCAGTTTCTCTAATTAGAGTCTAGGAAGTTCACTGAACACAGGTGGCCTCTAAAGGATAGATAAGCATTACTCAGGACCCATCACCTACCCGTCTCATCTCCAATCAACGCACATTCCTAGCCCCATGGGAACACTGACTCGAGCTGGGAGAGCCTATGCCCTCCGTATTTGCCAGGAACAGAGAGTCACTTGTTTGGCAGTCAGGCCTAGATTCAGAAATGAGCATGTGTTCCTCAGACATGTTCTACAGGGCAGTGAATTTTACACATCAGGTAATTTATGGCTGAAATAGGGTTATGCGCAAAACTAAGAAAATAATGTCAGATAAATGAAGGTACACTGTACTGAAGAATTTGTTTTCTATCTTGACAGAAATTCAGCCAGCGGCAAGTGTTCTCCGTGGGAGCTTCTGAGTTCATGATAGTTGAAAGAACTAGAAGTGAGTTGACTCTTTAGAAGTTGTTCTCTAGAATAGGAAAACAGCAAGGGAAACAATCTATTGTCCATCTCCTTAAAGACTCACAGCTAGAACAGCATCAAATGGGTTCCTCTGCCACATGGGCCCCAGCTTACACGCTGCCTGTTTACAAGTTACCATCTTGGAAGGAATGCCTGTGATAGTGGTAGTGAAAGCAGATAATAGAAAAAGATGTTCAGAGGATAGGTAGATGTCAGTATTAACACCTGAGGATATATATTTCTCCTCTCCACTCTCTGTGCCACTAAGAATTGACAGATTATGATTTTGTGAATGGACCAGAAAATTAAATATTCCCTATTTTTTTACACAATAATTTACAAAGTTATTCTGTCCCTATCATGAATGAGCTAATTTGGAAATAAATTATCTGCCGAAGGATAATTAAGGGCTTACTATAAAAACAAAGAAACAAGATGAAAAAAAAATACTCTTAGGAAAGCAGCTCAGGCAAGTCCCAAATGCCTCTTTAATAAATTACGTTCCCTTCAGAGGCAATAGGCAATGAATTATAGCATTAAACTAAAGATAATGGCTTTCTCCTTTCTAACTTTCATTGTTAATTTTTAAGAAAATCAATAAATATCTAATAAATACTTTCTTCTTGGGCTGAGGAATGTTCCAACTAGGAAGTTCTGTGTAGAAGTTTAATACTATTTATCAGGCATTCTTTACCAAAAAGAAACAAAATGTGGATGACAGTAAATATAATTAAGATGTGCTATATTTTTCTTTTTTTAATTGAAAGCAATGCTTTTAAAAAATAAACTTCACTTTTTAGAGCAGTTTTAGGTTCACAGCAAAATTAAGAGCAAGGTACGGACATTTCCCATATGGCACCTGCTCCACACATGCACAGCACCCCCATCATCAACATGGCCCATTGTACTCTGGAGTGGTACATTTGTTACAAATGATGAACCTCCACTGATGCATCATTATTAACAAAGCCCATAGTGTACAGTAGGGTTCACTGTTGTTGTATATTCTATTGTAATTCCTTTTGACAAATATAGAATGACATGTATTCACCATTATAGTATCATACATAGTAGTTTCATTCCCCCCAAAATCTTCCATGTTCTGCCTATTTCTCCTTCTTTCCACCTAACACCAGCACCCTTGGATTTTTTACTGTCTTCTTAATTTTGCCTTTTTCATGTATTAATAGTTGAAATTATACAGTATGTAGCCTTATTTCACTTGGTAATATGCATTACCTTTTTATAAAGGCATTACAAAAGCTCCCTTGTGTATTGGTAGTGACAGACAGCATGGAGACCCGGACTTGAGTACTGGTTTTGCCTCCTTGGGCAAGTCACCTACCTTTGCTAGGCCTTGGTCTTTTCATTTGTCAATTCAGCATAACATGAATAGCTACCTGGGTAAATTTGCCATGTTGTGAAGATCAGGTTTCTTCTCTAGAAAATTAAGGTAGTAATGCCTTGTAGGGCTGTTGTAAGGATGAAATAGGCAATGTGCGTGAAGAGCTTAGCATTGTGCGTGGAACATATTCCATGCTCAATCACAGCAGTTAACAATGTTATTTTATTATCACGTGTGCTGAATGTTTTCCATTTGACCATCTGAAACTACTCTCTGCTTTTTTCCACCTTTTCCTGTGGGGCACAGTTTCTAAAGAATGGATCAGCTGAGCTCCTTTCCTCCTGACTTCTCTATGGGTTCAGCCAGCAGGAGGTCCCAGGAGGAGATTAGAAGATGGGAAGAGGAAGAAACTGGGTATTTATTCCCTGAGCCTCTCCCCTGCAGGCAGAAGTTTGGCTGTGGCTGTATTTCTCTGTGAAGGTCAAAGATCTTGCTGAGTCACCAACACTTTAGAATTGTTGATTTACCTTAACCCTGCCCATATCTTGCTGAGTAATTTCTTAAATTATCCCTTTCTAGGCAATTTTAAAAGTTTCTCTTGTTTACTGTCAGGATGACACATGATGTTTGGCTTTCATATTTATTTGTAAAATTATTATTCCTTTTTTTTTTTTTTGAGATGGAGTCTTGCTCTGTCACCCAGGCTGGAGTGCAGTGGCACAATCTCAGCTCACTGCAAGCTCTGCCTCCTGGGTTCACGCCATTCTCCTGCCTCAGCCTCCCGAGTAGCTGGGACTACAGGTGCCCGCCACCACGCCTGGCAAATTTTTGTATTTTTAGTAGAGACAGGGTTTCACTGCGTTAGCCAGGATGGTCTCGATCTTCTGACCTCGTGATCTGCCCGCCTCAGCCTCCCAGTGTCCTGGGATTACAGGCGTGAACCACTGTGCCCGGCCCTATTACTACTTTTTTCCATTGTAAAGCAGGCAAGGCATCATAAAATCAAGAACTATAAGCAACTGTATACAATCTTGCAAATTATTACTTAAAAATCCTTCTATATCTAACACTGGTCAGGATATGAAGGTCTACTTTCAGATTCAATTTTTAAAAAGCGAAAAAAAATTTAAAAGATTCAAAAAAGTTATAAATATAATGAAAAGTTGTAAAATGTCTATAGGAAAGGTTCGTCAACTTTTTCTTCATTAAAACTATACCTCAAAATGCAGCAACAACAACAACAAAGCTCTATATTATTTTCAGCTTGGTAGAACAAAGGGAATTTTCTAAACAAAATGGATTGAATGTTAGTAGCTAATGTTTTCTAGATGTGATTCCCACTCTTAGGCCTCTTCTCTGGATCTCTGAACAGTGGGAGACAGACTAACCCAACAGGGAGACTTTTTAAACATAGTTCAAGGAAATTTGCATTTGCAGCATAAACTTTTACCAAAAATGAAGAGATGAATTGAAGTGTGTACAATCCACTGCCATGGTTACAATGGACTAACCGTTTTACCTTCAGCAAAAGCATTTTTTTTTGTAATTTTATAAATATTAACAACTATATATGTTCTCATTACAAATTTTCTCCTGTTGCAGTGAAACACTAGTTTACGCTAATGTTAAGTTTGAAAAAACAAACAAGAAAAATAGGTAATTTGTGAACATGGTGCTGTCTTTACCTTGGTGAATTACACTGTATGAATAGAGCAGGACACTCACACCAGGGGCATATGTAAGAAAACTAAAACTTACTTTAGTTTTTGGTTGAGTTCCAGTTGACATTTGGCTTGGCACACCATCAAGATTCTGGATGTTTGCAGTTTTAGTTCTACAAATTCCTTTCTTCTGATGATTTTTCTTAGGATTACTCTCCAGGTTTACAGAATCCTGTAAAAAAATTTTTTTAAGAGGTTTTTTTTTCCATGTATAAAGGACTATCCTTAGGCAATAGTTCAAGTAAATTAACGACTTACATCAATAAAAAAATTTTTTAAACTACAACCATTTTGAAAATTGACATAAAATGTAAGAATATTCTTAAATATTAATAATTTTTCCAAAGACATTTTTGGTTAGTGAGATCAGTCTCAGTAAAGCCTAAGAGCTTGACAATGTAAGTTTATAAACTAAAAGTGATTGTAAACTCTCAAGATAAAATATAGAACTATATTGGCATTTTCTAAAACTTTAAAAACAAAACCAGAGGTATTTTATGTATTTATTATCATCATTTATTTTTTAATTGACAAATTAAAATTGTATATATTTATGATGTACAATAAGATGTTTTAAAATATGTATACACTGTAAAATGGTTAAATCAAGCTAATTAACATATGCATGACCTCAAATACTTATTTTTTTGTGTGTATGGTGAGAGCACTTAAAATCTACTCTTGGCAATTTTCAAGTATGCAGTATATTAGTATTGATTGTAGTCACCATGTGGTGCAGTACATCTCCTGAATTTATTCCTTCTGCCTAATCAAAATTTTGTATCCTTTAATCACCAAAGGTGTTTTATTTTAGTTTAGTTTTATTTCATCATTATTTTCTTAGAGACAGGATCTCGCTCTGTCACCCAGGCTGGAGTGCAATGGCGTGATCATAGCTCACGGAAGCCTTAAATTCCCAGACTAAAGCAATCCTCCTGCTTCAGCCTCCCCAGTAGCTGGGATTACAGGCACTTGCCACTACACCTGGCTAAATTCTTTTAGTTTTTGTAGAGACAGGATCTCGCTATGTTGACCAGGCTGGTCTTGAACTCCTGGCCTCAAGTAATTCTCCTGCTTTGGCCTCCCAAAGCACTGAAATTATAGGAGTGAGTCACCCTGCCTGCCTCCAAATGTTTTAAAAATTGAAATAATAAATATTGAAAACTTGAAATAATAAAATGATGTCCATAGAGCCACAATGGTCTTTTAAGCCTTATGATTTCAGACCATATGTTGTAATAGTAGAGAACAATTTATAAGATTATATTTCTGAAGGTTAACTATGCAATAAAATTATTTTAAAGTATTAATATATTAGTATGAAGAGAATCCTAAAGTTTCTAAATACAGTAAAAGTTCTTTTCAAGAAAGTTGGATAAATTTCTATCCAACTGAAGTAATAAGTTTGTCTTTACTAATTCCTCCCATTGCTTGGAAGTCTTCTGCATCTCTCTATGTCCAAGTTATCTAGAAGCTTCTATTGCAATGTTCTGTCTTGGCATATTCTGTCTGGAGAAAGTATCAGATCTGCAGAAGCAGGAAAGGCTGGAGATGTAAATCTTTTATTTAACTAATTTTACTCATAGACTATCAGAGGTTGTTTTGGTGGGAGGGGGAATCTACAATAAACCGACTTGTACATGAATCTAGCACTGCCAAATACTAGCTACCTAACACTGGACCCAATTTCCTCAAATCTTAATTCACCTGTAAAACAATACGTTTTGACATTTATTCAACACTTCCTTGTGCCTGGCAGATTTGGCATCTGCCAGAATGTGAGTACGCAGGAGTATGCCAAGTCTGATGAGAATTTTTAAATGTGCTGTTTAAAAATTATGTTTCTCTTGCTTATGATAATAAGATGGTGATGATTACAGTAGCTAATATTTTCTGATAGTTACTGCTGTATACTTTATACATTTACCTCTTTTTGAAAGAATGTCCCAATTTTTCTCTTTTATAGAAATTTCCTAGCTCAAAAATGTATCTGGAAAGACTCCAAAGGACATTAAAGAGTATATACACATGCCAGCCCTTGAGAAAACACCATGAGGAAGCCAATGGGGCCACGTCTTATTTCAAGTACGCAACGACTTTAAAAGGTATGAAAGTTCTTAGATTTGAGAAAAAAATAGCAACAAATGAGACTACCTTGAATGGGCAGCCAGGAGAGTTGACGATTAGGAGTTGGCCGTTGGATTACCTAATTAGTACTGCACTATTGCGATTACTACTAATGCCTATTTCTGCCAGCTGGTGTAGACACAGTTTGATAGGTGCCTAAAGGAACACCTGCTGTGGTCTCATTTGTAAAATGAGGGTGATATTGGTACGTAGTTCAGTAGGCTGTCCTGTACTACATGAAAGTCCCATAAGTATGGCTCTTGTTGCTGTTGTCACAGTACAGCAGCTCAGGGATTGTCCGCCTTTTCTTTGGGAAGTTAGGGACTGTATCTTATTCAGGAAAACCTAACATTCAATGAAAAGATATTAACTTGAGATCCTGTGTATGATACCTTCATGTATATTACTAAACTTTTTTTCTTCCCAGCAACATTGTGAGGTGAGTTGTGTCAGTCTAATTTTATAAAATAATTCCTAAGGAGGATAAATTGACTAGAATCACACAGCAAATGAGAGCTAACATCTCTTGATTCTTCTCAGTGATTTCTCTACTCCATCATATTTCTCTTTATATACTGGCCCAGGCCTACTTCCATGAGGGAGAAGACTGTCTAACTCCCAGTAAGGGTGGGTTCCATAGTAGACCCTTGTTCAGCTGGTTAATGGGCTTGGGATCCTGTTAACCTTGTAGATGATGGATACCTGTGGAGACTGGAAAATGAAATTGCATCTGCAGGAAGGACTTGACTGCTACGACCTGCAAGCTTTCTAGAGCTCTCGTGGTGCAGACACAACCCCTCACAGCACTTATTAAATGCATGTTAAGGCACCTTATATATATATGTGTATATATATAAATTTTTTTTGAGACGGAGTTTGACTCTTGTCGACTAGGCTGGAGTACAATGGCGTGATCTCAGCTTACTACAACCTCTGCCTCCTGGGTTCAAGCGATTCTCCTGCCTCAGCCTCCTGAACAGCTGGGATTACAGGTATGTGCCATCATGCCTGGCTAATTTTGTATTTTTAGTAGAGATGGGGTCTCTCAATGTTGGTGAGCCTGATCTCAAACTCCCGACCTCAGGTGATCCACCCACTTCGGCCTACCAAAGTGCTGGGATTACAGGTGTGAGCCACAGTGCCTGGCAATAATTATTACAATTATTAAACCATCCTTATCCTTGTGAGATCAACTGTGCTTGGTTGTGACATGCAATTCCTTTCAATTCTATTGAATTTGGTTAGCTGGTGTTTTCTTTGGTATTTCTGCAGCCACATTCATTTATGTCCTCTGTTAATTTTTCTATCAAGAAGGTATTAGTTTCATAAACTAAATATGGAAGCTATGAATCCTTACAAATAAGTTATATTTGTAATACGTAGCTAAGCACTTAGCACAGTAACTGAAACAGGGTGAACACTCAATATATATTTGTTAAATGAAGTCCAAATTTCTTATTTCCATGGCTTTCACTGCGTGCTTCTTCCCTAGGACCATAAGTTTTAGTTGACTTTTATAGCCACCATACCAAGAGAGCAAAAAAGTAGTTAGGAATGCCAGCTATGGAGCTAGAGCTCTGGGTTCAAAGCCAGGCTCTGACACTTAAGCTACAGACTATAGACTAGTTACTTTTTCTCTCTGTACCTAAGTTCCCTCTTCTGTAAAACTAGAAGTGGTAATGCTTTGCACTCTCTGGACTGTAAGGAGTTTATAAGGGTAAAGCACTTTTAAAAGTGTCTGGCATATACTAAGCGATGAGTTAATATTAGCTATTATTATGTTAATACATGACAGGTAAATTGATAAAAGAATACTGAAAATGTAAAGATAGAGAAAGGGAAGACAATACTTCCTGTGTCTCTGAGCTGTCCTGAGGATCATGTGATGTGAATTTTAAATAATGACAGTGGTTTGAAGTGGTGTTTTTAGAACCATTACAAATGGGGAGCCCCAGTGATCAAAAAAAGAGAACTGCTTTCTTCTTTGACAAAAAAGTGACACAGCTAGAAAAATATTTTATTAAGTTTTGTTCTTTAGAATTTTTCTTTTATATTTTAGCTTCTTCTATATTATTTTAAATACATAGTTTTAAGGGTTTAATTTAGTATCTTTGGACTGCAAAATAAGTGAACGAGAATTTTCTGTCAAATTTCATTGCTTCTTGGAATATAATCCCTGATTTTTCAAACTTTTTTTCCATGGGTCTTTATCCATTACTTACTTTTTGTAGTTCATATATTACTTAAACAATATCTCTTCCTTTGTTCCTTTTCCAGACCCCTTCCCTCACAAAAAAAAAAAAAATTTTTTTTAATGCCATCCTTATAGTCATTCTGTAAGGTTGCTATGAATAGGTGATAGTCTACTACAGTCAACTTTACTGATGTAATAAACATCACTGAATAGTTTCTACTATATATAATTGAGCAATGAAAGGAAATCAATTATGAATTACAGAAAACCAATAATAAAGTTCTCTTTCTAATCTTTGCCCAAATTTCATATAAAGAGAACTTAGGAAAAAATTTCTGAGTTAAGATATTCATATGGATGCAAATACAGCAAAGAATCAGGTGGCAGACTGTCCAAGCCAGGAGAAATAAAGAGTTGATTCCTTTATTCATCCTGTTTTTTCAGAATAAAAGAAAAAAATAAAACTACAGTTAGGTAACCCCTTTGTTTAAAAAATTCTAGGACATTTCTGAAATAATTATACAAATTTTAATTTTATATAATATTTAAAATTATAGCATGCCATTTTAAAATTTCCTGATTTGCAAAGAAGAATCTTACTCAGATGATATGAAAACTAAAGACCATCATGTTTAATTTTCTAGAGGAAAGCACATTTATAAATATCCATATTTTAAAACATTTGGAATACTACTAATAATCCATTAACTGACCATTAATATCCAAAAGCCATAAGTAATGCAACATTAGTTTTTGGTTCCAAATATAAATGAAATTGGCTGAATGTCAGAGCCTAGCATAGACTGAAAGTTGCCTTTGATATTTATTCTTCAGATAGTAGATTTGTCCTATATCTCAAAAAAGAAGTTTGTGTAATGAACCTCCAGAGAACATTCAAAACATGATGAAGTTTAAACACAAAGTTTTCCCCAGCTAAGCTAATATTATATATATATACACACAATATCCATATCCATATCTGTGTGTGTGTATACATATGTATATATATACACACACGAGTAGAGGCGTGTGCGTGTGCGTGTATATATATACTTCTTTTTTTTGAGATATGGTCACCTCTGTCACCCACGCTGGAGTACAGTGACACAATCGTAGCTCACTGCAACCTCAAACTCCTGGGCTCAAGCTATCCTCCAGCTTCAGTCTCCCAAGTAGCTGAGACCATAGGGCGTGCCACCGTGACTGGCCAACTTTTTTTTCTTTATGTTTGTAGAGATGAGGTCTTGCTGTGTTACACAGGCTGATCTCAAACGCCTGGCCTCAAGGGATCTCTTGTCTTAGCCTCCTAAAGTCCTGGGTTTACAGGCATGAGTCACCACACCCAGCCCTGAGCTAACATAATTTGTATTGAATTTATCTTTAAAAATGTTTCTAATCTCAGATCTTCCTATAACTGAGACTAATTTATTTTTCCTGCTAAATTAGCAAGAAAGACACCACTGATTCCACATCTGAGAAATAAGAGGCCTTCCCGTTTTTCACACTTCCTAGTGCTGGTCACAAGATTTCTCTTTCTCGTCACAGTAACAATCATCTCTTTAGTGCTTATATTTACTGTAGTGAAAGGGGGCTGCTGCCTAAGTTCACATTATGATTCCTCTGCTTACTGTACAGGAAGCCAGTAATAAAATTATCATTCTAATTTTTGCCAAAATTTCATGTAAACAGGGTAACTTGTGACTTCAGCCAATTACTTAACCTCCCAGTGCCTCTGCCATCTCATTGGAATAAATGGGGATACTAATAGGATTTATTCATAGGGTTTTATTACTTCCTGTTTTATTTTTTGGGTCATATTTTACACAAGATATTGACAGGGCTTCAGGAAGCCAGAGATCTAACTGTTATACACTTTATGAGAGCCATGACTATGCTCTTTCTGATGGGTTGAATACTGCAGAAAAAGGAACCAGAGACCGAACATAACAGACTAAGAAGAAAGTTACTGCCATGTTGATTGAATAACCCAAATATCTCTTCCAAATCCCATGATGTGATCTGTTGAAGATGCACAGAAACTAACAGAATAAAGCATGAGATGTGAGAACACAGAAGGGTCATGTTGATGTCCAGTTCTACTTAAAAATTACATATGGAACAAGTTTTTATAGTTTCATGCCTTTATTTTTCACTAGTACATAGTTGATTTAGAAACCTGCATCTTGTTCCTGAACCCAATGGTGTTACAACAAAGTATATCTTTGGAGCCCTCAATTCCTGTCTCTTCTCATTCATTCATTTATTCATTCATCCAGTCAGCCATTCATTCATTCATTCATATGCCAAGTGTTGTCCCAGGACTGAGGAAGTAAAAATAAATATAACATTTTCCTAAAGACTTCTAAACTAAGGAGAAAGGGTCATATAGACAGATCTATCAAAAGGATTTAAGCCAAAGTATGTACAAAATGATATGGGAAAACAGACAAAAAAGCAAATAATTCTGCCTAGGGGAAAAGGAAGTGTTCATAGAGGTTGTAACCTTTAAACTAAATTTAGCAGGAGGAAGAGCGGTATTTCAGGGGATGGGAATCCCAAAGGCATGAAAGCACAAAAAGAAACAGCATGCTCAAAGAATAGTGAGGATTTTATCTGAGTCCATCTGATGGTGCCTAGGGGGTACTGGCAGCAAATGATCTGTAGAAGGTAAATGGGGAGCCCCAGATAAGAAACCACATGTTAAGGAGTTTGAAATTTTGCTGTAGGTAATGGGAGCCCTGTGAAATTTTTTTTATTGATGTGTTTTACAATTGTGAAAATTAGAAAAGATAAGGAGCCTACATAAATATCAAAGAGTTAACATACATAATTGCTGGTATCCTAACATTTTAAATTTGAACTTAATTCTCCCTTGCCTCTACTCGTGTTTTTTTGTTTTTGGTTTTTTTTGGGTGAATGCTTCTTCAACATCTTATTTTTATTGTGAAATAAAGGAAATAAAGGGAAAGCACAGAAAAGCACATAAAACAGATGCATGACTTCATAAAGTAAGGTGTACAACCTTTTAACCACCACCACATCAAGAAGTCAAACTGTGCAAGAACTCCCCGACCCAAACCGCTCCAAATATCCCATACCAATTGCAATTCCCTTTTTCCCCCACCACAAGTAACCATTATTCTGGCTTTTACAGTAATTATTTCCTTGCATTTTTCATTGTTTATCACTGAGATGCATCTTTATGTGTTCATGTGCATCCCTAGGCATTAAAGTGTAGTCTTGCCCCTTTATACATTTTTTGATGTCTTTTGTGTTTTCATCTATAACCTATTTTTGTTATAGTTTATCTGTTGAAAAATTCAAGAGTTTTCCCAATCTGAACTTTGCAAATTGCATGTTCAATTGCACACTTCAACTTGTTCTTGTCTTCTGTTTTTCTGAAAACCAGGAGCTAATTAAGATTTGAGTTTAATCCCTTTGACATGACTATAGGTAGTGTTGTGTGCTTCCATCAAGAGGTATATGATGTCTGGCTGTCTTTCTTTTTAATGATATTAGCAGCTAGTCATGCAAAATACCTATATGTATTCATTCATTAGGGGCTGCAACACAGCGATATGTTAATTCTTTTTTCATCTATGAGTTGGAATATGTTTATACAGTGATATTTTCCCTCATTTACTATTTGACTACCTAGTGTTACAGTTCATATAGGAAACCAGAATACTTCATCCTTTCACTTTATTTCTTAGTTTTCAAGATAATGAATTGGTTCCCTATTGATATGGTTTGGCTGTGTCCCCACCCAAATCTCATCTTGAATTGTAGCTCCCACAATTCCACGTGTTGTGGGAGGGAATGGGTGGGAGGTAATGGAATCATGAGGGCAGGTCTTTCCTGTACTATTCCCATAATAGTGAATAAATCTTATGAGATCTGATGGTTTTATAAAGGGGAGTTTCCCTGCACAAGCTCTCTTCTCTTGTCTGCCATGTGAGACGTGCCTTTCACCTTCCACCATAATTGTGAGGCCTCCCCACCCATGGAACTGTGAGCCCATTAAACCTTTTCCTTTTGTAAATTGTCGTCTTGGGTGTGTCTTTATCAGCAGTGTTGAAAACAGACTAACACACTCATGCTCTAAAGGTGATCAACTATTTTTTAAAAAGTATCATTATGAACCATGGATTTAAATATATTTGACAAGTTTCAATTCACTGTAATTATTCTTGTGAATGACATTCAAATTATTCTGTCCTTAGCTAGTGGGTGCCTTGTCAATTTGGTTTCTGAGACCCTGGTAGTGTTTGATAGCTACCTTGCCATGGTATGACAAGCTGTTCTGGGTTTATCTTATACATTTCCTTCCTTAAGCCTAGAAATAGAAGTTTCTCCTAGAAGCCCTGGTTTCTCTAAATAAGGAATTATTTCAAGAACACAATCCAAACAATAGGGACAGTCATTACCACTGGGTTGGTCATTGTTTCTAGGTGTTTTCAACAGACATAGAGACAGAAAGGAAGAGAAGAGGGTGGTGAGAGAGAGAAAACTCATGAGTTCATATCCAATACTTCTAGTTTGAATGTAAGACTACAGGACTTTTACTTAGTCTCTAACCTATTACATATGTATCTCTTTTCTTCTAAACTGAGAATCTTGGTTTTCAAGGACACAAACTATGACAGAATCAGAATATTCCATAATTACTCATTTGTTTTTTATCTCATATTATACACTTAATAGTCTCAAAATAACAATCCTAATGCTACCACCAACAGAAGTACTGAAAACACTATAAAAGGTTTTGCATGTGCTGTCCCCCCTCTATCCCCATCTTTTTTTTAGCATTATATACTATTTTCTCTTCCTCTTAGCCTTCATTGACTCTTAGTTCTCCTATGAAGTCTCTATTGCAGCTCAGCAAAGTCTGTAGGCTGTCACTCTGCTCACCTGTTACCTGAAGCTCATTTTCTAGCAGGCTCTTCAGAAAGATCTCATGAGTCCTCATGCCCTTTTTGCTAGAAAGTAAGTTTTTCCAGACACAAAATGCTTGGCACATACTTTTTGTCCCTTGAGAATCTTAATTACGTTACCTTATTTTCTTTTAGCCTAATGTATTGCTATTGAAAAAAACTGAAGTTTATCTAATTATAATCTCTTATAAATCATGTGCTCTTTTCCCCTCTAAATATTCAAAGGATATTTAAAAATCAAAACGCTTAATTGTGGTAGTATGTCTTGATAACTCTGGGTTGATCTTTTTAGGTGTATGGTGAACTCTTTCAATATGTAACTTCTAATCTTTTTTCCTTCTTGAATAATAATTTTTAGCATTTCCTCTGGTCCCTTGATTTAGTTCTTTTTTTACGGCTGTGCTTGTAAGAAATTTTTCTATCTTGAAGTCTAAAAGCATTGTTTATTTTTGTCAAAGTTGTAATGCTTTGACTTTTACTTGTCTGCTATTAATATACCTGGGATAGTGTGTGTACAAAATGCCTTTCATGAAAACAGGAGAGAAATTTATGTCATATGGGTGTAAAAATGTTGTACTTCCGAGCAATTGTTTATTTGTATCTCATGTCATTATGAACTAATCTGATTCCTGTCTGGTGTCTGATTCAGACATGAGGAATCTAAAGCACAGCAATGGTCCTGTAAGACAATTACTGTATTTCCACACAAAACTGGGTCAATGAAGTACAAGTGGTTCTTGTGGACCAGATAGGCACCTTCCAGGTGACGAAAGCGGCCAAGAAAATTTCTCCAAAGGGGCTGGGGCAATGGGACCCCAACAGAAAGAACCTGGGTGAGGCGAATATATCAGTCGCCCATGGCTAAATGTTGGCTGAAGTCCTAAGTGGCCAGTGGGAAAAAGGCCAATCTGAGAATAGTGTCACTGGAGATTCCAGACAAAGGAACATAAAGACGTACTTTTGGAATCAAAGCCCCAAGAATGCCAGTTCCAGATTGTTAGAGTAGTGACCATGTAAACTTGGGTCTTTTCCCCCAGTCCTTTCTACCTGGTAAGAACCTGGTGGACGAGACACTGCAGGTAGCAGACTGGGTAAGGAGCAATAGAGCAAGATAGGAAAGCAAAAGAGAAGCCAACCGCCATAGGCCTCTCTGCCCATAGCAAGCCTCAGCAGTGGGAAGCAGCTTTAAATTAGGTAAGATTATGAAGCTATATGATTATAAATGGTCTGAAAGTTCTGAATATTTAAATGAAACTGTACTTGTGCCAAAAGGTAACCACAGGATGTTTTACTTTAAAATGATTGGAAATGCTATGGCACCCACCTGAGAAATCATTCAAAGTAGAGAAGAAATATTCCTTGCACATATTTGAAGGAACAACAGAAAGAAAAAAACAAAGCTTTTTTGTTGTTGTTCACCTATCAAGTTGTTTACATTCATTAAAGTTATTACATCTGGTAAATAAGTGGATTTATGCTTATATAAATTGAAAAGGCTAGGAAGTACATGGCAAGATCCCATGCAAATTTAAACCAAAGCGTTTGCTTACAATTTCCTCATATTTGGTGTCAATAAAACTTTCAAACACCTGAGCACCTCTTCCATGGAGACTTCCCCAGCCACCCTGATCATGACAGTGAAGACTGGATATAAAGCTCTAGGCACATGTTCAGCTCTTAACAAATGCTGAATGTTATTATGCTCTTCTCTGCTCTCACAGCACACTTCGTCATAAGGTGTTTCCCATTACATGAATGTGCCTCTTTTCTTCAATTACTCTCAAAGTTTCTAGAAAGGAAGGACATCTCTTATACTCACTTTATGTTCATCAGAATATTGGTCAGAACTTTGTGCTTACGATTTTTCAAAAGTAACTGACAACTAATCAATAAATAGAGGTAAGTGGGGTGATGATATCACAATAGGAATGCTCTGGGGCAAGCAAGGAAAGTCTATTAGCAACCCTGACATCACTCTTTTTGTTAGCTGGGTGTACTTTTCGCTTTTTCTATAGTCTCAGATTTCTCATCAATAGAACGTCTATTTTATGTCCCAGAGTCTCCTACCATAAAATATTAGGCCTTTACAAATTATATTATTTTGAGTTATCAGACTTTTAGAGTATCTTCTTTGGCATGGTGTTCAAGCTCAGTGACAGCCACATGAACGAACTGGATGATGCAATGCTCTGTGTCAAGTTTCCTCTAAGCAGTTTAAGAATGTTGTGCACCAGACAGGGAAAATAGCTGAAGAAGTAGGACAGAAAGAAGTGTGTATTTTCTGTCTGGTTTTAAATGTAATTCAACAGGTACACGTTGGAATTCAACATTTTTAAAAAGGTTTTTTGTTTATCAAATATTTAATTTAGTCATGTAATCCTTGTTTTAAAGATATTTGAAGCCACAGGCTGTTTTCTCATACATGTATTTTGTGATCATGTACAATATTAAGCAGGAGAAAAGGAACCTTTTCTAATGTATTTTTATATATAGAATACACTGTGGAAACACTATTAAAATTATTATAGAACATTTCAGTGGCCTTTGAATATATTTACCTTCTTCTTAATTTAAGTGTCAAGTATAAGCACTATGAGATTAAGGATTGTGCCTGTTTTAACATTATTTTATAAAAACGTATTTTACTTTTATTAGTCAAGTTGTGGTTATCTACCATCCAAACTATTCATGACAAATGAAACATTAACCCCAAAGATGAAAAGTAAAAAAAATAAAAATGTACCGTTTTCTTGATGAAAGAAGATGTTATGTCCAAATTCTGGACATAATAAAAGGAGAACTAGGTTGGGTGCAGTGGCTCCCTCATGCCTGTAATCCCAGCACTTTGGGAGGCCAAGGCAGGCAGATCACCTGAGGTCAGGAGTTCGAGACCAGCCTGGCCAATATGGTGAAACCCCATCTCTATTAAAAATACAAAAATTAGCCTGGTGTGGTTGTGTGTGCCTGTAATCTCAGCTATTCAGGAGGCTGAGGCTGGAGAATTGCTTGAACCCAGGAGACAGAGGCTGCAGTGAGCTGAGATCATGCCATTGTGCTCCAGTCTGGGTGACAAGAGCAAAACTCCGTCTCAAAAAAAAAAAAAGAGAACCAAATGGGTTTTCTTCATTACATAAATCTGAATACGACTAGCCAAAAATAAAAATAAAAGTGAAAAAAGCACTCACTGGAAATTTTAGCCCCAAGTCTTCATTTAAACTTAATATTGATGATTTCAAAGAAGTTTAGAAGAGTTACATACAAATATTCTTGAACTATAACAATTTCAGATCGATACAATTAAGTAAAAGATAATTTGTATTTTAAGGTTTTATCAGAGAATCAGAGGCAATCAATTAAAGATAAAATTGTATTTTAGTAACTTAAAAATACAACTTCCAGGAACAGATGAGAAAGAAAAACATCAATTAATTATTTTGATTTTCAAAATAACTTAATTATATTAATTAAAGATATAACAAAGGCCTGCTTCAAAGGAGGAGAAAGTTCTTAAAACATATTGGTTGTTTTGCACCAAGGTCAACTTTATTTTGAACATAAAAAACTTACATTCTTTCTCTTATCACAAAAGCTTAAGTAAATATGTTCTAGCCCTCAAATGTGACTATTTGTGTTTTGGGGATAAAGGGAAATTTGCACCCTTATTTATGGCTTCTTGTTTCTTTATAATAACCCCATTCAGGGAAATAAAAGGCACATTTGTTTTACTGATTCCATCTAAGCACATTATAAAAGGCGAGATGACAGTCCGAAAATCTATACTTAAGTTATTGGAATGGAAGAGGACTGAGTGATCCCTTATAGAACACACAGATGTCAGACTTAACACCTCAGCTAGTCCTCATCATGATCTGGAATAACAGCATCGGTGATTTTGGGGACACGAATAGAGCTGGGTTACAGGAAAGCTGCTCTAGATGTGACATTTCATTGTGTGTGTGCATGTAAATAAATTAAATATATAGGACTGTTAATCCTCAGTGATACAGTTAAGAGTACTTGATTCAAAGGTGGAAGATAAAATGGTAAGACGGTGAAGCAAAACAGAAATGGAAAATAAGACAATTAAATAGTATTGGTCGTTATTTAACATGCCATTACATCATATGTGTTTTTAAAGCCAGAAATTTATGAAATTTAGTGTAACATAATTTGGACTGTTTTATCATCAATAACTGTAAGAAACTTTTTAACTGTTCCAAGCTGCATTTGTTTATTCTATAAGTTAGGAAAATGAAAATGAATAAAAAATAATAAAGAAAATGAAGCTCAGGAAATAAGAATATTTGATTCTGAAATATATTTTCCTATCATGGGAGAGTCTCCTGAATCTGAGATGTTGTAATATTACTCAGTCCATATTTACTGCATGATTATGCTCTCTTGGTAGGATAAAAATTAGATAAACATTAGGAATGCATATGAGAGTTGACATAATAAAAACTGAAGCCAATGTCTTATATTCAAGGGGTTTACAACTCTCTCTGGGCTAGCACAATCTGAAAAGCAGGATTAAAAGGGAAAACCTGGTAGATACCTCTTTTAACAACATGCAACTATAAAACGCGGTTTTCCTCTTTAAAGAAAGAAGAAATTGCTTCTGCCAGCTTATGAAACAGAACTTCCCTGTGATGTCTGATGACAGCCTATCCTCCAATCTCTGTAAAAGTCACACTAAATAAATATTAATACACTGGAGCAGAGTTCAGGTTCCATTTTGTCATACAGTCTTAGCGAAACTGCCTCATTATATTGTTCTGTTGGTTTGTTAGTAACAAAATTCCCTTGCTATTCATATTAGAGCTGCTTTACATTAAATTTTATTCCACATTAAATAAACTTTTTAATCAGATTTTCTTTTAGGTTATTTTATCATAGTAAAAATTTTATTTTAGGTTATAAAAACAATTTCAGGATTCATTAAATAGCAGCAAGAGAGCAAATACCACGACTTGAACACTACAGATGAGAAAACTTTCAGAACAGTTCTGATCATGGCTTTCAATAAAATGAGTAAGTTGTTTACATAGCTGTGAGACAGGTTATTGTTTCACTGGTTTTGCATCCTAGTGCAGCGTTCAGCACTTAGTGGGAGTCCAGTCAATGTTTACTGAATAAAACAAACTAAGTGATGAGCAAGAAAATGAAGCTCAGGAAAATGAATCTGGAAATGTTGTGGCTTCCTAAATACTGCTGCTATGCAGAGAAGTTATGACTAACATTGGCCCTTGAAGTTAAAACTGTTTTTTTGTATAATTTTAAAAACAATAAAGAACCCATGATGTATCAGACATTTTACAAACAAACTTTTAAAAACTCAATCTTGGCAAGTACGTATCTTATTTGACACTTTAGGGAAACTGAGGCTCAGAAAAGTTAAATAACTTGCTCAATTACACCCATGTAGAAAGTGAGGGGTCTTGGATTAAATTCTGATCATTCGATCTTTCTGCAGTACACTCACACACCTGTGGGCAAGGTTTTCTATAATCATTCCTTGAAATTATGGTAAAAAATCAAATCCACTCTCGGGCTGGGAAGTGTATATTTCTTTACTGGCACCAAAAAAAAAAAAAAAAAAAAAACAGGAAAAGAAAAGAAAAGATGTATTTCTTCTTGTCTGACTAGAACATATGCTTGTATTTTAAGAGCACCAAAGGTGACAGACTGAATTTACAGCTACAGCATAGTCATGTTTGGCTTGCCTGGAAACAGAACTATCCTGATCTCTCAGCAAAAGGAACAGAGGGTGCTTCCCCATGCAGAAGACAGAGTCGGGCCAACTCTAAAGAGAACTAGGGCATTGCCTAGGAACCCATCTGTGGCAAGGGGCTATCACCACCAGGAGGTCCCACAAACGCCTCCAAGTAAGACGGAAAGTCACTTCCATGTCTTCTGTGTTGTTTCTGATGTTTAGAAACAAAAACTAGTGACACTAGCTCAGAAAAAAGAGCCTGTCTTTATTATCATCAAGACTCTCAGATTATGAGGATTTTTAAAAAAAACAGACCCCACCTCTGAACTGTGAAGAACTAGGGAAATCTGAGTAAAATACAAAAAGGATCTTGAGAGGACAAGATCCCAAAGAAGGGTGCAGAGAAGTCTGCCCATATGTGACTCACTTTTTCCCCTTACCTTATTCAACAATTTGGAAGTTGTTTCAAAGGCTGAGAAGTTACACAGATAATGGCAACTAAGAAGCAGAGAAGCTGAGAAGAGCTTCCTTTCAGGAGTCCACGAACGGAGAAAATAAAAATGGGAGTTCAGGGCCCACCAAAGAGGGAAGGCCTGACACCTCGGCTTTTAGCTGGGACACAGAAAGGACCACCCCCAAGAGTAAGAATGAACCTGAAATAGGCCAAACCTAACAAAGTCTGAAAACCAGTTTGAAATAATCTCACTTCCATATTAGATTAAGTTAGATTAAGGCGCTCTGCCCTTAGCCTAGCTTCCTAACAGAAGCAAAAGTAAACCCTTTATAGAAGAAAAAACACCACTCAGAGCCCAGTAATTTTTTTTTTTTCATAAACAAAGACAGCATTTCATAAAGAATTTCTGGGCATACCAGAAACAGAAGTAAAAGATAATGGAAACAAGATCCACAGATGATCCAAATATTGGTGTTAATGGGCACAAACTATCGAATTTCTTTTTTTTTTTTTTTTTGAGACGGAGTCCCGCTCTGTCGCCCAGGCTGCAGTGCAGTGTTACAATCTTGGCTCACTGCAAGCTCCGCCTCCTGGGTTCATGCCATTCTCCTGCCTCAGTCTCCACAGTAGCTGGGACTACAGGTGCCCAACACCACGGTGGGCTGATTTTTTGTATTTTTAGTAGAGACGGGGTTTCACCGTGTTAGCCAGGATGGTCTCAATCTCCTGACCTTGTGATCTGCCCACCTCAGCCTCCCAAAGTGCTAGGATTATAGGCGTGAGCCACTGCGTCCGGCCTTGAATTTATTAATACTAGAGATGTAGAATCTATACATAAGAAAATTGTAGAACTGAAATAAAATGATTCAACAAACTGAAAACTTAAACTAAAAAAATACACTTAGAATAAAAACCACGAAACGTGTAGGAAGAAACTTAACAATATATGTTCAATACCTGTATGCTGAAAATTACAAACAGAAATTAAAGATCAAAATAAAAGGAGACATATGCCATGTTCATAGATTGGAAAACTTAGTATTTTTAAGATGTCAGTTCTCTCCAAGTTGATGAATAAATTTAACAGAATCCCATTCAAAATCCCAGCAGACGTTTTTAGAAATTGAAATGACAATTTAAAAATTTATATTAAAATGCAAAGGGCTTAGAATGGTCAAAGTAATTTTGAGGAAAAAAATACTTCCACTATCTGATTTCAAGACGTATAAAGCTACAGTAATCAATACAGTGTGGGACTGGGTTAAGAACGGACATATTTATCCACAGAATTGAATAGAATACAAATTCAGAAGATCGGGAGATTTTTAATAAAGATGCCAAGGTAATTCAATGAAGAAAATGGTATTTTTAACGAATGCTACTAGAATAACAGCATTTCCATTTTGAAAAATATGACTATCAACCATTATTGTGCCATACTAAAAATTAAGGAGATCATAAACATAAATAAGATATATTGTGAATCTTAGAAATGAGAGGATTTTATGAACAGCTTTATGCTAATGAATATTTGGATATGTACAAATCCCTAGAAAAATACAACTTACAAACAAAAGCTGCTCTTTAAAAGATACTATTAAGAACATGAAAAAGCAGGCCACAGACTGGGAGAAAAATATTCACGACGTATACTTCTGACAAAAAAGGCATACGCATAGTATGTAAATAACTCCTACAACTCAATTACAAACAACTTAGTTTTAAAATGGGCAAAAGTTTTGAAAATATACCCACTTAATGGCTAAAACTAAACACTAAGAGTAGCAAGTGTTGGCATTTGATAAAAAGACCTGTCACCCTTTTAAACTATAGTAGTTCCCCCTTAGCCTTAGGGGTACGTTCCGAGAACCTAGTGGATGCCTGAAACTTCAGAGAATACCCTACCCTAAATATATTATGCACGAATTTCTTTTTATTTCTTCATAATTTCACAGATAGAAGACTAATTCTTACCAACCACTTGGTTCCTAGTGACCTTGGGTGATTCTTTAAGTCGAGAACTTTCACCTTTCCACTTAAAAGAAGCACTTTAAGGCTTCTTTTGGCATATCAAAATTGCCAGAATCACTACTATTGGGCCTTGGAGACATTATTAAGGAAAATAAAGGTTACTTGAATCCAAGCTCATTGATACGGTGATAGGTGATAACCGTGATAGTGGATGCTGAACAAAGGGAGGACACACGCTCTGGGAGGCACAGAGAGGGGCAGCATGAGATTTTATCATACTACTTACAACTTCTAGCAATTTAAAATTTATATTTCTGAAATTTTCCATTGAATATTTTTGGACCTTGGTTGACAGTGGGTAACTGAAACTATGGAAAGCAAAACCATGTATAAAGGGGACTACTATACAAGGATGTTTGATGAGTGCAGACACAAATAGATTTGATGGTTGGAATACACGAAAATTCTTGGCTTATGCTCACAATTCTTTTTTCAATAAAGTGTGAGGCAAAGTCATTAGTTGAGGAGGAAGTTAATAATTTGAAGAGGGAAAAGAATGAGGTATTTGGATTACAGAAGGAAAGGGTAAAGTCAGTAGAGCAAAAGAGTAGGAGAACTGATCAATATGCAGAGCCAATTTAGGTGTGAGATCACACTAGTCCACCCAACAGTTATCAGACTGGGCCCAAGCTCAGAAAAGATAAACGCACGCAGGGGTTCATCCATGGTTTGAGTTTTGCCGGGCAAGTGCTAAAAGTGAGGGGTAAGAGTTGAAGATATTTGCAAAGGAGTCAATGCCACTATTTCTGAATATACGTGTATTCTTTAAACTGTGAAGAGCTATGTTAGTGTAACTTAATAGTATAATGGTAGCAAAATGAAGCAATCTCTCAATTTAAGGTTGTTTATATACGATATAAAGATGGGAAAGTCGAAAAAAAAGTAAGCAACTCAATGGGGTATAGCCAAAGCTGAAGTATGCAATGATGAAATAAACTGATTCTTTATTCCACATAATTGATTTTAGGGTCTAAAAGCTATTTTGCAATCTTCCAGATCACTCTTTCAAGATCTATTACAGCTTCAGCTCTGACCTCTTTCACGTTTTCTAGTTATCTTCCAACGTTTTCCCCTTTTCTTCCCCTTTGGATATCTTGCCTCCTTCTTGCCCTATTTCTGACCAATCTTTAATGATATTGCAATATCCCCTTAGCTTTTACATAAACAGATGCCATGGTATCCTCACGTCACAGCAGCATTCTTTCCACTACCAACTACCAAGGTTATCTAAAGGTTTTAGCAAAAAATAATGAAATACACTTATTTGGCAATTTCGGACAATCTTTCTTATATCCTCTGCTCCATTGCTGTTTCTTTCAAAACATCTACTTGAATGCCTGTATTCCTTTCCCTCTGACTTTTACAAGTATTGTTTCTATATAGGCCATGGACTGCAAAGAGCTCTGAAATCCAGATAAAAGTGTTTACCAAGGCTGAAGAAAATTTCCAGGAGAACTGAGCACTTTGCACAGCTGACATTTTTAGAATTAGTTTAAAATTAAACAGGGCGGATGCAGACTCATCCAGATTTTATTTCTGCAACACACTTGGTTGTTTCCTTGCAGTATCTAAAAACAAAGCCAACGCACTTTCAGAAACTACTATGGTCCTCTAAAATTTAAAAGTGAAAACGTGACAAAATTTTCCTTTGGAACACATCTGCACAAGAGGTTCTCCTTTGGTTAAAATTTGATGAAAGACCAAGGCCACACCACAAAACACAGGATATAAAACTGTGTATTGACAAAAATTAAAAACTGACACAACTCCCTAAGAAAATCGTTTGCTAAAAAGTTTAAAAATCACGAAGACATGCTTTCTTAAATAATTTTAAAATCTTTTTGGTTCCACACGAATAGTCTATTTGTCTGTGTGCCCTTTTTATTCTTTGTGACACCCCTACCTTCTCAGAATAAACACTTAAAAGATGAACCGGGGGATCAAGCCGGTTCACTAAGATTTAGAAGGGAAGGCTGGTCCGTCTTAGTACTGAGACCGCACCCAGACTGCACTTGGATCGCTAAAGACTAAGAAAAAAGTACAGATCCAGTTTTGCCTCTTATACCATTCACGTTCCACAAAGCCTTCCAGAAACCTGACGCACAGCCAGAACCCCAAACCCCGTGGGCGGGATTAAAAACAAAACCCATTACGCCACCATTGCCGCCTTACCCGCCTAGCAAACGTGCAAAGATGGAAAAAGACGTATACGCCGGCGGCACCTACGTCCCCAAAGTGCGCAAGCGCATGGCAAGACCCCGCCCCTCGCGCTCCCGCCAAGACGTGGCGCGCGCACCAGCAACTAGGGCCCGCTGGCGTCGCCCCGGGCTTCCGCTCCGAGGCCCGTCGGTCGCCGTTCGGTTCCGGTTCTGGCCCCGCCCTCACGCGGGAACCCTCCAGAAGTCTTAATATCCGGGACCAGAGGCTGGTTACGGCGCGCATTTCCGGCAACGAGCGCAAAGGAAGGGATCCGGTGACGCCTCTTCCCGTCTGCCCAGCGGCCCAGGCTCTGGCTCTCGGTGCGGCAGCGCCATCTGGTGCCCAGTCTCCCGCCACCCGTGAGGTGGCATGCGCTGTTCTCTCGGAACCTTCCAGAGAAACCGCGGCCCCTGCTTTCCTTTCTCCCGCCCTGGACAGGGAGGGACCGGAGTCTCCGCCCCGCCGAGTTCCCGCGCGACTCTGAAGCGGAAGCTGCTTGTAGGAGGCGCTTTACAAACCCAAAATGGAGCGGAAACTAGGTTCTTTCTCTAGTTTTAAGTCCAGAAGAAATGGTTTCATTTTTTGCTTCCGTATGCGTTGTTGCTGGGTCATTCCCAGTCTTCTCCATATCAGTTCTTTAATCTGTGAGGACTGGGACCCTGTATTAATTGCCTGGTAGGAAGATGGCACGAGCTTTGTGGCTTACATTGGCCTCTGCTGTAAAAGCTTTTTTTTCCTTTCCTCTATTAAAACGCTATTGTAAATGCCTGCTATGTATGTGTTAGGAACCCATCGAGAAGCAGAATGTAGTAATTTGCTTTAAAATAGGCCATGGAAATTTCAGAAAGGTAGCCTCCGAAATGCTCAGACTGAATGTAGATTCGTTTGCATATCATTTTTTTTTAGATAATCAGAAAGGAAAAATAATTCCCCCAAAGTTAGCAAAATCAACACATTTTCCTTTAATGAGTTTTTTGTAAACCTAGATTTTCCTGTGAGCTTGGAGTACTGTTGTTTTCAGTGTTTCATTGGAATGGTGCTGTGGATGTCAAAATATACAGTGAAACAAATTTCCTTTAGATTTTAGATAGCACATGTTAACTTCGCTCTTTCATTGTGTTTCTCCTATAGTAGTGGTTCTCAAACTTGAGCACGCATCCAGATTCTCTAGAAGGCTTGTTAAAACAGATTGCTGGGCCTCAACCCCAGAAGTTATAACTGGGAGGGAAGGTCTGGGGATAGAGCTGAGTAAGTGTAGCTCTAATAAAATCTCAGGTGATTCTGATGCTAGTGGTACTAGGACTACACCTGGAATAATTTAGAGTGCAGGATTGCTTTGTCGATAATGCTTTTTGCTATTGCAGTAGAGAGGCGGTACTAAATTATACTGGTGATACTAAGCCTGCACAAGTTAGTAGTCCTTTTGACTCCGTGGATGGGAAGTAGTAAACTAAACCCTAGAACCAGTAGAGAACTACGTAAATGAAATTTCACAGATTAAAGCAGCCAGTTCATAGAAATGTATTCTGTATATGATCATGTGATAGAGGGTGCTGTAATACCAAGTATACCAAATATTTCAATTATTATAAAGTAATTGTTCTTTAGCTGTTAAATTAGAAATGACTAAAATTAAGGACAAAATAGTTTAAACAAATATACTAATTTTACCCTTTAGAAGATGCCAGGTTTTTTCAGTCTTTCGCGTTTCTTCAAGTTCCCTTGTTTTACGGAATTCTCTAACCCCAGCCCACTCCCATGCCTACCATGTCATTTATAAATGTACACAGTGCTTACATTGTAGAAAATGATCATCTCAGAACTTGTCTCACCTTTGCAGCAGGACTTTTCTCAATTCTGTCAATCTGACTGTGCCACTGCCTTTACTGACACAGTAATTAAATCACACAGTGATTAAAATGTCCTGCACACTGTAACTCTTATGCTTGCTACAAATAGAAATACAGATATTGTTAGATAAGTTTATGTTTGTGATAATCAGTTCCTAAAATGTAGAAAGCAGTTGGTTTTCTGGTTCTCAATTTTATTTAAATCACTGTTATTTTGTTTACTGTACTTAAGTTTCCCCTACTCTGCCCCTCTACCCTGAATGAAAAGAAAAAAAGATTGATAACAACTGTCTTAAAACCATGGTATTTCCCTAATAGGCTAGTACCATGTATTTGGATAATTACTGATGAATCCTTTAAATCAAGGAAAGGTGCATGGTTTTGTTTCATTTTGGGGTTTTTTTTGGTTGTTTTTTCTATTTTTTTGAGATGGAGTCTTGCTCTGTCGCCCAGGCTGGAGTGCAGTGACCCGATCTCGGCTCACTGCAACCTCTGCCTCCCGGGTTTAAGCAGTTCTCCTGCCTCAGCCTCCCTAGTAGCTGGGACTACAGGCGTGTGCCACCACACCCGGCTAATTTTTTGTATTATTTATTTTTTTTGAGACGGGGTTTTGCTCTTGTTGCCCAGGCTGGAGTGCAATGGCGTGATCTCGGCTCACCACAACCTCTGCCTCCCGAGTTCAAGTGATTCTCCTGCCTCAGTCTTCCCGAATAGCTGGGATTACAGGCATGTGCCACCACTGCCGGCTAAAACTTTGTATTTTTTTTTAGTAGAGATGGGATTTCTCCATGGTCATCAGGCTGGTCTCGAACTCCCGACCTCAGGTGATCCACCCGCCCTGGCCTCCCAAAGTGCTGGAATTACAGGTGTGAACCACCGCACTTGGCGTAATTTTTTATATTTTTAGTAGAGATGGGGTTTCACCGTGTTAGCCAGGATGGTCTCGATCTCCTGACCTCGTGATTCACCTGCCTCAGCCTCCCAAAGTGCTGGGATTACAGGCGTGAGTCACTGTGCCTGGCCGGAAAGGTGCATGTTCTTTGCCTCATTTTAAACCTATCTTATAATAAAGTCACTAACGAAGCAGGCAGATAAGATGTACAGCACACTTCATTAGTAATGCTACATTTCATATACCTGCTGTGTTTTGGGAGCATTATTGCTATCATTTGGTTTGTTGGATCCCTCCAAATCTCATGTTGAAATTTGATCCCTAGTGTTGGAGGTGGGGCTTAGTGGGAGATGTTTCAGGCATGGAGGTGGATCCCTGACACATGGCTTGGGTGCCCACCTAGTAATGATGAGTGAGTTCTCCGTTAGTTCCTGCCAGAGCTGGTTAAGAGCCTAGCACCTCCCTCCTATCGATTTTCTTGCTTCTCTGTCTTGCTTCCTCGCTTACCATGTAATCTCTTCACATGCAGGTTCCCCTTCCCCTTCACCCATGAGTGGAAACAGCCTGAGACCCTCCCCAGAAGCAGCTGCTGGTACCATGCTTCTTATACAGCCTGTAGAACTTTGAGCCAAGTAAACCTCTTTTCTTCATAAATTACCCAGCCTTAGGTGTTCCTTTATAAAAAAAAAAAAAAATGGACTAAGACAATTATTAAACAACCTTATTCTGTTGACTAAAATAAGTATTTTATGACATTTATTTATTATGGCTGTTAACATTGCAATTCATCCTGGCTAATTTCATCAGTAAACACTCTTATGAAATGATACTGTAGTTTACTTTCAACCGAGAATTGGTTGAATTTGATACAGTAATTAGATTAGGATTCCCACATCAGATTTTCTTTCAAAAATATTTCCTATTATTATGTGAAAGTCTCCTTTTCTGATTTTATTCTCTTATTTTCTAAGAACATAATATGTAAATGGTTGTATAATGATTATTTGTGGCAAAAAGCATTTGTCTAAGAAGAAATAAAAAATAAGTTGATTCAGCTGTTAAAGATGTCTTAGAGCTTTTTGGCAGTATATTTGCTATAATCGATAGACATTAATACTTTTAATTTTAGCCTAGTAGTACTAATAGTCACATTTTGACTAAGTATTGGACCAATTTTTTTTTTCTTTGTCATTCATTGGTATTTGAATCTCTGTAGCCTTTATACTGCCCTATTTTTGAGCTAACAGTTCTCAGACTTTCAAATCTTTTCGTTTGCCACATTTTAAATCTCAAACTACCTATAGTTTATACTAAGTTACTCTTTGGAAATACGTTTGACTATTCTGCTAAACTCATTTTAATGACCATGCTGTTTTGTGATGACCTAAATGTATTATTATGTTGTCAGATTACTTTTTTTTTTTTTTTTGGATGCAGTCTCACTGTATCACCCAGGCTGCAGTGCAGTGGCGCAGTCTCCACTTACTGCATCCTCCACCTCCTGGGTTCAAGTGGTTCTCCTGCCTCAGCCTCCTGAGTAGCCGGGATTACAGGTAAGATTAATATTTTTTATTTGTTATCAATTTAAGTCTAATACATACTCTAATGATAATTTTTATATTTCATATATGAATAAATTATAATAATTCTTTTAAAATGAGAGTATTGATATAGATCATACATTTTTTGGAATAGCTCATTTTAAGCCCCTGATGCTTGATATGGATAAAATATTTTAAATGTTTAATAAAATGTTGAAATATATTTAAGTTTACCAACTTGAGTCCTGCCAATTATAATACTTTAGAAAAGATAAAAATATAATAATACATTTATATGGCTTTTAAGTATTTACAAAAATAGTCATTTCCCAGCAGGTGTTTTTCAGCTCTTATGATATAGTGTTTACTTATTCTTTTGGCCATGTACTGATCAGAATTAGTCATTAACTTTACTAAACAAGTAGATTTAGTTTGTCAGCCTTGATGGTTGGGTTACACAGATGTATCTATGTGTCAACCCCACTGTTTTAAATATGTTCCTATGCCAGATGAGATTTAATCCTTTTAAGCGAATTTCTATTAAACACTTTGTGTCAGTTTCAGTAATGTCTCCCCAATAAACATTCCTACTGTACAAAATTTTACATATGTGTATTTACATATTTGTACTTTTTTCACAAATGTGGGAATTTAGGATACTATGTTTGTAAAAATATGGATAATTTTTCTTAAAGATAATTTTTAAAATTACAACAAAACATAGGGCCCTGAGGAGAGGAGGTAAAATATATGGAAAAGCAAGTATATGTAGATAATTTTGTAATGTAACCTTGAGAGAAATATAGAAAACTGAGACAAAATAAGCCAAAGGAAAGCAATCGGAATGTGAAAGCTTTAGGGTAGAGCAGTGTTCTGCTGTGGTCATTTATGCCTTGGCATTAAGTTGTTTTGAATGAAAACAATGCATTTAGTCCGGCCAGGTGCAGTGGCTCACGCCTGTAATCCCAGCACTTTGGGAGGCCGAGGCAGGCGGATCATGAGGTCAGGAGATCGAGACCATCCTGGCTAACACGGTGAAACCCCGTCTCTACTTAAAATACAAAAAATGAGCTGGGCATGGTGGCGGGCGCTTGTAGTCCCAGCTACTCAGGAGGCTGAGGCAGGAGAATGGCATGAACCCGGGAGGCGGAGCTTGCAGTGAGCCGAGATCATGCCACTGCACTCTAGCCTGGGCAACAGAGCGAGATTCCATCTCAAAAAAAAGAAAAAAAGAAAAATAAATAAATACAACAATGCATTTGGAAGGATTTTAAGAATATATCACAGTGCACTGGCATTTCTTCTTCAATTTTGCTAAGCTAAATAAGGTGACTGACTAATAAAACTTAAAAGCACTGTTCATTTCATGAGGATCCAAGAAAAAATATTTTGTATTTTTATTTATAAGAAGCAAAAACATATTCACAAGAATCTTAAGTGATTAGTAGGTTAAGGAAATAAAACGTTTGTTAGGAAGAAGGAATACTAGTTATTGAACAATGCCAATTTTTTCTATTTAAAAATACTTAAAATGCCATTAGTTGATTTATTTAATGAGCCATCAGCCTTTGTTTTAGATTCACTATAACTCTGATCTCCTAAACCTGCTTTTCCTATCAGGTTTTCAATATTTCATCCCTGCTTTCTTTTACAATATAGTTTTTGGGAATGTAACTATCATGTTGATAAGTAATGCTAGGTGAAGGAAAAATTTAAAACAACTCCAATACCAGCCGGTGATACACCATAGAAAAATAAATGAGCCAGAAGTAGGGGAAGTAATTTTTTTTGGAGGAAGAAAACAGAAATGAGAACAAGAGGACATGGCAAACTCCTGAAAAACTGACCAAGTTCCTCTTCAGTCTTGTAACAGAATTTGGAAGATGTTCTTAGCATGCAACCGTTGGTTGAAAAAAACCCAAATGTACAAGGGCCATCAGTTCTTAAAAGTGGAATAGTGCATAGAAAGCTTATTGACACAGCGTAGCAGTTTGATGAAATGGACTGAAACCATTTCTGTGGAGTGGACTCATGCAGAATATGTGATGCCTGATTCACATGGATGAATTAATGACATCACAGTTAGGGTGAAATACATGACCTAAACATTTTTGATGAGAATTTCTGCTGGATGATGAGCAGAATCTTTATCAAGCAGTACCAAAATGTTGCAGTCATTAATCATTCAGTCTAGATTCCCTACAGTGAGCAGAGCCACTAGTACCAAATGTTTGTGAAACCAATCACAAAAGATATCCCTGATGCTCTATGCCTTTTTATTAGCATAATAATTTACTGGTAAGAAATTTACTCCTTGAAAACAAGAAGGATGTAAGCTTTTGTCTGTCATAGCAAGGTTACCTGTACACATGCCTGCTGCCTTAGCACATCCCGGAACAGTTATTCTGTCCTTAGCATCCTTAATTCCTATTGAAGCTGTCTCACCAACTGTAGTCAGTGTTTTTCTGGTGCAATAATGCCAAAACAGTCATGTTTCATCAGCATTACAGACCTGTCCTGGTATCAGAGTTTCATCAGTGATGACCTTGGTAACCTCATCAGTGAATTTCTACCTTGCTTCATGATCAGGAGATGGTTTATTACTACAAACCTTTAAAACCTTAATGTTGTGCTCTTTCTTAAATTTCTGCAACCAGCCTTCTGAATATTCACAGTTACCTTCCATTTTCAGTTCATCGTGATAGATTTTTGCAAGTTTCATGTTCAGCATACCATGAAGTGGCATGTATTCACAGTGACACTGATGGTTCCATTCTTTTAATACACATTCAAGGACTTCATATTTCACTCCATGCATGGCTTTTCTCTTTTTCATCACTTTCAGCACAGAACTTCAACAATGTATCCTTCTCTTTCTTCAGGTCATATATCATGGTCACTCCAACACTATACTCTTCAGTAAGACATTTTCCACTTATACCACCACCGTCCAGTTTCTTCAATAGCTTGACTTTCTGTGCCATAGATATGTATAAATGCTTCCTCTTTTCTTTACTACTGTTACTCATAAAGGTATCTGCAGATCTTTTTACATTCTCAACAATATACCACAGAGAAGAGAATAAGCAAAACAAAGCAACATCATGAGTAAGACGTAGGTCTTGGCCTCATGTAGGGCATTACGGCATGTAGGGCATAACCTGCCATTGGTGTGTCTTGCCTGACATATGCCATTTTATTACCCTTTGTGGGTGCACCTGCATGAGGAAATCTGGGGCATATGTGGAAAAGATATTTCACAGCTGAAGGGGGCTGGGAGGGTCTCTTTGGAGACATTAAGTAAACTGTGTGTTGTGTATCTGCATTTTGACTGTGATCCATCACATGAGGTCAAGTGTGGAATTTTCAACTTGTGACTTCATGTCAGCACTCAAAGTTTTGGATTTGGGGGAATTTCAATTTTGGATTTTCAGATTAGGGACGCTTAAAATGTAATTTCATTACGAGTAAATATATTAAATTTCCAAAAACCAGAGATTGTCAGGCTGGATTTAGAAAAGCAAACAAGATCCAACTATCTGCTGTCTACAAGAGACAAACTTTTTCTGTTTTTTTGAGGTGGAGTCTCACTCTGTCGGCCAGACTGGAGTACAGTGGTAGGAGCTTGGCTCAAAGTTTCCTTCTCTGTGCATCAGAACATTCTCAAGGGCAATGACAGAGAAGCACAAGGGAGTAAGCTGCCATATAATTTAAACTAATAAACTATTTCATGAGAATAAAAACCATTTAAGATTGTAAAAAGCCAAATGTAAAAAGTTGTTTTGTAATAAAGGTGGAAATGCAATCTCATTTATAGAACAGAAACAAAGTAATACTTTAAGAGGAAAAAAATAGTTTCCAGTTTCTCCCAAGGTTTTTTTCATTCATTATCTTTCTTTCCATCACTTGCTCGTTCTGTGACTGTGAGCAAGCTACCTGCAAGGTACATACCTCTCTATGCCTCAGTTTCCTTATCTATAAATTGGGGATGATCTAATACTAATATCTGCCTCACAGGTTGTTAAGGTTAAATAAGTCAATATTTTAAAAACAGAAGAGTACCTGCAAAGTATTAGGTACAATAAGTGCTTGTTAAATAAAATTTAAAAATAAATGACTAAAGCACATTTATATACTTTCTTTTAAAATATGGCCCTATTGGTAAGATATTTTTCCCAGCTTGCTTTGAACTATTTGTACTTAGCTTTTGAAATTAAAAAAAATACCAGCCTGTCTGTACGGTAGAGAGAAAGAAGGAAATAAAGAACGATACAGAAAAAACGAAGGAAAGAAGTGTAAGAAATAGAAAGGAATTACTAAGTTTTCTTTAGGAAAAGGGGCAAAAGTTTTGACGCTGCTCAGAAGCAATGTTACACTGATTCTTCTCACTTTCTACTTGCTGTTATGCTATCCTAGGCCCTGAAAATGGTTATAAATACATTAAGACGTGACTCCCATATAATTCTAAACGTTTATTCTGACAAATTAACCAAGTGATTATAGTAGTACTCTGTCTGCTAATATAAGGCTACTGCTGATACGAAGCACAGAGTTCTCCCAATATTAAAGCTTTGTTTTTTGCTATCAGTAAATCCTCAGATTCAGTGTCATCCCTGTCTAATCAAGTCACTCATCTGGAAATTAGTACATATCCTAAGAATTGAAGACAATACAGTGTTAAAAGTAATAATAGTTGACTCTTAGATTTCATGTTTTTAGCATATGATAGGCAGGTTTATATTACAATTTTTAACGAATCTGTTAAAATTCTCTATTTTCCCAAAAAAAAAATCTTTTCAAATGATTAGCAAAGACTGTTCAGTTTCTTCATTTGCCCTCTCTGTGTCAAAAAATTAGAAGAAAGGTTTGGAAAATGCTTTTGAAGATGAATACTTTTATGTAATTGTATTCTAAACTATATTAACCTGCTGCATTTATTTATAATGAGTTTTTAATAATGTTATGTTTTGTTTTCCCAAAAGTATCCCCTATTTTATTCAACTAAAAGTTCTGTTTATATGTAATACATAAAATTCAGATATACCTTAGACTTGAAAGAATTGGAATACCGTAAAGTTGGAGAATAAAGAAATTAAGAGAACTTCAAAGTTTGTATACTTGGTGTTAAATATTGACGTCTTTCCAAAATTCATATATAGAAGCCCTAACTCCCAATGTGATGATATTAGGAATTGGGGTCTCTGGGAGGTGATGAGGCTTAGATGAGGTTGTGAGGGTAGAGCCCCCATGATGAGATTAGTGTCCTTATAAGAAAAGGAAGAGGCCAGGCTCAGTGGCTCACGCCTGTAATCTTAGCACTTTGGGAGGTCGAGGCGGGCAAATCACAAGGTCAGGAGTTCAAGACCGGCCTGGCCAACATAGTGAAACCCCATCTCTACTAAAAATACAAAAAATTAGCTGGGCGTGCTGGCATGCACCTGTAGTCTCAGCTACTTGGGAGGTGGAGGCAAGAGAATCTGTTGAACCCAGGAGGTGGACGTTGTAGTGAGCCAAGATCACACCACTGCACTCCAGCCTGGGCAACAGAGTGAGACTCCATCTCAAAAAAGGAAAAGAGACACTAGAGCTTCTTCTCTGCCATGTGAAGATACAGTAGAAGTAGTCTGCAAGGCAAGAAGAGAGCCCTCACCAAGAACTAAGTGTGCCAGCACCTTGATCTTGGACTTCCCAGCCTTTAGAACTATGAGATATATTCCTGTTACTTAAGCCATCTAGTCTGTGGTTTTTTGTAAAACCAAATGCTAAGACATTTGGATTTTCAGGTTCTGAGAGCTTAATATGAAAAAAAAAACTGTTGCTGACATGGTAGGTAATGTTTTAAGGATGGTTTGTTTTTTCTTTCCCTATGGCTGTCCACATAGCTACCCCACACTATTGTCTTATACTTACAAGCAGGATATTCAATATTAGTGCAACATTAGTTCTTACCTTTAAATTATTGTTTTTCTCTAGTGGAACTTCAAATTGGTCTGAAAACTTAAATACATAGGTTTTAAGTTTAAACTTTTTAAAAAGTGAAACTGTCCTTATATGGACTGCTGCAAAGCATAATATCCTAAGAAAACGAAGTAAATTACTTTAAAGGGAAAGGGATTAGTCTTCAAAATGGGAAAAACTTGGGTTCGTTTTTTTCCCCTTTTCAACAGAATCTAGGATGGCAAAGTGACATGGGAAATGCCACCCCTAAATCTAGACAGAGTGTACATAATCAGTCTTGCATACCGTGGGTCACAATAAAGGAGCCATTTTAGCATCATAAACATTGTTGCCAAATGAATTTGAATGGGTTTTGGCAGCAACAGATCAGAGAAAATAACCACCTTTTAGAATATATAACTTAAAAATTCATTTGTAAGCACACAAGCTATCCACCATTTTTACATTCTTAAAACATCTCATTGCCCATCTTTAATTTAAAAATATTTCAAAGTCAGTAATATTTTCAGGTAAGTTTCAGGTATTTGTTGTTATGCTTTGGTTAAACTGAAAGGATTTGCAGACACACAAAATCAGAGCCCTTCAAATAATGCCTCACATAATTAAATGCAATCTTGTGTTTGGTTTGAGTTATTTCCATCTCTCTTTATTCTGCAATCTGTTGACAATAGCCAGCCAACTTACATTCTTTGGACTGATGACATATTTTTAAAAGGCTGTCAGTGTGGGCATTACTAAGCTTTATAAAGCTGTTATATCTCTCAGAGGCCACTGTTGCCAGCATTGCAGTAAAAATGTGTAAGAATCTTGTCTATGCTACCTCTTTAACCTTTTCATTTCTTTTAGTTTGGTACAGAAATTCATAAACTTGTAAAATTATTAATCCAGATAACTTGGAATGGATTTTCTTTTTTATTCTGGATTTCTAACAGATAGATGTTAGCCTTGCATGAAGAAGAAATCCAGAATGTGGTTGATTTTGGTTAAAAAAAAAGGAAAATACAAGTCTATAGAATTTATTCTAGGGCTTAAAATCTTTGTAAAAAACATAGACTCTTTATGGCCACACTAATAAAAATTATTTGCTTGAATTTTTATTATTTTCATTCTGCAACTGTTTACTTCCAAATTGAAGATGTTTTTCCCTGACAGACTCTGTGATCTCTGTGATCACTTTTAGAAATATTCTATCTTCTTACTTTCTAATTGTGTTACTTAGAAATGTTTCATTTCCTCTATTGCATTTCTTGTCTTTTTAAAAAATGTCTTTTTGAGTGTCTTTGGACATGTGTTACAAATTGGATTTTAAAGATCTGTGCCAGTATACCTGCCTCAAATTCTTTACTGCCTCTGCCAGTGTATAAAGTTTAATACCATTAGCAGCGGTGAAGTAACTTCAGTCGCTCTTCACTTTAACTCTTCCTAAATTAGTTGCTTTGTAAAGCTATTGCTAATCCCTTGCAATCCAGAGATATAAAAAATATTATACTCTAACACTTACTTAGTACAGCATAGAGATAATTTGCAGCACTAGTCAAAGAATTCCAAAGATGTCATCATTTATAATGACCCCACCCTAGGGCCATTATTTTACTACGTAATATGACTAATGTGCTGTCATTTCTTTCTGCTTCAACTGTAGCTGCAAGTTAAAAAGTAACACATTTTGGCCTTCAGTTTTCTTAGCCTGAAAGAACTGGTTATCTTTTTTAAAATTTAGCGGCTTATTTCACTTCAGGTTTTTCAAAATATTCATATCTGAGATAACATCTCCATTGCCGAGGATAGTGAATGAGTTATATTCTTGAATGTTACTTGATTCTGAACGTCATTTAAATGCTCCCTTTTTCATAGGAGATACAGATCCAGTATAAATATTGTTTGAATGTATCTGATGTAGTAATATTTGAAGATACGGGATCAAAATTTACCAGATCCAAAGTCAAATCTTCACATTTATTTTAGCTATTTACTGCCTTTAAAAAAACTAGAAAAGTTTATTTCTATCATCCATAATTTTCTTTATGGCCAAGTCCTCAAAGGACTTAACTTCTGTTGATTCTCTAATCTGGCTGTCTACATCTTTTTACCTATATGACTTTTCTCACATTTTTCTCTTTGCCTAGAATAACTTCCATTCCCACATGTTCAATGTCTATCTAACACTTAAGCTCAGGTCATATGATACTTCAGGAAACCTTCCTGGACTCCCCCACAAACAATAAGTAGTCTGTTTTTCATCTGAAATTATATGGTAATTTATATACATTTTTAACTTTACATATTTCTAAATAGGTTCAAGTAAATAATGTACATACCACTAAATATTCTGAAGTCTAGGGGTTCTGTCATACTCATCTTCATATACCCTAGAGTACCAAGTAGGTCCTCAATCTATGTTTATTGAATAAATAGTGTATACAGCAAAACGGTGTTCATTTTGGGGAAAAAGAATAACCTTACCTAAATTGGTTGATTCAAAACATTTTTACAAATATGCTATATAAAATAAAATATCAATTAATAATTAAAAGCAAAATTACATAACAGACAACTTCCTAGCATTAGTTGAGGGGAAAAAGAAAACAGCCAAACAACCAAAGAAGCCCTTGGCACCAAGGTAAAATTATGTTTCGCATAAGCTGTTGGAGGATCTAAGAATGAATGTAGTAAGATACTGCTAAGGTAATTTTTACTAAGGTTTGATTTTTAAAAATTAGATTTGTTGCTTTTGGTCACAAATGATATGTAACCTAGGAATCAATTGAATCAAAGATGTGAAAGATCTCTACAGGGAAAACTATAAAACACTGTTGAACGAAATTGAAGAGGACACAAAAAAATGAAAAGATATTCCATGCTTATGAGTTTGAAGAATTAATATTGTTATGACAAGCAGTTCACAGATTCGATTCAATCCCTATCAAAATACCAATGATATTCTTCACAGAAATAGAAAAAAATCATAAAATATATATGGAACCCCCAAAGACCCCATATAGCCAAAGCAATTCTGAGCAGAAAGAACAATGCTGGAAGCAGGCAGCCCACTACCTTGACTTCAAATTAGACTATAAAGCCATAGTAACCAAATCAGCATGGTACTGGTATAAAAACAGATACCTAGACCAATGGAGGAGAATAGAGGACCCAGTTTTAAATCCAAGCATTTAGAGCCAACTCATTTTCAACAAAAGCACCGAAACATACAATGGGGAAAGGACAGTCTCTTCAGCAAATTGTGCTGGGAAAACTGGATAACCATATACAGAATAATGAAGCTAGACCCCATCTTTCACCATATACCAATATCAAATAAAAATGTATAAAAGACTCAAGTATAAGCCTGATGCTATGAAACTCCTGAAAGAAAACTTTGGGGAAATGCTTCAGGACATTGGTCTGGGCAAAACATTTTTGTATGAGACATGAAAAGCACAGGCAACAACAGCAAAAATAGGCAAATAGGATTACATCCAGCCCAAAAGCTTTTGCACAGCAAAGGGAAAGAATCAAAGTGAAGAGACAACCTACAGAATGAGAGAAAATATTTGCAAACTATCCACCAACAAGGGATAAGTAACCAGAATATATAAGGAGCCCAAACAACTTAATAGCACATACACAAAAAATCTGATTTAAAAAGGGCACAGCTGGGCACTGTGGTTCACGCCTGTAATCCCAGCACTTTGGGAGACCGAGGCAGGCAGATCACCTGAGATCAGGAGTTCAAGACCAGCCTGGCCAACATGGTGAAACCACATCTCTACAAAAATACAAAAATTAGCCGGGCATGGTGGCATGCGCCTGTAATCCCAGTTACTTGGGAGGCTGAGGCAGAAGAATCACTTCAACCCGAGAATCACTTGAGCCCGGGAGGCACACGTTGCAGTGAGCAGAGATCATGCCATTGCACTCCAGCCTGGGCAACAGAGTGAGACTCTATCTCGAAATAAATAAAATGAATCAAAATAAGGCATACAAATGGCCAATAGGTATATTTAAAAATGCCCAACATCACTAATCATCAGAGAAATGCTAATCAAAAACAATGAGATATGTTATCCCAGTTTAGATGGCTTTATCAAAAAGACAGGGAAAAATGGATGCTGGTGAGGTATGGAGAAAGGGGAACCATGTGTACTGTAGGTGGGAGTGTAAATTAGTAGAGTCACTATGAAAGGACTATGGAGGTTTATCCAAAAGCTGAAAATAGAACTACCATATGTAGTTTCACTACTGGATGTGTATCCAAAAGAAAAATCAACTTATCAGAGATATCCACACTCCATGTTTACTCCAGCACTAGTCACAACAGCCAAAATATGGAATCAACCTAAGTGTCCATCAATGAATGAATGGATAAAGAAAATGTATACTTATAAATGGAACATTATTCAGTCTTAAAAAGAATGAAATCCACCCGGGCTCGATGGCTCACGCCAGTAATTCCAGCACTTTGGGAGGCTGAGGTGGGCAGATCATGAGGTCAGGAGATTGAGACCATCCTGGCTAACATGGTGAAACCCCGTCTCTACTTAAAATACAAAAAATTAGCTGGATGTGGTGGCACACGCCTGTAGTCCCACCTTCTCTGAAGGCTGAAGCAGGAGAATTGCTTGAACCTGGGAGGTGGAGGTTGCAGTGAGCCGAGGTCACGCCACACTGCACTCCAGCCTGGCTGACAGACTCTGTCTGAACAAAAATAAAAAAAAAAAAAAAAAGAAATCCTGTCATTTTCAGCACCATGGCTGGAACCAGAAGTCTTTATGTTTAGTGAAATTAGGTACAAAAAGATGACTATTGCAGGTTCTTACTTATATATGGGAGCTTAAAAAACATGGATTTCGTGAAGACAGTGATTGGAGCTTACCAGAGGCTTGGAAGTGTAGAGGAAAGGGGAAAAATGAAGACTGATTGATTAATGGGCACAAATATCAGTACAGTGGCTACAGTTAATATTAATTATACATTTCTGAAGAGCTAGGAGAGAACAATTTGAATGTCTCTAGAGTAAAGACAAATATTTAAGGTGATAAGTATCTCAGTTACCCAAATTTGATTATATGAATGTATCAAATTATCACATACCCTGCAAAAACATGTACAACTATGTGTTAGTAAAATATAAATAAATTTAAAAAGAAAAGGTATGTATTTTGATAAAATATGTAATGTATTTGGCAACTTTAAATAGAAGGCTACACTGGTAAACCTCAAGGAAAGTAAATCTACCGTGGATTTTGTGACTTTTGCATACCATTTTGGTGGATAATTTTGGGCTTCTGATCCAGAAGTTGAGAGAACATCAATTACCTATAGGCTCGTACAGATCACTCACCTTGCCCAGGACTCTGCCTCCAAACGGGTCAGAAACATGTATCACAGAAGGGCATGATTACTGGCATTAACATCAGCCAATGGCCAGGAACGTGATCCAACATATCCTGGCCATTCTCTTCCTACTCTAATGAACACCTTCCTACTTATTCATCCTTCAAGGTTGAAATGAGTGTCACCTTTTTTGGTAAAGCTTTCCCAAGCCTAATTAATTACTTTCTCCTTTATGTTTTTAAAGCACTTCTACCTATACCTATAAAATAACTTAATCCAGTAGTTTTCCCCTTTTCTGTAGTTTCACTTTCCACAGTGTTAGTTACCTGTGGTCAATCATTGTTCAAAAATATTAAATGAGGAATTCCAGAAGATACATATTTATTCAAGCGTTTATCCATACATTTCTGAAATGAAAGGGAAAAGACGTTAAATGAGGTGAAAGGGAGCGGAAAGAAATCTTCTAAATATAGAGGTAACATTGCAATCAGAAGAAAGAAGGTTAAAAAAGAGACCCACGGAGGGGTGGAGCAAGATGGCCGAATAGGAACACCTCCACTCTCCAACTCCCAGCGCGGGTGACACAGAAGACCAGTGATTTCTGCATTTTCAACTGAGGTACTGGGGTCATCTCACTGGGGAGTGCTGGACAATTGGTGCTGGTCAGCTGCTGCGCCCGACCAGTGAGAGCTGAAGCAGGGCGAGGCATTGCCTCACCTGGGAAGCACAAGGGGGAAGGGAATCCCTTTCCTAGCCAGGGGAACAGAGACACACAACACCTGGAAAATCGGGTAATTCCCACCCCAATACTGCGCTTTAAGCAAACGGGCACACCAGGAGATTATACCCACACCTGGCCGGGAGGCTCCCATGGCCACGGAGCCTCCCTCATTGCTAACACAGCAGTCTGCGATCTAACTGAAATGGCAGCAGCCAGGCTGGGGGAGGGGCGCCCACCATTGCTGAGGCTTAAGTAGGTAAAAAAAAGCTGGGAAGCTCAAAGTGGGTGGAGCTCACAGCAGCTCAAGGAAACCTGCCTGTCTCTGGAGACTCCACCTCTGAGGACAGGGCACAGCTAAACAACAAAAGGGGAAGCAACAGAGGCCTGTGCAGACGCGAACGACTCTGTCTGACAGCTTTGAAGAGAGCAGTGGATCTCCCAACACGGAGGGTGAGATATGAGAACGGACACACTGCCTGCTCAAGTGGGTCCCTCACCCCTGAGTAGCCTAACTGGGAGACATCCCCCACTAGGGGCAGTCTGACACCCCACACCTCACAGGGTGGAGTACACCCCTGAGAGGAAGCTTCCAAAGGAAGAATCAGACAGATACACTCGCTGTTCAGCAATATTCTGTCTTCTGCAACCTCTGCTGCTGATACCCAGGCAAACAGGGTCTGGAGTGGACCTCAAGCAATCTCCAACAGACCTACAGCTGAAGGTCCTGACTATTAGAAGGAAAACTATCAAACAGGAAGAACACCTATACCAAAACCCCATCAGTACGTCACGATCATCAAAGACCAGAGACAGATAAAACCACAAAGATGGGGAAGAAGCAGGGCAGAAAAGCTGGAAATTCAAGAAATAAGAGCGCATCTCCCCCTGCAAAGGAGCGCAGTTCATCGCCAGCAACGGATCAAAGCTGGTCAGAGAATGACTTTGAGGAAATGAGAGAAGAAGGCTTCAGTCCATCAAACTTCTCAGAGCTAAAGGAGGAATTACGTACCCAGCGCAAAGAAACTAAAAATCTTGAAAAAAGAGTGGAAGAATTGATAGCTAGAATAATTAATGCAGAGAAGGTCATAAATGAAATGACAGAGATGAAAACCATGACACGAGAAATACGTGACAAATCCACAAGCTTCAGTAACTGACTCGATCAACTGGAAGAAAGAGTATCAGCGATTGAGGATCAAATGAATGAAATGAAGCGAGAAGAGAAACCAAAAGAAAAAAGAAGAAAAAGAAATGAACAAAGCCTGCAAGAAGTATGGGAGTATGTAAAAAGACCAAATTTACGTCTGATTGGGGTGCCTGAAAGTGAGGGGGAAAATGGAACCAAGTTGGAAAACACTCTTCAGGATATCATCCAGGAGAACTTCCCCAACCTAGTAGGGCAGGCCAACGTTCAAATTCAGGAAATACAGAGAACACCACAAAGATACTCCTCCAGAAGAGCAACTCCAAGACACATAATTGCCAGATTCACCAAAGTTGAAATGAAGGAAAAAATCTTAAGGGAAGCCAGAGAGAAAGGTCGGGTTACCCACAAAGGAAGCCCATCAGACTAACAGCAGACCTCTCAGCAGAAACTCTACAAGCCAGAAGAGAGTGGGGGCCAATATTCAACATTCTTAAAGAAAAGAATTTTCAACCCAGAATTTCATATCCAGCCAAACTAAGTTTCATCAGTGAAGGAGAAATAAAATCCTTTACAGATAAGCAAATGCTTAGAGATTTTGTCACCACCAGGCCTGCCTTACAAGAGACCCTGAAGGAAGCCCTAAACATGGAAGGGAACAACCGGTACCAGCCATTGCAAAAACATGCCAAAATGTAAAGACCATCGAGGCTAGGAAGAAACTGCATCAACTAACGAGCAAAATAACCAGTTAATATCATAATGACAGGATCAAGTTCACACATAACAATATTAACCTTAAATGTCAATGGACTAAATGCTCCAATTAAAAGACACAGACTGGCAAACTGGATCAAGAGTCAAGACCCATCAGTCTGCTGTATTCAGGAGACCCATCTCACATGCAGAGCCATACATAGGTTCAAAATAAAGGGATGGAGGAAGATCTACCAAGCAAATGGAGAACAAAAAAAAGCAGGGGTTGCAATCCTAGTCTCTGATAAAATAGACTTTAAACCATCAAAGATGAAAAGAGACAAAGAAGGCCATTACATAATGGTAAAGGGATCAATTCAACAGGAAGAGCTAACTCTCCTAAATATATATGCACCCAATACAGGAGCACCCAGATTCATCAAGCAAGTCCTTGGAGACTTACAAAGAGACTTAGACTCCCATACAATAATAATGGGAGACTTCAACACTCCACTGTCAACATTAGACAGATCAATGAGACAGAAAGTTAACAAGGATATCCAGGAATTGAACTCATCTCTGCACCAAGTCGACCTAATAGACATCTATAGAACTCTCCACCCCAAATCAACAGAATATACATTCTTCTCAGCACCACATCGCACTTATTCCAAAATTTACCACATAATTGGAAGTAAAGCACTCCTTAGCAAATGTAAAAGAACAGAAATTATAACAAACTGTCTCTCAGACCACAGTGCAATCAAACTAGAACTCAGGACTAAGAAACTCAATCCAAACCACTCAACTACATGGAAACTGAACAACCTGCTCCTGAATGACTACTGGGTACATAACGAAATGAAGGCAGAAATAAAGATGTTCTTTGAAACCAATGAGAACAAAGATACAACATACCAGAATCTCTGGGACACATTTAAAGCAGTGTGTAGAGGGAAATTTATAGCACTAAATGCCCACAAGAGAAAGCTGGAAAGATCTAAAATTGACACTCTAACATCACAATTAAAAGAACTGGAGAAGCAAGAGCAAACACATTCAAAAGCTAGCAGAAGGCAAGAAATAACTAAGATCAGAGCAGAACTGAAGGAGACAGAGACACAAAAACCCTCCAAAAAATCAATGAATCCAGGAGTTGGTTTTTTGAAAAAATCAACAAAATTGACAGACCGCTAGCAAGACTAATTAAGAAGAAAAGAGAGAAGAATCAAATAGACGCAATAAAAAACGATAAAGGGGATATCACCACGGACCCCACAGAAATACAAACTACCATCAGAGAATACTATAAACACCTCTACGCAAATCAACTAGAAAATCTAGAAGAAATGGATAATTTCCTGGACACTTACACTCTTCCAAGACTAAACCAGGAAGAAGCTGAATCCCTGAATAGACCAATAGCAGGCTCTGAAATTGAGGCAATAATTAATAGCCTACTAACCAAAAAAAGTCCAGGACCAGATGGATTCACAGCTGAATTCTACCAGAGGTACAAGGAGGAGCTGATACCATTCCTTCTGAAACTATTCCAATCAATAGAAAAAGAGGGAATCCTCCCTAACTCATTTTATGAGGCCAACATCATCCTGATACCAAAGCGTGGCAGAGACACAACAAAAAAAGAAAATTTTAGACCAATATCCCTGATGAACATCGATGCAAAAATCCTCAATAAAATACTGGCAAACCGGATTCAGCAGCACATCAAAAAGCTTATCCACCATGATCAAGTGGGCTTCATCCCTGGGATGCAAGGCTGGTTCAACATTCGCAAATCAATAAACATAATCCAGCATATAAACAGAACCAAAGACAAGAACCACATGATTATCTCCATAGATGCAGAAAAGGCTTTTGACAAAATTCAACAGCCCTTCATGCTAAAAACGCTCAATAAAGTCAGTATTGATGGAATGTACCTCAAAATAATAAAAGCTATTTATGACAAACCCACAGCCAGTATCATTCTGAATGGGCAAAAACTGGAAAAATTCCCTTTGAAAACTGGCACAAGACAGGAATGCCCTCTCTCACCACTCCTATTCAACATAGTCTTGGAAATTCTGGCTAGGGCAATCAGGCAAGAGAAAGAAATCAAGGGTATCCAGTTAGGAAAAGAAGAAGTCAAATTGTCCCTGTTTGCAGATGACATGATTGTATATTTAGAAAACCCCATTGTCTCAGCCCAAAATCTCCTTAAGCTGATAAGCAACTTCAGCAAAGTCTCAGGATACAAAATTAATGTGCAAAAATCACAAGCATTCTTATACACCAGTAACAGACAAACAGAGAGCCAAATCATGAATGAACTTCCATTCACAATTGCTTCAAAGAGAATAAAATACCTAGGAATCCAACTTACAAGGGATGTAAAGGACCTCTTCAAGGAGAACTACAAACCACTGCTCAGTGAAATAAAAGAGGACACTAACAAATGGAAGAACATACCATGCTCGTGGATAGGAAGAATCAATATCGTGAAAATGGCCATACTGCCCAAGGTGATTTATAGATTCAATGCCATCCCCATCAAGCTACCAATGAGTTTCTTCACAGAATTGGAAAAAACTGCTTTAAAGTTCATATGGAACCAAAAAAGAGCCCGCATTGCCAAGACAATCCTAAGTCATAAGAACAAAGCTGGAGGCATCATGCTACCTGACTTCAAACTATACTACAAGGCTACAGTAACCAAAACAGCATGGTACTGGTACCAAAACAGAGATATGGACCAATGGAACAGAACAGAGTCCTCAGAAATAATACCACACATCTACAACCATCTGATCTTTGACAAACCTGAGAGAAACAAGAAATGGGGAAAGGATTCCCTATTTAATAAATGGTGCTGGGAAAATTGGCTAGCCATAAGTAGAAAGCTGAAACTGGATCCTTTCCTTACTCCTTATATGAAAATTAATTCAAGATGGATTAGAGACTTAAATGTTAGACCTAATACCATAAAAACCCTAGAAAAAAACCTAGGTAGTACCATTCAGGAGATAGGCACGGGCAAGGACTTCATGTCTAAAACACCCAAAGCAACGGCAGCAAAAGCCAAAATTGACAAATGGGATCTAATTAAACTAAAGAGCTTCTGCACAGCAAAAGAAAGTACCATCAGAGTGAACAGGCAACCTATAGAATGGAAGAAAATTTTTGCAATCTACTCATCTGACAAAGGGCTAATATCCAGAATCTACAAAGAACTCAAACAAATTTACAAGAAAAAAACAACCCCATCAAAAAGTGGGCAAAGGATATGAACAGACATTTCTCAAAAGAAGACATTCATACAGCCAACAGACACATGAAAAAATGCTCATCATCACTCGCCATCAGAGAAATGCAAATCAAAACCACAATGAGATACCATCTCACACCAGTTAGAATGGCAATCATTCAAAAGTCAGGAAACAACAGGTGCTAGAGAGGATGTGGAGAAATAGGAACACTTTTACACTGTTGGTGGGATTGTAAACTAGTTCAACCATTATGGAAAACAGTATGGCCATTCCTCAAGGATCTAGAACTAGATGTACCATATGACCCAGCCATCCCACTACTGGGTATATACCCAAAGGATTATAAATCATGCTGCTATAAAGACACATGCACACGTATGTTTATTGCGGCACTATTCACAATAGCAAAGACTTGGAATCAACCCAAATGTCCATCTGTGACAGACTGGATTAAGAAAATGTGGCACATATACACCGTGGAATATTAAGCAGCCATAAAAAAGGATGAGTTTGCGTCCTTTGTAGGGACATGGATGCAGCTGGAAACCATCATTCTTAGCAAACTATCACAAGAACAGAAAACCACACACCGCATGTTCTCACTCATAGGTGGGAACTGAACAGTGACATCACTTGGACTCGGGAAGGGGAACATCACACATCGGGGCCTATCATGGGGGAGGGGGGAGAGGGATTGCATTGGGAGTTATACCTGATATAAATGACAAATTGATGGGTGCTGACGAGTTGATGGGTGCAGCACACCAACATGGCACAAGTATACATATGTAACAAACCTGCACGTTATGCACATGTACCCTAGAACTTTAATAAAAAAAAAATCAAAAAAAAAAAAAAAAGAGAGACCCACGTCAGTTAGGAAGTGGTAACTCCACTAATATTTCATTTTTTAAATTGTAATTGATTGACTTAAAATTTTGACTTATTGTTATGATGAAATGGCAACAGGGTAATTATTAACTTTTAGACAGAAATATTTTCCTTTTGATCAATAGCTTAAGATATAGGTAAAATAAAATGAATAAGGAGAATTACGTTTGTTCGTGTTAGAAATTTACTAACCAGCAAAGGCATGAGAATGATATAATGGACTCTGGGGACTTTGGGAGAAGGGTGGGAGGGGATGAGGGATTAAAGACTATATATTGGGTACAGTGTACAGTGCTTGGGTGACAGGTACCCTAAAATCTCAGAAATCACCACTGAAGAACGTATTATCCACGTAACCAAAAACCACCTGTACCACAAAAACTATTGAAATACAAACAAAATTTTGTGATCCAAAGGGAAGTTTCAGCATGTGGCTATATTCTAAGTTCATCCAGTTTAAAGTAATGAATATTGTGTCTCATCTAACCCGTTTAAAGCTATACTTCCCTGTGCCACTGTGTATCAATAAAGGCATTTATGAAAGAGCATGGGGGAGGAAGTCAGAATCTCTAAAACTAGCTACTTATTCTCATACGCAAGTTAGATTATTGGGAATTTGGTTTTTCTATCAGTTGCCATTGATGCTTTGGATATTAATAAGCAAAACTCTGGACACACCAGGACACTCATGGATGATTTAAACTTTATAATTTATGTTACCAATTTGACCCTCATTCAAAGACTCACTAATAAATTTTTAACCCTTACTTTTGTTGGCAAGAGCATTATATTTAAACTGGAAATGTATAGGAATCATCACTGGAACATTTATAAGCATCATTCCTACTGTAGTTAGCTAACACCTCACTGCTAGGTAAATTGCTTTTTGTTCAGTTTTACTCTTTTCTGGTTTATTTCCAACCTGTTTACTGAGACCGTCTTGATAATGCAAATCTTTCTTCTTTATTAGTCCACAGGCAGTTTGCTCATTTTGGAAGAAAGCTCCTGACCGAGTTCCCTTTAGATGTGTTTAATGAAGGGGCAGCTGTGCAAAAGCACCACTGTTTCACTTTTCTCCAGACTGATCAAATAAAGTGTCTGTCATATCACACGTATGGAATTCTCTACCAACAGCAAAAGCTATTTAGTCAAGCTTAGAAAAAAATATTGTGTTGGATTTTTGCTTATGATACGTTTTGGATTTTTCTTTGAAACTCTGATTTGAAAGATATACAGTAGGATGTGGCTTGAGGGAGGAAATACGAGTATTATCCTCAACTACTCCTATATTCATACCGTCAGGTATCTTGAGAGTTGGAGGCATCACATTGCACCTTGGGTATCCTTTAGGAGAAATCCTTTGGTAACCAGAGAATCTAGTCTCTATGGATTGGCAGAAAGTCCAGTCTGGTGTCTGACAGCTCCTCCTGTGCACATTTTGAATTTACTGGGCACATGTCAGACTCCTGAGGGGAAGACATCTCCTGCTCTCCAAAGAACTGAGGTACATCACAATGAATTTCATTTGTTTGAGGATGACAAGTAAAATTTTCTTTAAGTTGACTTGGCAGTTTTAATTCATGCTGTGCCCTGTCACAATTATCAAAGTGAGGAACTCCTTACAAAGTAAACCAAGGTCTTTGAATCCATAAAATTAGTATCTCAATTCAACTTATTTGGAGTTTATTTATTTTGCTTTTGAGAACAAAGTATCTAGTGTGTAGATAGTTAAAAATTAAATGCAGTAGCTATTTGTAATCCCTGTATTTTTCTGCATATCTTATGCTATATATTAGTTACATAACTCCAATACTCAAGTCTAAGAGTCAGAGTGTTGGAAGGGACCTGGTCCATACTTCTGAGTCTTCTGAGCCAGCAAGGCCACACTCTTTCCCCATCATTGCCTTACCAGCAGTTATTCTATATGAAAGTTCATCAGATGAAGAAACTTGAACAGTTTCTAATGAAGGAGAGCAGGCTCAATATCCTATCCCTCTTTCCAGGAGGTGAGTGTGCTATGCAGGGTCCAGGGATGAGATGTAGCCTGCTCTGTACCAGGTGCCTGCCACTCACAGAAATAACTGCTTGCTGTTTGACTGTATGTATAACTGGATGCTATGAGGGGGAGAATATTTAAGAGGACCTGGAACCATGTCTCTTCTGGAACTTAAGAGCGTATGGGCTTCTGAGAGCAGAGGAGGTACCGAGAAAACCCCATTGCAAGGATAGCTGTGAAAGAAAATAACCAGAGAAGTTGCTAGGCCAATGTCCTGAGGACCTTAAGTTAGCAGTCCGTGGGAAACAGCAAAGCCCGGTAAATATTAATTAAGTTGAAAACCAGAAACAGAGATAAAGAATTATATATTTGCTTCAATAAGTAAGCACCTGCAAGATTTCTTGTTTTCTGCCTGTATAGTAGCATCCTAATCTTTAACCATCAGTTGTCCCTAGTCTTCCTTTCCAGGTACCAGATTTTCATACTTATAATGTGTTAAATCAAGTTTAACCTAGAGCTGCTTCCTTACATATTTTGAGTTCAACCTAAACTTTTCTCTGTACATTGTGAATTATAACAAGCGGAGATGTTAACAGACTCTAGCCTACACTTGTGCCAGTCACTGAGTTTTGGCCAATCAAATGTAGCCAACTGTTTGAACCATGTTCAGATAAGGCAAACACCAAGCTGTAACCAATCCAGCTGTTTCTGTATCTCACTTTCATTTTCTGTAAGTCACTTTTTCTGTCCATAAATCTTCTTCCACCATATGACTGTGCTGGAGTCTCTGAGTCTACTCTGGCTTGGAGGCTGCCCAATTCATGACTTGTTCTTTGCTCAAACTCTTTTAATTTGTCTGAAGTGTTTCTTTTATCAAATGCAACTTACGTTTTCAAATTGCATTAGTTTACAAATATTTTTTTCAAATATCTTTTATACTATGTTCTAAATGCAGTCAGCCCTAGTGTATCCAAGGGATTCCACCTCTATGGATTCAACCAACCACAGATTGAAAATGTTCACAAAAATAGTTCCACAAAGTTACAAAAAGCAAAAACTGAACTGGATACACACCAAATGTTATATTGAATCCACAAGAATGAAGTGATGTATAGGCATTATATTAGGTATTATAAATAACCTGGAGATGATTTAAAGTATATGGAAGGGTGCACATGGGTTGAATGAAAATACTAGGCCATTTAATATAAGGGACTTGAGTATTTTGTATCTGTAGGGGATCCTGAAACCAGCTCCCCACGGACATTGAGGGACAACTTTAATGCACAAGATGACCCAGGATATACCTCTTATTTCTACTTTATTATAACAATTAAGAAATCATGGCTTAGTGGCCTCCAATCTCTTTCACAAGTTAAAATGTGATCCTTTAGAGACCTACGTGAAAGGTGAAGGGGATGTGGTTTCCTTCCCTAATTGCAGGAACAGTCTAGATTACTATAGCCCCTAGACAACTACTGAGATGTCTAAATAATGCATTTACCTAAGAAAACATCTCAGCTCATAAACTATAAGCATTAAAAATATAAATTATAATTGATACCTATATAGAAAAGATGTTACCATTTGGATTCACATAAAAATTAGAAGTCCATGGAAAATGTGTGCTCTAGTTAAATATGTGATATCAAATATCCCAACCTATCTATTTAAAGATCTTAAAGTATGAGGCCCATGCACCATTGTATTGATGCTGTATATATGCAAAATATGAAAGTATTTACTCCATTATAAAATATGTAACAATATTATTAAAGTCTCCATAAGGCTAGGGATCCTGGTGGACTAGACAGAACACAAATTACATGGCTAAAAAGCTGGCTGCACTTGGGTGTAGAAAAACACCTGGTTTCCTGAAAATCCCCTGCACATTTCTGATAACAATCAGACTATATTATGGTGACATATATTAAGGTTTTGTTGGTACATGTTTTAAAGTAAATAGGTATTCAGGCAGAGAATGTTCCAGGGAGTATAAGCAATAAATCTGTAAATCATCTCATAATAATGTTAAGTTTTATAAAGAAATCGATTATTTCTTCCTTTGTTCAACTGGGGAAACTAGATTCAAGAAGTATCTAGATTCATGGGACCCTCTCGCCAAGTGTTGGCTTTATCTTACCGCCAGTATCCTGTGACCCTGTCTTCAGGCATTTAATTCCCAGAACATATTGTGTACACTGGTGAACATGAACAAAAATTTTACAGGTATTTTTATAATATATTGAAAAATAGCACATAAAACTGTGATTTCAGAGTTATTAGCTGAAGATATAGTTAAAAAGAAAGCTTGAAGCTGATCCTTTAAAAATGAACAAGAATGTAAATGATACAGGAGTGTGGCAAAAATCATGAACCTTGCCTAAAATAATGACAGAAGTTTGGAAAGCAATGGAAGAGAGGTGTACAGGGGCGCTGAGTGTGGGGAGATGCGGATGTGTCTTGCTTCATTGTATGCTGCAGAAATCTATAATTAGTATGAAGCACGTTAAAAAGCGTGCTTCATCTTCAGTAGTAAATGTTATTCCTCCTAAATTGCTACCAAGTTTGTTATATTGATGTGGAATATGAAAATCGACAAACTTTTTAACACATGAGAGAACACAGTAAGTGAAAGTATGGATCGTCTCACGGGGAGGATTTTGATATCAATTAGACCATTTCTAGTATTTATCAGATTATAGGTACTTTCCAATTAGATTGACTGAAAAAAGTTTTTCCCACTGTATTTAGAAATATGAGAAAATAGGCCAGGCTTATGCCTGTAATCCTAATACTTTGGGAGGCCCAGGTGGAAGGATTACTTGAGCCCAGGAATTCGAGACAAGTCTGGGGTACATAGTGTGACCCTGTCTCTACAAAAAAGTAAATAAAATTAGCCAGGTGTGGTGGCAGGCTCCTGTAGTCTCAGCTACTTGGGAGGCTGACGGGGGAGAATCACTACAGTCTAGGATGTTGATGCTGCAGTGAGCCATGATCATGCCTCTGCACTCTAGTCTGGGTGACAGAACAAGATCATATCTTGAAAAAAAAAAAAAAAAAGAAATACGGGAAAATAAATGAAAAAGAGACAAAATATAATTGAAATATGTTCCCCAACTTGCTTGAATTGTTTACTTACTAGGGATGCAGACTTAAATAGCATAATTTGTTGTTATACTCTCAACCTAAAATCAGTTTCACAGTGATAATATATATACCTCCTTTTTTTTTTTTTTTTTTTTTTTTAAGACAGAGTCTCACTCTTTTGCCCAGCTGGAGTGCAGTGGTGCAACCTCGACTCACTGCAACCTCTGCCTCCCGGGTTCAAGTGATTCTCCTGCCCCAGCCTCCTGAGGAGCTGGGATTACAGGCACGTGCCATTATACCCGGCTAATTTTTGTATTTTCAGTAGAGACAGGGTTTCACCATGTTGGTCAGACTGGTCTCAAACTCCTGACCTTGTGATCTCCCTGCCTCAGCCTCCCAAAGTGCTGGGATTACAGGCCTGAGCCACCGTGCCCGGCCATACCTACATATTTTATGTATTTTCATATGTGCCTATAATATGTAAAAATGAACCCCAAAGATCCTGATATAATTTATCTAAAATATAATTGTCTAAAATATAATTTGGACAAGTTATTTTACCATGTAAATGACTTCATCAATTTTCAGATATCCTGCCCACATTGGCCAAATTCTGCATTTGTAGGGAAAGGGAAAGGAAGAAATAGACATAGAGATGGCCAAGTGCTATGGTTTGGATATGGTTGTTTTCACCAAAACTCATGTTGAAACTTGATCTCTAATGTGGCGATGTTGGGAGGTGGAGCCTACTGGGAGGTGTTTAGGTTGTATGGTCAGATCCCCCATGAATGACTTGCTGCTGTTCTTGCAGTAGTGAATGAGTTTTCACTCTTGTGAGACTGGATTAGTTCTTAGGGGAATCGATGAGTTTCCTTGAGAGTGAGCTGCTGTAAAGCCAGGACACCGCTCAGGTATCCCATTCTTTGCTCCTGTGTGCTTCCCCTTTGGTCTCTGCCATGTTGTGGCACCACACAAAAGCCCTTAAGATAAACCAGGGCTATGCCATTGAACTCAGCCTGCAGAACCATGAGCTAAATAAACCTCTTTTTCTTTATAAATTACCCAGTCTGAGGTATTTTTGTTATAGCAACCCAAAACAGACTAATGTACAAGAAATTTGTAATGCCCCTCTCCCTCTATGCCAGATACTTACCTAATGTTCAGGAATTACATGTAATGTATATAAGCTGTAGTAAAAACAAAAAAAATCTGTATGGGACTCATCTCTGTAACTGCAAAGGCCTTGAGATGACACATCTTTTTCAGTGTATTTTGATTTTACTACAACAACTAGCCCAGAGGGAGCTTCGTAGGGAGCAAGATTACTCGTTAACTCTTGGTTGAATGAATTAATGAACTAGTGAGCGGATTAACAAAATTAGGCCAGTTAAGGAAACACACTGTTTCTATACCAATTAGCTATTTTGGGTTTAAATATTTTTTAAATTACTGTTGGTTCTGCTTTTTTTTTTCTTTTTGAAACAAGGTCTTGCTCTGTCACCCAGGCTGAAGGGCAGTCGCTCCATCAATCATAGCTCACTGCAGCCTTGAACTCCTGGGCTCAAGCAGTCCTTCTGCCTTGGCCTCCTGAGTAGCTGGGACTACAGGAATGTGCCACCATGCCCAGCTATTTTTTAGTTTTTTTTAAAAATAGAGACAAGGTCTTGCTACATTGCCCAGGCTGGTCTCACACTTCTGGGCTCAAGCAATCTTCCTGTCTCAGCCTCCCAAAGTGTTGGGATTACAGGCATGATCCACCATGCCCAGCTTGATGCTTCTCTCTTGAAGGTTGATAACTAATAAATTAATCTGCCTTTGATTGGCTACTTTTCTCAGTAAGAAAAACAAAAACCACATGTCAGTCATCCCCATGCCCATCTCAGTAATTCCCCAAATATTCTTCTTCTCATTTACAAAATTTGAGAGAAAACTTAGTTTTTTCACCAAAGATAGGTAGGATAAAAAATAATATAGTGTGAGAGATTTTAATTAGACATATTACAACATTTAATTAGACATTTTAAAACCATGTAATAAGGTATGTTTGTAGTAACAAACCTTAATACAATGTGATAAAATTTTGTAAAATTCTCTTCTCTGGAAGTCATTATAAAAGCATTCTTAGTGATTTTAATGACTTAATGCTTTAGTTTCTGGTTGAAAGCTACCAGCTGTCTGATGGCAGCCAAATGCACTGATCTTTAAAAAACTTCCTTCAAGTTTTATGATTCAATAAACACAAGACCTAACATTTATTTAGGATTTCACATTTCACAAAAGCCCTTTTAAGAACATTTTTATCATTTAATCATTACCACAATCCTAATTAGTATGCCTAATTATTTCCATGTCTTTACTGCAGAAACTTATTCTTGATTCAGTGATTCTCATAAGGTACTACAGATTTGTACAGCACAGACCTTGGATTCAAACTAAATTTAGTCAAATCCAAGTACATCATGTTTTATCGTGTTGCTCATAATCCTGATGGCAACCACCTCTACTCTACAGAGAAATAAGTTCACTTTAAGACAACCTTTCACTTTTTAAAAGGTTTTCCCTCAGCTATAAATAGCATAGTATAAAATTCCATTCTTTCACATTGTTGCACTTAAAAAATCAAGTCTTATCTGGTATTCAAAAGGGAAGGGATCTGCCTTTTCTTGTATGTAAATTTTATCTGAATGAAAAGATTAACAGAGTTATTAATAACCAATAATGCTATGAAGCAAAAGCTAGTAAATAGTAGGAGTTACTGCTAACAAAATGAACTCTGGAATAAGAGAGCCCAGAAATAGACCCACACAGATATAGTCAACTGATCTTTGACAGGAGTGAAGGCAATTCAATGGAGGAAGGACAGTCTTTTCAACAAGTGATGCTGGACATCTGCATGCAAAATAATGAATCCAGACACAGACCTTACGTCTTTCACAAAAATTAATCTAAAAAGGATTGTAGCCCTCAATGAAAAATGCAAAACCATAAAATTCCTAGAAAATAACAAAGGAGAAAATCTGGGTAACCTTGGGTTTGATGATGACTTTTTAGATAAAAAGCCAAAGCAAAATCCATGAAAGAAAAATTGGTAGTTGAACTTCATTAAAAATTCAAAACTTCCATGTTGTGAAAGATGCTGTTAAGATAATGAAAAGACAAGCCAAAAAAAAAAAAATGGAAAAACCTATAAAGGTCTTTACAAGGAGAACTACAAAACACCGCTAAAATAAATCACAGATGACACAAACAAATAGAAATACATCCCATGCTCATGAGTTGGAAGAATCAATGTCATAGAAACGACCATACTTCCCAAAGCACTCTACAGATTCAGTACTATTCCTATTAAAATACCAACATCATTTTTCACAGAATTAGAAGAAAATAATCCTAAAATTCATATGGAATAGAAAAAGCACTTCAATAGCCAGAGCAATCCTAAGCAAAAATAACAAATCTGGAGGCATCACATTACCAGACTTCAAATTATACTACAAGGCTACAGTAACTAAAATGGCATGGTATTGATATAAAAGTAGATACATAGATCAATGGAATAGAATATAGAATCCAGAAATAAAGTCAAATACACCGAACTGATCTTTGACAAAGTATATGAACACATAAATTAGGGAAGGGACACCCTATTCAATAAATGGTGCTGAGAAAACTGGATAGCCACATGTTGAAGAATGAAACTGGATCCTCTCTCTCACCATATTACAAAAGTCAACTCAAGATGGATTAAAGACTTAAATTGAAGATGTGAAACCATAAAAATTCTGTAAGAAAACCTAGAAAAAAACTCTTTTGGACATTGGCCTAGGAGAAGAATTTATTATTAAGACCCCGAAATCAAATCAATGAAAGCAAAAGTAAGGAAATAGGACCTAACTAAACCAAAAAGTTTCTGCACAGCAAAAGAAATAATCATCAGAGTAAAAAGACAACCCAGAATAAGAGAAAATATTTGCAAACTATGTACCTGACAAAAGACTAATATCCAGAATCTACAAGGAACTCAAACAAATCAGCAAGGAAAAACAAATAATCTCATCAGAAAGGTGGGCAAATGACATGAATAAACAATTCTCGAAAGAAGATATATACATAGCCAACAAAAATATGAAAAACTGCTCAGCATCACCAATCATCAGGGAAATGCAAATTAAAACCACAATGAGATAACCACCTTACTCCAGCCAGAATGGTCATTATTAAAAAGTGCCCCCCCCCTCCAAATAGATGTTGGTATGGATGTGGTGAAGAGGGAATGCTTCTAAACTGCTGGTGGGAATGTAAATGAGTACAACCTCTCTGGAAAATAGTATGGAGATTTCTCAAAGAACTAAAAGTAGTTCTACCATTCAACCCAGCAGTCCCACTACTGAGTATCTACTTAAAGGAAAATAAATCATTATGTCAAAAAGACACCTGCATGCATATGTTTATTGCAGTACAGTTCACAATTGCAAAGATGTGAAACCAACCTAAGTGCTCATCAGTCAATAAGTGGATAAAGAAAATGTGGTATATATACACATGGAATACTACTCAGCCACAAAAAAGAACAAAATAATATCTTTTGTAGCAACTTGGATGAAGCTGGAGGCCATTATTCTAAGTGAAGTGACTCAGGAATGCAAAAGTAAATACTGGATGTTCTCACGTATAAGTGGGAGCTAAGCTATAGATACACAAAACCATGCAGGGTGGTATAATGGACATTGGACACTCAGAAGGAGGGTGATGGATAAAAAACTGTATATCGAGTACAATGTACACAACTAGGGTGACAGGTGCACTAAAATCTCCGATTTCACCTCTGTATAATTTGCCTATGTAACCAAAATCCACTTATACTCAAAAAACTATTGAAATGTCATATATATAATGTATATGTTATATATAAACATGATAAAGGACTGGTATACAAAATATACAAAAAAAAAAAACTCTTGAAGCTCAACAATAAGAAAAGAAACAACTCAATTTAAAATGGGAAAAAATCTGGACACCTCATTAAAGAAGACATGCAGATGGCTAGTAAACACATGAGAAATTGCCAACATCATATATCTTTAGAAAACTGCAAGTTAAAACAACAGTGAAATACCACTACACATCTATTAGTATGACTAAAATCACAAACACTGACAACACCAAATGTGACAAGGATGTAGAGTAGCAAGTGGTCTCATTCATTGCTGATGGAAATGCAAAATGGTATAGCTGCTTGGGAATACAGTTTAGAATACATAACTAAACATACTCTTAATATAAGATCCCGCAATTTCACTCCTTGGCATTAACCCAAATGAATTGAAAACTTATATTTACATAAAACCTGCATGTGAGTATTTATAGCAGATTTATTCAGAATTACCAAAACTTGGAAACAACTAAGATGTCCTTCAGTTGGTGAATTAATAAACTATGGTACATTCACACAATGGAATATTATTCAATGATTATCAATCCACAAAAAATCATGGAGGAACCTTAAATACATACTGCTGAGTGAAAAAGGCGATCTGGAAAGGCTACACATCGTATGATTCCAATTATATAACATTCTGAAAAAGGCAAAATTATGGAGATAATAAAAAGATCAGTGGTTGCTGTGGGCTTAGTGGGGAGGGAAGAAGGGACGAATAAGGAAATGGAGAGAGCATTTTTAGGAAGGTGAAACTATTCTGTACAGTACCACAATGGTGGGTACAAAATATATTTCTCAAAACCTGCAGAATGCAGAACACAACGCAGAGCATGAATCTTGATACAAACTATGGACTTGTAGTTAATTATGTATCAATATTGGCTCATCAATTTTAATAAATGTACCACAAAAATAAAAGATGTTAATAATAGAGGAAATGAGCAGTATTGTGGAGGGCAACAGAAAGAGAAGGGTATATAGGAACTCTGTATTTTCCACTTAACTTTTTCTGTAAACTTGAAACTGTTCTAAAAAATAAAATCTACTCAAAAATCTACATGATTCAAGGCCAGGTTGCCAAATGTTTTATCTCTATTTATAAGCAAGATAGACTCAGTATAGTGTGATTATTCAGAATTAGAAAACATACATACATGTATACTTGTTTATCTCTCCCAGGAAAATACAAAAAAGTATCAAAACTATAAGAATTAAATGACTACTTCTTAGGCCGGGCGCAGTGGCCCAAGCCTGTAATCCCAGCACTTTGGGAGGCCGAGATGGGCAGATCACGAGGTCAGGAGATCGAGACCATCCTGGCTAACACAGTGAAACCCTGTCTCTACTAAAAAAATACAAAAAACTAGCTGGGCGAGGTGGCGAGCCCCTGTAGTCCCAGGTACTTGGGAGGCTGCGGCAGGAGAATGGCCTAAACCCAGGAGGCGGAGCTTGCAGTGAGCTGAGATCCGGCCACTGCACTCCAGCCTGGGCGACAGAGCGAGACTCGTCTTAAAAAAAAAAAAAGAGAGAATTAAATGACTACTTCTTAAGAAACCCAACCCATAAAGATTTAGAATATTCTTACAAAATTATAGTTTCAGTTATCTTGAAGACATTATATTTATGTTCTTCTGTTTAATTCAGTATTTGCTAATCCAGTTTAGGAGAATTTGATTTATTAAATATGTCCTAATGAGAATATAACCACAATGAGAAAATTTTCTGGACAATTAATTTTAAAATTAACCTTTTTCTCATGCTTATTTTATCCATAATTTAGCTTTTGAGAACAGAGGATGATTGTCAGAACATTTCAGTAATCAGTATTTATCAATCCTTTATTAGAACTCTGGTCCTAAAATATAACCGTTATAGAAGAAAATCCGTGTAGACAATCACCAAGACTTTTCCCACCGTACTTATATAGTAGTATTGTAAAATTCTAAATAAAAATATTTCAAGAATTTCAAATCAATGTATTTTTTGTTAGGGTGGAATGAGTTCCCAATGGGCCCAAGATCACCTCTATAATTTGTCTTGGCAGTTAATTATTATAACAGACTAACCGTATTACATTCTATATAAAAATAAGACTTGGGCCAGGCACGGTGGCTCATGCCTGTAATCCCAGCACTTTGGGAGGCCGAGGCAGGCAGATCACGAGGTCAGGAGATCGTGACCATCCTGGCTAACATGGTGAAACCTCGTCTCTACTAAAAATACACAAAATTAGCCGGGCATGGTGGCGGGTGCCTGTAGTCCCAGCTACTCGGGAGGCTGAGGCAGGAGAATGGCGTGAACCCGGGAGGTGCAGCTTGCAGTGAGCCGAGATCTTGCCACTGCATTCTAGCCTGGGCAACAGAGCGAGGCTCTGTCTCAAAAAATTAATAAAATAAAAAAAATAATAAATAAGACTTGACCAGCAACATTCATTTGAATTTATTAGTCCTCAATGGGATTTTATTTCTGTTGCATTATAAAACTGGTGTTTCAATTTATGTACTCTTCATCCTATTTACATAGACTGTACATACTTAATGTTAAGCTATGAATATTGTAAATATTATAAATACCAGGTGACTTATTTATGTTCCAAAACAACTCGGGAAGAATTACTATTTTTTGTGTCAAAGTACTCCAAGGCAAAGGTGATAACAAATATTGAAAATAAATGATTTGATGACGAGCTATGCTTCATTACAACAGTGCTTGACATGTGTATATTAATAGGTATTTGTAGAATGAAAGACTGGGTGAATATATACTCCTAAACTTAACAAAACAATAAAGGAAGGTTACTAACATTTATTGAACATCTACTATGCACTAGGCACTCTGCGCCTTATCATGAAACAGCACAGCAAACTATCATTATACAAACAAAGATGAAAAAGGCTAAGTAATTTGCCCAAGTTGACAAACCTGTTAAGTGGCAGAGTTGGAATGCAACCTGGGAATGTTTCTGACCCCTGTTCTTTCTTTTTTTCAGTCTGTGTTGCCTAATAGAGAAAAGTACTAAGATCTGAAAATTTGAAATCTTAACATCCTCAAATATGGGTAAAAAACCCTTTCTTCTCCAAGTTTTGGGATGTACTCTGTGTCAACAGAAGGTAAAATTAAGAGCATGCTAACAGTCCTTAAAATACTGCAGTGAGTATATCTATAAATACCTGTTAATATGTACATGCCAAGCACAGTTGTAATCAAATATAGCTCTTCATCAAATCATTTATTTTTGATATTTGTTATCACCTTTGCCTTGGAGTACTCTGACACAAAAAATAGTAATTCTTCCCGAGTTGTTCTGGAACATAAATCATATTTTGACTTTTCTTTGGTACAACACAGCGGATAGGGTGTAATGTCCAGAGGCTCCCAAGATGGGCTATCAACCTAACTTCTTTTTCACAACATTTTCAACTAAGCTATGGGAAATATTTTTACTTTCAAAGAGAGTTTTGTTAACATGCATCTATTTCTCATTGACATAAAACAGAGGTGAGATTTTGGCAAAAAGTGGAATCACATTTTGTCATACGGCTTGCCCAATTTCAGCTTTCACCAATTCACCAAATTTCTCCCAAAAGTCAAGACAGTAGGGATGAGCATAGGCACTTTTCTCCACCTCATCTCCTCCAATCCACTGTCCCAATCCCAAAGGTTCTCTGTGAACTGCGTGTTTAGAAGGCTGTTCAAAACTAATTTTATCGACCTAATGACACTAGGAAAATGGTTGCAGTTGCTGTGAGTTTTCTTTTGCTACGTAGAACTGATATGAGCTGTAGAAGTCAGTGGACTTACTTTACAGACACTGTCAATGTTAGTCACCTTTACTAATTCATAAACTCAGTGATAGTCACAGATTTATCATAATCCAAAGAGGGAACATAGAAACAACCACTATTAATGGTTTGAACCTTTGAAACCTGATTAACTCATCTGCCTGAGACTTGAAATTGTATGCCAAGCAAGGATGATTATCTTACCGAAGTAAGTTTGACTGACATACTCATTTAGGACCAAAATATGCCTATCATTTCCCACTTCTTCAGCCCCTGGGGACTTCAGCATCTTCCCAGTCTTTGCAAAACTCCATCTTAGACCTTTTTTTTGGTGGCTCCAATATTTTAGTCTACACTTTCCCTGCATTTTGACTAACAGGTTTTTCCCTGTCCTCATAGCCTGGCCTCAGTCAGCTGCTGGCAGTCTTAAGTTATTACCTTGGTAATAACCTTCCTTATTTCCATTCTTGATATTTAGGGCAAGGCACAATTAGTCCCAGAAGCCACAAAACATCAGCCAATGCATGAATTCTCCTATTCAGGAACTATTGCAGTGAACTGTAGAAACTCGTATCTCCAAACCACATGCCACTGTATCCAAACAGAAAGAATCTATCCGTAGTCCATGACCAATACTAATCATCATAACAATTTTTTATTTTTATGTTTTGAGATGGAGTCTCATTCTGTCACCCAGGCTGGAGTGCAGTGGTACCATCTCAGCTCACTGCAACCTCCACCTCCTGGGTTCAAGCAGTTCTCCTGCCTCAGCCTCCCAAGTAGCTAAGACTACAGATGCGTGCCACCACACCCAGTTGATTTTTTGTTTTAGTAGAGATGGAGTTTCACTGTGTTAGTCAGGATAGTCTCGATCTCTTGAACTCGTGATCCGCTTGGCTTAGCCTCTAAAAGTGTTGGGATTACAGGCATCAGCCACTGTGCCCGGCCCATCATAATGAATGTTAATACAATGGAACTTTTACCACAGTGGTGGGTAAGATGCGAAGGGATATAAGGAATAGGGACAGCTTCTGAAGGTACATGTGAACTGTGCCCAGTTTGCTAATTTGATACGATTCCTATTGTTCAAATTCAGCATTTAAAATAAAATAAAAACATCATCGACATTTGTAACCAACAAGGAAATGCAGATCAAAACCACAATGAGATATCACTTTACCCCCAAATCTCATGTGGAAATGAAATACTTAGTGTTGGAGGTGGGGCCTGATGGGAGGTGATTGGATCACGGGAGGGGATTCTCGTGAATGGTTTAGCACCATCCCCTTGGTGCTGTCTTCATGATAGGGAGTGAATCATCATGAGATTCAGCTGTTTTAAAGTGTGTGGCGTCCTCTCTCTTTCTTGCACCTGCTCTGGCTATGGCACCTCCTTTGCCTTCCACCATGATTGTAAGTTTCCTGAGGCCTCCCCAGAAGCCAAGCAGATGCCAGCATCATGCTTCCTGTACAGCCTGCAGAACCATGAGCCAATTAAACATCTTTTCTTCATAATTTATAAATTATCCAATCTCAGATATTTCTTTATAGCAATGTAAGAATGAACTAATACAGAGGGCTACTATCAAAAAGGAAAAGAAGACAAAATAAAATGACAAGTGTTGGCAAAGATACGGAGAAATTGAACCCTTGCGCACTGCTTGTGGGAATGTAAAATGGTACAATCACTATGGAAAATAGTATGGCAGTTCCTCAAAAAATTACAGATAGAATTACGATTTGATCTAGCAATTCCACTTCTGGGCATATACCCTAAAAACCTGAAGGCAAGGACACAAACAGGTATCTGTACATCCATGCTCATAACATCATTATTCATAATAACTGAAAGATGGAAATAACTCAGATGTCTATTGACGAATGAAAAAAAAAAGTATTTTAGGCCAGGCATGGTGGCTCATGTCTGTAATTTCAGCACTTTGGGAGGCCAAGGCAGGTGGATTGCTTGAGCTCAGGAGTTCAAGACTAGCCTGGGCAACATGGTGAAACTCAGACTCTACAAAAAATACAAAAATCAGCCAAGTATGGTGGTACATGCCTGTAGTCCCAGCTACTCGGCACACTGAGATGGGGGGATCACTTGAGCCAAGGAAGCAGAGGTTACTGTGAGTTGAGATTGTGCCACTATGCTCTAGCCTGGGTGACAGAGTCAGATTCTGTCTCAAAAAAAAAAAAAATGTAGTATACATATATACATACAATGGAACATTATTTAGCCTTCAAAAGGAGAGAAATTCAAATTCTGACACATGCTACCTCATGGATGAACTTTGAAGATATTGTGCTAAGTTACATAGCCAGATATAAAAGGAAAATATTGTATGATTTCACTCAGGTGAAGTTTTTAAAGTAGCTAACTTTATGTACAGAGAGAGGAGCGTGGCAGTTTCCAGGAACAGGAGGCAGAGGGAATGGAAAGTTACTGTTTGATGGTTATGAAGTTTTAGTATGAGCAGATGAGAAATTCTGGAAACCGGTGATGGTAATGGATGCACAACATTGTGAATATATTTAATGCCACTTAAGAGTGACTAAAAAGGGCCGGGCGCGGTGGCTCAAGCCTGTAATCCCAGCACTTTGGGAGGCCGAGACGGGCGGATCACGAGGTCAGGATATCGAGACCATCCTGGCTAACACGGTGAAACCCCGTCTCTACTAAAAAAATACAAAAATCTAGCCAGGGGAGGTGGCGGGCGCCTGTAGTCCCAGCTACTCCGGAGACTGAGGCAGGAGAATGGCGTGAACCCGGGAGGCGGAGCTTGCAGTGAGCTGAGATCTGGCCACTGCACTCCAGCCCGGGGGGCCGAGCAAGACTCCATCTCAAAAAAAAAAAAAAAAAAAAAGTGACTAAAAAGGTAAAATTTAGGATATATATGTTTTATTGCAATAAGAATATTATAAAATTTTAAAAATAAAAATACAACTGGAAATGACCCAAGAGATTCACATATCAACGCTCCTTGACTTTTGCATATGCAGAAGCTGAGGCCACAAGAGATTAAACTTCAGAGTTAAGAAAACATATCTAGTTAGTATGGCAGAGCTAAAACAAGAACCCCTAGGCCGGGCGCGGTGGCTCTAGCCTGTAATCCCAGCACTTTGGGAGGCCGAGACGGGCGGATCACGAGGTCAGGAGATCGAGACCATCCTGGCTAATACGGTGAAACCCTGTCTCTACTTAAAAATACAAAAAATTAGCGGGCGAGGTGGCGGGCGCCTGTAGTCCCAGCTACTCGGGAGGCTGAGGCAGGAGAATGGCGTAAACCGGGAGGCGGAGCTTGCAGTGAGCTGAGATCCGGCCACTGCACTCCAGCCTGGGTGGCAGAGCAAGACTCCGTCTCCAAAAAAAAAAAAAAAAAAACAAGAACCCCATGATCTTGAGACTCCAAACCCGGGATATTTCCGTTATCCCAGAGTTATCTCCCTTTCCTGCTAAGTTGCTTATTTCACTTAGCCACTTTGATTTCTAGCCTTCTCACAAAGCTCTGGTGTGTCCCCAAGCATGACTCTACATAACTACAGCCTCTTTTTGGTGATGGTTGACATTCTTGATACATGGCCCTTTGTAGAAGAAAGGGAGGATCGCTAATCTTCCAACAGAAATACTAGTGGATTTCCAATTGTCAGTACTGCATTACTTGTGGCTGGATAGTATTCTGAGACAGGCTAGCATAGTTTGACATCTGGTAAGGTATCTTAACCAGCATGCCAACTTAGTGAAAGAGCCAGGTGTTAAATAAGCACAAGGACCAGTGATCTGATCTTTTCCTGTGTTGTTAATTTCTTGTTAAACTAGATGACCAAAGTCTTGCAACATATTTTGATGAGGGGTGATCACAGCAAGCTTATGACCCTGATAGGCGAATCCTAGCACCTGCATTCATCCCTGTGAAACTCCCCTGCTCCATCCTAGCTTGGGTGAACCTGTTCTGACACTGGTTCTCATCGGAGACTCCTGCCAGTCATACAAAATACTGGTATGTGACAGCAGTCATATTCGTGAGTACCCCTATTCAATTTTCTCTTAGTTGGCTGAGCGTGATAGCTCACGCCTGTAATCCCAGCACTTTGGGAGGTCAAGGCGGGTGGATCACCTGAGGTCAGGAGTTAGGGATCAGCCTGACCAACATGTTGAAACCCTGTCGTACTACTAAAAATACAAAAACTAGCTGGGCGTGGTGGCAGGCACCTGTAATCCCAGCTACTCAGGAAGCTGAGGCAGGAGAATCGCTTGAACTCAGGAGGTGGAGGTTGCAGTGAGCCAAGATTGCGCCATTGCACTCCAACCAGGGCAACAGAGTGAGACTTTGTCTCAAAAAAAAAAAAAAAAAATTCCGTTAGTTTCAGGCACTTCCCTTGTAGTTAAAATCTTGCAACACTAGAGTCTTCATCTGACTATGGCCCATCAGTAGCGGAATTATATAAAGCCCCACGTCTAGGAGCCAGACATCAAGGAGCTTTCTTTATCTCTACTCCTAAGATCAGTCCTGCAGGCTTAGTCTCATTTTGAAGATTGAGAAACAGAGAGTCAGATTTAATAAGTTTTATCAAATTCCTTATAAACAATCAATATACCCTTAAGTTCTAACCTCTCACACATTCTAATCATGGCTGGCCTATAAGTGTTCCTTCAGCATTCCTAACTCCAGATGGTCATTCACACTTTTTCCTTGTCCAGACCAGTGCTTCTCAAGCTTTAATGTGCATGGGAATCACCTGAATATCTTGATAATATGCAGACTTTGATTCATTAGGTCTGAGATGGAGCATAAGATTCTGCATTTCTAACATTTTTCCAGCCAGTGCATCTGAATCCAGATAGTAAATTGAGAAACTAAGCTCTAGAATTTTGCTTCCCAACAAGGTAGTCTTCAGCCACAAATTGTGATTGCGCCCTTGAAATGTACTACTCTGAACTGAGATGTGTTTTCAGTGTAAAAGACACACCAGATTTTGAAGACATAGTCTATAAAGAAGTGTATAAAAATCTCACAATTTTTATATTGATCACATGTTGAAATAATATTTCGAATATATTGGATTAAATAAAAAGTATAATTAAAATCATCTCCTTTTTTACCTTTTTAAATTGAAGATTAGAAAATTTAAATTGACATATATGTTTTATATTATATTTCGATTGGACAGTCTGCTCTAGAGAATTCTCCTAAATCTTCTCTATCCAATTATCATTTAGCACAATACTGCTTTGTGTTGATAAAAGTCACATATGCACATCTTCCTGGGTATGCAGTGAGTTCTTGAAATTCCAGCCTTGTATCTCATTCCTCATTGTGTAAGACTATATCTTACTCCTTCTTGGATCTATAACCCCCAAAAAAGTACCCACCTTATTTTTTTTTTTTTTATTGTGCTTAACTTTTATTTTCTTTTTTTATATTATACTGTAAGTTCTAAGGTACATGTCCACAACGTGCAGGTTTGTTACATGTGTATACATGTGCCATGTTGGTGTGCTGCACCCATTAACTTGTCATTTACATCAGGTATATCTCCTAATGCTATCCCTCCCTCCTCCTCCCACCCCACAACAGGCCCCGGTGTGTGATGTTCCCCTTCCTGTGTCCATTGTTTAATTCCCACCTATGAGTGAGAACATGCGGTGTTTCGTTTTTTGTGCTTGCGATAGTTTGCTGAGAATGATGGTTTCCATCTTCATCCATGTCCCTACAAAGGACATGAACTCATCCTTTTTTATGACTGCATAGTATTCCATGGCGTATATGTGCCACATTTTCTTAATCCAGTCTGTTATTGATGGACCTCTGGGTTGGTTCCAAGTTTTTGCTATTGTGAATGGTACTGCAATAAACATATGTGTGCATGTGTTTTTTTAGCAGTATGATTTATAATCCTTTGGGTATATACCCAGTAAAGGGATGGCTGGGTCAAATGGTATTTCTAGTTCTAGATCCTTGAGGAATTGCCACACTGTCTTCCACAATGGTTGAACTAGTTTACAGTCCCACTGTCAGTGTAGAAATGTTCCTGTTTCTCCACATCCTCTCCAGCACTTGTTGTTTCCTGACTTTTTAATGATTGCCATTCTAACTGGTATGAGATGGTATCTCATTTTGGTTTTGATTTGCATTTCTTTGATGGCCAGTGATGATGAGTATTTTTTCATGTGTATGTTGGCTGCATAAATGTCTTCTTTTGAGAAGTGTCTGTTCATATCCTTTGCCCACTTTTTGATGGGGTTGTTTGTTTTTTTCTTGTAAATTTGTTTGAGTTCTTTGTAGATTCTGGATATTAGCCCTTTGTCAGATGAGTAGATTGCAAAATTTGAACCCTTTTGAAATTGTGCAGTGCTTAACACAATGCATTTCTAATAGAAGGTCCTAGATTGAGGCATGGGTCAGTTCCAGCCAATTTCAGTGCTTTACTCCCAGTGTTTATGGATTGCCTGATCTGCTGTCCTCTCTGCTAAGGGAATTGTCTATAACTATAATATAAACCTAATCAAAACATAATTAGAAGGCAAACTACTGTAAAAAAGCCATCATCTAATGCATTCCTAAAAGAGATTTGGGGATTATCTGCACCACTGGTTTCCTCCTTCAGGATAATTAAAAGTTGATTGAAAGAGAACTGCTTAAAAATAAAGAAGGTGACTGTTTCTTTTTCAGTACCATTGTCACGATTGAAATGCAGAACTGCGGAAGGCACTTGGCTAGAAGTAAGGGGCATATGGCAAATGTTGTGTTAAATAGGATTTAAGAAATATTTACTCATCTTCAATTTGAGGTTCAAGGGTCACTTCCTCCTAGAGTTAAATGTACTTCCTGGTACATCTTCATTCATTCCTTATTCACTCATTCATTCACTCACTCACTTGCTTACTACTTATTCACCCCCTCACTCACAGGCTCATTCTTTCAACAAGCAATTTTCTGGGCACTGCCATAAACCAAGTGCTGATGATTTCAGCATTCATAAGCTAGTCTAGTGTAAGAGATAGACACATATAATTTCTTAAGTAAAAGGGAGTTTCTAGACCATCCTCTTTGCTTACCAATCTCCAAAGCAAGTCTGGTAGTTTGCTCTACTTTTCTGACCAATCATTTATACATTAGTATCATCATATAAAGAATTTAAAAGTTTTTTTTATTTTAAAGTATTTAACCTTGAAGACTGAGAATTTGAACTTCTTTACCTTATTTATCATGTAAAAAAAGGATGAAATGCTAGTTTGGAAACTCATTTTCAATAAAAATATGTGTATTTGCATGTGTTATATGCATATATCAGCATATCTCGATGGGATCGTGTATCCCCTGCCACAATATAAGTTCTTGTCTTTTTCAGCATTGTACTCCCCAGATTATGCATGAGAAAGAATTATAAACTGAAATGGAATCTACAACTGCATAAGCTAGGCATGGCAGAAGGAAGAGACATTTTATTTCTAAGTCTCGTTTCATCACTATCATCACAACAAATTTAACATTCTTTATTTTCTGAGAAAAATAATCTATTTGATATCTCAGTGTAATCATATCCTTGGAGAAAAGGGATTCTGCTCATTTTTCTGGAGCCACACATGGCTGTACATTTGGGGAGCTCCCTGCAGCTAGGCTTTACAAACGACAGTCATTGGTCTAGTGGTGACATTGGAACAGGACAAAATTAATTTATTGCCTTGAGAAATATGGAAGGAAAAGAAAAACATAAAAATCTATTATTTGAACAGCTTTAAGCTTTGACCTACTCAACAAAGCTAATGCAATAGTGATGTTCACTCATTAATTAAAATTCTTCTAGTATGAATTTTATATTAATTATGTATTTTATATTCATATTATGCATTACCTATTAGGGGCTTGTATGCCCACAGCGCTAGTGCTAGTAATTAAAGATCTGTTGGCAGTCTGCTTTTTAGCAACATGGCTTTGAATCATAGGAAGCTGAAATCTGGCATACAATTTGTCATTCATGCTGAAGTAGGTTTTTTTCTCCAAAACTCAATTAGAATTAGTTCGTGTCATTTTAGTTTAAAAGTAACAAAGGCAAATGGTTTATTGCTTTACATTGGCTTTGGGACCAGTGGATAGATTTTTAAATTCTGCCTTAAAATATAAATTTTTGGTTTTCCATGAATATGAATCAAATCCCCTTTGGTATTCAAAGAATAAAAATTATTCTTTAGTTTGTGTCAGTTTTCAAGCTACTATATTGTATCATATGTTTATTTGTTTTAGCCATTAAGAAAATAGGCCCAACAGGTTATTTCAGACCTGAGATGTGGAGGGTCTGGAGTCCTAAGATGATCAGAAGGAGACACTGTATTGCTTAGGAGGTCAGCAGTGGGAGAGAATTCTAGGGCCTCATGCCCTTGCTAGGGGTCAGCTGTTTATAGGAGAATAAGAGACTCCAGAGATCAGAGATATAGTTTGATCCTGACCTAAGATATAGTCTTACACAGTGAGGAATGAGATACAAGCCTGGGAAGTCCTCTTTTGAGGACTTTTAAAAAATTCTTTTATAAGGAGTGCAACAAAGAGGTTAAATACCTAAGATCATAGGGCTTATTAAGAACTAACTCCTGATTCCTTCCCAGTCCAATTTTCTGACACAGCATACACTGAGAATTTGAGTAACTCAATGAGTTGAAATAGTTTTAAATTGATGTGAAAGTTTGCAATGTAATTTAGCAAATGCTTACTGACTACCTTCTACAGAGTGAGGGTAATGTAGGCCTAAAGCCCAAGCTCCCTCAAATAGTTCTGGAAAACAGGCTGGACTAGATTAGAAAGAAGGCAGGAGAGCTAGGTTGGGGACATCAGAGCCCAACATATCATAGGGAGAGGATGAAGACCACTGGGATGCAGGAATGACGGTGGGCGCCTAGGAGAGGGGTGGGAAGAGCTCCAGAGATGCTCAATGGGTGCAATAGGTCAATATGCCAGGGCTGAGGATCTGACATGTGTCTCTATGAGCCAAGGCTGACAATTATGTCAATTCAACCAGATTACAGAATAGAAGATGTGGAAGATGTTTACTTTTATTTTTTTATTTTTATTTATTTACTTATTTATTTTTTGATACAGAGTCTTGCTCTGTCACCCAGGCTGGAGTGCAGTGGCAGGGTCTCTGCTCACTGCAAACTGTGCCTCCCAGGTTCAAGTGATTCTCCTGCCTCAGCCTCCGGAGTAGCTGGGATTACAGGCGCCTGCCACCACACCCAGCTAATTTTTTATTTTTAGTAGAGATGGGGTTTCACCATGTTGTCCAGGCTGGTCTTAAACTCCTGACCTCAGGTGATCCAACCGCCTTGGCCTCCCAAAGTGCTGGGATTACAGGCGTGGGCCACCGCACCCTGCCAGATGTTTACTTTTAAACTGTCAGAACTTAATATGAGCTTTTTCACTCATAACCTCGAGACACTCTTCTCTGGAATAATGGAGACCCACAGGACATATATGCGCAGATTCAGCCCCATGCCAGTCTTGCCTTAGCTAAGGAAAAATTAAGAGGCCATGCTCAACCCTAAGAAAACACATTCTTTGACCAGGGTATTAAATACCAGTAACAGTTTCTCCTTGTTCCTGAGATCAATCCCTCCCAAATTGCTGCATCCCTACACATGTCCCAATATCTACATTGGATTTCTGTGTTAGGATTCACCTGACAGGACATCTCTTCTCTCTAGAGATGGGATCAGTCCCCATCTCTCTTACCCAGAGCTGACATAGTTTCCTGGTGGCAGTTGCCTAAGCTCTTCCAATAGCGCCTACTACTTCTTTATTTATTTATTTATTTATTTTGAGACGGAGTCTTGCTCTGTCGCCCAGGCTGGAGTGCAGTGGCGCGATCTCGACTCACTGCAAGCTCCGCCTCCCAGGTTCACGCCGTTCTCCTGCCTCCGCCTCCCGAGTAGCTGGGACTACAGGTGCCCACCACCACGCCCAGCTAATTTTTTGTATTTTTAGTAGAGACAGGGTTTCACCATGTTAGCCAGGATGGTCTCGATCTCCTGACCTTGTGATCCTCCTGCCTCGGCCTCCCAAAGTGCTGGGATTACAGGTGTGCCAATGAATACCATTAATTTATTGCCTTGAGAAATATGGAAGCAAAAGGAAATCCCCAGCTAAATGCCACCAGAGGTCTTGTTCAGAGGACCAGCTCTGCCAAGGTTCTTTCTTTTTTTTTTTTTTTGAGATGGAGTCTCACTCTGTCACTCGGGCTGGAGTGCAGTGGCCGGATCTCAGCTCACTGCAAGCTCCGCCTCCTGGATTTACGCCATTCTCCTACCTCAGCCTCCCGAGTAGCTGGGACTACAGGCGCCCGCCACCGCGCCCGGCTAGTTTTTTTTAGTATTTTTTAGTAGAGACTGGGTTTCACCGTGTTAGCTAGGATGGTCTCGATCTCCTGACCTCGTGATCCCCCCGTCTTGGCCTCCCAAAGTGCTGGGATTACAGGCTTGAGCCACCGCGCCCAGCCGGTTCTTTCTACCATAATGAATCATCTCATTTCTGGTTGCATCACAGGATCTCGCAAAAGCTTTAGGAGGATGATCTACTAAAACTGTCCACTTTGACGTTTATTAGACCTTATTAAAATATTTGGGTTACTTTTAAAAATTATTTATTTTCTAAAAGTTGTGGTAAAATATACATTAAAAAATTTATCATTGTAATGATTTTAAAGTGTGCAGTTCAGTGGCATTAAGTACATTAATGTTGTTGTGCAATCATCACTATCATCCATATCCAGAACTTTTTACCTTCGCACACCAAAACTCTACCCATTAAACACCAATTCCCCATTCCTGCCTCTCCCCAACACTGGCAACCACCAATCTACTTTCTGTCTATAAATTTGCCTACTCTAAGTACCTTATATGAACAGATTATGCAGCACTTGTCCTCTGTGACTGGTTCACTGAGCAGAATATCTTTAAGTTTCATCCATGTTATGGCATATGTCTGAATTTCCTCACTTTTTAAGGCTGAATAATATTCCACTGTATGTGTGTACTGCATTTCTTTATGCATATCTCTGTCTATGTACGCTTGGATTGCTTCTACCTTTTGGCTATTGTGAATAATGCTGCTGTGAACATAGGTGCACAAATATCTGTTTGTATCCCTGCTTTTGTTTCTTTGGGATATATATCAAGAAGTGGAATTGCTGGATCATATGGCAATTCTAGTTTTAATTTTCTGAGAAACTTCCAAACTGTTTTAGGATTACCTTTTAGACCTGACATCGAACAAAAACATTTTACCATTCCCACTTCTTCACTTAGATGTCCTCTGGAGGTAACAGTAAAATGATTTTGAATGCATGCCTGCTATTGGGGTTATGAGAGAAGGTTATTTCATTATATTTAAAAGAGAGCTTATGTGTATTGAAGTTTGGGCAAATAAAAGTAGGTTAGAGACTATCAGAAAGTAAAAACAAGACAAAACAGAACAAAAACTCTATCTACTAAGTCCTAACTGTATGGATCATCTAGAGAACATGTCAGCTAGAGCAATCCACATTGTCTCACTGGCGTAATATGATGTTTTTTAGATAAGGACAGTAGGAGTTGAAAATTAAATGGATCACTAGGCCTAAACGCTTTTTTAAAAGAAAAATTAAGTTATAATGAGAACAGAGTTTATAAGATTATAACATTTGTTAATATAGAAAAAGATACCCTTATTTAAATTATACCTAAGTCTTTCTAAAACTAAAGTGAAAATCTTCAATCTAAGATACATGGGTTGTGCACATATAGATGACATCTACTTTTACAAAATGACTTACTGTGTACCTAAAGAATGGATTCACTCAGGGGAACTAAATACCAAGTTATGGTTTATTGCAGAATAATAAATCAGCATTTGGAAAAGTTTTGTGTCAGCATGGCATGGTTTTTAGCAGTTATGAAATGGCTGGGTTTTAAATCTTGTGACTTAATCATGCATTAAAATACTCTCCTAAAAAGTGTTGCAAGATAGCTCCGTTAAAACAAACAAAGAACCACAGCTTCTAACTGGATTTCTGCTAATTGTCCTGAAGCTTACCATTAGAAGAGCCCATTCTTTATTTCTGTGCTATTTACTGTTTAAATTGTATTGGATCTTGGGGATTTGTAGCCTCAGTTTGAAATCAGATGCTCTTCCAGATGTGAACCAACTAACTAAAGTCCAGGAGATATCAGTGAATCATTAGCCAATATGTGATGTCATAGTTTGTTCTCAGCTGTGATTTATTAAGCTGGTGGCTATTGTCATTAAGGATTGCTTGTGTATGGTAATAGTATAGATTCAGCATAGATAATTGAAAAGTTGTATTTGCTTCATTTTGTTTCAAAGGCTAATTGTTGGTGTTTTCATCATTTCTATGATGGGCAGAATGCCCCAAGTGAAAGGGTTAAATCATCAAATTATATTTTTATCCTTATAAAAAGTGCTAAATACTTATTCTAACACACTGCATTATGTCATGGTTTAAGTCTCGTACCCACAATATATATGGTATAGTTGAAATGTCATCAATACACACACACACACACGCTTTATATATAGTTAGTGATTCATAATGATTATACATATTTATGGGGTACATGTGATATTTTGATATATGCATACAATGCTTAATGATCAAATCAGGCCTTTTAGGACATTTATCACCGCAAACATTTATCATTTCTTTGTGTTGGGAACATTTCAAATCTTCTGCCAAATTTGAAACATATAATAAATTATTGTTAACTACAGTTACTCTACTGTGCTACCAAATACTAGAATTATTCCTTCTATCAATATGTTTTATCCATTAACCAACTTCTTTTCATTCCCTGACCCTTCCCTTTCTCTGATAACCATAATTCTACTGCCTACCTCCATGAGACCAACTTTTTAAGCTCCCACATATGAGTGAGAACATGCAATATTTGTCTTTCTGTGCCTGGCGTATTTCACCTAACATGATGACCTACAGTTCCAACCATGTTCCTGCAATGATAAGATTTCATTCTTTTTTTGTGGCTGAATAGTATGCCCATTGTGTATAGATATCTCATTTTCTTTATCTGTTCATCCATTGATGAACACTTTGGTTGTTCCACATCTTGGCTATTGTGAATACTGCTGCAATAACTATAGGGGTTCAGGTATCTGTTGATACACTGATTTCCTTTCCTTTCAATAAATACCCAGTGGTGGGATTGCTGGATAGTACTGCTGTTCTGTTTTTATTTTTGAGAAGACTCCATGATTTTTTCCATAATGGCTATACTATTATAATTTACATTCCCAACAGTGTATGAATATCTTTTTCTCTGCATCCTTGTCAACATTTGTTATTTCCTGTCTTTTTGACAATAGCCATTCTAAGTGGGGTAAGATGCTGTCTTATGGTTTTGATTAGCATTTTCCTGATGATTAGTGACACTGAACATTTTTTTCATATACTTGTTGGTCATTTGTATGTTTTCTTTTGAGAAATGTCTATTCAAATCCTTTGCCCATTTTAAGTGGAATTGTTTGGGTTTCTCTTTTTTTCTTTGCTGTTCAACATTTATATTATTACTAACCATTACTCTAATGTGTTTCTACATTCTTGGTTAAGAGAATTATTGAGACTTTTTTCATTTCATCATACAACCTTTATTCTACTATGTGTTGAGTAGAGCAGTGGGTGCTGGTGGAATATAGATAAATAAGATTGCGACGGGGCACGGTGGCTCATGCCTCTAATCCCAGCACTTTGGGAGGCCGAGGCAGGCAGATCACCTTAGGGTGGGAATTCCAGACCAGCCTGACCAACATGGAGAAACCCCATCTCTTCTAATAAAAAAAAAAAAAAAATTAGCCAGGCGTGGTGGCACATGCATGTAATATCAGCTACTCAGGAAGCTGAGGCAGGTGAATCGCTTGAATCTGGGAGGCAGGGGTTGCAGTGAGCCGAGATCGCGCCACTGCACTCTAGTCTGGGCAACAAGAGCGAAACTCCGTTTACTTTTGTCTTCAAGACACTCAACATCTAATTGGCAGAAGTTGGATAAATGTTGATGGCTATTATTTGATAGATTTGAACTATAATATATATTGTACTCACAGAAAAATGAATGCCTGAATGATGCTATTTGTTCTACACATTTTCTTCAAGAGCTTATTAATCATGTCATGTTTGCCACCTGACCCCAGCCTTTAGGACATTCCTGAGACAGCCGTCAAGGTGTTCATGGTCTCTTCTACCCTAATGTCAGTGTTTTCTTTTGCTAAGCCAGTAATCTCACTGTTTCTTGACTTCTACTCCTAGAGATTTGGTATCCTATAACCTACTCCTATGGCTCCCTTTGAACTTAGTACTCCCTCATATTGCACAGTAAGAGATGAGTCTGGTTTGATGGTTGTGAATGTTCTCCAGGAACATTCAATTTGAGGATAAAAAGAAGTATCAAATTCTGAATGAAACTGTTCTCAACTGTCTCTGAAGGGACGATCTCATGGTTGTGCTCTTACGCTGTAACTCAAATGAATGATTTTAGCCTTATTTGGGTACTAAATGACTCTTTCTAAATTAATCTATCCCATTAACACTATATTTTATTATAATTATTTGTCTATGCATCTCTCATTCCTATTTAGACCAAGATTTGCAAGTGTAGAAACAGTGTTGGTATGATACAATATGGAAGAAAAAGTTTTAGCATTTTCATAATTTCCATCAGTAACTCTCCACTGCTATTTTAATATTAACACAACTGATATTTTTTCAGTTTTATGCAAAATATGAGCAAAGACATCTTCATAAAACTTTGCTAGTTTTTAAATTAATCTATAACATATAATCTTCTTAAAACTAACTTTACTTGAAATGCAAACACAGCTTCATGACAAATCCCTTAGCTCCTCAATTACCATCCCTAAACTTCTAAACAGAAATTCTGGAGATGCTATGGGGCGGGAACTGGGCATTTTTCATCTTTGGATCACTAACTTATAAATTCATGCCAAGAAGGCAGTAGGCCCTCCTTAAATGTTTCCTAAAAAATTTATGTTCAAGAGAAATGTGCATATGAAGAGCTTTCATTCCTTTATAACACTAAAGAAATATTCATGGTTTGTCATGATGAAAGAAACTTTTGGGAGTGATACCTACAAGGAGGGAATTTCAATTGTGAAAGCTTCAATTAAAAAAAAAATTCATCCAGCAGTTGGTTTCTCTTCCAAACTTCCTTGAGAAACAGTCTCAACCATATCATATTGTGCTGGGTTTTATTTTAGGCATCCTAACCCAAACCAAGGTTATTTCTCCCCTCATTAGTTTATTTGAAAAGCAGTAAGTAAAGAAATCTTACATCCCAGCCTTAAAATTTTTCACGTGTTCCATGAACTCGCTTTGCGCTAATTATACTTACAACACTGGAACTAGATTATTTCGTTTATAGAACTCAGAGGCTTCCAAAGAATATCTGAAACTCTTAACCAGAAATCAAATGAGCAGTTTGAGGATCTTAGTAACACCTTAAAAACAATCTCTACCCTTTTATTTCTTTTATTAACACTTTTCTTAGTTCTCAGTGTCATCAGTTACTTAATAACCTTGTTTATCAATTTCCTTATTAATAAAATAAAACTTCATTCCTAGGAGCTTAGATAAAGTGAATTGCCTCTATCCTCCTCTTCATTAAGCTCTTGGAAAGCACCGTGGACAAATGAGCCTAAATTACCGTGCCTGCCAACAGCAAATCTTTTTCACAAGAAGGCCTTTTTAAGGAGAAATTTAGGTCAAAAGCAGCAAAATTTAGAGTTTACAGTTTACAGTGACTACTGAACTAGTGCTATGAGAGACAGTGAGAGGGAGAGACAGAGAAAGACTTCTTTATGAACATAATGCCAACTAATGTGGAATGAATTGATATAACTAAAACAAAATTCCCATTTTATACTTCTCAATATGAATAAATGATTAAGGCAAGATTGAGATCAATGATGGATTACAACCATTAGCTGAACTGTTTTTCTGAAACTGAGTGTTCACATGGTCACAAAGTTTCTCAATGCATATTACTTACGAATTACAAATAGAAAACACCCCTTTTTACCAAAGAGATCCAGCGTGCCCCATCTTAGAACTACGTGATCAAACTTGCTCTCACCCACAGGGAACCCATCTGACTTTATTTGCCACCTGATGTGATGCAACTAGTACTCAATATCACCTATGTAGTTTTCTTGCTGAAAACCAGAGCCTGCAACAAATTATGAAGAAATAATCATACACATCTAGAATGTGGAACACTCTTCAAGGCACTGATCTGGATTCAAAAAAAGTGAATGTCATGAGAAACAGAATAGGGAGAATACTGCTCCTGATAAAGTGATCGGACAGACCAACACCAACAACAAAAAGCGAAGTGCAAATCTTGATTTGACCCAAGATTTTTTTAAATCTATAAAAGATAGTGTTAAGACAATCAAAAAATTTAAATATAGCCCGTGTAAAATGGTAATCAGTGTATTTAATTCTTATGAATAGTTAATGGTATTTTGGTTATATACAAGAAAGTGTTAACTCTTAAGTAACTACACAGTTCAGCATAAACATGCATATCTGTCTGTTTCAGATCCATGTGTATGTATGCACAGAAACACATACATATGTATACAAAGAGAGAAAGCAAATGGGTGAAATGTTAACTTGTGAATCTTGGTGAAAGGTATATGGTATTCCTAGTCCATTTGTTAATATTTCTGCAGGCTTAACTTTTTTCAAAGTAAAAAGTAGGGGAAAAATAAGAAAAGGGATATACACTTTTTACCAGAAACACTGTATTGCTATCAATACCTTCATAAAAATCATAAATCAGCTTTTTAAAAAAAGTCTTATTTCTCCTGTCTCTGCCATTTCATATGTGTGTGACCATAGATGGGCTATTAAGTTCTGAATAAATTTTTCTAGTCTGTAAAATGAGGAGATAATATTCATTTTAAAGAAGAATAAAGAGACCAAGAAGATCCTAAAACTTGTTTGCATATCTTCTCCTATGTACTATGGTATGAAAGGGAAAAGTGCTCACATTACTTCTCTCCTCTCATCCTTTTCGTTTCTCAAGCAAAACTTGGATCAAACAATGGAAAATGTTATTTTCATTTTTCAGTAAGATGGGAATTCTACTATTCTTGTCTTTTGGTGGGTGATGGCATGCGCAGCTCACAGGGTGGAAGATTTGAGGTGGAAGGACTAAAACATGGTTGCCCTATGATCATTTATATTGTTGCATCACAATAGAGGATGAGGGTTAATTTCAACCCTTTTTTTTCCAGGTTTCAAAAAATGTTTTGTTTTTGTTTTTTTTGTCTGCTGTGGCCAGCAGACCTTGATTTCTGTTGCTAGGAAACCTGGAAGGTACTTTTTAGTCCTCATAGAAACCATGTTTTAATGCAATCACTTTCAGTGACTCTTTATTGGCTGTTTCGCTTGATGCCAACTTAAAGAAGGTTCACATCAAACCCTTACAAGGTGAACCTGATAATGTCAAACTGCTAGCCCTGGGGGCTTTGTGGAAGTGTCTCAGGGGTTTCCTGGGGGTAGGAGAGGGTGGGAGCCAGGGGGCAGTACACCTCCCCGCTTCAAGCAGAGCAATTCTACTTTGATTTGCTTTAATGTTAGGCTTTCTTTGAAGAAAACGCTTTATGGGAGGGAGTATTTGAAAAGCCTTTACCTAATCTAACACAAAAGAAAGCTGAATTTCTGCGAAGTGACTTGCCCCAAGTTACCCAGTTCTCAAACACCAAGACTGTATTAAACTTGAGTGTTCTGATTCCAGATCTCTTTCCATTACCCCACACTTCCTGCTGTTCCTCCCCATGCCTACCTGGTCCTTCCTTTCACCATGTTCCGGAGATCCCTGGCCTTATTCTGTGCCCAGACCTGTGAAGGACAGCAGACCCTGGAGGGCAGTGTTGCAGTGGGCCCAAAACTGTTGGCCCCTGGATACTTTCCTGAGGATGCTGCTATCTCTAGTTAACTACTGACAGCACTTTCCCCAAGTTCCATTCAGAGAGAATGGATTTCTTTAAGCAGTCATATGGAAAAACATTTTTTTTCTACTGTGGCTGTGAGTGTTTAGGAACTTGTTCCTGAGAATAGGAGGACCTGGCTCAGCAATATTGGGGACGATATAATCTGAACCACCTCCTGTGACAAACACCTAGTAATCTTTTTTTTTTTTTTTTTTTTTTTTGAGACAGAGTTTTGCTCTTGTCGCCCAGGCTGGAGTGCAGTGACAAGATCTTGGCTCACTGCAACCTCTGCCTCCCAGGTTCAAGCGAGTCTCCTGCCTCAGCCTCCCGAATAGCTGGGACTACAGGTGCATGCAACCACACCCAGCCAATTTTTTGTATTTGTAGTAAAGACAGGGTTTCACTGTGTTAGCCAAGATTGTCTTGATCTCCTGACCTCGTGATCCACCTGCCTCGGCCTCCCAAAGTGCTGGAATTACAGGCACGAGCCACCAGAACACCTAGTAATGTTTTTAAGCATTTTAAAAATGCCTAGTAGTGCTCAGAAGATTGAAAGAGAAAGGTTCAAAAGCAAAGCAGGAAAAGAAAGCCAAAGCACATAGATATGACTTGATTTTGCTACTTTAAGAAGGTGGGAGGCGGTTTATTAACCCAATTCAGGTGTCAGTGTCAATTTAAGGACAGCAGTTGAGACATGTTCAAGTTGGAGGTGAAGCCAACCCAATAGTCCCATAGACTAGGGGTCCCCAAATCCAGGGCCATGGACTGGTCTGTGGCCTGTTATTGGGAACCAGGCGGCACAGCAGGAGGTGAGCAACAGGTAAGCAAGCATTACTGCCTGAGCTCCACCTCCTATCACAGCAGCAATGGCGTTAGATTCTCATAGGAGCATGAACCCTATTGTGAACTGTGCATCTGGGGGATCTAGGTTGTGTGCTCCTTATGAGAATCTAACTAATGCCTGATGAGGTGAAACAATTTCATTCTGAAACCATCCCCTTGGTCTCCCAACCCCTGGCTGTAGAAAAATTGTCTTCCATGAAACTAGTCCCTGTTGCCAAAAAGGTTAGGGACCACTGCCATAGACAGTTGTTTGGGGATAAACATAGAAATTGATCCTTCTGGTCTTAAAGTTTGAAACTTATATTTGCTTTATGAGTTCCTTCCTCAGGAAAGGATCCCTCGGGCCTCTCAAAGTATCAAACAAGCAAAACTCACCAGCTCACCACATCCAGACAATGAGATACTGGACCCATTAATTCATCATGATTGCTTTCTTACCCCTCCCTAGTTCCTGTTTTCTTACACATTGTTGCATTTCTTCCCTGCTATATAAACCCTAAGTTTTAGCAGTCAGGGAGATGGATTTGAGACTGTTCTCCCATTTCCTTCATTGCAGCAGAAGATTAAAACCTTCTTCCTTGGCAATACTCATTGTCTCAGGCATTGGCTATCTGTGTGGTGAGCAGCAGGGCCTAAACCAAGCCCCTGGTGTTTTGGTAACAGAAGGCTGGAACTGAACAAGCTCCTAACCCCTAACATACGTAATGCTGGGACTTATGAGGGCTACATACACAACAAAAGGGTAAGCCAGAAAAACTCAGCACAGGGTGAAGACAAGGAGATTGCTCTCTTCATGGCTAGGCTTCAGGTAGAAGCATGAAAATTCTACTTCGAGAATTCATTAGTATGGGCCTTATGGATTTAGAGTACAAACTGATGCTTTCTAAATATCAGGAACTCCCCTAACACGGTCAATTAAAAAAAATTAATCTCAGCCAAGTGATAAATCTAAAAGTCCATTTTGGAAGCAGAAGTAAACACATTTTTGAAAAAATTTAAAAATTTTTTTGCTGGATTCCCACAGTTACAATCTCACAGAGGTTGTTGTAGACTCAGACCTGTGTGTGCTGTGTGATCTCACAATCCCAATTTTAAAAAAGGAAGAAGAAAAATCCACAGGTATAGAAAGAAGACAAAGCAATACCACATTTAGAGTTCCTAAAATTCCAGACAACATAACATTCTGGCAGATGAGAAAATAATAATTTTTAAAAGGATTAAAAGTACAAAAAAAACCACAAAGAAATAAGACACTCTTACAATTAACTAGGTTAAAGTAGATAGATAAAAAGCCAAGTAAAATTTTGAGAAATAAAAAGGAATCATTATATTAAACATTAAATTGACAGATTAAATAACAAAGTCAGAACTGAAGCAGGAATTTGTGAATGTCAAAATAGGTCTGAGGATATTATGCAGAATGGACTACAAAGAAAGTGGTTAAAAAATATGGAGGGTAGAATGAAAATCAGCAATACATGTCTAACAGAAATGTCAGAAATTACAGGAATCTGAGACGCAGAAATTTCTAAAATTTTTGAAATTCATGAATCCTCAGATTCATGTAGTACAATTAATGCCAAGTGTAATAAAAAAAGTTTGCATCTAGACACATGGTAGTGAAATTATAGAACACCAAAGACAAGGAGAAGATCTTAAGAGAAACCAGAAAGAAAAAGAACACACATTTTATCAATAGCAAACTTCTCCAAAGCAATATTGGAGGCTAGAAAATAATAGAATAACGTAAGAATGCTAAAAGAGGCCAGGTGCAGTGGCTCATGCCTGTAATTCCAGCACTTTGGGAGGCCAAGGCGGGCAGATCACCTGAGGTCAGGAGTTTCAGACCAGCCAGGCCAACATAGCAAAACCCCATCTTTACTAAAAAAATACACAAATTAGCCAGGTATGGTGGTGTGTGCCTGTAATCTCACTGTGCAGGAGGCTGAGGCAGGAGAATCACTTGAATCTGGGAGACAGAGGTTGCAGTGAGCTGAGATTGTGCCACTGCACTACATACAGCCTGAGGGACAGAGCAAGACTTTAAAAAAAAAAAAAAAAAAGAATGCTAAAAGAAAATGTCTAAAAAGCTAGATCTCTGTATTTAACAATAACTATGAGTGCAGTTGAAATATAGACATATCCAGACAAAAATATACAGAGTTTTCTACTCACACATCTTTGCCCAAAGACATACCACATTTGGCTGGGTGCTGTGGCTCTCACCTGTAATCCTAGCACTTTGGGAGACCAAGGGAGGATTGCTGGAGTCCAGGATTTTGAGACAAGTCTGGGCAACACAGTGAGACCCTATCTCTACCAAACATTAAAAGATTAGCTGGACGTGGTGGTGTGAGCCTGTAGTCCCAGCTACTTGGGAGCCTGAGGTGGAAGGATGGCTTGAGCTCAGGAGTTTGAAGTTGCAGTGAGCCACGACAGTACCACTGCACTCCAGACTGGGTGACAGAGCCAGATCTTGTTTCAGAAAAGAAAAGAAAAAAAAAAAAGAAATTTTATCCAGACAGAATGTTGCTCAGGCTGCTCTCAGACTCCCGGGCTCATGTGATCCTCCTGCCTCAACCTCCCAAAGTGTTGGAACTACAGAAGTAAGTCACCGCATCCAGCCTTGTTTTATCTTTTATTTACTGTTTCTTCTTGAGTCAGTTTTAAGTTACGGTTTTCTAAGACAGAGCTTCTAAATTTACCAAAGACCAACACTTTTGTAAAATACAAAATTATGTGCTTGGATGCTGCAGCAGGGTAACAAAAAAAATGCTTTAACAGGTTTGAAGCACTTACTCTCAATTTCTGTATTTACTTCAAGGCAGAGTGGCAAGAAATAATTTGCTGATCAGTCAGCTGACCACACTTTGAATAGCGCTGTTCTAGGAAAACATCTGGTTGTCAAAGTTTTCAAATCTCTTAATAGAGTACTGTGCATAATATTTTCATATCAAACATTGCTACTGATATGTAGTTATGTTGTTTTACCAATCCTAATATTGTTTATTTCCACTGTTTTTGTAGCTATATCAGGCCATAGTTATATTTCAGTAGTCTCCTGAAAGAAACAACTTTGGGATGTTGATTCTCTTTATTGCATTTTTTGTTTAGTTAGATGACTAATGTGCCTGTTAAGGACATGGACTCTAGAGTCTGGTGTATGGGCTTGAGCCCCAATTTCTCTACTTACTAGCTGAGCAAATTACTTAATCTCTTCATGCCTCAGATGCCTCAACTGAAAAAAGGCAACAGGCCAAGCGTGGTGGCTCATGCTTGTAATCCCAGCACTTTGGGAAGCCTAGGTGGGTGGATCACCTGAGGTCAGGAGTTCAAGACCAGCCTGGCCAACATGGTGAAACCCCATCTCTACTAAAAATAACAAAAATTAGCCAGGCGTAGTGGCGGGCACCTGTAATCCTAGCTACTCAGGAGGCTGAGACAGGAGAATCGCTTGGACCTTGGGGGTGAAGGTTGCAGTGAGCTGAGATCGCACCATTGTACTCCAGCCTGGGCAGCAAGAGCGAAACTCCGTCTCAAAAAAGAAAAAAGGCAATAATAATACCTATAATACCTATATATAAGGTTATTGTAAGAAAGAAAAGGGTCAATATGTGTAAAACATTTAGAATATTTCTCAGGATATTATAAGTTCTTAAAAATAGTAGCTTTGGCCAGGCACGGTGGCTCAAGCCTGTAATCCCAGCACTTTGGGAGGCCGAGACGGGCAGATCACGAGGTCAGGAGATCGAGACCATCCTAGTTAACACGGTGAAACCCCGTCTCTACTTAAAAAATACGAAAAACTAACCAGGTGAGGTGGCGGGTGCCTGTAGTCCCAGCTACTGAGGAGACTGAGGCAGGAGAATGGCGTAAACCCGGGAGGCGGAGCTTGCAGTGAGCTGAGATCCGGTCACTGCACTCCAGCCTGGGCGACAGAGCAAGACTCCATCTCAAAAAAAAAAAAAAATTCCTAGCTTTATTTTCACCATTGCATTAATTTCTGTTTTTCTTTTAATGATTTTTCTTCCATTTTTTGAATTTACTCTGTTATGAATCTAACTTCTTGGGTTGTATACTTTATTATCTGAAATTTTTTTCAGTATGGGCATTTTAAGGCTGTCTACTTTCTATAATTACTGCCTTAACAGAATCTCAAAAGCTTTGATATGTGACATTATTATTTCATATAGTTTTTAATTTCCACTGGTATATTAGTTTTCTTTTGCTGCTGTAAAAAAATTACCACAAATTTAGTGACTTAAAATAACACGAATGTATTATAGTTCTATAGATCAAAAGTCTAACACTGGTGTTATTGGGCTGAAATCCAGGCGATGGCAGAGCTGTGCTCTTTCTGGAGGCTCTGGGGAGAATTCACTTCCTTAACCTTTCAAGCTTCTTGAGGCCCTCTGCACTCTCTGGTACACTGCATCATTCAGACCGCTTCTGCCTCCTTCCCAGGCATTTTAGGACCTTTTTGTTTACACTGGGTGCACCTGGATAATCCAAGTTAATCTCTTTATTTAAGGTCAGCTCATTAGCAGCCTTAATTCCATCTCCTTCCTTAATTCCTTTTATCACGTGACCTAGCATTTCCCAGGTCCCAGGGATTACAAAGTGGATATTTGGGGGACCATTTTTTTTTGCCTGCAGCAACTGATTTATACATTTTTAAGTGTCCCAATATAGGTGAAATTTTTGGTTGATTTTGATTTTTAATTTTAAAGCACTGAAGTTACAGAATGCACTAATAATAAAAATAACAAAAATAAAACAAAAACATGGTCTTTAAAATCATGAGTGAGTTAGTTTGTCAGCTATCAGTGTTGTCTTTTTTTTTTGAAACAGAGCCTCGCTCTATCACCCAGACTGGAGTGCAGTGGTATGATCTCAGCTCACTACAACCTCTGCCTCCTGGGTTCAAGTGATTCTCCTGCCTCAGCCTCCCGAGTATTTCGGAATACAGGTGCATGCCACCACGCCTGGCTAATTCTTTGTATTTTTAGTAGAGATGGGGTTTCACTGTCTTAGCCAGGATGGTCTGGATCTCCTGACCTGGTGATCCGCCTGCCTTGGCCTCCCAAAGTGCTGGGATTACAGGCGTGAACCACTGCGCCCAGCCCATTAGTTTCTTTTCTAATGGTGCAGATTGCAGGCAGGAGAGGTTAAAAAGGTAAACTGATTAGAAAGGAAGAAAAAAAATTCATTCTTGATATTATTGTCCACACAGTTAATCCTAGAATTTATGCAAACTGTTAGGACAAATAAAAAATGTTGGATTGTATTTAGATACAAGATATAATATAAAATATTATTTGCATTACAATTACTAAGCAACAAATAATCAGACAACATAATTTTAAAAGACACAATTTATGTTAATAATAAAATCTAAAAGCTGACCAGAAAAAAAAGTAATGAAAATGTCCAATATCTCTAAAGAAAACTTTTCTTAGAGATAGAGTCTCACTTTGTTACCCAGGCTGGAGTACAATGGCACAATCCTAGCCTTTGGCAGCCTCAAACTCCTGGGCTCAAGCGATCCTCCCACGTCAGCCTTTGTAATAGCTGGGACTACAGGCGTGTGCCACCATGCCCTTTACTTTTTTTATTTTTTGTAGAGATAGGGTCTCGCTATGTTGCTCAAACTGGTTTGGAACTACAGGCCTCAAAGTATCTTTCTGCCTTGGCTTCCCAAAGTACTGGGATTACAGGTACAAGCCACTGTGCCCAGCCCATGAAAACATTTTAAAAGACATGCAAGAAGAACTTATTGAGAGATGCATTGTTTTCACAAGGAAAAGACTGAATATCATAAAGATGTCAATTCTCCCAAAATTACTTTATAAATTTAATATAGTTGCAGTCATAGTCTCAATGTGAATTTTTAGGGATCTGGACAAGCTGATTCTGAACTATTATGAAAGAGTAAATGGCCAACAAGTGCCAAGAAAATCTAGAAGAAAGAAAAATAGGAAGAGGGAAAAAGAGGGAAAAAATCCATATTTTATTATAATAAGACTTCATAAAATTTTGTAATTTTAAAAGTATAGAACGGATTCAGAGATAGACAAGTAAATCAATGAGCAAACCTAGAAATCACACAAAATAGGGAAACAGAATATGACAGGTAGCATCCTAAATCAATGGTGATAAGGTAGACTCTTTAACAGATAGTGTAGAACAGTTCATTACATACATGAAAAAATTAAATCCCTATTTCGTGATATACAAATTCACATTCCCAAATTCAGGCTTAAAGATTGAAATTAAAAAAAAAAAGTCTTAGAGTGAAGCACAGAGAAATCTTCATAGAACTAAAAAACGGATGAAAGATTGATACATTTAACTACGTTGAAAAGTAAATTTTAACTATATTAAAATTTAAAAGACACCATAAACAAAGTAAAAACGAAAATCATATACTGGAAAACTTATAGAAACTACATATAAATTGCAAATTTATTTTAAAAACTCCACAGTAACACAATAGAAATGTCGCAAAGTATGTAAATACGCAGCTTAAAAAGCAAAAAGCTCAAATGGACAACAGCGTATGAAAATACGCTCAACTTCACTAGTTCTCAGGGAATTGAAAAGTCAAGTGGCCAGGTACCACTTGAAACCGTCATGTCAGCAAATACAATTAATCCGGTGCACCAAGTTTTGGTGAAAATCTTGAACATTGCTGGTGAGCTTGAAAATTAACATAGCCCTCTTGGAGAGCAATTTGTCAATATTTGGCAATGTTGAAACTGACCTATGACCCAGGAATTCTACCTGGTTTTTTTTTTTTTTTTTTTTTTTGGAGATACAGTCTTGCTCTGTTGCCCAGGCTGGAGTGCAGTGGCACGACCTCAGCTCACTGCAAACTCCATCTACTGGGTTTATGCCATCCTCCTGCCTCAGCCTCCCAAGTAGCTGGGATTACAGGCACCCGCCACCACACCCGACTAATTTTTTGTATTTTTAGTAGAGACAGGGTTTCACTGTGTTAGCCAGGATGGTCTCGATCTCCTGACCTCGTGATCTGCCCGCCTCGGGCTCCCAAAGTGCTGGGATTACAGGCATGAGCCACCGCGCCCGGCCTCTACTTCTACTTTCTTTAGGGTCTACTCCCATAAACACTAGGCATGTGTACTAGTGTAAATGTACAAACATGCTAATTGTATTCTTTGTAATTTAAAAAAGTGGGGAAAAAAAGTCATGCACCTGAATAGAATGAATTTAAAAAATAATTGTTTTTATTGAAAAGTTTATTAAACATTCTTAAAGCTAGATTTACTAACATTCACAATGATAAATTCCTAAAGTGGCGGGTTAAGTGCGAAATGGAAATTGTAAAAAGACATTTAAAGGATATGATTTACATAAATTTAAAAACCATGCAAGATCATATTTAAATAAAACTATGCATGGAAAAAGTAAGAAAAACCACGTGGGAACAATATAGACAAATTTAAGGAGGTTCACTCTAGGGAAGGGAGGGATGAAGGTGGGGCATTACTGTATCTTCAAAGTCTTACTTCTTCAAGGAGAAATAAAAGCAAGATGTTCCCAGTAATAGTAACGTCTAAACATCTTGGTGATGATAGATTTGTTACTTTTATTGTTAAAAATAAAATGCCTCATTTTATTTTGCATTTTGAAAAAGGAGACAGGAGGAGAAAAGAGTCATAGACTCCCTGCGCACAACAACGCAGGTGGCTCTGCCAGTTCTCCCAGCCCCGCGCCGCTCATGCGCCTGCGCTGAGCCCCTGCGTGTCCCCCGTGGACTTGGCCTAGCCTGGGTATCACCAGCAGTGGGCCAGGCCACTTTGCCTTCAGCTCCCAACAGTGACCTTGCAGAGGTCAGCCTGGAGCCACCAGGAGTTGTCAGTAAGAGCTTATCCTGTGGGGGCACTCACTGGGGCTGGTGGCCGGGAAATCCCAGGAGTTTTGTTGGTTTGAGTTTTGTTTTTATTTTTCTTCCCCTGAAATCAGGACTGAAGCAGGGACACAGTGCTCAGCGCGCCCACCGCGGGCCACTGCGCGGAGAGTGTCTGCCAGAGCCTCCCGCTCACGCCCCCGAATCCTCTCCTGGCGCGCGTTCCTATCCTCCTCCTGCAGTGACTAGCGTGCATGGAAGGGCACAGTGGTGGCAGAAAGACTTGTGGCGAGATATCAAGATCCACAGGAAGTCATAAGAGAAAAAGCATTTTGTTTGAACTCCACCCAGTGACCTTTTGTGGGTGAGCTTTCGGTGAAACAGCAACATCCTCAGAGCTCTTAGAGAGATGGCTTTGTAACCCGAGGGAAAGACACCGCTTCCAAATATAATTGACGTGGCTTTCCTGCCTTAATTCGGGGTATCCTTTTTCCACCACATAATCTTCCCTTTGTCCGCGCTGATTCCTGTTTAGTTTGGCAGGGCCAGCTGCTGGCAGGCGCCCCCAGTGCTGAATGCTCCGCGCTCCACTGTGCTGGGCCTGCTGAAATAGCAGAGAGCACTCCCTCTCCCCCAGAATCAGGAGCCAAATGCCACACCGATTGTGCAACTTGTCTCTGGTTACCAGGAAAACGTAAAGAAATGCCAGTGAAGCAGAAAGATCGACAAAATTCTTTCCAACGCTTGAACAAAAAAGGTATTTTTAGGGCCCTAAATTTATGGAAGTCAATTCTACTCCTCGTCAGACTTTCAAACCTCCTATTCTTTGCACTACATTATTTGAATAAACCATAAATACCCTTAGTTGCTCTAATAGCAGGTCCATATTGTGCAAGGCAGCCATGGTCTGAAGACCTTGTTGAATTTGAAAGACAGAAGTTCCGTTTCTGGCACATAAACTTGAAACAGGGCTATAGTTAAGAGTGCCAGTGAGGTCCACATTTTGACAGCTAGACAAGCAGGTCATTTATTCAAAAGGACTTTGAACCCATGCCCAGAGTCAAATGCAGTCCTTTGTAAAGCCCAGCAGGCTTGAAATAAAAACTTCTTAACTGACTTGATCAGGGTCCTGCATTTTAGGGGTCAGGAAAGTATTTATGATAAGTTGGAAATGGAGACAGGGCAGGAAAATCTGGGCCTGGAAGGATGGCTTCCTCACCGGGGACCACACCATCATATATTCTAATTTGTGTCTTGAGGGAAAGTTTATATTTTTTGCTGAAAATATTATCTCCTTGTGACAAAACCACAAGTCTGGGAAGAGAACACAAAAGGAATAAAGAACAAATGAGATCTGTGATGCCTCCTGGATAAAACTTTAAAAACCCGTAGACATCTATCAATCCAGTTTACTGAATAAATGTGTACCAGGTGCTATGTTAGGTTCTAAAGGGCTAAAATAACTAAGATATTGAACTAAAGTAGAACTATTGGCCTCATAATGTCATAGTTCTTTCCACTATAGACAGCCGTCTTCTTCCAAGGGTACCTGCCAGGGCTTCCCCTAAACAGTGCATTGGCAAAAATTAGGAAATCACCGCTTCCTTAAGACACTTGACTTTCCTCTGGCAGAAAATTGCAAAGAAAGTGTGCACAAACCTACAATGTGGTGCCTTCCTATGTATGTGTGACTTTGTCTAGGGCACAACTTGACCTGTCTGATCATCAGACATGGTGAACTACACTCAAGATGGGAAATAAAGCCAGGGGCACAGCCTCCTGGAAGCCCCTACTCCCTGCCTCATCCACACCTTGTTGCAAAAACCACACCATCCTTCGAGACTTCTCCATGAAGCATCACTTCAGTGGGCCTGTTTTCTTTTTCTCTTGTCTATCCCCCTTCAGGGAATATACCTATTCACCATGGCCATCCGACAGACCTGTACATGTCAACCCAAGGTCTCACTCAAGCTCTCTCAAAGAGTTCCTGGGCCCCATGCACATTTAGAACGGAGTAGACTCTGTTTAATGTGTTGCAGAAAATATCAAAGAATGGCAGACTCCTGTGGCCTGGACTGCTCAGAGTATACAAAAGACCGAAGACTGTTCTAACTTCACAGATGTCCTGTCAGAGGCTCATGTGGCACCCCAAATAATCTGTTACGCAAGTAAAAACAGTTAATAAATCGCCTAAAGATTCGTCTTCCAGTCATTTTTTCCTTGTTAGAGCTGAAAGAACGCTTTTGAGCAACTTCAAAGTTCAAATTGTGTTATTAAGTTTGAGTTGGAATGGGTCCTTTCTCTTTTTCTCAGAATTATACTGAAATGAATGTGCTCTGATAGATCCTGGCATGCACTGGAGATGGGGGTTAGGTCAAAAATGAATAGGATGGTTCCTGCCTTCAAGCAGCCAATAGGAATAAAAATACTTTGCATGTGTAGTTTCCAAATTGTTTTCATATATGTCACAACACCCACAGCAGCTTTGAGAGGGAGATGTTATTACATGTATTTTATAGGTAAAGTGGATGAGGCTCAGAAAGCGTGAGTCTAAGCATACACAATAGTGAGTTGAAGTGACACCCGAAACTCTGCTCTAAATTGTATATTTCCCCACGAGTGCAGGCTGAAGCTATAGTCCACAGAGCAAAGTAGTGTGATTAGTGGCACCTTAGTAGTGCAAACAAAATTGTGGGCACAGAATTAGAGGGAGAAGTTCTTCCTGAGGATGCAGTAAGGTGGTGTGAGGAATGGGGAAATGGAAGGGAGAAGAGGTAGGGTTGCAACTGGTGAGTCCCAGAGGAAGGGTGAATGGCAGCAGGAATGGCCTGGCTTAGTGAAGCACCCAGAAAGGAGAAAGTCAGGCCTTGGTGAATGTTGAGTGAATAACCAAGCACCATTGGTCTGCAAGCTTGCGGGCTGTTCTGGAAGCTTTCAGGCTGTCAAGCTCTTGAAGGAGTGAAATAATGCAGATCCTGACAGGACTGGCTTTGAGCATAACGTGATTTCAGTGGACATGGAAGCCACTCGGGGAGTGACAAGCTCAGATTTGTGCTTGGTGGAGAAATGTTAATTTAGCAGCAGGGTGAGGAAGGGATTATCAGAAGGGATGGGAAAGGACACAAAAGACCTTCCAGGTCCTCTTAGGGCCAAAAGTGTGGGTGTGGGGATCTCAACCCAGGCAGCAACAGTGGGAGCAGAAGGCAGGGGAGAAGCATGAGATTACAAAGAAACACACCTCAGCTCTGTTTTAGGATGGTCAGAGGGGGACTTCTAAGTGTACATGAACACAGTCAGTTGTATTCTTTTTCACTGGAGGGATCCTAGCTTTCAGACATCCCCTTTTGTGGGAGCCAATTATATGTTTTAAAATTAAAGCAGATTAAAGCAAAGCTGCTCTGGGTGAAGAGGGGCATTTGGATGCCTGGTGCTTCACCTTCCTGAGGTGGAGCCCTTGGCAACCAGCTCAGCTTGAAAATCAGAGCTCCAGTGCTCCAGCAGGACCCAAAGCCTGCCTAAATGGACCGTATCTCTACGGATACATTCTCCATTTGTGTGTATGTGTGTGTGTGTGTGTATGTGTATGTTTCTTGGAAAAATGGAATCAGAGTCTTTCCCACTGTCTGCAATTGATTGCAGTCAAATATTGCTATGTAAAGGTTTCAGAATCTCAGGACCCAGAAAAGTACCTGGTCCCTTAGAGACCAGTGTTGACCGTTTGCATTTTCAGCCAGCTGGTGGGCCACAGGTGTTCACTGAGTGTGGATTCTGTGTTCACGCTTCTGCATGTCAGGGGTGCTGCACTGACTGGCAAAGTCTTGGAGCTCAAGGAGCTTCTGTATTAGTGGGGGACACAGGCAACATATACACATCAGCAAATAATAATTTTAAATATAATCAAGTGCCATGAAAAAAATAAAACAGGGTAATGTGATTGAGAGCCAAGAAGGCCAGACAATCTGATGAGGTGGTGTTTGACCTGTGATTTTCAAGAAGTAGAGGCTGCCAAGTAGATCTGGGAGATGTACATTTCAAACAGCAAGGCCAGCAAGCATCAAGCACGTGAGCCTGGTGCTCGCTCAGTGTGCTAGAGGGTCAAAGACAAAGCTATGGGGCTGGGGAGGGGTGAGTGAGTGCAAGAGAGAAAGAGGATAGGGTTCTTGTTAGGCAGGCACCCATCATACGGGGCCTTATGGCTGGACCAACCAGTAAGATTTCATTCTAAATGTTTTCGGAAACTGTCAGGGGAATGAAAGGATCCGGTTGACATGGTAGGGCTCACCCAAGCTGCCAGGTGCATAAGGGACTTTAAAGGACAAGAATAGAAGGAAAGAGGCCAGTTAGGAGAGAGAGGATGCTGACTTGGACAACAACTGAATCAACAAGAGAATAGGGTTAGAGATGTATTCTGGAGGTAGAGTCAACAGAACTTATTAATGAATTTAAGTGGGATGTCAGGGAACAAAAGCAATCTGCAAATACCCCTGTGTTTTTGTCTGGAGCAATTTAGTGGGTGATGGTGTCATTTAAAAGAGATGGGGGGACATGAGGGTGGGAGTCAGTTTGGCCTAAGGCAAGGGTTGGGGATTAGGGGCAGAAGCCATGGTTCTGCTTTGGATCCTAAGTAGCAGAGGTACAGGAGGAGATGCTGAGTGTGGACAGCTGGTTGCTGATACTCAGAGGAAAATTGGGCTGGACATATGGATTTTTAAACTTAAAGATCCATAAGCATTATCTTTGAGTGCTTACTGAGTGCTTACTATGTGCTTGGCACCACTGATTTACAAAAAAAGTATTTTCCATTGTTGGAAAAGTGCTTCTCTGCTGAGAACTGGCTCCCAGAATAGCACAGAGCTAAGACAGAACTGGGTTGTGCCTTGGGCTGGATAGTGAGATGGAACAGCCCACCTGTTACAGAGAAGAAACTTTCCAGGGTAACCATCTGGCATCCTCTGCAGCGTGCCAGATCTTTGGCACAAATCTGTCTTTAAAACAACAACACAATTAAGCTTCTGCAAAGCATAGTGCTGTGCAAATCCAGTGTTAGAGATATCATCGTGACATCCAGGTTCCTTTCCAATAGCATCGCTCTGCACCCAAACAAAGAAGCCTTTCAGTGTGGTTTGTGTTTAACCTCAGATGGAAATAACTATGTGGGAAAATAAATTACTCAAGGGCTCAAAGTACTATTCAGACCAATTAATACTAATTGCGTACCTACAGTATTGCCAAGTGTTAAGTTTCTTTGGAATAATGCTTGATGTTGCCAGTCCTTAAATGAATCAGCTTGATGTTGACAATGTCATACCATCATTATTTGTATCATTTGTATTATTTATGTTGTGTTATATTATTTAACATTTGCTAGTTCTGTCGAGGAAGCCAGGCAAAGCATCTTAAAGACACATTTCTTGACAGAAATAGATTTGCTTAAAAAAGAAAAAGAAGGAAAAGAAGGAAGACAGGGAAAAAGAGAGAGAGAGAGAAGAGAGAAGGGAAGAGGAGGGGAGGGGAAAGGAGAGGAGAGGGAAGGGAAAAGGGGAGGGGAAGGGAATGGGGAGAAGGGAAGAAGGGAAGGGGAGCAGAGAAGGGAAGGGAAGAGAAGGGAAAAACTAAAGCAAGCAAGCAAGAAAGACACTTTTTAGCAGCCTCACCGGAAGTGAGACCTCTAGGGACAGTAGTGTGCTGGTGGTTTAGTAGTCAGCAAGAAGAGGAAAATAGACAACAAAGACTTTTTGCTGTTCCGTATAGTTTTCATTCTTTGAATGTGAATCTCAGAAACCTAGACTGGAAGAGTTTTGAGAATTATCCATCTATCCTTCTACCCATCCATGTATTCAGTCACCAAGGAAAAAATATTTTCAGCCATGGTGGGGACAAGGCATGGGAAAAGTCTATGCTATCCACGGCGAACACTGTCTTAGGCACTGGGGTATTTGTTCATTCTCTTTAAGTATTTATATTGTGCCTACCACAAGCCATACATGGTTAGGCTCTGAAGATACACTTCTGAAAAAGATAGATAGAGCCTCTGCCCTTAAATTTGTTCATGCTGTAGTAATTAAGCAATTACCTGGGTATTAATAAATCATAAAACACATAAGTAGAAAAATAGTCTTTAATTGAATCAGAATCCATAACAAGGGGACCTCACATGGGTCTGGGAGAAAGGACAAGTCGGAAAAAGTTTCCTTGAGGAAATAATGTTTCTTTTGAGACCTGAGTGATAAGTAAAATGGACTAGGCAAAGGGACTTGGGTAGGGAGTAAGTGTCCCTAAGGAACTGTGAATCCAGATGTGAAGATAGGGCACATCTGTCAGTAGGTGGAACAGCACCCTATGTTATTAGTGCCATTAGCATGGTTTAAAATGGAACTATAAGCATTGAGTGCTTTTATTCTTAGTTTATCCTCCTTTTTCTGGGTTTTTGTTTTGATTTGGTTTTGCTTTTTAAAAATAATTTAAACTGCCTGGGGCTGAATCATAGTTTGATTACTTTAGTTTGTGACCATGGGCTGACTCAGTAACACTGTAAGGTGGTTGTGATGACTAAATGAGTTAATAGTGCCTGGCACCATGTACAGTGTATATCAGGCACTCAATAGGTTTGGTTCCCTCCTCCTGCACATAAGCAATCAGTGCTTGTAAACTGCAGCAAAGAGATAATATCTGAGACTACTTAATAGTTGAAGGGGCATTTGACATAGCCCTTATATTACTATCAAGGGCACAGGAACAGAATGTTATATTCTGGAAACATTACAGTTACACTGTACTACAATAAATCCTTCTTGTATTTTGAATCTTTTTTACTTTCTCCTGTGCTGCCAGAGAAAATTATCTGCTTTGAAATGACTCAAATAATTACAGTCAGCTCACCCATCTTTTTTTCTTTAACCCAATTGATTAGTAACCTTAATTACATCTTCAAAGAACCTTTGAAATGCTGGATAACATAATCATGGTAATGTGAGAGCAGGTGGTAGAGATAATGGGGCCATCTTAGAATTCTGCCTATGATCAGAAAGATTTTTTGAGTGTCTGCTGAGGACCAGGCACTGGGGTAGGGGCTGGGCTTTACCTTGAAGAGCCCCCATGAAATTCCAGCTTTCACAGAGCTTGTCACCTGGGAAGGCACATAAGATGATGAATATGTAAACATAAAATAGACAGGGATATGTTCTCTCGAGAAATTAAAGCATGGTGTTATGATAGAAACTTGGCATAGGTGGTCCTGTTTTAGATCGGGAAGACCTCTCTGAAATGGAGACATTGGAGTTGCATTTTGAATGATATGAGGAACCATCCATGCAAAAAGCGAAGATGCAGCAGCAAAGTTTCTAAGGTAGGAGAAAGCTTCGCATATGTAAATGATGAACAGAAAAAGGATTAGTGTTGCTGAAATGAGCATTCTAGTTGTTAATCAAAATGATAGGATACTCTAAAATGACGCTCCCATAAAAGTATGAACTATCCATTGATGGATTTTATACTTGCTAGACTTCATTTCATTATCATATTTCTGTAATAGTATGCTAGATTATCCTGAAAAATGTATCAATCAACTCTAACAACAAATATTTATTGAGCAACTTTTTATGCGAGTCATTGAATAAATCAATGAACAAAACAAAATGTCATGTCCTTATGGAACTTGCATTTTAGTGGGAGTGAAACACAAAACAAAATTTAAAATGGGTAAAATATAAAGTATGTTAGACTGTGAAAAGTGCTAAGGAGACAAAATAATGTTGACAAAAGACTTAACAAATTTATTCTACCCATCCCTTCACTAATCCAAATGTACATACATCCATTCATACATGCCCTGTATATCTTACATTGATGACTCGCTTACTATGAGCCAGATATTGAGGACACAAATTAAATAAATTGTGAGACTTCCTCTTCTAGCTATGATACAGTTACTGCCGCCAGATTTGCTCTCTGGCATATCATAAAACTGGAGAGAAAAAAACTGAATCTTTCCACCATTGCACAGCAGGGGAACTGAGGTAAGGAGAGCCCCCATATTTGTCCTAGCTTCTTGCTGGGGGCATGTTTTGAACTGCAGTGCAGGGATACAGAGCCCAAGCAGTGCACAGTGCTTTTGCTGAGCTGAGAAGGCTAAGATCAGACTTCAAGATAACAGAAGCATCTGGAACTCTCAGGGCAGGGTACTGAAAAGGAGGGTTCTGAGGAGAGCTGGGACCCTAAGAATCTGTGCGTGTGTGTTTCGTGGATTAATGGCCAAGGGATATACTGTGTATTCAGAAGAAAAAATTCCATGAGTCCTGAAAGAAAGTAAGAAAGTGATTGCTTCAGGGCTGAGAGCAGACCATGAAATATTAGAAGCCATGTACAGTTAGAAGACAGATTTCTGTAACAGTCAGTATGGCAAGCATCTCTGAGAACCTTGGGCATTTCATTCAGACCCCAAAAGCACCACAACCTATAAGCAAAGACCACACCTCAGATAAGGGATGAAACTTAGAACTAAAGACAAAACTATACTCAAACAGCCCTAACAAAGAAACAAACCGAGCTTGACAGAACAGAGAAGATTCCAAGTAGTTTACTTGTTTGCCAGACACAATAATACTCTCTTTAATAAAAGACACTGCAAACTAGACTGGCTTTGTTCTCTAGCATACTGTAAAACTGGAGAAAAAATAGGAATTTTTCCATCATTGAACAGCAGGGAAAATTGAGATAAGGAAACATGTTTGAGCCCTGTTTGTCCTAGCTTCTTAAGTAGTATAATAATTTATTTTACTTTTAATGAACCTAATTAATTTAATTTTATATTAATATTTTTTTGATAAGACTACATTATTGTAATTCTTAGAACATCCACTAAAAAGATAGTTAGCTAAAAGTATAGGTGTAGATAAAAAGCCACTAGAGAATTTTAAAAGAATACTCAAAATTTTTGATTTTACAAAAAAGGTAGTGAAAAAAGGGTAAGAAGAGTAAAAAACAAAATGGATGGGACAAATGTAAAACTAATAAGAAGATAGATTTGAGCCAGACCACATCAATAATAATATTAGATGTAAATATGTTAGAGGCCGGTTGCAGTGGCTCATGCCTGTAATCCAGCACTTTGGGAGGCTGAGGTCGGCCAGTCACTTCAGGTCAGGAGTTTGAGACCAGCCTGGCCAACATGGTGAAACCTCATCTCTACTAAAAAATACAAAAATTAGCTTGGCGTAGTAGTACATATCTCACCTACTCAAGAGGCTGAGGTGGGAAAATCTCTTGAACCAGTGAGTCGGAGGTTGCAGTGAGCCAAGATCGTGCCACTACACTCCAGCCTGGGCGACAAGAGCAAATCTCTGTCTTAAAAAAAAAAGAATGGGTGGTATGTTCTTCATCAAATCCATGACCATACATTGGAGATTTTAACACCCCGCTTTCTGTTATTTATACAACTAATAGACAAATAGACACAAACAAAAACAGTAAAGAATATAGCAAATTTGAAAAATGCTGTCAACCCACAAGACCTAACTGACATTGAAAAAACAGTATACCCAACAATGCAGAATATGCATTCTTTTTATTTTCTTTTTTTTTGAGACAAAGTCTCACTCTCTCGTCCAGGCTGGAGTGCAGTGGCAATATCTCAGCTCACTGAAACCTCCGCCTCCCGGGTTCAAGCGATTCTCCTGCCTCAGCCTCTCGAGTAGCAAGGATTACAGGCGCCCGCCACCATGGCTGACTAATTTCTGTATTTTTAATAAGAGACAGGGTTTCACCCTGTTGGTCAGGCTAGTCTCAAACTCCTAACCTCAGGTGATCCACCCGCCTCGGCCTCTGAAAGTGCTGAGATTACAGGGTGAGCCACCGTGCCCGGCCAGAATATGCATTCTTTTCAAGTACACATGTTGCATTCAGCAATATAAACCTTGTCTTAACATATTTCACACACTTAAAATTTTAGAGTAATATTAAATTAAAAATAAATGACAAAATATATAAATAATACATCTAGAAATAAAAAAATATAGAAATAACAGTTATATGTTATATAACCTATGTAACAGAATACACAAATATTTGTATAGACAAAATATAATAAAAATAAAATATATAGAAATGCCACAAATAGTTGGATATTTAAAAACACATTATATAACCTATGGATCAAAGAATAAATCCAAAGGAAAATATTAGAAATCTTAAAACATGTTTTGAATCAAATAATAATGAAAACACACAGTATGGTAAAATTTGTGAGATACAGTTAAAGAAGTGTTTAGGGGCCAGGTGTGGTGGCTCACGCCTGTAATCCCAGCACTTTGGGAGGCCGAGGCGGCGGATCACGAGGTCAGGAGATGGAGATCATCCTGGCCAACATGGTGAAACCCCATCTCTACTAAAAATACAAAAATTAGCTGGGTGTGGTGTCCCATGCTTGTAGTCCCAGCTACTCAGGAGACTGAGGCAGGAGAATCCCTTGAACCAGGGAGCTGGAGGTTGCAGTGAGCCAAGATCACGCCACAGCACTCTAGCCTGGTGACAGAGCGAGACTCCGTCAAAAAAAAAAAAGACAAGTCTGGGCGCGGTGGCTCACGTCTGTTATCCCAGCACTTTGGGAGGCCGAGGTGGGCGGATCACGAGGTCAGGACATCGAGACCATCCTGGCTAACACGGTGAAATCCCATCTCTACTAAAAAATACAAAAAATTAGGCGGGCGTGGTGGCAGGCGCCCATAGCCCCAGCTACTCGGGAGGCTGAGGCAGGAGAATGGTGTGAACCTGGGAGGCGGAGCTTGCAATGAGCCGAGATCAGGCCGCTGCACTCCAGCCTGGGCCACAGAGCCAGACTCCGTCTCAAAAAAAAAAAAAAAAAAAAGAGAAAAAGAAAATACAAAAATCAGCTGGGTGTGTGTGGCACAAGCCTGTAGTCCTAGCGACTCAGGACGCTGAGGCAGGAGAGTTGCATGAACCTGGGAGGCAGAGGTTGCAGTGAGCCAAGATTGTGCCATTGCACTCCAGCGTAGGCAACAGAGGGAGACAAAAGTAAAATAAAATAAAAATAAATTGACCAAATGGGTTTTATCTCAGAAATGCAATCAATCAGATAATTTACCACATTTAAAGAATAATATTGCAGCAGAAACATCTTGAAAATGAAATATAAAATGAATGTTTTAGTGCCATTTTCAATGTCACAACATCCACACATTATTTCCAGACCCCGACATAAAACTTAAAACCATACATTTTGTAGAAAAATAATACAAAACATTTTTGCAACTTTGAAGTGGATGAAATTTGCCTGGAAAAGACACAAAAAGCCCTAAACATAAAACAATGATAAATTGAACTTCATTAAAGTAAAAAAAAAAAAAAGTCTGCTTCTGAAAAGGCAAGTCACAGACCGGAAGAAATTATTTGTTTTCTCTGTATGTATGTACATACATACATATACATATTTATCTACATCTACCTGTCTATATACTAAAACGACAACCAAATCAACAAAAAATAAAAGGTGTAAAAAAGCAGTTCACAATAGAAGCTATAGGAAGACCCAATAAACTCATGAAAAGATGCTCAACACCATTCATTATTAAAGAAATGCTATTAAAGACACCGAGATAGCCTTTTACATGGACTAGAATGGCAGAATATTGAAGAGATTGATAAAACAGTACTCCTAGTATCAGAGAGCTGTAGAATAACTGGGGCTGTCATGTGTTGTTGAAGAATGTAAAATAAATTACGGCCATTTTGGCAAAGTTTGGCAGTGTTTTTGTAAAACTAACATGCATAGTACACCTTCCAGCAAATCTGCTCCTAGAAATTAGTGTGTATGCCTACAAAAAGGCTTGCTTATTCAAGAATATTCATAGCTACTTTATTCATAATAGTTATGAGCTGGAAAAAAACTCAGGCAACCCAAACTAGTAACATCCCAAATGTCCTCCAGAAAGAGAACAGATAAACAAATTGTGGTATATTCATACAAGGCAGTACTAATCAGCAATAAAAACAAGTGAATTACTAATGCATGGATTGCAAAGATACTGACTAAATGTCTGCAAGGGTGATCTTGGACACCTGTGGGCCCCGCTGCAGGCAGAGTGAGGCACTGCCTCTGTGCTGTTCAGTGGTCAGATCCCATCTGTGCTCATCACCATCATGGTGCTGAAAACAGCACTGTCAGCATGCATTTATTTATTTATTTATTTATTTTTCCCATCTCCTTAGACCAAGAGTTCCTTGAAGTTAGCAATGGTCTTCCCCACATCTTTAATTACCCAATGTTCTGCCCAGCATTGGAGATCTAGCACAGACTCAACCAACACTCAGATACAGCTTTTATTTCCTTTGAGCCTCATAAGGCCAGTACAATAGCCATTCAACAATGTCTGTTAAATAGCAAGTGAGAGTCATTATTTGGATGTAGGTAATTGGAGGGCTGGATAAAGTTTCTATCTTGGCAGCAGTTCATCTAGATTAGTTATAGATAACTTAATCCAAGGCAACTTGCCCAAGGCCACCCAGCTGGTCAGGTGTCAGGTGTGGGTGACTGACTAGTTGTTCTTCCCACCTCACTGCAGCTGCCTCCTCTCATAATATGCTCAAGGAGTCAGTGCCTAAAAGTGTTACTTCCTTCCATGCAGAGCAACTGTGAGCTGTCAGAATCTGTACAAGGAGGATGGCATCCTCTTTGGCTGGGGCACCTCAGAAGCAGTGGGAGGTGGAGTCCCTCCCACATGCCGTCCTGAGTGCAGCAGTGGCAGTTCTTTTGCTTCCTGTCCCTTCTGAGGGGCAGAGCAGAGCCTTTTCTGAGAATCAGGTCGGAGCAAGGCTGGGCACAAGAGTGAGTGGAGGAGGGGTAGGGTCAGAGACATTTTAGCCTCTTCATGCTTGAGAAAGAAATGAGAACTCATCTTCTCAGAGACAAGGGCAGAGGTAGAAGCCCAGCCTGTCCTGAACCACAAGGATGACCTTGGCAGTACTCTTAAGAAGTAGTCAAGGCCGGGCACGGTGGCTCACGCCTGTAATCCCAGCACTTTGGGAGGCCGAGGTGGGCAGATCACGAGGTCAGGAGATTGAGACCATCCTGCCAACATAGTGAAACCCCGTCTCTACTAAAAATACAAAAATTAGCTGGGTGTGGTGGCACATGCTTGCAGTCCCAGCTACTCAGGAGGCTGAGGCAGGAGAATCGCTTGAACTCAGGAGGCAGAGGTTGCAGTAAGCTGAGACTGCACCACCGCACTCCAGCCTGGTGACAGAGCGAGACGCTGTCTCAGAAAAAAAAAAAAAAAAAAAAAAAGTAGTCAAAACCTGTCTGGCCTTCCACAGAAAATCGACAATAGTGTCTAAGAGCACATTTAGACATTAGGTTAATTCTCTTGGTTAGAAAGTAACTTCATTTACCTAGTGGTACCTTTATTTTATTTTTATCTTTTTTGAGAAGGAGTCTCGCTCTGTCACCAGACTAGAGTGCAGTGGCGCGATCTCATCTCACTGCAACCTCCACCTCCTGGGTTCAAGCAATTCTCCTGCCTCAGCCTCCTAAGTAGCTGGGACTACAGGGGCATGCCACCATACCCAGCTAATTTTTGTGTTTTTAGTAGAGATGAGGTTTCACCATGTTGGCTAGGATGGTCTTGATCTCCTGATCTAATGATCCATGTGCCTCGGCCTCCCAACAAAAGAATTCTTAAATGTATATTTCTTCCAGAGTCACTAAGAAAATCCAATTTAAAGTTATTCTGTTCTGACTTGGCCTTTTATTCTGCCTCTCATGAATGTAAATATAAAACTTTTATATGAGAGACTCTTGGCATTGTCTATGGATTGACCATAGCTACATCAGAAACACATACACACACACACACACACATCTGCACACGTGCATATATACACACACAGAGTAGCTATTTCAGAAATAGTTGTGACCACTCCAAAGACAGAGGAGGAGGAAGGGAGGAATGAGAGATTAAGGACAAAGTCTAACTATCTAATCTTTTCATCCTCTCAGATAAACAGATCTTGTTTTCTTTCAGTACCTCACACTTGACCCCCATCTCTCAAACCATTCTATTATTTCTACCTTATATTTAGCTATACATGAATCTAATTATAGAAAAGATAATGATGCATAATGACCAATGCATGGGCTGAACTTCTAATATTTAAGAAAATAGTTGGTGAAATCTTCACCTACCTTATCTATCTCTCTAATCCATCTAATAAAATGAAAACCAAAACAATAAAAATAAGCAAAATAAAGACAATAAAGCTGTTATTACATGCATCTCCAGAGAAAGCTGTTACTGCAAGTGACTTTCTCATTTTAGAAAGTGTAGGAAAGTATTTTTCTGTGAGTGGGATTATATAATCTTTACCTACTCTAGGAAGCCAAACTAAGAAACATGTCATCTACTCCCCTTCCTCGTCTTTGCAAGTGATGCTATATGACAGCAGGCTGAGCATTGTCATTACTGTAAGAAAGAGTATGAATTAATCTAACACATATCCCAAATTGAGAATAACAAATCTGGAATATGGAGGCTCACCTGTCTGTGGGTCCATATTGAGAACTCTACAGTTTTGATTATGTTTGCCTATTTGTAAATGACAAGATTTGTCCTGTCCTAGCAAAAAAAAAAAAAAAAAAAATTATGGGCATCAGGACTAACAAATCAATAAAACTTTGAATAGTATAGTTACAAAATTGGTTCTGATAAAGGAAATAGAATAAACCTGCTTCAACCTTCATCAATCCTTGTTCCCTTTATCATTTTCAGATTATTAAACCAACTTTTAATCACAAACACTAATATTTTATTGTATATTTTCTGCCTAAATCTAGACAGTGTTAGCTTGGCATTGACTTTCCCAAGTAGCAGAATTGGTGATATTTTGAATGATAAAGGGTATTTATTTCGTTAGCAAACATTATGTAAGTACTTACTATTTATGTAGCATAGTACTGTATTGTAAGGTAACTGTCTTCAACATCCAGGTAGGATTAGTCTCTCCACTTGTAGACAGGTACATCTATGCTGTGACATATGTATTATGTCCTTGGCCGGGCACAGTGACTCACGTCTGTAATCCCAGCACTTGGCGAGGCCGTGGTGGGTGGATCACCAGGTCAGGAGTTCAAGAACAACCTGACCAAGATGATGAAACCCCGTCTCCACTGAAAATACAAAAATTGGCCAGGCACAGTGGCGAGCATCTGTAAGTTAAGCTACTCAGGAGGCTGAGCCAGGAGAGTCGCTTGAACCTGGGAGACGGAGGCTGCAGTGAGCTGAGATCGTGTCACTACATTATAGCCTGGGTGACAGAGCTAGCCTCCATCTCAAAAAATATGTATATATATAGTCTTTTCTGCCTCAAGATAGGTTGAGATTGTCCTTCATGTCCATGGACATGGTCCAAAAGGTGGAGAGACCACAGTGGTCCTTTCTGAATGTGAGCACCCAAGCCTGCCCATTGGCCTAGCCCTTAATTTATGTACCTGTGTCATTTATGGCCCATCCTCCAGGGCTGCACCATGAGGCTGTCTTTTCTGACGTACAGCAACCACAGTAGTGAGATGAACATGGAAGCTATTGGACAAAGTCCCACCACTGTAGTGTAAATCAGCCTAGATATATTTTGCATAATTTTAGGCTTTTTTTTTTTTTTTTTGAGACGGAGTCTCGCTCTGTCACGAGGGTGGAGTGCAGTGGCGCGATCTTGGCTCACTGCAACCTAATTTTAGGCTATTTCTAAGACAGTCATCTTACAGTTGAACAAGGTAATGAGTTTGGATAAATATATCTTTTCTCGTTCCTGGAGTCTCTCTCTTGTAAAACACACACACACCACATGCATCATGAACACATGTACTTCTAATATTTTTATTTATCCCAGAAATTGAACTAGGGATGCCCCTGTCTCCATTCTTTCTTCTCTGTACCTGGTACTGATTAATTTATTCATTAGTATTAATAACTAGCCTAGTCACTTTTCATCCAGTCATGTCTGTTCCCTCCAGATCAGAAAGAACTCTTGTGACCAACATCAAAATTCAAGTTGGGGTATGGGTACGAGTCAGAATGGGTCCTTTTTCTCAGAATTACATTGTAAGGAACCTATTCTGATAGGCATTAAAGTAACTAGCTTTGGCTTTGCTCAGTAGGAATCTCACATAATCAGAATTGAATTTGATAAAACTGAATCCATTCTGTATAAACAAAAGACACCTTAGAGAAATCAAATCTTTTTGAAGGACTGAAGTAGGAAGGCTAAGAAGGTACACCTGATAAACTCTTTCACTATAACAGGCACATGAACCTCCATGGCACAGCAGATGGGAATGACTGAGGTGGCTGAGCATTCATCTGCCCCAGGGAGGCACTGCATTGTAGGGGATGAACAGAGACTTTTCAGTCAGATAGACCTGCATTCAAATCCCAGATCAAGCTCCTACTGGCTTTTGATCTTGGGAAAGTTGCATCACTCTTCACCAGAGTTCCAACCCTGAGTTTCATTCTCTGTCAACTGGAAATGGAAATAGCTATGATGGTAGTGAGGGTTATATGAGATGATATTTGCTCAGTGCCAATGGTCAGTAGCAGATGGCAGTTATGTGATTACGATTACTGTGGGATCTTTTTTAAAAGAGGGTCACCAGGAGCTTCTTAGCCATATTGAGCTTGATTGTGAAGGCAGAGGCCTGGGTGTTACCTGCATAAATAGACAGCTCTACTTCTTGTATGTCTTGGGTTATAGGCCAGGTTCCCAGTTCAACTCCTCTTCTACATGAGGCTACCCCAACTCCACGGGCCAAACACCACAGGAAAGCAGAAATTACGTTTAGAAGTCCTGATTTCACTTTTAACTATACTTCATTGGTAAGACAACAATAATGTCAGCTCATTAGTAAATCAACAAATAGCACTTTAACTGGAAATTACTGGACACTATTACTTAGACTGTTCTAGAAGAGGGCTCTAGGTGTGTCTCCATTTCAACTAATAATAAAATTGCCAAGAGCTTCTCTTATGTGTTGTCTTCTTTAGAAGTGAATACAATGCTGCCAGCCAGATGTCTTTTAGATTCTAGCTTGTTCGTTGGAGATTTCTAGATAGAGCCAAATTTGTGGCTTGGCCTTAACATAAAATATTCAAATGATTCATAAGGATTTTTTACTGGGCTTTCACTTTGTCTAGAAACTAATATGCATGTGTAGAAAAAACACTAAGTTTTGAGATTAAATCTATTTTAAATTAAGTAAGAGATAAATGTGAGAATTATGCATGAATATGGCATTCCTTGTTATAAGCATATAACCTATAAGCTGGTGTCTTTAGATGTGTAAGAATATAAAGCAAACAGAAAAGAAATACTGCTGAATTTTAACATCGTTTTTTGAACTGTCAAGAGCCAAGGAATTATTGGGCAAAAAATCAATACTGTCTCATTGCCTCTTTCCCTGACCCCTTTCTATCTGAAACACTATCTCAGGTTGTAAATGTTTAATTTACTTCTAATATGGCAAAAATCTCAGGTTTGCAGTTTTCTAGATGAGTAATACAAGCTCAATATCATTTGGTTTATGAACATAAAAAAATAAAATGCACGTCAAAGGCAAATGAAAGCCTTTTATTGAATCTGATATAATTTACATAATGTGTTCTGATAGTCCTTGTTATTCTTTCACATTTACATAATTTTTGTATATTTACAAAAGTCTTCAAGCTTGCTTTTATGGTTTCTCACAGCCGCCCTATGAAGTAAGTGTAGTAGCTTGCTTTAAAGCAAAGTGCCAGAGGAATAGAAAAATGCAGTGTTTCCCAGAGCAACTCAGCAAAGCAGCTGCTGATCCAGATTGCAAATTCCTGGTCCCTGTGTCCCTCATTAGCCACCAGGTCCCAGCTCCTCTCATTTTTTTGCATCTTCAGACACTCCTTTCCCTCTGCCTATTTTAATGAGGCCCCTGAGACCCTCTTTTGGCCAGCTTTCCTACCTCTTCACCACTTTCCTAGCCCCTAGGAAAGCTTTTCTTGAAAGCCTAGGGAAAAGTTAATTTACTGATACTTCTTCCAAATTGGCCTGCTGCCACCACCACATACTGATTTTCCCTTCAGAGGTGTAGATTACATAACTTGCGTGCAGAGATTCAACGTAGCCGCTCTCCAAGATGCAATATTAGGCTCTGAACCACATTTCACCAAGTCCCAAGTGACCTATACCCACTTTGACTTGCTAATATAGTTTTATCCAAGAGTTATGGGTAGGAAAAATTAAACAAAGAGGAAGAATTTTTGTAAAGACCCAAGTCTGTGGAATTGTATCTTCTTCTTTGTAGTGCTAGATATGCGCTAGCCAGTAGAGTTACCTACTGAAACACAAGTTTTCTTGTAGACCTTCAGTACTGAGAGTCCATGAGTCCCACCATCCTAATCCTCCTTCACCTTCTCTCATCACCTCCTTGGCCATTATGTGGTAGATGTAAGAAAGACATTTATTTCTCCTCTAACACGTTTCCCATCCTTGTCTTACTGGTATAGTTACTGAGGTAGAAAGATTCAGATCTTCTTAAGCAGTAATTAACTCATTGGCATTCATTATGAATCCCTTTGAGATATGAGCCTGCATTAAAAAAAAAAAAAACTCAGTCTTTGTAAATTAGATCCCAAGTTCTGCTGTCAGCCCAGTATGTATTATATATTGGTGAAAATAATCAGTGCTCTGTCCAGCCCTGGAAACTGTTAAATAAATCACACTGTTTTATGAGCTTACAACAAGACTTACTTGGTAGCCTCTTTCTTACACAATAATCTTTGACTAATAAAAGCACTAAGGATTTATGACACTACATGTACTTTTAGTGATCTTCCAAAATATGTTCCCCTCCTTCCTTCTGAAGAAATGGCAGGGTGACACCCGTCTATCTAAAACCATCTATCCAGTTCTCAAAATAATCAGGCATTGTTCTGAATTAAAACCAAACTTGTCTGAAGTATTCACAAAATCAGGTAGATATTTAAGAGTCTGATTTCCATTTTCTTTTTTAAAAGCACTTAGGATAGCCTCTTCGTGTTCTTACATTGGTAAATCATGTATAAGAGATATGGTTTCATCTTGGTGATTACGGGAGTGCTGAGTATTCCAGGTTGTAATACTGATGCCTATACCTCATGGTACAAGACATGTGAATGCAGTTATGAGCTTTGGGCTCAAAAGCACTGAAACTAGGGAATAACCTAGAAGATTAGTGTTTGCTTATTTTAATCAGATGTCTATGATAGTTATACTTGTTGAATTTAATTAATTGAGATTTTAGATTTCTGGAGTACAAGATGTTATTAATATATGCTATGATTTTTTACTTTATTTCTTTAAATATCTATGTAAATACAAAAGCTTCCAGTGTTCAAAATACCATATTCAGAGATCAGGTTAAAATGTTTTCATGATATCTGGTGAGCACATAAAAGTAATTTGTGTTAAAAATTCTGGTTACAATAGTGGGAAGAAAGAATGCTTCATAGTAACACACTTCCACTAAATTTGAAGTAAGAAGAAAATCACCCATCATAAAAATTTAAATAGAGTTTATTAGGTAATGGTCACAAGAAAAATTCCTGATTGTAGTGTTGTGGAAGGAAGCCAGTTTTTGCCATTTAATGGAATCATTACTTTGCATTTACTAGCTTTATTTAGCAAATGGTGCTCAATGATACAAGTTGATAATGATACTATCCATCTGTAGTTAATTCATATACTCAACACACTGTAGGCAACTTACTTAAAGCCAAAGAACACATATGAATAATTGAGGATAGGCTAAGACATGAACTCTTAAGCTCTCATAAAATCACGTTTCCCGAGCCATCCCTCTTGCTTGCTCCCTATGGAAAATGTTCCGGTACATTCTAGCCTAGTGAGTCCATTCTTCACCAATATTCAGCACTACTTTGACCAGATATTTTATGTAGAACCTTGTGAATGAGTCTATGGTATTCTTCCAGAATTACATAATTATAGTTTGATGTAAATTATAAAGTGACCATGAATCATATTCAGAAAATCATTGGTAAGCCAGCTTCCTTTCCACTATGTCTATATTGTATCTACATGTCCTTATATCAGCTTAGGTGTATTCAAGGGATTTTGCTCCAAAGTATCCCTTAAGTTCAGAAAATGGTTTGGAATCAAAGTGGGAGCAAAAGCTTTTGGTGTTTTTGTAGAAAAAAGATATTCACAAAATTATCACCAAACTTGACCATTTCTCTTCACTGGTATATATTTTATTTTCTAACCTTATTTGTGGGTTTTACTCTGCTAGAAAAATGTATTTCAGAGGGAAATAAATCGACTGGCTACCTACTTTCCTATAAGGATAAAGTCTCATTGTTTTTCTACAGATTGATCACTATGCCATGATGTTCTATATTCTTTTTTTTTTTTTTCCATTTCTATTTAAGAGGCAATAAGCAAGACATAGCTTCTTTCAAGAGCAAAGTGATCATTCATGGAATTGAATAATGATCAATGAAATGATAACCCAGTACCTGAATAAACATAGCATTAGTGCTAGAAAATGTCAGTGCTATCACTTCAAAAGGGCACAAGTGTCACTAGACCAGGCTGTTATTTTTCATTTTGTGCAATGGACTTATCTTAAAATTCTCCAAAAATTTATTTAATTCATACTAAGAGGTGTATGTTGTAAATAACAATAATGATAAAAACTGCTTGATAATATTGGCTGTAGTATTCAGCAGGCCACTTACTGCGTTTGACCCTTATGGGCACTTAGAAAGTCCTCACCTTCTAAATTCCTCTTGTCATCTAAACGCTGCCTAGTGCTAAGAAAAGATTTGGTGGTTTCCTTTATTCACTTGATATCCTCTTTTTTATGGTACATAAATGGAAGTTCTAGATGAATGCTAGAGTCTCATATTAGATTCTTGTAAATGGAATCGTAGATCATCTCCCCTCTGCTTTAGTCACAAGATTTACTCCAGGTGTACCTAACACAAAGAAACAACATATACTGGCCTCTAAAGATATACATATATACTTAGTCATTATCCAGTTGAGTGGATATTAAATTGCAGGAAAAAAGTGGAAGAAAATGCACATTTGCTGCTAAATGTCCTTCATAGATTGCATCTGCAGCTTCCTTTTTTGTGTTTAGCTCTACATGAATGGTTGGCATAACTCTTAAAATGTAATCAGTGCACATAACAACTAGGTTATATTTGATTGCATCGTCTGAATAATGTTTAAAAAGTAAAAAGCAGATGTTATTATGTACTTTCCTCTCAGGCTCGTTCCAAGTTTTTTTATTCAACAATTTTATGTGAAAGGCAATTGCAGAATAGAAGAATTTAGCATGGTTTCTGAGGTCACAGGGAGAGGGTGATGTCTATCTGCAAACAGCACCCCCAGTCTTGCCTGTCTGCCCAGGGCGGTGTTATTAAATGAGTAGGCACAGTGGAGGGCTCATTTTCCCTCCTGACCACCCTCCTAGGTCTCCCTGTGTGACCTCCGTATACTGGGCTTTCAGAAGGCCACAGAGATGACAACAAGACCACATTTGTTTTTTCTTTCAGTCAAATGGATTCTTTAGAGAGTCTAAACACTACTCTTTTGTCTATCAGAGGACAAAACTACATTTGATGACTCAATGATCATTTTTAATGTATTGAAAAGAATTTTTGTTAAAAGATGGCCAACATATAAACATGGATTGTTTAAATAATCTTATTTTTCTCTTACCTTATAACAGAAAGATTTCTTACGTGCTTTATTCATGCTACAACCTGATTTATATCCCTGAGCTAAGAATTCTGAGTGGCATCCATCCATAGCATCTGAAAGCTTTTGCCAAAGACATGTCAGAACTCCTTTAAGGAACAGATCACCCCATGAATTATTGACTTACCCAGCCTCAGTTACCTCACAGTTAAAGTATGCCTTCATGATCCAATAGGAGAAGATGTTCAGTAAATGCATAGAATATTTCTTATTGTCATCAGTGGGTGTTTCCCAGAACTTTGGAACCGTTTCTAAACCCACAGACCCAGGGTGTTTTCAAAGTTTGATTTACAAAATAAATAGACATCTAAAAGAGTTTTTATTTCCAAGGTATTTTTTTTTCTTTTTGCAGAAGTTATTAGATGTGAATCGATACCTCAAAGTCATTTTTTGTCATCAAAATTCTTCTTTCTTACGTCCAAAATCCTGAACGGAGCCTTGAGAGGTCACCACACTGCTTCTATGTTGTACCAGAACTGAATTATTTAAATTACTGTTGCTTTTTGATAAACACCGCCCTCCCCCGGCGCCACACACAGACACACACACACACAGTTTTCTTCTCCTATTTCTCTCTTGCTTGGTTGAATTAATTACCCCACTGACAGAGAGAAAAGCAACATTCATTGGCCTCCAAGGAAAGTGGTGTTGCTGCAAATGAAGGGTGGATAGAGGTGGCAAACCAGAGGACATGCTCTGTGTTGGCTGCAAAGGCTCTGGCTGTGTCATTTCCCCAGAATGTCCCCTGCAGATGCCTGGCAGTGGGAGATCAGCAGTGAAGGGCAGGGGAGAGGCAGCTATGCACCAGCTCTTCTTTGGAGATAGTACCAAAGGGGAACATTTGAGACTCATTCAGGTCTTTTTAAACTCATTTTTAAACCATATATTAAAGGACCAAACAAAGTGGATATGGATCACTTACGAAGTAAACCCAGTTCTTGCCTTTGCTTTAGAAAATGCTTCCCTAGGCTCAGAGGAACCTTTTAAAGTGCCCACTCTGGGGACCCTCCACTTTATGTACAGGATGTACAAAAGAACAGCACAGCAGAGCAGCGCACTGACCACGGCACCAGACTGCCCGGGCTTACAATCCTGGTTTCTAGCATGTGCTGCTCTATATCCTTGATTTAGTTTCCCTAATAAATGGAAACTAAATACCTGCCTCACAGAGTTGTGAGAAAATGGATATAAAAACACTTAGCAGGTCGGGCATGGTGGCTCATGCCTATAATCCCAGCACTTTGGGAGGCCAAGGCTGGCGGATCACGAGGTCAGGAGATCGAGACCATCCTGGCTGACATGATGAAACCCATCTCTACTAAAAATACAAAAAAGTAGCGGGGTGTGATGGCAGGTGCCTGTAGTTCCAGCTAGTTGGGAGGCTGAGGCAGGAGAATGGCATGGACCCGGGAGGCAGAGCTTGCAGTGAGCCGAGATTGTACCACTGCACTCCAGCCTGGGCGACAGAGCGAGACTCTGTCTCAAAAAAAAGAAAAAGAAAAAAAGCACTTAGCAGAACTTAGCAGAGATCATCACTCACAGTAAATATAGTAAATGCTCAGTATATGGTAGTAAGGCTGACACTTGCTTTCTCTTTAGTCCTCTATTTTAAAGAACACAAGAAACAGGTTTTGTCCCTGCTCTCCTAGAAAGGAGAAACGTGGAGGCTCAGCAGCTTTTCTCACCATGACTCTTGCTGTAATTGCATTTTGAGTAGGGAGCGTGTAAAATTCATTATCCAAACCCGGATACTTTGGAGAGTGAAATGGAGTGTGAGTGCGATGGGACGCCAGGGCAATAGGCATCAACTGGGACTCTCCTAGGAGCCCTGGGAGTTTGGTTACCCTAATTACGGGGCTATTCAAAAAATTGAAATTCTAAACCTTCTTCTTGTTTCAAAGTCTGAAGCTCAACTGGAGGCTAAGGTGATAATTTTCTCAAAAGTCTATTCCTGTATCTCCAGAAGAATAGGAGATAATTGCACTTGCTATTTTATCTTATACTTGCTATTTTACCCAGAAACTATTTTTAAAAACTGAGTCACAGCAAGAAAGCATTATTGCTACTTTTATATTCCTTTGTCAAAAACCTGGGCTGGGTCATCAGGAGCCTGGATGCATTGCCCTGCTTGGATTATCAGAGTCTTGGTCCCAATTATGCCACTTACACAACCAGGGAGCTGGTTCCAGGGACCTCTGAGAGCTCTTAAGGGTTTAGATTTGTTTTTAATCGCCTGGAGTATTATTATGTAATAATATCAGTGGTGTTATCTTTTCTAAACTCCGATTTTGCCTCCTTTTGGAAGTAGAGTTCAATCTAGGTTGTGAGCAACATGCTACTCCTGAAAGCACCATGAAGGAATGAATAGTACCCTTACTCATCTTTATTCGGAGTGTCTTATGTGCCAGACACTATAATTTCATGTAATCCCCACAGCAAACCTCTGTGGTAGGTGCTGTCATCATCTGGAAAGAGAGGTCACTGAGACATAGAGAGAAGGTAAATGACTAATCAAGGTCTTACAACTAGTAAGCTGAAACATGGCTTTAAATGGAGACAGCAGGACTTCTCTGGCCATGTTCTTAACTCTGAGCCATTCAACAAAGTCAGGTGGTCTGAAGGAGGGGAAGAGGCCTCCACATTGCCACCACCATATTACAGGAAAAAGTTATTTTGATCTTAGAAGCTGGAAGAGTCATTTCCATGGCCCATACCCTCAAAGTGCTACCTTCTGGCCTTGGGGGTAAATAAAAACAAAGCTTGGCCGGGCGCGGTGGCTCAAGCCTGTAATCCCAGCACTTTGGGAGGCCGAGACGGGCGGATCACGAGGTCAGGAAATCGAGACCATCCTGGCTAACACGGTGAAACCCCGTCTCTACTACAAATACAAAAACTAGCTGGGCGAGGTGGCGGGCGCCTGTAGTCCCAGCTACTCGGGAGGCTGAGGCAGGAGAATGGCGTAAACCCGGGAGGCGGAGCTTGCAGTGAGCTGAGATCTGGCCACTGCACTCCAGTCCGGGCGGCAGAGCGAGACTCCGCCTCAAAAAAAAAAACAACAAAGCTTGTCCTAAGAAAGATAAACAGCCACAGGGTATGTTTTAACACGTAGCCTTCTGACGATTGCTGTTTCCTTCCGTTGTGTAACTGGAAATATCTGGAATATGAATATTATTTTGATTTCTCTCTGTGCTCATTGGGAACTCATTTCAAGGGCTCACCAATCTGTGTTGCAGACCAACATGTGATCCAACTTTCAACTAACATGGCATTTCTATTGATTTCAGGTCTTTAGATAATAACTCTTTCAACCAATTGCCAATAAGACACCTGGAAGGAGGGGAGCCTTCCAGGTCATGGGCAGATTCAAAGATTTTCTTATTGGCAATTGGTTGAAAGAGTTATTATCTAAAGACCTGAAATCAATAGAAAAGAGTGTCTGGGTTAAGATAAGGGATTGTAGAGACCAAGGTTCTTATTATGCAGATGAAGCCTCCACGTAGCAGGCTTCAGAGAGAATAGACTGTAAATGTTTCTTTTCAGACTTAAAAAGTCTGTTCTATCAGTCTTAAGTTCTCTGTTTTAATGTTAGTGCTGGTCATCTGTGCCTGAATTCTAAAAGGAGGAAGGTATAGTGAGGCATGTCTGACCCCCACTTCCCAGTATGTCCTGAACTACTTTTTTGGATTAACTTTGGAATGCCCTTGGCTGAGGGGAGGGCCTGTCGGTCACTTGGGGGTCTTAGAATTTTATTTTTGGTTTATAATTTTTTTGTTCAAAGCTGTTAGTTTTAAACTTCCAACCAAACTTGTGGTTACATTTTATTTATTCATTCATTCACTTATGTACTTTTTTTAGCTAACCCCCCTTTTTTTTGGCATCTAATGACATCAATTTATAAATTCATTCTTTCAGCAGATATTTGTGAACCAGACATTTTTCTAGGGGCTGGAGATAAAGTAGTGAATAAAAGTGAAAAGTTTTCTGCTCTCAAGTAGTTTGCAGTGTAAGGGGAAAAGAAAGGAAGAAATACGAAACAAATGGACAAATAAGATACTGCTAGATGATGACCAATGCTGCAAATTCATAACAAGAGTGAGATGATGAAGAGCTGGAGAGTAACAGGAGGAGGTTGCTTAAGTTCAAATGGTCTGAAAGGCCTCTCTGAAGAAGAATGACGGTGGAATTCAGTCATGGGAATACTTGTACCAAGGCCATGTGGGGCTGAGGGAGGAGCAGATCCTAGGCCTCGAGCATCTGCTATCTGCCAGGGCTGTCTAGGAGACGGATGATTCAAAGTTACACAAGAACAGCCGTGGTCTTTGCCCTTGAGAAGTTTATTGTCTGCAGGAAAATAAAGTCCTGCCTCCAAGGAAGTCCTGATTGGATGAGAAAATAGATATGTAAGTCAGTCATTGTAATATAGAAAAATTCTCCTAGTAGGTACCACCATGGAAGCAGAAAGAAGGGAATGATCCAGTCTCCCTGGTGTTAAATTATGTTTAGCCCAAAGCTGCCTCCTTACATATTTGAAGTTCAGATTAATGGTTTCTCTGTAGGTAGTGAACTGTAACCTAACTGGATGTGTAAACAGACTGTCACTTACTCCTGGGCCAGTCACCAACTTTTGGCCAAAGGCAGCCAACTGTTCAAAATGCGTTCAAATAAGGCAAAAGCCAAACTGTAATCAATCCAGCTGTTCTGTACCTCACTTTCATTTTCTGTACATCACTTTCCTTTTTCTGTTCATAAATCCTTTCCAACCACATGGCCACGTGGAGTCTCTCTGAATCTATTCTAGTTGGGGGGTGGTGGGGACTACCTGATTCATGAATCATTCTTTGCCCAATGAAACTTTGTTAAATTATACTTGTCAACAGGTTTTTCTCTTGACATTGGGTAGAGCAATGGGTGAGAGGAGACCTTCTAGGGGAATTTGCCTGGGGGTGGTGGGTCACATTGCTGGCTTCGTAAAGCAGGTGTACAATCTACCATAAGTTGCTGTTTTCAGTCATAGAGAAAGATATTCTCCTTGTGCTTCTGCCTAGTTTTCCCTTAACAGGCCCACAAGGGTGTCAGTGATTTATATGTCTTAGGCACCATTTCTCACTGTGATCTCTACACAGCAGGTTGCGGTGTGCCCAGAGCTTCTGCAAGTTGCCCATGTCCGCAAGCTGCCCATATCTTTGTCGTCAAACCAAAATCCTTTCTTGAAAACAAATGAGCTTTCCCTAAACCCTGTAATTAGAATACAAATGCAATATTCAAATAGCTTATAATTAAAATATAAATAACTTCTAATAGGCCATATAAATGAGGGTGTTAATGTGTTATGAATCAGATGAGGAAAATAGCAAGGACTGCAGTTTCTTCCCTCTTCCGTCTCCTTCCAGCCTGGAGTTCTATTCAGTGAGTGTTTCACTGAAAACATACCAGCCCCTTCCTTCCCTCACTAAGCACAGGAGACCCAGAGCCCCTGCCATTTAATCATGGATTTGGCAGATGGTTTTGTTATTTGTCAAATCTCATTCTATCAATTACTTGTGAGACTGTTCAGACAGGAGGTCCTTCAGTTCCATGCAGACTTGTAAATGTCGCTGCTCAGAAATACAATTTGAGGAAAGCTCTTAAGGCACCAAGAGGAAGTGAGTACATGAGAATCTCCTGGTTGGGACTGATCCCAATCTCAGATCAAGGAGTGAAGGGAGGGAAAAACACTGATAGTAAATGGAAAATAGGAATTGTTCTTCTTTTTTACTCCTTTTCTAATGTAAGGGAAGCAGGGAGGGATCTCTTGGCCTCCCTGAGGTTCAGAGGTCACTGACATGAGGCACATGAATAGGAGAAAAGCCATACACATTTATTTAATGTGTATACACGGGAACCTTCAGAATGAAGACCCAAAGACACAGGGGGAATTGTTCATTTTTAGGCTTAGGTTCAACAAAGTATGCACAGCCATGTAGAAATAGGATTAGACACAAAGGGTATGATCTAATGATGATAGACTGAGTGGGGAAACCCAGCAAGGCCTGTGTGTCTAGATCCAGCTTGGCCTCTATGAGCACACATTCCTTCCTTCTCAGTATGGAGGCAGGACTCTCTCTAGAAATAGAGTTCTTACGGCCTACAGTCAAACAACGTAAGTCAGGTAATTTCTTTTCTTTTCTTTTTCTTAAACAGAGACAGGGTTTCACCATGTTATCCATGCTGCTTTCAAACTCCTGAGCTCAATTGATCCTCCCATCTTTGCCTCCCAAAGAGTGCTGGGATTATGAGTGTGAGCCACCACACACAGCCCAGGTAATATATTTATGGCCAGTTTTTACACAGAAAGGTGGAAGGAAACTTAGAGTCGTATTTTAGGTTTTATGGCTAGCTTTGGGAATGAGGGTTCTGGTTTCTATGACCCACCTTGGGGAAGAGTGATTCTAGTTTCTATGGCTAGGTTTGGGAAAGAATGGGATTGAGAGACAGGAGGGCAGGAGAAGGTCAGAGAAAAAGTTTTGCTTCTGAGATCACTTCTGAGATCTTCATTTTGGGGTATTGTTTTCTGAGCCCCAACAAGCCCATATTTTATTGAGTGTCTGCTGTACTCCTGGAACCATGCTGGATGGCTGTTTTCTCACATTTAATTTTCAGAAGAAGCCTGTGATATAGTGATGATTATTCTCATTTGTTCGAGATCAGGAAACTGAATTCCAGAAAATCGAGCAGCTGGATCGTGTAACTTTTGGTAGCAAAAATTTTGGTCTGCCCTGTCCCATACAGACTACTGGAATAAAAATGAACAGGATTGTGATATTTTTGTCACGCTAATGTAAAAAGAAAAAAGAAATACTGAGTCAGTGTTCATTTTAAGCTATAACTATTGCATAACAATGATAGATAAAACCATTACCTACCAATGGTAGTGCTCATTCTAGACTCTAGGCTCTTTGAAAATAGTATTTGTCTTTTTCATCTTTGTGCCTTCCCTTCTTTTCATTCCCATCACCCTAATGAAAAACGTTGTATTGATACAGGGTACTGGCAAGAGGGTAGTTGGATGAATGACTAAATTAATGGATTGATGAGGGTGATTGACACAATCTTTTCTGACGTTTTCCTAGGAGCGGAGGATAACAGTCCAGAGGGTAAAGCTTGGGAGGCAGGGAATGTGAATAAATTGAGCTCAAAAAATAAACACCGGGATTTAACAAATGCTTAAGTGAGGGAGGTGTGATTAGCAATGCAGAGAAAAGGCTGCATTCAGCAGCCAATTTAAGAAAGATGATTGAGAAGTTCCATGAGGGAGGGAATTTGAGAGAAAGTCGGTGGGCCTGGAGCAAAGCCCCGACTAGGGAGAGGCGGCTGGCAGGAACAGGGGACGGGTGCGGGTCTGCGGGTCAGGTCACTCAAAAGGATCAGGTACTTCCTGTGCTCCAGGCCCCCTGCAGAAACTTGTCTCTTCTTGAACCCTTGCAAACATTCCAAGGGGTGACTCCCAGGAGCCCCGTTTACAAGTTAATCAGCTGAAGCTTACAAGATCCAGCTGCTCGATTTTCTGGAATTCAGTTTCCTGATCTCAAACGTCCAAGAGCCCTTAAATAACCTGCCCTGATTCACCCAGCCAGTAAGTGGCACAGATGGGATTTAGTAACATCTGGCTGACTCCAGCGTCTCCTGCTCTGTCTACCGCCCTGTGTTTCCTCAAAGGCTGGATGACAGTGGGAGCTGTGAGATCCCCAGATACTGCAGAGGAATGCTGGGAATAAACATTAAAAAAAAAAAAAAAATGCCTCCCTACTTGCTTCAGAACAAATGAAGCTGAGATCAAGGAAGCCAGGTTCGGACTGAGGGAAGAGGTCAGGGTGAACTCACACACAAGGACAGAGTTATTGCACAACAAATATTTATTAAGCAATTACCCTGCACTGAAGACCTGCGAGAGATGGACCACTGCTTCCAGCTGCTCGGGAAAGGAGAGCCATACAGCTTTCTCACAAACAGTGCATGCTTGTATAACACTAAATGCATTGCTGTACCTTGAGATTCTCTTAATACCAGTGAAATGAGTTAGGTACTTTACATAGTGCGTATACACACACACACACACACACACAGATGGAGGAGGACTTTTAGAAAGACCTTGACTGTCTTCTCTAGGTCCTCCTGCAGAAATCTTCAGCAGTCCCTGATGCCTAAAAGAACATTGCGCATTTGCCTGTTTTGCTTCCATAAGGAAAGTGTCCTGCCCACCACGCCTTCAAAAGGAATGACCTTCAGGCTTGTCCTTGGTTTCCATTTGACCCTGTCCTGGTCACAGCCAGCTGGACTAAGGGTGGGCACTCGGCACCAGCAGCCAAGGCAACAGCTGGCTGGAGACTCATACTGTGCCCCAGAATAAAGTCAGGGCTGAGTCAGCCAGACTCTATCTTGGGAATGTGAATTGAGAAATACAGACTTGAGATCAGTTTGTTCATGAGAACAAAGGAAATTAGCTTTAGAGAAAGTTCTTTGTCAGGAACTCTCCTGTTGCACACCCGGTTCAGTTTGGTTTTGCAGGTCAGCATACGTTCAGCTGGTGAAGGGGTGCCAGTCTGCCATGGGGCAGGCATCCTCACTTGCCCCGGCACCTCTCTCACCTGATGTAAGCGGCTGGTGAGCAGCTCACACTGCACACTTCTTACACTTCCCCAACAACTCTTCTAACTCCGACTACTCTCTTGCATCAGTGAACCCTCCATGCTCTCCTTGCTTCCCCCGGAGATTTTACACATCTGCTGAGAGAGGCTGGATAAGGAGATGGGCTAAGCTTCAAAACTCCAGTTTGAACACCTCTTAGCAAGGGCTGCAGTTAGGAGTTATCTGGCTGCTCCCACAGGTTCTCCTTAAAAAAACTGAGGACTCTTCCTACTTGTTAGCTTCCGTTTTGAGGATTTAACTAAAATTATGAAACAACAGGGAAATTTCCAATTGGCAACTTTTTACAAAAGGATGGGAGCTGAGCCTTCATGGTCGAGAAGCTTTAAGGACAAGAATGGACCACCCATGTGCAAAACAAGGCAGTATGGGAGAATCAGAGAGGGTTAGAAGTATGAGATCCAGAGGCCCACAGTACTGGATTCAGGCCTGGTCTGGCCATCTCTTGGGTGTGTGACTTGGGACAACATTAACATCTTTCTAGCCTAATTTCTTCATCTGTAAAATGGAGAAAATAATAGTCCATTCAGATAATTATTACAAAGATAGTCCAAGTAAGCAAAAGCTACCTACAACAGGAAGAGCCCTGGCTCTTATGGGTGACTTCACACAGGCAGAGATGTGAATGGTGCCTGATCCCCGAATGCCAGGAAAATGAGTTGGGTACTTTGCACAGTGCACACACGGAGGCACACAACACTCACATACACATACAGAGATGACAGAAGTTTAGAAAGAGCTTGTTGGTAGAGAGGAGACAGAGAAAAACAGAGATATTATGAGAGGCAGAGAGAGTTGAAGAGGTGTCATGACGCCATGAAAGAGGGAGGGAGGTCAGTTCCTAGAGCTGATAGCTTTCTACTTCCAGCTGTTCTTCCACTCCAAGCCTATAATTGACTAAACAAAACAAAACAAAAACCCACTAGCAACTACTTGTGGGTGAGTCTCTGTTCCAAAAAAGCATAACTAAACCAAAGAGCAATCTCCTGAAATGCTCCACTCCCTCCCCTGGGAGTCTCTCTGGACAGATCTTAAATACGGGCTTTTCTAGGAATAATGACATTCAAATGTTGAGATGGCTCCAATATAACAATATTCATGTGATAGACTTGCATCTGCATCATTAGAGCACAAAACTTTCAAGTCAGAAATAGTAAGTTAAAACACATGGAAATTTTCTTTCTGGGCAGAATCTTGCCGTGGCTTTATTACAAATACTTTGGTAGTAGTTCTCTGTGGTAGATTGCTTCCAAAGATGGATGCAAGAGTCTCTTGCAACGAGACTTTGCCAATCCTCCCACTAAGAGGGGGGGTCTCTTTCCCTTCCCCTTGACCTTTGGCTGGCATTGTGACTTACGTTGACTGATAGGATGTGGCAGAAGTGAAGGTGGGCGATCTACAAGCTTCCATTACAACATGTCTTGCAGCATTCATTTTGGCCCTCCTGCAGGCCCTGAGACCTCCATGTACAAAGGCCTCACTTAGCTTTCTTGAGGACTGGAAACCACAGGCAGAGAAAGGTCTCACTAACAGCCAGCACCAGCTATCATCAGTGAGGCCTTCTTAGACAATTCACAGACAGCCACGCTACCAGATGATGTGTCTATAGGTGGATTCACCCAGCTGAGCTCAGCCTGAGTCGCTTGCCTACAGAATTGTGAATAAATAGTGTCTTCAAGCCACTAAAGTGAGGAGTGTTCTGTTACACAGAAACAGATCATGGACTCAAGGATGTACCACTTTCCTCATTGTAACCAGGTGCTCTTTTAGCTATGGAGTAGGAAGGAGGGCAGCCCATTCACAAAACTAACCCATAGTAGAATTTGGGCAGCCAAAGTCTAAAGGAATTATTGTGTTAGGAACTTATCATTAAAAAAATTATTGTTTAGCCATGTGAACAGCAAGGGTTGGCCCTCAGTTCCATCTCTTAAAGATAGAAGCAAGTGGCTTTAGAGTGGGGTGGCAGAGCTTGCTCTTGGGGCTGTTTGGTTTGTGCGAAAGCTTGCCCACAGGAATGCCTGTGGGGGTCACCTTCTCCTTAAGCCAGGGTGTCACTTAGGATGGATCTTACTTGCATGTATCAGCAGCAACATCACCAAGGGAATTTCCCTTTTCTTTCCCTTCTGCCAGCTATTGCAACTAATTGAGAATTCTGTGACATTTTAGCTGGAGAATATGACCCAGAAAACACATCTGAGTAATAAGGGACACGGGTTGTTGTCACAGAGATGGTGATGTTTTTAACATGGACGAAAAGCTTATCAAAGCAAATGCAAAATCAGTTAATCCAGTTAAGTCCAATATCTAGAGTAAAGCCTGTGATGGCTGCATATACTCAGAGAGCGTGTACCAGGTGCGTGCTTTTGACTGTCACATAGGTTCCATTCTTTTTCATTAAATAACTACACTGGACTAGAACTAGTCCTTACCCAACTCATTTTCCTTTTTGGCCAAGGAAAATCTCCATGGTATTCATATAAGATCTTAAAACGCGACATGGTAAAATAAATACCCTGTTGCTCTTTTTGTTTGTTTGAACCTTTCTAACGGTCCCCTAAAAGGGAAAAACATTCTGCCTCAGGATATACACAGGTAAATGGGGGAGAGGACACTAAGCATTCATGGGTTCAGTATAAGGGAATCCAAGGACTCTGGGAAGTTCTGCGAATTCCCACACATCATGGCTGTGGGCTTCTCAGCACTTACCTAGGTTCTATTAGACCTCAGCAATAGGAAAAGTGAGGCATGGTGTCTCTGGGGATAAAGCTGTTCTTGGCTAATTTGTGATGTCACACAGGGGAATTTGCTTTGCCATAGGGATGAGACACAGGCATCAAAGTCATCATTTTGTAGCTTTGAAATCACACACGTTTGTTTTTTTTTAATGAAATTTAGGTCAACTGTAACTATTCCCAAACTCTGCCCAAAGGGTGGGAGGAGAGTGTTAAGATATTACATTCTTACAAAATTCAAATCCATGAAATGTTACATGCAAGTTCTTTTAAAAAGTGAAAGGTGTCGTATAATACAATATTTTATTTATTTGCTAGCTTTTAATCTTTTTGAAAGAGTAATATTTTATAAGAAATTTTAAAATTCATTGGTACAAAAATTAATGATAAAAAGAAATTACTTCATACACAGTGGGTTCTCCTTTTGTACCTAACAATTACATAGAGAAGTATGCAGGCCACCTAAAATATAAAATAAAAAATATAAAAGAAAATGTTCCTTTAAGGAAGTCTTCCACCAGCTCCAAAAATTAACTTAAAATATATCTGGCTGGGCGGGGTGGCTCAAGCCTGTAATCCCAGCACTTTGGGAGGCCGAGGCGGGCGGATCACGAGGTCAGGAGATCGAGACCAACCTGGCTAACACGGTGAAACCCCGTCTCTACTAAAAAATACAAAAAAAACTAGCCGGGCGAGGTGGCGGGCGCCTGTAGTCCCAGCTACTCGGGAGGCTGAGGCAGGAGAATGGCGTAAACCCGGGAGGCGGAGCTTGCAGTGAGCTGAGATCCGGCCACTGCACTCCAGCCCGGGCTACAGAGCGAGACTCCGTCTCAAAAAAAAAAAAAAAAAAAATATATATATATATATATCTGCATTTTCCCAACGTTGGACTAGTTCCTCCTTAACTTTGATGTCTACAGTTTAAACGGGCCCTGCCTCTAGCTGCCTTAGAAGGTTTGATGGCATGTCAAAGGATTTCATCTCCTTGGAAGAAAGGTAGAATCACACAGAAATTCAAAATATGTTTTTCTTGACATCCACATCCCATGGGACTCCAAAAAATTTTATCTCCCAAAACATTTATCTCAACCATACTAGTAATTTCCATAATTTACTTCATTGTAGAAAAAGCATGTATTTAATATTTAGGGCTAAGAAACAGCTTTCACTGTGCCTTTTTCCCAGCTGCACACTGTCCTGGATGACTGTCTGGTAGTTCAGGTCAACAGAGGTCATTCAGCAGCCCCTTCCCCTCCCTGCCTCCCCCTATCTCGAATAAAATATTTAAACTGATTCATGTAGTTTGGCTCCATAAATTGATCAAATTCTTCAAATACTCACCTAAACCCTATTTTCTTAATACTAACAATGACAGTCCCATTAGTTTGAAACTATCTTGAAGGACTTTGAGCAAAGAGTTTGACATATCTAGGTTGTTGAATCCCTGTTCATAATGTGATTATGTATTCAAGACACAGTAAGTGGGAAAGATCTAGCAAAGGTTTTGGTCCCATTGAATTCTGCCTTAGTGTTTGGCAGAACAGGTTCTAAAAGCTTTTTCTGACATATGTGGAAAATAAGCTGACGCTTCTCTTTATTATTTTCATTCCTCAATATTTACATTGTAGTGTATAAATATACAATCAATATATAATCAAATAATATACAATTAAATAATCAGGTATTCAGTGAATGAATATACTCATTTTTAATATAGTCTCATCTCCTATAGGACAATGATACGTGCTCTGTTCTAGGATATATGTGCTGTGCATCCTTGGAGAAATGAAATAAAAGCATATTTATAAGCTGAGTTTTAATCTTTCCAACAGCCTCATGACAAACAAGTACTTTATAAACACTAAAAAGGCATATTATATTAAGTGTCTCTAACAAAATTCACAAGATGACGTTATGGAAAGTAACTAAGGAGAGTAAGAGGTAGACAATATGATCTCTAATTTCCAGTGTGGAAACTGAGTCTCAGAGAAATTAATTGGCTTGCCGAGGCTCACTAGCTGGATGAGCAGAGGCTTTGAATCCATGTCTCTCAGACTCTGCAGTCCAAGCTCTTATCTACTACTTTGGGTTCTAGTACAGTGGTTTCAGCAGGTCTGGGGTCAAATCGTAGCTCTGCCGCTTACCAGCTATGCAGACTGGGTAAGTTACTTTACTTTTTTTTCATGTCTGGAATACAGGAATACTGCTATTTAGTCCAGAATATTGGAAGGATGAAATGTGGCATAATATGGAAAGGATTCCCATGTAGTAGTTTCTAAGTCGATGTTAGCTCCTTAATTTTCCTCCTTGCCTAGGCCTCAGTTTCCTCCTCTGTGTATTAAGGAGGTTCTTGGGGCTTTTGAAACATCAAAGAACAGCTGGTTCAATCTTGTCAATTTATAATTTAAGAGAGAAGTGGCTTGCCCCAAATCACAGCTAGTTACCAAGGAGTTGACGTTGTCTTAGCAATAGTTTTTATGATGCTCTTTTTTTTTTTTTTTGAGATGGAGTTTTGCTCTTGTTGCCCAGGCTGGAGTACAATGGTGTGATCTTGGCTTACCACAACCTCCACCTCCCAGGTTCAAGCGATTCTCCTGCCTCAGCCTTCCACAGTAGCTGGAATTACAAGCACGCACCACCATGCCTGGCTAATTTTGTATTTTTTTTTTAGTAGAGATGGGGTTTCTCCATATTGGTCAGGCTGGTCTTGAACTCCTGACCTCAGGTGATCGCCTGCCTCCCAAAGTGCTGGGATTACAGGCGTGAGCCACTGCGCCCGGCCTATGATGCTCTTAAAATGACACTTGGACCTAATTTGAACAAATTATCTAGGATCCTGATACTCTAAGTCCAGATAATTAGCAAAATTGTAGTTACTGTATTTTGTTTGTTTTGGGGGTTTGGCCGAGGTTAGCTAACACACATTTGTTGCATATTTACTGCTAGGTGAAAGGCCCTTCACAGTTGTTGTTTTCTCAGTCTGAAATGCACTTCTCGACTTTTCTTGCCTTTCCGTTTCTCATTTTTCAGGTCTAAGCTCAAATATCATCTTTTTGAGAGGCCTTCTCTGCTAGTCTTAATCACCTTCTATCTCCCACCTTCCCCAGTTACTTTCCATAACATCATCCTGTGTATTTCATTAGAGACACTTAATATAATATGCCTTTTTAGTGTTTATAATTTACCTGTTTGTCGTTTCTCTGGCTACACCGAATATAAACATAATAAAGGGATCTTGTCAGTATGTTTTCATTGTAATATCTCCTGCCCTAAGCCAGAGCATGTCACATGACAGGTTCAAAATAAATATTGGTTTAATGACTATCTCCATCCATTACCTTTCCTCAAAACACTCGATGTCAAAACACTTTGAAATAGAGATGAGGGCTTGGTAATTTAACTTTTGAATTAAAAAAAAAATTGACCTTGCTAGTTAGGGTAAAGAGGTAACAAAATCTTTTTCTCAGGCAAATAGAAAGAAGCCAGCACATTCCACTGCCGTGAGTGACTCTGACTTTAAAGACAGTTGGAAGCCATAAAAATAAAACCAAAACCAGTCCAATTAATAAAAATTAAAAATTAATAGTCACTGTAAGTATAGTTTGTCTAAAGTTTTATTCTTAGTATTTGTCATACCTTCTAAACATGTTGCCAGGGAAATTTCATATTCCTTTCTTTTCCTGGTTCACAGGAATTACTTTCAGCCGCTTGAGCGCCAAATCCAGGCACTCACACAAAAACTGCAGCCTCAACTGCTTCTGACTGGGGATGAAGAGTGACAAACACTTTTTTATTTGGCGGTAGAGCCTATTTGGTCCCACACCTGAATGTGACATGACTCCAGTTTTTAAAACATTACCTTTTAAAGTCATATGCCTTTTGGCCCTTTAACTTAAAGGGATCTGAGAATTGAAATCTTAAACTTTACTCTAAAGAAGAACTTGTGTAAAAGTACAATTCAGTAATTGGTCCCAGAGGGATAAAACAGAAGCAGTGCCACAGATGAAGGCGTGCATGCTATGATTTGAATGTGTGTGTTCCTCCAAAATTCATATGTTGGAACTTAACTCCCAAAGAGATGATGTTAATAAGTGGGCCTATTGGGAGGTGATAACGCCGCAAGGGCTCTGCCCTTGTGAATGCAGGAAGTCCTCTTATAAAAAGCTTAGTGTGAGCTCCAGAGCCCCCTTTCTGCCTTTGCACCATGTGAGGACACAGTGTCAATCCCCTCTGGGGGAAGCCCTTCTTAAAAGCAGAGAGTGGCCCTAGCCAGACACTGATCTTACTGGCACCTTGATCTTGGAATTCCTGGCCTCAAGAATTGTGAAAAGTAAATTTCTGTTGTTTCTAAGTGACCCAGTTTTGGGTGGTTTGTTACAGCAACACTCATGGACTAAGACAAGGTGGATAATATCAAGGATAATTCTGAGCTTATTCATGTCCAAAAATATTGGCTTTTATCACAAAGTTTTACTAAGCAACTTCCTTATTGTGTTTTAAAAAGTTAGGGGTGTAGCAAGAAACATAATATTTTAGATCTGAGATCTGTTCTTAATAAAAAATTATGATTTTAAAAAATTAACTACTTTTGATTCCCACAGGTGTCTCATAGTTAGTCTCAAATTATTCCCCAACCCACTTTCATTAATGTAATCTCTATCAAATTCCGAGATGAGTGCTTTGCAAAAATTGAGAGGCAGATCCTAAAATTCACAGGGAAATTCAAATGATACAGAATAGCCAAAATACTCTTGAGGAAGACTAACAAAGTTACAAGACTCAAACTTCCCTATTCCCAAACTTATTATATAAACTTGCAGTAATCAAAACAGTGTGGTAGTGGCAGTACGGATAGACATATAGACTAATGTAGGACTCAGAATCCAAAAGTAAACCCATACCTCCATGGTCAATTGATTTTTAACAAGAATGCCAACGCCATTCAATGAGGGAAAGAATAGCCTTTTCAACAAATGATGCTAAGACAACTGAATATCCATTTGCAAAAGAATGAAGTTGGAAAACTAGTTTATATTATATACAAACATTAACTCAAAATGGACCAAATACCTAAATGTAGGAAATAAAATTATAACGTTCTTAGAACAAAATATAGAAGAATAAATCTTTGTGGCCAATTAGGCACTAGTTTCTTAGATATGACACCAAAAGTACAAGCAGCAAAACAGAAAAAAGATCAATTGGACTTTATAAAAATTATAAGTTTTGTGCTGCAGAGGACACTATCAAGAAAGTGAAAAGATAAACCACAAAATTGAGGAAGATATTTGTAAGTCACTTATCTGATAAGGGATTAACATCCAGAATATGCAAAGAACTCTTACAACTCTACAATAAAGAGACAAATAACCCAATTTTAAAAAATAAGCAAATGATTTAAATAGACATCTCCCTAAATAACATATACAAATGGCCAACCCACACATGAAAAGATTTCCGACAGCATTAATCATTAAGGAAATGCAAATCAAAACTACAACGAGATACCACATCACAGCAACTAGAATGGTTATCATAAAAAAGACAGACAATAACGAGTGTTAGGGAACATGAGGAGAAATGGAATCCTCATACGTTGCTAGTGAGAATGTAAAATGGTGCTGCCGCTTTGGGGAAAGTTCCTCAAAAAGTTAAACATAGTTACCATAGGGCCCAGCAATTCCATTCCTAAGTATGTACACAAGACAAATGAAAACATGTGCTTGTATGTTTATAATATCCCAAAGAGCAAACAACCCAATATCCATCATCTGATGAATTGACAAGTACAATAAAAGTATCACTCAAACATAAAAAAGCATGAAGTACTGATACATGCTAATAACATGGATGAAAGTTGAAAATATTATGCTCTGTGAAGAAGCCAAACACAAAAGGGTACATACTGTATGATTTCATTGATACGAAATGGGAAAAATAGGCAAATCTATAGAGGCAGAAAGTAGATTAGTGGTTGCCAGGGCCTAGGGAAGGGGAGAATGGGGGCTGACTGCTAATGGGGGCTAGCATCTTCTTGGGGATAATGAAAATGCTCTGGCTGGCGCAGTGGCTCATGCCTGTAATCCCAGCACTTTGGGAGGCCAAGACGGGAGGATCACGAGGTCAGGAGATCCAGACCATCCTGGCTAACACAGTGAAACCCTGTCTCTACTAAAAATGCAAAAATTAGCCAGGCGTGGTGGTACACACCTGTAGTCCCAGCTACTTGGGAGGCTGAGGCAGGAGAATGGCGGGAACCTGGGAGGTGGAGCTTGCAGTGAGCCGAGATCACACCATTGCACTCCAGCCTGGGCAACAGAGCAAGACTCTATCTCAAAATAAATTAATAAATAAATAAATAAAATAAAATAGAAAAAGAAAATACTCTGGAATTTGTTAGTGGTGGTGATTTAACAATGTTGGGAGTATACTGAAACTACTGAATTGCACACTTTAAAAGAGTGAATTTTATATAATGTGAATCACATTTCAAAAACTCAAATAGAGTAAGATAAAGAGTGTTAAAATATAATCTATTAAAAAGTAAAACAGGTACATTTCTGTGAACTCTTCTGCCATGGCGCAGAAGCTGTTAGGCTAATTCATGATTTTATCTTCGTTAGTCAGATATGGAAAATTTTGGAAATACTTCTATCTGATTTTCTCACAGCACTGAGTCTTCTGTAGCTGACGGAATGGAAGGAGGCTTTGATAGAATAATACTCCAGCCTCAGACTTAGCTGCTTCTTGTCTTGTCTCTCCAGTGCCTGGCCCTGTGGCCCTTAACAAGCGGCACCTCATGATGTGACTCATTTCTCTCTTTTGAGTCTGCTTGTCCCATCCTTCATCCCTGGAGGTGTGCTAAGAACTAGATACACAAAATAACTACATGGCATTTTACAAATCTGAATGCTTTAGAAATACAAGCTAAGAATCCTTCTTTCTTTTAGTTGACTTTAATGGGACAAGCAGACCTAATCCCTAATGTCTTTCTAAATTCAGAAGTAATTATTAGTGAGAGGTTAACTCTAATGTAAATGTTACTCTTTAGTGGATGAGCATAAACAACAACAATAAACTTTTCTTTTGAATTGCATGGACTAAAATTTTGGCTAAATATATGCAACTGAAATGAGAGCTGAGACAATGAATAGTTCCTTCAGAGGAAAAATATAATTATTGCCAAGAATTGATGGTATTTTTCTATGACCAGCTCCAATACATCAATCCAGGAGGCCAATATACTACAGTCAAAATTTAATGACAGGCAAGTCCATAAAAAATGGACTTTGTGGATCACGGTGATGTTCTCAAATTAATGCATTCTTAGTTTTAGTCTCTCCCCTCCCAGTCCATTGCAGTCCTAATCTCTCCAGGTATGAGTGATCACTCCCTCATTTAATTCCCTTTGTATATATTTTTATTGAACCGGAGACACTTTATTTCACCTATTTATGATCATTTTTGTTCCTTAGTACTAAATGTAAGCCCTTTGGAAAAGAGGCTGTCTCTTTTCCATCTTTGACTCCAAAGAATTCTATATAGTAACGGGAACATAGTAGATATTTAATAAATGCATCAATGAATGAATTCACAAATGCAAATTGTTGGCAAAGTGTTATATGAGCACAGGATAGCAACAGCCAGAAGGACGTTCTGGAATTGGTTCCCAGAACTGTTGCTGTCATTGCAGGTTTGAAATCCTCAGGGAAATACTGCAGCTGACCCCAGAGAAACTTGCAAGAATACGCTTGAAAATGGGAAACATATTAGAAGCAGAGGTTCTTAGTGGCAAAGAATTTAAGTAAGCTAACAATGCCACAACTCTGGTCCACACCAGCCACACGCCTTTGCACCTGCTGTCCTCCCCACCTTTCTACTTAAGTGGGCAACATCTCCCCTGCTCCTTATCCCACTTTCTAGCTTCATTTTTCTCTACAGCAATTATCACTATGTATTCTAATGATTTTTTAAATTTATTATTACCTGTCTCCCCTCCTACCTCAACAGAATCTACACTCTGATTTGATATAGTCTGGTTTTCTCTGCTCTATACACAGTGCTAGAAATATTCATTGGACATAGTAGCTTCTCAATAAATATTTATGGATGGAAGAAAGGGAAAAGGGGTAGAAGGGAGTAGGGAAAGAGAAGATGGAATGGAAGAAGAATGAAAGGAAAGAAAGGGAAGATCAATCTAAGAAATATCTAAAGGACTTGAAAGCTTTTTACAATGTTTAATATATTCAGGTAAGCTTCTGGTTCACAGATTTTTTGTTTGTTTGCCTTACAAATACTGTAAAAAATTAAAAATCCGGACACTTCCCATAAAAATTGATTCTCCCAATCAAGGCTGGTTAAACTAGGTCTACCTCTCATTCCTCATTGGTCATGTAGACATTAGTGGCAGCTTTAGTAGGGACATGGGTCAGAGTGACCTAACTTGCCAGATAATCTTAAACCACAAATGGAAATTGGGATCATTCCTGGACTTTCTGACTTGCCAGGAGAATCTTATTATGGATGTGTAACACAGCAAGTCCTCAGAATAATTTAATTTCTATGGAAACTCATATTCCCAAGGGGGTGAACTTCTAATGAGAAGAGAATCCTCAGATCCTTAAATCCTGGTTCATCCAAACCAGATATGGAACTTACCTGCAAGGGACAATTGTGGCTGGACAAAGCCTTTCCTGGTCCCACTTCCCCAGGTGCTGTCCGTAGAGCACCCTGAATCCTGCAGCTCTCTAGAGGCTCTTGAGCGTACAGATGGTGGAACATGTCCACCACTGGAGTGATAGAATCACAAAGCCTAGGTGCTCTAACATGTTCTTTAAATGGGATTCCACCGTTTGTCCCCTGACACCTGATTCATTCAGCAAATACTTATTGAGCATCCAGTAAGTGCCAGGCCCTATTCTGGGCACTGTGTATTCAGTGTTGAAGGAGTCAACAGGATCCCTGTCCTTACAGACCTTACAAAATCATCAGGGAACACTGGAAGCACAGGAGGTATTACAGGCAGCAGAGGACTTAACTTAGTCTGGTCTCTGAAACCGCAGATTTAAAGTTCAAAGTGTAGAAAATATGCAAGCATACTAAGCTTTTTCCTGAACTTGGGGACATGTTTGGGATGAACTATAGAGAAATAGATGTAGTTCTTTAACTTACTCTTATAAGTATATAAACTTCCTTTAGCATCATTAACATCCTTCAAAATGTTTAGATGTAACTATCCAAAGGCCATCTTGCCTCCTCACTTTATAAGGCAGTGAGTAGTTGTGCTTACTCTTCTACATAAACTCAATCAATATGAAGGCTTTTTTCAACCTACCCATTCATACTACTACTTACACTAGTAAATCTATCATTACTTCTGATGATTATGGGTGTTTTTCTGTAAAGTAGATTTTCTATTTTATGGTGTATAGTGTATTTTTTGACTGTGGCAAAATATACATTACATAAAATACTCTATTTTAACTATTTTTAAGTGCACAGTTTAGTGGCTTTAAGTACATTTGCATTGTTGTGCAACCATCATCAGCCATCTCCAGAACTTTTTCATGATCCCAAACTGTACCCGTTAAATAATACTTCCCCATGCCCCTTCCTCCAGTCCCTGGTAACTACCATACTACTTCCTGTCTCTCTAAACTGGATGACTCTAGGTACCTCATTTAAGTGGAATCCTACAAATTTGGTCCTATTATGTTTGGCTTATTTCACTTAGCATAATGTCCTCGAGGTTCAGCCATGTTGTAGCATTTGTCAGAATTTTCTTCCTCTTGAAGGCTGAAGAGCATTCCATTGTATGTAGATACCACAATTTGTTTATCCATTCAATCATTGATAGGCACTTGAGTTGTTTCCACATTTTTTTTTTTTTTTTTTTTTTTTGAGACGGAGTCTCGCGCTGTCACCCAGGCTGGAGTGCTGTGGCCAGATCTCAGCTCACTGCAAGCTCCGCCTCCCGGGTTCACGCCATTCTCCTGCCTCAGCCTCCCGAGTAGCTGGGACTACAGGCGCCGCCACCTCGCCCGGCTAGTTTTTTGTAGTTTTTAGTAGAGACGGGGTTTCACCGTGTTAGTCAGGATGGTCTCGATCTCCTGACCTCGTGATCCGCCCATCTCGGCCTCCCAAAGTGCTAGGATTACAGGCTTGAGCCACCGCGCCCGGCCTGTTTCCACATTTTTGTTATTGTGAATAATGCTGCCATGAACACCGGTGGGTACAAATATGATTGTTTTGTTTATGTGGTGCTTTTAACTTTGCAAAGTGTTTTTGTTTCTATAATATCATAATCCCTCTGAGATAGATTAGTCAGTGTTTTCCTCTTGTGGTAAATAAATTCAAATTTTAAAAAGTGAAATCACTTGTCAATTTAGGGACAGTTTCTGACTCTTAGCCTGGAGTATCTTTTTCTCAACATACCTTTCACTTTTCATCCCAATGATCCTTCACCAGCTGAAGATACCAGGGACTGTCATATTGCAAAATACATATTTGGTCTTTGTCCCCCTTTCCTGGAAACAACTACTAAAATTCTTAGAATCTTCAAAATGATGTCTTTTAGTATGCTAAGCCCATGGCTAGCAGCTCCTAAGTAGTTTCAGGATGGGGGCTGGTCACCAGAAAGACTAAGGCATGATTAGAGAGAGGGTTAGGACTTTCACTTCCACTCCCCAATCTCTGGAAAGAGGACAGGTGCTAGAGGTTAAATTGATCACCAGTGGGCAGTAATTTAATCAATCATGCCTACATAATGAAGCTGCCATTACAACGCACAGAGGACAGGGTTTGGAGAGCCTCCTGATAGCTGAACACATGGAGGTTCCTGGAGGGTGGCAAGCCCAGGGAGCACATGGAAGCTTTTTGCCCCTTACCTCATATCCCTATGCATCTGTTCATCTGCGTCCTTTTGTAATATCCTTTGTAATAAACTGGTAAAAAGCATTTCCCTGAGTTCTGTGATCCACTGTAGCAAATTAATGTAACACAAAAAGGTGGGTATGTGAACTCCAATTTATAGCCTGTTGGTCAGAAGCACAGGCCACAACCTGGGTTTTTTTTTTTTTTTTTTTAATGGAGTCTTGCTCTGTTGCCGAGGCTGGAGTGCAGTGGCACCATCTCGGCTCACTGCAAGCTCTGCCTCCCAGGTTCAAGCAACTCTCCTGTGTCAGCTTCCTGAGTAGCTGGGACTACAGGCATACACCATCACACCTGGCTAATTTTTGTATTTTTAGTAGAGATGGAGTTTCACCATGTTGGCCAGGATGGTCTTGATCTCCTGACCTTGTGATCCACCCACCTTGGCCTCCCAAAGTGCTAGGATTACAGGTGTGAGCCACCGCGCCCAGCCAAACTGGGACTTTTGATTGGCATTCGAAGTCAGAGCAGCTGTGGGACTCAGCCCTGAACCTATGGGACCTAACACTGTCTCCAGGCAGATAGCACCAGAACTGAATTGAGTTGGAAGACACCCAGCTGGTATCTGCTACAGAATTGCTTGCTCGCTTGCTTGCTTGGTGCGTGGGGAAAACCCATGCTAAATGAAGTCAGTATGGTCCTATTTTGGGGGAAAACTATGTTTTAAAATTTATCTTTCGGGCATCAGTTGCAGCTGTTTTTCATCCAAGAAAATGACATTCTGAGCTAAGCCAGACTGTCTCTCCCTTACGTCCCAACTATGTCATTTATGAGAAAATTCAAACTTTGTCTAATGCTACAAGCTGAGAAACTACGTCTACAACCAAAATAAAGGCTTTAAATCTTGATTACTCATGGGCTTAAATCATACCTGATATGGTTTCACATGCTATTCTTTCATAACAGTCTTCATTAAATTGCAGAGATGCCAATACCATGTTTGAATAGAGAGTTTGAAAAGTTGAGAGGTCCTCAGAGGAACATTGAGGGAGGAGAGAAATGGCCAGGTAGGCAGGTGTGGCCAAGCCAGCTACGCTCTGCTCACGAGGGCCTTCCCAACAACACTCCAGCCCAAGCAGAACCATGGTTTTTATTTTTACTGATTTGTACTTGTGCAGGTTTTCTCAGCTGAATTCATGTTTTGTTATATCAGTAAGTGAGATTCTGTTTTTCTGAAATAGTGCTGTTGCCTGTGCTAGTTCTCATAGTTTTTCACTATTTAAAAAGATATTTCTATCAGTTAGAACTTCTCTAAATGTTAACATTTCTCCAATTGTTAAAACCTCTCTAAGTACAATAATTCCACGTTAGTAGGAAAGTTGCCAAATCTTACGTTTTTTCTGACTTACTTGCTTTTGACCTTCCTTTGTTGGTACTGATCAGGTGTAGACCATTGGTGAAGTACAGTTGTTTCCTTTGATTGTAACATTTGGCAGTGGTTCTCTCTGCACTGTCAGGGAGGTAGGACACTAAGTAACTATTTGATTTGTGCTGTGGTTTGTTTGTTTTTCAAGAGAAAAGATCTTGCTCTGTTGCCCAGGCTGGAGTGAAGTGGTGCAATTATAGCTCACTGCAGACTTGAACTCCTGGGCTCAAGTCATCCTCCCACCTCAGTCTCCTGAGTAGCTGGAAACAGAGGTGAGAGCCACCATGTCTGGCTACATTCTTTATTTTGTTTTCTGTAGAGACAAAGTCTCACTATTTTGCACACGCTGGTCTTGAACTCCTAGCCTCAAGTGATCCTCCTGCCTTGGCCTCCCAGTGTACTGGGATTATAGGTGTGAACCATTGTGCCTGGCCTGTGCTGTTAGATTCCTAATGGCTTCACTTTCTTGGTAGGGTTGCCAAATATAGCAAAGAAAAATAATAGGACATACATATAAAGTTAAATTTCAGATAAACAACAAATAACTTTTTGTAAATAGATTCCATGTGACATTTGGAGCATACTTATACTGAAATATTATTTGTTATTTATCTGGAAATTCACATTTAATTGGGTGGCTTATATTATATCTGGCAACACTATTCCTTAGATTTCTTCCATGAATGTTACTCAAAGAATAGGATCTCATAATGTCGTCAACAAATGCCACTTATCATGATAGGGGCTGAACTTGGTGATATGGAATGACCTAAACTGGAGGATAAACTATAATGTCAGGAATACAAAACAAGAGATAATGAGGATTTGCCTCTCACTGTGGTTCTCCTTTGGAAGCAGAGGCAGACATCAGTAGTTTACTGTCCCAGGTGGTTAACCTTAAATGCAGCATTTGTGAGACCAGCCAAGGGAAGAGGAAGTAAGAAAGCAAGTCTAGATCTGACACATACTCAGTTTGGTTAGTCCTAAAATCTGTAGTGTGTGTAGGTACTCTACAGGTGTATGAGTCCGTTCTCACGCTGCTATAAAGAGCTGCCCAAAACTGGATAATTAAGAAAAAAGATTTAACTGACTCACAGTTCTGCATGGCTGGGCAGGCCTCAGGAAACTTACAATCATGGCGGAAGGCACCTCTTCACAGGGTGGCGAGAGAATGAGTATCAGCTGGGAAATGCCACGCGCTTATAAAACCATCAGATCTCGTGAGAACTCACTGATTATCAAGAGAACAGCATGGGAGAAACCGCCTCCATGATCGAATTACCTCCACCTGGTCCTGCCCTTGACACATGGGGATTGTTACAATTCAAGGTGAGATTTGGGTGCGGATGCAGCCAAACCGTATCAACTGGGTAGTGTACATTTGTGTGTATCTATGTATGGGGGGGCAAGGGAGAAGGAGGGAGAGAACCAGGAATATGATCTCCTGACAAAAAAGAAAATTATGATTATATTCTAATACACATATAGGTTCACAAATATACATATAGGTTCATATATCTAATATACATATAGGTACATATACATATATAGGTATAGATACATATATCTAATATACATATAGGTTCATCTGCGCATTAACTTCATGTTCTGCCATTTTCATGCCATGGTCACAAGCCAATCTAGTTCTATGGGAAGAAAACCCCCCTCTCTTTATCAGACTGCAGGCAACAAAGAAAAATCTGTGGTAGCAGGCAGTACACTATGCTCTGTACCCCCTCTCTATTTGCCATGAGATAAAAGGTCACACAAGGTTAAAAAGAATTTTTAAAGCTGACACCCATTAATTTGAAAACTGTAACAACCCCATTGGTCAAATGGGTAAGGAGACATACAGTTTTCCCAAGGAGGAAATATAAAAAGCTAATGAATACCCTCTCCCCCTCAAAATTTGGTTTCAATAATGCAGGTAAACAATAATGCAAGTTAAAATGAGACACTATTTTCTCTATAAACTTAGCAAAGTCTTGAGAACATATACAATTCAGTGTTGGTGGGAGTGAGGTGAGGTATTTATTACCATTCACTGCTAACAGTAGTTTGAATTGATGCAAACTTTCTAGAAAATTTTCTAGTATCAAACAATATTTTTTTGGGAGATAGGGTCTCATTCTGTCAACCAGGCTGGAGTGTAGTGTGCAGTGGTGAGAACATGGCTCACTGCAGCCTCAACCTCCTGGGCTCAAGTGATCCTCCTACCTCGGCCTCCCAAAGGGCTGGGATTACAGGCTTGAGCCACTGTGCCTGGCCAACCATATTCTTTCAATGATAGAAATCTTAAAACTATTTTAAATTTTAAAGATACTTTAAAAGATCCAAGATACTTTATGGACAAAAAATAATATCAGCATTTTGAAAAATAAAAATTCTGTAAGAAAATGAAATGTTTAGCTGCTAGGGTATAGTTTATTATATTTTGTACATGAAAAAGTTGAAATAGTAATAGTATGCAACCAATAAAAACAATGTTTATGATGAATTTTAAAAATATGAGGAAATGCCTTTGTCATATATTTAGCTAATAAGGAGTAGTAAAAATTATATTTAGTTTGGGATCAATTATGTTAAAATAGTTGGAAAAGAATTACAAAGACATACAAACAGAGGTTATCTAATAAGGGAGTATGACTACAAGGGAATTTTACTGTGTTTTATTGTTTTCTACATTGCCCAAGTGTTCTGTGACAGTCAGAAAAAAATAGACACTGAGTGGTCAGGTGGATAGCAGAGCAGGAGGGAGCAAGTCAGAAAGGCTCTCTCAGATCGACTTTGGACACTCAGAGTTTAGAGTTTCTCCAACAGGAAAACAAGAAACTCCGGGTTCCAAACACCTCTTAGTGAGTTCAGCTTCTGTCTTACTTGCCTGAGGCTGAAGCTGTGGCACCGTTCCTCCGACACTTTCCGTAATGACCAGTTCTGCCCTCACCACTCTGGAGAGAGGCTGGCAACTTCCAATGGGAAGGGAAGCGTCCAAATGCTTCCTCTGCGGGGAGGGAGGAACGCAAGCCGGGTTGTACAAACGGGGGAGGGTATTCATTTCTGCTTTGTCTTTAGTCCTATCAGAGATAAAACAGAATTTTCCTAGATCCAAGTAACCACGAATGCTTTCCAGTTTCCACTCAGGATCTGAGGCGGAAAACGTAGGAATGCTGAAGAGATACTCATTTCTCAACTCGCATTTCCACTCCATCCAGCGAACCTGCTCGGGGAGGCTCTTTTCACTCTTTCCATTTCTTTTTTGTGGTCCACTATCACATACAACACTACACTAAATAAGGGTTTAGTAGCAGACGCACTTACTTTGTTTTTACAATTGTTGTTGAGTTTTTGGTGTCACAACTTGACAGAATACATTGGCAGCAGGGGTTCCGCATCAATAGTACTTTTCACTTGAGGGTTTTCTCTCTGAAAACTGACAGAACTGTGTTGTCTTTGGACTTGGTGAAAACTCCTTTTAACGCATTCACAGTTTGCTGCATGTGATGAAATTTAGCAATGCTCTTTCCCACCTTGAAGAAATCTCACAGATTTCGATTTCACTCTTGGCTTCATTTCTTGTTCTTGTTGAAATTCACACAAGTCAGTTGCCTGCTTTGAACTTCAGTTACCAAACTTAAAAAAACTATTGACTCTTTTGTTTATTTATTTATTTATCTATTTTTTGAGACGGAATCTCGCTCTGTTACCCAGGCTGGAGTGCAGTGGCGTGATCTCGGCTCACTGCAACCTCCGCCTCCTGGGTTCACGCCGTTCTCCTGCTTCAGCCTCCCGAGTAGCTGGGACTACAGGCACCTGCCACCACGACCAGCTAATTTTTTTGTATTTTTAGTAGAGACGAGGTTTCACCGTGTTAGCCAGTATGGTCTTGATCCCCTGACTTCGTGATCCACCCGCCTCAGCGTCCCAAAGTGCTGGGATTATAGGCGTGAGCCACCGCGCCCGGCCAGAAACTATTGACTCTTTTACTTACCTTGCTCATCCTGACGGAAAAGATAAAATAAGATCGTCTGTGAGAAACATTTTGTAAACTGTGTTGCTAACGTCATAATGATGAGAACGAATGAGGGACACAGGAAGTGGAGACCCTGTTACTGTGGAGAACATTTCAGTGTCGGGGCCTGTATCAAGGAAGCGTCCAACAACAGAATCCAGATTCCTCAAAGTTACGTAAAGTCCTGCTTCTTATTTAAGGGAATTTCTTGATCATGTTTTATCTAATGCTCCCTTGTTGAGTGGTGACTGAACTTGGAGAAAACGAGAATCCCTTGATGTTTTATGCAATTTGTACAATAAATTTTCAAAGGAGTGGCTCTGTGGCATTTTTCATATTCTGAGGGAGCATACAATTTAAAAAACCCAAATAAGCTTTTGACCAAATGCAACAAGACAAGCAGGAGGCTGTCTGCATGAGGACAGAACATAAAAAAAAAAAAAAATACACAAATATTTAATCTTGTTATGGTCAAGAATTAATGGCTACTCTTGTACCTTTAATTAAGAAGTAAGACCATTTAAGTTATCTCTCTTGACAAGCAGCTAAATGACAGTAATATTTTCTTTCACGAGCTCCCTTCTCCTGCCTGTTGCTTTGTGCTGGTTAGTTTTGATGGAAAGACAATGCCTAATGGGATTATTTCAGACAATGGAGGAATTACTAACAAGGATAATTTCTTCTCTTATAGGAGAATGTGCATCTTTATTTTGACTTTCCTATTTTTCTTCCAGTAATGAGGTGAACTAATGCTGTTTAATCAACTGAAAGCTTTCTGGCTTTCAGAGGCAGCCATTCAGAAAAGGCTGATCTTAAATGAGAGGGGAGGGAAGCATTAAGCTAAAAATAAAATGGACTTCAAGCTCTGACTGTCTCCCGAGATCTCCTTGGCCCCATAATTTTTGGTTAATGAGAGTCTCAAGGGGGAAGGTCCTAAGTCAGTGTCATTCAGCTGGCTCAGTGTAAATTCTTGGGCTGCATGTCGGTAGAATCCATGCTTGACCACAGGGACCTGGAATGAGGCACAAAATGACCTCTGACTTGTCCCTGAAGAAAGAGAAGCTGCTGCTAACATGAGAGTAGGTCATGTGGTAAGGTTGACCCCAGCCTTCTTACGGAATCTCTGGGAATGCTGTAGCATGCTTCCTAATCTACAAATGGAGGAAAATTTCTAGATCACTTCCATGGATCTCAGGAGAAATAGCCAGTATTTCTCTGAATTCATTTTGCATTGCTGTTGTAATATTACTAATACATTGATTAGAACTTATCATATAAAATTACATTTATAGCCTAGAAATGATTTTTTTTTTTTTTTTTTTGAGATGGAGTCTTGCTCTGTCGCCCAGGCTGGAATGCAGTGACATGATCTCGGCTCACTGCAAGCTCCGCCTCCCCAGTTCACGCCATTCTCCTGCCTCAGCCTCTGGAATAGGTGGAACTACAGGCAAGTGCCACCACACACCAGGCTAATTTTTTTTTGTATTTTTAGTAGAGATGGGGTTTCACCGTGTTAGCCAGGATGGTCTCGATGTCCTGACCTCATGATCTGCCCACCTCCGCCTCCCAAAGTGCTGGGATTACAGGTGTGGGCCACTGCACCCAGCCTATTTATTTTTGGAGACAGAGTTGCGCTCTGTCACCCAGGCTGTGGAATGCAGTGGCGCAATCTCAGCTCACTGCAACCTCTGCCTCCTTGGTTCAAGTGATTCTACTGCCTCAGCCTCCCAAGTAGCTGGGATTACAGGCACGCACCACCACACCCGGCTAATTTTTTGTATTTTTAGTAGAGACAGAGTTTTGCCATGTTGGCCAGGCTGGTCTCGAACTGCTGACCTCATGTGATCCACCTGCCTCGGCCTCCCAAACTGCTGGGATTACAGGCGTGAGCCACCACGCCCGGCCTAAAATGTATTATTAACCACATATATTTAAAAAGTGGATGGATGAATAGACAGATAAAATTTAGGTCCCAAACTCTGGGAAAAATGCTGTGAAGACAGAATTTACTTTCATTAACCACAAATAACCCAAGAATGTTCACCAAACATTATGTAGACTGCATAGATGTTTCCCTTATATATAACTTAGCACTTTCTAAAATGTATTATTAACCACATGTATTTTCCTGTCTGACCATATTGCTCATTCTTGCCATTTCTGTTACCTCCATTTAAGAAGCTTCTGAAAGATATGATAAGTTCAGACAACAGCGATTATATGAAAAGGAGAGTTTGACTATGGAAATGTTATTGAGGGACAAGCAGCATTATCTTGAGAATCTCAAGCTTTACCCTCCATGGTAGGGATGTTGCTGTACCTGTTGGAAGAGAATAGAATGCCTATGTGGTTTTTATCTCTTTGTTGGAATAGTATACCTATATTGTTTTTATCTGTTATTTTTTTCAGAAAAATGTTCAAAAATATCTACTTTGCTCTCTCACAACTCATGTACTCATTTTACTTTAAAGTTACGTTCCTTTTCTAGTTCATATGGATGCATATGTAGGCAATTAAGCAAGTCGTTTTAGGTACATTTGTGTGCATGTGTGAATGTGTCCATTTATCTTCTCAACTATTGCATCTCTTCACTTCTAAGACACCGTCCTCTGTGAGATGAACTGTGAGATAATGTATCACTAAGAAAAAAAAATAACACTGTCAATTAAACTATCACTTGCTATCAGTTGCAAAATGCATCCCAATTTCAGAGACGTAAAAATGTGAAAAGATCCTGAGTACTCTTCATTGGTAACAATGTTTTTCATGTGGTCTGTTACAAAAACATCCCTTTTAATGGATGCTGAAGAGTCATGTTAAATGAGGGTTAGCCTAAAGCTGCCTCCTTACATATTTTAAGTTCAGCCTAAAGGTTCCTCTGTACATCATGATCCATAACATGTGATGGTGTAAACAGACACAGGTCATATAGCCTTGTGCCAGTCACTGAGTTTTGGCCAATCAAATGTAGCCAATTGTTTGAACCCTGTTCAAATAAGGCAGACACTGAGCTGTAAACAATCCGGTTGTTTCTGTCCCTCACTTCCATTTTCTTTACATCACTTTCCTTTTTCTGTCCGTAGATTTTCTTCCACCAGATGGCTGTGCTGGAGTCTCTGAGCCTACTCTGGCTCAAGAGGCTGCCCAATTCGGGGATCATTCATTGCTCAATTAAACTCTTCTAAATTTAATTCAGCTGAAGTTTTTATTTTATCAGTTGTTGAACTGAAACACTTTGTACCTACCTAATTGTTTCAAATCTATTAAAAAATGGCAAATATCTATTAAAAATGGACCCCTAGGAAAAACTGGACTGCTAAAACCTGGGCCCTAATTTTATTAGACATACAAACTTGAATATTTATATAAATTAAATGATGATGTCTTAGTTTCACTTCACCAGCAACTTAGTGGTGGACATTGTGGGAGAGTATGGGTGAGGGTGGCTATGAGTTGACAATTGGTGAAGCTGGATTGCAAGCACATGGGTGCTTATGATAGTATTCACTTAAAATTCCAAGAAAAGAAGAGTTTCTGTCGGTATAATAGTGACAGAACAGGAACAGGATTGTGCTCCCATGTGCCCAAGAGGTAATCTCTATGCCCAAAGTAGTAGATTACAGATGGAGACTAAAGAGAATGTGTTTCCTGGAACTGTGAGTGAGGAGACGAGTGAAATGTGACACTCACCACTAGTCCTTCATTTAATTTTGTTGAAGCTGACTGGGTCGGACCTTTTGTTACAGGGATGGTTGGCTAGTCCTCATAATTGCATCTAGCCCTGAAGATCATGTGCTACTTTATATTGCTGGCATAGAGGCCAACTAAAAACAGCATATAAAGCTGGCATAGAGGCCAACTAAAAACAGCAACAATAGCAATTAAAATTTTCGTTGAATTGTCGAGCTGCTGTGCTAAGTAGTTTACCACATATTGTTTTATTTAATTGTCTTAACAACCCTGACAGGTGATACTATTATTACCTCTATTTTTACCCGTGGGGAAACAGAGAGAGAAAAGTTCAATGCATTTCCCAAAACTGGCAAGTGTCGGGTCCCAGATCACAATCTAAATTTGTGCTCTAAGTCACAGCCATGCATTGCCTTATTTTCTGTTGCACCAGGTTATGAGCAATGGAAATCACATCCTGCTGAGAATGACTTGCAGAATAGGACTAAAGACTCAGCCTTCAGCCTACAATCAGCGGGAGCCAGATGGGTGTAAAGGAACACAGACACAGGAAATGACCCTCATAGAAACAAATAAAAAGGGAATGCAGAGACCTCTACTAAGTAGATAAATGTAGTCCTGTCCAGGACAGACAGAAGAGGCAACTCCTCTGATTTTCATTCCCTCCTGAGTCTTGAAACCTTATCAGAGTATGCTCTTGCTTTCTGCAGCCTCTTGTGCCTGGGTTCACTGGTGTGTGGCACACCATCTCCTGGAATGCCAGTGGTCCTTCTGGACTTCCACCGCTTGCTCCCCTCCATCTGTCTTACCCATGCTCACTAACTGTTATGATAAGAAGACGATGTTCTTCTTACGACATTCTTGTATGTCCCTCAAGAGCCCTATCTGTCCAAACATACTTCGTTACAAAATCTAATCATTATTCTTTATACTTGTGCAGATTTGAAGATTGTTCCTGCCTGGCAGGCCAACTACTACCACCTTCTCCATATTTACCCACAAATGTCTGAGTAACATTTAAATAAACAGAACTTTTGGAGTGGGGAGTGTTGGAATCACCATCTGGATTGGCTGATCATTTGGGCTGCAGGATCCTGAGGGTAGCTCAAGGATTACATATGTATTCACAAGCAAGGAAGGCCACATGGGGATGGGACCATGACACAGGCTGTGGCTTGCACAGGGCTTGGCATGTAGTATGCCAAGTATCTTATATTCCTCCTCTGTGTTTCTAATAATGTCACCAAAGATCACATTGAACTTTAGTGGGGCATTTTGTAAATCTTTCGTGGTATCATTGCAGACGAGATTAAGAATATGGGCTGAACTAATGCAAGTAGGCAGATTAATAACTCATTGAACAAACATAATTGGAGAATGTCAACAAAGATCACATTGCAATTTTTTGTCTATAACATATGGAATTTACTATCAACTAAAATCCTAAAGTCTTATTTCACAAGTACAAGTTCTTCCAGTGAGTTTTTGTGCACTTATGATTATGATCCAAAATAAATAATCTTATGTTTGTCACTGTTACTTAGGTCTAGGTAGCTTGAGCTCATTATTCCAACCTGTTAAGATCTGTTTTCGTTTTGATGCTGTCATCACATAAGGGCATTCTTCCTTTTGGCTTTACATTTAGAAACGTACTAAACATGCATTTATCCAAGACACTGATAGAAATGCTTATCAGGACAGGACCAAGAACAACGTTTTTAATAAGTCACCAGACATCCCCTCACCCAAGTTGCTTATAAGCACCCTCTACATATGTTCATTCAGCCAATTATTAATCTGCCTAATTGCATTAGCTAGGTCCATATTTCTTCATCTTGTCGCCCATGATACCATGAAGGATTTACAAAAATGCCCCACTGAAGTTCAAGTGTATTTTGTCTGTTGCATTTCCTTGAACTATTGTTCCCATTAATTTGCCCAAATTCAATTTGCCTAAAAGCAATCTGACAAAAAGCAATTTGGTTAAAAAGATAATTTTGTCAAAAACAGTGGTCTAGTTAAAAGGGAATAATGCTGATAGGTATTTTTTCAAAATTGGTCTGAGTTGCCACCCATTTTGCACCTTATATATTTTTATGCATATGTTGCTTTTCCTCAATAGTTTGCTTTTTTATTTCTAATTATTTTCTAGCTGATTATTCCTATTAGGCATTGCTTATAATGTAGAATAACTGAAACAATCCAACTGTTCAGCAATTAATTAAAAGAATGCAAATGTCCAACATTGATGGATTGCTCTAAAATTATGATAGTTTCCAATTACCATATGGTAGTTAAAGGACAATAGGTAGTCATAGGGAAAGCATATGGAAGCCTACCATGCGTTAATGTGCACTTATTGGCTAGCCCCTCTTGAATAGGATTATGTTTAATACTGGTTTTCTGGTTTTCATTCATTATTTTCCAGTAAAATACATATGTTATTTTAAATTCCTAAAATAGGATGGTCGTGGTCACACCTGTAATTCCAACACTGAGAGGCTGAGGCAGGAGGAACAGTTGAGGTCAGGAGTTCAAGACCAGCCTGGGCAACATAACATGACCTCCTGTCTACAAAAAATACAAAAATTAGCTGGGCGTGGTGGTGCATACTTTTATTCCCAGCTACTTTGGAGGCTGAGGCAAGAGGATCACTTGAGTCTAGGAATTTCAGGTTACAGTGGGCTATGACTGGGCCACTGCTCTTCCACCTGGGAAACAGAGCAAGACCCTGTCTCTAAATGAATAAATTTAATTTAATAAGTGAATTAAAAGCCTAAAATAGTACATGTCACAATCATAGTTTGTTGTTCAACCACCCTATCAATTTCAAATAATATGCTCCTATTATTAAATCCTTAACTTGTCCCTTTTACACTGTTGGTGGGAGTGTAAATTAGTTCAACCATTGTGGAAGACAGTGTGGCAATTCCTCAAGGATCTAGAACCAGAAATACCATTTGACCTGGCAATCCCATTACTGGGTATATACCCAAAGGATTAGAAATCATTCTACTATAAAGACACATGCACACGTATGTTTATTGCAGCACTGTTCACAATAGCAAAGACTTGGAACCAACCCAAATGCCCATCAATGATAAGACTGGATAAAGAAAATGTGGCACATATACCATGGAATACCATGCAGCCATAAAAAAGAACGAGTTCATGTCCTTTGCAGGGACATGGATGTAGCTAGAAACCAACATTCTCAGCAAATTAACACAGGAACAGAAAACCAAACACCACATGTTCTCACTCATAAGTGGGAGTTGAACAATGAGAACACATGGACACAGGGAAGGGAACATCACACATTGTGGCCTGTCATGGGGTGGGGGCAAGGGGAGGCATAGCATGAGGAGAAATACCTAATGCATGTGGGGCTTAAAACCTGGATGATGGGTTGATAGGTGCAGCAAACCACCATGGCACATGTATACCTATGTAAAAAACCTGCACATTCTGCACAGGTATCCCAGAACTTAAAATAAATAAAATAAATAACCAAATAAAATTTTAAAAATCCTTAACTTATCCTCTAAGCAATTCCTTAGTTGTTCAGACTTTTCCCAAAACAAACTAATTACGTGAAGATGAGTTCATTATACATAATAACAAAAATAAAAGTTCTGAAAACTATAAAACAACATTTAAAGATACTTAACAGTGTTATAAAGCTATCCCATGTTTGATCACCCATACTTGAATATATAATGATGGGAAATAATTATTTGCAACCAATTTATCACGTTGACCAATTTGCTTTGATGAAATTACTTTTGACTAAATAACAGGCTATCCATCTACAGGTTAGTAACACAAGAACAAAACAATATGACTATATGGATTATTTCCTTTTTAGTGAATCTGTTCTGAATTCTAGGATCCATTGGCATCTCTTTTGGATGTCTTACAAGCCATTCCTTTAATAATCTATTTTAGAATATTGCCAATTTAAGACAATTTAAGCGTATGCATAAGTTCCTCTTAGAGCAGTTCAAAGACCCCAATGGGGGACAGCCTCCTACTTGAACTAAGTGCTGACACATGAAGCTAGGATGCTATCCATGCATTTTATTCCAAGTGTTTCATGCTGATTGATTCTCAAGGAAATGGCTTGACTTCTCCATCCTCTGGCATTTCTACAGAATCAATTCAAGAATATTACATGTGTTTAATATTCTTATATTCTTATTTTCTTACTCCATCCTTAGAGATTTCCCTTTGACCCATTTTACTATTATTTAAAAATCAGTATGATTTCACGGCTGTGAGTACTGCTTGGCTGTGCTCATGACCTACATTTGTGGCCATCTGAGAGGGCAAGTGCATAAGAGTTGCAAAAAGCTCCTAGAAATTGCCAATAATTTCTTTGTGAGTCCTCTAAGTGTTGACACTAGGCATATAGGCAATAAGTTAACACTTTACATGATTTTGCCTAGTATACCACATTAGATAAGACAGAATATATACATTAGTTTTTATCTTATCTATAGATGAATGAAGTCAGAATTTTTAACTCTCTTTTTTTTTTTTCTTCTTTGAGACGGAGTCTCACTCTGTCGCCAGGCTGGAGTGCAGTGGTGCAATCTTGGCTCATTGCAATCTCCACCTCCCTGGTTCAAGCGATTCTGCTGCCTCTACCTCCCAAGTAACTGGGACTACAGGGATGCACCACTACACCCAGCTAACTTTTGTATTTTTAGTTGAGTTGGAGTTTCACCATGTTAGCCAGGATGGTCTCCATCTCCTGACCTCATGATCTGCCTGCCTCGGCCTCCCAAAGCCCTGGAATTACAGACATGAGCCACTGAGTCAGGCCCAGAATTATTAACTCCTTTACTCTTTTTTTTTTTTTTCTGAGACAGAGTCTTGCTCTGTCTCCCAGGCTGGAGTGCGGTGGCACCATCTCAGTTCACGGCAACCTCCACCTCCCGGGTTCAAGCAGTTCTCCTGCCTCAGCCTCCCGAGTAGCTGGAATTACAGGCATGCACCACCATGCCCAGCTAAATTTTTTATTTTTAGTAGAGACAGTGTTTCACCATGTTGACCAGGCTGGTCTCAAACTCCTGACGTCAGGTGATTTGCCCACGTCGGCTTCCTGGAGTGCTAGGATTACAGGTGTGAGCCACCATGCCAGACCAGAATTACTCTTTTACCTCACTGTCTTAGGGTTTGTTTAAAATAAAATGGTCTAATTGCATCTTTTCATGTTTGTTCATGTAGAGTTGCATTCCCACCCAATCTTAGTGAAAATTTCTACAATGAAATATTCTTCAAATGGGACATGAAATCATAATAGTTAATTTCAGCTATTTCTTCAGCCAGCCTTTCATTCATTCAATAAAAAATGAAAAGTAAAAGTAATAAAAACAAAGGAAACTATTAGCTCTACAGACAAATGACATATTCTTTAAATGTGAGCTCTGTAATGGTGTAGTTTCATCAGGATTTGGTTCTTAGCATAGACCAATGAATAGGAATAACTCTTAGCATAGACCAATGAATAGGAATAGCAGTAAGACCAATGAAGAGGAGTAATCTTATTCCTCGAGTTTATAATTCCAGAGCCTTTGTCTACCTTTTGGGGACTGTCCCCCAAGCATTCCTCTGCTAAAAAATCAGGGTCTGAGTGCAGCCACGAGGGAAAGACCCCAGACTGTCAAAGATGAAAACCACCAGAACCTGAGTGAATCTTTCAATAAAGGAAGTGTCACCTTTAGTAAAAGAAACAGAGAAATCTTGAAATTTTTTTCTGGCAATTTTTTTCTATATTGACACAAGTAACATATTTTAGTTTCCCCCCTATTATTCCTTTTCATTTTATTAAAACAAGAAAAGAAATTGCTGAGAATGGCTCTGATGTCATGTCTGGTTAATGAAACTAACACATTGCTTAAATATTTATCCTCACATACATTGTATTTGGATTGCAGATGTGCAGAAATGTTGTCAAGTTAAAAATAACTCTTTCAGTAAGGCGAAGGCACACTGGAATGCTAATCCAAGCCCACTGCTATACCTCACGCCTACATCCTGGGTGTCCTGGCTGCATGAAGTAAACAGCCCTAGCTTCCCTTCCTTAGGAACCTTCACCTTTTGGCTAGAGCTGTTTTTAAAATGTGTGCCAAGATTAGCAAGAAACAGAGGGACAGGAGAAAGAGAAAAATCCTCAAGAGAGCTACTCTCAGTTCCAGAGACCCTGGAACAGTGCTTATGGCATTCCTGTTGGGGAAATTTTCTTCCCTCCAGGACAAAGGTAGCTTCAACATTCTAATCCTCAGAGTGAATGAGTACCTACCCTAATCTGTGCGCAGCGAATCAGTCATGTGGTTCAAAGCATAAAGCCATGAGAATACCTAAAGTCAGGTGAGGCCGCTTAGTTCGGGAAAGGAAAATGTCTGGAGGAGGGAATTTTCAGACCAGGACTCCACTACTGCTGCACCCTCAGATTTTAGGTAGGATGTCCTTTGGGGTTCACCTCAGTATGTAGGTAGGAGGGAACCTGTGTCATGGGAATATGCCCTGGAGACTTACATGGAAGTATAAGCCCCTATCAAGGATGAGAAAGGATATGGAACAAGAATATGATTTGCTTTTCGTGGAGGGAGATATGGATGCAGATTGGCGCTCTCTGTGAAAAGGGTACAGTAAGGGTTTGGAGATCTCAGGGGAAGTAACAATGAACTTAGTCCCTGTATATCTGATAAAGGTAAAGGAGGAGAGTAGGAATGTGTGGGCAAAGATTTAAGAAAATAGATGCAGTTTGATTATCATCTACATCTTCTCTTTTAAGTTCTCTAGGGCACAGAAAAGACTCCACATCTTATTTTCCCTAGTGAGAGAGAAATATTATACAGTGATGCCCTCTTAGAAACAGATCAATGAGCTAGTTAAAAGCATTGAGTATTACACCTTTGGAGGCCGATCAAACTTGAACAAAAACATTAGAAGGTCCTGTACATTTCTACTGGAAGACTGGATTTTGTTAACAACATTAGACAAATAATTGCCTTCTATATTGTTGAACTTGTTCTACCTCCTTTTATGTCTGATAAATCCCTGGCTCCTAGGCTGTACTATAATTACTTTCAGCTTTCCAATTTAATTTGCCACAATCACAGGAAACTGGCCTGTACAAACTAACACCTGATCCCAACAGATTTTTCACATCTTACAGAGCAGTGCCAATAGAGTTGCAGCAGTGGAGTTTAATCCCCTCCCATGCCTAAGGAAGCACCAAGCGACATTCAGGATAAAGACCCGCAGATCTGGACTGACATTTGGTTACAATTGCACTGGTGTTTTCTCTCTATGGGATTGGACCTGCACCCAGACCCACTTTCAACTGGCAAGGATAATTTGATCCCATTTTTAAGCATACTGATTTACAGAGAGCAGAGAGAAAACCCAGTCTATTCTGGACACTTCCATACATGTAAAAGTACAACAAATCTATATGACTGTTTCATTATGGAAGACTTTTTATTTTTTAAACAGTGGTGAGTTTTTTCCTTTTAAGTCAGAGCTGTGCGTGCACGTTTCACAGTGAGCTGTTATTCCTAAAGGCAGGAGGTTAGGCAGCATGTTACAGTTTCATATTAAACAACAAAGAGTTTTAAGGAGCGTCCTCAAATTACACTCACAGTTTCAAAGTTCAAGAATTGTGGCTGAGCACTCCTTACCTTACAGTTTCGGATCCAAAGAGGTCTTTAAGTTTAAAGCAGTACATCAAATGTGCAGGATTTATTTTCTTGCATGAAAGTCTCATCTGTCATAGCACCCCACTCCCAGGGAGGAGCCCAGCCTCCTCTTCCCGAACACCAATGAGGAAACCAGAAGAGCACATGGGGGAAGTGGCTTCCCTGAAAGCCTGTCAGAGTCTGCACATGCTCTTTGCGACAGAGGTGCCAAATTAACCTTGGCATGAGGCTCACAATGCACCTCATTGTGAGGTCCTGGGCACCTCTTAGGGGAAGAAAAAGGTTATAAAATGTCTGAGCCAATGGAAAGTTTTCACGCTTTTGCTGAGATGTGCCTCTTATTAATTAAAAATAAAAGAGACAATTTTTTCTGTTAATTAGCTTCCTGAGGTACGAGTAAGATTATGAACAGCCCACCAACATATTGAGATAAGAGGGAAGGCTATCTTTTGGAATTCTACTACTGTTTCAGGCTAGTGAGAAGAAATAATTTATAAAGCTTCATCTTACCACCTAGAAAAGTGCCTAAGCTGACAGGAGGTTTTATTGGAATGAAGTTCATGATTGTCAGTGTACAATGTAAAATAATGTTTGGTAACCATGCTCCACCAGGACCAAGGGTAAAATGAAAATCTACTGCATCTATGTTACAAAATCAATCTGTGATTTTGACATAACATTTCAAGTGGTATTTTCAGTTACCATCAAGGTAACTAGAAGTCATTGTGAGGAGGAAGTCCACACCTTCCTATGGACACAGACATAAATGACCAGGAAAACATCTGCCTGTTGCTTTGTCACCTGTGTGTTTACCCACCGATTACAATGTGACACAAAAAAGGAGTATTGGGTAGGAAAAAATATATAACCAAGTCAAAATAATTAAACCTCTTAAAATCAAAACGTTAAGACTTAAGTCCTGATAACTGTTTACATAGAGCTTGATGCTGTTCATTCTACCCTCCTTGCCGGGACAAGAGCCTGAAGCAGTTCACCATGGTGAGCAGTTAGTCACGGATGTGAAGAAGAGAGGAAGACAGCACCTGGAAGTAAAAGTGCTGCAAAGAGACCCGTGTTTGTTCAAGATCTGGTTTTGGTTGTACAAATAATAAACTCTCAGCCCAGGGAGCTCTTAGTGTATTTCTGGGTCTCAGTCAGTTTCTTTCCTTTTTTTGTTTTTTCTAAGATGGAGTCCCACTCTGTTGCCCAGGCTGGAGTGCAGTGGCCCAGTCGAGACTCACTGCAACCTCTGCCTCCCAGGTTCAAGCAATTCTCCTGCCTCGGTCTCCCGAGTAGCTGGGATTACAGGCGGAGGCCACCATGCCCGGCTAATTTTTTGTGTTTTAAGTAGAGATGGGGTTTCACCGTGTTGCCCAGGCTGGTCTTGAACTTCTGAGCTCAGGCAATCCACCCTCCTTGACCTCCCAAAGTGGTAGGATTATAGGCGTGAGGTACTGCGCCCAGCCCTGGGTCTCAGTTGCTTTTTCTGTCGAGTGAGGGAATTGAACTAGTTTAGGGATGGCAAATTGATTACCTACAAGGGCTTGGAGTGCATAGTGCAGTTTGCTGGGTCACCCTTAGAGATGGAGACCATGTGCTCGCGTGTCCGAGCATGGCTGTCACTCTGTGATGGCTGATTTGCAGTTGGGATGGGGGTTGCATTATGTCCCATCCTCTGTTGTTTTAGAAGCTAGAATTTCAGATTTTTATGTGAAATCTCCTAGATTTTATACGTGGGCAACTTACTCAAAATATTTGAAAACATTGTGAATGCCAAATGAAATCTATCTGCCCATCAAATTTGTCCTGCTGGCCATCATTGTTTGACTTTTGGGCTACATTATTTTGAGTTTCATTCTAGTGGAAAATAATCCTAGGAGATTAGTCTCTAAAAGAAACTGTCTCAAGCCTGTGGTCCCAGCACTTTGGGAGGTCGAGGCAGGCAGATCACTTGAGGTCAGGAGTTTGAGAGCAGCCTGGCCAACATGGTGAAACCCCATCTCTACTAAAAATAAAAAAAAAAATTAGCTGGCGTGATGGTGTGCACCTGTAATCCCAGCTACTCGGAGACTGAGGCATGAGAATTGCTTGAGCCGGGGAGGCAGAGGTTCCAGTGAGCTGAGATTGTGCCACTCCACTCCAGCCGGGGTGGCAGAGCAAGACTCTCAAAAAAAGAAACCGTCTTTTGTGATGCTAAGAGGCCAAGGTAGGACTTCATGAAGAAGCTGTACCCAGTACTTTTGTAGTGAAATTGAGGACCCTCTTTTCTCTTCTTCATGGTGATGACCTCATGACTGATGACATCATGTGGAAGGGGTGGTATGGAACCCATGGCATCATTAACATTCTAAAATCTGATAAATGATAAAAGGGCATGAGAAAGGCCCACTGGGGAGAAAAGGAAATACTGTTTCAGTCATAGGAAAACTACTGCAGTGCTGCTACCTTATCTCAAGACAGCCATCGAAAGTAAAAGCAGAAGGCACAACAGGGCTATGATAAGGAGCTGCATTCGGGAACTGAGGGGAAGAAAGGGTTATTGACTTGCTGGTGGAGATCTATGCAAAACAAGGCAACTACATGAGTCTCTTCTATGTCAAAATGCAAAACTAAAATTAGAAAAACTGTGGTTTGAATAGTCTGACTAGTGCAATTCTTCCTGAGCCACTGCATGAGCTTCGGCTGGGCGGGAAATCCCATGTTGTGAGTGGGGGATTCACCCTTATTGAGTGAACAGAGTGCTGACTCACTGAGAACGCAGGCCAGAGACCTGCAAACAATGCTCAATCAATATTTGCCCTGGCCGGTGAACCCAGTAGAGGCTGTGCACGGAAGCCCAAAGCATGGTAGGCCTGGCCTCGGATCTCTCACAACGTGGCTTCAATCTGAATCTTTTCATGCAGGAAATTTCCCTTAGCCTCTCACACTACCTTTCTCATAGAGTACCCTTTATTTCTTATTTTGCTCTATGTTACTATAATATTTCAACTGCATTTTGATTTCTTATCTACTTGTCTGTCTACCTCACTAAACTGTAAATCGCTTCAGGTATTCTGAAATTCTCTCTGTCTCTCATTTATTTCTAGCATAGTCCATGCTTAGCACATGTGAAGAATTTAGGAAATGTTGGTTGGATAAATTAGTAAATAGCCAGAAAGCTAGTAACAGAGAGGTACAATGTCCATTATATATGGAGTGAAATTAATGTGTTAATGAGGCTAGCTTTTGGGGAAAAAAAATTAGATTTAGATATAGTGCTTTTTCCTATGAGAATTATGTTTTCTCCGACGTATAGTTATTTTTTTTCAATTTTATGCTATTGTGGATTTTTAGTTTGTACAGTGCTCACCATAACTTTCCTCATTGCAATATTTACTAACCTTGCTCCCCACTGCAATATTTACTGACCATGCCACAATCTGAGCTATCGAGGCATTCTTATTTATGTTTCCTGTGGCCATCTGTGGGGATGTTTTGGTCAATAATTAGCATACAGCTGAGAGTTAACATAAATTGGCCACCTTCACATCTCGTGTTGCTCTCCCAAGTGCAACAGAGGGAGTGAAGGGAATCCGTTTAGCTCTGAACAGTTACATGGCAACCCGTGACCACAGCAGCACACACTGCTGGGAAGGCTTTGGGAGCCCCAAAACAAGAGTGGGTAGAAATCACTAGAGACAGCCACCACTACAAATTTTAAAATGAAATTTAAAAATAAAAATAAGCAAGATTTCTACTGAATTACATTTATTTCGAACACAAAATTCTATACTTGAGAAATTGGCGAATACAGGGAAATAAAGAAACGAAGGCAAAGCAGTGCAGGTGATTGTTTCTGTTATCCATTGGTGAATAGTAAACTAGCCCAAATTTTGTAGCTTAAAACATCTGTTTTATTATCTCAGCAGTTCTGTAGGTGGATTGGGCCCACGTGAATGATCCTCCTGCTCCATGTACTGTCTACTAACATTGTAGGCAGCTGGGGACTGATGCGCTGGAACGTTCAAGAAGGTTCACTGGCATGTCCTTGCCTTGACAGGGATGGCAGGAAAATGGGCTCAACTGGGCTCAGCTAGGATACTGAGACAAATAGGCCTCTCTTTCTCTTTCTGTGGCTCTCCTTCTCTTAAGGTCTCTCCCTCTCCTCCTCCCTTTCCCTGTCACTCTCCCTCTCCATATGGCCTCTCTGTCATAATAGTCAGACTTCTCACATGGCAGATCAAGTTTCCCCAAAGTACTAAACAAATTGCCAGATCATCTTGAGGCTTAGGTCTGGAATTGTCACAACATCACTTCCGCCACTTTCTGTTGGTTAAAGTGGCCACAAGGCTATTCCAGATTCAAGGTGGAAGGGGACTACTCAGTATGGGAGGTGTGGGGCACTGGGGCCATTTTTGGGGAAGAGCTAATCCAGCAGCGTTCTCGTCATCACAATGTTGCCATTCAGCAATCTCGCCATCTCCTTTGGTGAGAAAGAACAGGTGTTGCAGTTGTTCTTTTTTACTCTTCAATGGGTAATGTGTGGTGACTTATTTTATTCTGTTGTCTATTTCGATTTCTTTTTGGTATATGGATGGGAATTGTAAAAAAAAATGCCTCCTACATTAGAAAGTCTAAGAGACAGGCTTAAAAAAAATGGGCCATCTGGAGGGGGGTGGCGCCAACAGGGCCGAATAGGAACAGCACCAGTCTGCAGCTCCCAGCGTGAAGGACGCAGAAGATGGGTGATTTCTGCATTTCCAAATGTGGTACCAGGTTCATCTCACTGGGGCTTTCCCGACAAGTGGGTGCAGCCCATGGAGCAGGACGGGGCATCACCTCACCCAGGAGGCGCAAGGGGTCAGGGAATTCCCTTTCCTAACAAAGGGAAGCCATGACAGGCGGCACCTGGAAAATTGGGACACTCCCACCCTAAGACTGTGCTTTTCCAACGATCTTAGCAAATGGCACACCAGGAGATTATATCCCGCGCCTGGCTCACAGGGTCCCACGCCCACAGAGCCTCACTCATTGCTAGCACAGCAGTCTGAGATGGAACTGCAAGGTGGCAGCGAGGCCGGGGGAGGGGCACCCGCCATTGCTGAGGCTTGAGGAGGTAAACAAAGCGGCCTGAAACTCGAACTGGGTGGAGCCCACCGCAATTCAAGGAGGCCTGCTTGCCTCTGTAGACTCCACCTCTAGGGGCAGGGCATAGCTGAACAAAAGGCAGTGAAACTTGTGAAGACTTAAACGTCCCTGTCTGACAGCTTTGAAGAGAGTAGTGGTTCTCCCAGCACGGAGTTTGAGATCTGAGAATGGAAAGACTACCTCCTCAAGTGGCACCCTGACCCTTGAGTAGCCTAACTGGGAGGCACCTCCCAGCAGGGGGATGACTGACACCTCATAAGGCTGGGTGCCCCTCTGAGATGAAGCTTCCAGAGGAAGGATTAGGCAGCAACATTTGCTGTTCTGCAGCCTCCACTGGTGATACCCAGGCAAACAGGGTCTGGAGTGGACCTCTAGCAAACTCCAACAGACCTGCAGCTGAGGGTCCTGACTGTTAGAAGGAAAACTAACTAACAGAAAGGACATCCACACCAAAACCCCATCTGTACGTCACCATCATCAAAGACCAAAGGTAGATAAAACCACAAAGATGGGGAGAAACCAGAGCAGAAGAGCCGAAAATTCTAAAAACCAGAGTGCCTCTTCTCTTCCAAAGGAACGGAGCTCCTCGCTGGCAACAGAACAAAGCTGGATGGAGAATGACTTCGATGAGTCAAGAGAAGAAGGCTTCAGACGATTGGTAATAACAAACTTCTCTGAGCTAAACGAGAATGTTCGAACCCATCGCAAAGAAGCTAAAAACCATGAAAAAAAAGTAGACAAATGGCTAACTAGAATAAGCAGGGTAGAGAAGTCCTTAGGTGACCTGATGGAGCTGAAAACCATGGCACGAGAACTATGTGACACATGCACAAGCTTCAGTAGCCTATTTGATCAAATGGAAGAAAGGGTATCAGTGATTGAAGATCAAATGAATGAAATGAAGCAAGAAGAGAAGTTTAGAGAAAAAAGAGTAAAAAGAAATGAACAAAGCCTCCAAGAAATATGGGACTATGTGAAAAGAACAAATCTACTTCTGATTGGTGTACCTGAAAGTGACGGGGAAAATGGAACCAAGTTGGAAAACACTCTTCAGGATATCATCCAGGAGAACTTCCCCAACCTAGCGAGGCTGGCCAACATTCAAATTCAGGAAATACAGAGAATGCCACAGAGATACTCCTTGAGAAGAGCAACTCCGAGACACATAATTGTCAGATTCACCAAAGTTGAAATGAAGGAAAAAATGCTTAAGGGCAGCGAAAGAGAAACATCGGGTTACCCACAAAGGGAAGCCTATCAGACTAACAGTAGATCTCTTGGCAGAAACTCTACAAGCCAGAAGAGAGTGGGGGCCAATATTCGACATTCTTAAGGAAAAGAATTTTCAACCCAGAATTTCATATCCAGCCAAATTAAGCTTCATAAGTGATGGAGAAATAAAATATTTTACAGACAAACAAATGCTGAGAGATTTTGTTACCACCAGGCCTGCCTTACAAGAGCTCCTGAGGGAAGCACTGAACATAGAAAGGAACAACCAGTACCAGCCACTGCAAAAACATGCCAAATTTTAAAGACTATCAATACTAGGAAGAAACTGTGTCAACTAATGGGCAAAATAACCAGCTAACATCACAATGACAGAATAAAATTCACACATAACAATATTAACCTTAAATGTAAATGGGCTAAATGCTCCAATTAAAAGACACAGACTGGCAAATTGGATAAAGAGGCAAGACCCATCAGTCTGCTGTATTCAGGAGACCCATCTCACATGCAGAGACACACATAGACTCAAAATAAAAGGATGGAGGAAGATGTGCCAAGCAAATGGAAAACAAAACAAAACAAAACAAAAACAGGGGTTGCAATGCTAGTCTCTGATAAAACAGACTTTAAACCAATAAAGATCAAAAGAGACAAAGAAGGCCATTACATAATGGTAAAGGGATCAATTCAGCAAGAAGAGCTAACTGTCCTAAATATATATGTACCCAATACAGGAGCACCCAGATTCATAAAGAAAGTCCTGAGACACCTACAAAGAGACTTAGACTCCCACACAATAATAATGGGAGATTTTAACACTCCACTGTCAACATTAGACAGATCCACGAGACAGAAAGTTAACAAGGATATCCAGGAATTGAACTCAGCTCAACACCAAGCTGACCTAATAGACATCTACAGAACTTTCCGCCCCAAAACAACAGAATATACATTCTTCTCAGCACCACATCACACTTATTCCAAAATTGACCACATAGTTGAAAGTAAAGCACTCTAGCAAACGTAAAACAACAGATATTATAACAAACTGTCTCTCAGACCACAGTGCAATCAAACTAGAACTCAGGATTAAGAAACTCACTCAAAACCGCTCAGCTACATGTAAACTGAACAACCTGCTCCTGAATGACTACTGGGTACATAATGAAATGAAGGCAGAAATAAGGATATTCTCTGAAACCAGTGAGAACAAAGATCCAACGTACCGGAATCTGGGACACATTTAAAGCAGTGTGTAGAGGGAACTTTATAACACTAAATGCCCACAAGAGAAAGCAGGAAAGATCTAAAATTGACACCCTAACATCACAATTAAAAGAACTAGAGAAGCAAGAGCAAACATATTCAAAAGCTAGCAGAAGGCAAGAAATAACTAAGATCAGAGCAGAACAGAAGGAGATAGAAACAAAGAAACAAACAAACAAACAAAAAAACCCTTCAAAAAATCAGTGAATCCAGGAGCTGGTTTTTTGAAAAGATCAACAAAATTGATAGACCACTAGCAAGACTAATAAAGAAGGAAAGAGAGAAGAATCAAATAGATGCAATAAAAAATGATAAAAGGGATATCACCATGGATCCCACAGAAATACAAACTACCATCAGAGAATACTATAAACACCTCTACGCAAATAAACTAGAAAATCGTGGACACATACCCCCTCCCAAGACTAAACCAGGAAGAAGTTGAATCCCTGAATAGACCAATAACAGGTTCTGAAATTGAGGCATAATTAATAGCCTACCAACCAAAAAAAGTCCAGGACCAGATGGATTCACAGCGAAATCTACTGGAGATACAAAGAGGAGCTGGTTCCATTCCTTCTGAAACTATTCCAATCAATAGAAAACGAGGGAATCCTCCCTAACTCATTTTATGAGGCCAACATCATCCTGATGCCAAAGCCCGACAGAGACACAACAAAAAAGAGAATTTTAGACCAATATCCTGGATGAACATCGATGCAAAAATCCTCAATAAAATACTGCCAAATTGAATCCATGGCTTATCCACCATGATCAAGGGGGCTTCATCCCTGGGATGCAAAGCTGGTTCAACATATGCAAATCAATAAACATAATCCATCATATAAACAGAACCAAAGACAAAAGCCACATGATTATCTCCATAGATGCAGAAAAGTCCTTTGACAAAATTCAACAGCCCTTCTTGGTAAAAACTCTCAATAAACTAGGTATTGATGGAACGTATCTGAAAATAATAAGAGCTATTTAGGACAAACCCACAGCCAATATCATACTGAATGGGCAAAAACTGGAAGCATTCCCTTTGAAAACTGGCACAAGACAGGGATGCCCTCTCTCACCACTCCTGTTCAACATAGTGTTGGAAGTTCTGGCCAGGGCAATCAGGCAAGAGAAAGAAAGAAAGGGCATTCAATTAGGAAAAGAGGAAGTCAAATTGTCCCTGTTTGCAGATCACATGATTGTATATTTAGAAAACCCCATCATCTCAGCCCCAAATCTCCTTAAGCTGGTAAATAACTTCAACAAAGTCTCAGGATACAAAATCAATGTGCAAAAATCACAAGCATTCCTATACACCAATAACAAACAGAGAGCCAAATCATGAGTGAACTCCCATTCACAATAGCTTCAAAGAGAATAAAATACCTAGGAATCCAACTTACAAGGGATGTAAAGGACCTCTTCAAGGAGAACTACAAACCACTGCTCAGTGAAATAAAAGAGGACACAAACAAATGGAAGAACATTCCATGCTCATGGATAGGAAGAATCAATATCGTGAAAATGGCTATACTTCCCAAGGTAATTTATAGATTCAGTGTCATCCCCATGAAGTTACCAATGACTTTCTTCACAGAATTGGAAACAACTGCTTTCAAGTTCACATGGAACCAAAAAAGAGCCCACATTGCCAAGGCAATCCTAAGCTGAAAGAACAAAGCTAGAGGCATCATGCTACCTGACTTCAAACTATACTACAAGGCTACAGTAACCAAAACAGCATAGTACTGGTACCAAAACAGAGATATAGACCAATGGAACAGAATAGAACCCTCGGAAATAATACCACACATCTACAACCATCTGATCTTTGACAAACCTGACAAAAACAAGAAATGGGGAAAGGATTCCCTATTTAATAAATGGTGCTGGGTAAACTGGCTAGCCATATGTAGAAAGCTGAAAATGGATCCTTTCCTTACACCTTATACAACAATCAATTGAAGATGGATTAAAGACTTAAATGTTAGACCTAAAACCATAAAAACCCTAGAAGAAAACCTAGGCGATACCATTCAGGACATAGGCATGGGCAAGGACTTCATGACTAAAACACCAAAAGCAATGGCAACAAAAGCCAAAATTGAGAAATGGGATCTAATTAAACTAAAGAGCTTCTGCCCAGCAAAAGAAACTACCATCAGAGTGAACAGGAAATCTACAGAACGGGAGAAAATTTTTACAATCTACCCATCTGGCAAAGGGCTAATATCCAGAATCTACAAAGAACTTAAACAAATTTACAAGAAAAAAATCAAAGAACCTCATCAAAAAGTGGGCAAAGGATATGAAAAGACGCTTCTCAGAAGAAGACATTTATGCAGCCAACAGACACATGAAAAAATGCTCATCTTCACTAGCCATCAGAGAAATGCAAATCAAAACCACAAATGAGATACTATCTCATACCAGTTAGAATGGCAATCATTAAAAAGTCAGGAAACAACAGGTGCTGGAGAGGATGTGGAGAAATAGGTACACTTTTACACTGTTGGTGGGACCGTAAAGTAGTTCAACCATTGTGGAAGACAGTGTGGCAATTCCTCAAGGATCTAGAACTAGAAACACCATTTGACCTAGCCCTCCCATTACTGGGCATATACCCAAAGGATTATAAATCATGCTGCTATAAAGACACATGCACACGTATGTTTATTGTGGCACTATTCACAATAGCAAAGACTTGGAACCAACCCAAATGTCCATCAATGATAGATTAGATTAAGAAAATGTGGCACATATACACCATGGAATACTATGCAGCCATAAAAAAGGATGAGTTCGTGTCCTTTGTAGGGACACAGATGAAGCTGGAAACCATCATCCTGAACAAACTGTCACAAGGACAGAAAACCAAACACTGCATGTTCTCACTCATAGGCGGGAATTGAACAATGAGAACACATGGACACAGGTTGGGGAACATCACACACCAGGGCCTGCCAGGGGCTGGGGGGGATTGGGGAAGGATAGCATTAGGAGATATACCTAATGTAAATGACTAGTTAACAGGTGCAGCACACCAACATGGCACATGTATACGTATGTAACAAACCTGCATGTTGTGCACATGTACCCTAGAACTTAAAGGGGAAAAAAAAATGGGCCATCTGTTAGTTTCTTAAAAAGCTGAATACAGCCTTACCATAGGAGCCAGCAATCATTCTCCTTGGTATTTACCCAAATGAATTGAAAACTTACAGGCACACAAATGTTTATAGTAGCTTTATTCACAATTGCCTAAACTTGGAAGCAACCAATATGTCCATCAGTAGGTGAATAGATAAATAGACTATGGTTCATCTATACAATGGAATATTATTCAGCTATAAAAAGAAATGAGCTGTCAAGCTATGAGAAGATGTGGAGGAAACTTAAATATATATTGCTGAGTGAAAGAAGCAAGTCTGAAAAGACTACAGTAAATACATATGATTCCACCTATATGACATTCTAGAAAAGGTAAAACTATAATATGGTAAAAAATATTAATGGTTGCCAGTGGTTCAGTGGGAGAGAGGGAGGGGTGAATAGGTGGAGCACAGAGATTTTTAGGGAGATGAAACTATTCTGTGTGATATTGTGATAGTGGATACATGTCATTATGCATTTATCAAAACCCATTGAGTGTACAGCTCAAAGAACAACCTTGTTGCAAACTATGGACTTTAGTTAGTAATAATGTTTCAGCACTTGTTCATCAGTTGTGACAAACGTAGCACACCAATGCAAGATGTTAGTGGAAAACCTGGGGTGGGGAGGGGAGAAGGTGAGGGAGGTGAGCATATGGGAACTGTGCTTTCTGCTGGACTTTTTTGGAAACTTAAAACTACTCTAAAAATAAATTCCCTTAATGTTTTTAAACAATGGATTCAAGAGCAGATGTTAGAATACTGTTCTTTGTGAACTAACTGTTTTCTTGGAAGATTTCATATAATTTGCTTTTGTTTTTAAAAAAATCAAATCAGGACTGGACATGGTGGCTCACACCTGTAATCCTAGCATTTTGGGAAGCCAAGGAGGACATATCGCTTGAGCTCAGGAGTTTGAGAACAGCCTGGGCAACATGGTGAATCCCTGTCTCTGCCAAAAATACAAAAAGTCAGCCAGGCATGGTGGTGCCTGCCTGTAGTCCTAGCTACTTGGGGGGCTGAGGCAGGAGGATTGCTTGAGCCAAGGAGGTGGAGGCCGCAGTGAGCCAAGATCACGCCACTGCACTCCAGCCTGGGTGACAGAGTGAGACCTTGTCTTAAAAAAAGAAAAAAATGTCAAATCATACTTTCAGTTTACTAAAGAAACTTGCTATGTAGAAAGAGCCTATGGTGAATCTCTTTGTGATTAAAACCATTACCTCTTGTCCTTTCATCAGTGAATCTTTTTATTGATCAGATTTATATAAAGAAGCACACAGCTACATATTAGTTAGGGGAAAAATCTCCAGTCATATGTTGAGTCCAATTTAGAAAAGTAGTTATTTGCTATCAATTGAAGAATGCTGTTCAGGACAGGTGTGTAAGGTTTTGAGACCTGTCTGACTTTTGCTTTCTTCCAAAAAAATAAAATCTTTTTTAAAACACAGAGTATACATTAAAAGGTGATCAGCAACTTTTATTTTTCTACTGATTGTCTTAGAAATTGGCAGTAAAACCCCCCTACCCTGCCCCCAAGAAACAATATTGAGGCAGGAGAATAGGATCTGTAGGTAGGGAACGTAAGGCCAATTCACACTGACCTCCTAGAACTAAATCAAATGGAAACAATTCAGCTATGACAGGATATATCCTCGCCATTTACATAAGGCGTACACCAAGTAAATGACTTTGTAACTTTACTTCATCCTCTTCATTTACGTAGGGCATACACCAAGTAACCCATAAACCTCTAGAGGGTATTTAAACCCCAGAAAATTCTGTAACGGGGCTCTTGAGTCCCTAGGCTCAGCCCATTCCCACCCCGTGGGGCGTACTTCCACTTTCCATAAATCTCTGCTTGCATTGCTTCATTCTTTCCTTGCTTTGTTTATCCGTTTTGCCCAATTCTTTGCTCAAGTTGTCAAGAACCTGGACACCCTCCACTGCTAATAGTATGAACAGTTAGTTAAACTGTTTAAGGAGGAACTCCTCCCCGCCCCCACCACTGCCCCTTCCACAACCTTCCCCTGTTCTCCTGGAATCTCTTCCCGATGGTGCCCAGTGCCTTAAGTTACTCCTTGATCATTCAGGGCCTCTGTTGAATGATAGCGCATTTGGGTTTTCTGTTGACTCAACTCCGAGCCTCAGAACATACCTGCCATACACCCCTCCCATTTTGGTCCTGCTTAGGGCTGCGAAGTCTCTCCTTTGCCATCACAATTTCTCCATTTTCTCTGCAATAGCTTAGTTACTTGGAGAGGATGAAGGTGGTGGTTGTTGTATCTGGGTCTCCCCAAATTTCAGGTGGTATGTTCTATATGACCCCAAATAAGCCACATTTCCAGTATAATTGGAAATGGCACTGCTTGGTCTTGGGATGGGTTGGTAGTTAACAAACAAACACAATCAAGACCTACTATGCATGATACTTTTTTAATTTATGTTTTAAAGTGATGATTCCCAAACTTGGGGTGGAGTGTGTGCCTTGAGGGATGGGTCAGCAGAAAGAGGGTGGGGAAGTTGGATGAGCAGTGGGTCATTATTACCTCAGAAGCATTTCTAAAATAAACATGTCTAGGGTCTATGTGTAACTGGCGAAACCTACTGTTTGGGTAGGGGCGGATAGGAAGGAGGAAAATGAGGGAGATGCCTTTCAAAAAGAGCTTTCTAGTTAATAGGATTCTGATATGTTCTCCAGTTGAGTTTAGAGTTCCAAAACAGATAAAAGAATAAAATTCACTTTAAAAACTTTTAAAAATTATAAAGCAAAAATAAGCCAAATGGAAACATAAACAGGTATATATGAAAAAGAAGTAATTAGAAATTCTTGAAACAAATAAAAAAAGGTCTTTAACTGAGATCTAGTTAAAGGGAGAATTAGTAAATTCTTGAAATGAGAATAGAATTGGCAGATAAGCAGTTCTAGCTAGGAGAGAGAGAATTGTTTCTAAAAAGTCTAATCTTCCTTGTTAAAGTCCAAGACACACCAGACACAGAAAAGTCAGTTTGCTCACTCCTTTATCTCTCCAGAGTGATGACCCCAAAAAAGCTCCCTCTGAAGATGCCATGAGCTGCACTGGAAGTTGAACACTTGGAGTGTCTTCTTGAAATTGACGCAATAATCCTATAGATCAGGGGTTGGTGGCCTGTTAGGACCCAGACCACAAAGGAGGTGGCGAGCTGTGGGTGGGCAAGGATTACCGCCTGAACTGCACCTTCTGTCAGATCAGCAGCAGCATTAGATTCTCATAGGAGCGCAAATCCCACTGTGAAATGCGCATGTGAGGGATCTAGGTTGTGTGCTCCTTTTGAGAATCTAATGCTGGAGGATCTGAGGTGGAACAGTTTCATCCTGAAACCATCCCCCTTACAAACCCCCCACTCCACCCCTGGACCACGGAAAAATTGTTTTCCATGAAACTAATCCCTGGCACCAAAATGGTTGGGGAGCATTGCCATAGATAGGTTTGTTTTTGTTTGTTTGTTTGATAAACATACAAATTGACCCTCTGGTCTTCAAGCTTGAAACTTACATTTGTTTTATCTGAGTTCCTACCTCAGGAAACAACCTTCAGGTCTCTCAGAAAAAGTGTCAAAGAACTAAAACTCACTAGGTCAGACATCTCATGTCTGACCCCCATTTATTATGGTTGCTTCCTTGCCCCTCCCTACTTCCTATCTTCTTACACATTGTTACATCCTTTCCTTGCTATATAAACCCCCAGTTTTAGTCGGTCAGGGAGATGGATTTGAGACCGAGCTCCCATCTCCATGGCTGCAGCACCCGATTAAAACCTTCGCCCTTGGCTTTTACAAATCTAGATGTATCTGTATGGCTTTCTCTGATCAAATTCTACCTGTTGCCATGTTTGATAACAGTGATCATAAATCTTTTATAGTTCAAGAACCTTTAATTGTAGAATCCCTAGATCAAAGAGATTCACTCTTCGTATTTTGATTTTCAGTATTTCTAGAACCCTGTCAGAATTCTTGTATTGTTCTGAACAATATTTAGTTGCAAACAATTTGAAGAAATTGGAACAGTGTTTGTTTTCATGCTCAGAAACTCAGTCTGTGTGGAGATGTGATTGTCATAGTTTACTTCGAAGGTTTTTAAAATTACTTTTGATTTTTCTTCTGGAAGCTTTGCAGAGGCCTTCTGGCCCAGAGTGAAGGATCTGACTATAACATTTTAGGATGTGGAAAGATTGCAGTTGCTGTCCTTGTAGATGCAAAGTAACCTTGTTCCCTGCTCAGAGGGATTTGAAAGATTATTAAAAATTCACCAGATTTTTCTGAAATCCCTTGTATTTTGCTCCCACATTTTGAATGCCTTCCTTTCAGAGAGAACAAATTCACCTGACTTCATAAGAAAAAGAATCCTATCCCTGATCTGATACATTATTGCCATCCTGTTTTTTTCTGCCATATTATCGTTTCCTTGGAGGCCTCAAGGTACAGGCATGAAGGTGTAGATTTGGGTACAAAAAAGGGTTAAAGCCACACGTTAAACATGACACCTTCCAGCTAGGAGAAGAAAAAAAAATCCAGTTACACACACACTCAGGTTTGTTTATTTTCTAGAAAAAAAAATTCCTCGGTGGCTTAGGAAGTGCTGTGTGTATCTTTACTGTGCCAAGTGTATAATCTGTCACCTCAGAAAAGCTAGAAAACAAAACTTTTTAGCAGGAAAACACAAATTTTTAACAGGATAGAGGTCAAAAAGGAAGATCCCTTTTAGAGAATGACAGAGAACACGGAAGTCCATCCAGTCAGGTCCCAGCATAAGCACAAGCCCTCTCTGTATTTGGAGCATACACTTCCTGTCTTTTCCAAATGTATGTATTTGATATGTGTGTGTGTGTGTGTTGGGGGTTGGGTGGGAGAAAGGTGGATGGGGAGGAGTACCCTTCCAGTCATTAGCTTTCCTGGGCTGTTTATGATCTGTGAGAATTTTTCCAGTGGGGGCTTTTCTATTTCTGGGTCTTACATACTTGGAAATATACATATCAAAAGGTTCACAAACTCCTTGTAGCAAATCTTGCAGCAAGAAGTCTCCCTTAAATTGAAGCTCTTCACCTCTGACACCAGAAACCGTTAAATCCCACGCAGCTGCGGACATTTAATGGAATATTCTGTTCTGTCCTGGCTCCCTGACAGGTGATAACAGATAGCATCTGCACTCAGCTCTAGCTTTACCAAGAAAACAGTCATTCAGGTTTCCCCCTTACTTCTCATAAAGAACCTATAAAGCTGCCTTGGCCACACAACAAAGAGATTTTTAAAGGGCAGGAAAGGGCTGGGTGCGATGGCTCACGCCTATAATCCTAGCACTTTGGGAGGCCAAGGAGGGTGGATCACCTGAGGTCAGCTGGCCAACGTGGCAAAACTCCGTCTCTACTAAAAATACAAAAATTAGCCGGATGTGTTCGCGCGTGCCTGTAATCCCAGCTACTTGGGAGGCTCAGGCAGGAGAATCTCTTGACCCCAGGGCGAGGGGAGGAGATGGGAGGGCAGAGGTTGTGGTGAACCTAGGTCGTGCCACTGCATTGCAGCCTGGGCAACAAGAGAGAAACTTCATCTCAAAAAAAAAAAAAAAAAAAAAAGTCAGGAAAAAACGATACTAAAATTACATTTCTGGAATTTTTTTTCTGCAGTTTTTCAAGCATCTTCTCAACGCCCACCACCCGGAGCTATTTTTTTCCTGAATTATTTCAATTAAGAATGCTTTGTCCTCGCTTTGAACATTTTTCATCAAAAAGGGAACATTTTCAAAAATGGGAATAGTAAATACTCTACTTAGCATAGGATAGGCACTTCTAAAAAGTAAAAGACACCTGAGTTTCACATAGTGGTTTGCCCCATATTGTAGAATCCTTTGTGACTTAAATTGTTTCAGGGATGGTGGCTGCATTTCTACACCAATAGATCAATGGCATTGAAGGAACAAGGAAGGCCAAGATTCCTTGCCTTGGAGACCTACTTCTGAGACCATTCTTGGAAAAAATTCCCTTTTCTTTGCTTTCAGAGAATGACAGAATTGTATTAGGCCCCTCAACTTTTTCTTGTCCAGTGCTTTTGAAGTTTTACAATTTTTGACAGTGTGTGTGTATAAAATATATATGTGCATGTATAATTGGCTGTGAACTTAAAAGTATCTGAGAAAGTGTGTCCAGAATTGGTTCCTTCCGGAGGTTCTTGATCTCGCTGACTTCAAGAATGAAGCCGCGGACCCTTGCAGTGAGTGTTACAGTGATGGTGTGTCCGGAGTTTGTTCCTTCAGATGTTCAGATGTGTTCAGAGTTTCTTCCTTCTGGTGGGTTCGTGGACTTGCTGACTTCAGGAGTGAAGCCGCAGACCATCACAGTGAGTGTTACAGCTTTTAAAGGTGGCATGTCAGGAGTTGTTTGTTCCTCCCGGTGGGTTCATGGTTTCACTGAGTTCAGGATTGACGCCACAGACCCTGGCAGTGAGTGTTACAGTTCATAAAGCTAGTGTGGACCTAAAGAGTGAGCAGTAGCAAGATTTACTGTTTAGAGTGAAAAAAAAAAAAAAAACTTCTATGTTGTGGAACCAGACCCTACCAGGTTGCCGCTGCTAGCTTGGGTGGCCAGCTTTTATTCCTTTATTTGGCCCCGCCCACATCCTGCTGATTGGTCCATTTTACAGAGTGCTGATTGGTCCATTTACAGAGTGCTAATTGGTGCATTTACAATCCTTTAGCTAGACAGAAAAGTTCTCCAAGTTCCCATCCTACCCAGAAACCCTGCTGGCTTCACCTCTCAACAGGTCTCAGTCGATTTAGAAAGTTTATTTTGCCAAGGTTAAGAGCATCCCCATGACTCAGCCTCAGGAGGTCCTGATGACATGCGCCCAAGGTGATCAGGGTACACTTGGGTTTTATACATTTTAGGCAGACATGAGACGTCAATCAATACATGTAAGATTTACATTGGTTCCATCTGGAAGGACAGGACAACTCAAAGTAGGGGCTTCCAGGTCATGAGTGGATTTAAGCAATTTCTGATTGGCAATTGGTTGAAAGAATGTTTATCAACAGAGAGGAATGTCTGCTTTAAAGAGGTTCGTGGAGACCAAAGTTTTACCATGCAAATGAAGCCTCCAGGTGGTAGGCTTCAGAAAGAATAGACTGTAAATGTTTCTCATCATACTTAAGGTCTGTGTTAACGTTAATGCTGGTCAGCTTTTCCTGAATTCCAAAAGAGAAGAGGGCATGAGGAGGCATGTTTGACCCCCCACTTCCCATCGTGGCCTGAGCCATCCTTCAGGTTAACTTTGGAATGCCCTGACTGAGAGGAGGGAGTCCATTCAGATAAAATTTTATTTTTGGTTTACATTCCACTCACACAGGTACTGTATATATTTATAATATATATAGGGAGGTTTTATGTGCTGTTTCCATTGGAATTTTTCTGTTTAACCTCCCCCTCCCTTTTCTGATTCCTTTTGCTGGATATGTCAGAAAATGAAGGATGTCTTTAAATTCATTAAAGGACAACTTGTTACAGAACAGGAATTGCCTGGAAGTACAGTAGGCCCTGTGACAAAGGTATATAGACACAGGGTGGTGGTGGGAATAGCATTGACTTTGCATCCAATAGAAGTAGATTTGAATAAAACCTTAGCCCCTTCTCAGTTCTATGTTCTAGGAAAATCTGTTTAACCTCTATGAGCCATGATTTATTTATAAAAAATATAGCTAATTGTGCTACCTAACTCATAGGATTGTTACAAAGATTGGAAATAATATTAATAAAATACTCAGCATCACACCTGCCATAGATGCACTCACTAAAATAATAGTTTGTGTTAATATTGATAATCATAATCAGCAGCATGCATATTCCAGGAGCAAGTATGCAGTTTTGGTGCATAAAAGTATGTTTGTATGTGAGATTGTGAGAGCCTCAGCCCATGAGTGGCTCAAATTCTCTGATCTTCCATATCCTTGAGGGACAGGAGAATGTCTGTCCATTGCAGGAAGGCAGATTGGTCCCACAATAGGTATGACGCACCATGCATGGCAAGTGGTAGAGTGCTCATAAATAGCAGAAATCTGTCATGCTTCCAGTGTGTGCAAGCTCTGATGAAGGCCTATTAATTTCTGGGTATTCTTGACCCAGGCCTCTAAGAACTCAGATTCAAAGGCATATTCATAACCATCGGATATCTCAAGATATGACTTCATTATCCACTAGATGTGTCAAGTGTCCCAATTTCCCATCACATGTCTCTCCATCATACACGAGACACCCACATAAATTGTTTCCATTACATTCAAGTTGGAGATGCAATCTAAACTCAAATGGCAACTCTGGATAAACTGTCAGTATCGGAGTGATCTATGGGTTTTAGCCATGCTGATTGTCAGCTTAAGTCTTATTGAAAATGAAGTGAGGTAGAAAGTAACCGGTCAATTGGTTAATCCATACCACCATCAAGAGCTGAGATTAGGTGCACCGAGAGCATCAGCTCGCACAGAGACAGCTGCAGAGTATGTGCTTTCCCTACTTGCTCTGCATTCTTATACTGTTGGCCCAGTACCTAGCAGGGGCTCCAACCTGCTCCCAGCACCACAACCTCTGCATGCGATGCCATCTACCCTGGTGACCCTCTAAGGCTTGAACTAAGCCACAGCCCTCTTAGCTGGGGCTGGGATTTCCTTTCTAATTTTTCCAGATCTTTCCAGGAGGTGAATTTCATGTTGTATTTCCTCAATCACTGGCTAGAGTCTGACTGTGAATGCACTGATATCCCAGAACCACTACTTCATATTTATTTCTTTCCCACAATCCCTGTGCCTTATGTACTAGATTGAAATTCCTAGTACTGATACTTTCTGAGATAATATCTATCCTTCGGATATTATTTTGTCTTAATCTTAAATTCTGCCTACAGACGCCAACAACTGCAAGTGGGTTTATTACTCCTTGCTTTCTCGAGTAGAGCCTTTCCTGGCCTCAGCTCACTAGGCCTTCTCAATAGCCCTGAACCCATCCTATCATGACACTGGACAAATTCCATGCCTCACTAACCAGCTGTAGATAAAAACTTGGATCAACCATTATCATTTATAGACTCCAGGTAACTTTCCCTAACAACCAGGACTTCACCTCTTCAGTGAGTTAAGTCTTCATCACCAATGCTTTCCTAATACATTTTGCATGTCTGTCTCACTGTATTTCTTCTTCATTTCAACAGTCTTTGCAAGTCGTTCCTCTTAGAGTGTATGTTCCTGGAGGGCAAGGCAGTGTCTAAGTCATCTTTACATCTCTATTTCTAATGCATAGGAGGTACTCAATAAACCAGTAAGCAGATGAACAAAGTGCCTTTTAACTCTCAAATTTTATAATTCTGGAATCTGTTAATATTGACTCATCTAATTTTGAAGTCAACAAAATGCCAAAAGATAGAGCAAGGAATTACATACGCTTTCCTTCTTTCTTCCTAATGCTTTTTTTCCATAATAAGTTGTTGCCGTGTTCTATTTCATTAACGAGAAAAGTGAAATCGAAAGAGCTACCCTTTTTTGAACACTTACTGTTAGCTATATACCATGCTAAGGGTGTATATACATCAGCCCAGCCAGTTTATCCTCCTCCACATCCTGTATTATCTTCATTTTATGGAACAGGAAATGGTGATGTTTGTTTTCTATCCATGCCTGAGAAGCAGCGCTTATTGGGTGAGGGAGAAACCTTCTCTTTCCCCAGGAGTCCTTGTGTAGAATTTCTTTTTCAGTTGGTGCTTTTGACAGGGCTCAATCCCTGAGCACACTGAACTTACACTGTTCTTTCTTCATATACCAGATGCGACCCAGAATCTAGTGATGCAATCAAGATATTGACCTGGTTTTCTAAGATTATGGCAGAATAAGAATTCTGATCTTACTGTTATGACATAGCTAAAGCTGTTACACTTTGACTTTAGTTGGTTTTTCCGGGATGGAATGGGTTTCCGATTGCTTTCTTTGGTCTAGCAGGTATCAGGCAGCTTTGAGCAGTGTCTACATGAGTGTTCAGGAAGAAAGGGCACCCCCATCCCTTCAGTTAGATCATCTGGATCAGCCATGCCAGTCAATAGGATGGCAGAGATTGCAGGTCCACCATCAAATCATGATATGCTGCCCCAAAGAGAAGGCTGGATTTCCCTTGCCTGGGTGGTAAATGGTAGATAACGTGGCCCTTAACTTTGGTCTGAATAGACTCTACAGAGGAGATTCAGAACATTTCATCCAAAAATGTGTGGTAACTCTTAGGTTTCAGACCTAGAGCCCTTATGCAGTTTTCTACCATGGGGAAGTAACGTCTTAGAAATAAAATACAATTTGCCAAGAATCTCTTATAATACATGTTCTCATTAGTATAAGGCTCTCAAATTGGGTTTTTTCCCTTCATTCTGAATTTGGTTTGCAGCCATACTCACACACACTAGGGTGCATCCATAAAGAAGGTAAAATCAAGCTGAGCCTCACTACATGAATTCCAGGAACACTGTTCTTTCCCCTGACTCCAGGCCAGGGCAGGGAGCCCCTGTGAGGCTGCTGCAGTGATCTGAAGCAGTGTGAGATAGGGACAAATAACCAAATTGTACTGTTGTTTGGAGTTTTTTAAACATGAAATCTCTAGGTATCTTTGCTATTATCAAAGAATGACAACCTCATTTCCATAAAGCAGTTTTCCCCACAGCAGTCTCCAAGAGCTTCTTCTCCACAAACCACCTCATCTCTGCACAGCAGGACAAGAACAGCCAGGGGAGCCACCATCACATTCAATGCGTGGATTCCACTTTGATTCTCCTTAAATAAAATGCCCAGACTTTTGAGCAACAGGAAAAACCCCATATCCCAAAGACCTCAGCTCCAATTTCAGTCTTGAACATCAAACTTGCTATCTGTGCTCTTCATCTGAACACTTTTCCCCCCAAAAATTTAAACTTTAGATCTGGGAATTCCCTGCCCTCTTTACCTTTACAGGCTTGTAATCCACTCAGTTTAAATCTGTTATGGACCTCAACAATCAAAACTAATAGTGAAAATGAAAAAAAATGCATCTAAAATACTTGTAATAGTGCTCTTCCAAAATATCTCATAAGCTGCAGGCACCCTTCGGCAGTCACCAGCTGTAGTTCAAAATTTGAATCACGTCATCATCACATATGTAATATTTGATTACAACTGTGATGACTAAGAGTTGCTAAAACTCTTTTTCTGCTACACCACCACATGTATTGTTACCAATTATACAAAATCCATGAATACCATTAAATGCTTCTTTATTTTCCCTCTACTTTAATAGAATTTTATTTTCTGATTAAGAGGAACCAAAACATGAAAAGTCTAGTTTACTCAAATCCAAATGCAACATGTAAGCAAATTTAATAAATGTATCCATGTATATGGACACTCTTTCTACACATGACAAACAATATGTTGAAACATATTCGTGCAAACACAATTTAGTTGTTTTCCATTTGGAATACACATTTGACCCAGCATATGAAAGCTACATTAAAATACTTAGATGTGGTAAATCACTTGAACAAAAGAAACTTTGCCTATTACTAATACAACTAGAAAGGAGACAGGCTCAAGGTTGAGTGAGATTTGTAGTCTCTCTGCAACATGGCAACATTTTAAACAAGATAATGCCATTTTTTCCCCTTGGATAAACAACATGAGTCACTCTGTAAGCATTGAACAACTGGGCTCATAAATACCATATACCATCTGTCACCCAAATTAATGAAATCTTTGCTAATGTCACTTCCGGACTAAAAATTTCTACCTCAGTTTTTTTTTTTCCTTCCCTGTAACGTAACTAAAAAGGTAACATGCTTGCAGAGACTTGTAGAATTTTGTAACAAGAACAAAAATAAACAAAAACATCTCTGTGATTCATCATTCTCCGCAATATTATTAATAACGTTTTCTGATTAAGTACAATGACTATGTTTCTCCAAAGGAAAAACTCAATAAATCATTTTTAGCCCTAATTTAACCATAATTATTCTCTATCTGAAGCAAGTCCAGGTGATTCACTTAGAATTACCTACAGAAGGCCAGGCATGGTGGCTCACGCCTGTAATCCTAGCACTTTGGGAGGCCAAGGTGGGCGGACCACCTGAGGTCAGGAGTTCATGACCAGCCTGGCCAACATAATGAAACCCTATCTCTACTAAAATACAAAACCCTGTCTCTACTAAAATACATTCTCCACAACGGCACTCCAACTGAGTTTACCTCTCTTCCAATTTTTAATACTAATTTAAAATGTATTATTATTTTAGTTTCCAAATCAAATTCCCAGGAGAGAAGCAGACTGGCCTCCTTAAGTTTTGCACCCATGCGGGCTAAGAGAACACCTCAAATTAGGTCTCTTTTCAAGGATGCCTTATAATGATTAGGGGATTCAGGGATATTATCCTAGAGGAAATGGCAATTAACTGAGCCTGGGTAGAGATAATATCAAAATCCTGGTGGGGGAGGGGCATAGCACCTTTGGAGCACTGAAAGAAGTACAGGATAGCTAGAACTTAGGAATGGTGGGAAGAGGGAGGGGACAATAGGTGAGAAGTTGAGGCTGGAGGGGAAAGTAGAAGCCAAATGACAAAGGATTTGGAAAGCCATGCTAAGGGGCTGGGCTCTGGTGAGGTGGTCCTCCTTGATGTAAATTTCAGCAGTAAGAATGTCCCTACTCCTCAAATCACATCCTTCATACAGCTATGCCAGAATGTTTAGGTTTGGTTTATGGCCATATGGCTTTTTCTCCTGTCTCTCGCTATAAGTGTCCTTTTTTGGGTCTTTCCTGGATCTTGCTTGACATACAAGTACATAGAGTCATGTTTTTCATATAAATGGAAACATGTTTAATTTATATTACTTTTCTAGTGATGCCCAACTTGTCTTTAACTTCTTTGATGTGCACACACAAAATAAAAGCCAAGTCCCTTGATTGAGCCACATATTTTTATTTCCAGAAAGGGATATAAATAAAATGAAAGATAAACTAGGCATTAGAATAGCTTATCTATTTTCACTTTTCTTTATGATTTGTCCTCAAGCATGACTAGGAAGGTCGTAATGTGACAATTTGGAAAATCTCATTTCAAATCCCAAAAATAATAAGGGAAAATAAACACTAAGATAAGGGACACTGACAAAAGAGACGCCAGCTCAATGACTTGAACTTGGCTTTCACAATGCATTTAATGCCGGACATTCCTGTATTTTGAAATGTTTTACGACAGTCCCCACTCCCAGCCCATTTGTTAAACCACACAGGTTTTTCCAGGCTGTTTCTTCACATCCATCAATTGTGGCTCCAGAACTGAAAATCTATAACTGACTTCCTCCCACTAGTTCCCCCCTTTCATCTGCTTGAATTTTCCTTTTTGTGTTTCTGATTGCACTTTCTCATTTTCACCATTCAATAAGCATTGCTTAGAACTAACTGCCTTACTGAATTCCTTTTCCACTAGTTTCCCATCATTTTAATTCTGGACTGCTGAAAGGTCGTTTGCCTGAGTCGGAACAGGGATTCAACCTATCTCTAAAAACTGACTTGGAAAAAATAAACAAGTTGTGTGACTTTAAATGGCAGCCCCCTTTCTCGGACTCAATGTCATTGATGTCCTTTTCTTTCAAAGGTTTGAGACAAAGGCAAAGTCAGGCTTATGTAGGAAGTTTGCTACTTTGAGACAAATGAGGGTACACTAGGTGGAGAGGATCCCCTAGAGGACAACATGTGTGGCTGTCACCTCTTTGGTCCCTGAAGCCAAATGAACACACCAACTGTGGATCGTTTTCTAAGCGTGTGGTTAAATACACATCTTGGGGTCTGAGTGGGTGATTGCTCTCTGATTTCTGTCTGACTCCCTGCTTAGGACACGGAAAATAAAAGTTAACTAATTCTCAGGCAAAATGCCATTCTTTTTTCTTGGCAGATCCTAAAGGCCACTGTCTTTAATAATTTAATGTGAAAGGTCAACTCCAGATTAGAAAATATGGTTCTCATTGAAATTTTAACTTGCAAACTTTAAGAATTTGAATTCTAGCAGATACTTTTTTTTTTTTAACTGCTTGACTAAATTTTAAGGCTGTAGTATATTGCAATTTTCCTTAGCAAACTTTCTGGTGCTGGCTCAAATCTATCATTGAGCTGACTTTTACCTAAACTGGCACTTCATGAATAATTCACGCTTATGGAAGTATGAAGTCCATAAAAAATTATTATTTTTGCTACTGACTGGAATAGCCAAGATACTTGTCATCTCTCAACATTAATTTTTGATGGCTTGTTCTACGAATAACAAAAATGAAGCCAAAGAGGCTGAAAGGACAATAATAACATCTGTTTTTGTACTTGGAGATATACAACTCCAGTTTTCTCTGACACACAAATTAGCATCTCAGAGAGAAGGAACCGTGGCACCAAAGGATGACAGATCTCAATATGGGAATGCTAAAACCAAAATGCAATGAATATTTTGCCATTAAATAAGATAGATTCTAAATAGGTTAAATGTTTATTAAAATAAATAAATATTTTTAAATAGTCAAAAGATTTAGAACTTAAATCTCAGTAATACATCTCAGCAGTTAGAACCAAAAATAAATTCAAGTCCTCATAATTACCTATAAAGATTTAGTTTGCTAAACAAGCCCACTGATATTTAGAGAACAGAGAAAGAATAGACTTAACAATCCTCCATGTTTTCCAAACACAATTTTGCATTAAGCAATCTTCTGGACCTACGTGAAATTTTTTCATCAGAATATTTGTATTTTTATTTTTTGCTCTCTTTATATACCTTGTGACTATATAATATACCTGATGTCAGAAGAAAATTCTGCTTTATGTGGTTCACAGCAACTTTTCCCCAGAGGAACTCATGGGACTTCTCTCTGCCTCAGTGCTTGAGCCTCCCTGATGGGCTCACCAACCTCTAACCCACAGTAGATCTCAAGGGGACCCAGTGTCAGCTCCAGCTGTAAGATAATTTCCTCAGGAGTAGGGCAAAGAGGAGCCAAAGCATCATGCAATCATCTGACAATTTGCAGTGTTCCCGTAAAGGATAAGATTTTGAGATGATTCTAAATGCTTAGTTCTAAGCAGACTCTCTTTTGACAGGTAAGATAGAGAAACTGGAGAATGGAGAATTAATAATCATAAACCTAAAAACCAGGATAAAGAGAATGAAAAAAAAAATGCCCAGAATGAAGAAAATGTGCAAGATCATGTATCCTCAGGAAGATAAATAACAAAAACCAGGCGCCATACTTCCTGACGGCTCCACTTCCTAATCTTTGGGTTTTGTGAGAATTACCTGTACCCATATGTTAAAGTACCAATTTCTGCTACTGTTAGCAGTTTCTGTTACTTGCATCCTAACGATTCCTGACTAAGACATTGCTATTCATGTTTATAGCACTCTGTCTTTCCTTGAGCATCACACTTTCCATTGCCTTGCAGTTACTTACTTATTGAACAGAATTATTCTCTGGGCTGTGCCTCCATTAGGACAAAACTATATGTATTAGGTCACAGCACATAGAATGGTGCATTGAACATGTAAGAAAATAAATATTTATTGAATTAGTGAATGATTTCTTATAAAACTCCTTTTAATGCTACTTGGCTTGGGTGGATGATGGGACATTCTCTCCTGTGTGGCTGTCAAATGTTTCAGTTCATAACCCTTGATCATATACAGCTGTGCAGTGTACAACAAGAGAAAAAAGTTATTCAAATGAGAAGCATTGTCCTATTTTTAATGAATTTGTGTAACATCAATTAATATCACATTGGAGACCTAGGAAGGCCTTCAGGGCCTTCTTCTTCTTCCTTCTTCTTCTTCCTTCTTCTTTCTTCCTTCTTCTTTCTTCCTCCTTCTTCCTTCTTCCTTCTTCCTTCTTTCTTCTTTCTTCCTGCTTCTGCTTCTCCTTCTCCTTCTCCTTCTCCTTCTCCTCCTCCTCCTCCTTCTCCTTCTTCCCACTTTAAGGTAGTAAAAATAGAGACCCATTGTCAGTACATCAATTGAGAACAAGAAGTTTTTGAAAGAAACTCAAATATTTTGTTCTGTGGCTGGACTTTGATTTCTTAGTTGACTGAAGAGCAGAATTACCTGGAGAAGTTTGTAAAAATGCAGATTCCTAGATGCCAACCACAATTTTTTTTTTTTTTTTGAGGCAGAGTCTCACTCTGTCATCCCGGCTGGAGTGGAGTGGTGCGATCTCAGCTCACTGCAACCTCCACCTCCTAGGTTCAAGCGATTCTCCTGTCTCAGCCTCCCGAGCAGCTGGCATTACAGGTGTGCATCACCATGCCCAGGTAATTTTTAAATTTTTAGTAGAGACAGGGTTTAACTGTGTTGGTCAGGATGGTCTCAAACTCCTGAGGTCAGGCAATCCGCCCGCCTCGACTTCCCAAAGTGCTGGGACTACAGGCCTGAACCACCGTGCCTGGCCTGCCAACACAATTTCAATGTTAGCTTCTATTAAGCTCTTTGAATAATTCTGAGCCCCAGGGAAGTTTCTTCATCATACTCCCTTGAGTTGCTCTTAGATCAGGTTTAAAAAACATCTTTAGGAGTTATAGATATCCATAATGTAAAGATACATATATCTGATCTTAGGCTACTTGCTATCATCATTCAGGGCACCAATTTATTCCATCCACAAGTAACTTATTACTTATTGTATGTGCTTTGGGAGTCTTTTCAGGAGCAGGCCTGAAGTGGGTCTTGGTTTTGGGGATCAATCTAGAAACAGCATGCTTATAAGAAAACAATAGCAATACTCAGACAATCTTCTTGATTCCATTTAATCATAAAATTTCTGCAGTGAATACTTGCCTAAATACGAAACTGCAATACTGGCATTTAGAATATAAAGAGATATCTCTGTGTCTAATCTAACCCAAATGACATTCTGAATTCTCTCTGTGCCACTTTAAACAATGTTATAATCTAGGACTTTGTATATTATTCCTGACTATTCAGTGGGGATTGTGAAAAATGCTGTTTTGTTAAAAAGGAGATGCTTATATATGCTAACATGTAATCAGTGATGAAGAAGAAAAAAAAAATGAGTCTGTTCTGTCTTACAACAGAAATACTGACTAGGGTCACGAGAAAGGATCATAACTTACAAGTAGGTGATAAGTAACAAAAAGCTGGGAGACAGGACTGGGCAGGGGCATAAGAACCATAAAATAATGGACTGAAGGAAGGTCATTGTCAGAAAATACTACCAGAAAGGAGTGAAGTCAATAAATTTCCTTGACTGATTTTGATATAAAAAGCATGAGGTGGTTTGGAAAAGGGCTGTTGACTGAGCAAGGGGTAGAAGGATAGTACATCAAGAAAGAGATAAAGATAAGTCTGTGAATTTAATATTTTTCATCTGCTAATGAAGAAGTTTGAATAGATAATCTCTTTTCTCTTTACTTGTCTGTTTGTTTGCTTTGCAATCAGAGTTAAGTTGTCATCAGTTTGAAGTAATGTGTTATACAATGTTATGTTCATGCCTCATGGTAATCTCACATCAAAAATCCTGCAACAGATACACAAAAATAGAAAGCAAGAAATTGAAACATACCATGAGAGAAAATCACTTTTTAAAAAGGAAATATAGGAAGGGAGGAAGGAGTGAAGGAAGGAAGAAAAGAACCAGAAACAACCAGAAAACAAATAAAATGGCAGTAACAGTCCTTACTTAACAACAATAACATTGAATGTAAATGGACTATACTCTCCAATCAAAAGATGTAGCATCATTGAATGGATAGAATATAAAAGCAAGACCCAATTCTCTGTTGTCTACAAGAAATACACTTTCCCTGTAGAGACACATATAGACTAAAAGAATAGAAAAAGATATTCCATGCCAATGGAAATCCAAAAAAAGAGTAGGAGTAGCTATACTTATATAAGACAAAATAGATTTCAAGCCAAAAACTATAAAATAGACTAAAAATGTCATTGTATGACGACAAAGGGGTCAAAGGGGTCGATTCAGCAAGAGGATATAACATTTGTAAATATATATGCACCCAACACTGAAGCACCTATATATATATAAAGTAAATATTATTAGAGCTAAAGAGAGAGATAGACCCCATTACAATAATAGCTGGAGACTTCAACAGCTTACTTTCAGCATTGAACAGATCATCTGACAGAAAATCAACAAGGAAACATTGGACTTAATCTGCACTCTAGAACAAATGGACCTAATAGATATTTACAGAACATTTCATCCAGTGGCTACAGAATACACATTCTTTTCTTCAGCACATAGTTTATTCTCAAGTATAGACCATATATTATGCCATAAAACAAGTCTTAATAAATCCAAAACAATTGAAATAGTCTTCTGTATCTTCTTTGACCTCAATGAAATAAAACTAGAAATAAATAACAAGAGGAATTTTGAAAACTATACAAAAACATGGAAATTAAACAATATGCTCCTGAATGACTGATTGGTCAATGAAAAAATTAAGAAGAAAACTTTTAAAATTCTTTAAACAAATGGAAATGGAGGCACAACATACCAAGCCTATGGGATACAGCAAAAGCACTACTAAGAGGAAAGTTTATAGCAACAAGTGTCTACATGAAAAAAGTAGAACTTCAAATAAACAATTTAATGATGCATCTTAAAAAGCGAGAAAACCCAAATAGTAGAGGAAAAGAAATAGTAAAGATCAGAGAAGAAAAAATAAAATTGAAATTAAAAAATACAAAAAATCGATGAAACAAAAAGTTGGATATTTAAAAAGATAAATGAAATGAACAAACCTTTAGCCAGACTTAATCAGAAAAAAAGAGAGAAGAGACAAATAAATAAAATTGGAGCTGAAAAAAGAGACATTACAACTGTTACCATGGAAATTCAAAGGATCTTTAGAGACTACTGTGAGCAACTATATGCCAATAAATTGGAAAGCCTAGGATAAATGGATGAATTTCTAGAAGCATACAACCTACCAAGACTGAACCATGGAGAAATCCAAAACTTAAACAGACCAATAACAACCAACAAAACCAAAGCCATAATGAAAATCTCTCAGAAAAATAAAAAAGCCCAAGACCCAATAGCTTCAATGCTGAATTTTACTGAACATTAGAGAATAACTAATACTGATCCTACTCAAACTATTCTGAACAACAGAGGAGAAAATATTTCTAAACTTATTCTTTGATGACAATATTACCCTGATACGAAAACCAGACAAAAACACATCAGAAAAAGAGAAGGCTAAAGGCCAGTATCTCTGATGAACATAGATGCAAAAATCCTCAACAAAATACTAGCAAACCAAATCCAACAACACATTAAAATAATCATTTATCATGACCAAAAGGGATTTATCCCAGGGGTGCAAAGATAGCTCAACATATGCAAGTGTGATACAGCATATCAACAGAATGAAGGACAAAAACATGTGATCATCTCAATTGATGCTGAAAAACACTTGATAAAATTCAAGATCCCTTCATGATAAAAACTCTCAAAAAACTGAGTGTAGAAGGAACATACTTGAACAATATAAAAGCCATATATGACAGAACCACAGCTAGTATCATACTGAATGGGGGAAAACTGAAAGCCTTTCCTCTGAGATGTGGAACATGACAAGGATGCCCACTTTCACCGCTGCTATTGGACATAGTACCGGAAGTCCTAGTTAGAGCCATCAGATAAGAGAAAGAATTAAAGAGCATCCAAATTGGAATGGAAGAAGTCAAATTGTCTTTGTCTGCAGATGATATGCTCTTACATTTAGAAAAACCTAAGGACTCTACCAAAAGCTATTAGAATTGATGAATTCAGTAAAGTTGCAGGATCCAAAATCAACATATAAAAATCAGTAGTGTTGGGGCTGGGTACAGTGGCTCATGCCTGTAATCCCAGCACTTTGGGAGGCCAAGACGGGTGAATCACGAGGTCAGGAGATGGAGACCATCCTGGCTAACACCGTGAAACCCCGTCTCTACTAAAAAATACAAAAAAACTAGACGGGCGAGGTGGCGGGCGCCTGTAGTCCCAGCTACTCGGGAGTCTGAGGCGGGAGAATGGCGTAAACCCGGGAGGCGGAGCTTGCAGTGAGCTGAGATCCGGCCACTGCACTCCAGCCCGGGCGACAGAGCGACACTCTGTCTCAAAAAAAAAAAAAATAATAATAATAATAATAATTACAATAAAAAAAATCAGTAGAGTTTCTGCATGCCAACACTGAATAATCTAAAACGGAAATCAAGAAAGTGATCCCATTTACAATAGCTACAAATAAAATAAAATACCCAGGAATAAACATAACCAAAGAAGTAAAAGATTTCTACAATGAAAACATGCATTGCTGGTGGCTATGTAAAACGACACAGATACTCTGGAAAATGGTTTGACAGTTTCCCCTTATGGAACTGAAAATGTCCTTGCCATATGACTCAGCAATAGCACTCCTGAATATTTATCCTAGAGAAATAAAGAAACGTATGTTCACATAAAACCATGTGCAAGAGTATTCATAGCATCTTTATTCACACTAGCCCTAAACTGGAGAAAACTGAAATGTTCTTCAATGGGTTAACGGACGAACAAACTGTTCTACATCCATGCCATGGCACACTACTGAACAACAACAAAAAAGAAACTATGGATACATGCAATGTGGTAGACAGAATAATGCCCCCACCTCCCCACAAAAGATGTATACTCTCTATCCCTATTACATGGCAGAAGGGTCTTTGCCGATTATTCTGGACTTTTCTGGTTGATTCAGTCTAATCACAGAAACTCTTAAAAGCAAAAAATTTTCTGTGGCTAGAGTCCGGGAGAGATGAAGCAGAAGTCAGAGAGATCCCACGCATGAGAGGTACCCTATCTGCCATTGCTGGAGGTGCACCACGTTAAGTATAAAAAGGATGTAGACAAGCACTAGGAGCAAAGATTGGTTCCCAGTTGACTGCCAGCAAGGAAATAGGGACCTCTGTTCTATAGCTGCAAGACACTGAACTTGTCCAACAACCTGAATGAGCATGGAAGTGGATTCATCCCAAGTCTCTAGAAGGGAACACAGGGCTTGTTTTAGGCTTTATGAGATTCTAAGGAGAGGGCCCCGTTGAGCCACACTGTTCCCAGACTTTTGACTTTGAGAACAATAAAAAAGAGAAGAAATGTATGAGACAATAAATGTGGGTTGTTTTAAGTATAAATTTGTGGTGATCTGGAACAGTAAGAGTAAAAAACAAATATGTGCAACAACTTTGATGGATCTCAAGAGAGGTATGCGGAGTGAATAAAGCCAGTCTCAAAAGGTTTCACCCTGAATGATTCCATTTGTATAGTGTTTTCAAAATGATAAAATTATAGACATGGAAAACCGATTAATGGTTGCTAAAGTTTGGGGGGGAAAGAGAGGAGGTGGATTTGACTGTAAATGGGTAGCATGAAGGATCCTTGTGCTGATGGAATTATTGTGTAACTTGGCTAGCTACACAATCTATACTTATGCTAAAATTGCATGGAGCTTGATATGATCTGTCTCTGTGTCCCCACACAAATCTCATCTCGAATTGTAATCCCCACTTGTTGAAGGAGGGACCTGTAATCCCTACATGTCCAGGGAGAGAGGAGATTGGATCATGAGGGTCATTCACCCTGCTGTTCTCGTGATAGTGAGTGCGTTCTCATGAGATCTGGTGGTTTTATAAGGCAGTTTCCCCTGCTCTTGCTGGCTCTCTCTTGTCTGCTGCAATGTAAGCCTTGCCTGCTTCCCCTTCCACCATGATTATAAGTTTCTTTAAGCCTCCCCAGCCATGTGGAACTGTGAGTCAATTAAACCTATTTCCTTCATAAATTACACAGTCTCAGGAAGTTATTTATAGCAGTGTGAGAATGGACTAACACAGAGTTCAATACATACACACGTATACATACATGGGTGCATATAAGTGGGTACAATCTGAATAATGTCAATATCACTGTCACTATCTCTTTTGTGGTATTGCACTATAGTTACGCAAGACATTACAATTGGGAGAAAGTGGGATAAAGGTACAGGAATTTCTTTAGTATTTATCTAGAACTAGGTGTGAGTCTATAATTATCTCTAAATAAAAAACTTAATTTAACAAAGACTTAATAGATATAAAAAACAGATTTTAAAGTATTATTTATTATTTTAAATTTATATTTAAATTTTAAAGATTTAAATTTTTATATATATAAATTTATGGTTTTATGATACAAAACCATTGTCCTCATTTAAACAATGGAACTAAATATATCAGATCATCATCCCTGTGACCTCAAAATGAGCTGAGGTGTAAGGTAAAGTTCACTCCACAGTTTCTTGTTGTTCACTTGTGCTTGCATTATTCCAACTGACTTCCAGCCACAGTTTTCCTATAGGGATCTCTTTAAGACACTTCCAAATTTTATGACTGTTAGTTAAAACTAGATAATAGAATTCACACATCCACCTAACAGGATGTATCATTTTTATATCACTGTTATAACAAATTATAGCAGAGTTAGTGGCTTAAGATAACACAAATTTGTTATCTTACCATTCTAGAGGTCACAAGCCCAAAATGGATCTCAGGGGATTAAACTCAAAGTGTCAGTAGGGCTGTGTTTTTCTGGAGGCTCTAGGGAGAATGTTTCCTTGCCTGCTCCAGTTTCCAGAGGCTGCCTGCATTCCTTGGCTTGTGGCCCCTTTCAAGGCCCTCTCCAAGAATCACATTACTCTGACTCTGCTTCAATCTCCACATCTCTTTCTTTGACTGTGAACCTCCTCCCTCCAACACTGGTAGTTACATTGGGCTACCTGGATAACCTCCCTATATCAAGATCCTTTACTTAATCACATCTGCACTATTCATTTTGCCATGTAAGATAACATATTCACAGGTTCTGATGGTTAGGACGTCTTTTGGGTGGGGTGGTGAAGGAAGCGTTATTCTGCTTGTCAACAGTACGTACACATACTGTAGCATATTGCCATATGCAGAATGTGTACAGATGTATGAGGATACCACTGTCACTCTATTGTGTAGTACTATAATATTTCTGGTACACTGCCCTCAGGATATCTCAGGGACCAATTCCATGACCATTTCCTGTACACAGTTAGAAAGGCATCGGATTTAATTCATTTATTAAATATCAGTAGGGCTTAATGTCTTTTTGGAGTTTGTGTTTGTTTAAACACAATTATGCATACGGGTTCTAATATTCTCTTTCCATGCCTCAATGTATTGCTTTTGTACCTCTTAGATTGGGTGCTCCCAGTTGGAGGTCACTGCTCTAAACAACCAGTATTTAACAACTTCTTACATCTGTATAAAAGTGTACAATTTACAGACTGTTTTCAGAAAGAGTGTCTAAGTTCATTCGGATTGCTATAGCAAAAATACCTTGGAATAGGTGGCTTAAACAACAAACATATATATTTCTCACAGTTCTGAAGGCTGAGAAGTCCAAGATCAAGGCGCCACTTCTTGATTCATAGACCACTCTACTCTTGCTCTGTATTTACATGGTGGAATGAGGATGAGGGAGCTCTTCTGGAACCCTTTCATAAACGTGCTAATCCCATTAGGACAGCTCCACTCTCATGACCTGATTACTTCCCAAAGACCCCACCTCCTAATACCATCGCCTTTGGGCTTAGGATTTCCACATATGAATTTGTCGGGGGTTGGATAAAACCATTTAGTCCATAGCAAAGATTGCTTTATCTCTTGGAATCATTAATTCCATGCAAGCAACACTTGCAAGCAATTTCCATTTTATCAGTGAGGTATCTGAAGCTCAGAGAAGTTCAGTACCTTGACTAAGGACAAAACTAAAACAGAGCCGACTGAAGAATTGCAATCTTTCATTGTAGTCCACAGTTCAACAACAACACTGAATAGGGGTTGTGGGTAAATAAAGAGTGAAATTTTCTGTCTCCAGGGAGAAGACATCCTGAGTCTTTGGAAGGCACCAGTAGTAATGGCAGGGAAAGCAGATAAACCTTGTTCAAAACAGGTTTATCTGATTATCAAAGCACCAACTACTGAGACATCAACTGATTTCCTCATGTTCAAAGCCTGTACACGACAAGAATCAAGTTCAGTACCAAAAATTGGTGTGGCTCAAAGAAGAAGTGGGGAGTATACAATAAAGAAAAGCTGTATTGTTCTAAGTAAATTTTCTTTTGCATTTCATGAGGTCACAAATAGTTCTAGCATTTTTTCCCCCTTGGCTTTCTTTTGGAGAGGACATTACAAATGATAGTGATTCGATGACAGACATTCTTTTTCCCCAAGTGGTTCAGAGCACTCCAAAGGAGACAAGGCTATTTTGATTCACTGGGGCTTGGGAGTCTTGGTAGGAAAAGATCTGCAGTGCTGCTGTCCTTCTGATAAAAGGAACAAATGTGTTCTGGAACAATCTTGAAAGGATGACACAGCTCATGGAAAATCCAGGAAATGCAGATGTTATTACTCTACAAGAATCACAAGACATGATCTCAGAGATAATTTAGTACAGCATGATTGAGCAGCTGAGGAATATGGAAATTTATAACTGATAAATAATGGTAGCTGGGTCAGATTTTGAGAGGTGGTTGGAAAGGTTTAACAGACAGATTCCTAAAGGCATTTAATGGATTTTAGCTCCAACACTGACTTATTTTAGTAAACTAAATGCTAATTTAGGCCTCATGCATTCTTTTATATATTCAATTCATGTGGCTGGAAACATTGATCTTTATATTATTGAGAAACAATTTAATTAGACCTGTAAATAGCTCTTAAAGTACAAATAATAAGAACCAAATATTTGAAAGTGACTTCAAGACTGGCTTGCAAAGAGTGTATAAGTTTATATTTGCTGGTGTAATTACCCATTTGCAAGAGTTGCACACACGGGCCAAATCTCCCAATTGATTTACTTAGTAACACTGAGGTCACATCACATTAGCAAGGGGAAATGGAAGGCAGAATTATTTACCTTGATACTATCAACAAGAATAAACAAATGATACTTCAGTTATCTGAGTTTTTAAAGTGAGACATCTGAGGTATAATAATCTGAATTGCATTGTTACTGAATTTCACATTGATGCTAGATAGGCTCAGAGTCAGAAAGCCAGTGTTTTACATAGAGACTTTAGAGACTTTTTTGTGTATGTAAGTGACTTTTATACAGCTCAATTTGCCAGTATGTCACTTACCTATTTATACATGGGCCAAGTACTTGACTAGTTTTTTAACTTTCCAGTTTTATAAAAATGAAAGTGAGAGTCAAAATCCTATTTTCATAACTGTCAACTAATTCATAGTTAACAGTAACTGGAAAATAGAATAGCGTGTAGGCATCGGACTGAACACAATGAATTTATTGGATTTTCTTTACTATAATAATATTTCTGGACTTCCCAATTTCATGGGTTTGAAAAATTTAGAAAACATCTTGCTATAAATCCTTACTACAGATTACTCAAAGGGTTGGGAATACAATTCAAGAGGAAATTCTTTAGATCTGGGATAATTCACTTTTATTTTTCAAGGGCTTTTGTTCTAAGGATACCTGAAAAATCATAAAATCAGATGGGATTTAAGAGTTATTTAATCTAGTGGTACCTCTGCACCAGTCATTAGATCTGTGCTGGGCTGCCTGCCTACACATTTTTAGCTAATTTCCATGTCTTCAGGCAAGAAAAATATTTTCCAAGGAAAACAGTCTTTTGGATTTTTTTTTTAAGTGCAATTTCTGGGCCCTGCCCTAGATTTTCTGACTGAGCAAATTTATAGATGAGGCCCTGGAATCCATATTTTTTTAAAAAGCTTCCCAGGTGATTTTGAGATCCAACCATTTGTGGAAACCACTGATGTTAGTCCAATCTCTTTGCTTTCCAGATGCAAAATCTGAGACCTGCCTTGTCCTAGATAAGCAAGTGAAGGAGAGGAATCCAGAACCCTGAGTTGTAATTCATTTTTTTGTGCTTCTCACTCACTCGGCACACCTGCTGATCAAACCTTTCCCATTCCCTCTGAACTCAGAACAGGAGAAGGTACACATATGTCCACAACAATTTCCCAACACTAGGGAGTGTTGATTTGCTAGGGGAGCAAGTGGCATCTCTTTCCCTGGAAAATTTTAAAGCCGAAAGAAAAAGTTTAACTGGCTGATAATTTATACATGAAATCCTGTCTGAAGATAGGGAGATGGGCTAGATAATATTTTATCTCTTCTAGCCCTAAGTTTCCATGCTCCTATAATTTAGTAAAAAAAGGAATCCATTTGTACTGTCATGCACTTTCTTTTCAAGATAGTTTCTCCAGAAACTTCCATGTGTGGAGAAACTTACTGTCTTCCTCCTTCTTCTATTTAACTTTTCTTATCTGAAAGAAGGACTACACTGTAAACACTTACATATGCAAAACCCATGACTTTGGCACACTCCTACCACTTTCAGATCAAACCGACAGATAGCCTAAGTGGTCAGGCTGGCAGCTGGTTTAGCATAAATACAACAGCACCACCTTGTGTTGCGTTTCGGGGAGAATTTACCACTTCAGCAGGACAAAGACTTGGGCCAGGAGGGGTGGCTTAGGATACAGCAACTATTCCTTTACTTTCCCTCCTGTGAGCAAATGCTGGCCATTTCGAGAAGCCTTTCTGTGTGTTAGCCTAAAATTTTCTTCTATACATTATGTAATTTTTAAAATATATTTTAAAAGAGATATATGTATTTTTAAAATATATTTTAAAAAACATATATGTATTTTTAAAATATAAAAGGTAGCTGAGAAATGGTAATGCAGAAATAAACATATATTAATAAAAGCCTGGGTAAGCACAGTGCTTTAGTAAATACTATAGAAGAAAAAGTTAATGTCAACTTTTATTGCAAAAGACTTGATGGTAAATGTACATTTAATGCTATTGTGATTTAACACTTTCTCTAAAGAGTCTCCCATATTTGGGGAGGTAGCTTTTAAACTATGTATTTGCCTATTAAGGGAAGAAAAGAATGTTTCACTTTCTCATAATCATTCTAGGTGAGCCTGGATAAAATCTTTGTTTTCCCCAAGTGTAGTTGTAGATTCACATATATAAATATATATATATGAACATATATAATATTCATATTATATCTTGTTTTCCCCAAGTATGGCTGTAGATTCATACACTATATGTGTACATAAATAATACACATATGCACATATATATTTACATCTTCACTATGGAGCAAGCTAAAAATTTAATATGTAAATATCAACATGGGACTGAAAGACCATATTTTAAAGACCGGAAAATTGAAATATTTGCTAAACAAGTATGTCAAATGTCTGATATTTTCAACAGAAAGAACATGACTAATTAAGGAAGATTGTTTTCAGTTGTAATTTGAAATGTCAAGATCAGTGTAACAAATCAATAATTCTTTGTCTCTGAAATCATCTGGAAAATTGAGCTGAGGTCTTACAAGCTACACCTTATTATGGGAAGAGAAGTTACAGGATTAGAAATTAGCAAATCGGGCATTCGGGGCCTTGCTGGGGCTGGCCATGCAGAGAAACTTATCCAGAAATTCCTGCAGAAAGCTCAGTAATGTTACTTTTAGTTGTAAAAGAGGATTTGGTCTTCAAAGTTTATTTGCCATTGTTCACCCAGTCTTTAGTGCGTATATTTACTGTGCTGAGCTAATAACTTTGAATTAGACTCTACAAATAAGAAGAAAAAATTATTTCTTAGTTCCTCATATTATTTCTTGTGAAAGACCAGACAAGTAGCACATTTGATTAGGTAATATTTCTAATTTTTGGATAATTTTTTGATATTGTATGCTCCAATTAAATTATAATCTAATTTATAAAAATACTAAATGTGTAGTTATGAAGGGGGCACTACAATTTTAAAGACCTGTGGAATGTTCAGGTGTGAATCATGAACTTGGTGGGCTTCCAGTAAATACCAGCTGGCAAATACAGTGTTTGTCGTATCAATATGAAGAAAATGTTCTTCTTTTCTTCAAACAAAGGCAATCTCAAAAACTCCCAAGGGCTAGTCCATTTGTGTACTTGTCAGTCACTTGACTTCTTTCCTAATCACCGTTTTCTAGTCCCAGTTCTGTGCACAAAGGAAAGTTCCACCCTTTCCCCCAACCCTGCACTCAGATCACTCCCCATCAAATGGCACCTACCTGGAGCAGAATGTTGATTTCACACTTGCTCCAATTGTTCTTCTCCCTTCCACTAGACTTTCACTTAAAATTTATTTTTTGGTAGAATTTGAGCTCCAGAGAGGGTATGGACTTAATTTCTAGTGGCTCTTAATTCTGCACTGCCAGCCAGATGACTTCCAGCTACATGGCTTTTTTGTCACAGAATGAAGCAATGACTGTGGATAATGGAAAAATAATAACTTTCTAGAATGGTGGAATAATTTTAGAAAGTATTAGTGTTTACTAATTGAGTTGTGTATTAGTCTGCTTGGGCTGCCACAGGAAAATACCCCAGACTGGGAGGCTTAAAGAACAAAAGTTTAGGCCAGGCATGGTGGCTCACAACTGTAATCCCAGTCATTTGGGAGGTCAAGGCAGGTGGATCACCTGAGGTCAGGAGTTCGAGACCAGCCTGGCCAACATGGTGAAACCCCATGTCTACTAATAATACAAAAAAATTAGCCAGGCCTAGTGGCTTACACCTGTAATCCCAGCTACTTGGGACGCTGAGGCAGGAGAATCGCTTGAACTCGGGAGGCGGAGGTTGCAGTGAACTGAGATTGTGCCATTGTACTTCAGCCTGGTGACAGACTGAGATCCTGTCTCAAAAAAAAAAAAAAAAGAAAGAACAGAACAGAAGTTTATTTTCTACAGGTTCTGCAGGATACAAATCCAAGATCCAGGTGCCAGCAGGGTTGGTTTCTGGTTGCAAATGGTCACGGTCTGGCTGTGTCCTTACATGGTCTTTCTCTGTAAGCATGGAGAGCCAGAGAGAACGCTGGTGTCTCTTCCTCTATTATAAGGGCACTAGTCTTACCAGATTAGGACCCCACCCTTATTATTTCATTTAACCTTAATCACTTCTTTGGAAAGCTTATGTCCATATATAGTCACTCTAGGGTTAGGGCTCCAACACGTGGAATTTTAGGAGGGGACACAATTTAGTCCCTAATAGATGGTAACGTAACTTGAACCTGGAAGGCGGGGGTTGCAGTGAGCCGAGATTGCACCACTGCACTCCAGCCTGGGTGACAGAGCGAGATTTTGTCAAAAAAAAAAAAAAAAAAAATCACTGAAGATGAATATCCATAAAATGGACATAATAACACAGCCCTGTCCTAACTTGGTTCTGACAATGTCACATAGGAAAAACGTTTTAGAGTTAGAATTGCAACCTCTTGCTTCCAAGTGCCTATTTTACATTAACTACTATGTTTTATTTTCCCAAATCTTCAACATTATGCTTCTAGAGGCAATTTTCAGAACTATTTTTTTTTCTTATTTGTATGCTGAAGTGTTATATATGTGATAAACAAGAAGACAAAATGACAGAAATGAATTAAAGTCAATATAATCACCCCATTAAGCCGTTATGTGTTTCCACTAGAGCTTTACATACTAGCTCCATAGTTTAAGTTATTTCACTTCTCTGAGACCTGGCTTTTCCCTTGAAAAGATATGATTAATAATCCCCTTCTTAAACAGTTGACCTGAGGAGTATATAAAAGATTCCATGAGGACACAGCAGTAAGGTTGCCATTTGCAAGGTTTTAGAACATAGCGGACTTCTAACAGAAACAATGTTACCCTCTGTCTTACTAAGTTTTATAGTATAATTTTCCATTGCCTGAAATCTCTAATTCTGTAAACTATCTAATCTATAAAGTAAAGTAGTTCACGTGTGCATTTTGATAAAGAGTTGATGTTTGCTTCTTCTGTTTTGAGGAGGAACATGCCACCACTCTTGGGTGAAGTGGTGATTTAATAAATAACTATAATACAGATGTCTGACTCAACAACTGGCTGGAGTTCTGAAAGTAAAACCATGCAAATCAAGGAGACGGTAGCAAGCCTTAAATTCTCCATTGCCTCATAGTAAATTTATCTACAACATCCTTTGGAATGCTCAGATCGCTTCTAATTACATCAAGATCATCAGTATGCTCAAGAAAAGCCAACCTCCTCTTTCTTGGTCCAAAGATGGGTTTAAACTTTTTAAATTTCAATATCTAAAGGCAATTTTAAAAAAGTTTTCAGTGTTTTTGAAAGATTGAACTTTCCAGATTTAAATATTTTTTTTCATAATCTTTTTTTTTTTTTTTTTTTTTTTTTTTTTTTTTTTTGTTGAGACGGAGTCTTGCTCTGTCGCCCAGGCTGGAGTGCAGTGGCCGGATCTCAGCTCACTGCAAGCTCCGCCTCCCGGGTTTACGCCATTCTCCTGCCTCAGCCTCCCGAGTAGCTGGGACTACAGGCGCCCGCCACCTCGCCCGGCTAGTTTTTTTTTTTGTATTTTTAGTAGAGACGGGGTTTCACTGTGTTCGCCAGGATGGTCTCGATCTCCTGACCTCGTGATCCGCCCGTCTCGGCCTCCCAAAGTGCTGGGATTACAGGCTTGAGCCACCGCGCCCGGCCTTTTTTTCATAATCTTAACCAAGTTGTAAAGTTCTGAGCCTGTGGAGGGGTTGGGGGCTGAAGGATAGAGTTTGCATATACCCATATGAAATGCACATACATAATTACGTGCCAGAAATCACCATAATCACTCTTATAGCTATACAGTGTGACCTTGACAGGTACAGGCCCTGCCGGCACAGGAGCTTACAGATTGATGGGGTAGAAAAACATTAAAAACTACACAAATGGCCAGATGAATACAAATATGATAAGAGCCATGAAGGAAAACATTTAGTTGAAAGCACTGCAATACAAGTGAGTCCAATATATGTCAAGTACAACACAAAGCATCTTCTTGTGCACGGGTCTTACTACTTTCTAGCACACTCTTGCAGTGCTCTTAGGCAGGCAGAAATGCTGTAAGACACAGTGAGGTGAAAGTTAGGAGAAAGTAGTGATAGGATATTTTTCCTCTTAATGTAAATTGTGAAGGAAAAAATTCCTCTACAAAAATTCCCGTAGTCTAAACTCCACATTTTCCAAAGTCCTTAGATCCATGGCAAGTTTCCATGGAGCACAGATTGAACTCTCATGTAGAAGAATAACCTACTTGTTTTCAGAAGAAAGGCGGGAAAAGTGCCTGAAACCACACCCACTAATGATATCAACAGTTTCCAGAAGGAAGGCTCGCCCATAAAAATGGTGCCAGCTTGGCTGGACAGAGAAAGCATGATGGTGGCCCCACCCATGATGTCAGCCTTGGGCCCTGACCGTACAGAACCTTCACACTGGGTTTTTTAAGGACCAGTTGCAATCTTGTCTCCTCCCTCCCCACAGCCCAATCTCAAATGCTAACTTTGACCTTCCTTCCTGCCCCTGCTGTGTTGGTTGGCATGCCTCAGCGCTGTAGCAAAATAAAGCTGTATTTTTTCCAGGAATAGCTTCAGTCTTGCTCAGATGAAAGGCAGGATGCCAGGGTGAGGTGATTTTGTTATTAATCAGCCTTGATTTGCAGAAGATGACACAGTTGCCAGGTCTGTGCTTTAAGTATCCTTTCAGCAGTGTTGAAAGTCAAATATTATTCAGCTAGGTTCTAAGCAGGCACTTTAAATCATGCTAAAGGCTGTGCCATTTCAGTGCTAGAGACAGGAACTGAAAACGAATAATATGCTATTGGGAAACTGCAGTGAACTCTGTCATTTTGAACCCTGAGCACATGTTTGTGCTTATAAAGCTGAGAGTTCATGTTGAGGGAGCATGGAGATATTGGAGTATAGCAGGACCAAGTCTGTCCAACTTGACGTCAAGGGCATTTAAGTGAAAATTTGCTTTAAACAGTCGATGCTGAGGAGAGAAGAGACTCGGAAATCTATAATCTAATTCCTTGGGGAGCATTTCTAGTTTAATAAGTGGTAGAATACATTGCCCGTCTTAGAAAATCACCTGCAAAAAATGTCCTGACCAAAATCCTGCTAGGCCATTCAAGTACTCCTAGCGTTCAGTGTCGGCTCAGTGCGTGCACACCTTGACTTTATTAATGGTGCACTATTTTTCTGGACCCATGATAAGAGTCAAGCCTACCCTTTTATAAATTGATTTTGTTTTGTTTTCTAATGAAAAGTTTTAAACAATCTATATAAATGGCATATTGTCTAAATTGTAAAGTGTCGAGATGACATTTCATTTGTTTTTTGTTCCATTGAGAAATGGAAAGTTTAAGGGCTTCAGTGTCAAATGGATCAAGATTCAGACTCCAGTTTGGATACTTATGAGCTGTGCAATTCTGAGCAGTTTGCATAACCTCTTAAAATTTCAGGTTTCAACCAGGTGTAGTGGCTCATGCCTGTAATCCCAGCACTTTGGGAGGCTGAGGCGGGTGGATCACAAGGTCAAGACATTGAGACCATCCTGGCCAACATGGTGAAACCCATCTCTACTAAAAATACAAACATTAGCTGGGCATGGTGACAGGATTCTGTAGTCCCAGCTACTCGGGAGGCTGAGGCAGGAGAATCACTTGAACCAGAGAGTCGGAGGTTGCAGTGAGCCGAGATTGTGCCACTGCACTCCAGCCTGGCAACAGAGTGAGACTCCTTCTCAAAAACAAAACAAAGCAAAAACTTCAGTTTTCCTTATTTGTAAAATGGAATCATTATAACAATACCTTGCACAATCTAAAAACTTTTCAGTCACATATGCTAGAGGCCTAGCCCAGGGTATCTAAGGTGCTCCATAAATGGTGGAGAGCTGCAGAAGTAGTGGGAATAGAAGCAGCAAGAATGTTATGAACAGTATGTTGTCTTTCTGAAAGAGACTGCTCTTGACAAAAAGAATCATATCATACACTTCTATGGAATCTCTCAGCATTTCTAGCATGGGGTGCAGGCAACAATCAGTGCTAGTTGAAATGTGCTGACATGAATAAGTTGGGCATCAATACATTTTCCCAGCTAGGGTAATGGAGCAGAGAGGCAAGGTCACCAACTATTTTCAAGAAAGAGGCAATGTCAACACACAGAGTGCTTCACTAGAAACATAGAAATAAGAACTTCCTCTGTCACAAAAGGTGTGAGATACTTGAGGGTGAAGAGGGGAGCAGTTGGGGGTAGAAGGTGGGTAAGGAAATGATGCAGAACCATTACAACATGGGCCAAAGAACAAGTTAGAGGGAATGAAAAGAAGGGAACTCATATTTGCTGAGCATGATATGTCAGCACTTTACACAAAATCCTCACTCTGCCCTGAAATTTAAGTCCTTTTAGCCTCAGAGAGCTTAAATAAACCAGCCCAAGGTCCCACAGTCCATAAACGGTAGAACTAAAAATTGTACTTCGGGCTGTCTGCCTTCAAATGCAGGTTCACTCACAGCTCCCTGCCGCCACCCTGCCGTATCAGAGTGCTCAGGATTTTTATGCCATACCAATTTCTCCTCCAGCTGCCTCCCTTTCCTCACCCTTTATATAGATGACGCATAATTTATCATTCGAACCAAGCCACATTGGAGAGTGGAAGAGGAAGCTGTTTCTCCAGGACAACAGGCCAAACTAGCACTGTCTTGGGCAACACTGGACAGTTAGTCACTCCACTCAGAAGAGTTGTCTACACCCTGAACTTCCTCAGCCCTCAAAAGCACTAATAACTCTACACTTATGCTATTCACTCTAAATGCTCTGGATAAGGTCACTGAGGACCTCCATGTCCCTAAATCACAAAGATGTTTTTAGTCCTTTTTTATTTGACATATTAGACTATTTCTTTCTTCTTCTTCTTCTTCTTCTTCTTCTTCTTCTTCTTCTTCTTCTTCTTCTTCCTCTTCCTCTTCCTCTTCCTCCTCCTCCTCCTCCTCTTCTTCTTCTTTCCTCTTCCTCTTCCTCACCGAGTCTCACTCTGTCACCCAGGCTGGAGTGCAGTGGCATGATCTCTGCTAATTGCAACCGTCGCCTCCCAGGTTCAAGTGATTCTACTGCCTCAGTTTCCAGAGTAGCTGGGACTACAAGTGTGCGCCACCATGCTCGGCTAATTTGTTTTGTACTTTTAGTACAGACAGGGTTTCGTCATGTTGGCCAGGCTGTTGTGGAACTTCTGAGCTCAAGTGATCCATCTGCCTTGGCCTCCCAAAGTGCTGGGATTACAGGTGTGAGCCACCACCCTGTGCTGACTTATTAGACTATTCTGATGACTTCTTTTGTTTGCTACTCTGCATCTCCTTGGTTTTTGGGATACAGTAGCACACTAGTTATCCTTCAAAACTATTTCTAGTTTTTCTAACATGTGATCTTCTACTCAGCTTTTAAGTACTGGAGCCCCTTAAGGCTTGGCCAGTGACCCTCTTTATTAAAAAAAAAAAAAAAAAAAAGTCTTTCTTTCTGTATGCTCTCACTAGGGAAGGTCATCTCGCCTGATGGCTTCACATAAAGTCTTTAAATTAATTACCATAAAATTTACATTCCCACTCCAGATCTTGGATCTGAGCCCCAGGCCAGTGGTTTACTCAACATCGCTGCTTGGATACTTCACAGGAATATCAATTTCACTAAGCCTATAAAACTCATCTCCTCCTTCCATCCCCAGCAACTCCATTTTCTCCTAATGACCACTAGCACGGTAAGCGGTTCTGCCCTCCACCTAAGTGTGTAGGTCAGAAATGTGAGAAACATGCTCACCCATCTAAACCCAAGATGGACTCAGAGATATAGAGAATAGCAGAGACTTTTAATGACAGTCTCACAAGATCGGGTGTCTGATGGGCAGGCACACCCAGTACAGCTACAACAAGCAATTTATCCCCTAGTGCACAAGTCTCTTCCCCCGTTCCTCACAGACTGAGTACTATGGGGTTACAATCTTCCTGGACATTGCCTGTTGGTCATTGGGTTGGGGCTTTTAGGTGTTTTTGGGGGTTTGTTTTACTGCATTTTGTTGCAGCCCATAATGCATTGCAATGATGGTCAGCTCTGGGACTTTACAAGTACTTGACTTATGACCCAGGTAGTCAGGCAAGCTGATAAGAATAAATAAAGCAGCTATTTTACAGGCTAGTACACTTTCATTCTAGACTAAACTTGTTGGTTCGGGTGAGGGTAACTAAGGGGGCCATGACAAACAGGTACTGGCAATTAAAGCAGGGGCCTAGTGTATCCTGTTTTTCCATAGTTTGCAGGCTCAAGCCTATTTAAAGCACTTTATCTTGAAAATGGACCACCATAGACATTATTTCCTACAATAATATAGGAAGCAAATGCCTCTTCCTCACCTACCATATACAATTGATCATCAAACAGTGTTATGTGTACTTCTAAATGTCCATCTCTCTTTTCTTCTGCCACCATCCTAGTCCAAGCCAACATCATTTCCACCCTAATTATTATAACAGCCTCAAAACTCTCTCTTCACTTTCACTCTTACCACTCCCTAATTGTCACGTGCCACATCTGTTCCTCTCTTGCTTAAGATCAATGTTCTTTCCTCCTCTCTCATCATCCCTATTAGTCTATTAGTTCCTCATTCCATTTTTCTTCTTGCTTTAGAAGCTTAACATGTTCTTTTTCTTCACACTGCGTGACTCATTTATCCTCTAGGTCTGAGATTGGATGTCCTGTACTCAGAGAAGCTTTTGAGACCCCCTAAAGTAGGTTGAGTTTTCCTGTCTGTCATGGCTCCCTATAATCTTCTTTTGAGGCATTTATTAAAATTGTTGTCCCAATCTTGCTTTGTAGCACAACATGATTTCATTAGATGTTGACATTATTTGAATATAATCATTCTATAGCATCACTGAAAGCCATCATTAACATCCAGTGGCCAGGATGGACCACAGGTCCATGAGCTTGTAATTTTGCTGGTTCACTCGTTTTTTACTTAATGGTCACACAAAAGTTTGCAGTGGGGAAGTTTGATGAGCCTGATGGGGCCGCCCAAAGCAAGAGACAGATTCTGTGAAAGGCCCTATAGATTTTAACCTTAAGCTGTTGATCTGGTCAGGCGAAACAGAGGTAGACAGGTTGCTGGTAAGGTGGTAAACAAATTAGAAAAAGCATGCTGTGTACTGAGTAAAGTCAAGAGATCTGTGAATGGCAATGTCTTGTACAATAATGGGTGAGGAAGTGTATGAAGAAGTGACAAAAGTGTCTACAGATCCCAAATGTTTGTGACGCACACCTACATGATCCCACACCATGTGTAATGATAGCATTAAATATAAAAGGTGGCAATGTGCCTACATAAGATTCAACTTGAAAGTCACAGGACAGGCTTTATGCACAGTTTACGGAGTTTTGTCTTAATACTACTGTTATTATTTATTTAATTGTTGACATTTGAATTAAGTATTAGTTTTCACAGCATAATTCATCTAATCACATTTCATATTCTTGATACTTCTAAGTACTTTAAAATCTCATTTGTGGGCAATTAAGATGCACTTTTATATTTCTAAATTACATATTCTATTAAAAAGCACTTTCATTTAAATGTAGTGTTATGCCATAAAATATTCTATCTGTGTGTCAGGTTTATAGCTATCAAAAATTGCTATGGTGTATAAATTGAGCTTTATACTTGAATATCCAGCAGTATTAGAGGGTTTCTGCCAAAACTATGCTGACATTCTCTCTTAGACAGTCTTTAGCACTGGAAGTGGGAGTGAGACCGAAGTGAATGCTTCCAGTGGTAGAGCTGCACTTCTTAGCAGATGGAGAAAAGTAGGTTGGCCTGGTAAAAGGTAATATGAAACGGGTTTCAGGAGGAGGTGCTTGCAGGTGATCATGGCAGATGAAGTGTGGGAATAATTTCCTGAGTTGCATCTACACAAAACTAGGTGCCCTGTGAAGGGAAAAGAACTATTAATTGCTTTATCAGTTTCAAACCTAACTAAACAGACAACCAACCTAGTAAATAAGGCAAAGAGATCTTGGAAAAAATGGAAACCCTTCTCCAAAGAGTTAAAGAAACCAATGACTAACAGAAATTCTTGAGTTTGCAGGATAGCAGTTAAAAAAGAAACAACTTGCTGAAACACTGAAACTCCCTCTGCTTCTGAGGTAAAAGAACTGGCTGGAATTGCTTGGAACCAATATGGCCGAATGGAGTCTGTGCAGAACCAGCTTGCTAAGGTCACAACTTGAGTTTCCACCACATATGTTATCCTAATTCTCCCTGAATTTGCACACGTGACCCATGAGATAGCATGAAGAGATGACTGTGTGTGACCAAGGGCCTTCCAGACCTCCCTTCCCTTCCACCAATCACCTATTAATCTCAGAATCCACACTCTGAAACTTTCCACTGAAAATACTGCTTTGAAGCCAGCATGGAGAGACAGATTTGAGCTTGACTTCAAACTCCTGTCTTCTTGCGAGTCAACTTGCAATATAAAGCTTTTCTTTTCTCAAAAATCCTCTGCCATAGCATTGACTTCCAGCACATTGGGCAGTGAATTCCTTTTGCTCAATAACAAAACTACAATTCCTTTTCTAATGGCTCTGCTGGAAATAACTGTAGCAGCCATTTTGTTCTCCTTTTCTTAGACTGCATATTTAAAAACTAGAGGCCGGGCATGGTGGCTCACGCCTATAATCCCAGCACTTTGGAAGGCTGAGGAGGGTGGATCACCTGAGGTCGAAAGTTCGAGACTAGCTTGACGAACATGGAGAAACCCCGTCTCTACTAAAAATACAAAATTAGCCAGGTGTGGTGGCACATGCCTATAATCCCAGCTACTTCAGAGGCTGAGGCAGGAGAATCACTTGAACCCAGGAGGGGAAGGTTGCAGTGAGCCGAGATAGCACCATTGCACTCCAGCCTGGGCAACAAGAGTGAAACTGTCTCAAAAATAAATAAATAAATAAATAAAATTAAATTAAATTAAATTAAAAACTAGAACCTAAGGGTATGGAATTATTTTGGCTCTTGCCTGATACTACACAGAAATGATTTTCAGGAGATGCTCAATAACAACTAAAACACGCAATGAAATGAACTGATGTTATTTAAATAGGCAAAGAGAAAGCTGAGAGATAATTTCATCACAATTAAAATGATAATAATGACACATGTAATAAATAACATGTAACTATTTTATCAAACAAGCTAGATTTAAGAGAATACAAAAGCACTGTTATTCTTTATCACCATTCTCTGTTGAAGAGCTCTTTTGCTACCCCTAAATGAAACCTTAGGGAATTACCATAGTTCTTGTAGTCCAGGCCAGTCTCATGTCATAATCACCACATTACAGACTCTCCCCTAAAGTACGTTTTCCCATCCTCCAGCTCATGTTGGCATAGGTTACTTATTCTCCTTTTTCTTTCACCACCTCTCCAGGACTGGCAGAGGCAGGGGAGTGTTAGGTAGATAAGGCATAAAATGATCTAGCTTGGCTGCCATGGGGCTCAGAACACACTACCCCGAAAGACATACTGAGTATTTAAAGCTGAAGGAATTTGAGAAAACAACAGAAATAAGAAAGTCACTCTGACCTTTCCCTACCCTACTTCCCTGAGGCAGATCATAAAACCTAGGAAGGATTTTCAGACCTTTCCCTGAAGTAGGTTATAAGACCCTTATGTGAGAGGTGTCCTCACTATACCTGGGGAGAAAGGAACATCCTATTATCTGAAGACAAAGGGAAACGGGGAGGAATCTGCAGACACAGGTCTTGCTAAGTTTACTGTTTATTACCCTTCACTCACACCCTTTTTTGCCCTATCATATTTCTACATGACTCTCTACTCGTCCAACTTAGCATAAAAACACTTAATTGTTTTTATGACCTTTTTCTTTAGGCCTTCATTTCTTTATGAAGGCCCTGGTGTCATGTAAAACTTATATTAAATAAATTTGTGTGTTTTTCTCCTGTTAATCTGTCTTTTGTTTATAAGGGCATCAGTCATGAACCTAAGATGGGAGAGAAAGATATTTTTTCTCCCCTTTAGCTGATATGGCTGTGATCTGGTATTGGTGTTTTCTGAATGTGGCAGCGTCCAAATTCTAATTATTTATGGGCTGCTTAGGGGTTCTCTGGAGACCGTCTCCCCAATGATGGGAGATCATTCCTCTATACTCCCCCCTCTCGCTGGCTTCTGATACTTTTTACCCTCAATCACCTGCCTCCTCTGCTAGGCCTTCTCATCCCTTTTAGAAGGTGATCTTGGGCACAGACCCTTTTAAAAAGACCCAAGACTGGTTCTGTCCCATAGGTTTACCATCAGCTATAGGGAAAACGAAAGCATCTTTCCTTGCTTCACGAAACTCTGGAGTGGTCTATTCCTTTACACAGCTGTGGCACTTTCCCTCTCCACTAGGCCAGAGGAGCCTCACATCCTTGACTATTGAGGCCTGCATCAGATATCTGTTTCTGCTTTCCTCAAATTCTAGGGAATAAATGTCAAGCTCTCTGAATGGCTGTCTTGAAACCACATTCTCTCAGCTTCAGGTAGAAGGAAGCGTGCTTCGTCGTTTTGAGAGGTGATGCCAGCTGGACTTCCTGGGTCGAGTGCGGACTTGGAGAACTTTTCTGTCTTACAAGAGGATTGTAAAACACACCAAGCAGCACTCTGTAGCTAGGATTGTAAAATGCACCAATCAGTGCTCTGTAGCTAGCAAGGGGATTATAAAATGCACCAATCAGTGCTCTGTAAAACGCACCAATCAGCACTCTGTAAAATGCACCAATCAGCAGGATCCTAAAAGTAGCCAATCGCAGGGAGGATTGAAAAAAGGGCATTCGGACAGGACAGAAACAGAGCATGGGAGGGGATAAATAAGGGAATAAAAGCTGGCCACCCCAGCCAACAGTGGCAACCCGCTTGGGTTCCCTTCCATGCTGTGGAAGCTTTGTCCTTTTGCTCTTCACAACAAACCTTGCTACTCCTCACTCTTTGGGTCAATGCCATCTTTAACAGCTGTAACACTCACTGCGAAGGTCTGCAGCTCCATTCTTGAAGTCAGCAAGACCATGAACCCACTGGCAGGAACCAACTCTGTACACACCTTCATTGGGCATGCTAGTATACTCAGCCTACAAAGCACACTGACAACGCCCTCTCAAACAGTCCTCACTACCCGTGAATTCGAGGCTCATTGTACTGGAATGAGTGATGGACTAATGCTGACTAAATCTATCTTGTAATATTTAACATGTCTCCAACAAATCATGTAGGTATATTGACACCTACTATTTTGTTCTCAATTTTTGAGGCCTTTGTTGATACTCTAAGATAGCAGAAGAATTGGTTTAACCTGTTAATGCACAGATGACCCAAGGCCATGCCCCCCTTATATTCTATATAGCAGCAGATTCAGAATTATCTCTGAAAGACTATGGTTATTCAATCGAACACTAATCTAGGTACTGCTTCAAAGGCATGTTGCTGATGTAATTAAGGTTACTAATCAGCTGACCTTAAAATAGGGCTATTATCCTCCTTTATCCAGGTATGCCCATTGTAATCACCTAAACCCTTAAAGGCAGTGAGAAGAACAAAAATCATCTGGTGACCATTGAACAGGCCCCAGAGACAAAAACTTCTTATCTGAGCAATTTAGAAGTGAGCGAAGACCACCTGGTGACCATCAAACAGGACACCTGGAGGCAAAACTCCTTATCTAGAAATTTAGAAGTAATCAAACTTCCCTCGTATCTAAAGTCAGCATCTGATTCCAGGCCTCTTTCAACTTTTATATGTAACTAAAATTTCTATGTGTCTCTGGAATGCCATGCTGAAACTAACTTTGCAACCCTAAGCTCCTGCCTTAGGTCCATAACTGCTCCTAAGGAAAATCCACCATGGGGCGCTCAGTCCTCTCGCTGAGGCATCCCACTGCACCCTATTGCAACATTCTTCCTAATACACTTTCCTTTTTCAAACCTGTACTGTTGTTGGTAAATTCTTTTTACTAACCTGTGCGTCAACCACTTCCCAGTGCCAGGTCTCTGACACCTCACCCGGGAAGCAGAAGAAAAAGGTGAAATAGTCAGTCAAGGAGATGCAGCAGAAGAGGAAAGCAAGACAGGAAGTTGAAAGAGAGAGTCAAAGAGATTGGAAGCATCAAATCTCCAGAGAGATAATCCAAACCTCTTTCCTTCAACCAGGTGGGACTCAGTTCTGCCAGCAACCTGAATGAGCCTGGAAACAGACTCTGCCCCAGAGCTTTTGAATTAAAAGCCTAACTTGCTGACACTTTGGTTTTCTCCTTGTGTAACTCAAAGCAAAGAAAACAACCAAGTAAATGTGGATTTCTAACCCCACAACTGAGATAATAATTGTGTGTTTTTTAGCTGCTGAAGTTGTAATAATTTGTTCTATCAGCAATAGGAAACAGATGCACCTCAATGTTGCTGGCCATGTGCTTTCAGGATCTCTGACCCTCTTCCTCCTCCTTAGCTTATGAGGGTCCAGAGACAAGTGTGAGATTTATTTTATTGGCTATGCTTGGGAGGGGTGAAGAGGGGACATTGAAACCCACAGTTGTATGTAGCAGTGACAGTACCTTATCTGTAGTTCTTCAACTTAAAAATAACTCACTGATGCAGTGGCTTATGCCTGTAGTCCCAGCAATTTGGGAGGCTGAGACAGGCAGATTACTTGAGGTCAGGAATTCGAGACCAGCCTGGCCATCATGGTGAAACCCTATCTCTACTAAAAATACAAAAATTAGCCAGGCGTGGTGGCAGGCACCTGTCATCCCAGCTACTCGGAGACTGAGTCAGGAGAATTGCTGGAACCCGGGAGACAGAGGTTGCAGTGAGCCGAGACTGCGCCACTGCACTCCAGCCTGGGTGACAGAGTGACACTCTGCCTCAAAATAAATAAATAAATAAATAAACAAACAAACAAATAAATAAATAAATACAACTCTCCGCAGCCTCTTGAGTTCTTAAGACAAAACAACAACAAAATGAACAAACCAAAAAACTTGTGTGCTCAAAATTTTCTCTTTTCCTGTTCATTTTGCTTACTGAGGACTGTGGCCTCCCTCACGCCCTCTATCTGATGAATCTCTGTATTTTTGTATTCGGGGGCAAGAAAAAGATGAAAAGGACTTTCTTTGCTGGAGATTTGACTGAAAGACTCAGGATTTTAAAGAAGAAAAGAACTAGGATTTGATGGAAAGGTCAATGGATTGTGGAAAGTCTTCCCAGAAAAGAAGTTTACCTGAGAAATGATTTCTTGCCTCAACAACTGTTCTGTATACAGTACTATACAATCTGAAACCCTTAAACCAAGCACTGGTTGTATTCTAGGCAGAAATAACCATTTGAATATGAGAGCCACAGGATGTGGCTTTTTTGGAGATACCACAGCAGGCCCATGTGCCTTATGAGTCTTGTGCTTCTGCGATGGACCTAAGAAAAATAAAGACGGGCTCCATTTGAGTTTCCATGCTCTATAAGCCTTGGTCCCCTCTGATGGGACCAGTTTCTACCCTCTCCTTGGTGCAGGCTGTTTTGGCTTGATCAGACATCAATGAATATTTGATGAAAAGCCAATTTGGCTAGGAGAGGACAACCTTTTCAAAGCTTTCTCATGCATCGCTTTGTGCTAATTAGCAACCCTAGGGTTGGCTCTGACCTCCAATCCAGTAAGACTTGAAACTGCAGAAATAGATTAGGAAGCAATTTAAAAGTTGCCAGGAAACTACACTCAGTTCTTAAACACAAAATGTAGGCATTTCAAAAGAAAATATGTGAGGATAATCTTGCTGCTAATTTCCTGCTAACAATGTAAAGTGATACTTAACTAAAACACATGGGAACTGGGCAAATGCTCTTGGCAGTTTGCAGCTGAAAGCCTGCTTTCTATGGTGACACTGAAAAATGTGTGAACCTGGACTGTCTGTAGCTTCTGTATCTTAATTAACACTCCTGCAGTTTAAGCACAAGGACAATAACAGAAAACTTTGCAAAATGGAGATTAACTGCAAATACTAAGTAGAAAAATGTCCAGTGGATAAGATTGGCAAATAAAAGTCAGAAATAGGAGTAGAAGGAACAATCATGACATTTTGATTCATCTTCCACTGTATGATTCAGTGGTTGTAATTTGGCCACCCAAGTCGTGAAGTCTCCACAAGGAGCTTTTATAGAAAATGAAGATAGAAACAATGAAGTCATCCTGCCCTGCCTACTTGCCTTTATTATTTAAGCTTGCTCCCCGAAGTCTATTATTGAATGCCCTGTCCAGCAAAATAGCTTCTGATTCAAACTATGGCATTATTACCACATTCCCTGGAAAGTTCTTTGCACAATAGTAGCCATTACTATTTGGAATCCATTTTTGAAGGTCAGCCAAATTTTCTTATTATTCATCTGAATTCAAGAATTTGGCTATAATTTTACTGACCACCCTCAGACAAGGGCATCTTTTTTTGTTTTTTTTGAGATGGAGTCTCGCTCTGTCACCCAGGCTGGAGTGTGGTGGTGTGATCTTGGCTCACTGCAACCTCCACCACCTGGGTTCAAGCAAGTCCCCTGCCTCAGCCTTCCGGGTAGCTGGGACTACAGGCATGCGCCACCATGCCTGGCTAAGTTTTGTATTTTTAGTAGAGATGGGGTTTCACCATATTGGTCAAGCTGGTCTTGAACTCCTGACCTCTTGATCCATCCGCCTTGGCCTCTCAAAGTGCTGGGATTACAGGCATGAGCCACCACGCCCAGCCTCTCTTTTTCATATATGTGGATAATACTTCAAGTTTCATCCAGCACTTGAAGAGTGTAGATCCCAAAGACAGAGTGCTTGCGTGAATATCTCTAGACAAATGGATGGAAGAATACATTAGTTATTCTCTACTCTGTGCCTTTGATTTCTCAAACTTTCTGAAGGTCTTTGGTAGGCACAGGTTTTAGTTGGGATAAAGGAGTTGAAGAAAGGTATTTCCAGCTGTCCCTTGTTCTTTAGCATAGAACCTGTGGGGAGTCATGGTGTGGAGAAATGAGAGTGTATTCATTTGAACTACAGATGTTGTAACAAAGTACCCCAAACTGAATGACTCACAAAACAGACATGTATTGTCTCTTAGCTCTGGAGGCTTCCAGAGATCAAGGTGTTGGCCAGGTTGTGTCCTTCTGAGGCCAGTTAGAATCTACTCCAGGCCTTTCCCCTAGTTTCTAGGGGTTTGCTGGCAATCCTCTGTCATTCTTTGGCTTGCAAACGTCACTCCTATCTCTGCTTTCACCTTCATGTGTGTGTGTGTTGGGGGGTGTTCTCCCTGTCTGCATGTCTGTGCTCTGATTTCCCCTTCATAAGAGTACCTGCCATACCAGGTTAGGAGCCCCCCCCACTCCAGGATAATCTCATCTTGGTTTCACTAATTGCATCTGCAACAACCTTGTTTCCAAATAAGGGCACATTTTGATGTGGGTTAGAACCCTAATACATTAATTTGGAGAGGGCATATAATTAAACTCACAACAGATAGGAAGCATTCCTGATACCTCCTTCTTCCCTGCTCTCTCAGGTCTGGTCACCAACACAGCCTATTTTACCTCTGAATCACTTTCAGAATCTACTGTGTTTCTCCATCTATGCCATCACTTCAGTAGTCCAAACTATCATGATATCTTGTCTTAATTACTTCAATACCCTCCTAATTGGTCTTCCTGTTTCCAATTTTGCCATATTCCAGTCTCTCCTCCACACTACATAAAAACAGATGTGTGAGGCTTGTGTGGGTCCTCCCAGCTTCGTCAGCTTCATTTCCTGTCTTACTCACTCCTTCTCTTCACCTAGGCACACAGGCTGTTCTCTCACTTTCTCCAATAAACTAAACTCAAGGCCACCCCAGGGCTCTTGTGTGTGCTGCTTCCCTCTTGGAAGGCTCATCTCTTCTTCCTAAGTTGGATAACTCCTTCTCCCCCTTTTGACTTTGGCTTAGATGTCACGTGCTCAGGGAAACCATTCTGGCATCCCACAACACATTGAATTGCCATTATTTAATTTCATGGCACATGGTTAGCCATCTTTTTTAGTACTTATCAAAAACTGAATCAATTAATTTCCTAGTATTGTTTTAATTAATGCTGTAGTTTGGATATTTGACCCTTCAAACCTCAGATTGAAATGTAATCCTCAATGTTGGAGGTGAGGCCTAATGGGAAGTTTTTGTGTCATGAGGTCTGATCCCTCATGAATGGCTTCATGCCATCTTCCAGGTAATGAGTGAGTTTCTGCTCTATTAATTCCCGTGAGAGCTTGTTATTAAAAAGAGCCTGCCTTCTTCCTGTCCCTCTGCTTCCTCTCTCACCAGGTGATCTCTGCACTCACTTTCCACCGTAAGTGGAGGCAGCCTGAGGCCCTCACCAGATGCAGATGCTGGCTCTATGCTTCTTGTACAGCCTGCAGAACCATGAGACAAATAAACCTCTTTTCATGGCAGATTACCCAGTCTCAGGTATTGCTTTGTAGAAACACATGCAGACTAAGACAATCTCATTAAACTGGTTAGTTGGAGATAAACTAAAATCAGTGGCTGGACTAGCTCAGCACATGTGCTGATTGGATTGTTCTGTAATTGATCACATGTGTAAATCCAAATCTCTTAGTGGACTTATGTTTTTTAATATAGCCTAACAGCATTTCCAAGTTAGTTAATTCACACAATTATTCAACATATGTTTATCAGTCCCCTGCTTTGTGAAAGCACTGTCCTGGGCATTGAAGATAGAACAGTGATTAGGGATAGACTCCTGCCCTCATGAAGCTTACATTCTAGTGGGTATGATAGACAAACAATAAATGGGTATAGAATAGAATCAGGTAGAGATAAATACTGTGAGATATATTTTTGAAAAGCAGGGGAAGAGGACAAGGGGGGCAGGGAGTGTTAGACAGTGGTGGTCAGAAAGGGACTCTGAAGAGGTGAGATCTGAATTGAGTTCTAAATCCAACCAAGAACATCTAGAAGGAAGAGGAATTGGACAAAGAAAATGAGATGGGAGTGCTTGAAGGCAGCAAGGACCCAAAGTGGCTGAGCGGGAGGCAGAGGAGTGTTAGGAGATGGGATGGAGGCTGAGGGCCAAGTAACTCAGGCCCTTGTGGTACAGGTTAAAGCTGGATTTTATTCTAACTGTGGTGAGAAGTCCATGGAAGTATTGAGAAGGGCTTGGTGCATTTCTAGGCTATGTTGGCTGCCCTGTAGCAAAGAGACTGACGAGGAGCAAGTGTGGAAACCAGCCAGCTAGTTAAACGATTTTACAGGTCAAATATGAGGGGTGAGAGTGGCTGTCCATCTTTTTGCAGGCTAACAAATCAGAAATTCCAGGGCTGACCCTTCTCTGCAATTTGTTCTGCATACTGCTGGTCACCCAAGTTTTACCCACAAATGCCACCAGCCACCTAGGCTGAAATGGCTCCTCTCCAGCCTCTAGCCTTCCTAGGTGGCTCAGCCCAGTAACTCACTCAGGACACCCCATCCCCTTCCCCTGCAGGTGTTACCGCCCCACATAGTCTCCACACCGACAGTGAACTCAGCCTCCACCCACTCATCAGTGTGTGTAGAGTCCCAGGCAAGGTCCTAGGATGCTTGAGACTTGCAATGGCTCAGCTCAACCAGGAAGAAGAAAGCTGGAGAACCTGTTATATTGCGAGCTCTCCGTGGGAAGGGAAGGGGGAAAGGGAGAGATAGAGATGTTGCTTTATTTCACTCTTTGTAAACTCAGCCTCCAGCAGAGTAATGACTCCATAAATGTTTGCTTAGTGGGTAAAACAAGAAATGATGAACCTATGCAGGGTCCAAACAAGCCATATAGAAAATGTGGGGCTTCACTGTGGAACAGGGTGGTTTAGAGAAGGAGGAGGATATGTGAACGAACGGTACTGCTCTTGCACACGGACATCGCCAAGGCACATATGTTTTGATGATTATGGATCTGATCTTTCACAGTCTGCAGACTTTCTGTCACCTCAGACTTTATAAACAATGAGAATAAGCTACCATGTAATTGGAAGCTCTTCATGAGAACTGAAAGAGACAACTGGAGCTGTGATGACAGAGTGGAGTGAGTTGGTTGGGAGGGGAGAAGCTCACTCAGCCTCCCTCACTCCCCTGGCTTTCCAGGCAGAAGCGTCTCCCACCCTGCAGCAGAGGTTATTGCTAAGAGTCCTACCACTTGCCCTTGACTGGTTCCTAGAGAACCTTCTTCCTGCAGATTCGGGTGCAGAGTGAGCCGTGGCCTCTCAGTTCTCTGCATGTCCACTCAGGGTGCCTGGGGCATTCTTCAGAAAAGATGGGACCTTGGAAAGTCACTGATTCTTGCTGAGGTGCAACTTCCTCATCTATGTAGAAGAGAAAATGTAGTATCTTTTCTTTATCCCTCACAGTTCATGGCTGAGATCCGTATAACAAAATACAGATTAGCAAGAGAAAAGCCTAACACATTTATTTAATGCAAGTTTTAAGTGACATAGGCACCTTCAGTAACGAAGACGTGAAGACCCAGGGAAAAGTGTGTATTTTTATGGACAGTCATGCAGAAGTATGACTGGAGACAGAAGGATATGATCAAATGGTAATAAGCAGGGGGTACTTGGCAAGGCCTGCTTATTCATATTCCTCTTGGCCTCTCTGTGTGACATTCCTTCCCTCCAGCTATAGGACGAGACACCTGTCACATGAGAATCTTTAAGGGAGGAGGGTGGGAGTAGGTCCAAGAGTAACCTTCCTAGGTTTTATGACCCACTTCAGGGGAGAGAGGGACAAGAGGAATTTCAGTTTCTATGTCCCACTGTAGTGGACAAGGGGTGGGAGAAGGCCGGAGAGACCGTCCTGCTTCTGAGGTTTTCTCAGTTTCCTTCACCATGCTTCACTCAGTATGTCAAAGTGCCACATTTTGGGGTGGCAATTTTTTGCACGTCATCTTCTGTAATGGGGCCTTTCCTCCACATGTATTTACTTTGCAGGATGATGAACATAGTCAGCGGAGGCGATGTGAACCGTCGTTACTATGCTGCTTAGCAAGTGGAAGTGGGGTAGAAGATGGAAGCAGCTTCAGGAGGCTTCCAGGCAGGAAGCATATGGGATTAGATAAGCCGAGTGGAGCAGGGAAGTCCTCCAGGGCAGGGGAGGTGCTACCACCTGCAACCTCCAGTCAGAAAGACACAGTACAGAATGGATTATTTCCAGATTTGTCTACTTGTAATATTTTTAACGAGTGCAAAGCATTGCATTCCTGTAAAACTTTAATTGTGTTTAAAGAACAAATGGTGCCTACATTCCAGATACTGGTTCTTTCTTCCAGGAGAACACTTGAAATAGATCTTTTCATGAACGAGTGTGTTTGTGGTCACTGCCCCTGTTGACAAGGCTGTTGAAAAAAACACTTAATTTTTTTTTTTTTTAAATTTGGACTCTGTGTGTTTACTGAATTACAGAAAAGTACATTCAGAACTTTTGTCTTCTTTCCCAGGGGGTTTCTCAGGAGTCAGCAGCTGCATAAATACACACATAGTTCCGTTAACTGACATTGGGGATTAATGATGTGTGCTACACGTGCATTTTTAATCTTGCAAAAAAAAAAAAAGCATTAAGTGCAAGTACAGAGGATTATGATGAGCCACACACCTGCAGGGAACATGGTGACCTGATGACAAAAATGACATGTCTGCTCTGTTGCACCACCACAGGCCAGTGGCCTCCACGGGAGGAGAGCGTTTCAAAGATGACGATGGGAGAGAGACCGTTGTTATCATTTCACATAAAGGACAGTGGTAACTGAACATTAGGAAAGAAAAATTGCTGCTCCATCGTTCCTTTATGCAGAAGTGAACAATTTATGACACATGTAACCAACCTCACTGCCAGCCTTCTCAGCAGTGCCAAGTGATATGAAACAGCAGCAGCAGCAGCGCACAGCATACATTTGAATACACGTGGTCCTGTGGCTCACCACATGTTTTGCACTCATTTTCTTTAAAATACCTTCTCCTTAAACCCCTACTACTTCATCCTTGGGTGCTTAATGCCTTTAGCTTAAGCTAAAGCTTCCTGGAGGCAGTGACCACATCACATCCACCTTCATATCCAACATGTAGCACAGGTTTGTCCCACGACGGGTGCACATTTGGAGGAGCAAGTACTCATTAAATGCTCCATTTAGTAAGAGGACATATAATATTGCAATGCCCTCTGTTGAATTCCTACTCTTGCATTGCCAAAGATTAAACAAAATGATAATAACCAGAATTGGCAGTACTGAGAGAAATGATGAAAGTATTTAGAGTTCAAAGTAGCTGTATGGAAAATGTAGGAGTTCATTGTGAAATAGAAAGTGGCTAAAGAGGAGTGATGGTATGTAGACTGTATGGCTGAGATTTCACTTTAGTATTGCCTTTTAATAAAGCAGGCTGGAAATATCAAAAGGATTAAAATTAGCATATTTTAAAACCAGCAATTCTAAAACATCCTAAGGAACAGCATAAATCATTAATTTGTCCTAAGATTTACTTACAAAGAAGTTCAATGCAGCATTGCTTATCCTATTAGAAGACTGAAACTAAACAGAATGTCCAATGTAAGGGGATGTGTAGAAGAAAAGCATACATCTTTCCAAGGGAATATGGAACAGATATTGAAAATGTTGTAAAGGCAGAATATTTCTATATATGGAGAGAAATAAGAAAAGCAGGTTATAAAATATATAATATGGTACACATTTCCTTCTTAGGAAAAAAGAAATGAAGCCTGGGGACTATATACATAATGGTATTTATCTGTGGGTGATGGGATTATGAGTTATTTTTATTTCTCTGTTTTTGTTTATTAGTGTCTTATGTTAGTCTGAAATAAATATGTATTATTGGAGTCCAGAATATGCCACCCCAAAATATGACTGTCAAGGAGTTCGGCATATGGTACCCCAAAATATACTGTTTTGGTATGCAGTCAGCCCTCTTTATCCATGGGTTTTGTATCCAAGTGCTCAGCTAATTTAAATCAAAACATATTCAAAAAAGAGAAAACAACAACAACAACAAAACAACAATAAAAAATACAAATAAAATCCTACTATACTGTAACGACTCTTTTTGCAACATTTACATTGTATTAGGTATTATAAGTAATCTAGAGATGATTTAAAATACATGGAAGGATATATGTAGATTATATGCAAATACGATACCATTTTATTACCATATATACATATATGTATGTATACACACAAATGTTAACCCAAAATGACTGAGACAGGTTTCAGTCAATTTAGGAAGCTTATTTTGGCAAAGTTAAGGATGCAAACCTCAGGAGGTCCTGTTAACATGTGCCCGAGGTGGTCCAGTCACATTTTAGGGAGGCACCAGATATCAATCAATATATGTAAAATGTACATTGGTTCCATCTGGAAAGATGGGACAACTCAAAGTGGGGAGGGGGCTTCCTTTTCATAGGAAGGTGAGAGATAAATGGTTGCATTCTTTTGAGTTTCTGATTAGCCTTTCCAAAGGAGGCAGTCAGATACGCATTTATCTCAGTGAGCATAGGAATGACTTTGAATAGAAAGGGAGGCAGGTTGGCCCTAGGCAGCTCTTGGCTTGACTTCTCCCTTCAGTGTAATGGTTTTGGGGTCCTAATGAAGCAGGATATTTCCCTAATCTTTTTCATGGGCAGGAACTGGAGTGTATGGGCACTGGCAGGAGCAAACTCTACTCACTCGACCTACTGCACTCCACCCCTCATGGGAGGGGGAGCAGGCAGGTGAGCAGGTACAGGATCCAGGGCGAGTGCTTTTGGGCATTGACAAATGCAAACTCTGTACCAGCCCCGTGGTGGCATCTGGGAGTGAGAGTGCCCGTGACTCCTGTAGACTCAGAAGGAGTGGAGGGTCAATGTGACAGCGCTTTGCACCTGCGCTCATGGCACCCGAGTTCTTGTCCAGCATCCAGAAGGAATGAGGTTGCATGAACGAACTGAAGATGGTAAAAGCAAAGGATTTTATTGCTGATGAAAGTGGTTCTTAGTGGGAAGGGGAGCTGAAAAGGGGACAAAGTGGGAAGGTAATCTTCCCCTGGAGTCCAGCCATGTCTGGCCAGACTCCCCTCCGAAGCCATGCCATCAAGCTGTCCCTCTGAAATCAAGTTGCTTCTCTCCAACATCCAACCATAGTCTGCAACGTCCAACTACTTATCCTCTTCTCTGCTGGCTAAGCCTGGGGTTTTTATGGGGTGGACCATGGGTGATTTTGGAAAAGGCAATATTCGAGTGGGGAAACAGGGATGTAAGCTGTCACTTTGGGCTGAGGTATTAGGCTTTTCACCTTGAGGGTGGGGCCCTCTCCAGGGACTCACATATTTTATTTATATATATATACACACACACACACACACACACACAATCGCACATGCACACGTATGTGTGTGTATATATAATATGTGCATATATAAATGTAATAAAATGGTATAGTATTTGCATATATCCTACATATATGTGTGTGTGCGTGTGTGTATATATAATATGTGTATATGTATTTAGGTTTTTTTTTAAAGAGATGGAGGTCTTGCTCTGTTTCCCAGGCTGGAGTAAAGTGCGCAATCATGGCTTCCTGCAACCATGATCTCCTGGGCTCAAGTCACCCTCCCCCACCTCAACCTCCTGAATAGCTGGGCCTCCAGGCATGTGCAACCATGTCCAGATATTTTTTAAAAATTTTTTGTACAGATGGGGTTTTGCCATGTTGCCTAGGGTAATCTCAAACTCCTTGCCTCAAGTGACCCTCCTGCCCCAGCCTCCCAAAGTGCCAGGGTTATAGGCATGAGCCACTGTGCTTGGCCACTACGCCATTTTATATAAGGGACTTGAGCATTGGTGAATTTTGGTATTCACAAGGATCCTGGAACCAATCCCCAGGGATACCAAGGGACAACTATCTTTATTATTTTGAGCTGAGAGCACTTGAAAAGCAGCAAATGCAATGAGAGGCTTTCTCTGAACTCTCCTATCTGCCTAAAGACAGATCCTTCAAAACTGACTCCATTGTCATTAATCCTCTCCTTGGGAATTTCATCAACAGAAGAAGATTGACACTTATTAAAAGAGAGGACAGGGCGGATCACCTGAGGTCAGGAGTTCAAGACCAGCCTGGCCAACATGGCGAAACTCTGTCTCTACTAAAAAATACAAAAAATTAGCTAGGCATGGTGGTGGGTGCCTGTAATCCCAGCTACTTGGGAGGCTGAGGCAGGGAGGATTGATTGAACCCAGAAGGCAGAGGTTGCAGTGAGTGGAGATCGTACCACTGCACTCTAGCCTGGGCAGCAGAGCAAGACTCCGTCTCAAAAAAAAAAAAAAAAAAAGAGAGGACACTGGAAATTGACACACCTAGGCAAATTTTGTCACAAGTGATCATATTATCATATTTATGCTTCTAAAAGCCCATTGATCTTTCTTAAAAATCATTTTCTCTCTCCCACGTGACCTACCTCTCCCCACACCTCTTCCCCATTAAGATGGTATACAAGCTCTCAAATCTCACCATTTCTTTGGGTGTTCACCTTATTTTCCTGTGAAAATAAAAATTAATAAGTCTGTATGTGTTTTTCTCCTGTTAATCTGCCTGTCAGGTTATTTCAGAGGATCAGTTATGGAGTCTAGGAAAGTGAATAGAAAGTCAGTCTTTTCTTCCCTATAAAATTACTTACGCAACGAGGAAAAATAGCTTTTGTTTGTTTAGTTTGTTTTAAGACGATCTGCATAAATAATTTATTGCCAGTAGACTTCCAGATATTAACATTGATCCAGACAAACATTGAAGTCTCTGAAGCAGTTCGAGTAGGTGCTGCCTTCTCCCATAACTGCAACAACCCTGTTCTGATTCTCTACGGTACACCATGCTGCAGAATATGAAGTCAATCTCCTCGCTTCATGTAACTCTAAGCCTCAGAAGGCAAATGGTTTAGGAAAACTGAAACTTGCTGCTGAAAGATGTGAACTTAAATAAAAGTTTATTAGCCTCAAGGTTTACTTTTGTGGTCTGTTACACAGCAATGACAACCAGTCATGCATTTTCATTCACCCTTTGTTGGGCAATTATTCCATTCAAAGATTTCCAAGCCTTAAAACAGCCTTAATGAGTTAAGATTCCAAAATCAAAGAAACGTTTACTTTTTGGTACCTTGGCTACTTTATGCTCCAGGAACAAAGCCAAGGTCAAGGGAGATGGTATAGATAGGTAGAGAGATAGATAGATGCACACATATGTGTATAACTGTCAATTTCTCCAGTATACTAAACTCCAAGCATACTCAGTCTGTGTACGTATATATATTCACCACTTTGATGGGACTACTTCAATATGCACATGCACACACTAGTGTATGTATATATGCATATATACAAACACATACGACTTGATGTCAATAGATACATCTCTCTATAGATATATCTGTAGATATATCTCTATATATACATACACAGATATGTTTGTGTATGTGAGAGAGGATAAATATTTATATAAGAGAAAGTAGGAAAGAAAAAGAGAGAACAGAAAGTCAATATTCTATGTTAATAAATTTCTTGTGTTGGACACACATCTAATCTTAGGTGGGTGTCGTAAAGTTACCTTTTTTTAAAGCTAATTTGGAAATTGGTATTTCAGACACACTTCAAGTATTCTTCTGCTTATCACTGAGAATTATATTAAACAGTACATAATAGGCATGAAAGAAATACTTGTGGTTGACCAGGCATGTGCTTCTGGTTGAATCATAAGAAAGTCAGTGAAATAAAATAAGATTTGGAAATAGATTGTAAATATTTTAGATGAGACCAATGAGTTTGAAATCTTTGCAAACAGTATGTTTACTGGTCCCCCGCTCACTCTAGCATGCTCTATGTTACCTGGTTGAGAACACTTTTTTTTTTTTTTTGAGACAAAATCTCGCTCTTGTCACCCAGGCTGGAGCGCAGTGGTGCTATCTCGGCTCACTGCAACCTCCACCTCCCAGTTTCAAGCAATTCTCCTGCCTCAACCTCCTGAGTAGCTGGGGTTACAGGTGCCCATCACCATGACTGGTTAATTTTTGTACTTTTAGTAGAGACGGGGTTTCGCCATGTTGGCCAGGCTGGTCTTGAACTCCTGACCTCAGGTGATCCACTCTCCTGGTCCTCCCAAGAGAACTAACACTTTTTAATCGAACCATTTAATCATATTATTCTCTGCCCTTTTTTTTTGTTTTTTCAGAGATAGAGTCTCACTCTGTTGCCCAGGTTGGAGTTGTGTGGCACGATCTCGGCTCACTGCAACCTCCACCTCCTGAGTTCAAGGGATTCTCCTGCCTCAGCCTCTTGAGTAGCTAATTGTTTTGTATTTTTAGTAAAGTTGGGGTTTTACCATGTTGGCCAGGCTGGTCTCAACCTCCTAACCTCAAGTGATCTGCCCGCCTCAGCATCTCAAAGTGCTGGGATTACAGGTGTGAACCACCACACCTGGCCTATGCTGTGCCTATTTAAAAGCAGCCTGCATTTCAGGCTTTTTGCCCTTAACTTTACTATAAGTAACAATGCCTAGCACATCACTCCTTTGTTGTTTTTGTTTGTTTGTGTGTGTGTTTGAGTTTTCCTAATGTCCTAAGCTGTGTTTAGGTAATAAATCAGGCACTCAAGCAAAGAGCAGTATACATTAGCATAATCCAACCTCAGTGATGCAGACATTAGCTCAAGCAGGGGAAGGGCGTTGGTCTAGGTCTGAGGCACTGGACTCCAGTCCTGACATAACCAGGGCCTGGCTGTGTGGTCTTGGCCAAGGCTCATAATTTCTCTGAGTCTTTATTTTTTAATCTATAAAATGAGAAGGCTGTCCCTACATGATCTCTAAGGCTCCTTTTAGCTTTAAAAGTCTTTGAAATGAAATCATACGGAAACTGTCATTTGGAATAATTTAATATCCGTTTTCACAGATTTGGGGTCTAGATCAGGGACTAGAGTGACAGTGATCTGATGGAGAAGAAGCCACTCTGTGGAATATGCACGTGGACATTCTGCATCCTGGAGGCAGACACAGAGCTCCTGCAGCCCTCCCTTAGCCTCCTCAGAGAACATGTGGTTCCATGTGACAGGCAAAGTCAAGAACTCACAAAACAAAACACAGTGGCTTTGAAATGAGCGCTTGCCACAAATCACAGTTTATCAAACTACCTAAATGGAATGGTGGTTTTCTCTCAGCAGCTGTTTCCCCTCTTCCTTTCGGCGAGTTATAAATTCAAGAAGCTTGGGATGCTTCCACGTGGCCTGGGATGTCCTCCGCCAATAACTCAGACCCCGTGATGTATCTCTTAGGTGCAGCTTTCACAGAAATTACTTAATAAATCAGTGTTTGACATCCATTTTTATTCCCCGGTGTTGTGCACTGAATATCCTCCACAGCCCTTGGGTTTATCACTCTTAAAGACATTGAGCTTGGAGATGGGATCACTCTGAATTCAATGAGGCATCAATGTAATGCTTTGACATAGGTAAGAATGTCATGAGACATATGCTGGTTTATTTGGGCATTTTAAGAGATGGGGCAGGACAATGCCACTTTCCTTAAAAGGCACTGTCACAATCCTTTGTTCTTCCACCACAGTCTCTTGATAGGGCCTGCATCTGTCTTCACTCTATATGCATTAATATTAGATAATTAGCACCCACAAAGCTCCAACTCTGCCAAGTCGAACAAAGAATGTGGTATTCAGCTCTTTGAGGATTCCATCAGAAGTAGTTCTCTGTTCCTTCTGGAAAGCTTTGGACAGAAATTGAGATATTGAGAAAAATAATATTTTGTACCTGTAAAACACAACCTTCAAATGTTTCAAAAATGTTAATTCTATAATATTAGGTTGCTGCAAAAGTATTTGCGGTTTTTGCCATTAAAAGTAAATTACTTTTGAACTGCAATTATTTTGTACCAACCTAAATATTATAGAATTAATCTTAATGTCAGTTTGAAGAGGGTAAGAAAGTACTAACATCATTATTTTATAGCTATAAAATTCAAAGAGAAGTTACGGGAGTTCTCTAGAATTTTACTGCAAGTATGAAGTTCATCAGGAAAAAGAGTAAGACTTTTTGCTTTTTGAGATAGTCTCGCTCTGTCATCCAGGCTGGAGTGCAGTGGCACGATCTCAGCTCACTGCAACCTCTGCCTCCCTGGTTCAAGCACTTCTGCCTCAGCCTCCTGAGTAGCTGGGATTACAGGTGCACGCCACCACACCTGGCTAATTTTTGTACTTTTAGTGTTTTCATCATGTTGGCCAAGAACTCCTGACCTCAGGTGATCTACCTGCCTTGGCCTCCCAAAGTGCTGGGATTATAGGTGTGAGCCACTGTGCCTGGCCAAGACCAAGACTCCTTGGTTGTAGTGTATGTTGTTATGCTTTTATCTTTCACTTTATTTCTGTGTCATCAGTCTCTCAACAATCCTTCCACGCAATACCGACTGAACATCTGCTAGCACAGGACACTTTAGTAATAACCAATATTTATGAGTATATTTTGTATTCAGGTATTGTTACAAGCACTTTGCAAGCCTTAACTGATGGAAGTATCTTCACCACAACCTTTTGAGGTAGATGCTATTATTCCCATTTTAAGGATGAAGAAACTGAAACACACAGAGGTTGAATAATTTTGAGTAAATTACTCAAAATCATCTAGCTAGTAAATGATAGAGCCAGGATTTGAACCCAGGTAGTCTGAGGCCAGTGTCCATACTCTTCACCACTCACCATGGATTCTTCCAACAGAAATGGGTATTTATGGGAGTGGACAAGGCAGTAGATTGTACCTAGACTTCTAAAACTCAGAAGATGAGGATAATATTATAGGAAAGATGAAACCATGTTCAATGTACATACAAAGGAGAGAGGGATGAAGGAATGATGGTTATGGGATGATGCATTATTGTAATATTATAGGAAATTGGTCTTTCTAGATACTCAAGATAAACTCTTGAGTATTAAATTTGTACTTCCATGATATTTACATGTAGGCACAGTGAATATTATCACTATGCCAGTTAAACAGATTATCTACTCTATTTGAAGAAACACTTTGAAGGTATTCTTCACAACTGCATGAACTTACTAATAATAACTCATCTTCCTTCACTGTTAATTGGATTTTTTCTCCAATTAACCCAATCTTTCTGTTAATAAAATGACTGTATCTACATTTTGATTTATGACTAAAAGTTGTGCAAGGGCAGTAAGCCCCCCCTGAATCTACTAAATCTTCCCTAGCAAAAGCAATACTAAGTAACTTATGTGCATATCTGTCAGAATTAATCGGATTGCTAGTGAAAGATTATGAAATGTCATTCATTGCCTTTTGAAATACTCATAATGTCAAGTTTACATTCTGCTGAATCTTGTCTCCTTGAATGATCTTTTCCAGAGTTAACTCTCATTTTTTCTGAATTCCTTGTAGCTCTTTCAGCAAGTTCTTCTAGCATTAATTGTATTTTGCATTGCATGTTCTTTGGCTTTACATTTAGGAGTATTATGTTTTCTAAGCAATTTGTCATCATCACCAACATCATCATCTCAAGAAGGAAAATATCTGCTATTTCTTAGTATGGTCAGTTTCTGCTAGCATTGGGCACACAGGAGTGTGAATGAATAAATGCTGTGGACCTGGTTCATCAGTGCTGGTTAATGATCTGCTGATGTTCTTAGGTGTAATTCAATCAGGTGGTCAGACCACTGGGGTGGGAAATGGGAGGCTTGGATTTTATTTCCCATTATCTGTTACTTTGGATGGGTCACTGAAGCTCTCGTTTTCTTCCCAAATAACTTAGAGGGAGAGTCTTCGTCTACACCAGTACTTCTCAGCCTTGACTGCACATTGGAATCACAATGACATGGCCTCCCACTTCCAGAGATTTTTTACTCCATGCATCTGGGCTTGAGCATTTTAAACAGCTCCTCGGGTGCTTTTGAGATGCTGAAGTGCAGAAGAACTTGTCTAGGGGATCTAAGAAGTGTTAATGAGATGCTAATAGCCTGGTGTAATACTCATCACCACCCCATCACTGCTCACCTCCAAGTTCTGTGAATTTGCTTCATGACTCTTTCTGAAGTCTACCCCTTTCTCTGTATATCTTGTGGCACTCTCTGGCATTATTTAAAAGTTCCTGCCTTATCATTTGTAAAATAAGTGTCCAGGGCAATTCTCATTCTCTGATCATCCTCCTGCCACATTGGTGGGCTTCTAAAAACACAAATATAATTGTGTTCATTTTAGGCTTAGAACTCGTGGCTGTGGAATTGAATGCTATCTCCTCAGAATGTCATGCTGGGTGGGCCCTACGTAATCTGCAATCTGCCTGCCTCTCTAACCACATGTTTCAACACATTTCCTGGCACATCTGTGTCCATTCATGATGTTCCATGTCTCTGTTCTTGAGCTTGTGATGCTATGCTATCTTCCTAGGGTAATTATCTTCTCCTTCTCCATGATTTGCTCATTCGTCACCAACTATTCATCACTGAAGCTTCAGCTAAGATGTCATTTCTGTCAGGAAAACTTCCAGAACTTGTCTTAGTAGGCTTGATCCTCCCTCCTTTATGCTAACTGGATATTTTACATATATGTATCTATATATATATAATATGTATGTATATATAATATATGTGCATATATATAACTACCCTTCTCATGCTATATTACAATTACTTATTTGCACGTCTAATATTTGAGAATAAGAAGTATGTCTAGTTCATCATGTTTTCTTAGTGCACATCATAAAATCTTGCACAGAGTAGAAACTCAACAACCTTGGTTGAATTAAATTGAATTAATGTTAGTAAAGAGTTTGAAATTCCTTAAGAGTAAGTACAAATATGCTTGGCTTAAAACGAAGAATCAGCTGGGTGCAGTGGCTCACACCTGTAATTCCAGCCCTTTGGGAGGCCAAGATGGGAGGATTGCTTGAGGCCAGGAGTTGGAGATCAGCCTGGTCAACATAGTGAGGCGCCATCTCTAAAAAAAAAGAAAGAAAAAAAATTTTAATTAAAAAAAGTCCATTTAATGGGTGGACTCCTCAAACCGAATTTTTCTAAGATAATTTTAAGCACACATTCTGTCAAGGAATTTGTAAAGTTAATTGACTCCCTATTTGGCTTTTGCATAAATGAACATTTTATAGATTTTTTAAAATAATGTTTATTGAAGTTGACTGAACAAATATTTATTGGGTGTGTTCTTCTGCGTGTAAGACACTGTTGTCATCCTCAAGGAACTCAAGAGATACAGACAGGTCAACAAGCAATTACAATTGTAGAATGATCAAATGGTATGATAAGCATAAGCACAGACTTCTTTTTATGGTCAATTAACCATCTCTTGGGTATCAGAGAGAAGTCTGTGAATTTAAAAATGTTAAAGAGTGCATAATTGTTTAATACTATTTATTTCAGTCTCTTTTTCCATCTCGATGCACATGAGTGCTGGCATGCACACAACCAACAGCCGCATGAGCAGACCTAGATCTCGACAAAACTGAACACAATTGTGTGGGGCTAGTGAAACATCACAATCACTTAATTATCACACCATGATTATAAATAGCACACTGACAAATCAACCACTTGAGCTTTGGCAAACTTCGCCATGGATTAAGACAATTCCCAACATAATGGCTGAAATGTCATCCTTTTCTGTCCTACTCAAGGAAGCATGGTTAAATGGAAATTAATAAAAGTGATTTTATTGTAGGGAAAATCTTGCACCAACTCAACATTTTTTAAAAGTAAATAATTCACAAATCTTGATACTTTAGCTCTAAGTAGTAACAAATTCCCTATGACATACTATAGAACTAATTGGAAGACACAAGAGACATAGGAGTGTCACATTATCTACTTTTTTTTAAGAGGGAAAGAGAACTACTTCCTTCGTGTATTTGTGATACATTTAGTTTTGTACAAATTTAGATTATATAGTTTTTAAGGAATACATCCATGCATATTGTAACCAAGAGAAAGCCTAGTCCTTTAGGGAATTGTAAAGAACTCAAATTTAACTGTTGTTGCCAGTGTAGGGTAAGAAAATAGTTGTAATTTTACTTCTTTGTTGCCAATTCTATCTTCTTCCCTCAGTTATTTTTGTGGATCTGACTCTGAAACAGGAATCAGTGTACCATTACATTTGTAGGAGCCCTAATTTCAGTTCCTTTATCAGCACTGAACCTTCCCATATTTCCTTTAATTTCCCTAAGACCACACTAAGGATTAATGGGCTAAGATGTGGTGATAATGTAAAAGATACACTCACATATAAATGAAAGTAACCGCATTACTCAGAACATGCCAGGTATGAATGAGCTAAGGTCATTATATTGAAGCGATTTCACTTAATCTGTAAAGTACATCAGTCATGTAATTAGGGCCATTAATCTCAAAGGGCAGATTGGACACATACGCAGCTTAGCAAACAGTGTTTATAAGAGTCCTAGAAGTCCTAACTGTATCCAAAAACCCATCACACTTTAAAGATTTTGTAAATCTAGTAAAAAATAGAAATGAAATGCATACTGTTGAGATGGCACAATGATCTTAGAACTCATGTTAAGATGTGAGACTGATAGAATACTAGAACCATAGTGAACTCTCATTCTGTGTAAGTTCACAGAGGAACACACTGAAGAAGAAGGACCATGAGTGATTCCATGAATCTCGTCTTTCAGGAACCAGCATATTATGGGGCTCAGTGTAGTACAAGGTCCTGCCTTGATTATTGAGATTTCTTTTCTACAACTCCCAAGTCTATCTAGCTCATGGCTTTTCGACCCCATTTAGAACTGTTTTCAGGAGATATGGCTGCCAGAGTGTTTTAAGCTAATTTCCAACCACCAGATTATGATAACCAGACTGTCGTTGTACTCCTTAAATCAAACAAAACCTATAAGACTATTGCTGTCAGATGTGTAATTGCCCCCTTAATTTTACCTGACTCCATTACAAGTATTTCATTAGGCAGAAGGAAGTAGAGTTTTTCAAATTCCTTAATCTACTGTAGCCCTCCAAAATACACTGTAATATGCTACTGTATCAGAATGTTGAATGTTAAAAGACATACATATGTGTGTGTGTATATATATATATTTTGTTTGTTTGTTTCTTTCCAAGTCCCTCTTCACCCGCCGATGAGAGAAGATTAAATTAATTCTCTTATACAAAAGTATTCTGAAAACAATTTTTTGCGGTAGAGTAAAAAGTCAGTTTCCTTTTTATAATAACAAATGTAACATGTTACTCATGGAAATATAATAGAATCGCCTTCAGAAAAAGGGCCATTTCTTTGATTTCTCCACTCTATGTTGTCATTTTAAAAATACTTGATGAATTTTTGGCTACACAGAGAAGAACAGCTTTGGCTCAATGTTATTGTTGTAAATTGAAAGGACAAGACTGAGACTGAAAACCTGTAATGCATAATCTGGAAACAAATTGATATTTTCTTGACACAAAGATTATTTTTTGAAATTCCCCATTGCTTTTTATGTTTTTTGTGCCTCATTTTCCCATTTCCCTCTATCAATGCAGTGAAACCTGACTTCCAGGTATGTTGGGTACTGACCTGAAAGCAATTTGTTCTGTATGGACCATTATCTTAGTAATAGATCTAGAAAACAGTGTTTAATTGGCCAGGCGCGGTGGCTCATGCCTGTAATCCCAGCACTCTGGGAAGCCGAGGCGGGCGGATTACCTAAGGGCAGGAGTTCGAGAAAAGCCTGGCCAAAATGGTGAAACCCTGTCTCTACTAAAAATACAAAAATTAGCCGGGCATGGTGGCAGGTGCCTGTAATCCCAGCGACTCCGGAAGCTGAGGCAGGAGAATCGCTTGAACCTGGGAGGCAGAGGTTGCAGTGAGCCGAGATCATGCCATTGCACTCCAGCCTGAGCGACCGAGCAAGACTCTGTCTCAAAAAAATAAAAAATAAAACAGTATTTAATTAACTTTAAGGGGGAAAATAGACTCCTCGGTGAATGTTTCCCTCTGCTCACAAAGCTTATCTTTCTATTTAATTTGAAAACCCTAATTTGACTTTACATTTTCTGAGGTTGTTTTACATAATTACATAGAAGTGCTCACATCTTGCTTTTTTCCCCAAACCAGATAAGAAGTTTTATTTCAATTCGAATTCATGTGTAAGGTGATTTTTTAAAGACCATGATTATGCAAAGGAATAGAAATATAGTAGAAAGTAGTAAAATCATCTTATCCTTTTTCTAAAACTTGTATCCCTACTGATTTCATGCCACAGATATAAAATTGAATTTTGATCATTTAAGTCCAATCCAAAGTTTACTTTTGGAGGAGATTAAGTTGCTACCTTCTGACATAAGCCCTAAGTGGAATCTGGTTTTAGAGAGAAAGAGGAGTGAGGTATTACTTTCCTTCTTCTTGTACTATAGTTCTCATTTTTCCCCCTAAGAGGACCTCTGATCTGTGTGAGAAAGTCATTTGTAACCGGCATGCAGACGAACAGTGAATGGGTGCTAAGGTCCTTTAGCACAGGCCACGTCCATTTCTGTTCAGCAACAGATTTAGCTTTGGGGGGTCATTAAATATCAGCAATAAGTGACTTTCCCCTTCTTCATTTATTCAGTGTCTGCATTGGGCCAGGTTTATGCTAAGTGTGGGCATGCAATGTTAGGCAAAAGCAGACAGGACCCCTGCTCTCATAGAGCTTGCAGTCAAGTGCACCAAAGAGACATAATCAAGTAATCAGCCATATAAATGTAATATAATGTAAGTAAGTGCTAAGAAAGTGGACGCTTCGTTCAATGACAGCATTGCTAGAAAATCTGACCTCATTAAGGAGGTCAGCTGAGGCTTGTTGAAGAAATGAGGACGAGGCCAGGATTTGAAGACCAGGGTCTTGTACTAAAAGGTCAAGCAGAAAGTAGAAATAGAAATCTAGGCAATTGAGACCTGACTTCCTTCTATATCTCTACTGTTGGACATTTTACTCGTATGATCTGGGTAGTTGAAGCAAAAGATTCTGAAGGTCATCACTAAACTGGGAAATGTCCTAAATATCTAAAGCTGGAGAAATTCTTTCCCCAAATCTGCTTGCCTGCAAAAATCAGCGAGACTGTGAAAATATTATGGATGACACTCAGGCAAATGGTACAAAGGACGCTGTATTTATAACCTTTCTGTGTTTGTTCTTCAGATGAGGGCCGGCCTGCCCAGCTCATTTTGGAGCAATTTCTGTTCTAGTTCATGAACACACAAATGCCACTGAGGCTTGGTGGTCTCAGCAGTACCCCAGTGCACTGTGGTTTAGCTAAGACACTCCTTCTCCTCTGGCCTCCAGTTACAGGTGACCTGGGATTTAACTGCCAGAGCTCCTCGTTAGCTGTTTTAACTACCCTCCACTCCAAGATGATCTGACCATCCTGTGACTTTGTGAAGTAATGCCCTGGTTAATTCTTTGTGCTGTACTTTTTTGTGTTGATTTTTCATTAATATTCAGGTTGGTTTTGCTTAAGGAAACACGGTGTTCATGGTTGAGTTGACATGAACAGTTAGGAGAGAAGCAAACGGCTTGTTAGGACTCGAGAACACACACAGCTGATGTTGCGTTTTCTTTCCTTTTGTATCCAGCTCCCTGAGCCTGGGGCAGGCAGCAGAGGCCAGCAGTAACCAATCTTTTCAAAGTGCACCTTCAAAGCACTGAGCGAGCCTATTTCATCAGCAAGCCAGAAACAACGGTGCTTGAACTAGCTTCTAAAATAGAGGGAACCTTGGAGGAGGTTTAAATGTGTCGCTAGATGGCAGCATTTCTGAAGTTCATTGGGAAGGAGCCATAGTTGGCATTACAGCTGCTGTTCTATTGAAACGTCAGAGTAGGCCGGGCGCGGTGGCTCAAGCCTGTAATCCCAGCACTTTGGGAGGCCGAGACGAGCGGATCACGAGGTCAGGAGATCGAGTCCATCCTGGCTAACACGGTGAAACCCCGTCTCTACTAAAAAAAATACAAAAATCTAGCCGGGCGAGGTGGCGGGCGCCTGTAGTCCCAGCTACTGCGGAGGCTGAGGCAGGAGAATGGCGTAAACCCGGGAGGCTAGAGCTTGCAGTGAGCTGAGATCCGGCCACTGCACTCCAGCCCGGGCGACAGAGCGAGACTCCGTCTCAAAAAAAAAAAAGAAATGTCAGAGTAATAAATTATAACTACTATTTATCGAGGGCATATTAGGTACCTAGCTGCGTGGTGTCTTATCTCCTCTTATGTTCACATCAACATGGTAAGTTAGTCAAAATAATTCTCCTCTTTTCACAGATAAGAGAAACAATGTTTAAAATGGTTAAATGATAACAATAGGAACAGGAATCTAGCTATGCATTTTTCAGGTATTATATTGTTCGCTCCCAACTGCTCTATGCCATAGATATTAGTACAGTCCTCATTTTGAAGATGAGGAAACGGAGGCAAAAAGAGGTTAGGTCACATGCTCAAGGTCACACAGCTTGTAAGCTGCGGAACCATGATCTGAACCAGGTCAGTCCAACTCCAGCCCATTCTCTCTTTTTAATTTCTCTCTTTTTGTTGTTGTTGTTGTTGTTTGTTTGAGACGTAGTTTTGCTCTCTTGCTCAGGCTAGAGTGCAGTGGCGCGATCTCGGCTCACTGCATCCTCCGCCTCACGGGTTTAAGCAATTCTCTGCCCCAGCCTCCTGAGCAGCTGGGATTGCAGGTGCCCGCCACCACGCCCGGCTAATTTTTTTTTTTTTTGTATTTTTACTATAGACGGGGTTTCACCATCTTGACCAGGCAGATCTTGAATTCCTGACCTTGTGATCCACCCGCCTTGGCCTCCCAAAGTGCTGGGATTACAGACGTGAGCCACCGCGCCTGGCCTCCAGCGCATTCTCTTAAACACTGCTTCCTTCTTTGACTAGAAAAGAAAAGGATTAAATATGCCATTGTTTTTCCTGACCTACATGGGCATTAGTAAGTGATAGAGTATGAACCTAAGCTCTCTATGCAATTATCTTTAGTGACGGTAGTGAGAGAACTAAAAATTATCACAGGAGAATGCCGTTGTCCTAAAAATTAAAGCGTAATATTTCTCACAGATTCAAGACAAATTCTCCAGAATTGGTATATAAAATTCTCCATTCTTTAATAGTATAGCTTCTTAGAACTCCTTAAAAAGATGGAAATGCTGCTTTCCTGTTCTTTTCAAAACTGAGATTGATGAGGTTATGCCCCCAGCATTCTTATGCCACTTTATAACTCAAATTAAATTTCTCAGAAATGTACACCAAAGTACTGCTGCTGCTATCGTCATAACATACTTCTCTTATGAGACATTTTAGCCAATTTTCTTAAAATTATTCACGATGACTCAAAGCTACACAGGCAGTGGGTTTAGGAGTTTTGTTTTTCTGTTGTTTTATCAGTCTACTGACACAAGGTGGTTTGCTGACATTTTGTTTAATCAAGGTGAACAGTTTCACAGAGCACTGCATTTGTGGTCAGTGAAGTTATTCCTAGAGTACAGTGGTGAAAAGAATCTGTAATTTATTTATTTTGGAGAAAGGGTTGGGGTGGGGGGGGGCGGTGAATTAACAAAAAAAATTGGGCACAGTGGCTCATGCCTGTAATCCCAGCACTTTGGGAGGCCCAGGTGGGCAGATCCCTTGAGGTCAGGAGTTGGAGACCAGCCCAGGCTACATGGTGAAATCCCATCTCTACCAAAAACACAAAAAATTAGCCAGGCATGCTGGCAGGTGCCTGTAATCCCAGCTACTTGGGAGGCTGAGGCAGGAGAATTGCTTGAACCTGGGAAGCGGAGGTTGCAGTGAGCTGAGATCCTGCCACTGCACCCCAGCCTGGGCAACAGAGTGAGACCGTCTCAAAAAAATAAAAAATAAAAACCCAAGAGGAATTTGCTGACTGAAATGCTGTAGGTGCCAATTTTGGTAGAAACACCTGTATTCCAAATTTCACTCTTCTGAAATATTTCTCACTTAATTAAAACTTTTCTGGAAGTAAAATTTAATTGATACCTGCTAGTACCTAGGTGCAGGCACCCTTGTGTTCCAGAGACGTATTAAAGAAGCTGAGAAGCTCAAACTCAATAAATCACTTTAAAAACTAGCCTCTAACAATACCTAATCTAAAATGCCCAGACGTCTTCCAGATTATGTAACAAACTTGGCTGTCACTGGCTGCCAGGTAGGAACAGTGGCCCTGTAGTCAATGAGATGATAAGGAGGGGGATGACAACAAAAGCTTTTTGCCATTCTTTTCAAGTGTCACTTCCGAACTAAGTCTTCTCTTAGTCTTTGAAACAAACAAGAAAGGAATTTCCCAATGTCTTAGCAAAGATTCATGTTCACTGGCATTTGTGACCCTCTGGATTGCTTACATGTACACATTTTCTTTAAAACAGTTCTGTAAATTTAGTTCATTTGTTTTGATTCGGTGTAAGAGTAAACTTAGGAGGGATGCTGTATTGAACAGCATTTTTGTTTCTTAGCAGCTGCAACAGAGGAGGTAGTCATTGGAGATGAAAGAGAACATAACCTTCCGCTATCAATAGTTTCTAGAACAACTCTGATTATCTTCAAATACTTGTTTGAAATAGCAGAGGAGCTGATTACTTATGTTTTTCTCTTTCTCTCATTTTCTTTTTTTTTTTTTTCTTTTGAGATGGAGTCTTGCTCTGTTGCCCAGACTGAAGTTCAGTGACGTGCAGTGGCACTATCTCAGCTCTCCGCAACCTCCACCTCCCAGGTTCAAGGGATTCTCCTGCCTCAGTCTTCCAAGTAGCTGAGATTACAGGTGCCCACCACCACACCCAGCTAATTGTTGTATTTTTAGTAGAGATAGTGTTTTGCCATGTAGCCCAGGCTGGTATCAAACTGCTGATCTTAGGTGATCCACCCGCCTTGGCATCCCCAAGTGCTGGAATTACAGGTGTGAGCCACCGTGCCCCACCTCTTTCTGTCCTTCTGTTTGTGCCTCAGGTATGGGAGAGAGAAAGGAAATGCTGTGTGAGAGGAACACTTGCACACTGTCTGGAGTGTAAAGCAAGGTGCTTTCAGATGCAATACTGTCTCTTCAAGGCGACATACTTTCCCATTCTACCAGGATAGTCCCTTTTTGGCAGACAGCAATGCTTTTTTAAAATTATCCATTTCACTTAATAAGAAGGTTAAATCAAAAAAGAGACCTCTGGACAACAAGCAAGAGAATACTCTTCCAAAATATACACAATATATGTGTAATTAGAATACAGTAGCAGCCACAATGTAGTTTCTTCCTCAATACTTTGGGCAGTGAGACTCTGGGGCATTGCTTGTGATATGGATAACCGTAATAAGTGCATAAGAAAAAGTGTTCCTATATGTATGATCTCACCAAATTGAACAAATGGGAGAACAGCTTTGTATGGGCAGGCAACAGATTTTTTTTTCAGGCAAAGATTTTTCTTCCTGCAGAGGAGTAATTCATAGAATAAATATATATATATATCTGAGTATTGGGGGGGTTGAATAATTTTATGGGCTTTAGTATCTTAGAAGAAAGAATGACATTTTTGATAGGTGGGGTCAAGTCATCATCAGATGTTCATGTCAAATACATAATGTGTTGGGAGAAAGCTACAAAATACTTTTTAAGTATTTCATCTGTTGAATTTGGCCCCTGGCTGTCTTCCGGAATTTTTGGGCTGGGTGCGGTGGCTCATGCCTGTAATCCCAGCAGTTTGGAAGGCCAAGGCAGATGGATCATGAGGTCAGGAGTTCAAGACCAGCCTGGCCAACTGGTGAAACCCAGTCTCTACTAAAAATACAAAAAAAAAAAAGTTAGCTGGGCATGGTGGTGGGCGCCTGTAATCCCAGCTACTCGGGAGGCTGAGACAGATAATTGCTTGAACCCAAGAGGCGGAGGTTGCAGTGAGCCAAGATCGCACCACTGCACTAAAATGCATAAAACCAAGCTGTACCCTGACCACCTTGGGCACATGTGGTCAGGACCTCCTGAGGCTGTGTCACGGGCCCGTCCTTTACCTTGCAAAATAAACTTTCTAAATTGATTGAGACCCGTCTACAGATACTTTTGGTTCACACGTTTCCTACTCTAAGTCACATGTGTTATCCTGTCTTCTTTGCTTTGCCAACTTTCTCGACCATTGATTTAAGAGATGGACATTTTTGATCCTTATACTTCACCTTCCCATCCCTTCTCTCCCAGTTCACTATCTGAAAGCTATATTGTTATTTTCAGTGTTCAGAAAGGCCAGACCAGATAGTAACCACTTGATTTTCTGCCATTTTTTTCTCTTGCTCTACTTTATGAGAGGTTTACACCTTACGAGAGGTTTACACATCTTTCTCAGTACTTCTATTAAATTTTTCATTTTGGCAATAATATTTTTTAATTACCAAGGAATATATTTTTCTAGCATTGCTCCTTTTTGATAGCAGCCTACGGTTTTGTTTTATGGTTTCAATATCTTCTTATATATCTCTGAGGATATCAACAAGAAATTGTAAAGCTCCCTTCTATCTTCTGATTTACATCTGTTTTCTCTGCGGCTAGTTGTTCTGCTTATTCATCTTGGTTGTTCTTTTTTGTGCAAATTTACTCTCTTCCCTAATCTTATTTGTGCATGAGGTTAGGATGGTAAATACAGTAGTGGTTCACAATGCTCAGTGTTAGGAAGAGTGGAGCACCAGGGTCTTTTGTACATTGGTATGTATTTATGAGGGAAATTAAACAATATGTATAAAGAATCTCAAAGTTGTTTGAATCTATTGACACACAGGCCTACTTTTAGGAATCCACCTTTTTGGAAATAAGCAGATTATGCACAAAGATATTCACATAAATACAAATAAATAGAGGACTAGTTAAATATATTTGGTGGAATATTATGCAGCATTAAAGTTTATGTTTGGAATGAATTTTTAATATTATGGGAAACATTATTCATGTATACGTATCTTTATTTATTTGAAGATTTTTTTGGTTATTCTTTTAAAAACCACATATGTAAGTATATAATGTGTCAGCAGTTTAAAGCGTAGAAGTTACTTAAAAACAAGTTAGGATCAGATGAACAAGGGCAGTTGGAACATGCCAACGAGCCACGCCTTGCTCCCCTCTCTGAGTTATCCGAATTCCCTGTCCCTGACTCCTGGATGAGCTAGTTTCCTGCCTTTGGTTTTGTACTGGGAATATTGATTGACTGACTGGAGATGGATGTGATTTCATTCTCAATCCCCAGTCCTGTGACTCTCTACTTCGTCATTGTATATGTGTGTGTGTGAGAGAGACTCCTTTTGCTCATCCTTCTCTTTTGCCTTAACTTTTACCCCAAATATGTTTCACCAGCTTTACTCTGGGAACTCCAAATCTTGACTATAGTCTGTTGAAAGATAAACTTAGGTGCACTGAAATTTTAAAGAGTTTATTTGAGGAGAGTGTGATTCATGAATTGGGCAGCACCAAACCAAAAGTGGTTTGGGCTTCATGGAAGGGGTGTGCAGGGAAAACTTTTATGAGGTGTTTGCAGAAGCAAGATAAAGAACACATTTGATTGATTAAAGTGGAATCCTCCTAGTTAGAGGTTAGTTGGTTGTTTCTGATTGGTTAAGCTTAAGTTTTATTTTACTGTTTACATTGAATTGCTTACATAAGAAACCAGAGTACTGGAGCCATCTCAGCCTAATGGGTCCTCAAATGATATTTCTAAACAATTCCTTTGGCATCTTCTTTGAGGGAGTAGCTCACCTGTCCTCCCCCACCTCCTTTTTTTTTTTTTTTTTTTTTGAGATGGAGTCTCACTCTGTCACTCAGGCTGGGGTGCAGTGGCACAATCTTGGCTCACTGCAAACTTTGCCTCCTGGGTTCAAGTTATTCTCCTGCCTCAGCCTCCCAAGTACCTGGGATTACAGGCACCCTCCACCATACCTGGCTAATTTTTTTATGTTTTTGGTAGAGACAGGGTTTTGTCATGTTGGCCAGGCTTGTCTCAAACTCCTGACCTCAGGTGATCTGCCTTCCTTGGCCTCCAAAAGTGCTGGGATTATAGGCATGATCCACCACATCTGGTCTCACTTGCCCCTTTCTGCAGAGCCTCCCTCTGCCACTTCTCTGTGCTCGCCCTGCCTAGTGGAACCCTAGCAACTGGTAAAAACCAAGATTAGGAGGAATTGTTGATACAGTTGAAAGAGAAGGACTTTATAATTCAGGCCCTGCTTCCTACAGAGTGAGGATTCACTGGGGGTTTGTACATGAGATTAATGTGATTAATATGGCAGTTTTAAGAAGGCTGATTGGAGGGCAGTGTAAAAAACTGATTAAGTAAGAAGAGACTGAAGAGGGAGAGAAAAATTAGAGCACTGTTCTAGTAATCCAAATGTGAGGCAGTGAGTAGCTGAACCAAATTGAAAGAAATGTCAATGAGAAAAGAAGGCAGAGATAGAAGAAAGATTGAGAAACATAATGAGAACATGGTAACACATGAGTCAAAGATGAGCTTGGGTTTTTTAAAACTTTATTCTGACCCACCCTGTTTATTGTAGCAGTATTCAAAATAGCCAAGAGGTGAAAGCAACCTCAATGTCCACTGATGGATGAGTGGATTACAAAAATGTGGTAGATACACACAATAGAATATTATTCAGCCTTTAAAAAAGAAGGAAGTCTCATCACATGCTACAACATGAATGAAACTTGCAGACATTATGCTAAGCAAAATAAGCCAGTCATAAAAAGACAAATACTTTATGATTCCACTTATATGAGGTACCTAAAAGAATCAAACTCAGAAACAGAAAGGAGAATGGTGGTCACCAGTGACTGAAGGTTTATTCATCAGGTATATAGAGTTTCAGTTTGCAAGATGAAAAAGCTCCAGAGATGGGTTGCACGAGAAAGTCCATAGAGTAAACACTGTTGAACTGTACACTTAAAATAGTTAAGATAAAAAATGCACTAAAGATATGTACCCCTGGACATAGAGAGTGGAATGCAGACAATAGAGACTCAGAAGTATGAGGGGGTGGGAGGGAGATGGGTGATGAGGAATTACTTCATGAGTACAATGTGCATTATTCAGGTGATGGATACCCTAAAAGCCCTGAGTTGACCACTATGCGATCTATGCATGTAACAAAATTACACTTGTACCTCGTACATGTATATATCAAAAACATTGAGATAAAATAAAATTTTTAAATGGCTAATATAAGATGGAATACATCTTTTGCCTTTTACAAAAAAAAAAATTAAGATGGTAAATTTTATGTTCTTTTACCACAAGAAAAAATTTCTGAAATATTTCAGGTTTACAAAAAATGGTTTAAAGAAAGTAACATGGCAAACATTAGGTACTGATCATTCATAAAACTAAACATTACCAATAGAGTTGACACTCTTTGAGTAATACTCCAAAGTTTTAAGATTTTATTTGTTCAACAATTACTTTTTGAGCGCCTACTAATTGCGAAGCTCTGTCGTGGCACTGGAGATGCAGCAATATCCCTCTCCTCCCCTTTGGGAGACATGCATGGTGTGGAGAAGGATCATATCTTGACAGATATAGAGAATTGAATGGGAAAATTGTTTTGGAAGGTAATGATGCATTATGCAATTCACAATATTTGATTTGAGGTAACAACTGAAATGTCCACATTTAGCTGCACCTCCAGAAATAATTCCAGGAAATCTATAAAATATTGAACTTCTATTAATACTCCTATACAAAAAATTTACTGAGTAATTACTCTGTGTAAGTCACTTTGCTGGTCACAATATTTAATGAGACTCTACCATGTGCCATTCACCATGGCAGGTATTGTTCTCTAGTGTGTGAGACAGACAAGGATAAGACAACCACAGTAAAGATAGACAAGGGTTAAGGTAATGAATATGGTGGTGAGTGCTGAGGTAACACCAACCATGTACCAATATTTACCCTAGCTGGAAGGAAGATTTCCTGAAAAAGTGACATAGAACCTGAGATCAGATAAAAAATATATGAAATAGTAAGATTCAGTTCTTTCCCTTGAGAGTCTTCTGGTATACCACAGAAATGGATAAAAACAAAACCCAGCAGTAGGTGCAATAATACTTTTCTGTATAAAACACAAATGAGATGAGTTTGAAAAAGCAATGAACTAGACCTAGAAATTAGGCCTTTCATGCATTTCTAAAGAGATAAAGGTCATTTGGGGCAGAAAGTAGAGCAAGAGCGAAGACGCATGGGTTAAAATCTATGATATCTGAGGATTCTCATGAACTTCGCTTTGCCTCTATCAGTGTACACTTATAGAGGCTCTATCCACTAAACACTATACACTCTATCCATTGTATCCTGTAATTTTTATTATAAAAATGTTCTGATTTGACTCCAACCATAAAATAGTGATCAAATATGTGTAATCGTATACATAAATAATATGGGAAATAATATAATACATGTATGTGATGGCTCAGGACACATTATGCCAAAATATGACACCTTGGCATAGTGAATGTTTTAAGCTGAAGAAATTTGAGAAACGGCATGTGCAGGAAGGACTTTCTGATGTTCCCCCAGCCTCCTCCCCTGAAGCAGGTCAGAAGACCCTCATATGAGTGAGAAGTGCTCCCCCTATACCTACATGAAAGGAGCATCCCTGTCTCCAAAGATGAAGGGGCACGGAGAGGACTCTGAACCAACAGGTCTTACCGAGTTCCCTCCAGTTCGCTCACACCCTTTGTCTTACCACATTTCTCCATGACTCTGCTCTTCATCAAAGCTAGCAAATCGGCCGGGCGCGGTGGCTCAAGCCTGTAATCCCAGCACTTTGGGAGGCCGAGACGGGCGGATCACGAGGTCAGGAGATCGAGACCATCCTGGCTAATACGGTGAAACCCTGTCTCTACTTAAAAATACAAAAAACTAGCCGGGCGACGAGGCGGGCGCCTGTAGTCCCAGCTACTCGGGAGGCTGAGGCAGGAGAATGGCGTAACCCGGGAGGCGGAGCTTGCAGTGAGCTGAGATCCGGCCACTGCACTCCAGCCTGGGTGGCAGAGCAAGACTCCGTCTCAAAAAAAAAAAAAAAAAAAAAAAAGCTAGCAAATCAACCCCCAGGTTCAACTGCTTCATTGGGTCTTAATTTCCTTATGAAGTCTCCTGTGTTGGGTCAAACTTACATTAAATAAATTCATATGCTTTCATCTTGTTAATCTTTCTTTTGTTATGGGGCCCCAGCCAATGAACTTAAGGAAAAGTTCATTTGGAGCAGAAGGAAAACATATTTTTGCCCCCCACATAATCAATAATATATGAAATAATAAGTGTAAAATTACTATGTAGGTGACACAGTGCTCAAGCAGTTCTGCTTTTGTCATCCCTTTAAAAATCGTAATGACATGATTATTTGGCATTATTATTTGGTCTTTGGCATGGAATTTTGTCAGAAGTTTTTTGAAATCCTCAGTAATGTCTTTTAGATCTTTTGGTCTGCTCTTTGTCCTTTAAGACATGGGTTCTTAAAAGCATTGGTTGTCTCTGCCACCATGCTGTGCTTGCCTAAGAATCCAGTGGTCTGACACTGAACTTTTTTGTATGCAACTGGTGCCACATGGGTACTAGCATTTCTTCCGGGACACACAGATGAGAATGGGAGAAACTCCTCAGAAGGTCAATTTTGGCTCAACATATGGAAGAACATCCTAAGTTGCCCAAAACAGATTGAAAAAATGGTGTTTATGTAAACTTCATTTGCATAGTTTTACATAAAACTAAAATTATTTGACTTATGAGATCGTCCTTTATTCTGAGATCATATCTTTTCAGTTTTTTTGTTAGAAAATATTCTTTCTTTTAGAAATGATGACATTAGTGAATTATAGTAGTTATATTTAAATGTCCTTACTTGGCAAATAAAGGCTGAAAACACAATATTTGAAATTTTATACACCCAGATGTCCATAAAATCTGACAACCCCAATTCCCCTAACTGCTCAACTCTGTTCCAACCATCACATGATGTCAGATTTTCAAGTTGTTTATCTTATTAAAAAATAAGAAGGAAAAATTTATTTGAAGAATTTCGGAAAATTGTTTGCATATATTGATTTTTACTTTCTGGCTTATTCAAGTATTCTGCCTTTCTAAGAAGAAAGTTTATTCCCTAAGAGGAAATAAGCTAACATAAATGAATCAGGAGAAGTAGAACCAAATCTAGTTAGCTGCACAACTAATGAGAGGTGTTTGCTTATTCTGGTTCTTAGTTTTATCGTCTGAAAAATAAGGGAATGAGAAAGTGGTAAGATCTATTTTAGTAATAAAATTTAATTAAAAAACAGTGTATATGCATGTATATATATGTATGTATGTGTATATCTATCTATAATATACACATATATACCTATGTGCACTATACACACATTTGTACAACATTGGATTCTGTGAGGATTAATCATTTTTGTTAATATTAGAAACTCAATTTTTGAAATGCTGAAAACTTCACGGGGAATTAACGCTTCAGGGAGGTTTTGTTTTGTTTTTGTTTTTGTTTTTGTTTTTTGAAAAAACAAACCAAAGGTTTTTTAATCTTAGAACCTTGGGGAGTATAAGAATATTGCCAATATTTGCAAGGTGAAAAGAAATTGGACTATAAGCTATGATCGGAAATTTTTTATGAGCACCAATTTGCTGATGGGCTAATAAACATTTACGTTTGCTGATCTTGTAGTTAGCTGCTTAATTACCAATTTGTGCATGCAAATGGTATCATTTGAATGTAAATGGATGCAGGTGCAAATCGGCATGACTAGTATTAGGGTCTTATTTGAAACTTGCTCATGATCCTTCATTACTCTATACAGTACTTGAAAAAATCAACCCTGGTTTTCAAAAATAGTCCTGAAACAAAGTAAAATCCTTATGGGCAAGATCATATTTTTAATGTGATCACTCTCCCTAGATTTCTGTTTTGGGATTTTCATTTTTTATTTCTTTGAGACAGATTCTCACTCTGCCGTCCAGGCTGGAGTGCAGTGGTGTAATCACAACTCGCTGCCGCCTTGTCCTTCCCGGTTCACGTGATCCTCCTGCCTCAGCCTTCCCGAGTAACTGACACTACAAGCGCACACCACCACACCTGGCTAATTTTTTGTAAAAATGGGGTTTTGCCATGTTACTCAGGCGGGTCTCAAACTCCTGAGCTCAAGTGGTCTGCCCACCTCAGCCTCCCAAAGTGCTGGGATTACAGGCATGAGCCACTGCAGCCAGATGAGATTTTCTAAAGCTATTGTCTTATGGTGATGTTCGTAGCTAATTTATAATAGCTTGAAAAAAATAATGTGTTATATTTAGAGTTGTTAACATAAATTCTCAAGAATATTTTGGGTCTTAGGGACTCAAAATCAAAATCATAAGAATATGATTAAATGCAGTGAGAAATCCAATTTGACGATGCATTTTCTAGATTTCATAGATTTTCTCTGCATTACTCAGCCATTATATGTTGTGTTAAGCTAGATATCACAAATAACTCAGTGGCCACCATGTTAGAAAAGTGTGATGGGGAATATCAAGTCTATACTGTACAATTTGGTATTCATAATACCTAATGTTGGGGGTGCTTTGAAGCTTACAAAACACTTGTCTACATACGTTATCATGCTTGATCCTATGACTTTCCTGTGAGCTTGACCCCTATCTTAGAGGTGAGAAAACTGAGGTTTAGTGAAATAAAATTAATAGCTGCGATTTCACAAATACTAAGTTGCACAGCAGGATACTCTGTTTTATAGTCTGACCTATTTCAGTTATTCTACATTACTTTGATTTTATTGTTTGCTCTTGATTTGGCATGCTAATTTCCGTGACCTTCCCTCTTGCAACAATGTTATAAAACTCTTCATTGTAAAGAGCATAGTTTATTCTTAGCTTTTTGTACAATGCTGAGGATAGATCTGCACACTAATGAAACACTCCCAAAATACTTGTCCTTTGTTTTTGATGAGGGAGGTAAAGACTTGGTAGCTAAGCAATGAAATTTAACTCATCAGTAACCTTCAATGAAGTTGGGAGTTAGAGCTTGGCTTTCCTCAGTACCCTCATGCTTCTAGCTTGTGCCTGCAAGGACAGTAGGAAAATCTTGCCCCAGAATGTAATGAGGAATGACTGGCAGAGGTGGCCTGAGATATACATTTCAGCAATGCAGAATGTACTCAAGATGTGATAAAGGCATTTTCATCTCTAACAGACATCCAGGTATCCTCTAGTTAATAAGTCTGGCATGCTTTTCAAAAACAGAAATTATGAAAGTAAGGACTATAAAAACTGCAAAGCAATCTCATAGATAACAGATTCTCATCCACAAACATATGATTTCTCATATTAGAACAGGAGCCTAAGGCATTTCTATTTCTCTACTCTGAAGAAATCATTCCTTCTTGGGAAATCAGCTCTGATATTCTCATCAGGGTACTTTCACCTCAACATCTAATTTGCTTCTAAGATGCAAGACTGAATGAAGAGCTCAGGTTGTTTAAGAAAATATTTCTGGAGGGAATAAATATTCTCAGATCTTGCTAATCAAGCTGTTTTTATTGTGCTCTGTGGAGTACAGGCTCAAGGTTTTACCACATGCCTCTGCAGAGGGCAGTGTAAGGAAGATGACCTAACAATTCTGGCTCCCAATTTCCAAGGCAAGCATGCCCCCAGGATAGGAGAGGCCACATTTCCATATGCACAGTCAGGAGTTTATGTGAAAACTCCTCTAGCCTTTTGGGCTGCTCTGCCCAGTTCCCACTGGAGGCAGGTGATGGAGTAAGTTGGGAAGAGGGCTCTGTCTACTTTCAGGATCCTCTGGTTTCTCTTCTTGGCCCATCTCAAGGCTCCCAGAGGTGCTGCTTGCTTGCTGATATCCAACCTGCTTGTTGTTGGGCTTGGTTGGAAGGATTTATAATGAGATAGCTCATTTATTCAATTGACACTAAAGGAATATGATGCTAAGAAACTGCCAATAAAAATAATAGCAGCAGTAGTTATTGTATTCTGACACCACTCTCCAGACACCAGTAACTACATGTTATTTAATTCCCGTAGCAATCCTCCTACAGGTAGAAAAATGGGAACATTAAGGTTTAAGTAATGTGAAAGAAAAACAGAATCTCAGGACCCCAAACTCACTATGCCAAAGGGAAAGTTAACTTGGTAACTGAGCCATACAAAAACTGTCTTCCTTTTGTTCCCAAACAGATAGCTGTAATTTCACATGCTTACTTTATCTTATGGAAAATGTAGATTTACCGAGCCACAGGAAGAATTCATAATTGACATTCCCTCACTCCCTCCTTTTTATATGTAAAATGTAGATTCACTGGGCGCTAATCAGAGCCTTATCAGAATGTAATCACTTGCCTCTTTGCCTACCCCCTTCCTTTCTGGTCTTCCCCTCCTGCTTGCTCTTTCCTCTTTCAATATTGAAGTTCCCCAAATCTTTATAAGAAGCACAGGTCACAGATGCTATTGTGACTTGTGTTGCTTTTTTCTGGGTGCATCCTCAACCTTCACAAAATAAACCTCTAATAGATTGAGGTCTGCTTCAGTCACTTTTTGGTTTACAGTAACTTGCCAGAATTCACATGGAAGAATCAGGTATTGCACTCAGACCTGCCTGACTCTAAACCAATGCTCTAATCACTAGGCCACGCTAACCTTGAGTCTGACAGACAGACTTCTTAGAGAAAAATATGTATGTATATTTAATTGGGGGAAAATACCTGCTTCTAAGGTTTGGTAGCTTTTCCTATTTGGTAGCTGCAGCCCAAATGGATAAATATGAGGGGATTTTCAAAAGGGAGAGGGAAAGAGTCTAGCTCCTTTTTGGAAGATGTGCATAAACAAAGGTTTCAGTCCTTCATGCCACTTTAAAAATGCTCCCTCCTGTCTCCCTGCCATTTTATTGTGACTGACCTCCTGCATTCTTCCTTTAGATTCCAGCAAGCTCCAGCTGCTTCTGTTCCTGGCTTTGTACGCCAGTGTGGATGTGGCTCCCTCTGCCCAGACTGCCTGCAGCCAAATTCTTTCTCATGAGAATTACTGATTCTTCAAAGTCCTCTTCTGCTGTCATCTCCTCTGGGCAACCTCCTCTGAGCTCTGTAAGTAGGTGCTCACCACCACCACCCTGCCTCCAAGGACCTCTTGTCTGTCTCTTGGGTGCACACTTGTTCTTGCATTTATCACAATGGGTTATCACTCATTCCTGACTAGCTCTGACATCTCCACAACTGTAAAATACAATTTGTAAGGGCTGTGTTAGGTTTTATTCATCTCTGTGTCTCTGCTGCACAATCTGAAAATATAGGTGCGTAATGAATGTGTGCAAAACCAACTTGCAAACTCTTCTATATGACACAGCTAAAGCCATGAGCTACTTTCAATAGCTTTCCAAGACAGATGATGTGAGTGTCTTGGTAGCAGTGCATTATGCTTTTTTCATCTTCGGTTGTAAGTATATTAAGGATGAAAGATGTGTTTGTACTACTGTGAATGTTGCTGGAAGTAGCCCAGAAAGGAGAAATGAGATATCTAGCCCACAGCTCACTGTTCCAGAGGCCTTCGTGTTGAGAATTGTTTCTAAGAAAAACAGCAGCATTTGATTGATGCAAAAATCACCCACCCGTTTCTCTCTGTGTTGTCATTAAGAACTGTGGGTGTGTGGGTTTTTATTTTTTATTTATTTTGGCTTTTCTTGCAACAGGCAAAGGATGTAATGCTACAAAATGATGTATGATGTGTAGTTGGTTCAGCTGGGTAAGCATTGCTTTTTCTCAACCACTCTGAAGTTATTTGTTCAATCAATCATTTTAACAGTGTACTACAAACCAGGAAATAGATGGTTTAAAAAGAATAATACTTTGACAGAATCTGCTCAGAGCCCTCTGATGTTTATGAAACTCTGACTACCTACTGTGTAGATTTGTCTTAAAGAGAAAGTTTATAGAAGTCAAAATTATTTTATTCAAGAGGCTAGATATTTCTAAATTTGAGGAAATTCTCACTCTAATTGAAATTCTCACCTGCAATCTTTCTATTTGCCCTTATCCCTTGTAACTCCTCCTCCTGGGAGAGACAAGAGGATCATAGGAAACAAGTTCGGGTTCGAAAATAGAGAACAGATAACATGACCAACAAGTGTGGGTTGAATTTGGGTACTTTACCTGCTTCAGTGACATTGGACAAGTATTATCACCTCTTGGAATCTGTGTCCACAGTTGTAATTTTGGAATAAAATGTGTCCTGATTATATCTCAAAGAAAAAAATGAGTTCCCAAAGAGTGTGACCTTGAGGTCCTAGGCAGGCTGCAAATTTAGTTTTTGTCACTTCAGATATGAGACCTTTACTCTCAGCCTGTTTGGAATGAACCTGAAGAACCTGGGAGAGTTTTTCTCCTGCTGAGTTGACGTACAGACGTGTGTGGACACTCCTTTGCAATTTACACATATTTACAAAACATGGAACTGAACCACATGGCAGAGTGACTATAGAAAAACAATTTCTTTAAAATTCTCCTCAAGTTAATTGGTGCTTTTTGTGTTGTTCATTGTTGTCAGATTAGCAATGTCTTCATAATCACTATTACTCTATGTCTCCAAATCAAAAGTTGCCAAAGCCCACAGACTTAAGTCATGTGGTATCCTGGTATGCAGCTATTGATTTGGAATTGCCCTGCTGGGGAATTCAAAAAGGACCATGACTTGAGAGTACAACATTCATTACTGCAGCTCTACAGTAACAGAGCGGTGTTCTGGGCTGACTCTTGGACTCTTACTTTGTTGGTGCTTATCCCTTTTCCAAAAAAGCACCTGGCCCAGAGGCTCCACAGGTAGTTTGCCCATTTCCCTGCACAGCCAGGTTGTGTTCAGTGCTATAGAGGATTACTGAAAAAACTATCTTTCGAGATAGCTTTGGGATAATCTCTTTCTCCCGCCGTCTGCTCCATTCACTCATGAAGTCAGCTTCTCTCCTGACTTGCTTACAAAGTTTTAGAAGATGAAAAAGAAAGGAAGAAAAGCACAAGTGATAAGCATAGGCTAGGTATGAAAATGAGAAAACAAGTTTAAAAGCTCAGAGCAGTCTAAGCTGCGTAAGGTATGCAAAATTTAGCAGATCCAGAGAGAAGAGTATGAGACTTCAGTCATGGCCCCTACACCCGTGTCTGGGTACAATTGTTTAAAGGCTTTTTTTTCCTGACTAGCTACCTCATGTATTATGTTAATATCCCTGAAATTCGTAGTACAAAAAACAATGACTAACCAATCAACAGCTTAAATTCTTGGTAAACAACTTAGGAATTACCTCTTCTTTTTTCCTTAAAAACCCACTTATAACTGCTGCTAATCCAAAGATATATTCCAGGCAACTTGAATCTATGTTCCCGGATGCCAACCTCAAACTTTGAGTTTAAATTAAACTCTAAACTTCACTATATTTCATTCATTTTGTTATTTAGGGTTGACAAAAGTAGTGCTAGAATTTATATATAGTGATTATAGTCCCTGAAACAAACATTGCAATTTGCAGTCTCACAAAAGGATAGAATATTTAACATCAAGACTAGATTGGAAGACCAGAATGCATGGTCTCCTTATTGGCCACAATTACAGTAAGATGTCCAGTATAGTTTTTAAAGGTAACAGAAAACTAGAATGGTTTTAGAGAGTTGGATGCCTCATTGTCAGAGAGGATTAACGCAAAAGGTAGAGAGTTGGATGTGCTGACATTTAGTTTTGTTCTAACAAATTCATTCTTCATTTACATACTTGTTTGATGAACAGTAATTGAGCACCTACCACATGCCAGAGACTGATGGAAGAGAGGTTAAAAATTAAGGTAAACTTTAGACAACAAATGATTAAATCTTTTGTACCATGAACCTGTGAACTGGGTTCTTTATTTACTACTTGCCATGGCTAAGTTGAACCATTTATTATATTTTACTCTGGAGAGCATTGTGTTCAGTTCAGTTTGGCCTCCAATTTTAAATCAGATATTTTGGAAATGATTACAAATGTTTCTATACAGGACAAGAATGATAATTGAAGGAAAGCAGGATCGATGAGAATACAGTAATCCCCTCTTATCCGCAGGAAAGGTAGACGTATGCGCTAATTTCAGAATTGCATGTCCCTGTTTGCATGATTACTATATGAGTGAATGCTGTGTTTATACATGTTAAGTATTTATGCAAATAGAGTTTGGTTTAGAGTCACCAGGCTCCTCTGGCAGGGATGATAGAGAAAAGATTACATCATTAGCTATTAACTATTTCCAGGCTTTTATTGTACCATGAAAGAAGGACACAAAATGATTTTGTCTATGCCTCATGCTCACTCTCTAAGTAACCCCTGTTGCTCTCAGAGAAGATTTTGTTGTTTTCCCTTCCTCAGTTTTTTAGTGAAGGAAACCATGTCTTAATCATACTGAATTCCCAGGTCTTAGCAGGCACTCAATAAGGTGTAATGAATAAATTATAGCAATGTAATGTGTGCCCTGGTAGTAAGGGCTGAAACCTCTTATTGAGTTGCTAGGCTAGAGCAATCTATGCTGGTGAGATCCTGGTTTTGGTAAGAGGTGACTGTGGATCATGGGGAGTAGGAGAGGCTGGATCTGTTTTGTGATGAGACCCAAAAGCAGCCCTTAGACTGAACTGTTTCACTGACACTTGTCAGCTGATGAGAAGATAGCAGGTGGAGGATGGAGCAGACATGAACAATGAGGGGTAGAAGGGCGTGGCCTCTGTAAAGAAGAAGCGATCTCTCCTCACCTGGTGAGGACAGGTCAGACTACAGAGTAGATGCTAACAGAACTGGCAAGGTCTGCTCGTATACTATGATGATTCAATAAATGGAATAATATTTACGCCGGTATGTTTTCTAAAATCTATCACCGACATCATTTTCACTATCCTTTCCTTACATGATTACCTTCGCAATGTTATATTTGACAGCAGTGAACAGCAGTCGTAGGAAATATGTGAAGAATGGTGCCAAGGGATATTTCTCATCTTTTATTAAAATTTTTATGTATCAAGAGCTGATATCTGATATCTGACTGTCTCTGATATATTCAGATTGCAGGTGTTCATCTTCATGGCTGTCTCATAGCATTTTTCTTGATTGATATAACTACTAGCATTATTTTGCTTTGAGCATCTGGAGGGCAGGGGATATGCTTTATTTATCTCTGTGTCTTCAAGCTCTAGGACAGCTACCTGGAATTATAAACTCTCAATAAATATTTATTATAGAACAAAATAAAGGAGAAGAAAAAGAAGGGAATGTTGACATTGTGACAGACCTTTATGAATGCCACCTGTTGGTGGCTTCTGTGGAGGTCTCCCATCCACTGAGGGGTGCTGCTATGTTTAGTGTTTGTGGGAGTCCTGAAAACAAGTAATCCTACTGTTGCTCACCTGAGATACAAATCCCTTGGCCTGCTCTCAATCAAGCAAAATGATCAACTCCTTCCAGAGAGGCCTGTGCCTTTTTTTAGACTGGACCTGCTGGGACAAAGTCTTTTAGCAATACTGAGGTTGGAAAATTCCACCATGCTTCACATTTTTTTTTCAAAGTGTTATAAGCCCTTTGGGCTTCTTTCCTTTCTCATAATCTCATGCCACGTGTCACTGTGTGAATTCTTTCATCTGGCTCAAAATTATATAATTCACTGCTCTTGCTTTTCCTTTGCTTCCCTTCCATTTCATTCCCGCTTTCCCCTTTGAGAACTTGGAGCATTTAATGTAGTAAATGAAATCTTTGACATCTGTGTTAAGTTGTTCTTGCGTTGCCATAAATAAATATCTGAGACTGGGTAATTGATAAGGAAAAGATTTAATTGGGTCATGGTTCTGCAGGCAGTACAGGAAGTATGGTGCCGGTATCTGCATAGTTTCTGGGGAGGCCTCAGGGAGCTTTTATTCATGGCGGAAGGCAAAGTGGGAGCAAGTGAGAGAGTGTGGAGGAGGAGGTGCCAAACACTTTTAAAAGACCAGATCTTGTGTGAGCTCAGACTGAGAGCTCACTTACCAACAAAAGGATGGCCCACGCCATTCATGAGGGATCTGTCTCCATGATCTAAACACCTCTCACCAGGTCCCACCTCCAACACTGGAGATTACATTTCAGTGTGAGATTCAGGTACAGACAAACATCCAAACAGTATCAACATCTTTAACTTCTTTGTTGAGAACCCCTTGCACCTGCTTTGCTTGAACTGAAAGCTGGCATCCCCTTGAAGATACAGAATGTTAATTGGCCCTTTTAGATGGATTTGGTCTATTCTTCCAACCTCGAGTAGATTCAGGCTGAGATTTAATCTTAGTAATCTTTGTATTCTCCATGCCACTCTTTTCTGTTTCTGTTTCTTTTTTTTTTCTCTTGAGACTGAGTCTCACTCTGTCACCCAGACTGGAGTGCAGTGGCATGATCTCAGTTCACTGCAACCTCCACCTCCTGGATTTAAGTGATTCTCGCGTCTCAGCCTCCTAAGTAACTGGGATTCCAGGCATGTGCCACCATGCCCAGCTAATTTTTTGTGTTTTTGGTAGAAATGGAATTTTACCATGTTGCCCAGGCTGATCTCAAACTCCTGGGCTCAAGTCATCCACCCTGGCGTCTCAAAGTGCTGGGATTACAGGTGTGAGCCACCGTGCCAGACTTTCATGCCATTGTTGAAGCGTTTGTCCTTCTTCCTCGTGTAAAAACTATGGCTCCTTAAATTCAGCACCTCTTCTGGCAGCTGTAAACTCTTAATATCTTCTACTTGCACTGTGGCAACATTTATTATTCTTAGTGTTCCAAAGTCTGTGTCTCCTATCCAGATCTCCACTTTGAAGTTTGGATGGCAATATTCAAGCTCTTCCTCTACAATTCTATCTGGATGGCCCATAGACATCTTAGACTCCAAGCGACCAGGACTGAATTCATTTTGAACCACCCTCATGTTCACCTGCAAGCCTGCTATTATCTGGACTGATCCATATTTTTACTGATAGAAGCTATCTGATTAACTCATTCATCCTTATTCGAGCCATAGGGAATCATTTGAGCACAGGGAACCAGATAGCAATGCATAATAACAAAGAATTCTACATTCTAATTATGCTCTCCTGGTCTCCCTTACGATCACCACACAAAAATCAACTTATGAATAACATTTATCCTGCCCTTATGCTAAAGTAAATAGATTTTCCAGTCTGTATTATTTGCGTGGACCCAAGGAGCTATTACTACTTTTATGTTCATAAAACATAAGTACCATCTTTTTTGACTTAATACAGGTAGATTCCCAGTAGTAAAAATAGCAGTGGGGCTTTATATGAAATAATTTCTAACGGGAATTTATTCTTTCTTCGAATCTTCAATCTAATTGATATTTATCTATGGCATATTTATTTATGGCAACGCAAGAACAACTTAACACAGATGTCAAAGATTTCATTTACTACATTAAATGCTCCAAATTCTCAAAGGGGAAAGCGGGAATGAAATGGAAGGGAAGCAAAGGAAAAGGAAGAGCAGTTTAATCTAATTCCTTGGGTATCTATTTCTTTGTGTGGAATACAGGGATGATTTCCTTAGGTCTGGACCCCTTGCTAAGTAGCATGATGCCTCACGAGTGGTAGATTCACAGTGCATGCTTGGTGGTTGTTATGAGGAAAACCTGGGATTGTAATTGCCCCCACCTCCGAACTGGGAAGGGGCCAAGAGACCAAAGAATGACTTGGATGAATCCAGCTTGATGAGTAGATGAGTTTATTAAGACTTATATACAGGGCAATCCTGGGTGGCAGCACACAACTCCCCTGTCATCCGTCTCTCAGCAGCTTTTAAGCTAATTTTCTGGCTATTTGCCTACTGTGTATTTGCAATGAGACTATTTTCCTTGGTATGTTCCCACCTACATTCTGGGATGTTTGAGTTCTCAGGGACACCTGCTCCTCGGCTGGGCACCATGGTCTTGGCTCACTGCCTGGCCTTCGTGGTTCAAGCAGTGGGTGTATACCCTTAAGCAACCTGATGGGGGACCTGTCACACTACAGTGGTGGTGTGATGGTCTCCTCACTGGCTTCTCCCAAGGCTTTGCTTTCTAATGCACCAAATAACAACAGGAGCAATTTATGCCACGTCTTCTGTCCCGTCACTCCATGTAAACAAATGCAAACCCATTGAGGTGTTTTGGGGGAAGTGTATAATCCTTATGGTTTGGTAAATGTTTAATCATTACAATATTTTTATCTGGGTCACTGTCATTGCTGGCCAAAAATGCGTATTCTAGGAAGATGCTGTGCTTGCATGGATTCACCCTCAGTTCTTAACTAATCTTCCTTGTGACATTTGTACTGTACCGGATGGCATTTGTATCATGAAATGGAATATAAATAAATACACACACTACAAACTACAATTTGTTACAGTGATATTAACGAACACACACAGTTGTACTTTATTGAGATAGCAGCTTTTTATGATACTGGGGAAATCAAGATGAAGGGATGCTTCAGAGTCTGCTCATAGGGAAAATACATTCCCTGGACAACTGTGAAGAGGAGTTAGGATTTATTTATTTATTGAGACGGAATCTCACTCTGTCACCCAGGCTGGAGTGCAGTGGGCTCACTGCAACCTTTGCCTCCCGGGTTCAAGCAGTTCTCCTAACTCAGCCTCCTGAGGAGCCGGGACTATGCCGCTATGCCTGGCTAATTTTTTGTAGTTTAGTAGAGACAGGGTTTCACCGTGTTGCCCAGGCTGGTCCCGAACTCCTGAGTTCAGGCAATCTGCCTCTCTCGGCCTCCCAAAGTGCTGGAATTATAGATATGAGCCAGCGTGCCCAACCAGGAGTCGGGATTTCATACATGCATCAAGAGAGCTGCTGAGGCCAGCAGATATATGGGGGGTTTTCTCTTCGGAACCCTCTCATTTTAGCAGATCCACCAAAATGACCATAAGTACCCTCTCCCAATCCAGCCGTTGAAGAGAACTCATGTGCATCTCACAGCTTCCTCTGACAGCAACAGCGTATAGCCTGTCATACTATCATTTTGCAAGTGTCCAACTTTGAAAAGTTTTACATTTTAGTGAACCTTAATTAAACCATTTTATGAGCGTAAAGGATCACAATTTTTAAATGATTATAATTTCAGTAACTAAAGAAATACAGATAGACAAAATGTCCTTTATATTAATCTCACTACACTCAGACACTTGCGATCTTGAAGTATTCTAATTAAACTTTCATTATCTTAGTGCTTAAAGGAGAAGTCCTATTCCTAATGTAGGCAGTTTGCATTTGTAAGTTCTGACAAGCTGCTTGGTACTAGACAGTCAAAAGTGATGAACAGTCTCGGCAGATTAAAATGTAAATTTGATTGAAGAAAACAACCTACAAAAATGTATGCTTCTGTATAATCTATGTGATTAAATGTTACTTGTTGCAAAGCTAATGTTTCTGAAACTTTCAATTACAGCTTTTGGAAGTTTTATTCCACATCATTTAATCTATTTTAAATAACTCTCCCTTTTAAGCTTTGCACATAGTGATGTATATTTAGCATCAACCTCCAATGCAAATTTGGAAATAATCCATGTCCAGTCTACAACAAAACTCAGTTTATATGGGGATAACAAGCTTTAAAAGCTAAACCTTCAATTCTTTTTCTTAAGAGTAAGGAAGTATTTCGTCTCAGCATGACTACTCTTGTCCTTTCTTAAAAAATGTTAAAAAACACATAACATAAAATTTTAGTAAAGCTGTGATAACTATTATTCCCATTGTCATGTAACAGATATCCAGAACTTTCTCACCTTGCAAATGGGAAACTTTGTACTCATTGAATAACAACTCTCCATTTCTCTCTACCCTCAGCTCCTGGCAACCATCATTCCACCTTATGTTCTGATGAGTTTGAGGACCTTAGATACCTCATATAAGTGGAATTATACAGTACTTGTCTTTTTGCGAGTGGCTTATTTCATCTAAGATCATATCCTTTAGGTTCATTTATGTGGTAATGTGTGACAGGATATCCTTTGTGAAGGCTGCATAATATTCTGTTGTATGGATATACCACATTATCTTTATCCATTCATCTGTGGATAGACATGTGGGTTGCTTCTACCTCTGGGCTGTTGTGAATAACGCTGCAGTGAACACAGGTATACAGAAATCTCTTTGGGATCCTGCTTTCAGTTCCCTTAGATACATACCCAGAAGTGAGACTGCTACATCATATAATAATACCATATTTTACCTTTAGAGGAACCACTACAGTGTTTGCCATAGCAGCAGCAGCACCATTTTACACTCCCACAAAGCTATTGCCATTTTTATGACAGATTATATTAGCTAAATATTGAATAATACTAGTAATTATTTTAAAATAAAATACGAATCATATAAGATTGTTAGGCAGCCATAGAGCTGAGCTTCCAGTGCTTGCATTAGTTTGTAACAGTGAATCTAGTGATGTGCTGTTTTGCCACTGTCCAAGTTTTGCTTTGTTTTAATTCATGGATTTGAAGTGTCAGAACGCTGTTCTATCATAAGCCAATTGAAATGAAATTTTCATGTAATGCAAAGAAAATTATAAGCCTAGGAAGAAAATTGCCATTTCTAAATTATTTCCTCAGTCTGAGGAAAATTAGAAGTGAGCTTCTATGGTTCAGGTTGACTGATAATGCTCCACAAAGTGAGTCAGGCCTCCCTGTCAGCTGTGACCTCCTACTGAGATAGGAGGCTCCTTATGTTGACATTCAACCTAGGGTGTGGCATTACATCTCATTATAGAACTTTACTTCTTGTTCTAGTTCCTATTTGAACCAGTGTTATAGGGTCACTCCTGTTGCAAAGGGTTCTGCAGTCTTCCTTGCTTTATATGAAAAAACAATGCCCAACTCTCATTGAATTTGTGTATGGGGGGTGTGTGTGTGTGTTTGTGTGTTTGTGTGTGTGTGTGTTGTCAATATGGGAACTTTATCATGGGTTTCAAGGTGGGAAAATGATTTTGTACACATAAAAGCATTTTAGCCTTTGATTAATCTATAAATTTAATTAAATTCCTATCAAAATTCAGCAAAGTTCCTATAGACAAAAACAAGCTTATTTTAAAATGTATATGGAAAGTCACAAATCCTATAATAGATAAGAAGATTTTGAAAAAGAAGAATCAAGTTGGAGGAATCACTGCACCTGATTTTTTTTACTACATAGCAGTTATCAAGATGGTATGGTATTGTGAGAGGGATAAATGCATAGATCAATGGGATAGAACAGAGAACCTAGAAATAAACCACGCACATATGCTCAACTGATTTTAAAAAGCACCTTGTGCCTCATATGAGCACAAAATCATATTTTTATTGATTTCAGCCTCTTGTGCCTCTGGGTTTTTGTTTGCAGTGTCATCTCCACAAACTGCATATTTCTCCACTCTTCAGAGAAGCCTTTGCTGACTCTTCCAGCCTGAAGTAGTATCTTCTACTTCTAAGATTAGGAAGAAGCGTTTCATATTTTGGCTTCTTATTCAAGCCAGGGGTCCATAATAGGAAATTAAGAGATTTTAGCATTCACAATGAAAGCAAGAGACTATAGTAGAGGAAAAGCTAGGACTGCTGAGATTATTGTAGCCTGGTTTTCTCCACTGAGCTTCAAAACTTTTCTGAGAGTGGTCAATAGAATGGGCTGTAAGCTCATCGAGGCAAGAGCGGTTTCTGTCTCATTCAGTGCTACATGAGTTTGCCGTGTGAATTGAGTGCCCATGCTGCCAGGCACTGAGCTACCTAGACACACACAATCTTTGAACCTCTATATCCCTACCCTACCAGCTAGCAGAGAGCAGACCCTCAAATCCCACCCTCAAGAAGTATTTGTGGGCAGATTGACTGAATGACTAGGCTGAGGCTGTAGAATCAGAGAAACAAATAAGAACCACATAACCAGGTGTGGTAGCTCACACCTGTAATCCCAGCAGTTTGCGAGGTTGAGGTGGGTGGATCACCTGAGGCCAGGAGTTCGAGACAAGCTTGACCAACATGGTGAAACCCCCTTCTCTACTAAAAATACAAAAATTAGCTGGGTGTGGTGGCAGGGGCCTATAGTCCCAGCTACTCTGGAGGCTGAGGCAGGAGAATTGCTTGAACCCGGGAGGCAGAGGTTGCAGTGAGTGGAGATCACACCACTGCACTCTAGCCTGGGGGACAGAATAAGACCCGTAAACAAAACAAAACAAAACAAAAACAAAAACAAGCAAACAAAAAAACCTCACATGATAGACACTGAACCCAAAAGAGAACCCACAATAGAATATTCTTCTTCACCTCATGTTTATCTAGAGTAGTCTTCCAAACCCAACATTTATGTTTCAACTGACCTTCTATTTGATATAAAAAATGGGTCTCTGGCTACTAAACCATTGCAGCCCAAGAGCTCAGGTCTCCAATACTGTGGCGTATGAATAAAGCAGAGTGAGCGTTCTTCTTTGTGATTTCCATGTGGCTTGACACATACTAGTCCCTGAACAGATTCCCCACTGAGTGAGGGTCACACCTTCACTAGATGGGGCAAATATACAGTGCACTGCAGCTAATTCTAAAATGCACAAATGCCTAGAGAATGCCAAAAGTGAAAATCTACTGCCTCAGGGTAAAGCAGAGAAAATCATAAACATTTGCAGCATCATAGCACAGTGCCACGCCTGGCCGCCTGCCTGAAGTCCTCTGGTAACTGCATTCACATCTGAAAAGGATGTGAGGGTTAATTTCTTTAGAAACGTTTTTTTTTGTAGAGCTCCTTGGTTGTCTCAATGGTAATTTATGTAGCAAAAATTGTAAAAACATAAGTCATTGGTGAGCCGTCATATAAAATTATATTTTTGGTTACCAATAAAGAGATTGTGAATAAGCATGTTCGAATCCAAAAACAATTATTAAATTGTTTATTTTACAGTCTATGTTTTGGTAGGATGGCCAGATAAAACACAGGATGTCTGGTTAAACTTGAATTTCAAATAATAAAAAATGTTTTACTGTAAGTATGTCCCTTTCAACATGTGGAACATACTTTATACTAAAATAGTATTTGTTGTTTTTCTCTTTTGAGAGCTGGAGGTAGAAAGGGGAGGGCACAGGGATCTTTTGGGGGCAATGAAAATGTTCTAAATTTGGATTGTGGTGATTCTGTAACTGAAAATTTTCCAAAAAAAATTGAATTTTGCACTTCAAATGGGTGAACTGTATAATGTGTAAATTATACGTAAATAAAGCTTAGAAAATGTCCGTGTTTTATTTTAGATGACCAAGGCTAATATATTTATATTTGATGGAAAAGTTAAATATTTTTGGTGGTATTGTTATCAGCAAATCAGGTGATTAAAAATGAAGGAAATTTTAAAATGTTAGAGTACTGTATAAACAGAACATAGTTTAATATTTCTCTTACTAATCCCAGTGTGCATATTTAATGATTATATTTTGCTATTAAAATAATTTCATCTGTGATAAAATCTTGCCAGATGTGATTCTCTGCATTTTTGTCAATGGGACAACTGGACTGCAGATATTGAGTAGTTCAAGGTCACACCACAACAGGAATGGGACCATCCCAACAGAAGGTTTCTGACCCCTAGCACAATGTTGTTCCAAAATACCTTGTGCAATTAATGGAGAAAACAGTTATACTCATCCTTTTTCACTTATTAAAAAACTTTTGTACTGTAATAAAAATGTGCAGATGGCAATAAAAGCACCAAGGTAAGATGATGTCAAAATGATTTTAGAAAGATCTTCTGTGATAGTCATCATGCCTTTCCTTCATTCAACAGTTATTTATTGCATGACCACATGTCACACACTGTGCCAGGAGATACAGTAGTGACAAACATGAGAGACATTGTTTTTACAGAGTTCCCAATAAGAGAAGAATTCTAGAATTTTTTCTTTGTTGTCATTTGATCCATATTACTTCTTGTTTCTACACAGCTATTCATTGACTTACAAGATAGGGTAGAAGAGATTTTAAAAATTACAATAATAATTGACCTTTTATCCTCTATGAGTCTCATCATCTGATAAAGATTTATTCTCAATTATATAAAAATCATCAGTTATTGTTGAATAAGAAACTCAATATATGTAGACTCCTCCAGTCTCTTGAATTTACATATATAGTTTTAATTGTACAATACTATTGTAAAAGTTAATATCTTTTCAATGTATCTGATTTAAAATTACCGCAGAGCATTGCGGGATTAAAGGAGTACTGTGTCAAGGGAACACTGATTTTTATTCTATATAATTCAATGGAAGGAATCAGAAAACAACAGCTCCCTGCAGGGCCCCAAATGGTTAATTAACATTAGCTGAGTGACAGACTTGGGATCTCTGAGCTGATGTGGTATGAAGCTAAAAGATCTCCAGTAGCAACTGACAAAACAATCATTATAATTTGCCTCAATGAGACAAAGAAGAAATCAAACTCCTGAAGGAGCTGAAAATTTTCCCTAAGCAGACATTTACTATAATTATTATTTTTATTGCCACTCTTCATATTCCCAATAGTTAATACTGTTACCATGGAGTTTAAAATCAACTGGTGGCGTTGACTGGCATGAAGATGAATGTTCCTAATAAAGAACACACACCAAAAGGGGTCTTCCCGTGATGATATCTGACAGGGGCAGAAATCATTGCTTTTAGGTTCTAATGAACTTGAAGTATTATGTTTTCAACTGCGCCATAAATTCAAAAACTTCCTAAATAATACATATTTTCTTCTAAAATGTGCTTACTTTCCCTTCTTTAATTTTTTATTTGAAATTAGTATTCACGCATGATATTGAGTGTTGGTATCTTCCAAATAATGTTCAGGGTGGATTTTTCTTGTAGGAATCCAATATCATTTGATGAAAGTAATTTAGAAAGCTATCACACAAATTGCTACAATATCCCTTTCTTGGTATGATTTGAACGTAGTCCCACATCATCTATGTTTACTGGCATTTAGGGCTTAGCTTTAATTACCATAACCTCCACCCAGGGCCTTTATGGATTAACCATTTACCATTATAGCTTTGACCTCAAAGGTTGATGACATGTAGGAAATTTGTATATACATTTATACCACAGAGGCTGAGTTATAGGGTATGGGAGTGGATTGCTTGGCTCCTGAGCACAGCTACATCTGTGGTTTCTTGTTCTCTACTCTTTTGAAATGATACAACCTTATTCCTTTTCAAAAAAAGAGACTGAAAGAAAGCCAACTGCTAGTCCTGATAATGCATGTAAAAACAAAGTGAGGAAGATGTATTTGGAATTAATGTTTTGTATAAACAGTGGAATTATCAGGGAAATGCAAATTAAAACCACAACAAGATACCAACTCACTCCTACAAGAAGGAGTAAAAAGTCAAAAAACAATAGCTGCTGGTGTGGATGTGATAAAAAGGGAACACTTTTACACTGTGGGTGGGAATGTAAATTAGTACAACCACTATGGATTCCTTAAAGAACTAAAGGTAGAACTATCATTCAATCCAGCAATCCCACTATTTGGTATCTACCCAAAGGAAAAGAAGTCATTATATGAAAAAGACACATATGCATGCATGGTTATAGCAGCCCAGTTTGCAATTGCAAAGATATGGAATCAACCTAAATGCCCATTGACCAAAGAGTAGACAAAGAAAATGTGGTATATATACACCATGAAATACTACTCAGTTATAAAAAGGAACAAAATAATGCCTTTTACAGCAACTTTGATAGAGCTGGAGGCCATTTATTCTAAGTGAAGTAACTCAGGAATAAAAAACCAAATAGCATATGTTCTCACTTATAAGTGGGAGCTAAGCTATCAGGATGCAAAGGCATAAGAATGATATAATGGACTTTAGGAACTCTGAGTGGAAGGATGGGAGGAAGGTGAGGGATAAAAGGCTACACATTGGGTACAGTTTACACTGCTTGGGTGAGGGGTGCACCAAAATATCAGAAATCACTAAAGAACTTAGCCATGTAACCAAAAACCACATGTACCCCCAAAACTAGTGAAATAAAAATAAAAATTAAGTATTAAAAAATCCAATGCTAATAATACCTGAGTGACAGACACCAGAGGGAGCAAGAGATTGAAAACTGATGAAAAATGAAACTGGCAAATCTCCCAAGTGAGGAATCTACAAGCACGCATCCTGAAAAGTCACATACACAAAAACGGTTTAAGAGGCCCCTATAACTTCTAGCATGACTGATTGGTACAGGTCTTTCTCTATACAAAGCCAGTCCAAAAGGACTGGGAGAGGTGGCCGTTTTTTTCAAATACACGAATACTTACACAGAGTTACAATAAATATGAAGAAATAAGAGATGAGCCTAGAAAAATGATGCATAAACAAAATGAGAATTTCTACACAGAAATAGAAAATGTAAAAAATAACCAAATAGAAATTTGGAGCTGAAAAATGTAATAACTGGTCTCAAAAAAAAAAAAAAAAAAAACCACTAGATGAGTTCAAAAGCAGATCTGATCAAGCAGTAGAAAGAATCAGTGAACTTGAAGACTAGTCATTAGAAATTAACCAGTCAGAGGAGGAAAAAGAAAAAAGGAATGAAAGAGTTAAGAAAGCCTAAGTACTTATGGGGTTTCTAACATACTCATTATGAGGGTCCTAGAAGGAGAACAGAGACAGAAAAGTACAGAAAGCTTATTGAAAGAAATAATGGCTGAAAACTCACCAAATCTGAGGAAGAAAATTTACATTTAGATTTAAAAAACCCAAATAACCTAAAACAGGATCACCCTAAATACCTAAATCCCTAAATCCAAAGGAATCCATACATAGAGACATTATAATAAAATTGTCAAAAGTCAAGACAAAGAGAGAATTTGAAAGCAGCAAGAGAAAAGCAACTCATTTCATAACGTGAACCCCATAAGGCTATCAGTGGATTTCTCAGCAGAAACCATGCAACCCAGAAAGGAGTGGAATAATATATTCAAAGTGCTAAAAGAAAAAATACTACCAATCAAGAATACATCTGCCAAAACTGTCTTTCAAAAGTAAAAAGAGACAAATACTTCCTCAGATAAACAAAAGCTGAGGGAGTTCATCATTTTTAGAGCAGTCTTACAAGAAATGCCAAAGGGAGATCATCAAGCTGAAATGAAAAGATGTTAAATAGCAAAGCAAAATATATGAAAGTATAAAGCTTATTCATAAAGGTAAATATATAGACAAATACTGAGCACTGTAATACTGTAACAGTGGTGCCTAAGTCACTTTAAATTGTTCTACAGAAGTTAAATGACAAAGCATATAAAACCATAAAAGTATGCTAATGGATACGCAATACAAAAACATGTAATTCATGACATCAATAACATAAGTGTGTGCAGAAGGAAGTAAAATTGTAGTTTCTGTATGCTATTGAAGTTATCAGCTTAAAATAGTTTGTTGTAACTATATGATGTTTTATGAAAGTCCCATGGTAACCACAAAGAAAATGCCTGTAGAAGATGCACAAATGGAAATAAGAAAGAAATTCAATTATAGCACTTAAAAAAAATCAACAAAACACAAAAGAAGACAGCGAAGAGAAGAAGAGGGACGAAAAGGACAAGGCAGACACAAAAACATTTAAATTGTTTTAATAAGTTTTTTGTATCAATGATTACTTTAGATGTAAATTAAACTTTCAACTAAAAGACATAGTAGCTGAATGGCTAGCATCATGGTCCAACTATATGCTGTCTACAAGAGACCCACTTTAGATTGAAGGACACACATAGGCTAAAAGTGAAAGGATGCAAAGAGAAATTCCATGCAGATAGTAACCAAAGAGAGCAGATATGGCAATATTCATATCAGACAAAATAGACTTTATCAGACAAAATAGACTTTAAGTTGTAAACTGTTACAAGAGAAAAGATCATTACATAAGGATAACAGGGCCAATTCAGCAGGAGGACATAAAAATCATAAATATATATGTATAGGCAATATCACAGCACTTTAATATACAAAGAAAATGTTGACAGAACTGAAGGGAGAAAAAGACAGCATCACAATAGTAGGAGATTTTAATATACCATTTTTAGTAATATTACATTGAGAACAAAGATCAGTATGGAAACAGAGGTCTTGAATAAAGCTATAGACCAAATTAACCTAACAGATATTTCACTCAATGGTAGTGGAATACACATTACCACAAGCACATGGAACATTCTCCAGGATATATCCCATGTAAGGTCATGAAACAAGTAAATAATTTTAAGAAGATTGACATAATAACAAGTATCTTGTCTGGACACAGTAAAATGAAGTGAGAAATCAACTGCAGAAATAAGACTGGAAAATTCACAAGTATGTGGAAATTTATTTTTAAATGAGTCAAAGAAGAAACCAAAAGGAGATTTTTAGAAATATCTTGAGACAAAGGGAAACGCCTTTTTGTTCTAGTCAAGTCTTCAATTGACTGGATAAGGCCCACTCACATTGGGAAGGGTGGTCTCGTTTACTCAGGCTACAGATTCACATGTTAATCTCATGCAGAAGCACTGTCACAGACACACCCAGAATAACACTTAGACAAATGTCTAGGTACCCCATGGCCCAGTCAAATTAACCATTACATCTGTCATATGCTACAACACGGTTGAACCTTGATGACATTATGTCAAGTGACATAAGGCAGTCACAGAAGGACAAATATTGCATGATTCCACTTACATGGTATATCCAAAGTAGTCAAATTCATCTCATATAGTTTGGATGTTTGTTTCCTCCAAATCTCATGTAGAAATGTGATTCCCAATGTTAGAGGTGCGACCTGGCTCAAGGTGATTGGAACACTGGAGCAGATCCCTCATGAATTGTTTAGCTCTCCTTGGTGATAAGTGAGTTCTTGCTCAGTTCACACAAGTTCTAAATGTTTAAAAGTCTGTAACCTGCCCTTTCCTCTTGCTCCTGTGGTTGCCATGTGACATGCTTGTTCCACATTTGCCTTTCACCATGAGTAAACACTTCCCTGAGGCCTCCTCAGAAGTCAAACAGATGCTGGTACCATGCTTGTACAGTTTGCAGAACAGTGAGCCAATTAAACCTCTTTTCTTTATAAATTACACAGTCGTAGGTATTTATAACAATGCAAGAACACCCTAACACATCATCGAAGCAGAAAGTTGAATGTGATTGCTGGGGCTTTGGGGAAATGGGGAATTATGTAATGGGTATAAGGTAGCAGTTATGCAAGATGAAAAAGGTCTGAAGATTTATTCTACATCATTGTGTTTATAGTTAACTAATGTCTTGCACATTTAACAATTTGTTGAGAGGGTAGATCTCACATTTTGTGTTTTTTTTTACCACAATAAAAAAGTGATATGAATTAGTTTTTTAGTAACTATTTACTCTTATAGATTATTAAATGCCCACCTTATGTTAAATCATTAAAGTAAAGGCCATGAACCAACTTGTAAAATAATTTACAAAGTCTCTGTTTCCAAATAAGATTTCATTTTCAAGTTATAAGAGTTAGGACTTCAGCATATGTATTTTTTGAGTGGGGGCCACAATCTAACCATAACCTCAATTTGTCATTCATTCATTCATTGTAAAAATGTCATTAAAGCGACTGTTATGGACTGAATTGTGTGCCCTCCTAAATTCATAGGTTCAAGTCCAAATGCCCAATGTGACTATATTTGGAGATAGGGCTTTTAAGTAGGTAATAATGGTTAAGTGAGGTCATAGGTTAGGTCCTTAATACAATAGAACTGGTGTACCTATAAGAAGAGGAAGAGATACAAGAGAGCCCTCTCTCTCCACACATGCACAGAGAAAAGGCCACGTGAGGACACGGCGACAAGGCCCCATCTGCAAGCCAGGAAGCGAGGCCTCAGAAGAAAGCAATGCCACTGGCACCGTGAGCTTGGACTTGGAAACAGGTGTCTGTGGTTTAAGCTACCCAGTCTGCAGTATTTTGTTTTGGCAGCTTTAGCCAACTAATACAACAACTTAACAATGAAAACACCACATATATTTTCTAGTACCTTTCACATATCCTATATCACTCTTCAAATAGGTGAAAGGATATAGAATAGGATGAAAGAGTAAAAGAGGAAGAACATTTGTAGCCTTTTAGTACCTGTGGCTGTTATGATTTCTTTACATTACCAGTTAGCAAATTCTCAATAAATATCTCAGATTAATTAGGCCTATAGATTTTCAGATACAAGTTATTAATAAGTAATTGTTTAGAGTATCCTTCAAATTAATTGCTAAAGAAAAAAAAGCAAAAGAAAAAAAATTTTATTTCTCATACCCAATATGACAGTAATTAAAAAGAGGTAAAAAGTGACAGTTTGATAAGTTACTGATGAAGAATATCTATAACTCACACCTTGCCCACAATCCCTTACATTATAAACTAATGTTTAACATTGGTGTAATTATTTATGATAGGACTGGCATCCCAACTTCTAATGTAAACATCCTCTTAGGATTTCTAGGTCCAAACTGTTGCTGGATCTGTTTCCCTTCACTGGTAGTGTGGATATTGGTTTGGCAGCATGGTAGACAGAATCCTATGTTCTCTTTAGGGACTTAGAGACCTTCAGAAAGCCCCCCCACCCCGCCCCAACCCACCACTGTAAGCTTGGAAGGAGGTCATGTGCCAGGATATATGGACAGCCCCTAGAAACTGAGAATGACCCCTAGTTGACAGCCAGCAAGGCACCGGGGACCTGAGTTCTACAAATGCAACGGACTGGATTCTGCCAATAACCTGGATGAACTTGAAAGAAATGCAGTCCTGCTAATGCCTCGATTTTGGCCTTAAGCTACTGGGAGCAGAGAACCACCTGAACCACCTGAACCATGCTATAATAAGACTTCATATCTACACATCTATGAAATAATAAATACGTCATCTTAAGATGCTCTATTTGTGGTAATTTGTGACAGCAACTGTAGAAAACTAATAAAATGAATACAGGCAGTGATGGATATTGAACATTCCTTCAATGCTACAGGGCAATTGTTTTTTACCATTGAATATTTAGCAATACATATTACTGCAAATTGTATATTTAGTTTTCTAATATTCACAAATCAAGGAAATGACAAGAGAAAAACAAGTAAAAAATCAGCAACATAATAGGAAAGGGAACTCTTCTGCTTTTTGAAAATTAACATTAATAAAATGAAAGGACAAACTGCATATTGGCAGATAATAGGCACAACACATTTATCTCACAAAGGACTATGTCTACAATATGTAAAGAATTCTCACAATTCAATAAAAAGAATCAACCCAATTAAAATGCACAAGACATTTGACTATACCCTTCACAAAGGAAGATGTATGAATGGTCAATAAGCATAAAAATGCTTAGTTATCAGGGAAATGAAAATGCAAATCACAGTACATTACCACAACACACCCAATCAAATGGCTATACGTGTGTATACATATATTTAAATATGTATATGTATATGTATAGAATGCCAAGTGTTGGTAAACGTAAGAGCATCTGGAACACTCATACATTGTTGGTGAGAATGCAGAATGGTTTGGCCACTTTGGAAAACTATTTGGAAGTCTCTTACAAAGTTTAATATACCCTTAACCTTACAACCCAGCAATTTCTCAGATATTTACTCCAGAAAAGTGAAAACAAATGGCCTGTACTGGAATATTAATAACATGTTTATTCATATTGGCAAATAATTGGAAGCAATCCAAGTGTCCATCAAGAAGCAAGTGGATAAATTGTGATACATCTATACAATGGTATATTTCTCAGTGAACAAAGGCAACACTGATAAATCTCCACGTATCATGCTAAGAGGAAAAAAGGACCACATACTGTATTATTCAATTTATATGAATCTCTAGGAATGAAAAATTTATAGTAATAGAAAGTAGATCAATATTCTCGGAATGGAGGGTAGAGGAATAGAAATGGAATGGGAAGCACAAGAAAGAGAAAACCCTTAAGGTGATGGCAATAGTTGATATCTTCATTGTGTGGCATGTATATAGATGTATACATTTGTCAACACTGAGTGATCTGTACACATTTTGTAGCATGTAAATTATAGCTCAGTTTTTGATTTTACAAAGAAAAAAGAAAAGGGGCTGGGTATGGTGGCTCATACTTGTAATCCCAGAACTATAGGAGGCCGAGGCAGGCGGATCCCCTGAGGTCAGGAGTTCAAAACCAGCTTAGCCAACATGGTGAAATCCATCTCTACTAAAAATAAAAAGAAAATTAGCTGGATGTGGTGGCACACACCTGTAGTCTCAGCTACCTGGGAGGCTGAGACTGGAGAATCACTTGAACCTGGGAGGTGGAGGTTGCAGTGAGCCGAGATCGCACCACTCACTGCACTCCAGCCTGGGTGACAGGGTGAGACTCTGCAAAAACAGCAACAACAACAACAAACAAAACAAAACAAAATAAAAAAACAGAAAGAAGAAAGGGAACTAATAAATACTAGTAATGATGACCATTGGTTTGGACTTCAAGAGAAACTTGATCTATAACACAAAATAAAAACCTGACCATAACTTTAAGGTAGGTATTCTGCTGACTTGATTTATCCACGCAACCTTTTTACAGCATGGAGAGACTAAGTAATCAATTGGAAAGCGTCTCTACTAAATGCCTCTCTGCCCTGCTTCTGTACTAAAAATCCGACCCTGTTCCAAATCTTCTCATTATTGCCAGGCTTTTCTAGATCCACCCCTTCGAACCTCAGGAACCACAAAATATTTGGTCACATGTGAAACCGTGTACAGGTTGTGGGTAAGAAAAAGGGAGCACTAGTGGGTTGAAGAAAGCATTCTGTAGAATTTCAGTTTCAGCCTTGACTTCCAGCTATTGGCTGCTGAGATGTTTCTCTTGCAGCCAGAATTGATCGGAGAAAATTGCATCTGGGTAGAGGAACACGGACCTGAGTCTGGAATAATACCATTTGGTTTCTGGCCGTATAAATAAGGTGAAGTCAGGTCGCTGATGAATCATCAGCTCAGAAATAAATGTTCTGGCTTTAAGTCGTGTCCTGAAGCCACTTGACATAGTTCCTTCTTCCTTTAGACTGCTTATGCTTAATGCGACACTAGGTGAATTTTTCTTCCCTAATAACGTGAACCATTATAGCAGTATTAAAAGTATCTTTTCATCCTTCAATTTCAGTTCAAACATCATCCTCTTAGGGTGGGCTTCTGTACCCACTTTAGCTAAAGCAGTCATCGCTCACTCTCCACTCATGTCACACTCAATCACAGTATCTTACATTATCATCTTCATTGCACTCATCAGTATCTGAAATTATCCTGCTGCATATTTATTGTCTGTATTGTCTTACTAGAATGACATCTCCGTGAAAAAGGGAACTTGTCTGTTCATAGTATCCTGAAAACAGTACTTAGCTCAAGTGGGTAATCAAGGACTATTTTGGAATGAATTTAATTAAACAATATAGGAACACATTTTTTTAAAAAAAGTTAGGTCGAACCTACATTTAAATCTTTCAAATATTTCAAACATCTCTATTCACATTCTTTTTTTTTTAGATGGAGTTTCGCTCTTGTTGCCCAGGCTGAAGAGCAACGGTGCAATCTCGGCTCACCGAAACCTCCGCCTCACAGGTTCAAGCAATTCTCCTGCCTCAGCCTCCCGAGTAGCTGGGAATACAGGCATGCGCCACCATGCCCGGCTAATTTTTTGTATTTTTAGTGGAGACGAGGTTTCTCCATAGTGGTCAGGCTGGTCTAAAACTCCCCACCTCAGGAGATCCGCCCACCTTGGCCTCCCAAAGTGCTGGGATCATAGGTGTGAGCCACCACACCTGGCCTCTATTCACATTCTTAAACAGTCATAATTAATTAATTTATTTATTTATTTATTTTTCTGAGAAAGGGTCTGGCTCTTTCACTCAGGCTAGAATTCAGTGGCATAATCTTGGTTCACTGAAACCTCTGCCTCCCAGGCTCAAGCCATCCTCTCACCTCAGCTTCCGGAGTAGCTGGGACCACAGGCACACACCACCATGGCTGGCTGATTTTTGTACTTTTTGTAGGGACAGGGTCTCACTGTCTTACTTAGGCTGGTCTCAAACTCCTAAATTCAGGCAATCCTTCCACCTCGGCCTCCCAAAGTGTTGGGATTATAGGCATGAGCCACCGTGCCTGGCAATATTTGCTTACAATATAAAATTGTGTTGCATATTATTGTAAGCTACTAATGAGAGCGCTATAGACAAAAGTTACTAACATGCAAATTGCTTTCTTTAAACTTTAATTTCTTTCAAAAGAATTTTTAAATTCTTAATGTAAGATCAGAGTTTAGTCTTACTGATATATTTAACATTATTTAGCTCTCTAGCAGATACACACATTTGCTTTATGGAGACATCAAAGAACTTCAGATAATTTTTAGTCCTTTTTTATGGTTTAGAGATTCTTCTTTCAAAACTGTAAATAAAAGTTAACTGAAAATGTGGAAAATTTCAGGATGAAGTCACCTGGTGAATAAAGTTGTAACGAAGAAAGGAAAAGTAGGCAACCAAACTAGGCAACGTTTTGTGTTTCTTTGATTTATTGCTGTAAGAGAAAGAAAAGTGTGGTGGTGATTCAACAATTCTAAAAATCTTCATCCATTTTAAACTATTTAATGAAAAAAATATTTTTAAGTAGAAAAATGCAACATACAGAAAAAAATATAAAAAGAGGTCTCTCCATCAGAGACTTTAGAAAGAACTCTGGATAGAACACCCCAAAAGCACTCATCTGAATAGAGCTTTGCTACTCCTCTTAGGTTCACAGTTATATCAATGAATTCAAGTTCCAGTCTCATTGTCCCTGGCCTCCTGGGCAGCACAAAAACTTGGTTTAGTAACTACTTCCTTTGGAAATAATAACAAGTAAAACTTGTTGTGAAGGATTACATTGTGTCCCTCCGACCCCCCAAATTGTGTCCGTGTCCTAACCCCTGGTACTTGTGAATGTGACCTTATTTGGAAATAGGGTCTTTGCCGATATAATCAAGTTAAGGATCCCAAGACGAGACGATCCTGGATTTTGACTAGGGCCTAAATCCAATGACTAGCATCCTTGTAAGAGAAATTGGTGGGAGATTTGATGCAGAGACACAGAGGAGAAGACTGAGAGGGAGACATGTGAAGACAGAGGCAGAGATGGCAGTGATGCCTTTACACACCAGAGAATTCTGCATTGCCAGCAAGCACAGGAAGCTAGGAGAGAGGCATTGCATAGATTCTGCCTTTGAGCCTCCAGAAAAAGTAAGCACGGGAAGCTAGGAGAGAGGCATTGAATAGATTCTTCCTTTGAGCCTCCAGAAAAAGTAAGCACGGGAAGCTAGGAGAGAGGCATCGAATAGATTCTTCCTCCGAGCCTCCAGAAAAAGCAGCCCGGTAGACACCTTGATTTCAGACTCCTGGCCTCCAGAAAAACCGTGAGAGAATACCTTTCTGTTGTTTTACACCACCAAGTTTGTGGTCATTTGTTATGGCAGTCCAAATACAGTTGTATATTGTTACAAATAGGCTTTCTTTTGTGGTATGGAAAAGTTTGCAGAAAAAGACATCTTGTTACTTTGCAGACCACTGTGGGGCACTATAACCTGTATCTTTGGGAAGCAGTCTTTAAATGATCTTAATGAAAGGTTCTGTAGGCTTTGCCGCAATAGAGCTTTTATTTCAGGGAACAACAGTGATAACTCGAGACTCAGGAAAAAAAATTTTTGAGCTAGCTTGGGGCCCATAGAAAATCTACTTTCCCAGTTAATAACACATAATATTCTCAGGGAAAAGAAGTTATCATTTAGTAACCATTTCCTTTGGAAGTAAAAGTAAATTTTCTTTGAAATGATTGCTCGGCATAGCTGTTCTTTGTTCAGTGGTGCTGCAATATTTTGATTTTAATGTGCCATATGAAAATTAAACTTCAAATGACCAATATAATAACAGAAAGTAGGGCCAGGCAGAGTGATATGTGCCTGTGAGTTCCCAGCTGCATGGGGGGATTGCTTGAGCCCAGGAGTTCAAGACCAGCGTGGACAACAGAGTGAGAATATCTCTTAAAAAAAAAAAAAAAGAAGTGAAAGTAGAAGAGAAGGGAGGTTGATAGTCCATTTTCTTCAGTGTTTACAACATCCACTAAGGGCTTAGGCTATATATTAAATTTATGATACACAAAGTAAACATTTAGAAGCTATTCTATTTAAAACGCATTTGATCTTTCAGAGCTCAGTACATAACTTTACTATTACTCAGTCATTTAAACAAGAAATGTTAGAAACATTCCTGACAGTTACTTCTCTTCACCGCCATATGTAACAATTCTGCAACTCTCATTTAAATATCTCTTCTTAGTTCCACTGTCTTAGAAAAGGCTCATGCCATCTCATGACCAGGCATTGTAAATTCTCTCCCAGCTTTATCATCTGTTTGTTCCAATTCATCCTCCATCCATAAGACTTCTGGGTTACATTTTTTCTAAAACAAATCACATCATCTGAATACAATAGTACAAAAGATCTTTTGTCCTGGCACCTGCCTAGTTTTCTAGTCAATTCTAACAACTCTCCCAACCCTCATGCTGTGCCTGTTTGGGCAGATGTGCACAGCTGCCTACTGAACATCTCATCTTTCCTTTTTTCTTATTCTTAGAACTCCAATTGACTTCGAGGCATCATCATTCCTACCGTTATGTTTATGGCCTTACTGTGAGAGTTTTACATATATGTACATCATTTAGGACCCACCTCAAATGGACTACTTTATGGATACATTTCATGACTTCTCTCCTGGTGCTTCTAGCAGTAGGGGGTAACACCTAAAATGAATATTTACAATTCAGGTTCATTCTGTGAAAAATGCTGCTTCATTCATAGGACTGTCCGGAATCTAAACCTTACCTGAAATTGTGCATGGGTCCACCTGACTTGGATACTCTCCCCTTAGAAAAGTATGAAAAATTTAACTTATAATCTATTATGTCAAAGAAAGAAAATAATATTTAAAAGAATTGCTTTTATACCAAGAAATGAATAATATATAGAATTATAGTTGTATATATGTATATACACATATCTGAACATACAGCCTGTGTAGTTTGTTTATGTACATATATGAAAGATATAAACATGCACACAAAGTGTGAATTCTATATAGCTAGAACAATAATCCTGAACTAACATGAATCTCTCTTAACTTAGGACAATATCTCTCAAACTTTAATGTTTATGAAAATCATCTGGGGATATTGTAAAAACGCAGACCAGCCGGGCGCGGTGGCTCAAGCCTGTAATCCCAGCACTTTGGGAGGCCGAGACGGGCGGATCACGAGGTCAGGAGATCGAGACCATCCTGGCTAACACGGTGGAACCTCATCTCTACTAAAAACTACAAAAAACTAGCCGGGCGAGATGGCAGCGCCTGTAGTCCCAGCTACCCAGGAGGCTGAGGCAGGAAAATGGCGTGGACCCGGGAGGCGGAGCTTGCAGTGAGCTGAGATCCGGCCACAGCACTCCAGCCTGGGGGACAGAGCGAGACTCCATCTCAAAAAAAAAAAAAAAAAAAAAAAAAAAAAAACGCAGACCAGGAAGCTAGGGTGGGGCCTGGGATTCTGAATTTCTAACAAGCTCCCAGATGTTGCCAGGCACCACACTTTGAGTAGCAAGGATGTAGTGAAGCTTTAAGCTAATGAAATCTAAGATAAATGTCTGTATCTCAATACAGGTGTGAGTCCTCTGCTGTCTCATTTTTGGTTCTCTGCTATCTTCTCCACTGAGAATCCACCTTGGAGAGTGAACTCTTCGAAGAAAAGGACCACATTTTCTCCATCATTGGGCCCATCATGCAGCATCGAGTGCAATGCCTGGAACTTAGCAGTCATTCCTCACACTGTCTACCACTATGATAAAAAGTTACACGAGTTAAGTACCACATGGGCTACACAGACATTGTCCTAAGAAGCCAAGAAAGAAAGGAGCTTGCCAAAGGGGGCAAGTTTTATGAAAGAGGATGTCTTTGCACTGTTCCATAATGGATAGATGGGATTTTGCACAGCAGACATTGGGAAGATGTCATTGAAGTCAGAGGAATAGAAAATTCAAAACATGCTCAGAGAGCAGTAAGAATTGAGATAGGAGGAGCAATTAAAAGTATTGACATAATTTATGTACATAAGAAAAAGATTTGAACTAGAGTGGAAAAGGAAAAGAGGCAGTAGATGTAAGAAAACAAAACTCATCATGTACATCAGGCCAGCACTGGTAGGTAGAAAAGGTGAGGAAGTCTGCTCAAAGGAAGCAGGAGTTATTTGTGGGAATATAGTCTCCTATGAAGCCTTGTAGATCTTCCTTTCTGTGTCTGTTACTGGGTTGAATATCCAGTAGGATTTAGAACAGAGTAACCTCAAAAAAGGCTTAGACTCTTCAAGAAGTTAGATTTTAAACATGTTTCATTACTCCATCTTGTTTCAAAGACATTGGGCTTCTTAATCTACAAGAAAAGACAGAGGACTAAATTCTGTCTTCAAACCCATGAAGGTGACACAAGAAGGGAAAATGAGTAGCAAGACCAGGAGAGCAGTTTGTGTCTTGGCCGGACACTGGAGAGTGTGTGTCAGGCAACTTTTGGTATGGCCCTCACCTAGTGTTATTTGACCAGAGAGGGACACCCAAGGAAACCACTGGGAAACAGATCATAATTTTGTACTTGATACAATGATGGGATTCCCATGGAGTTTTTCTTCTTTAAGCTATGTTTATTTCCTGCATAATGGGCTTCTCAGTTCTACCTGACCATGGCTTTTTCAACCCTACTGACACCTCAGCAGGAATGTTTCCACATGGCTTGTCCTAAACCTGAAGGCTAATGATGCCAAAAAAAAAAAAAAAAAAAAAGGATTCCTATATGAAGATAAGAATTATCAAGACAATGAAGCAATGGAGTGTTTCTGGAGCCCCTAAAAAATGATATGTGAATAGAATATTTATTACCCCTGGAACTGAACATATTCTTGAGTTGAATGCCCAAAAAATAGAGTATAGTGATTAAGCACCTGAGTTCTACAGACAGATGGACCTCAGTTTGCAATTAAGTTCTGCCCACTATTAGTTTATATGACTTTAATTGACATCTCCAAACCTCAGTTTTTTTAATCTGTACAACGTATACCTACCCACAATGGAGGCAAAGTGTTTCCACAGTGCCTGGCATAATAAAAATGCAATTAATGAGAAAGCTTTTTTCTCTCACGCACAGACTCTCAGTGTCTCTCATGTATGGTTGTCTGCTAGTTCATTTTTGGATTGCAAGGGCTCTCAAGAAAAGCTAGGTTTGATCTAAAATTCAATCCTTTCTTCTAGAAAATGGTCACTGGGCATACAGACATACTTTTATATGACTAGGGGCTACTTACTAATGATCTATTAAGTTCATTCTGATGTTAACTAAAATTCAGTGCTTATATATTAAAATGAGCACATTCAGCTGGGCACGGTGGCTTATGCCTGTAATCCCAGAACTTTGGGAGGCTGAGGCAGGCAGATCACTTGAGGTCAGGAGTTCAAGACAAGCCTGGCCAACATGGTGAAACCCCGCCTCTAATAAAAATACAAAAATTAGCCGGACGTGGTGGCGGGCACCTGTAATCCCAGCTACTTGGGAGGCTGACGCAGGAGAATTGCTTAAACCCAGGAGGCAGAAGTTGCGGTCAGCCGAGATCACACCACTGCACTGTAGCCTGCGTGACAGAGTGAGACTCTGTCTCAAATCAATCAAACAAACAAACAAAAAACAAGTACATTCTTGAATTTTCTGATGATAAATCTAGTATTCTATTAGGTGTTTTATTTCTCATGGAGCACTTAACAAATCTTTGCAGAGATCATGCTTTCCATGAGCAATCACAAATATTTGATGTGGCAGAGGTTGGCTGCCTGCTCTCTAAACTCTTTTTCTCTTATTCTAAAACATATAGTTCCACTATTTTCTCCAGCCTCTATTTGAGTTAGGTGTGGCCACATCACTAAGTCTAGCCAATGGGATGTAATACACGCTACTACCAGTCCTGGCCCAAACAGATTTTCCATATGTGATCCCCCATGCTTTTTCCCTTTCCATTGACTTGGTACAGATGTAGAAAAGGGAAAATGCGACTTCTCTCTCTGCCCACTTTAGGTTCATTGACTATGACTAAAGCAAAGACAGATTAATAGAAGAAAAGCATACATGTTTATTTCATATATATTATCTGTGACATGGGAGCCTTCACAAGGAAAGGAAGACCCAAAGAAAAGGTTAAGCCTAAGCATTTTTGTACAAGGTGTGATGAAGAGTGGAGTGCTGTGAAAAATGGGATAGGGCAAAAGGGGAATGAATGAAGAGTAGTAACCTGGAGACACCTAGCAAAGGCCTCTTCACTCACATTCCGCTCAGCATCCCTCCTTTTTCAGAGATTGCTCCTTTTCTCTGGGTATGGAGAGGGCATCTCTCACATGGGGGTCTTATTGTCTGCTCCAGGGGAAGGTCAGGGAGTTTTTCCTGCATGTGCCACTTCTCAAATTCCTTCAGCCTAAAATATTCAATATGCCAGGGTGCCATATCTTGGGGTAGGATGTTCTGAACCCCATTCCAGATGAGCAACACCTGGAAACCACGTGTTAAAATGACAGAGACGCAGACTGAAAGGAGCTTGTGATTCTGTGTGACTGCACGTTGCAGAGTCACCTGTTATTTGGGATCATTCATTTTTACCTTATGTAGGTGAAATATAAAATTCTATAATTAATAAGCCATTATACACTTTAAGATATGTTTTCTTTTTCTTTTTTTTGAGATGGTGTTTCACTCTTGTTGCCCAGGCGGAGTACAGCAGTGCGATCTCAGCTCAATACAACCTCCAACTCCTGGGTTCAAGTGATTCTCCCACCTCAGCCTCCCGAGTAGCTGGAATTACAGGTGTGCACCACCACCCCTGGCTAATTTTTTTGTATTTTTAGTAGAGACGGGTTTTACCATGTTGGCCAGGCTGGTCTAGGGCTCCTGACCTCAGGTGATCCGCCCACCTCAGCCTCAGAAAGTGCTGGGATTACAGGCATCAGCCACCACACCCAGCTTATGATATGTTTTCATAGCAGAATTCCTACCCTAGAAAGGGTATCATAATATCAGTGCTGGCCAATATTGCTTTATTCTTGCTCTAATGGTTATTGTTTTCAATTGTCTTAAATAAAACATTTTATAAAAACGTGTGTTTGTAAATGTAAATTACTGTTAAATTAGCTTTCTTTTATTAGATGAACCAGGCTAATTGTAGGCCATAAAATAATTCATATTCTATTTTGAATAGTTGCTGTTTTATTCAGAATGAGAAACACTGTTTAGAATGCATCTAGTTTTACCAATGAAATGATACATAGAAATTGCAGGAACTTTGTTTGTTGTAAAAATTAATAGCAATATTAGGAGTAAATTTCATGGTACTAATTGCTCTTTAAAATACCTAAAAATAGAGATGCCCGCAAACTAATGAACAGATTGCCTTTTGAAACTAAATTTCTAATGATTAATATTTGAAAGTACCATAAGAAAGGACATGACAATTCAAAATTCCCTCTATAGGTAAGCGGTTCCTATAAGATGTGATCATTCCTAAATTGGAAAGTAAGAGGGATGTAGAAGTAGTAGAACATTTGTAAAGTATCAGAGACATAAGAAAAGAGTACAAGGGATAGAAGGAAAAGCAATAGATTCTGTTAGAAGTCACCACTAATTCTTGTACTTTCACTTGTATAGTCACATTGTTTGTATAAAAGCCTTTCATATTTCATAGGATTATAACTACTGGCTGTAAAACATATTGTGCATCTCTTAAAATAGATGAAATTAAAGGGATTTTTGAGCCCTTTCATTCCAGGAATGCAACAGAGAATTGATTTCCATATAATAGACTATTTTTGAAATAAATTATTAAATGGTCAGACTTGCTTCACTTTTTATCTCTGAGTATCATTTGTGGCCAAGGTATTATTTATAGAAAAACTTGGTTAATCTTCAAATGTGAAAAATATGAATAAATGTATTTTCTTATATCACACATTTTTGTAAAACTAAAATAAGCAAAACTCTATTAACCTGTTATCCAGAGCGACAGACTTTTAGATAATCGCTTATCAGCTGTCAGAGCCTCCAGGGTACTAGAAGACAGGGGACATTTGCATTAGTGACAGTTGAAATGACCTCCTCAGCGTCCTGTTAGTCAGATGTTTCAGCTTTTACCTGCACCAAAGATTTCCTTCAAGCATCAAGCAAGTAATAAGCTGTAATACTATATGATTTGAATTTTGAGTCAAAATCATTTCTTCTCTTTCTGAGAAGGTTTGAACGAAATGTTACAAGGTTTAAGCAGAGTCAGTCAGCCAAGGAGTACAGGCTGAATCTGGACTGTGGAAGTGTCCTGTTGATCTGCATGCTGTCATTTATTTTCTCAGGGAATTAGATATAAAAATCCAGACTGGGGCTTTTCAAAAACACTTGAAGATCTATTAGCAGTGGGCCAGTATCCTGCTTGGGGGGCCACCTGCTTTTGGTGAAGAGAAGCCTCCTGTGTTCTCTTCCTGTTTATTCTCTCAAAGCTTAGATCATGCCCTTGCCTGCCCAGGCCCTGATGGCATTTCAGGTTGTAATTGCTGCGTAGGGACAGGTGGGGGTGTAGGGCAGAGGGCAGGTGATAGTGACAATAAAACAAACAAAAAATTTAAAAATCCACTCTTTGGATGTTCACTCTAGAGGAAAAATGAGAAGTCATGGCACTAATACCATTTCAAAACAAATGCATCTTTTCTTATAACAGATTTGATCACCCACAGCAGGTAAGTTGAAAGTCAAAGACAATAAAAAATACTCTTTTGTTAGCTAAGAAACCCTAAAATACCTCAAGTCTTTGTTGAGTTTTCCTTCAAAGAGATGGGTAAGGAAGGCTGAGACAAAGATGTAACAACTTAATTTAGCACCAACGTGTTTATCGTTTCATCTACCCTACTTATCAGGATCTTCTGTCTTGTTTAGTTAATAAGGTACAAACTGAGAAAAGTACATTTTCATCTTTAAATTCATGACTTTGTAGTTTTCACAATGAATCTCTAAATTGCAAATCAGAATATAGAAATCTTAAGTAGAAAATAAGTCAAAAGATTTGCACTCTCTCTAAATACTTTGCAATTCTTAATGTCTAAATAGTTGCATTTATGTTTACATTGTGTATCTTTCAAACCATTTTAACCATCCTCTATTTATTTCTGTTTCCATTAATGGCTTGTTAAAAGAAAATTTCAGACAAGATGAATTTAATAGACGTTGAACATTTAACAATTCATGAATCAGGCGGTACTCAAACCTGAAGAGGCTCAGAGGGCTCTTCTGGGCAATGTGGGCAGAGAGTTTTTATAGCCTGAACTAGAAAGTAAAATACAGAAATAGATTGATTGATTACAGCTAGGTGCTTGTCGTTGAACATGGTCTGATCAATTGGCTGCCTGTGACTGGCTGAAGCTTGACTGCTTGTGATTGGCTGAGACCCTACGATCTGTTAGAAAAAATATACTCCCACATTAGGTTTTGAGTTGTTTATGTACTGTTAGGTTGCAGTTCATTATGTACAAACAGAAAGTAACAGGAGAGCCTCAGGCTATATCTACCTGTTTATTTAATCTAATAATGAATCTGATTGATTAGTTAAATTAATAATCATTAATCAAAGGCTCTACCCCTACTTGTGGCAGCTCTAAGCAGAAGAAAAAAATAAAGTCATTCAAATGAAAGCTAAGATGAGCACACTGGATATAGATGCATTGCACATTTCATGGTCTTTCGTTAACTACAACCATGTAAGAATTGGGAACAATTATACATTTTTTTAAATGGCATTTTTATAGATGAGGACAAATGTGATTAGCTTCTTAAGTTACACTGTTAGACATAAGAAGGATGAATCCATCTTTTATAAATGTCTTTACGTTTTTTTTACTTAACTTTCCCTTCTCATTGCTCTTATTCTTTATATATTTCAAAAGAAAACCAAACCAAAACCAAACGGTAGTAACAACAGTGACTTTCTCTAGTGTGTTCTTTCTAGACACAGATTCTTGAATTTCCAGTCAGAACCTGCTCATTTCTGAGGAGGGTTACTTTGATTTGGGGAAATTTCAGACTATTGTGGTCTTAAAAACTCCACATCATGGCGCTCACCTGTAGTCCCAGCTACTCGGGAGGCTGAGGCAGGGGAATCACTTGAAAGTGGAAGGCAGAGGTTGCAGAGAGCCAAGGTTGTGCCACTGCACTCCAACCTGGCGACAGAACAAGACTCCGTCTCAAAAAATAATAATAAAAAATAAAAAATAACTCCACATCAGCCTGTAATTCCAGCACTTTGGGAGGCTGAGCAGGCGGATCACTTGAGGTCAGGAGTTTGAGACCAGCCTGGCCAACATGGTGAAACCCCTGTCTCTACTAAAAATACAAAAATTAGCCGGGTATGGTTGGCGGGCACCTGTAATCCCAGCGACTTGGGAAGCTGAGGCAGGAGAATAACCTAAACCTGGGAGGCAGTGAGCTGAGATAGAGCCGCTGCACTCCAGCCTGGGCAACAGAGCAAGACTCCGTCTCAAAAACAAAAACAACAACAAATACAAAAAGCATTCCACATCAGAGGAAGAGCCCCTCCTGTCAAAAGTGGTGATGTTTTTCCTGTTTCTGAAAGGGATCATTACCAAGGTGGCAAATTACCCACACCCTTGTCCTTTCCATGTTTTCCTTCCAGTTATTTGCTGTTTTGTTTCTTAATTGGCAATTTATTGATTACCTGTGTATTTATGCATATCCTGCCAAATACAAAAAGAGTTAAGGTTGTTAGACACTTAACATTTTGCACAATAAATTGTAAAATGGTTGAAATAGGAAGTGACAAAGGCAGGAACGTAAGACTGGAGATCATATACTGCATGCACCCCAAGACATTGATGGGTTGACTAGAAGAAGGTTCCCCATTACTCTCAGCCACCTACCCTAAGAAAGGGATGCACCTGACTGCAGAACTCACCTGGTCACTGTTTATTGCTACAACCAGATGTGTGGCAGGATGCAGGAAAGGGAGCAAAATCTAATGATTTAAATGTCCTCCATGAAACCTTTCCAAGTCAGTCAAACTAATTGAACTTGAACCTCTATAAAAATGTTTGAAGCTCCATTAAGGCATTTATCACTTACTGCTTTTATGAGAGTTATTTGCATATATGCTTATCATTCCATAAACTCCTTGAGAACAGAGGCTGTGTCTAATTCATCTTGCACCCCCTTCATGCTATGCATCAACTGATTTACTCATTGATAGTACTCAAGGGTGGTCCTTTTGTAGAGGAACATTATAATTAAATTCTGAAGTTCTCTGCAGCTGACTGGAATTCTTTTCTGTATTTCACTCTTTTCTCTGATCCTTACCATCTTCTCTTACTCATTATTGCAATATATTTTAAAACAAAATCTTTACATTTTTCAGAGAAAAGGTACTATTTAGAGATCTCCTAATTAAATACATATTATTTTGAATTTTTACAAAAGAAAGGTGATTGAGAGAGTAATTGTTATTATTATATATGTAGTAGGAGGAAGTTATAAACAGTAACAACAATGAAATATGAAAGCAAGCAAAATTATGAAAGCAACTCTGAACAAGAGGTAATTATAGAAACAAAGGGATTTAAAAGCTTCAGTTTCTGACTTTTTATAGGGAGTTTGATACAAAGGGCATATTACAACTGACGGAGAACAATGTGTAAATCCGAAGGAATATGACTTTAGATAATCTAAAAGTAGATTTTTCTTTGAATTCCAGAGATAGCAATATAGTTACGCAAATTCCAACAAAATGAAAAAGTAACATAGAGTGTGTAGCGGCCATTTAAGCACACAAAAGTTGTTTTGGTATAGTGCCTCGACTTCCGGACAGAAATATTGTTGAAAATGATCATAGATTCATTATAGATTTAGTGATTTCTTACTCTGGAAACCCAATAGCAATGATGCTGGAATCCCAGATTTCTTTATCACACTCATAAGCAAATATAGGGCTCAAGCTAACTTGAATCCATTAGAGATTCTGCAGGTTAAAATATAAAATAAAGGGCCGGGTACATTGACTCATGCCTGTAATCCCAACACTTTGGGAGGCCGAGGCAGGTGGATCACTTGAGGTCAGGAGTTCGAGACCAACCTGGCCAACATGGCAAAATCCCGTCTCTACTATGAATAAAAAAGTAGCTGGGTATGGTGGTGCATGCCTGTAATCCCAGCTTCTCTGGACGCTGAGGCAGGAGAATCACTTGAATCCAGGAGGCAGAGGTTGCAGTGAGCTGAGATCATACCACTGCACTCCAGCCTACGCAACAGAGGGAGACTTTGTCTCAAAAAATAGAAAATAAATTTAAAAATATAAATACAGATAAATATATACCTGTCTCTTTTTTCTCCTTCAATTTTTCTGTAATGAACATTTGTTGCCTTATAACCAGAAAAAAGGTAGAACAATTTCCAACTCGAGTATTGTAGGAAAAGCAGCAAATGTAACTTGGAGGTGGTTACTCACTGTCTGGTATTGTCCATTAACACAAGCAATAGTTAAATATTTATCAGAGACTTGCACAGTGGCTCAGTGGTGAGACAGTGGACTAAAAAGTCAGGGGGTAATAGTCCTATTATGCTCATATTTCTGGATGATTCTGTCAAAGCACAAATGACTCCATTTCTACATTTCTGTGTTCTAATCTTACTAGATTTCAGTTTGAATGCCTAGAGTAAAAATTTATATCATTTAATTATTAATGGACCCAGGAAGTCCAGTTAACCTTGGACTATCTCTACTAAAAATACAAAAAATTAGCTGGGCATGGTGGTGCATACCTGCAATCCTAGCTACTTGGGAGGTTGACGTGGGAGGATCGCTTGAACCCAGGAGGTGGAAGTTGCAGTGAGCTGAGATCACATCACTGCACTCCAGCCTGGGCCACAGAGTGGTATTCCATCTCAAGAAAAAAAAAGAGCTAAGATACTTGAGGGCCAGAGTCATTAAACATTAAAGTGATTGCAGCTGTAGTTTACTAACCCCAAGGACTTTATTTCCTCTGTAGCAATTTCTCATATCCCATATATTCAAGAGTCTGGAGTAAAATTGCTAGATAAAATACAGGGCACTGGTTAGATTTGAATTTCAGATAAACACTGATTTTTTTCTCACATAAGTATGTCCCTGGCAATATTTATTACAATTTCAAATATTGTCAGAGACATACTTATACGAGAAAAAAATCATTTGTAATACATTTTGCCAGACATACAAAAAAGCTATCTGAAATTCAAATTTAACTGGACTTCCTGGGCCCACCACACTATTTCTCCTTCTTCAGAACCCCCAACAACATTGAAGCACATGTCTTCAGCCTCTGCCATCAACCACTCCTCCTTATTGAAGTTGTCTGTCATGCTTATGGTCACTCTTGCCAAATCATTGATCATTCTAGCACTTTGTCCTTCTCTTTCTTCCTCTCAGTACTTATTTCCAGTATCATTCTTTATGATTATGATATCCACATAGACCACAATTCACTATCTCTGCTTCTGATTTCCCTTACCTTCTCATTTCAAACACTTCCTCCATTTCAATTCAAATGGAGAGAAGCATAAAGAAGATGAAGCTTTTTTGCAATATTAAATAGGGTGGTCAGGGAATCCTCAGTGAGGAGACAATACTTGAGCCATCATCCTGAAGGAAATGAGGGGCTCAACTCTGCTGACTCTGGAGAAACATAGTCCAGGAAGAGGAAACAGTAATTACCAAGGCCCTGAGGCAGAAGCCTTCCAGGCTTATTATAGAAAGTTTCTCGAGAACAGGGATTAAATCTTACACTTGGTGATGTGGATAATATTTTGCCTGCAGGAGTAATTCATGTAATATGACGATTCATAGAAGAGCATGATAAATTCTTGATTAATAAATGAGTAAGAGGTACTTTGGTGAAAGGTTATTAAGCATATTTGGAAATCATTTCCTGCCTGTAAGACCTTGTAATCAAATGGCAAGACTTAGGGTTCTCAACAATACACAAAATAAAAGCATAAATTAAATAAGTAATTAATACTATGTACAATGAGTAAAGTGCATTTTAAGAGGCACTATTTGAAAAGAACTTCAAAAGTTGCATAAGAACTTCATATGCAGAATATTTTTCTGAAGGGTTCAGATCGTTCTACACATTTTAATTGGAGGGCTTTCAAACATTCTAGGCTTAGAATGCATATTAACCTCATGTCTTCTCCCCTACAGGCCACATCTCGGTAGTTTTTCCATGCTCTTGATTCTTTTGCTTCTAATTCAATAAGAATATTGAGGAATAGAGGTAACAAAGGATAGTGAAGATCAGACATTTTTAAGCGATTTATCCAATGAAGCATTATTGGGTACCTGCCAAGTGAGTGAAACCCTGAGATGTATATTTAGTGCCGAAAACTGAGTTCCACACCTAGCAGATATTTAGTAAATTTTTGTTTAATGAATTAAGTGAATGAATGAATAAATGAAAGGAAGTGTCTTCTCTGAGGCATCCGGATGTAACGCCAAGAGGGTAAGAACCACATTTTCAATCCGCCTGATAATTTCTAGAATATAATAGAGGGTGCGAACAAAGAGAAAACAAAGCGGTGAACTTCAGACCTAGAAGGCACCGACGCGGCGGCTGATTTTGTCTGCACACGGCCCCCGTAGCCTTTGCGTCCTAAAGTATTTAAGGAGCCGCGACCGGTAGTGACGTCACGAGATTTGGCGCTCGCGGGAAAACTTGTCTCTGTGTTTGGGGGAAGACGCGGGCTCGCGCGGGACTTTCAAGCGTAGGTCCCCGGGAAGTCGAGCTGCCATGAGCCTCTGGGTGGACAAGTATAGGCCCTGCTCCTTAGGACGGCTGGACTATCACAAGGAGCAGGCGACCCAGCTGCGCAACCTGGTGAGTCCGTGGGGGCCGGGAGCTTGGGAGAGCGGAGGCCCCGTGGCTCGGGGTTTTGCCCTCTCCTGAGGAGCAGTGCTGCTTCCTCCTGCATTGGAAGGCGATAAGTGCTATGGAGAAAAATAACAAAGGGAAGGAGGAAAAGGTGTGGGAGGCCGGCTTGTATTTTTAAACAAGAAAAGCTCCACTGAGAAGTGGCATCTGAGCCGAGACTTGAAGGAAATTGAAAAGTCATAAATACAGAAATCCGAGTAAAGAGTGGAACAGGTAAGAGGGGACAGCATGTGCAAAATTCCCGAGCAGGAATATGCACGGCATGTTCTAAGAACTTCAGGAGGCTGGTGTAGCCGATAATGGTGAACCAGCGGGAAGGGTAGTCGGAGTTGGGGGTGCAGACTCAGTAAGTCTCAGAATAAGATGGGAAGCTGTTGGAACATTTTGAGCATAGGTGACACCATGAGATTTGCTTTCTAACTGGCTTAAGATCTCTCGATATCAGTGTTGTCATTGACAAGTAAAGTGTTGTAAATATGTATTTACTCCAAAGATCATAAAATTCTCAAATAAATTGTACTAGGACGTTCCTGAGATTAGTTTTTTTTTTTTTTTTTTTTTTTTGAGACGGAGTTTCGCTCTTGTCGCCTAGGCTAGAGTGCAGTGGCATGATCTCGGCTCACTGCAACCTCTGCCTCCCGAGTTCAAGAGATTCTTCTGCCTCAGCCTCCTGAGTAGCTGGGATTACAGGCGCCCACCACCACGCCCGGCTAATTTTTGTATTCTTTAGTAGAGACGGTTTCACTACATTGGCCAGGCTGGTCTCGAACTCCTGACCTCAGGTGATCCACCTGCCTCGGCCTCCCAAAGTGCTGAGCTTACAGGCGTGAGCCACCGTGCCTGGCTGAGATTAGTGTTTTATGAAAGATTCCTTCCCCTCTATCCTGATGCCTCTTTGTCTGTTGTGGTTGATAAAAGTGTCTAATGGCAATATTTTGTGAGGAACGGACTGAATCTTTCAGGGAGTAGAGAGTAAAGAAGGATCTTTAGGAGACTAAGTTATTTAGTGTCTGTGGAAGACATTTGTTCACTCCTATTAAGGACCTCAAATTAATATATGATGCTGTTGAAACGTTTTTGCCCAATACCCTGGTTTTCCCTTACCGACCTTTCTTAGGTTTACAGATACTATTTGTTAAGTGCTTCTTAAAAATAAGAAATAATAAGAAAAGACTGTACATACGAAAGTCGTTAGACTAGTTGATAGTGTTGCGAGATTGATCTTTAATTAATGATACTGCATGTATACTAATTTAAAGTAAATTGATTATGGCAGTATCCATAATTTATAGACAAATTACATTTTCCATCAATAGCTTTGTCTTCAGTTTTCCTAGTCATAGAATACATTTTATTTTCTGTGGCCACTTTTTGTTGTACAGAATTTGGAATGTATATTTTGGACATCAATTTTATATAATGATCTTAAGTGTTAAATTTGCTTTTAAGAAATGTTCACCTGTTTGCTCTTTTATTTGCAGCTTAAACTATGAAACATTTAAAGCATAATCCTTATTTTTGATTAGATTGAAGTTTAAAAAACAAAGGCAGTAAGTGTCTGTGGGACACTTACCATTTTCCAGGCACTGTGTTAGATTGAATAGTTTTTTCCTGTGAGACTTTTCTGTGACAGAGATGGATGAGTTTACAAGGTATTAAAATTCATTGCAATAAGCGCTTCTCTTAAGATATGTATTCCATTTTTTCTTTATTTTATTTTATTTTATTTTTTTATTTTTATTTTATTTTATTTTTTATTTTTTTGAGACGGAGTCTCGCTCTGCTGCCCAGGCTGGAGTGCAATGGCCAGATCTCAGCTCACTGCAAGCTCCGCCTCCTGGGTTTACGCCATTCTCCTGCCTCAGCCTCCCAAGTAGCTGGGACAACAGGCGCCCGCCACGTCGCCTGGCTAGTTTTTTGTATTTTTTAGTAGAGACGGGGTTTCACCGTGTTAGCCAGGATGGTCTCGATCTCCTGACCTCGTGATCCGCCCGTCTCGGCCTCCCAAAGTGCTGGGATTACAGGCTTGAGCCACCGCGCCCGGGCTCCATTTTTTCAATAATGGTTATTTACAGAACTTTGCCTTAAAAGATTTTATGCGCCTGAGGCTAAGGTCTGTCACCCACTCATCTTTATAGCCTTCGTAGCTCTGGTTCCCAAACCAGACTGATCATCAGAAACAGCTGAAAAGCTTTTTCAAAACTCATCATCAGCAGATACGGTTAGTGCCCTACCCAGTCCTCTTCCTTTTAAGTGCACACAGACTGACTTCTGACTTCTAGCTTTGTAGATCTGTACTTTGCCTGAGGGCTTTTCTCTCTGTGACACCCATCGACAGATTTGAAATGCCTGAAGTTAACGCTCTTTCATTTCCCCCATCCACATTCCTAAGCAGACTTCAAGAAAGAACTAATCAGAGATAATCATATTGCAGCTTCCCCACCCCCTGGGTAGGTTGACCCTCTGGTGGATCTTTATGTTGGCTTTAAGAGTTTCCCTAGCAGGATCAAACACAGACCTGGAGGCATTCAACTTGAAAACACACTCTTAGTGGCTGCCCTCATTTCACCGTTTCGCATCCCCACTCTCCTATGAAGTTTTCCTTTATCTCACAAGTAACCTCCCAAAGGAACCAAATACACTGAATTGTTATCACAGGGACTGTTTCTAATAGTTCAAACTAAGAAAGGCCTGAATCTCAGAGTTACAGAATCCTAATCTCATGGATGATACGGTCTATTCATTAGTCAGTCCTTTATTTAAAAAGTTTTCTAGGTGCTTCTGATAGCCAGGTTTAGGAGTTCTTGCTTTCTAGCATTTAGTTTTGTGTCTCGCATGTGCTGTGTCATGTATGTAAGTTATACAAAATTAGTGCCAGGCGAATAGTAAACATTTCAGAATATATATACATATATATGATACACAATATTTTGTTTACCCATGAAACTCCAGGTTTTACACATATATAAAAACTTGGGTATATCTACCCATGAACTTGGAGTTTCATGGATAGATACATAAAATATTTGATACTTAAAAAGTAGTTTGGTTCTACCTAGAGCAGCTCAGTTTGACTAGGGAAAAATGCCTTGTTCTTTTTTTTCAGGTGCAGTGTGGTGACTTTCCTCATCTGTTAGTGTATGGACCATCAGGTGCTGGAAAAAAGACAAGAATTATGTGTATTCTACGTGAACTTTATGGTGTTGGAGTGGAAAAATTGAGAATTGAACATCAGACCATCACAGTAAGCATTTCACTTTGAGGCCCTGAAAGTGATTTATAGCAGGGACTTTCAGTCTTGATCATGTATGCCCCAAACCCAGTTGCTTCCTAATGTATAATTTAAATAAGAATTCCACAGGTAGTCTTGGGGCACAGGATTTGAGAGGTACCGATTTAATAGACCTGTTATAACCAGAGCAAAGCCATTTATGTTAGATAGGAAATAAGAGCAACAGAGGGTTTGGGGTAAAATGTAGAGGGTGAGATTAATTTCAGATTGCCTAATAAGACAATGTTTTAGCTGGAATTAGAACTCAGCTTTCCAAACTTCATTTTTCTGAGAGCAGTAATGAGGATAGAAAGAAAGAGAATCATTTTGAGAAAAATGTTAACCATGGTATCAAGTGACTTGTTAAAGAGTGGGCAACTGACTGACTGGGAAAGGAGGCCTGAAACTGGGATGTTGAGAGGCTTCCTATGATCTTGCCCTTGCCAAGATGTCCAGCTTCATACCATGTAGCACATTTTTATGCTTTTCTATTATGGATGATGTTTAAAATCTAGCTGAAATGTATCCTCCTTTTTCCTGCCCCATTAGAATTAACTTTTCTTCCACAACTTGTAGTTTATACTTTTAATAGTACTTACTTTGTTTTGCTTTGGTTGTAGTAGTTTATACATCTTCTACTTTGACAAGATTGTATTTGTTTTGACTCTATGTCAAGAACATATATTCATTTTCATATCCTCTGGTAGAATGTCTTTACATATTAGGCATTGAAAAAATCATATGCTGAGTGTGGATGGCAGTGCTATAAACAGAATCTTCGTGAAGGTAACTGGATTTTAGGCTAGTGTCGATTCGCATATATTTAGATACATTGAGTTTGAGATGCTGGTTGTATGTTGTGTTGGAAATTCTTACATAGGGACAAATTTAACAGTAATGGTGTGGGATGTGTCAGAAGAAACTAATATCTTATAGAGAGACAATAAATAGCCAATCAAATGGAATGTTGCAGCATGTTCCCAGATGGGAGGCTTAATAGTTTAAGTGATCTGTTTGCCCCAGGTGACACTATAAATTTCTTTGAAATTCTAATTAAAATTCAAGTGGTTGTTATAATTGTATGAAATGATCTTAAAGTCCATCCATATGGAACAGTACATTTCTAAGACTAGCTAAAGTAATTATGAAAAAAGGCTAGTGAAGTAGGGCTTGTGTTACCAGGTAGTAAATCATACTGTATGATTATTGTAAATAAAACAGTATTATATTGGCATGAAAATAGAGAATTAGACAAGTGAAAATGGAAAGAGAGCTTAGAAATGTGATAGAGGTTCTATTTCAAATCAGTGGAAGAGGATGAGCCAGCAGAGTGTGTCATCATAACTAGTTATATATCCAGAGAAAACAAAATTGAGTCCCTATGACATACAATTTATAGAGACAAATTCCAGATGAATTAAAGACTTAAATGTTAAAATGAAACACTAAATATCTTAGAGTAAAATTTTTTAGACTATATGAATTGCTCATGGACAAATAAAACCTTTTATAGGAAAACATGGAAACTGTAGAAGAAAAGTAGACACCTGGATATATGAATTTGAAAAATTGCGGCCGGGTGCAGTGGCTCATGCCTGTAATCTCAGCACTTTGGGAGGATGAGGTGGGCGGATCATGAGGTCAGGAGATGGAGACCATCCTGGCTAACACGGTGAAACCCCGTCTCTACTAAAAATGGAAAAAATTAGCTGGGCGTGGCAGCAGGCACCTGTAGTCCCAGTTACTTGGGAGGCTGAGGCAGGAGAATGGCGTGAACCTGGGAGACGGAGCTTGCAGTGAGCTGAGATCGTGCCACTGCACTCCAGCCTGAGCCACTGAGTGAGCCTCCGTCTCAAAAAAAAAAAAAAAAAGAAAAATTGCTATGGCAGAAATTATACATAAAATCGATAGAAAAAGTAAAGATTGTTACAAAATATTTGAAAGGAACGTATAAATAAGAGATTTTTGCAAATTGATAACAGAAAGACAATCTGGTAGAAAACTGAGTAATAGATTCTTCTGTAACAAATAGTCACAGGAGAAAAATATAAGTGGCAGTAAACACATGTAAGGGTGTTTGACCTTTGTGATTGTCAAGCAGTGTGAGTCTATTATATACTCACCAAACCGGAAAATTGAAGGGCATGATAAAACCTACTGTAGATGGGGAATGTTGGGGAAGAGAGTTGCCAGTGGAAAAGTGAATCGTTAGACTGTTTTATGAAGCAGACTGGTCAGTACGTACACACACATATGTATTATATTAAAGTTAGAAAACACATTCCCTTCAATCCCAAAAACTGGGAATCTCTTACATAGAAATGAAAGCAGTATATGTACACATATGTTAATTGTGGAATTGTTTGATTTCAGAAAACAAAATGTCTATCAGTGTGACCAGCTTTGGAACATCCATGCCATAGCTTGGTGTGTGACTATAATACTGTGCTAGTTGTCTGAGAGGATTGCCAAGATATATTAAGTAGGAAAAGCAAAACACAGAGACTTGTGTATGATTTCCTTTTTTTAATTTTAATTTTTTACAAGAAATTGACACTCCATGAAAATATATTTGTGTATGTTTATTTTTGTGTTGACGTGGAAAAGACTAAAAGGAACAGATCGTTTGCAATGATCTGTGTTTCAAATGGTATAGAGATTTGGTTTGGGGATTTCTGGAGATAAGGAAAAGAAAAAGGTAGTCACAATAAAACAGGATGTGTGATTTGACCCAATTTGTATAAAAACATGTTTATCTGCACATTGAGAAAAGAGTGGGATTAACAAAGTTAAAACATAGAATGGTGGTTATCTAGAGTTTTACTTTGTATAATAAAAGGAAAACCAATGGAAATACAAAAGAGTGGGGAAATAGACAATAAATAAATGTTAAAAATACCTTTTTCTTTGTCCACAGACTCCATCTAAAAAGAAAATTGAAATTAGCACCATTGCAAGTAACTACCACCTTGAAGTTAATCCTAGGTAAGTTACTACTATATAGAAATTAAGCATTTTTAGGGAAATTGGTTTTGGTCTTTCTTTTTTTTAAAGATTGAAACCCTTTTTTGAAGTAAATTGATACGTGTGGAAGCACAGTTTATAAAACAGATTAAAGTGGAGCTGCCCTGCTTGAAATGGGAATCCTAAAGCCCTTCCCGTTTTGCCTTCTGTGTCAAATAATTTCAACGATGTATTTACCTTTTCTAGCTCTAGGGAGCTCACTGATGTACACACAGTATATTATATTGTCAGTAAATTTTTGTTAAATTATATTGGCTCATTCATTGCTGATGAGCAGTGTGTCTAAAAAGTTTACAGTGTTTGGAGTAAATATTTCAGAAATTGACTTTTGGGTTGCCAAATCTTTCTTTGTCGCTCTCTTTGTTTAAATTTCTTGATTGGAGGTATTATAATAGTCCACCAACCAATATCTTTATTCTCTGTCATGCAATAATAAGATTAGGAACTTGTTGGAGAGGCAGCGAAAACTCATGCAACAGCTGTTAAGTATTAAGTGGTGTAGAAATGATTCTGGGAGCTAACTGGGTAAGCTGCAATGATCTGTGGCACTGTATGAGTTCTTAAAGGAGAACAGAATGGAGGATATTGTCAGGCATACCCAACATGGGCAGTGGCACAGAGGCAAGAGTGAACATCCATTTCAGGGAGAGGGAGGAGACCAAATGGAGCAGGAGGAATAGCATTACAAGCTAATGTGTATGTTGTTTTCAGTAGCAGGCACTTTGTGAGAAGCTTTACCTGGATTATTACATTTAATCCTTAAAACAACCCTAACAGATAGGTATTATTATTTTCTCTAGGCATCTCAAAGAAAACTAACAGAAACAAGGTTGTTGGGAATGGGTTTGATCATAAAAACAAAGGGAGTGTTAATTCCATAGACAAATGGAGAATGTTTTGGATTCTTGGCTAGGAAAATGATTGTAAGAGCAACACTGTAGGTATATTGATCTATAATAGTAGTAGTGACTTGGGAAAACTTAGTGGCTGTTTGAGAAAATAAAGTTAACTGCTTTGACCTGTTTTTCTCATTGTGCGTTCTTCTGAAGCATAGATAACCAATTGGAGAATAAGCCATTTGCTTTCGGGGTGATTGAAATTAACATTCATTCAGTCTAAATTGACTTCTGCTGGTTTGAGAGGTCCTTGACTGAAGTGCCAAAGCAATAATATTGGTGTAAATGACAGACCAATACGGAGTTTTGACTTTGTGTCTTAAACTCAGTTTGCTTATGTCATCGCCTTACTGAATCTCTGAATCAGTTTCATTCTAGTGCTGGGAGCAGACTTCTCTTTGTTCTCTCTTAGATCTTTGCTATTTTGGGGATGTGGAAGAGGAATAGGGATTGAATTTCTGTTTCAAAGAGTTATTTTTTGTGTTTTCAACAATTATAGATAGTTGAGAAATGAACTATAATTAGGTATTAATTTTCTATAGTCAGTACAGAAGTGTCAAAGTATTTGCTAAACTGTTACCTAATTATTAGTAGTTGCTTTTTTTATGTTAACAGTAAACTTAATGTAAGAACATTTTTAGTGTTTTCAGTGATGTTAATCCAATTGGAATATTGTTAGTATTTTTAATGACCCTAAAACTTTTTACTTTTAAAGAGCTTATAATTATAGTTAGGTGATAATAATTTTGATTAAAATTTTGACCACTTAAGAACCTCAACATTTTCCTTATAATAACAATATTAAGGGCATACTATATGCCATTATTTGTGTTTTGTGTAGTGATGCTGGAAATAGTGACCGAGTAGTCATTCAGGAGATGCTGAAAACAGTGGCACAATCACAACAACTTGAAACAAACTCTCAAAGGGATTTTAAAGGTAAGTGATCAAAAGACTTTGTTTTATGAAGCTGCCAAGCATTAGTGCTCTCTCTCTCTTTTTTTTTTTGAGTTACGAAAGTGAACAAGAGAGAAGTATGATCTCTGTGCTCATGGGAGTTTATAGTCTAATGGAATTGAATTTTATGTGAAAGAGGATTATTTGTGCCATCCATTTGATATTTTAGAACAAGATGAATAAAAATATGTGATTTCAAATCAGAAAGTACATGATTTTAAAATAACTGTTCTTATGACCTGAGTCATATGTTCATTATCAAATATTTAGATAAAAAAGAAAATAATATCAGCTATATTCCCACCATCCAGAGACAGCTACTATTAACAGTTTAGACTTTTATCTTCCAAGCATTTTTTTCTCTATATATGCATACATTCTTACTGGTGAGATTTTGTGATAATAAATGTGCTATCATTTATTGCTTTTGATATTTTTTGCCAAATTCTCTATCTGAAAGAGGGTATAGATTTATACTACCAATAGCAGTGCTTGGGAGTGCTCATTTCTCCGTGACATTTACCAACACTGAAGACAATTCGTTTTAATCTTTGTCAGTTTGAGTGGAGAAGGTAGTGTTTTGTTCCACCTTACTGAGTGCGATAAATTTTTCCTTTGTTTAATATTGCTGATTTTTATTATTTTGTGAATTCCCTGTACATATTCTCAGCTGATTTCTTTCCTCAGTCTCCATATTTCAAAATAAATTTACATTTATGATTTCATTTTTTGCTACTATATATGGAGTCTTATATTTTCTGAATGTTTTATATATGTAAGTTACTAACATTTATATCCTACTTTTATATCTTGCTGTGTTATTAAATTCTCTTACTGTTTGTAATTGTCTTTTGATAGTTTGAGGTTTTTTTTAGAAGTATATCCATATAATCCGTAAATTATTTTTCCTTTTTCTTTCCAATTTTTATGGCTCTAAATACTTTTTCTTCTCTAATTATGTTGACCAACCCTCCAATAGTGTGCTTAATAGTAATAGAGATAGCAGATGTCCATGTCATGACTCTGGAAGGAAAGCCTTAGTGTTTTCCCATAATTAGTTGCTCAATTTTGGTCTGAGGTATATATATTTGATCATGGTAAGAAAATATTCTCAAGCTCCTATTTTACTGAGTGTCTTTAACATAAATGTGTGTTAAATGTTGTCTGATGCTTCTTTTTCATCCATGAATGTGCTTTTATGATTTTTCTTTAGTTCATTAGTATCATAGGTTATTTTACTGGATTTTCTAATATTAAAACTTTTGCTAGGCACAGTGGCTTATGCTAGCAATCCCAGTGCTTTGGGAGACTGAAGCAGGAAGATTGCTTGAGCCTAGGAATTCAAGGTTGCAGTGAGCTGTAATTGCACTACTGTACTCCAGCCTGGGTGACAGAGCGAGACTGTATCCCTAAAAAAAAGGAAAAACAAAACTGTTCTGCATTTCTAGAGTAAACGTCACTTGTCATGTTGAATTTTTTTTTTTTTTTTTTTTTTTTTGAGGCGGAGTCTCGCTCTGTCGCCGGGACTGGAGTGCAGTGGCCAGATCTCAGCTCACTGCAAGCTCCGCCTCCCAGGTTCACGCCATTCTCCTGCCTCAGCCTCCCGAGTAGCTGAGACTACAGGCGCCCGCCACCTCGCCCGGCTAGTTTTTGTATTTTTAGTAGAGACGGGGTTTCACCGTGTTAGCCAGGATGGTCTCGATCTCCTGACCTCGTGATCCGCCCGTCTCGGCCTCCCAAAGTGCTGGGATTACAGGCTTGAGCCACCGCGCCCGGCCCTTGAGCCACCGCGCCTGGCCGAATTTTTAAAAATATGCTGTTTTCTGCCCAAGTACTGCTTAGTCACTGTTTCCAACATCACTATACAAAATAATGATATGTATATGTAAATATAGGAAATACTGTGCTGTTAACCTCAATCTGTTACTAATATTATAAGAGAAATGTTGAAGATCTGTTACTATAAGAAATTTAGTTGAAATTTAACATTTTAGTCAAAATTAATAATACCTAATTACAATTACAAACCTTTAAAAGTGAAATGTTTTAGGGCCATTAAAAATACTAACAATATTTTACCACCCAATTACAGTTGAAATAACCTTTCACATGAAGCTTACTGTTCCTTAAAAAGAACAATAACTATTAATTAACAATTTAGAAAATACTTCGACTCTTTCATATCCATAAAGATGTTATTCTGCTCCTCTGCTCGACTCTCTTACGTAACTGTTTAAATTTGGCGATGATCCTTTTGTGTTGATCATTTTGTTAAAACTAAAGTGAGTTTTCCTGTACTTAGGAAGCAGAGGCAGGCCAGAGAGTTTTTTCTAGGTCTGGGGCTCTACATCTACCTCTTGTATTAGTTTTACAAAGTGATCAAAAATATATGACACTTTACCTGAGGCCAGGAGTTTGAGACCAGCAAGACCTAATCTTGCCAAAGGGAGAAAAAAAAAAAGGCTCATGCCTGTAGTCTTAGCTACTTGGGAGGCTGAGGTGGGAAATTGCTTGAACCCGGGAGTTTGGGATTGCTGTGAGCCATGATCGAGCTACTGCACTCCTGCCTGGGTGACAGAGTGAGACCCTGTCTCTCAAAAAATGAAATAAAAGAAAAATTAAATAAATGACCTTGTGTTCTGAGCTCTATTCCCTATCTTAGTTTCTGTCACCTTTATTGGGATTCTTTGTCTCTCTTTTACCTGTTCTCAGTTTGGATTCTGTTTCTGGAATTTCTTCTCATTGTGGAGCATTGTCTTATTCTCAAACTCCTGTCCTCAAGCCATCCTCCTAGCTTGGCTACCCACAGTGCTGGGATTGCAGGAACAAGCCACTGCACCAGCCACAGCCACATGGAACATTGTCTTAGAAGGGAGGTTCATTTTAGTATTCTCAGAGTCTACTGTTCTGTCAAACCTTACTGCGTCAGGGTTCCCTTGGTCTCACCCATAAATTGGCCTCTGTCGAATCTCCCACCTCGGTAAGACTGCTGCTTTCTTTGAGACAGTGTCTCACTGTGTTGCAAAAGGCTGGAGTGCAGTGGTGCCATTACAGCTTACTGCAGCCTTGACCTCCTGGGCTCAAGGAGTCCTCCCACTTCAGTCGCCTGGGACTACAGGTGCAAACCGCTAGGCCTGGCAATGTTTTGTATTTTTGTAGACATGCAGTTTTGCTGTGTTGCCCAAGCTAGTGTTGAATTCTTGGGCTCCAGGGATCTGCCTTCCTCAGCTTCCCAAAATCTTGGGATTACAGGCAGATTACAGGCATGAGCCACTGTGCCCGGCCAACTGCTGCTTTCAAACTGGCCCCATCATGGTTTCTATATCCCGTGGGTGATTTTGAGCTTTTCCTGTCATAAAGTCTGTCAAAATCTTCCTCCCACACCGTTGCTGATACTATGTGGGTCTTTGCAGTTTTAGTTTCTTATTCTCATTTGCTCATATTTGGGGTTCTTGGATAAAGCTTGTTGCCTAGTTTCTGTAAAATGTTCATGGGTTCTTTGTCTTGGAATCTTTAGTTCTGTTTATTTTTATGGGGCAGATCCAAATGCTGCATGCCACCAGTTCATCTTCTAGAAATAATTTGCTAATGTAATGAAAAATACAATACTGGATTCAGTTTCTGTCTATACATTATTCCTGAACCGTATTAAGGCTGATCTGTGATTGTGGCCAGATGGAATCTGACTTTATGGTGGCCAAATATCTTTATGCCTTGTTGCCTACATCTCTTGCACCACTGTTTTCCAAAGTCTATTCCTTGGAATTTAATATTTTAGATTAAGCTGTACCACAGAAATGTGCTGCTGAGTAAAGTTATTTTGGGGAAATGCAGCACAGTACTTCCTTGTCTTGGTAAATTTTAGTGCATATAGAGAAAGATTGCAATGATTTCTACTACAAAGTAACCTTTTAACTTCATTTAGCCTAGTGTTTCTTGGTCTTGTTTGATTATAGATTTTTTCTTTTTTTTTTTTACTAGCTCTGCCAATGCAAGGTCTCACAATATTAAAAACTCAGAACTGTTCCTATCCATAGAAAGCTTTAGTAAAAGGCAAAAGATTTATATGATCTGAAGAGAAACCGGAGTATGATTGTAGTGTTTTAAAATAAAAAATAATTTTACCGTACTTATAACTTTATCTTTGCCAAAGGGAGGAGTAGTATATCAGGCTTATTATTTAGGATTTCACCCTGGATAATGGGGAGGAAGAAAGAGACAAGTTAAAGTTTGAGTGAACTCAAGTTAAAGTTTGTTTTGTTTCTCTTTGACTCAGTGGTGTTATTGACAGAAGTTGACAAACTCACCAAAGATGCTCAGCATGCCTTGCGAAGAACCATGGAAAAATATATGTCTACCTGCAGATTGATCTTGTGCTGCAATTCTACATCTAAAGTGATCCCGCCTATTCGTAGTAGGTGCTTGGCGGTTCGTGTGCCTGCTCCCAGCATTGAAGATGTAGGTCAAGTTACACTTTTCTGAAAAATCAGTTCAGATTCTCTGTATACTGTATGCTTGTTGTAAAAGAAGAGAAGCATATCAGTAATTCAGGAACATCTACAGACCTGGATGCAAAGCAGTAATATATGAACAAACCAAAGCGTATAGTTATAAATACCAGATGCCATTATATAGAAAGTGTTTTTCCCTTTAAACCATCTTCACCTTGAACAAGTAGGTATTACGAATTCCACTAAACTAGGTAAGGGCTAGTTATTTACTGTCTTCCTTCTCAAGCTGATTTAGTTGGCTTTAAGAGGAGGCTGGAGCCGGGTGCGGTGGCTCAAGCCTGTAATCCCAGCACTTTGGGAGGCCGAGACGGGCGGATCACGAGGTCCGGAGATCAAGACCATCCTGGCTAACACGGTGAAACCCCGTCTCTACCAAAAAAAATACAAAAAGCTAGCCGGGCGCTGTGGCGGGCGCCTGTAGTCCCAGCTGCTCGGGAGGCTGAGGCAGGAGAATGGCGTGGACCCGGGAGGCGGAGCTTGCAGTGAGCTGAGATCTGGCCACTGTGCTCCAGCCTGGGTGACAGAGCGAGACTCCATCTCAAAAAATAAAAAAAAAAAAAGGAGGCTGGATTATTGAGGAAATAGATTTTACAAAGAGATGATGTGGGAATACCTAGTCCCTAGGAAGGGAATTAAAGTTACTATGAAATAACATTAATATTTATATATACACACACAGATATATTTTTTCTCTATCATTCTTAACAACCATCAGCAAAAATTATGATTCCTCACATTAAATATCTTTCCTGCTTTTAATAGATTTGTGGAGATTTCATGCAAAGTAGGGATAATATGTAACATTGTGTTAGATGCAGAGTGGTAAGTTACTTTTATATAAGTTTCATTTACAATAATTTTGAGAGTAATACAGTTATAAGGGTCTAGGAGGATATTAACAGAAATTAATCTGCTTTTTAATGGATTGCCCATTTTTGTTAACTTTATTTGTAGATTTGCCACGTGTTATCTACTGTGTGCAAGAAGGAAGGTCTGAATCTTCCTTCACAACTGGCTTATAGACTTGCAGAGAAGTCTTGTAGAAATCTCAGAAAAGCCCTGCTTATGTGTGAAGCCTGCAGAGTGCAACAGTGAGTGGAATGGGTAGTTACGTTCTAGGACTTCGGCTGCCAACCTTCTTGGCACGAGGGACCAGTTTTGTGGAAGACAGTTTTTCCATGGACTGAATAAGGGTGGGGAATAGTTTCAGGATGAAATTGTTCCACCTCAGATTGTCAAGCATTAGATTTTTGTATGGAGCATACAACCTAGATCCCTTACATAAGCAGTTCACAATATGATTCATGCTCCTATGAGAAGCTAATACCATCACTGGTCTGACAGGAGGCGGAATTCGGGCTATAATGCTGGCCTGTCCGCTGCTCACCTCCTGCTGTGTAGCCCAGTTCCTAATGGCACAGACCTGTGGTTGGGGACTCCTGTTTTAGGACATAAGCACACTTCTGTTTAACTTCTTGTGTTCTCTTTTTGTTGTGTAGATATCCTTTTACTGCAGATCAAGAAATCCCTGAGACAGACTGGGAGGTGTATCTGAGGGAGACTGCAAATGCTATTGTCAGTCAGCAGACTCCACAAAGGTACCAGTATAAAACGATGACAGTAAAGATTTCATTATCAAGATATCATAGAACATATATTAACTACTTTATGCTAATGCCACATCACTTTGAATTATAATTAAATCCTGAATCTACGTATTAACCTTTTAGGGAAAATGTAGGATTCAACTTCAGAAATTTAGTGGTTCAGAATAGTTAGTGTGTGGTATTGTGGCTTTTATTAAGCCGTAATATCGTGGCTTACATGTGATCATGTAAAAGTGGAGTTTATGTTAATTTTCCTTTTAGGATCTCAGATGACTTCATAGTAACATATAACACAAAGCTAGACATAATGTGTGTAGCTTTCTAGGAAAGGACAATGTATAACTTTGCAATTGATGATGCATCTTGTGCTAGAAAGACACCAGACTATAAGTCAGACTTCTGTTTCTTGTTCTGAACTTCTAGCTAAGTGTTCTTGATCAGGTAACTTCATTTTAGAGTTTTATCTTCATTTGCATATTAAAGATATTATTATTGCCTCACCAAGGGTACTTGTGCCTGTCTTGTGAAGAGCGAAAGAGTTATTAATGGTTTGAATAGATGACCATGGGTTGTACTAAGGATAGCATTGTGTATATACCATTTTTAGAAAGTATTTTTTGACACATTTGCTGCAAAATTGTTTCCATTACTTCTGTAGGTCTATTATTTGTAGGTTGACGATTCTGAAAATACCTCAGCCACTAGTAGTTTCACTTATGGCAGCTTTGATTGAGAAGCACAGTTTGCTTTTCTCCAAATAAAAAATGATGACGTTAAGGCCCGCTAACTTTGGAGAGTATGGAGAAGGTTCCTTAGACTTGCTGAAGCGCAGTCTCATATCCTTGTTGGCTTTCTGAGCTTAGAAATGATCTTTGGACCTTACAGAGGGTAGTTGATCATTTTAGGGTTCAGAATAGACTGAGTTCAGGATATAGACTGAAGAGGCTACAGCCAATAGAACTTATGCTTCCCTGGTCTAATGAAAATAATAGTGAGAGGAATATGCCATGTTTCTCCTTTTAATGATACATCTGATGAATTCTAATTTTTATGAGAAATTCTTCAAAGGTATTGTAATATATAGATTGGTGGAGGTGGATAGTGAATCATACATGGTGGGTACTTAGTATTTCATTTAAGATTTGCTTTGAATTCTCAGAATTCAATTATTTTAGTTGAAGAAATCAGTATTTTTCTCCAAGAAGTACCAAACATTGTAAGTAGTCTCAGAAAAGAAACTTCGTCTTTAGAAAAAAAATGTTCATTTTATTTTATAAAATGTTGATTATCAATAAAGAGACCTTACCCTTTAAAGAGACAGAATTCAAATAAAGCATGTCTTAGGGGCCTTTTACTTTTATAAAAGATTTCTGCACTGAAGATGACTTTCTTGTTTTTGTTCTGATGTTAAAGAAGAACAATTGGTAGTAGTAGAACTTACCTACTTGTAAGGGATTTAGGTACTTGATGCTGTAATGTTTTTCAGTTATCACATGCATTTTTAAAACTACTTGATTATTCCTTTGCTTAATTCTTCTAGCTGCTGTTACAAATTTCTTCTGGTTTTCCTGTTACAAATTTCTTCTGGTTTTCCTAACACATTTTGGCAGCTTATAAATGAACTTGTGCAAGAAGAGGTGCTCCTATTTCCTGTTCATACTAACAATTGTAGGAATTGATTCCATTGTGCTGCATAAAAAGAAATTTTGCTCAATTCCCGAAAGCCTTGGGGCTGGCCAGAAGTCCTGCAAGTCTGGTATCTTTCTGATCACTGGGCCGCGCAATTCCAAATGATTACTTCTGATTTCTGACTCCTTTGTCTTGCTGGAATATTTGTGGTCTTGATTTTTCATTTAATCTGTCTTAGAACAGTCATAATTTTCTAATTTGAATAGCAGCGAATATTTCATGAATGATTATGTCAGCTCTTACACCATGTTATTTAATTGATATAAGAGACCTATGAGAAAATATTAACTTTTTAGATAAAAAAATGCTGCTGACATTTGCGGAGATTAAGTAACTTGTTTAGGGACATTCCGTTATTAGTAGAACAGTTCTAGAATACCCATGTTTCTCTGACAGGAGAGTTTGTACTCACTTGTAAGCTATTAGGAAATAATGACACAGACATGGTAAATGTAGAATATATTAATTTTGTAAAACAGTAATAAGACTAACAAAAGATACATGTTAACATGTATGCACTACACACAGTATAGTTACTTCAGTTGTGTAGGTAACTACATTGTGAATCAACTTTTCAGAAATAAGCTATATGCATATATTAAAATAATTTCATACCCTATGTCACTTATTATTCGTGCTTTAATAATCAAGTGTTATCCTTGGGATGTCAGAGAAATCACAGGCTTTTGAGTCAGGACTGAATTCAAATGCTGGCTCGAATACATGAGTCTTGATGGAAGCCTGACCTTTCTGGACTTCAGGTTTGTTTCAGTAAAAGAGCATCATTGTTGTGGGGAATTAATAGCGTATTGTAGTGAACCTAATACAGAATTAAGATGTTAAATACTTTCACAGACATTGGAAAGGGTGTGGACTTTGGAGTAAGACAGATAGATCTGTGTTAAATCATGCTTTGCTGTGGTCAGTTTTATCAGTTACTTAAACTATCTGGGCCTTAGTTTTTTCATCTGAAATAAACGAGCTAGAGTAAGTACTGAGTTAAATTATTTGTTTCAATTCTTACACATAGCAGATACCCCCAAAATACTAGTTCTTTTTTTTTCCCCCCACTTTTTTTAAGATTTAATGTGCCAGGGCTTCATATTCCTGATGTCTTTAGGATTGACTTCTGCTTTTTTATCTGGGGTATGGAACATCTGTACTGTTATTTTAGTAAAAATTTAGAAGTTTTTTCCCTTTGAGATATGTGTATTTGGAACTTTCTCTCTCTCTTTTTTTCTGTTTTAAAATGTCGTATGTACATTTCCCTCCTCTTCCCCTTTCCCTCCCTAAAATATGAGAAGGGCCTACAATGAAGGACCCAGAGGCTTGAATGTTCCCTGTTCACTTAGTCTGGTTCCATGCTTACCTGTAAACCTTTGTGCCGCCGCTTTTATGACAGGGACAGCTCTGTATCCCTCCCACATCGCTTTTTTACTGTGCAGTCTAGGCAGTGGCATTATATTATATTTCATGCGTGTATTATCTTTTGTCACCTATGTAGTTGACTTTTTAATCTTTTCATGACCATTTTCTGGATGTTTCAGGTATCTATCTGGAGAAAAGAAAAGAAAAACATTACTTGACATGTCATTAAAGTTTGTTAAATTCTATGGTGTGAATAAGCTCAACCCTCGCTCTTCATGAAGTCTCAATTTCTGTCTGGTATTTTCATGGTGTTTTGATAGAATTAGGAACCCTGAATATAGACGTCTCATTTTAAAAGAGTTCTGAAAATGTTCTGTTTGAAAAATGAACTGAAGTTAGGAGAAGCCTCCATATGTTTATCCTCGTATGATAACCTGTTTAAGAAACAACTGTTATTTCTTACTGGATTGTTTGTTAATTCATAAAGTTAGTTTATAAAGTTGTTAATTCTGTATTGGATTGTTTGTTAATTCATAAAGTAAAACCATACAGTGGGAACTTGGAAAAATTACCCCTTATTTTCTTCACAAAAGATCAATTATTTTGTTTTATGTAGACTCCTTGAAGTTCGTGGAAGGCTGTATGAGCTTCTAACTCATTGTATTCCTCCTGAGATAATAATGAAGGTAACCCAATTTCAGATCTTGAACTTTTTACAGCTATAAAATTTGGACGCTGGGTATGTGATCTTAGGGCTTTTTGCAGTATCAAGATATCACCTCTTTCTCTCCAGCTCATTAATTGCACATATTTACTGAACCTCTATTGTGCCAGGCACTATAGAGGAATGCTGAAGAAAATAAGGGAGAGCCTGCCGAAAGTGAGGTTATATTCTAGTGGTGTGAAAAGGAGAACAAATAAGTAAGAGAATTTCAGAATGTTGTAAGTGCTATAAAGGAAAGAGCAAGATGCAGTGATGATAATGGAGGGTGGGGCTACAAAGAAAAAAGTGAAGGTCCACCCTTCCATTTTCACAGAGGTAACCACTTTTAACAGACCTCTTTTCTGTTCACATAAAAACAAGTATGTGTATGTATATGGTTTCACAAAACTGCTCAGTTTTCTGCCTTTAGTATGGATCTTGTGTCATGACCATATGTATAGATTTACTTTGTTCTGTTTAGTGGATAAATGGTTTTCTGTTGTGTGACTGTATCATACTTTTTCCACACATGACCTCCATTGGTGGAACTTTAGGTTGTCTACAAATTATTATTGTTATTATAAATAGTGCTGCAGTAAGTGTCTTTACACTTACGTTCTTGCACCTTGTGCAGTTGAATATTTGGAATTTAGAATGTGGTTGATACCCACAAGATTTTTACATCATGGAAAAGGTACCACAGTTTTTGCTTTTGGATAAAGATTGTTGATTCATGTAAAAAATTAAAGATCTCACATATATAAAAGAGAGTATGTTTAACTTTGATCTTTTTGTGAATGGGAGAAATAAGGCATGCTTAGCTATTTTGTTAATGATTTTTAAACTACTAATTATTTTTCTTTAGGGCCTTCTCTCAGAACTGTTACATAATTGTGATGGACAACTGAAAGGGGAGGTGGCCCAAATGGCAGCTTATTATGAACATCGTCTACAGCTGGGTAGCAAAGCCATTTATCACTTGGAAGCATTTGTGGCCAAATTCATGGCACTTTATAAGAAGTTCATGGAGGATGGATTGGAAGGCATGATGTTCTGACTTCTATCAGTTATTCTTGCAAAGATTTCTCAGTATCAGTATTTACATACAGCTTATATTTAAGAGCTGTGGGTAAATTAACTGTACTTAATCATGTTGTATTTGTGTTTTTCTGGTAATAACTTCTCTGTGAACTATTAATCATCCTCTAAGTTAAATAATTGCTCCTATACTGTAGAAGTATGTAGTTTTGTACATAACTTAGAGACTTTAGAATCTTAAGAAAATGATTTTAATTTACTTTAAACATTTGTTATTCAAGTATTCATTGTTGATCCTCCTATTCTCTTCCATCTAATCTCTCACCTGCTAAAGGAGATTTACACATTAGAAAGCAAAGATTATATTCATTTATCCAGATGGCCATTTTCTGCCACAGGTAACATAATTGTTTGACAGGTCATTATATTTAATTCTAGTTTCTCTCAGTGAATAATTATAGTTTTGTAGGAAATGTAAGAATTCGTTCTGAAACGTAATTCTTGGTATGGACAGAATTGCGGATACCATTTCTGTTGAGGCTGCAGATTTCCAACTTTTATTTCAGTGGTTCAGATTAGTATTAGGTCGGTACTAAGAAGTTTTCATTAATTTAAGTACTTGAGACTCTTGAAGAAAATTCAGAATGAAGTTCTGGAGAAAGGTATGTTACTGTAGTAATTACTCTGAGCAGATTTTGTTTTTTGTCATTAGTTCTGCCCTTTTTAATTAAATATTTCAGTTCATAGACCAAAGGGTTTACTTGGCAAAGTTGTGTGACAGACTCCGAACAATTCCTTTACTATGAAGTATAATTTATAAAATAAAATATACCCATTTTAAGGGTACAGTTTGAGTTTTGACCAGTGAAACTGTGATCCCAATCAAGGTAGAGATTCCGTCACCGTCTGTATCCCTCCATATCCCTTTGCAGTCAGTTCATCCCTACCCTGGCCCAGATGATCACTGATCTTGTCATGCCAGTTCAAGAATTTAATGGAATCAGATATTGTAAGCATTCTTGTGTAATACTTCATTCTCTCTCATTATTGAGATTCATCCATGTTGTTGAATGTTTCACTAGTTAATGTTTATTGTTCATTATTTTTGTATATACTTTTAAAGCCTATTCACTTGTTGATGGGTCTTTGGTTTGTTTCCAGGTTTGGTTATTATGAATAAAGTTGCTGTGAATACTTATGTGTAAGTCTTTTTGTGGACAGGTTTTTATTTGTCTTGAGTAACTACATAAGAGTGCAATGACTGGGCATACAGTATTGTAAACCTTAACTTTTAAGTTGCTAAACTTTCCTAAAGTTGTATTACTTTACACTTCTACCAGCAATATAAGAGAATTCCTGTTGTTCCTATAGTATTGGCTTAATTGACTTTCTATGTTGTTGTCCATTTATATTTTATTACCTTTTTTATCTTCTGCTTTTTCCCTCTACATATTTTTCTAGATTATGAACTTGGAAATTTAGATAATTAACTTTAGACTATTCTTTTCTAATGTCATTTAAAGTTATAAATTTCACTCTGAATACTGATTAAGCTTTTTAACATTCTCCTACAAATGTTGGTATTTTAGGTTTTCATTTCTACTTAGTTCAAACTTTTCTAATTTCACTTGTGATTTTTTTTTAACCCAGTGGATTACTTGGAACTGTGCTGTTCAGTTTCCAAGTACTTAGGGATTTTCCAAATCTACTTTTACACCTCCTCTGTCTTTCTTACTTTTTAGTCTTTTACTGAGAGAAATATTGGAATCTCCCTCCATAATTATGCATTTTCTAATTCAGTTCTTTTGGACTTCATGCATTTTGAAGATCATTCTTAGGTACTTGCATATTAGGATTGTTATGTCTTGATGTATTGACTCCTTTATCATTATGAAGTGCCCAGTTGCTTCTCCGTCTTTTGGCTAAGATCATGTGTATGAAATGCCCTTTTTTATTTCTAGTAATATTCCTTGCTTTGATAATCTACTTTTTCTAATATTTATGTAGACACTCCAGCTTTCTTTTGATTAGTGTTTGCATGGTAGGAGTATTTCCTAATAGCGTACGTCTGCTAACAAGTTTCTCAGTTTTTGTTTCTCTGGAATGTAGTTTACCATTTATAGACTTCTTGGTTGATTTGGGTGTTTTAAACCCCCACCACTTTGAATATGTCATTCTGCTGCCTTCAGGTTTCTATTGTTTCTGATGAGAAGTTAGCCAGTAGTCTTGAGGTTGTTTCCTTTTACATGATGAGCCAATTTTCTTTTGCTGTTTTCAGTATTTCTTTTTTCTTTGGGTTTTAGTAATGTATGATATGTCTACATGTAGTTTTCTTTGTATTTCTCCTACTTGGGCTTTGTTGAATTTCTCGAATCATTATTATGAGTTATGTTAGTTGCTTTGAAGTATTTGTTAAACATCTGGCCCCACTCAGAGTCAGTTTCTTTTGGCTATTTTTCTCCTGTGTACTGTTAAACTTTTCTCTTTTTTTCCTGTCTGGTAATTTTTGACTGAAAACTTGACGTTTTAGATAATATATTTTAGCAACTTAGGATTCTCTTTTCTTTTTCTGATATTTTTTCCTCTTGACGGTTTTTCTTTTTTTTGTTTCATGGATTGCTTAGATGTCAGCTGTGTGATTTGTCTCCACCTCATTGTGCAGTCACTGATGTTTCTGCTCAGTTGCTTTTATTTTAGCCTGGCTTCATCTTTCTGTCTGTGTAGTTTAGTGACCAACCAATGATGTGAACAGAGTTTATACTTAGACATCATGAGACTACAAGACAACTGAACTACATGTGGAATGAGGAATGCATTCAAGGTTGCAACCAGTCCTCAGTACCCCTTGGTTTTTATTTCCTTGTTTAGCCATCCATCAGGTATATGTGTGAGCTTAGCTTAACCCCTCTATGGTTCTTCCACTTCTAGGAACTCGCAGTTTAATTTCTGATTTGTCTGTCAATGGCCATGAACTAGGCCTAGCAACTTAGAGCTAGCAAAGCTGTTGTATGGATTTTCCCCATCCTTTTTGAACCAAGTCTGCCATTTGTGTCCAGCAAAGCAATGAGTTTTCCTTGCCCCGACCTGAATCAAGTCCACTGCTCTGGCTGCATCCAGCCCTAAACTTATAAAGCTACATTTTTGCTGGCCAAGTGACAGGTGTGTGGTTGTATCACCAGGCATAGAGGGTCATAATGTTGCTGCCATTTTTATCTGCAGCTGATCAGTTTTGAAATAATAGACATTCTTCAGTTTGTTGTTTGACTTTAATCAAGTTTGAGTATACTGAATTTTTTTCTTTTTTTGATGATTTTGTTCACTGCTGTACTTAACTGCAGTTGGAAATCACCCAGTATCTTCCTGTTTCCGTTAGTAGAAGTAGCCATCCACTGATTCATTTCTTCATTGCTTTTGTAGATTCAAATTTCAGTCTGGTATCAGTTATTTTAAAGCCCAAAAAAGTTTGTCATTTCTTGTAAAGCAGGTCTGCTGGCGAATTATCTTAGAGTTTTTTGGCTTAAAAATGTCTTTGTTTTGCGTTCCTTTTGGAAAGCATTTTCAATGGACAAAATACAGATGGTTTCAAAATACAAAATACAGATGAAATACTGTAGTTTGACAGTTTTTCTTCCCTGTCTGTATTTTGTCTTCTGGGTTGTATTGTTTTTGAAGAGAGATCTGTAGTCTTATTTTTAATTTTATTTACTACTATGGCTGCTTGTAAGATTTCCAACTTCTCTTTATGACTAGTTTCCAGCAGTTTGAGTAAGAAGTGTCTTGGTGCGATTTGTGTGTGTGTGTTTATCTTGCTTTACACTACTTTGGGTTTGTTGCACTCCTTGATTTATGAGCTTATGTATTTTATTAAATTTTGAAAAAATTGATTTTGAATATTTTTCTACCCCCTCCTCTAAGACTAATTACATCTCTATTTGATAGTGTTGCATAAGTCACAGAATCTCTCTCTTTTTTCCTAGCTTTTTTGTCACTGTTCTACAGTTTGAATCGTTTCCTTCAAGTTTTCAGCTTTGGCAGTTTGATTTGCTGCTTTTTTATATTTCTCATTGTTTTTATGTTTCTCTTTAAATCTTTTGAACATATTTATAATAGCTCTTTTGGAGTCTGTCTGCTTATTATATCTGTCATTTCTGGATCTATTTCTATTGACTGATATTTTTCTGGTTGCGGGTCAGATTTCTTGCCTTTTTGTATGTGCATTAATTTGGATTGGATTCTGGCTCTTTCATTATTACATTGTCATGTTACATTATCAAGTGTCTGAATTCTGTTTGTTTTTTTTCTTAAACTGTTGGACTTTGTCTTGGCAGACAATTTACAGTTGATCCTTGAACTACACAAGTCTGAACTGTGTGTGTCCATTTATACGTAGATTTTTTTTTCAATAAACAAAATTTTTTGAGACTTAATTTGAAAATACTCATAGAAAAACACATAACCTAGGAACATTTTTTAAATTTTTAAAAAGGTACATCATAAATGCCTAAAATATGTATAGCTATAGTCTGTTTCGTCATTTACTATGGTAAAATATATACAAATCTATTATAAAAAGTTAAAATTTATCAAAACTTTCACAAACTCAGATCATACATGGTACCATTCATAGTCAAGAGAAATGTAAACAAATGTAAAATTCAGGGGTCCTGTGCCCCCCATGGCCTGTTAGGAACTGGGGCCACACAGCTGGAGGTGAGCGACCAGTGAGCACCAGAGACTATTACCACCTGAGCTCTACCACCTGTCAGATGAGCGGCGGCATTAGATTCTCATAGGAGTGGGAACTTTTGTTGTGAACTGTACATGTGAGGGACCTATGTTGTGCCTCCTTATGAGACTCTAATGCCTGATAATCTGAGATGGAACAGTTTCATTCTCCTCTCCTCCCCAACCCAACCTGGGGTCCATGGATAAACTGTCTTCCACAAAACTGGTTCCTGGTGCCAGAAAGGTTGGGGAGTGCAGCATTAAATCATAACTGCATAAAATTACAGTACATACTATGCTGCTGTCATACTTTTGTAGCCACCTCCTGTTGCTATTGCAGTGAGCTGAAGTGTTGTGAGTATTCATTTAAAATGCCATGTAGTACTAATATCTCTGAGTGAGCAGTTCATCTCTCCGGTAAATTGCATATGGCAATAAAAGTGATCTCTTGCCGTTCTGAAGTATCTTTCACTATGTGTAGTGCAATAACATAAGCCTTGAATAACACCATGAGACCCATACAGAGGTTACTGGTGGTGGTGCTGGAAGTGCTCAAGAAGCAGAGAAAAGTCATGACATAAGAAAAAGTTAAATTGCTTGTAAAGTACCTTTATAGATTGAGGTCTAAAGCTGTAGTTGCCCTCCATTACAGACAGTGTATTCATCTTGAAGTATCAGTACAGTACTGTAGGTGTAATTTCTCTTCCGTATCATTCAATATTTTCTGTAGCTTGTAACAACACAGTATATAAGACATAAACAAAATGAGTTGACTTTATGTTATTGGTAAGGCTTCCAGTCAACAATAGGCTATTGGTATTTACATTTTAGGGGAGTCAAAAGTTATACAGGAGTTTTTGACTGCTATGCCTTTAACTCTTGTATTGTTCAAGGGTAAACTGTATTTGATTATCAGCTTGTTCTTTTTCATGCTTGTTTGTAAACTTTGTTGGAGTCGGCCTGGAGTCATCTTTAGTCCTAATTTAACTTTACAATAGGGGCATGATATTTCTGGGGTCTCTGCTGCATGCCCTGGAGATCATTGAGGTGTAACCATTCTGGGTCACCAGAACTCAAATATCTTCCAGCCTTGTGGGAGCTCTGGAAACTATTCAGCTTACAGTTTTTATTTTATCCATGGTTTTAGTTACCTGTGGTCAACTGCAGTTTGAAAATATGTGGCCAGGTGTGGTGGCCATGCCTGTAATTCCAGCACTTAGGTAGGCTGAGGCAGGAGAATTGCTTAGCCCAGGAGCCCGAGATGACCTGGGCAACATAATAAGACCCTGTCTCTACAAACAATAAACAAAATAGAAAATTAGCTGAGTGTAGTGGCATGTGCTTGTGGGCCCAGCTGCTAGCGGGGCTGAGTTGGGAGGATTACTTGAATCTAGGAAGTTGAAGCTGCAGTTGGCTATGATCGTGCCACTGCACCCCAGCTTGCGCCACAGAGCAAGAGCCTGTCTCAGGAAAAAAAAAAGAAAAAGGAAAAATCCAGAAACAATTTTTAAGTGTTAAATTGCATGCCATTCTGAATAAGGACATACAATCTAATCTTCCACCATCCTACTCCATCCCACCTAAGATGTGAACCCTCTTCGTCCAGTGGATCCAGACTGTGTCTGCTACTTGCCCATTAGTAATGAACCAGAGATACAAGGTGGCTGTGACGCGGGAGGCTTTTCTGGGTAACGCTCTGCTTTCCAGATCTCTGCCCAACATAGGCAGCCGCCTCAGTCTCTCTGAATTCTCCTTTTCCTCAACTCAGTGTTATCACAGTTCTCTATCTGGGTTCTTCCTTCCTACCCTGCAGCCAAATGTAGGGTGGGAAGGAAGGTTTTTCTTTCCCACCCCGCAGCCACTTTCCTCCAGGCAGAAAGCCAGAGTGATGGTAGAGTTGACCTCATTGGTTGCTTTATGTATTTTGTCCAGTTTTCTGGTTGTACAGTGGGAAGGTAAGCCCCTTATCAGTCAGTGGCAGTATAAGTCTTGAAGTTAGGATTCTAACCTGAGGCCCTGGTTTCCATGCGTGAATCACTGTTTCATACCATTCTTTAAAAATCTATGATTTTATGTTTTATAAGTTAAAATTTTGTTCATGGGGTTTGTAGTTGTGCAGTATACATCACAACAGAAACTTGTGGTTTTAAGTGCTGTTTTACACTCTCAAATTTATCAGAATTGAGTAATAGTACAGTCGATTTTTTTTAAATTATAGCACTCTCAACCACAAAACACATTCCTTAAAAAGTAAAAAACAAAACAAAAAAAACCCCTCAACTGTTGGCAGCAATTTTCTTTGTACTTTGTTCCCAAGTAAAACATAATCGTCTCGTATTTTTCAAATTGATTAACAGATTTCTTTAGTGATTTGCTCCTGTTTTTTTTTTTTTTTTCCCTGTTTACAATTTCTGTGGAAATTTGGAGCATTATCACAAGATGTTCTCTGTTTGATTATAGTGTACAAGACTTACAATAAATTACTTTCCTTTCTGTAGCTTTGCAAAAATAGTGGTCTGCACAAACCTCAGCTCCTATCTAAATTGCAGCCTAATGCCAATTTACAAACACTATATGGTATCTTTGTGGCTTAGTAGCTTGTGCGCCTTTTGCAGTTGTTTAATTAGCTGATTGCCCACTGAAGTTACCTTCTCTTTAATATAGCAGCCCCAGAAACTTAAGCAACTTCCTGAAGAGCAGCTGTGCAAATAATTACTAGCTGTAGGCGTGGAAAGAACTCGACACAGTTTTTCCAGAATAACATTAAGTACCTTTATGTGATGCACTATGCTAGATTCTTCACAGGCATTCTCTCATTTAATTCTCCTAACACTCTTTGAACTAGACATTATGATCTTGTTTTGCAGATGAGAAACTGGATCCAGCTGATCATGGGTGCCGCTCTAATAAATTCACAGCTACCAACCAAGAAATGGGCTGTCAACACTGCCCAACAGACATACGTTTCTCTGATCAAGTCTCCACAATACCTTTTTCAAAACTTAATTTGGAGCGAATAACTTTACCTTCTTGTTAGCTACCAAAACCAAATCCGTATGCATCCTATGTTACCATATCCTCATTTGTATGCATGCTGTTACTATGTCTACATTTATATGCAACCTATATTCTTCTCCTAATACAGTAGAGAAGCCGCCCATCTTCCTTCTTAAGCTTCCCATCTTGTTGGGGTTGTTCTATGTTGATTATCTTTTTCTTTTGATAATTAATCATGTTTTTCTACTTCCTTGTTGAGTAATTGTGAATAGCATCCAGTGGTTATGAATGGTCTGGGCTTTAGAGATTACAGAAGAACGTATATGCAGAATTAGGGTTCCAGCTCTCTTGTTCTCTCTTTCAAAGGATTGCCCCTATCATTTTCTAGCAGCAGTGGCTGCCCCCTAGTCTTCTGGTTCTTTAATCCAATAAGACAGTAAAGTTTTCATAAGAATTTTAGCTGCCCATATTAGTGATGACTGTGACCTGCCCTCAGGCTAAATGCCCTAAAAAATTAAAAACTCTAGTGCTCTGCCCACCTTCCAATAGTTGACTCCCTTCCAGTTTCTGCTGTTCTTCTCTCTCCAACAGTTGTTTTTTCTACTACCATTTTATTATTTGTTTTCTGGTTGTTTTGTGACCTTCCTTCCCTCCTTCTTGCTTGCCTGCTTGCCAGATTTTCTCAGTGGTATGTCTCAGTATCTTGCCTTTTCTTGTTTGTGTATCTGTTGTAGGACTTTTTATTTGAGGTTACTATCAGGTTTGCAAATAACAGAACTCATTATTTTAAACTGATGACAATTTAACACTAATTTCAAAAACTAGCAGAGAAAAGTAATAAAAATTCTACAGTTTAACTTCACCCCTTCTGCTTTTTAACTTTTGGTTATTTCTGTTTATATCTTATTATACTGTCTATGTTCTGAAAAGTTGTTGTAGTTATTATTTTTGATAGGTTCATCTTTTAGTCTTTCTATTCAAGATATGGGTAGTTTACACAGCACAATTACAGTGTTAGAATCTTCTGTGTTTGTGTATGTACTTACTATTGCCAGTGAGTCTTGTACCTTCAGATGATTTCTTGTTTCTCATTAACATTTTTCTCTTTCAGAGCGAAGAAATCCCTTTGGCATTACTTGTATGATAGGCCTGGTGTTGATGAAATTCCTCAGCTTTTGTTTATCTGGGAAAGTCTATATTTCTCCTTAAATGTTTGAAGGATATTTTCACAGGATATAAGTCTAGGATAAAATATATTTTCCTTCAGCACTTCCATGCCACTCTCTCCTGCCTGTTAGATTTCCATAGCGAAATCTGCTGCAAGACTTATTGGACTCCCATTGTATGTTGTTTGTTGCTTTTCTGTTGCTGCTTTTAGGATCTTTTATCCATGACCTTTGGGAGTTTGATTATTAGATGCCTTGAGATAGTCTTATTTGGGTTAAATCTTAGTGTTCTATAATTTTCTTGAACTTGAATATTGATATCTTTCTCTAGGGAAGTTCTCTGTTACTATCCATTTGACTGAACTTTCTACCTCTATATCTCTCTCTACCTTTTCTTTAAGGCCAGTAACTCTTAGATATGCCCTCTTGAGGATATTTTCTAGATCTTGTAGGCATGCTTTGTTCTTTTTTATTCTTTTTTCTTTTGTCTCCTCTGCCTGTATATTTTCAAATAGCTTGTCATCAAGCTCATTAATTCTTTTTGATCAATTATGTTATTAAAGGGCTCTGATGCATTCATTAGTATGCCAGTTGAATTTTTCAGCTCCAGAATTTCTGCTTGATTTTTTAAAATTATTTCAATGTCTTTGTTACATTTATCTAATAGTACTCTGACTTGCTTCTCTATGTTATGTTGAATTTCATTGTGCTTCCTCAAGACAGCTATTTGGAATTCTCTGTCTGAAAGGTCACATATCTCTGTCACTCCTGGATTGGTCACTGATACCTCATATAGTTTGTTTGGTGAGGAGGTCATGTTTCCTGGGTGACCCTGATGCTTGTGGATGTTCATAGATGTATGGACATTGAAGAGTTAGGTATTTATTATGTGGGCTTGTTTGTACCTGTCCTTCTTGGAAAGGCATTCCAAGTGTTCAGAGAGAATTGAGTTTTGTGATCTAAGTCTGTGGTTACTGTAGCCATATATGCATTAGGAGGCACCCCAGTAAAGCTGTGACTCTTGCAGACTCAGAGAGATACTGCCTTGGTGGTCTTGGGTAAGATACCAGAGAATTCCCTAGATTACTAAGCAGAGACTCTTGTTCTCTTCCCTTTTCTCCACACAAATGGAGTTTCTGTCTCTCTCCATGCTGAGTTGCCTGGAGCTAGGGGAGAGGTGATACAAGCAACCCTATGGCCACCACTGGGACTGTGCTATGTCAGAACTGAAACCAGAACATCTCTGAGTCTCACCCAAGACATACAGCAAATACTGCCTGGGTGCAACTGATGTTTTTCAAGGCCCAGGGGCTCTTTAGTCAGCAGATAATTCTGCCAGAGCTGGGTTCTTCCCTTCAAGGCAGCGAGTTCCCTTCTGGCCCAGGGTGTGTCTACAAAGGTCATACAGAAGCTGGGGCTTAGAATGAGGCCATCAGGACTCTACCAAGTGTGCTCTCCTGCTGTGACTGAGCAGGTCTCCAAGTTGCAAGACAAAGTCCTCTTTACTCTTCTCTCGCCTCTCCTCAAGCGGAGGGAAGGAGTCTCTCCTGCAGCTGCAATTCGTACTGCCTGGGATTGGAGGAGGGGTGATGCAAGGACTCCTTTAACTGCCCTGGCTGGTGTCTCACTGGGTCTTGTGTATCCCAAGTCTGCTGACCCAAGCACAGTACAGCACCAGAGCTTGCCCAGGAATTGCAGTCTTGTGGCCTAGACTGCCATTCAAGTTTATTTAGGGCCCCAGAGTGCTTTAGCCCATGATGATGGTGCTAGCTGGAACTCAATTTCTGACCACTGGGATAGACAATTCCCCTCTGGCTAGGGCTAGTCTAAATGCTCCCTCTGTGGGTTCTGCCCTGTGTTGCTCTCCACTATGACGGGGAAGCACTGAGTTGCAGTGCAGATTCTCTCTCTCTCTTTTTTCTTTTTTTTTTTTGATGGAGTCTCACCCTGTTGCCCAGGCGCTGAAGTGCAGTGGTGTGATCTTGGCTCACTGCAACCTCCGCCTCCCGGGTTCAGGTGATTCTCCTGCCTCCCCCTCCCGAGTAGCTGGGATTACAGACACCTGCCACCACACCCGACTAATTTTTGTATTTTTGGTAGAGACGGGGTTTCACCGTGTTGGCCAGGCTTGTCTCGAACTCCTGACCTCAGGTGATCCCCCTGCCTCGGCCTCCCAAAGTGCTGGGATTATAGGCATGAGCCACCATGACTGACCTACACAGATTCTCTCTGCACCATGCTGCAGCTGATGGGGGATGAGAGAGGGGTGTGTAGGCAATTCAAGACTGTCTTTCCTACCTTCTACATTGCCTTTTTCTTTAATACAATGTTAAAACCAGGTACTATGATCACTCATCTGATTTCTTGCTCTTACGAAAGTGCTTTCTTTTGTGGGTAGTAATTTAGTGTTCCTGCAGTAGGGGAGAGGAATAATCTCTAGGGGGTTTTATCTGACCTTCGTGCTTCAACTCCTCCTCCAGCAGTTGCTTTTTATAAGTTTGTTCAAAGCTTATGGTTGTTATCTACTGGAAGATTGTCAGCCATACCAGAAGCAGAAATTCTATCTCATTGTTTTATAAATATGATCGAGTATCTCTTTTTTTAGAAAAAAAATCATTCATATACCTCACATCCTCATCTTGCACCCTCTCTCTTTACACATTTTTAAAGTGTTTTCTGTTCATATTGCCTACGTTTTCTTAGTTTACAATCTGTTTTAATCTGGTTTTCCCTCTTATAACTTCAAAAATACAATTTAGTCTAAAAGATAGGGATGTATGTATGTGTGTATCTCTATCCAGTGAATTCTTGCTCTGTATCTAGTGAGTTTTTTAATTGACCTCAGCAATATGTGCTGCCCTTTCTTGAATCTCCTTTTCCTGTGGTTTCCCTGAGACAAATACTCTCTTGTATTTTTTTCACGTACATCTTTGGCTGCTCACTTTACAGGCTTTCTTACCAAGCCATCAAATGTGGAATATGACTTTATTCTCGACTCTCTGCTGCTCATAAGATTCTCTCCCTGGGTGACCTTATACATGCCCAAGGCTTCAAATACCATCTATTAGCTATTACTCCATTTATATGAGCTCAAACTTTGTCTGAATTTCACTTATACATCTAAACACCTATCTGAGATTTGTTCACCGATACTTCAGAGACATCTCAAACTGAACATGTTCCACACTGAGCTTTTGATCTCTTCCAGCCCAAACTATACCTTTCCCATTGTTCCTTTCTCGATATCATCTTTTCTGATTCTTTTCCATGTTCTACAGCAGTGGGGATTATCTGGGGTTCTACCTAATTTTCTTTATTCAATGACCAGCTTAATATCTGTCTTTTCCTACGCTCCTTTCCCCTTTCTACTTCTGTTGATGAGACAACTCAGTTTTGAGTTCAGAAAGAGTACATGTGCGGATGATTCCCACGTCCAGACATGAGCTGCTTTTCCTAATACAACCGTCAGCCATTTTAATTTTGGTTTATCTAAAACAAACTCACCAGCATCTGTTAAACCAGCTGCTTCTCTTAGCTTATTGCTTGTGTCAGGGTGCTACTTTTCCTCTAGATAGCTGGTGTAAACTTTTGGCGTAAGTTGACCCCTCTCTCCATTTTGTCAGTTGTCAAGTTCTGACCTTTATCCCTCATAGATGGACGTTGCTTTCTTCTCTACCTGTACTTGCCATCAAATGAACCATAACAGGCAGACTAGATGGACTCATGGTTAGGCATACTCAGATGAGCATAAGAGATTTGAACCAAAAGCACGAGTATCATTCAAAATATAGCTATTTGTGCATTTAAAAATCTCTAATTCTTCATATTCAACCTGGCAAGTAATTTCTATTATAAAGAGATAGAAGTGTAAATATTTAGATTTAGACCACTAAGGACAATTCCTATCCATTCATTTGTTCAGAAAAATATTTATTGAGTACCTGCTGTTTGCCATGACTTTTTAAAGATACTGGGGATACAGCAGGACAAAACTGATATCGGTTTCCTTTGTGGAGTTTACATTCTGTTACAAAGAGATGAATGCAGGATGTTAGATAGATAGATAAACTGATAAAATATTGTATGTCATGTGTGCTGTGGAGGTGGAGAATTTTGGTTTGTTGTTTTACATAGAATGTGTTACACAGTAATTTACATAGCCCAGGCAGACTAAACAGTATATGCAAGACCCGCCCGAGGCGGGAAGGAAATGCCAGTGGAGTAGGTTGGGCAACTGGGAAAGTGGCAAAAGATGAGGTGAGAACATTGAGCTAATGTAGAGGTAAGGTGGGATATATCATGTAGGGTACTGGTTTTCTAGTGAATGTTTAGCAGCTGGCTCTCTGGGGAAAAAAGATCAATAATAAAAGGTCCTGATCTGTAGTGTTTGCCAGTTTTTCTGCTGTAAACACTCTCACCATGGCCAATTTCAAGCTAGCAATGTAAGGTCAACCAGCTCTCAAAAATTCCTGAAAGTTTAACAGTCAGCTCTTGTGAGCTGGTATAATAACCCTTCTCCAGCCAGCATTGATATAGAGCCTTGTAGGACAATTGCAGTGATTTTTTTTTTTTCAAGTGAGAAAGGATGCCACTAAAGAGTATTAGAGTAGGCCAGACACAGTGGCTCACTCCTGTAATCCCAGAGGAGGCCGAGGCTGGCAGATCAGTTGAGTTCAGGAGTTTGAGACCAGCCTGGCCAACATGGTGAAGCCCAGTTTCTACTAAAAATGCAAAAAATTAGCTGAAAGTGGTGGAGTGTGTCTGTCATCCCAGCTACTCAGGAGGCTGAGGCAAGAGAATCACTGGAACTGGGAGGCAGAGGTTTCAGTGAGCCGAGATTGTGCCACTGCACTCCAGCCTGGGCTACAGAGTAAGACTCTGTCTCTAAAAAAACAAGCAAACAAAAAAGTATTAGAGTTATGATGTGATCAGGTTTCTGTTTCAACGATCAGCTGGCTCCTGGGTTGAGGATATTAATTACATGTTAACATTTGTCTGCAAACTCAAGGCTTATAAAGTATTTTCTTTGATTTACATAGTGCTAGCTTACACATTGTTTTCAATTATTAATTGTCAGTATTTAAAAATAGAAACATCCTTCAAAAACATAAATTTCTTGATTTTCTTAAAAAATCAGATTTGATCTTTACGTTACTAATTTAAATTGAGGAGTCGCTATCTTTTTTACATAGGTATGCATTTTCCATTTCTCACCAATTTTAGCTATTATTTTACATAGTTTTTTGTTTGTTTTTAAAATATGGAGATGAGAAAAATAAACTTTGTTATAACCAACCCTTTTATCAAAATTGGTGTAAAATGAGAGGTAAGAGAGGGTTGTATGGTTCAAGAAAAATTGAACATGCATATTTCTTTACAGATGTAAAGGATATTTTTAATTTATAATAAAATATACCTGTTTTGAAGAAATATAGTTTAATACATCATGAAACAAATCATACAACAGGTTATGATTAGATATGAAAGATGATTTTTTAAATTGATACACTGACAAAACATCAAAATTTAATCAGGGTTTGATTTCAAATTGATTAAAATAAATTATGTTCCTGTAAAATTAATATTTACTATATGAAAAATTGTCCGAATAGCAGAACAATTTGCAAATGTCAGTTTCATAAATGAGTGAGTACAATATATATTGACTTAGAAAAACATTAGCAAAGGTATATCTAAATGTAAGTATTATTTTGAAAATACAGTTAATTTACAGGACAATCTGTCATTTATGCTGTTCTTGATGATCAGTGCAGATATTTAAAATACACTGAATTAAGTTAGTTTTGTAAATGATAATTTTAATAAGGAATTTGAAAACTTGATGCTCATGAGAATCACAACTTTTTTAATTTTGAAAAGTCAATAAGCTTAATACACATTGATCAAAATTAGAAAACATGACTAAGACAATTCTTCTGTGGTAGTTAATATTAATTTTGGATTTTTTTCCTCACAAAACAAATTTAGTTGGAAGGGTATAAAACTTAAATTTACTAATTGCCTGATTCAGCATGAATTTCTTTGAAAAGCAAGCCAAAACCCTCCATGCAATGAGAAATTAACATCATGAACTAGATTGATTCTTATGGCTTGATAGCATAATGCTTTGTTGATAACTTGGTTCCATAGTACAGGCGTCTGCTGTAATTACACAGAGATATATGCAAATGATTTTTGAATTGTTCATGTCATCCAAGGGGAAATCTACTAATTTTTCTCTGCCCCCATCCCCTGCCTTACAAATATTGGATTCCTTAGTTTATAATATAGTTGACCCTTGAACAATGTCGGGGGTTGGATCACAAACCTGTCACATTTGAAAATCAACATATAACTTTTGACTCCCCCAAACTTAACTGTTAATAGACTAATGTTGACCAGAGCCTTACCAACAGCAGAAATACTCAGATAACACATATTTTGTATGTCATATATATTACATTCTTACCATAAAGTCAGAGGAAAGAAAAGGTTATTCAGAAGGTCATGAGGAAGAAAAAAATATTTACTATCTAAAAATATGTATTTACTAAGCAGAAGTGGATCGTTGTAAAGGTCTTCATCCTTTTTGTCTTTGTGTTGAGCAGGTTGTGGAGGAGGAGGGGTGGGCTTTGCTGTCTCAGGGGTGGCAGAGGCAAAATAAAACCCACATATAAATGGACCCATGCAGTTCAAACCCATGTTGTTCAGGGTCAACTGTATAACCCATCGAAACAGTGACTATTTTTTGTGTAAGGTCATTCTTAAAGCATTGCACACACACATGATCCAATTCACGCATTCTGCAGTTGGCTTGTAAGGAAACTATTTGGCTGGGAATAATGTGGTCTACAGTCTTATGGGAAAAGAATACCCAGACATTTAAACAACAGACCTAAGTATGAATCCGTTCCCTAAACTGTGAAGTTGAAGACGGAATTCAACAATTGGCTTTTGGATATCAAAGTTTATAAAAATGAATTGACATTGGTATTGTGAAACATTGATATTCCACGAATGATATCTGTTAAACTGAGGTGCAACATTGGTATTGAAAACTAATTTTGAGAGTATTGCACTATCGGAATTGCACAAGTATCTTGACAAGTTACTTTCAATATAAAAACCAATAAGCAAAGATTTTAACTATTTGTAAGTTATTGTCATCCAGGAATAACTGTTTACCACTTTAATCTTTCTTTCCTGGAAGTAAGCTTCAATAGTATTACTGCAGGCCTGTCTTTATTCATCCAACTCTTAGAGAGATGGAGTATCTTATTTAATTGTCAGATTTGAGAAGAGTGAGTGAACCTACTTGATGTGGCTCCAACTGTTTTTCTGTTGGGAATGAGCCTATGTGTAAGTAGTCAGGCTTCTTGCCTGTAAGGAGGCCTAAAATCTAGCACTTCCCCCGCCTAAAACATGATTTATATCAGTAGCAGGTTATATTTTGGATTGCCACTGAACTTGGTTTGTTGATCTCAACTTGTTCTAAGCAGAGTATAGAATAATGGTGCCATGTATTGGGGAGTAATCCTCAGAAACCTCAAAATTTGGTATATTCACCAGGAACATTGAGAAATAATAATAGAAAGTTTGGAAGGAGAAAGTTTTTGTGCATCCAAGGCCTACAAATGTGGGTCTTAGTGTATTGAGTATAATAGTTTATAGAGACTTACTGTCATTTGTAGAGACTTATAATAGTTTATAAATAGAGACTTATTTTAGGCCAAACAGATTTTTTACATGTTTGCATTTGGCTTTGAACTTCTGTAGCCTGTAGCCTGGGAAGAAAGCTCTGGCTGTCATGAGGAATTTTAAGCTTGGCAGGTGACTGCAACCTATGACTTATGCAACTCATGTGAGAAAATAAGACAGTCCTTTAGCTGTGTTGGGTGCTTCAGGTAGAGACTGCTTTAGCTTAATGCGCAGACCATCCTTGTCCTAAATTGAGACAAGATTCCATTGCAGAGAAGAGTTTTACAGGCATTTTAAACCTTGGTGATCAGAAGAATATTTGCCACTTTTAAACTGAAAGGCAACTAGCTCTGCATGTATAACAGAGCACTAGAGGGGCTCTAGGTCTACATGGTTAGTATAAACACCAACTAGATAATCAAGATTGGGTATTCCAGATTCAAGAGAAGACCTCTTTCAGGATCAAGGAGGGCTGTGAAGGCACCTGCTAACCTTTCATGTGGCATTTCCACAGACTTTTAAGACTCCCTCTCCCATTATAGAATCCCGAATTGGCTCTGAATACATTAATATCTTAAGTTCTAACCCGGACTTGCTAGCTGAGACCCAAATTGTGATTTCACCATAGATGTGCATTAGACTTAATTAGGAAATAAGAGATGTGGGCTCTTATTAGAAAGAAATTGCTATCCCCTTGAGACAGAAAATCAGCTAAATAACATTATTAGAAACCCAAACACAAGGATATCAAACTGTTCTGTGCCTGGAACTAGTTGCCTCCAATTATCCCATTTGCTCAAGAAAACAAGAAAAAAAATAGAGCAGTTAAAAGATGGTACTTCAATTCCATTAAATCCAGAAACAGAGGAAGATTAATAAAGGAACGTAGGCAGGATAAGCTAGAGGAAGAGATTATTCACTTTAAGAAAGAGTACAGGGAGAAAGGTACCTTGAAGATGGGAGTTAGACCAACATATAAGGGGCAGAAAAAGGTACCCACATTCTAACTGCTTTTAAAGAGGGAAAGGTATGTTTGTTGTTACTAGGTCATAGATGGTGTATGGAACCTAAAGATTATTCACTTTAAGAAAAAGTACAGGGAGAGAGGTACCTCGAAGATGGAGTTAGACCAACATATAAGGGGCAGAAAAAGGTACCCAAATTCTAACTGCTTTTAAAGAGGGAAAGATGTTTGTTGTTACTAGAGCATAAGGTGTGTGGAACCTAAGGAAATCTAAGAGAGAGAAGTCTAGGGTGATAACCCCAAGAAAACCCAAGTCACTGAGAGGTGACTTTCTAAACCCACAGGACCTCACTTGGAGCAGCTGGGGAACTACTGCTTAAAGACTGGAACAGCTGTACCAAGGAGTTATACAACTCTGGACAGACTTAGAAAATGCATAAGAGATATTCAAAGTATTTCTTATGTGAGTTTCCATGTTATGCAATCATCACAGTGGAGATACAAGCATTGCATTTACTCTGAGAGAACTTATTGACCTTAGTTGATGAATTTATGAAATTAGGATCTTAATGGAAAGCAGTAGAAAGATATGAAGAACTATAGATGTGACAATCAGAGACCAAGTTCAGGTTTTTGTTAACTGTCTGATGGAAGAATCTCTTGGGGAGATTATCTATGTCATCGAGAGTAGAGTAGACAAAATTTGAACAGTGAGCAGAGGGCTTGTTATTTCTTCTCTGTTACTATGGTAGACCTCACAGATGAATCCAGAGTAGTTATAAAAATAACTGCCTGGGACAGAAAGCAAAGACAAAATAAATGGAAGGGAGCCACTCAGTTCCAGCAGGCAGCATTAGCTCTTACACAGACTAGAGAAGGAAAAGGACCAGTTTTAAGAAGTAGACTAAATTGTTAAGAAACTCAAGTAGCCTTCCTGAAAGGGGTTGGGGACTAGCACAGGGAAATTAAATACCAGTGCATCAGAAATTTAATTTCAGAAGCAACAAAATTGCTTTAGTGCAGGGATCTGCTAGTGATGATTCTTCAGCTAAGACAAATTGTGAACGAAGGAGAAGTCTTTCCTAGCAGATGGGTTTCATGTCCCAAGTAATTCCATAGCTACGGATGGTGGAAATAGCCCCTGTGACACAGGGCTAAGAATGGCTGCCCCTGAGAGATGGTGCATGTGTGGCATGGATTAGAGACTGAATTTAGGGCACCATCAGGGACTTAAAAACCCAAGATTCTATGGGAAACATGGAAATAGAGGTTCTGGATATGCTCGAAGGGAAGAAAGAACCCACAGTGATTTTGGGAACTGGCTGCTGCTATTTCGGGTGTCTATTTCAAATTTGCAAGGAGACAGAAATGCCTCAAATGATACTATTAAAGACTATGGAAGAACCAAGGCCATAGTTGAGATATACCCTAGGGCCAATTGCCCATAACCATATAGTCAAAACTTAAAGTAATCCTGATTTCCCCTTAATGCTAGCTCTAATCATGACCGAAACACAAAACATAAGCTTTATGAGCATGGTTTAGTTGAAATCAAAACAATCAACTAGAGACAAATGAGCTTAAACAACTGTACTTCCCTAAAAGGGATGGCAATATACAACAAGCAAGATTAAAAAAAAAAAAAAAAAGGTTAAAATACTCCTCCTTTGTGCTTTATAATCTGCACTGTGGCTGCTATACTCGAGGCTTCTTACTTCTTTCAGTTTGAGGTCTCCCAATTTGAGAACTGTTCTTAGTATGCACAATAAACTTTCAGTATTTTTTTCTAAGTTGATCTGATTTTATATTTCTTTTTTTTTTTTTTTTTTTTTTTTTGAGGCGGAGTCTCGCTCTGTCGCCCGGACTGGAGTGCAGTGGCCGGATCTCAGCTCACTGCAAGCTCCGTCTCCCAGGTTTACGCCATTCTCCTGCCTCAGCTTCCTGAGTAGCTGGGACTACAGGCGCCCGCCACCTCGCCCGGCTAGTTTTTGTATTTTTAGTAGAGACGGGGTTTCACCGTGTTAGCCAGGATGGTCTCGATCTCCTGACCTCGTGATCCGCCCGTCTCGGCCTCCCAAAGTGCTGGGATTACAGGCTTGCTTGAGCCACCGCGCCCGGCGATTTTATATTTCTTAATGCTCTGAGCAAGCACACAAGAAACATAGATGGATTTTTTTCCACAAAAATGGAAATGTAAAGAAACGGTGTCTATGTGCCTTATTTTCTTTACCCAGTCTATGATTGATGGGCATTTAGGTTGATTCCATGTCTTTGCTATTGTGAATAGTGCTGCAGTGAACTTATGTGTGTGTATCTTTATGATAGAACGATTTATAATCCTTTGAGTATATACCAGTAATGGGATTGCTTGGTGGAAGGATAGTTCTGTTTTTAGGTCTTTGAGGAATTGCCACACTGCATTCCACAATGGTTGAAATAATGTACACTCCCACCAGCATGTATAAGCATTCCCTTTCCTCTGCAACCTTGCCGGCACCGGTTATTTTTTGATTGTTTAACAGTAGCCATTTTGAGTGGTGTGAGATGGTATCTCATTGTGGTTTTGATTTGCATTTCTCTCATGATCAGTGATGCTGAAGTTTTTTTCATATGCATGTTGGCTGTTTATGTGTCTTCCTTTGAAAAGCGTCTGTTCATGTCTTTTGCCCATTTTTAATGAGCCTGTTTTTTTCTTGTAAATTTGTTTTAAGTCCTTTATAGATGCTGGATATTAGACCTCTGTCAGATGCATAGTTTGCAAAAATGTTCTACCATTCTCTGGGTTATCTGTTTAGTTTGTTGATAGTTTCTTTTGCTGTGCAGAAACTCTTTAGTTTAATTAGATCCCAGTTGTCAATTTTTACCTTTATTGCAATTGCTTTTAGCATCTTTGCCGTGAGATCCTTGCCCATTCCTATGTCCAGAATGGCATTTCCTAGGTTGTCTTCCAGGGTTTTTATAGCTTTGGGTTTTACATTTTAATCTTAATCCATCTTGAGTTGGTTTTTGTATATGGTGTAAGGAAGTGAAACAGTTTCAGTGTCCTTTGCAGCAACTCGGATGGAGCAGGAAACCATTTTCTTTAGCAGACTAATTCAGGAACAGAAAACCAAATACCACATGTTCTTATTTATAAATGGGAGTTAAATAAAGAGAACAGATGGACACAGAGAGGTAAACAGCAGACACCAGAAGGTGGAGAGTGGGAGAAGGAAGAGGATCAGGAAAAATAACTAATGGATATTAGGCTTAATACCTGGATGATGAAATAATCTGTACAACAAACACCCAAGATACACGTTTACCTATGTAACAAACCTGCACATGTATACCTGAACTTAAAATAAAGGTTAGAAAACTGATATGGAAATGTAATTGTAGGTGGTAAATACAAAATACGCTTATTCCTGGGGGAATATTTTTCCACTGGGCTTAAGTAAGCAAGTCATGGAATACAGACAGTTGGTCTTGAATGAGAGACGTCCTGTCGAGATTGACTCCAGAAAGATTTTCCTTTTCTCTCAGATACCAGGATTACTGGGGTCATGGTAGCTCTGGTTCTGGAAATGCAATTTTGCCTGGAATAATTGACCTATGCGCAGGAGACTGGCTTTCTAAATTGGGTGAGTGTGGTGTGACAAAGGGGTGTGGTAATTTTGTGAGTCCTTTTAGCTGTTTTGATTCTTTAAAAGTAAGGCTCCTGAGAGACTGGGCATTGAATAACTGTGACTTGAGAGGCTTTGGAAGCTCCAGACCCATTCCAGAGAGAGACAGGTGGTTACTGGAGGAACCTCAACTCTACCCAGACAGCAAGTCTTGCCAACTAAGCCTGCGGAAAAGACGATGTGAAGGGGAAGGGTATTTGTTTTGTAAGTGGACTTTGTACTTTGAACTTCAATATACAGGCAAGAGAATTTTATTTCAAACTTTAGTTCTTTTCGATTTTCATGTCTTTGAACTTAAACCTGTAAAGCAATCTAATCTTTGGATATAAATTTCTTCCTTGGAATTTAATAATAGCAAGGAAATTGTCTTCAAATAAGAGGCATCTCTTTATGGATGTTTGGTTATTGAAATATCTTCAAGATAGCATCCAATCTCATTGCAGAATCTCTGACATGCTACATTAGACAGTATGCCTGGACATAATTTTGGACAGAAAATAGAATAGGGGATACATTTTTGGCTCTTCCTACAGAATGGACTCAAAGCTGACATATGGAATGTATGGTTCTGACTCACTGCAGATTCTTTTGGGGATGACATTTAAGCTGCCTGCCCTTGGAACCTCAAGGAAACACAAAGCCCTAGAGCACAGTGCAGGGTGTGGTCTCGTGGAGATGGGAGCAGCGCTCTCCCGAGGCAGTCAGCATCTCTGGCTGACCATAGGCTTCATGTTTAAGCCCAATGAATTAAGAAGATGAAAAACTGGGGAGTGTTAGTGGGGCTAACACTGAAATTAATATTTTTGCTTCATTTTTTCCTCTTTTGTTTGAACATTTGTTATAAATCTTGGCTCTCTTTGCTCTGTCAAAACCCAGTGTGGTAACCTTTTCAGAGTCCTTAATTTCCTAATGTGATACGTGATTCAATTCAACAAACAGTTGTTCAGCACTTACTGTATATTTCTGTTCTGGGTACTAGGAATATAGAAATACATAACATTGCGTTAGATGCTGACTTTATTTACACGTTTGAGTCCAATAATATAAAAATATATAAATCTTAAAGAGAGCATGAAGAGAAAATAATCAGCCTGTCTGGGAGTTTGGAGGTAGACAGCTTTCATCAAAAAGGGAATTTTTGAGCAAAATGGCTAAGCAGAGAAAGTGTATTTTTAACAGAGGGACCGGCACATAATTAACACATGGGGAAATGATGTTCATGTTTTATCAAGATACTAACATGAGTTGACAGTTCCTGAGGATAATTTCTATATTGTGAAATAAGGATGGAGCAGAAGGAACCAGATCATAACCATCCTGGAAGCTGAGATGTGAACGTTATTTTATGGATGACCAGCCTTAATCCAGAGAGATTTGATCAAGTTTACAAAATAGAGCCACTTGGCCAAATGACTTCTCCATTTCTTTTTAGCTTCACAGTTCTCTGTTTTATGTCTTGGTCCCCTACTGTAGCTTGAGAATACTTAGCTCTCAGCTATTCCAAATCAGCAGGTACCACACCATATTTGGTAGGGTTAGGTTTGGCTGCATATAACAGAAAAACCCATATTAAAGAATAACAGTAGATTAAACATGACAGAATTGCATTTTCCTCAGGTGAAAGCAATTCTGGGGCTAGTCTGGCAAGTTGGCAAAATTGTTGGTAACCAGGCCCCTTCCCACTCTTCACAAGCCCAGGAGCATGAACTTGTCCTCATGTTCTGAGATGGCAGCTGAAGCCCCAGATATCATGTTCATGTTCCAGGATGGAAACTTTTAAGAAGATTTCCTAGAGTCACCTGATACACTTTTAGTTATTTCTCAATGGCAAGAATTTGGTCCCATGGTCATAGCTGCGGTTGGAGAAGAGTGGGACATGTCATTGCGCTGATTATTATTTTTTTTTTGTCAGAGAAAAAGTGGAAAATAAATATTGAGATAGACAATTAGCTATCTCTGTTCTATTCATGGAAAAATGAGATATTTATCTATCTATTTAAGTGGAAATGAACATGGTATGCTATCAAAGATTAGAGAAAGAATTTATCCCCAAAATTATTTTTCTAATTCTGTTTCTTGGACCTCTCTTTCCTTTCAGCTGTAGCATCGCAGTCCTTGAATGTGAAACTCCATTCACAACGTACAATATACACATCCTCAAATACTGAATGCACACTCAGTCGTACGTGGCCACAGCATCCTTCTCTCCCTGACTTCTGGGACTTTGGATGAACTGTGTTGACTGTTTTCACATGCTTTCAAATTTATTGTTCCTGGTATAAATGAAATGCCACAAATACACCATGATTTTATTTGATACTCAAAAGTTAGGCTTTTGAGACTCAAAAATGACCTTTACTTCATGTTTGCTGTGAGAGTCAAAACTCTGTTATAAAACTCTGAAGCTGAGCATGAACTCTAAATCTGTGTATCATCTTTTCCCCAAAGCAACATCTAAAGGCTTAAAAGAGAATTGTGAGGCAAAACAAGAATTTTGAGGGATAATAAATGCATTGGTTAATAACAAACTACCCCAACACACTTATAGTAGAGACAATTGATAATCTAAATGCCCGATAATGAAGCCTACATATAACATTATGATGACAACTATAAAGTCATTAAATATTTTGAAGGATGGTAAATAATATCAAAATACTTATATTTTAACGAGTGAAGACAACAGTATACAAAAGTAACTATGTATAGAAATGACAAGTTTAGAAATATACTCAGAAAAGTCATGAGGAAAAGGAGCATAATTTTAGCAGTGATTGGGTGGCAGACTATGGATAATTCCTATTTTTTGTTTTCTAAATTTTCCATCTGAGGAACATGAATTATTTTTATAATAAAGCATTATTAGGATGCACATATATATGTGTGTGTGCATATATTTACAGTTTGAAATAAAAAATAAAGTTGCCATCCCATACATAATGGTGGATAAATAACTCACTTCTGTCTGGGCATGTTGTGGACTGAATTGGGTCCCCCAACCTCCACATTCGTATGTTGAAGCCCTAACCACCAATATGAATATGACTATATTTGGAGATAGGGCCTTTCAGGAGGTAATTAAGGTTGAATGATGTCATAAGGGTGTGGCCCTGATCCAGTAGGACTGGTGTCCTTATAAGACGAGGAAGAGACACCAGAGGCATGCATAGATGAAAGACCATGTGAGAACACAGCTTGAAGGTGGTCGTCTGCAAGCCAAGGGGACAGGCCTCAGGAGAAGCCAACCCTGCAGTCACTTGGATCTTGGACTTGTAGCCTCCAGAACTGTGAGAAAAATATGTTTCTGTTGTTTGAGCCAGTCCGCCTGTGGCATTTTGTTTTGGCAGCTGGAGGAGACTAATTGTGTTGCATTTTTTTTTTTTTTTTTTTGAGAAGGAAAAAACCAGGAGAGAAACCTTAAGTAGCAAAATGAGGACTCAGGAAAACCAAGGGAAGGGGGAGGATGGAGGCTTTTGGCCACCACACACTCACTTGCTTGGAGGGGTAAAATTTGCCCTCCATGACTGCACAAACACATTTAAAGACATCTACCTTTGACCGCTCCAGATGATTGAATCAGTGACTGTAATGCCCCTTACTTGACCTTCCCCTCTACAGAGGAGGCATTCCCAGTTGCCTCCAGTGTGCATCCTATGACTTGGACCCCAGACTCCTCTTCCTTTTGGCTGCCTGCTTTGGATGTGTTTTTGCTTATCCCTCGGCTTTTTAGTGTGACAATCGATTCCGCATATGTCCCAGGCAGCTGTGAGGAGGGAGAAACTCCTTGTTCTTTCCCTGCAGGCCAAGCCAAGGAGAGAAGAAAGGGAAATGAGTCGTGTTATATTTGTCTGCAGCATGATTCCCTGTCATGATTTTCCTCCAATCGGGGGAGGTTACTTTGGCAACCGCCAATTCATGTCCCTTTAAATAACTTCCTCCTGGTTAGTTCATTTTCATAAAACCAGCAAGTCCCACAGAGATGTCTTAAAGTAGTCAAATCCTTTTTTTCCCCCTCTTTCATTACTTAAGAAACATATTAAATATAATTTTTTACTGTGTCTTGCTCTGTTACCCAGGCTGGAGTGCAGTGGTATGATCCTAACTCATTGCAGGCTGGGACTACTGGGCTTAAGTGATCCTCCTGCCTCAGCCTCCCGAGTAGCTGAGACTACAGGTGAGAGCCACTATGCCCACCTAAGAAACGTGTTTTAACAGATCACATAACATTTTAAAGTATATGGGCATAAAAGTGAAATATACTAGTTAAAGCTTCATGTCATTGTCCTTAAAAAATACTAAGGGGAAAAAGATTTTTAAAGTATAAAAATAGAGGCTGCATGTCAATTTCAAGATTTCTTAGAGCATTGATGATAAACTTGATTTTAATGTCATGTTGAATTAATAATATCAGTAAAGTGATCTCTGTATTTTACAAGCATATTAATTGTTGCTGATTGCAGGATGACTTTGAAAAGGAAGGCTGGGTGCAGTGGCTCATGCCTGTAATCCCAGCACTTTGGGAGGCCGAGGCAGGTGGATCACCTGAGGTCAGGAGTTCGAGACCAGCCTGGCCAACATGGTGAAACCCCGTCTCTACTAAAAGTACAAAAATTAGCTGGGTGAGGTGGTGGGCACCTGTAATCCCAGCTATTCATGAGGCCGAGGCAGGAGAATCGCTTGAACCCAGGAGGTGGAGTTTGCAGGGAGCTGAGATCATGCCACTTCATTTCAGCCTAGGTGACAAAAGCAAAACTCCATCTAAAAAAAAAGGGGGGAGAGGGAAAAATGATCCCATTTTTGTGTTTGAAATAACATGTACAATCACTGCACTTCAATGGTAAGGAGGTAGTTCAACCTGTGAGAACACACACACCTCCACTTAGAGGCTCCCAAAATGATTTTTCACTTAATAATTTTGTACCAACACTTTGGTATGGTATGTGCCGTACCAAAGTACTGCAACCAATTACAGGTATTTACTGCAGAATACCCTTTGCATTAAAATAACCCTGAAAATGTAAGAAATTATTATTATTATTATTATTTTTTTTTTTTTTTTTTTTGAGACGGAGTCTCGCTGTGTGGCCCAGGCTGGAGTGCAGTGGCCGGATCTCAGCTCACTGCAAGCTCCGCCTCCCGGGTTTACGCCATTCTCCTGCCTCAGCCTCCCGAGTAGCTGGGATTACAGGCGCCCGCCACCTCGCCCGGCTAGTTTTTTGTATTTTTTTAGTAGAGACGGGGTTTCACTGTGTTCGCCAGGATGGTCTCGATCTCCTGACCTCGTGATCCGCCCGTCACGGCCTCCCAAAGTGCTGGGATTACAGGCTTGAGCCACCGCGCCCGGCCAGAAATTATTTTTATGAGTAATAGAAATACCTATTCTGGAAGCTCTAAAAACATTAAATTTTACTTCAGGTGTAGAAAGTTGCCTGTGAAGCTATGCTTCTTGCAATTACAGATGACACGGTAATTCACAGGATTATCAAAAAAAATGCTGTAGAACAGCATTATAGGTTTATTTAATTCTATTCGTCTCACCTTTAGACATTTTAAGATGAAGCGTTTGTCCTTTCAATTAATCAAAAATGTTTTCCCTTCCACTTAGCTAAGTCGCTTAGGTCTCTAGCCCAGTCAGCATTTTCTCCCAGTTATTTGGCTGAGTGCCATACTGAAGAATTAGGTCTGGTAATTAAATCCAATCTCAGCAAGGTGGTTTTTTTTTTTTTTTTTTTTTTTCAGATACTTTATTTAGGTTCTATGCAAAATGGAATCCCATAGGGACAGAGAATGAACATGTTATGAAGTATAATTGCAATGAAATATATTTAACAGTTATTTTTGAAGAAAACGCTTAGAGATTTCCCGTGACTTGACTCAGCTTCGATGTCTTTATGCAGCTTTTTCCTTTAATGCTTCCCATCCTTTATAATTAGATATGTTTATCTATTTTCTGCTGGTTTTCTACATTAATAAGCTGCTTTTGTCAATGACTTTATGTAAATTAGTATGTTTCCCACGGATTCATACACACACATATCAAAATATTTTAAAAGCGAGACACGTTATAGGTTAAAATATACATATAAATATAATATGTATGTATTACATATTCATGTATTTTTAATATTTTGATATATTCATATATCTTAATATACATATTGAAAAGCGTATCTTCTATAGCTGTGTCTTAAATTTTCAAGTATTTTGATGTGATTGCTTTCTGCAGTTGACAATTTAAATGTTCCCAAATTATACAAGGAGTAGGAAAATCAGGATCTAAAAATATAATGAGGGTTGCTGTTTTGGAGTCATCTCTAAGGCCATCTTATTTAGTCCATTTCTTAAGTTTTCAGCTGCACTGTTTCATCATAGAGTGGATTTTACAAATTGCCTCCCAATGCTGTCAGATTCTATTATTTATGATAAATTAATTCTTACATGCGTTTCTAAGAGAAGTTGTGAAAATAATTTTCTGGAGGTCCTTACGTATAGTGTTTCCTACAGAGAATGTGTGCGTCTGTTTTGCTGGTTAGTTGGTTAGCGTGATTTTATACCTAAAAGTACAGTCTTTGGAATGATGTTCCTTCCAGTCACAAAGTGCTTTTAACTGATAGACTGTTTTTCATCACAATAGTTATATCTGCATCAGTAATGTAATGAATGAAAACAATACATACTTATATACACAACGCACATATGCAGATATGAATCTCATGTGCAAAATCAGGCAGTTAAGAAAAGACTGTTTCTATTATTCCTGTCTCTAGGTTTAATTTCTGTTTGGGGTCCTCACTGCTAGGTAACAGACAGTTCATCTTTATGCACATAGCACTCTTCCCCACCCTGCCTAGGTTGCATTTATGGGAGGACAGAGGGTGTTTGGGAGAAGGCAGCATGGCTTTGCAACATTCAGGTACTGAGTGGAGCCATATGTTCTGTGGGTCTGTGTCATTTAACCACACCTGCGTCAGCTGAGCCATTCTCATTCCCATCAGTCTTGAGTCATTTTACCCAGGTAATTGCTGTGTCTTCCTGGTTCCAACCAGAAGAATTCTCTCTGTACAGAGGCTGTCCATGCTGTCCATGTGGTTGGCTGCTCCCTGGTACAATGACATCATTCTCTTGCTTGATACTGCATGGATACACAGGCTCTCCATGAGACCACTAAGTCCCTTGTTCCAGATTTGTCAGTGCTCTGCTGTATAAGTACTCTTTGTTCTTTGTATGTGAGGTTGAGAACCTTGGGATCTTGCCAATTTTCAGAGTTCTACTGGGCATGGGGCACAGATTTCCTCTACTCTCAGTCTCCCAAATGTCTATCCAGAAGTTTTTGTCATTTCTGCCCCCTCCTCTGTCTGACTTAGTGTATTAGTCCATTTGCACTGTTATAAAGGAATACTGAAGACTGGGTAATTTATAAGAAGAGGTTTATTTTGGCTCATGGTTCTGCAGACTGTGCAAGCATGTCACCAACATCTGCTTGGCTTCTGGTGAGGGTCTCAGGAAGCTTCCACTCATGGTGGAAGGCAATGGGGGACCTGCAGTATCACATTGTGAAAGAGGGAGTGAGAGAATGAGGGAGGAGGTGCCAGGCTCCTTTAAACAAATAGCTCTCCTGTGAACTCATAGAATGACAAATCATTCATTACTCTGAGGACAGCAGCAAGACCTTCCTAAGGGATCAGCCTTCCTAACCCAAACACCCCCTCCCACTAGGCTCACCTCTAACATTGGGGATCACATTTCAAAGTGAGATTTGGAGGGGACAGTCATGAGACTCCATCTCAAAAAAACAAAACAAAACAAAACTCGGTGTACCATAGACTGTGTCTAGCAGAGACAGTAGTTCTTGATTGGCTAATCAAGTGTGGTTCCCATAACTACATCCTCCAAGAGGTCTTAGAAGGAACTGTCTTCACCAAGGCTTTGAGAAATATATTGATGAGGTGAGCACCTTTGAGATGTGGTCCGGAGGTTTTTTTCTGCAGGCAGAGATGCCAGTGGGAAGTGCTGCTGGGGCAATCATCTCATAAACTCAATGGGACACACCCAGAGACCCAAGCAGGTAACAGCAGTTACTTGGGAGAAGTAACGTGGTGTGCTTACCTTCATGGTCAGCTGGAAGGATGTGATCCATACGGTTTAGTGGTGGATAATTGATCATGAGTTCTTTGATTCGAAGCTCACTATAGTTTTCTTAATGAATTCAAATAAGAAATAAAACCATCTCTAGGTATTGCAAAGAGTCCTGACTTGAGCTTTTGTAATGGAGAGTCATTGTGCCTCATACAATTCTCAGCCCTGAGCCACATCAAAAAGCTGCAGCCCCTTGAGTGAAGGCAGGTCTGAGCCCCCTCAGAAAAGGCCCGATAGAAAGTCGCAAGGGGATACTATTTATAGGCCTACTAGTTTTTCCTTAAAAGCCGCCTTGGTAGTGATTTACCATGGTAACTGGACCCTGGGCAAAAGGAAATACCTAAATATTCCAAGGGAAAATTTTCCAATGGCTCTAATCTAGACTAATTTCTGAAATTCCACTAAGGCCTACCAGGAGGAATAGGTATTTAAAAAGCCAGATAATAATTAGGGTCTAGTTTAGGGTAAATAGGGTAAATAATCATGTTTTTGAACATGGTTGGTTCTTATAAATATTATATATGTATACATAAGTGTGCATATTCTGTACAATTGGAATAGATTTCCTGAGTAATTGGCAAATATCTTCATAAGTTTCCTGACCTATGAAAGAAGGACTGTTACAGTAGGAAGAGCCAACTGGAAGTTTAAGTGCAATAAAAGAAACAAGGCAATGCTAATAGTCTTGGAGTTCCCTGATCTCATCCCATCCCCATCACTAGAAGCAGTTAGCTTTATAGAATAGTGCAGTGGACAATGGAATATGTAATAATAGTGCCAATACCTGATTTTACAAAATACAGAATATACTGTAAACTGTCAACTGAAATACTGTACTCTATCTTCCAAACTCAGAGATATGCATGTCTGGTAATAATGAATTGGAAGTGGGAGTTGATTCTCTACCTAGTAAAGCTAATGACCCATCTATAAAGTTTGCTCTCTCTCCCTGTGATTCTGTTAGTCATTTTAGTACCTCAAGGAGAAATGCTTCTTCCAGAGGATGTACTAACAGTTTTCAGAAGAATTGGAAAGTAAGCTTAATCATTTTAAGCCACTCATGCTTCTGAGAGAAGTAGGGAAAATAAGAATCATGGGATGATTGATTCTGACTGTCAGGAGGAAATAGGGCCTCACTACCCAAAAGAGATGAGTACAGATGATTCCCTGGGCAACATCCTATTATTACTTTATCAAGTGGTAAAAATTAATGAAAAACTACAGCTACCCCCTATAGGCCAGACCCACCAGGTCTGCATCTGCCAGATGGGAAGGAAGGTTTGTGTCACCCGTGAGCTAAAGACCCCACACCAGTTACTACACTGGCTGAAGATGAAAGGAAAATGAATTGTACAGTAGCGGGGAGGAATCACAACTATCAGCTACAACCCCAGGACTCATATTTCCTTCTTTACCACGTCATGTATACATTGGTATATTTTGACTAATTTTCTTTGTCTTTCGTTACTCCCAACTATGCCATTTAAAAAATAAGTTTTGTTGGTTAACTTTACATTTCAGGCCACTGGCTACAGAATATTAAGGTGGAATCTAACAGAAATAGAGAGGAAAATAACATCGCTCAGAGCTCTTAGACTTTGAGCCGGAAGCAGTAACTGACAAGGCTTAGGGTTGCCTTCCTTTGCTGGGAGAGCTTGAAAATGTCTTGATTGTTTAAGGAACATTGCATCATACGAGGCGTAAGTGTTTTTAAGTGAAGAATACACGTGGATATCAGGTATGAAGATAACTGGACCTGCGCAGGACATCAGCTATTGTTTGGAAAGTCAAGCTCCAACACCCTTCCCTTCTATTTGTGCAGAGACCTTTAACATGTGAGTCTTGGTGGAATGCGGCCTCACTTCCCATTACAGAAGCTGAAATTGAGGCAGGAGAATAGGGTCTTGGAGGCAGGGAACCTAAGGCTGATTTACACTGACTTCCTAGAACTGAATCAAAAGGAAAACCCTACCTCCTCACACCCAAGTTACAAAGGGATAAGAGGCTACTGACTTTGCACTGCCTCACAGATGAAAAATGGAAAGTACCTTTGATTGGTCCCCTCCTGCAACCAATCAGTCTGGTCATGGGGCAAGTCTTCACTTGTAACTTTGTAACTTCACTTCAGCCTCTGATTGGTCACCTCTCCCAACTAGTCAGACTGGCTGTGGGCCATTCCTTCATTTACATAGGGTAACTAAGTAACCAGTGGGAAACCTCTAAAGGGTATTTAAATCCCAGAAAATTCTGTAACCAGTGCTCTTGAGTGGCTTGCTTTTGCTCCCACTCTGTGGCGTGTACGGAAGTCTACTTTCATTTCAATAGCTCTGTGCTTTTGTTGTTTCATTGTTTTGTTGCTTCGTTTGTGAATTTTGTCCAATTCTTTGTTCAAAATGTCAAGAACCTGGATGACTTATAGTCAAGACCCTCCACAGGTAACAAAAAGGCCAGACACTCCCTTCCTGTGACCCCTGCTCCTGGAATATGTGTCCATTGCCTAGGCTTAAATATTCAAATGTTCCAGTGATACAAAGCCAGCTGAGAAGTGCTAGGTTGAGAATAAATGTGGAATCCAGCAAGGGCAGTGGCTAGTGTCAAAATCCTGGAGGCAAGAACAGGAGGTGTCTGGTGGTGGTGACACTGAGTTCTTAATGTCAGCAGTGGTGGTCCCCAGAGGTGGCTTCCCGACAAAATGTTTCTGGTTCCCTGCTGTTCACTCTACTCTGGTCCTACCCATTTTCTCAGCCGGATTCTCTGGCCTTTTTGCTGATTGAGTTAACGACACAATATCCTTTCAGCAAATGCCTTTTTTGCTTCATTAAGTTAGTGACATTTGGTCTCCATTGCTTGTAACCAAGAGCCTTGACCTTTGCAAGACTGATTCATGGATAACATTTGATTTCTGTCTAGGGACAGGGAACCACAAAAAATTGAGAGATGTATATAAAACTGTGCCGATTTTTTTTGTGTGTGTGGGGTGAGGGGGCATGATTGTTGTTTTGTTTACTCAACTGCTCTTTTTCACAGAACAAACTTATAAAATAGGAATGACTTCTATCAGTAGAAAGTAAAATCCTTTTCAGGAAGATTAATGTTTATCTGCAAAGAAAGATATTGTTGAATGTCTCTTGTGCCATCTGTTCCCAAAGTTCTCCCTTCTGTCTCACCTCTAGTGTGAGTTCCTTGCCTTTCTTTTCCTCATCTAGTTTTGCTACTGGATGGGACTGGCCTGGGAAGTACAGGGGAAGGAGAAGTGGATGCTTCAAATCCTGCAGGGAAAGTGGGGAGAGAGACAAGGACTTCATTATTCAGGCCTTTTCACGTTGCGAGAATTAATCTTTTCCTAGCATATGTCCGGTGTCTTAATATGTTAAAATAAGGTCTATCACCTTCTTAACTTCAAGTCATATCCTAGAAGGCCTCCACTGGATTACTTAAGCCTTCAGAGGCTGAGCAAGTTCAGCAAGATGGTCATTGTGAAACACCTGACCCTCTACAAGTCTCGGAGAAAGAAGTCTACCAGTCTAGCTCACTTATCCGCATTTAGTGGTTCCACAAAGGGAACGAGCAATCCTTGGTCAAATGGACAAAATACCATGAGTGAGCTACTGTCAGAGTTGCTAAGTACCTAGAATCTAGTTCTTAAATGTGTGCTCGGAATATTTTGGATTCTGTTTTGATTTTGGTGAAAATCCTCATAAAATCTGACAGATTGAAAGCAATGAAGAGCTCAGCCTCATAAAAAATAATTTGCATGGAACTGGTGAAGGGCAAAGCATTGCCTGGCTGTCTTCAGCTCAATTCTAGTGCCAGGTACCTGGGTGGGCTTGTTTATTCAGAAGAAATGAAACATAAATTGGCGGGATCCCTTTAATCCATTTAATTTTCTCTTGTGTATACAGAATGGAGATGGGTGTGAAAAGTGATCTATTTTGTTGGAAAATTCAAGTCACATGACATCTCAATGATGGCAAAATAAGAAATAGCTGACATCATGTTTCTAAATATACCACATTTTGCAACAGCTACCTGGAGGAAAACCAGAAATGTTGAGAAGGCAGAATAATGACTTTTCGTCTCTGGAAGGCATCCATGTTCAACAGTCTGTCAGGAAGAGAGACAGGTGGGGCTGGCTTGCCACCTGGGGTGAGGGCTGCTGCAGGGCTTTTATTAAAATTATTGCACAGGAGTGGAGAAGATAAACACTCAGTGGGTGCAGTGGAACAGCCGGCCCATATGTCTGGCCAGAACTAAGGTCTTTCTCTAAAATAAAACTACCTAAGATATCACCATTTTTTTTTTCCCCAAAACATCTTGTATACTAGTCAAACAGATCCCAGGATTTATCAATGCATTTTATATGCCTCTATGTCTTCAGTACCAATGTCTGGAATTTATTATCTGGCTTTATCATTGCTTGAGGTATAACAGGGGAAGGAGAATATAAATTAAAATTGAGAATATCATCAGGAGGACAAGGAGGATATTGATTTCAGTGTCTCTGTGCATTTCACACTATGTCCCCTGTAGACCCTCAGAGTTAGAAGGTGGAACTCTCTGGTATATGGTAAATCGAGGCCCAGAGAGGCAGTGTGACTCATTTAGTGACACAGCTAGTAATGTCAGAGACAAAATTGGAACCAAAGTGTTCTGATTCTTAGTCCTTTGGTCTTTGTAACTAGAAAACAAAGCTTTGTACTTGTATTAGTTTTACATAGCTGCCATAACAAATAACCATGAATCAAGTGGCTCAAAACAACTCACATTTATCCTTTTACTGTTTTGGAGCTCAGAGTCTGCAGTCATTCTCAATGGGCTAAAGTCAAGGTGTCAGCAGGGCTGCTTGCTCCCAGAGGCTCCAGGGGAGAATACGTGTCTGTGCCTTTTCCAGCTTCCAGAGGCCTTGTGCAATTGTTGGTTAATGATCCCTTCCTCATATCCCTCCAACTTCTTGCTTTTATCTTCCCACCTCCTGACTGGCCCTCCTGCTGCCCTCTTCCAACTACCCTTGTGATGACATCGGCCACAGCCAGCTAATCCGGGATAATCTCCCACCTCCAGATGATTCATTTAATCACATCTGCGCAGTTCCTCTCATCATGTAGGGCAACATATTCACGGGTTTCAGGGAGCAAGACGTGGACATGTTTAGAGGCCATTATTCTGCTCGCCACATCCCTCTACCTTGCATTATCGCCTCTCCCGTTCTCTGAAAACAAACAATATAGAAGGCAGAAGAGATTTCTGGAGACTAAACCATGTAGTAACATTTATGTAACATTGGGGCCATTCTCTTCACTTGGCACAGCACCTTTGCTACTCAGTCTCCCTGACCTCTGGATGAGCAGGAGGGCCAGTATCCCCACTATTTTACAGATTAGTAAAAGCAAAACACTTAAGATTTTGGTTCAGTTAGAGACTGTGGTTCAGTTAGAGTTCTTAAAGCATCCCTGCTTGTACCAAGTAGTATTTAGTGGTCTCAGTGTTTATAATAGTATTTCAAAGTCCTTTGGTTCTTAATTCTTTTATTAAGTTTCAGACAGGAGGTTGCATTTGTTTCTTCAATTTTTTTGTTTTACTCTTGTGGCAAGAGATAAGAAAGCACTTGCCTAATATCTACTTGTTTGTTCGACTTCTTGTCTCTGGGCTGTGACAAAAGGCAGAGTGTGTGGTAGTGAAAACTTATTCATAATCTTAAATATGATGTAAGTGGCTGAATTGGAAAGTGAGATGCCCATTACCAAAGACACTGGAGGGGAGAAGGCCTGATTAGTGTTGGAAGGTCGCCAGCGTGGAGAGTTCAGACATGTCTGTGCTATTCACAGACAGTGCAAACTCATCGCTCTTGGAATTTAGTTCTTGGGAAATGATTGAAAGAGGGAGTAAAAATATTTACAACTTTTATGAACTTTACCAATCTCCAAATATTCTGAACACTTGGCATTATATTTTATTAAAAATAGCCAGGTGCAGTGGCTCACGCCTGTAATCCCAGCACTTTGGGAGGCCAAGGCAGGCGGATCACCTGAGGTCGGGAGTTGGAGACCAGTCTGATCAACATAGAGAAACCCTGTCTCTACTGAAAATACAGAAGTAGCCGGGTGTGGTGGCACATGCCTGTAATTCCAGCTACTCAGGAGGCTGAGGCTGGAGAATCGCTTGAACCCGGGAGGTGGAGGTTGCGGTGAGCTGAGATGGCACCACTGTACTCCAGGCTGGGCAACAAGAGCAAAATTACCTCTAAAAAAAAAAGAAAAGAAAAGAAAAGAAAAAAACCAAAAATACCCCCCAAAAATACATAGTAGGCACTCAATAAATGTTTGAATGTTTGCAGGGTGTTAAATGAATGAGTGAATCATTGGTGATTACTTCTATCTGAAAAATAAATGAAGAATGTTTTCATTTGGGCTTGTATGTTTCCTCTACATTCAATGATGACTTAAAGAGCCAATTAACTTTTAAAGCTGGGCTAAACAACCTAGGCCTGTGACTAGAAGGGGCTAAATTTGGTTTGTTTAGGAGACAAAATTGAGGGAAAAGATTTCTCTGAACTTACAGGATCCTCGAGAATGTTTCAAATATTAGCAAAGAAATTTATTGTATCAATCCAATGTCTCAGTGACCAACTCTACACCTCCACGCTTCTTATATGCAATGGAGTGGAGTGGGGGTGCCAATTTTAGAGGGGATTGTGGAGTCCAGAGACAATCATTGAGTCGGAACCAACAAATGTTTGAGCAACCCTCATGTCCCAGGGCTTTTTAAAGATATTATTTCATGAAATTCAACAACTGTGTGAAATAGATGTTGCACCCATTTTACAGATTTAGAAAAGTTCGAGGAAGATTAAGTGACCTGATATAGTGGAAGATTAAACTACTCCAAAGCGCCTGTTTTTCAACTCCAAATACTCTGCTATTTTGACTTCACTGTGCCTTATTATTATACCAGAAATTTCTGTTGGGCAAAAGGACAGCAAAGACATCCATGGAGTGTCTGAGAAGTGAGGTCATAACTTTGATACATCTTTAAAACATTTTAGGGTAACAAACTGACAGAGAGGGGGCATGTTTAACTTTTGGTTTTGCAAAGGGACATGAAAGCAGGCACTCTAGACTCTGGTGCCTTGAATCTTGGGTCCACTGTTTACTCACGATGAGACTTTGAACAAGACCCTTTACCCTCTTTTGCTCCATCTCCTCATCTTTAAGATGAGTGTGAAAACACCTACTTACCAGGCCCTTGTTGTTGGTGATGGTAAATAGGATAGTCTATGTGATGTGTTTAGTTCATGGCTCACAGGAAATGCTCTGGTAATTGCCTGAAATAATTACTTTGAGGAGGTCAAAGTCCTGTAAAAATGTTTATTCATTTTAATCAGAGTTAGTTTTCCTTTAAGCATCTTTCTTCTTTAAATAGTCTAAGATTCTGAAGTTGTAGATTATTATTTGGGGGATGAATCGACTTGCCTGTCAAAATTTAATGGTTTTGTATATAAAAATTTTCACTCTAATTCTAATCTCTCTATAAAACTTTAATGTTATTGCTCTTTCTCTGCAACATTTTCAAAGCATCCCACTTTGGGAATAACTTTATGCGCCATCATCCTCTTCTAGACCTCACATAAAGAGAGAAGTTGCATGCTAATTATGATTAGTCCGTAACGAAATGAGCTAAACAACAACATGGCATCATTCTATTCTACCACACACTAATCATAGCTCAATTATTAACAAACCCAACTGTGACAGCAGAGGCAGCGTGATGGGGACACTGGGCCAGAAATGCCACTCACTAGCTTTGTGCTTTTTTTTTTTTTGAGACAGAGTCTTGCTCTGTCACCCAGGCTGGAGTGCAGTGGTGTGATCTCGGCTCACTGCAAGCTCCGCCTCCTGGGTTCAGGCCATTCTCCTGCCTCAGCCTCCCGAGTAGCTGGGACTACAGGCGCCTGCCACCACGCCTGGCTTATTTTTTGTAGTTTTAGTAGAGACGGGGTTTCACCGTGTTAGCCAGGGTGGTCTCGATCTCCTGACCTCGTGATCCACTCGCCTCAGCCTCCCAAAGTGCTGGGATTACAGGTGTGAGCCACCGCGCTCGGCCTGGTTTGTGCTTTTTTTTTGGTACAGAGTCTCACTCTGTCATCCAGTCCAGAGTGCAGTGGTGCAATCTCGGCTAACTGCAAGCTCCACCTTCCAGGTTCCAGTGGTTCTCCTGCCTCAGCCTCCTGAGTAGCTGGGATTACAGACATGCACCACCATGCCTGGCTAATTTTTTGTATTTTTATTGGAGACAGGGTTTGCCACATTGGCCAAGCTGGTCTCGAACTTCTGACCTTGGATGATCCACCCACCTTGGCCTCCCAAAGTTCTGGGATTAAAGGCCTGAGCCACTGTGCCCGGCCACTAGCTGGGTTCTTCTCCAAACTATCTGCTTTCTCCTTCCATCTGAGCTCTGTGATTGGAAGTAGGCTGTAAATCCAACTGAGAATGATTCAGTCCATGAGGAAATATATACCTGGAAAATGTCCTTCCAGATGGTAAACCTAAATAAAATCCTTTGCTCTGTAATGGAAGTGGACAAGGCAACTGCTTGTCTGGTTTAAGTGACTCACTTCTGTTTAGAGCCATATATTCAGGTTGATTCCCTTCCAACTATTTCTCCTGCTTTGTGTTAACTAAGCAGGTAACATTGAACTTGGAGATGGGGTCTCATTTTTATTTTAATGTTATCCAGTGCATGGAGTAAGGATCTTGAAAGTCCACCTGTGCTTTTGGTATTGAAAATGCAGCAGGGGATTAAGACTTTACGTGGCGTCTTCCAAAAGGCCACAAGATGGGGATGTTACTCCATACACTTAGATCTTTTCATTCATTCTACAAATAATTATTGAGTACCTACTGTGTGCCTGGCATTGTGCCACGCTTTGGGAATACAGTGATGAATAAAACAAACCTTGCTAATGGAGGTTATGGAGTCTCATAGAGAAGACAGATGTTTGAAGGTGGATTTATTAGCATACTTACTACCGTGATGACAAAAATAGAGGGGGGCAATAGGAGTGCATAGTGCATAGTAGGGAACCTAAAGCCACTTTGGGGAGGGCCTGGAGAGAACTCATGGAAGATTCCCTAAAGGAAACTATCTAAGCTGAGACCTGCAGAATGACTAAGCATGACCGAGGAGCAGTGCTGCAATCTAGGCAGAAGAGTGGCACGCCCAGAGACCCAGCAAGGAAAGCAAACTTGGTCCTTTAAAGAAACTGAAAAACGTTAAACTTTTCATTTAACTTTTCAGAAGCCTATGAGTAGATAGAGTTAAAGAGTTGAGGCTGGGCCAAACCAAGAAGGGACTTGAAGGCCATATACAATCCTGAGGACAGTGGGAAGGCGAGTCCTCTTTCACTCACTTGCCTACTTGAAAGGTGTTTCTTACCCTCCTCCAACCAGCATGATCCCAATTCACCTCAGGTTTGAAGGCTCAGGGGCCCTCTAAGGAAATGGGCACTGATCCACTAAGCCTGGGTTAGGAGCCTCTCTTGGGGGTGCCGTTGCACGTTATATGCTCCCCGTCAATCACTCATGGAGCAACTATCACTTACAGATGGGATGTGGGCTCAGCTGACCGAGGTTTGAGTCCTGCTTTTGGCTCAGTGGCCTTGGGCAGATTCCTGGCCTCAGTTTTCTGAAGCTAATCAAAGCAGCCCTCTGAGAGGGTTTTGTGAAACAATTTTAAAGTGTTTAGTATAGTGCTGGGCACATGTTTCACAAATGTTAACTGTTGATTTTGATTATCCTAAGCGTTAACTACTGATATCCATTATCCTGGATTGCAGCTTCTTTATCATTTGTCTGCTTCTCCTATTGTACCCAATGATTCTTGAAGACAGGGACCCTATTTTATTTTATTATTTCAGTTCCCACTCCTACCACCATGCCTAGAGTAAAGGAAGTTTTGATCAATAGTTACCCGATAAATGAGCATACTTGACATATTCAAACAGTTTAAACAATTAGCTCCCAGGTGATACAGCTGAAGATACAGCTGCTAGAGAAGCCCTTCTGTGGTCTGTCCTGTCAGGGAATTGGCAGATAGGATCTCCCTGAAGGCAAAAAGCACCCCGACTCAATTTTAATATCCTTACTTTATTTTTCAAAGTTTTTGTTGATGATCCTTATTTTAATCAATGTTCATTGCTTTCTGAATTTATTGAGTGGTTTTATAAAACTCATTTAATCTGAAAAACCTTAACTCAACGAGAGTATTGATATTTTTGTCTTAACCCATTTTAAATAATTTGGAAACATGTGTTTAGTAGCATATAAAGTCCCTTTTACTTGAATTTTAAAAAACTGAGTCATAGTTTATTTAAATTAATATAATCACAGACATTTGGGAACAATGTGACTAGCGATTTATTTTAGAATTTCTAACACATGAGAAGGTATGGAACCGACCTCCAAAAATGTGTCCATTTTCTCGTAGTTGAACGAGCATGGGATTATAAACGAGAGGGTGGAATCTACTCTTGGGTTTGCCTTAAATAAGCTTTGCAGCATCAGGAAGTGGATTTTCTTTGATGAACCTCTATCTTACCTCTGAACTTGGCCAGATCGAGCTAGATTTCAGCTAATGTTCTCTCTGAGCTCCCAAATCCCATGGTTTGCTCTCTTTCTGTTCAGATGATAAACCAGTACACTTTTCGCAAAAAAGCCTGGTGTCTATATAAATGCAGTGGATGAAAAGCAGACACTGATTTCTCTTCTCACTATAACACTTTTATTGCAATTCTGCTTTCCTGGGGAGGAGGCCAGATACAGCTGAAAGCTACAATTTATTGATGGCTTACTAAATCGTGCTAAGTGCTTACATGCATTATCCAATTGGATTCGTAGGAACTTCATGATATAGGAAGTATTATTATTAGTCACATTTTTACTTGTGAGAAGGCTGAGGTTCAGAGAGGTTGAGTGACTTAGCCAAAGTCACACAGCATTAAGGAGTAGAGGTAAGCTGATTACGCAGCCCACTGTCTTAGCCATTATGCTGTATTGACTGTTTCTTATAGAGGGTCTACTCTTTGTCAGGATCCGTGGTAGGCAATCCACAGGCATTCTTTCATTAAATGATCACAGTGCTCCTATGGAGAAAATCTCATTAACTGCATGCATTTTCTTTGTAAGAGCAGTGAGAAATGATAGGACCAAGGTATATTAAGGATAATTAGAGCTCACAAACATAAATAGGAAGAACCTGCTGCTTTGATATGGCAGCTGTTTAAGGAATATGAATGCCATTCTACAGGCCATAGCTTTCCTCCGGCTTAGACTGTTTGTCGTGATCTATAAAGCCAGCCACTGCTTTGTCTGATTTTTTTTTTTTATTCTGGCATTAATAAAAGTGAAAAGTTTTTATTATGTTATTATATAATGTTTAATATATAAACATTGTATTATAATGGATTATAAACATTTTATAATAGATTATAATAAAATAAGTTTATATATAATATAGAATATATGGCACTTTGAATTTTTTAAATTCTGAGATTAAATAGAAAATAAAAAGGTTATATTATTATATAATATAGTTTATATAATATATGAGTATGTTGTTATAATGGATTATAAACATTTCACTATAATGGATTATAATAAGTTTATATTATATATTTATAATATAGTTTATTACAATATTGTATAATATAGGCTATTGTAGCCTCTGCCCTCAAGAAATTCAAGTTTTTATTCAGGACTGTGAGATCTTGTCAAGTTAGTAACTTCTCTGACTCTGAGCTTTCCATATCTACAGCTATACAATGAGTATAATTCCTGCCTGTAGGGCTGTTATGATTATTAGGGACAATGTATGCATCTGTAACAATGCCAAAAATATAAAAGACGCTCAATAAGTAGTAACTGCAGTTATTTTTATTATTGTTCTGTATTATTATTCTTCCTGATCCCTCTAGAACTTTTTGATATCAAGGGACATGTGTTTGTACAGTGATTTTCAGACTACAAACATACAAAAATATTTTTAAATAAAATAATTTGAGCGATGTCCAGTGGTTATACATCCTTTTCACTGACAGGACTAGTTAGGAGGGACCAATTACAGTTTCCACAAGAACCCATGAGATTAACGAGCTTTGGAAATGAGCTCTAGAAATGAATGTGAAGTGCGTGTACCTAAAAGGTCAGAGGAGGAGGGATGGTGAGGATTTGGTGATGGGCTCGAAATGGTGAGGGGTGGAAGAGGGAACGAGTCAAGGATCACTGAACTTTCCAGCTTGAATGGTTGGGTCAGGAAAAATGTGACGAGGAGCAGGTATGGGGTAGAAAGGAATTCGAATAGTTCAGTTTGGGACATGTTGAGTTTGAGGTGTGTGGTAGGCAGCTGGACACATGGGTCTGAAGAGATGGAATGTAGCAGATCTCAGAGGCTCAGAGAGTGGACACAGGCTATTCAGGGCTGTTGGCAGGTTCATCCAGAATAGATTTGCTGAAAGAAACTGACCAAGAAATTGTCTATCATTTGCATACCAGCTTCCATGAACTTACCTGCTGTTTGGTTTCTTCTGTCATCTATCAAAACCTTTCCTTTGTTTATTCATTTTTGGCCTTTCCACTTTTGTCAATTCCATTTTGCATTTTAACACTGGCCTTTAAAGCTTTGAGAAAACCCTGTCAGTTCATAATGTGAAAATTTCAGCAAGCATAAAAGGGGATGAGTGTGCGAATTTTCAGAAGGTTTGGAAGTGATTTCTTAGCACTTACTAAACCATGATCTTTTGGTACATATGAGAACTCTAGGTTGTATTTTAGCATAGGTCCCTACAAACTTCTTCTCATCCCAAATACATTAGACCTAGTTTACTACTTTGATGCTAAATTCAGTGCTTTATTTTCTTATGTTTATTGTCTGCAGAAACACATTAAACCAAAAAAATGACACATGGGATTAAAAACTCATAACATAAATCTCCGTGACTAAACACAATAGAACAATTGTATTATTGCTATTATAAATGAAATTACTCCCTAATATAAATTATGAATTTCCTTTTCTAATGTTCTTAAAGATTATATAATTTCCTTGCCCATTTCCTTAAGCAAAATAGGCTAGCTAATTTTATCCTCAGTCATTTCCAGGCAAACAACTGTACTACATTAGCAACTCTATGCTTGGATACTCAGCTCAAGGCCTGCTCTCTTCCTCTGCACACCTTTCTTCCATTCACTCCCACAAAGTTTTACAAGGCCAATTTTGAAGCTTCAAAGTCTAGGGGGAAAAATAAAAACAAAAACTAAAACAAAAAACTTCCAAGACTTAAAAGTATCATTAATACTTTTACAATCTACTTCCCCACAGCTACCAAAATAAAAAAGAAATAAAAAATTAAATTAAATAACTAAATAAAAGTTACATCAATTATGTTAAGTTTTAGGAAACCTCTCTATTAGATTCCTATTGTTGCTGGAACAAATTACCAACAAACTTAGCAGTTTAAATCTACATATTGCTTATCTTCTACAGTTCTGGAGTATAGAAGTCCACGCTGATTTTGAGCTAAAACCAAGGTGTTGGCAGGGTTCTGTTCCTTTTCAGCCATGGCTTGACTCTTTTGCATATTGCATCACTCTGACACTGACTTTTCTTTTCCCCTTCTCTTCCACTTTTAAGGAACCTTGTGATTATATTGGGACTGCCTAGATACTCCAGAACAATCTTTCCCATTCAAGATCAGTTGATTAGCAAACTTGCTTCCATCTGCTGCCTCAATTCCCCTTTATCGTGTAATATAAAACCCATTTATAGGTTCTGAAGATTAGGACATAGCATCTTTGGGGCATTGTTATTCTGTCTGACACACTTCTTACCATATTAAACATATATTATGAGATATTAATAGTCATAAAATCTGATATGTTTATATAAAAGACAACAGGATTCTAATACAGTCAAATTTTATGTACTTGTGCTGAAAAGTAACCTAATAAATGTTAAGTGCAGCATTTTGGATGTAAGGTGCCCACTGAGGAGTGGAGTACTAAACTTAGGTGACACTATGGTGTGAGGGAGGCAGGAAAGGATCAGAAAAGACAAATTAGTGAGTCATTTTGGGTTGCTCTAGGCAATGCTATTCCATATAACTTTCTGAGATGATGAGGGGTGTTCTGTATCTGCACTGTCCAATAAGGTAACCATTAGCTACATGCTGTTATTGTGCCTCTGATGTCTGGCTAGTGCAAATGGGGAACTGAATTTTTAATTTTATTTAATTTAAATCTCAACAGCCATATGGTGCTAGTGGCTACTGTATTGGCCTCTGATGTCTGGCTAGTGCAAATGGGGAACTGAATTTTTAATTTTATTTAATTTAAATCTCAACAGCCATATGGTGCTAGTGGCTACTGTATTGGACAGTAATGTGTGGCTAGTACAAACGGGGAACTGAATTTTTAATTTTATTTAATTTAAATCTCAATAGCGGCATGGTGCTAGTGGCTACTGTATTGGACAGCACAACTCTAAAATCAAGACCATGGTAGATCAACTCTGAATACCGCCTTACATTTTAATTCTCTGAATGGAAAGGTGTGCGTATAGGTGTGTGCATACAGATGTGAATGCATTATAAGATGTTAGTGGCTGGGCGCGGTGGGTCACACCTGTAATCCCAGCACTTTGAGAGGCAGGGGTGGGCAGATCACAAGGTCAGGAGTTTGAGACCAGCCTGGCCAATATAGTGAAACCCCGTCTCTACTAAAAATACAAAAATTAGCTGGACGTGGTGGTGGGCACCTGTAGTCCCAGCTACTCAGGAGGCTGAGGCAGGAGAATTGTTTGAACCCTGGAGGCAGAGTTTGCAGTGAGCCGAGATCGTGCTGTTGGACTCCAGCCTGGGCGACAGAGCGAGACTCAGTCTGGGAAAAAAAAAAAAAAAAAAAAAAAGATAGTGATAATCAGAACTTTGTGGGTTAATATTTACTTTATAATATATGACACCTAAGATGACAGTTTAAACAAAATTTAGTAAGCTGCTTCATCTTTATTATGGAAACTGATATTAACATATTTTTAGATGAAATTTAATGGTCATTTTGGTTCATGCTGATCAACCAAAGCTACTCCCTCATTGGAAAATAGGTGCTAAATAAGAGTCAGTAACTGTTTCAGGTTCTTAGGGCATGAGAACATTCATTCATTAGTTCAGCAAACATCATTGGCACTCTAAGTCCATGGCGTTGTTGTAGGCTCTGTGTGATGAGCAAATACAAATAAAGCACAGTACCTACCCCCAGGATGCTTATACTGTGAGGAGGGATAGAACTTCGTCTTCCTGTCCACCACATTCTTGCATCATTCTGGCTCACTTGAATGTCCCAATGGACCACTCACTTGACTCTTAGGCTTCGCAATTCCTTGACCATCTCATACTCAGACCTTTACTTTCAGTAGGATCCGGCCACTCATCTCCTCTCTGGGGCTATTTCGAGGGTCTGTCATCATCAGGAGTCACTCCATCTTCAAATCAGGCATCCTGGTCACAACCTACACCCTCTCCTTCCCTCTGTCCCTGTTCTTGTCCCCCTCATGGCTGCAGTTCTCTCAGCCCCATGCTTTCCTCTGCCCATCAGGCTTTGATGGTTTGTACTTTCTTTCCTTTCTTTTGTTTACCTCCTGACCTTGAACATGTTCTTCTATCTACTTAAATGACCTTCAGCTGTCACTTGAATGTTTATCTGCTCAAGCTAAACACATGGCTAATAGGAGCATTGTGGTATAAAGAGCCCTGAATTTGGACTCAGAAGTCCTGGAGTTCAAATCTCAGTTTAGCCTTTTACTGGCTTGAGGGTTTTTAAAAATAAGTGTAAATTATTTAACCTATTTGAATATTAGCTAACTTCTCTGCAAATTGGGGGGAATTTTTTGTTTTGTTTTCATTTTTTAATTTTGAAATAATTTTAGACTTCCAAAAAGTTGTGAAAGTAGAACAAATAATTTCTTTGTATCCTTTTCTCAGCTTCTGCTGATGTTAGCATCTTATATAAACATAATGCATTATCAAAACCTGAAAACTGGCACGGGTATAATATAATGCTATGAACTAAAGTATACACCTAATTCCAGTTTCACTTGTTTTTTATATGCAAACATGTTTGGGAGGGGCATATATAGTTGTGTAAAACTTTATCACACGTGTAGATTCATGTTATTTCCACCATAGTCAGGATGCATAACTGCTATGGACTGAATGTTTGTGTCCCCCCAAACCCACCAAATCCATCTGTTGAAACCCTGATCTCCAGTGTGATGGTGTTTGAAGGTGAGGCCTTTGGGATGTGATTAGATTATGAGGGTGGAGCCCTCATGATGGGATTAGTGCCCTTATAAGAAGAGACAGAAAAGGGCTTGCTTCCTCTCTCTCTCTCTTTGTCTCTAAGCCTGCCATGTGAGGGTACAAAGAGGAAGCAGGACCTCACCCAACAATGGACCTGCTGGCTCCTAGATCTCGAACTTCCCAGCCTCCAGAAATGTGAGAAGTACATGTTTGTGGTATAAGCCACCCACTCTTTTGTGTTTTTGTCAAAGCAGCCCTAAGACAGCAACTGTTCCACCACCACAAAGAAACTCCATAAAACTTCTTTTATATTCACACTTTCTTCCCAATCCTGACCTTGAGTGACCACTAATCTCTCATCATTCTAATTGTGTCATTTTTGAGAATGTTTTATAAGTGGGATCATACAGGGTGTATTTTGATTTGCTTTTTTCACTTACCACATTGCTCTTGAGATCCATCCAAGCTGATGTTTGTATCCATTTTTTTTACTTTCGGTTGCTGAGTAGCACCCCATTGCATGGATGTTCCAGTTTGTTTACACATTCATGCACTCAAGGACATGTGAGTTACTTCTAACTTTTGTCAACTACATAAAAAGCTGCTGTGAATATTTGTGCACAGGTTTATGGGCAAATGTAACTTTTCATTTCTCTAAAATAAATGCCCAGGCATGGAATCAATGGGTCATGTGTGTTATAATGGAAGTAACTGATTAACAACCAACTAAATACCTTAAAATGACCATGCAAAAATATTGGAACTCTGTGAAGTCAGATTAATTATATTTTGTAGCAGTCCAATCCAGGAGAGAATATGGACATAGAAAGTGAAAGAAACTTGAAAATGAGTGTTTAAAATTGCATAATTTTTTGTTAGTTTTTCCCACTTAATTGAAATAATGAAATATTTCTCGCCTTTCCTTTAAAGGTTATTAAAATGCTACATCAAGGGCAACATGAAAGACCCTTGAGGTGATGGAACTGTTTTGTATCTTAACTGTGGTGGTAGCTATATTAATCTATATATAACTAAAATTCCATACACATACACACACACACACACACACACGTAAAACAATTGGGGGAATCTGAATGAGGCTAAAGGATCATATTACTATCAATATCCTGGTTGTGACATTGTGCTATAGTCATGTGACATATTACCATTGGGAGAAACTACGTAAAGGGTACGTGGATCTCTGTATTATTATTATTATTATTATTATTATTATTTTTTTTTTTTTTTTTGAGACGGAGTCTTGCTCTGTCGCCGGGGCTGGAGTGCAGTGGCCGGATCTCAGCTCACTGCAAGCTCCGCCTCCCGGGTTCACGCCATTCTCCTGCCTCAGCCTCCCGAGTAGCTGGGACTACAGACGCCCGCCACCTCGCCCGGCTAGTTTTTTGTATTTTTTAGTAGAGACGGGGTTTCACAGTGTTCGCCAGGATGGTCTCGATCTCCTGACCTCGTGATCCGCCCGTCTCGGCCTCCCAAAGTGCTGGGATTACAGGCTTGAGCCACCGCGCCCGGCCTCTGTATTATTTTTTAACAGTGGAATGAGAAGTTACCATTATTTCAAAAATAAAAAGTTATGTTTAAAAAAGCCACATGGATACATATGAGGGAACGATACACACTGGGGCGTTTCAGAGCATGGAGGGTGGGAGGAGAGAGAAGATCAGGAAAACAACACTAATGGGTACTAAGCTTAATATCTGGGTGATGAAATAATATGTGCAACAAATCCACATGACAGAAGTTTACCTATGTAACAAACCTGCACTTGTACCCCTGAACTGAAAATAAAAGTAAAAAAAAAAGCCACCTCCACCATTTGCTCTATTTCTGGGGTTTTTCACCAATGTGTAGCCTTTGAATAATCTCTGAATATTCAGAGTGCATATGGCACAGTCAGAAAGCTCAACTGCCTATCCTGAAACATCATTTGTTGAGCAACTACACAAATGGATAATTTGCATGATCAAAATGTACTGAACCACCTATAACTCAGAAACATGACATTCTACCCTTTGTTCATCTCATTCTTTTCAAGGATACACGATAGCATCTTAGGCAAAGTCTATTCTCGACCTCTCCCATTCTTTAGATGCATACTACCGAGTTCTGCTTGATTGGGTTCTGTGCTGACGAAAGTGTGCTTGCTTTGGAGAAATTTTATTTTCACTTCTCTAATAGCTAATTCTTCAAGCTGGGAAATGAGGTCAGGTAAACATTTAGCCACAGTCCTGAATTATAGCTATAGATAGTGGGAGCTGTTTAGAATCTAGCCTGATTTAGAAGAGCAGTCTTTGAAAGCCCCAGAATGAAGTGACCCAGTTATTCTCATTTCTACTATGTCTTCAAATGCACCGTCTTCTGAATTGTCTCTGACTGTCAGAAATATGCTGGAGATGAACTGTGTGAGGGTACCAACCCTGTTTTGTTCATAAAGCATTTCTCCCAGCAATCTATCCAGCTGAACCTTGTAATTACCTCCAGAGCCCGCTCACCATGGCGACCGCGGCCACTCTATCGAATATTAAATCTATTGATCTTGAGCACAGAGTCCATCTCAGTTTTCAAATGGCCTGTGCAGTCTCTTTCCCCAGGGCTGAAGTATATCTGAGCTTCTTATGAGTTTCCAAAGGCTCGTCTTATCTCTTGGCACAATATGTTCTTTTGACTTGCTGGTGATTTTGTTATTTCATGTGGACAGATGCAGACCAGAGGAAAGAAAAAGAGAAAGGAGTCCAAGGAATGTACAGTTCTTGCTTTTCAAGATCAACTTTTCCTGTGCTCCATTGCTCTCATACCCAGGTCATTTCCTGAACTCCTCGACCTCTTAGTGTGAGAGCTAACTCTTTTATTTCTCTCAGGCACTGCACCGTGCTGGGAAGAGGCACAGTGGGCTCCTAGAACAAAGAGTGCCCTGTTGAACGGAGCTACCTTTGAGCTATAATGAAAAATGCCCACAAAGTTGATTAGTTGGCCTTGGGCTGCACTAATCAGTTTGAAACATGGCAGAGTTTAACTCTATGTTATAGTATCAAACTGCATTCTAGGGTATGGAATTCTGTCATGGTATCACATTATATTATCACATCATAGAATAATGTCATACTATGAAAATATAAATATTTGAGACATCATAGGAAAAAAACTTGATCTAATAGTCAGAATACCATGAACCAATTCCAGGCTTTCTTTAAAAAAAAAAAAAAAAAAAAAAAAACTTGCATAATTTTAAGGAGTACAAGTACGATTTTGTTACATGCATATACTGCATAGTGATAAAGTCTGGGCTTTTACTGTAACCCTCACCTGGATAATGTACATTATACACATTAAGTAATTTCTCAGCCCTCACCGCCTCCTCCCCTCCCAGCCATCTAGGTTTCATTATTTAATTATTTCCTAGCTGTGTTGCTTAACTTTAACTCCTTCTCGTCCCACCTCTGCAAATAGAAATTAAGTCTAATTATACTGATCTCAGAGGTGTCTTGATAGAATAAAACAGGATGTTTAGCTGAAGCATACTACTCTTGAGAAAGTAAAAGGAAAAATAATTACCACAAATTATTAACACCCAAGTGCAGTTTTAGAAGAAACAGACAAAATAACCTTAGTATTTGTCAGAATATTTGGTTCTGGAGACCAAAAGTCATAATCCCTTTTTAACCGTTGAATAGTCTGGAGCCACTGTGAGTTGCCTACCCCAGAGCTCCACGAGCCCTCTTTTCCCTCCTAGTAGATGCTGAGTCACACAATTGAGATGAAAGACATTACTTACTTCCTTTTCTAGTCTCCCTTGCGACTAATGATGGTCATATGATAACTGCTGGCCAATGAGACATACGGTAGATTTTCTGGGTGACTGCCATGGAGGACTTTTTCTCTCTTAAAAAAAAAAAAAAAAGTCTTTTCATCTGCCTGACTCCCTTCTTGTAATTGAATGTGGTAAACCTGAGACTTCGGAAAGCATCTTTTGACCACAGGGTGATAAGCCCAAGGATAGAAGCTGCATGTTGAGGACAGAAGTAAAATGATGGAAAAAGCTGGGTGGACATAGCCACATGCTTAAACTACGCTAGAACCACTTTTTTTTTTTTTTTTTTTAAGATTTTAAGAAAATAAAACCAGGCCACACGTGGTGGCTCACGCCTGTAATCCCAGCACTTTGGGAGGCCAAGGTGGGTGGATCACAAGGTCAGTTGATCGAGACCATCCTGGATAACATGGCGAAACCCTCTCTCTACTAAAAATACAAAAAATTAGCCGGGCGTGGTGGCACGAGCCTGTAGTCCCAGCTACTTGGGAGGCTGAGGCAGGAGAATCGCTTGAACCTGGGAGGTAGAGGTTGCAGTGAGCCACTGCACTCCAGCCTGGGCAACACAGCAAGACTCTGTCTCAAAAAAAAAAAAAAAGAAAAAGTAAAAAAAAAAAAAAAATCATTATTTAAGCCACTCTCCGTAGTATCCTGTTTTCTTGCATCTGAAAGCATCCTAACTGAGGTACAAAGAGTTTCTTCCACTGGCACACAACTTCAGGGGGCACCATTACATACAACGGGAATTGTGCTCCTTGGAGTTTTATAAGACGATGGCTTTGGTCTTGGTGAACTCTTACTCATCCTTCAAGATTTACCTCACATAGTGCCTCTTCTGGGAAGTCCTCCTAAACAGAGTAGTCACTCCTAGCTAACCACAGTTTCCTGTAATTGTATATTGTTGTAAAGATTGTAATTTTGTAATATATTGAATTGCAGTTAAATATCTACGACTCTATTTCTCAAGTGCAGAAGCCAGTAGCCACAATGCTACGTGACTCTATGGATGGATAAAATGAATGATATTCCTGTATACAATAGATGCTCACAAACGGTTTCTGGAATAAAAGAACTGGTAGTGATAATGAAAATTTTGTATAGTAAAAACTATCCGTATCTCATATAGCAGATTCCTGGAAAATACTGATATTTTTCTCCATACGGATTTAGAAAAAAAGATCTGTGATGAAAACATTCATTGATAGTAAATATTTATTTTAAAGGAAATCTTAAATTTGTATTACAAGATCATACTTTCTTCATGCCAACTCTTACTTTTCCTGCATTTGTTATTTGCAGCTGAAAGACGAGACTGGACTTAACATGATAACACATAGCTTCATTGATCCAACACATCACTGAACGATGCAGTTATACTGTCCTTTGTAAGACAAGGAATAATATACAGACATTTTGAGGAACATTTAGAAGTCGTAAGAGTTGAACCAACAGGGCTGGGCTACTTTTTAACCTTTAGTAAGATTTTTTAGCTCAATAACTCCACAGGCTGGTTGATAATTTAAACATTTGCAAACTGAAAATTAGTAAGCAGATATCCTTTTCAAAAATTTGTTTTTAACATTATAGTTGACACATAATGATTGTACATGTTTAGAGGGTAGTGTGATGTGTAAATGCATGTGTACATTGTATAATGATCAAATCAGGGTAGTTGGCATGTTTATCACCTCCAACCTTTATCACTTCTTTGTGCTAATGACTTTCAAAATCCTTTTTTCTAGGTATCTTGAAATATACAATGAATTGTTATTAGCGATAATCACCTACTATGTAATAGAGCACCAGAAATTTTTCTTCCTTGCTGACTATACCTTTGCAACCATTGATCACCCTCTTTTCCTACCCCAGGCTCCCTCCTCTACCGGAGTGGTTAGCCTCCGGTAACCACTATTCTACTCTCTACTTCTATGAGAGCAACCTTTTTAGATGCCACATATGAATGAAACCATGCAGTATTTGTCTGCCTGTGCCTGGTTTTTTTAAATGCAGTATATACACAATATACTATTACTCAGCTATAAAGAAGAATAAAATCCTGTCATTTGTGTCAACGTAGATGAAGTTGGAGAACAAAGACATTTTGATAGCCTACTATAGATTATATTCTTTTTCTGAGTGCTAGGGATATATTGGTGGTCAAAAGTTTCAAGGGTCCTGACTTCATGAACTCTATATATTTTATATATGTATTTATTAGTACTTTGGTGATAATGGAGATAATGACTCTCTTTATGGTCGGGAGCAGCCTTACGACCTCCTGTTAAGGGCCCTGAGGGGGTTTCAGTGTGTAAACTGTGTGGGGTGGGTAGGGTCCCAGCTTTGACCTGAGGCTTGCATAACCCTTGCTAATATGTCACCTCAATAGAACTGTTGTGTAGCAAATGATGTTAATTTATGAATTCAGTCATTTGGCCAGAGCCTACACCAATTTTCCATTTGTGCCGATGGTCTAAATTCAGTTCCATCCATGCCTAGAAGCAATATCAGAGCTCATGTATGTGCCATTACTACCCTATACGGGTAGTTCTGCCTTATCTGATAATAGCAATGTTAATCTGACTTCATCAGACTAGAAGGGATTGTATTCCAGATACTTCACAATGGTGATTTGGATGCCATTGTATTGACCCAGTGTGATGAAACAATTGCCTAAAAATGGTTTAGCAGTTTCCCACCTGTCTTTGGAAAATCTATGAATCTTGGGACCCTAAGGTTTTTTTATCATTTACTATGTTTGTGTCAGGCATTGTGCTGAGCTTAGTTATATCATCCCCTTTAAGCTTACTACAAACTGTTAAGATAAATAATCTTATTGATGATGAAACTGAGATGGCTTCACCATCTTATTGATGATGAACATTGGCTCCAAGAGCTTAGGTTACTTGTCCAAGGTCACACAGCTTGTAGGTGGGCCAGTTGAGATTCAAACTAGGCCAATGGGATTCCTTAATCCATTCCTATTCCTTTTATACCATGCTTTCTTCTAGATATATCAATGTGTAAAATTAACCTAATTTTTAAAAAATGCAAATGTCATAGGTAGGAGACAGAATATTATTGGGTATCAATGACATACCTCATGAAATAACGTAAACTTTGTGTTACATATAATTTAATTCACATGCAAGGTGAAAAATGTTATAATTTTCAATAATTTTTATCTTTTTAGTCCTTCTAGGTCATCATTACTTAAAATAACTGAAGACTCCACCACGTTTAGTGGTTGTAAAAAAATAGTAAACTAAGCATCTTTTACAATCTTGCTTGCTAAGTCTGATATTAAATATACAACTAAGAGTGGCAATGGTATTTTTAAGCTTCATTATGCCTTCAAAATACTGGCAGAAAATCATAGTAGGAATTCTAATAATAGAAACAACTCTACCAACCTTCGTTTCAATGCATTCTTTTTATTCATATGCCAGGTTCCCTAAAGGTTTTATCTTGAGGTGTTAACAGGGAAATCTGTCACCAGTGGAGGACTAAATGAAGTCACAAGTCATATAACAAGCAGAGCAGACAAGTAACCTTCACATAGATGCTTATAGATGCTTAAGAAAATACTGGCAGAAACCCTGATACAAAAAATTTGCAAATAACTTGAAGACAAGAAGGTACTTAGCAGATAATGACTAATGTGTCCCACTTAAAATCAAATCCTTTTAAGCTAATCTAATATGGTAGATCAAGGAGAAATGATAGATGTATTTTATCCTGATTGCAACAAATCTTTGGATTATCTGCATATTACACCTATCAATGAACAACAACAAAGTAAGTGACCTAGGCACACAGTCAATTGGATTATAGCAACTATATAATATCAAACATGTGGATGAAAATACCAGATGTTCTACTTCTACAATGTCAAATATATATGTATAAACACATACCACATATAATTGCATAAACACACAATAAATACATAAAGAATACATATCTATTTGCATCATATAAATGTGCTTAAAGTCCTATGTCCCATATATTAGGAATAAGAATAGTTGTGAGAACTTTCACAGGAATGCAAGGAAAATTATCAAGACATCCGAAAATAATTTCTAGGCACAGAAGTTAAATACATCAGGACGATTCAATCTGGAATAAAAGCAGATTAGATATAATTTAATACCATTATTCAACTGTATCTACGTAATACCAAAATAACCAAACAATTTGGTCAGATAACTATCCAAGTAAGTCAAATGAATGTTTTAAAAATCCAGTAACTCCATCATCATAACAATTCATATCCTGTAAATGTATTGATTTAGCTTTGAGAAATACCTGAGACATCTGAAATACAGAAATTTGCTGTTCCTTAGGGTGTGTTGCCTTGAATGAAGCAGGTAAGCTAAGCTTAACTAAGACAAAACTTAGAGGAAAGTTGAAGAAAAGATCCAAGAGAGAACATGAAAGGCAGAGCTCCAGAAGCCAGAATAACGGATGTGGGTCCCTCATATGTTAGTAGAAGGTTTCATCCAACTGAAACTGGAGGGCCTTAAGACTTAAAGAAAGACAGCCTCAGCCTGAAAACATCTTATATTCTTTCTGCTCCAAATAAAACTGTAAGTATTCCAAAGCTGGGTATTTGTGCCATCTCATTTCTGTTTTCCTACTTCATTCTATCTCTATTTTCTTTTTGATATCCCCATCAGTCATTCCACTTAAGATTGTTACCTGACCTCATCCAAACACCTGAGGCCTATAATTCTCGAGTTAGTGTTTTTGTGTCTCCCAACTCCCAGCCATTACCACCAATCACACTTTCACTTATGAACAATTTTTTTTTACTTTCAAACCTCAGGCAGTTCCAAAATGGCAGTGTAGAAGCCTCACTTCCCCAGAGAAAACCAAAAACAAATAGACAGCACCAAGATTATCACCAGCAATGTCTCAGAACTCAAGTACAAAAAGGAGACAGTCCCTGGGGCCACAGAGAAATGAAAAATCTCTGAGAAGGCTGTGAGATAATTGAATTTCTATATCAGCAGTGCCCCTCTGTCCAGCACCAAGTGCACAAAATATTTCCCTCCATTCACAATTTCTGCACTCAAAAAAGTGAGATCAAGGTGGACAACCAGGTTTTCCACCATCTTGGGAGCCTTGGCAGGAGACCTGTTCCTGCCTTAACTCATGGAAAGCGTGTCAAATGCCAGAAGGTAGAATATCACTGAAGACAGGCAGAGAGAAGGGAAGGAGGTGGAACTACCATCCCCAGCCCTGGAAACTCTGATCTGTAACTTGAACAAAGGAGATGCCAAATCAGAGTGGTTGTTCAGGCGCACCACACCATTGAAGGTACATTCCATAGGACCCCTGGGCGTGAACCCTTAGCCAGCCTTCCCACACTGCCAGGATATCCCCTTTGGGACCCCCTCTTTTGGGACAAGCAGTACCCCAATTATTTACTAGAGCCTAGGTGAACCTTGGATTAAGGAATCACCAAGAGCCAAAAAGGTGGCAACAATCTAGCACTGAAGAATGTCTCAGAAAATATATCTAATGAAACCAAAAATATCCAGACAAAGAATACCGAAATAAATAACTAATTCTTTAACACAAAGACATACACATACATTCTCAAGAAAAAAAAACAGCAAGCAGGATACCATGACCTCTTCAATGGACAGAGTGAGGAACCGGTGCCTGACCTCAATGAGAAGGCAATATGTGAGGTCTCTGACCAAGAATTCAAAATAGCAGTTGTAAGGAAACTCAGCAATCTCCAAGATAACACAGAAAATCAATGTAGAAATTTATCAGACTAATATTGTGAAGACTGAAATAATAATAATAAAAAGAAACAAAAATTTTGGAACTGAGAAATACATTTGCTGAATTGAAAAATTTATTAGAGGCTCTCAATAGCAGAATGGATCAAGCAGAAGAAAGAATCAGTTACCTCAAAGACAGATTATTTGAAAATATGGTTAGGAGAGAAAAAAGAAAAAGGAATGAAAAAGAATGAAGACAAAGGACTAATATTCAAAATCCGTAAGACACTCAAATCAGCAAAACAAATAATCCCATCAAAAAGTGGTCAGAGTACATGATAGACATTTCTCAAAAGAAGATGAAAGAAGATGTACATATGGTCAAAAAACATATAAAAATGCTCAACATCACTAATCATCAGGGATATGCAGATTAAAACCAAAGTGAGATACCAGCTTACTCCAGCTAGAATGGCCATTATTAGAAAGTCAAAAAACAATAGATGTTGGCATGGATGTGGTAAAAAGGGAACCCTTATACACTGCTAGTGGGAATGTAAATTAGTGTCACCACTATGGAAAACAGTATGGATATTTCTTAAAGGTCTGGATATTTCTCTATTTCTAAAAGTAGATCTACCATTTGATCCAGGAGTTCTACTTCTTGATATCTATACAAGGAGAAAAAGTCATTATATCATAAAGACAGCTGCACACATATGTTTATTACAGCACAGTTAATAATTGCAAAGACATGGAACCAACCTAAGTGCCCATCAACCAAAGAGTGGATAATGAAAATGTGGTATATATACACCATAGAATACTGCTTAGCCATAAAAAATAATAAAAGTAATGTCTTTTGCAGCAAGTTGGATGGAGCTGGGGGCCATTATTCTAAGTGAAGTAACTGAAAACCAAATACCATATATTCTCACATATAATTTGGAACTAACCTATGGGTATGCAAAGGCATACACAGTGGTATAATGGAATTTGGAGACTCAGAATGGGGGAGAGTGGGAGTGAAAGGAATAAAAAGCTACATATTGGGTACAAGGTACACTACGCAGGTGACAGGTTCACTTCAGTCTCTAACTTTGCCACTGTACAATTTGTCTGCGTAACAAAAAAACCACTTGTACCCCAAAAGCTATTGAAACAAAAAATATATATATGTATATATATAATTTTTTAAAAGTTTCTATTCTAATAAAAAATGAAAGTATAAGATAGTTTAAACTAAAACAAAAAGAAAACTTTCCAAATCTTGAAATAGATGTAAATATACAGGTATAAGAACATTAGAGAACACCAAATAGTTTCAACCCAAGTAAGATTATCCCCAGGGCATATAATAGTTAAACTATCAATGTTCAAGGACAAAGAGAAGATACTAAAAGCAGCAAAAGAAAATAAGCAAATTGGTTAGGTGTGGTGGCTCATGCCTGTCATCCCAGCACTTTGGGAGGCTGAGAAGGGTGGATCACTTGAGGTCAGGAATTTGAGACCAGCCTGGCCAAAATGGTGAAACACTGATTCTGCTAAAAATACAAAAAGTAGCCAGGATTGGTGATCTCCAGTTACTTGGGAGGCTGAGGCATGAAAATCACCTGAACTCAGGAGGCAGAGCTTGTAGTGAGCTGAAATTGCACTGCTGCACTCTAGCCTGGCCTACAGAGTGAGACTCTGTGTCAAAACAAAAGAAAAAGAAAAAAAGCAAATAACCTATAAAGAGGCTCTAGCATCTTTTTGTCTAGCAACAGATTTCTCAATGGAAACCACATAGGCCAGCAGGGAGTGAAACTGCATTTTTAAAGTGCTGAATGAAAAAACCTCTCATCCAAAAATACTGTAGCAAAGCTATCCTTCAAATCTGCAAGAGAGATAAAGTCTTATTGAGACAAAAGCTGGGAGAATTCACCACCAGTAGAACTATCTTACAAGAAAGTATAAGGGAGTTATTCAACCTGAAAGAAAACAAAAAATCATGTACAAAAAGAAAAGAAAAACAAAAATAAAATTTGAAGATATAAAACCATGGGTAAAATTCAGTACACGTGAAAATCCAGAATACTCTAATACTGTAACTGTAGTGTACAATTCACTTATAACTCTAGTATGAAACTCAAAAGACAAATATATCAAAAATAATAATAGCTATAGCAACCAGTTAAGAGATAGACAATACGAAAATATGTAAATAGAGACAAAGAAGACTCAAAATGTGGGGGAATGAAGTTACACTGTAGATTTTTTTTGTTTCTATTCTTTGTTTCTATTTTTTGTGTGATCTAAGATAAGTTGTCGACGCTTTAAAAATAACTTGTTATATATATGAAAATTTTTTGGTAAGCCTCATGGTACTCATAACATAAAAACCTATAATAGAGTCACTAAAAGTAAAGAGCAATGAATGAAAACATACTGCCAGGGAAAAAAATTACTTAACCATAAAGGAAAAGAGTAAGAAAAAAAAAAAGAAAGAAAGAAAGGAGTTAGAAAACAAACAGAAGATAAGCAACGAAATGGCAGTAGTAAGTTCTTACTTATCAATAATGTAAATAGAATGAATTATCCAATTAAAAGGCATAGAGTGGCTGAAGGGCTAAAACAAGACCCAAGTATATGCCGCCTTCAAACAACTCACTTCATCTATAAAGGCACACATAGACTGAAAGTGAAGGGATGGAAGAAGATATTCCAGGCAACTGGAAACCAAAAAAGGCAGAAGTATCTATACTATGTCAGATAAATAGACTACAAATGAAAGACTGTGAAAAGAATCAAGGGAGTTCACTATATAATGATAAAGGGGTCAATTCACCAAGAAAATACAATTATAAATATCTATGTGCCCATCACTAGAGCCCAAGCATATATAAAAACAGTAATAATAGCCTGTATCAAAATACCTTATGTGCCCCATAAATATACATACCTACTATGTACTCATAAAAATTAAAAATTTAAAAAACACTAATACATCTAAAGGGAGAAATAGACTGTGATACAGTAGAAGGAGGGAACTTTAACACACTACTATAGTAATGGGCAGATCATTCAGACAAAACATTTTTAAAAACTCAACCATCAGAGTTTAACTACACACTAAACCTAATAGGCCTAACTGATATTTACAAAACATTTCACCCGACTGCTGCAGAATACACATCCTTTTCATCAGCACATAAAATATTCTCTGGAATAAACCATATCTTCAACCATTAAACAAGCCTCAACAAATCCAAAAAAGTAGAAACGATGTCAATCTTTTCAGATCACAATGGAATAAAACAAGAAATCAATTAACAAGAGGAATTTTGGAAACTACACAAACATATGTACATTGAACAACATGCTCCTGAACAACCAATGGCTCAATAAAGAAATTAAGAAGGAAATTTAAAAATTTATTGAAACAAATGCAAATGGAAATAAAGCATACAAAATCTATGGGATACAGAAAAAGCAGTGTTAAGAGGAAAGTTTATAGCAATTTATGCCTATATCTAAAAAGTAGAAAGCCTTTAAATAAACAACTTAATGATGTACCTCAATGTACTAGGGGGGTAGAACAAATTAAACCTGAAATTAGTAGATGAAAAGAAATTATAAAGATCAGAGGAGAAATAAATGAACTTGGAACTAAAAAAAAAAATACCAAAAAATCAACAAAACAAAAAGTTGGTTTTTTGAACAATGGAATCAGCAAAACTTTAGCTAGACTAAAAAAAAGAAAATCCAGGTAAATAAAATCAGAAATGAAAAAGGAGTTATAAAAACTGAGACCTCAGAAATACACAAAGTCCTTAGAGACTGTTATGCTATTATGAACAACCGTAGGCCAACAAATTGGAAAAGCTAGAAGAAATTAATAAATTCCTGAACACACACAACCTGCCAAGATTGAACCATGAAGAAATAAAAAACCTCCACAAACCAATAACAGGTAATGAGATCAAAGCTGTAATAAAAAGTGTCCCATCAAATAAAAGTGTATGACCTCATGGTTTCACTGCTGGATTCTACCAAACGTTTAAAGAAGAAATAACACCAATTCTACTCAAAGTAAACTCTTCAAAAAAATTGAAGAGGAGGAAATACTTTAAACTCCTTTGAGGCCAGCATTACCCTGATGACAAAACCAGACAAAGACATGATAAGGAAAAACAAACAAAAAAAGAAAAAAACTACAGGCCAATATCCCTGATGAACACAGAGGCAAAAAAATTCTCAACAAATAATTCAGCAAACTGAATTAAACAATACATTAATAAGATCATTCACCATGATCAAGCGGGATTCATCCCAGGGATGCAAGGATGGTTCAACATATGCATATGTTGGTATATATACACAACGAAATATTATTCAGCCATAAAAAAAAAATTGCCGTTTTCAGAAACATGGATAGAACTGGAGGTCATTATTTTAAATAAGACAAGCCAAGCACAGAAAGACAAATAGTAAGTGTTTCAGTCATACATATCAGCTAAAAAAAGTGGTATCATTGAGATAGAGAGTAGACTGGCAGTTACCAGAGGCCGGGAAGGGTAGAGAGGAAGGAAGGATGAAGAGAAGTTAATTAATTCTTCCCTGAATTTATGTGTGTGTACCCACAAGGCTGTTTCAGTACCAACTTCTTTTATATCCCTTTGTTTAAAATACTTATTTCTGAAATGTTATTTGAATTTGAACTACTAAAATTATTTATGGTCAGTTTTAACTCTTATTTCTTTGCTGTACTTTAGGGACTTTGTCTTTCTCATAACTGTATGCCCAGCCCCTAGTGCATTTCCTGCATTGTGGTAGACTCTTAAAAAATATTGACTAAATGGATGATTGCATCTTCTTCCATGCTCAAAACTACATAGTTTCTAAAAAATCAGTTGTTCTCCCTGACTTTCCTGTTTTTTTCTTCCTAATGGTGCTTCTCATTTTTTGGTTGCCAAAACTCAAATCCTGCGTTTTCTTCTGAGCATCTTTCTTTCACCCCCAGTTGTCACCAGTCTTGGTAAGTGTCCCAACATGTGTTCTCCTTTGGCCCCTTTAAATTCTTTTTAACTCTGTCACTGGCCCATCTTAGAGCCTTATCATCATTCACTAGGCTGCTATTAACTCTCTTCTAGTTAGTTTTCCTACCTCCAGTCTTTCTTCACATTAATCCATCTTCTTGGTGTCAGAGGAATCCTCCTGAAGCAAGGCCAGATCATGTCACATCCTTTAAAATAGACCAGATGGCTCTGACAGCATCAGGATAGAATCCAGATTCCCTCATGTGCCATTCAGGCCGTTCCACAATCTGGCCTCAATCTGCCTGCCCGCCCTTCCCTCGCAGCAATTTCTTCCACATTTAACATGCCCACGTCTCCCAGGTGACTTCCTCAGAACACCGTTTCCTCAGAAAGTAATGGAGGTTGCACTGAACACATTCCCCATGGCCAAATAAACCAGGGAGGCAATGCTGGCCTAAACAGAGCCGGTGAGACTCCTTAGAGCCTAAGTACATTGAAAAATAAGATCCAACAATATATTGTTTGGGGCACACATTTAGCAAAACTATAGAGAAAAACAATGGAATGATAAATACAAAATTGAAGGCAGCAATTATCTTGAGTGGAAAGGAGAGATGTGTGACCAGAGAGGGATATACCAGTGGCTCCAATGATGTTAGAAATTTTTCTGTATCTTAAGCAAGGTACTGGGTATCCGAGTGCATGTTATTTGTTATTATGTTGCTTTTCACATTTTAACATCTCTGAAATCAGGATAAGCCTACAATCATGGATAGCCCAGGTGACAATTGTGCTGTAGTTATCTTCACCTTAAAAACGTCATTGCTGATTTCTTTCGCTTGTGTTCTCCTTTTTTTTTTTTTTATGCATGCATGAGTGTCATAAGGCAAAAATCTAAGCCTGAAAGACCTCTTTCGTTAAGTATAAAATAAAAATCGAAATGGCAGAAAATAATTCATCTGTGAGTTTATAACAATATCTACATTCTTGTTTTATGGAAACTATAGGGTCTTCAGGGCTGAAGCAGTTTTCCCACAACCTCTTCCCCTATTATAGTCAATGTTCATAGTACAGATGATTGCTACAATATCAAGCTCAGTGTCTTACACCTAGTAAGTGCATTCTGAATATTACTTATTGGATTTCCAGTGACTATATTAATATCGAACTCAAATGATTCGCTAACATTCTTCGACAAATCTGGTCATTTCTAAAAAATAAAAACAACAAAAAACCAAACAAACCAAGAACAGTGATTGGAAAGCCCACTTTGATAAATGTCTGACCTGATAAGATAATCCATATTTATGTGCTAACAGGAAAATGCTACCAGAAGTCTTAAAGCCATATTGATACTAATCTTCTCTGAACTGTTTCTGTGCTTAGTTTTCTATGATGTGCCATGTAGTGAATTTTGTCTTCACAAATTACTTCAGTTTTTAACATAAAAATCATAATATGCTTGAGGGATTGTGGCTTATGTTTTAGCACCACTTATAATGCTATGCATATAGTGTTACTTAATCTGTTGTTTGGTTGATTAATGATTCTCTTTGTGTAAGTGTCACATTGATCATATCCTCAAAACATAGTTCTTAGGCTGTAATTCAGCTATGTTCTTATTGCCATAGCATCTTAAAATTCTACCTGTGAATCTAAATTGGAAGTCATTCTGTAGTGTGTGATTCTTATTTATTTGGCTTATAGTAAATCAAGAGAGATTGACTGGTAGTTCAGTAAACTGATTTATAAGAAAATCCCCAGTCATTGTGTCTACTGACCTTCAAGGTAAGAATGTTGGTTTGACCCATTGTAGGTTCACTAACATTGGATCTGACTTTTCAGGAGATACCCAGAATCTCCATATGACCAAATATGGGCTTCTAAGATTCATATAGACACCGCCTATTCTGATCATCACTTTCCATGAAGACGCAAGTCTCAAATTATATTTTAATAGAATCAGCCATCATCTTGCAGTCTGTTTTACTGTTGACTTTTATTTTCATTTGCATATTTTCCCTTTTATGAAAGGGCTACTCCTTTTCCTTGGTTCACTTGTGATCTTTTTTTTTTTTCGTTACATGCTTTTCTTGCTGTTGAACAAGGTTTAAATTGGATCACTAATCTAAAATATTCATTTTGAAAATTATTTCACAAAAAATTAAAAGATTAGTAGTTAATGCTTTCAACTGTGCTCTTTAGTGAGAGCCAAATGGTATTAAAGTTTGCTCTTCATTGTCTTTTTGTTCTAAATAATATCTATTAGGATGGTTGGTACCAATATTTAAAATAGCCAAAGAAATGATTTTGCTCTGTTGTCCAGGTTGGTGTGCAGTGAAGCAATCATAGTTCACTGCAGCCTCTACCTCCTGAGCTCATGTGATCTTTCCACCTCAGCCTCCCAAGTAGTTGGGACTACAAGTGCATGCTACCGTGCGTGGCTAACTTTAAAATTTTTTGTAGTGGTAGGGTCTCACTATGTTGCCTAGGGCTCAAGTGATCCTCTTTCCTCTGCCTCTCAGAATGCTGGGATTACATGCGTGAGCCACTGCCACTGGCTGTGATCTGTATTTTTCTGTTGCTCACATACCACCGTAGTGCTAACCACTTACTGAGTTCTAGTTCTAATCATTTGTGGGGTAGAGACTTTGGGTAATATGTTCTATTCCTAAATACTTGCTTTTGGATTGTGAAAATGGAAGACTATTTAGAAGTGGAAACAATTGAGTTGCAATCTTTATACACCTAAACCAGGACCAGAAATCCTGGATTGCTGCATTTGCCATTGGTTCTTAAAAATAAGAATCTTAATATTAATCTTATTATTCTTAAAAATAATAAATAATCTACATAATAATAAATCCTAGAACATATTTTATTACTCCAAGTTATTACATATCAAAATTAAATCTTCCCAAGACAAATAAAATAAGTGAAAAGTTAATTGTGAATGTAGCTTATTTCAAAAATTACACTTAAATCCATACCTGAAAATACTTTAGTGAAGAAGACATCACTTAAATGTTATGTAAAATTTTAGAATGAAAAACTTCTTGTAGATTTAATTCATTCTCATTTTAGAAGAACAGAGTTAAAATTGCTCCTTTGGTTAATTTAAATATTGGTACTAATCATCCTAATAGATATTATTTAGAACAAAAAGACAATGAAGAACAAGCTTTAATACCATTTGGCTGTCTCTAAAGACCACAGTTGAAAGCACCAACTATTAATCTTTTAATTTTTTGTAAAGTAATTTTCAAAATGAATATTTTAGATCAGTGATGCAATTTAAACCTTGTTAAATAGCAAGGAAAGCATGTAATCAGAAATAATTCTTCTGTCACATTTAAAGTCAAGGCCTTTTACAAACCTTTGAAAAGTATGAGAATAAGCTCATTATATTTTTAAAAATTCTTTTTTTCATAGCGTATGCATGTTATATGTCACTTCTCCGTGAGATCTTTTGTAATAGAAAGTCTTCAATGTGTTCAAAATAAAGAATCTACATAATAAAATTTTATTTTCTTTTTAAGGATATGCTGAAAGTCAGAAAGGGTATTAAAGTATTAAACTACTCAAATAACTCCCCAAAATATTTTCATTAAGAAGTTTAATAATTTGCACTGCATGTATCTGAAAAAACAAAAACAAAAACAAAAAACCAATGCTAAATTGATCAGTTTGGCAGTTGTTTTAAAAGGATAATGTCTTCTGAACAACCTATTAGAAGAGAGAGACATGATACAGACTTGGAAGTTCAGCATGTGGAAACCATCCAGAGCATCACACTGATTAGCCATAGAGTAGGCTTTTGTGGCATAGAGCCCTAAACTTTTTGGAAATTCTAACTTGAGTGCCAAAAGAGCTGTGGTTATCTATGATTTCAGAGGCAGCTCACTGGGTTTTCCATGATGTAGAAAGCTTGAACCCTAGTTCTCACGGAGATCATCAGCTCCACAAAATTGATTGGAGAATGATGATGATTGCAGAGAAGGAGGGCAATTGTCAGGGCTTGCTAATCTGTATTCTATAATAATGTGGGTATTGATTAGGGTTCTGTCTTCAGCCTGAAGGTGAAGGCATCATCTCCCTGTGATGGTTCCTGTTTTGAGCCATGCTCCCAGAGACATAATCAAAATAAGAGGCCGGGCGCGGTGGCTCAAGCCTGTAATCCCAGCACTTTGGGAGGCCGAGACGGGCGGATCACAAGGTCAGGAGATCGAGACCATCCTGGCTAACACGGTGAAACCCCGTCTCTACTAAAAAAATACAAAAAACTAGCCGGGCGAGGTGGCGGGCGCCTGTAGTCCCAGCTACTCGGGAGGCTGAGGCAGGAGAATGGCGTGAACCTGGGAGGTGGAGCTTGCAGTGAGCTGAGATCTGGCCACTGCACTCCAGCTTGGGTGACAGAGTGAGACTCCGTCTCAAAATAAATAAATAAATAAAAATAAAAAATAAAAATCAAAATAGGAGTGTACCTCGAGGACTTTTGAACTGCATATGTAACGCCCCTTTGGGTGACACTTGACATCTTATAAGATTGTTCAGGGCATTTGCTCAATAAGATTCACATTTAATTAGCCCATACTATATGCTGGGTACTATGTTAGGTATGTCAGCTCAGGTAGGAGGAAGAGAGAAGTCTGGGAAGGTCTATCATAAAAAGGTAGTAAACTTTTAGCCACCTTTTCAGCAAAGGACACAAAAATTATAGATTAGAAATAATGATAATGATGCTTATGTAAGTTTTTCAAGTTTTGTATTATCTGAGTGTTTGGTATTAATTAATTTCATTTTTATTATTGCACTTCTTATTGTGTTATTATTGCATCTTTGACTATATACCTTAATTCACTTGTTTATTCATTCAACTACTTACCCAACTATCTAACATTTACTTAACTCCTACTCTGTTCTGGCCATGGATTAGTAAATAAGACAGATTTTTCTCTCAAAAAGACATAACATAGCATATACTAAAAAATTTGGATCCTGAAACTAGAAGACTGGTGTCTGAGGCCCAGTTTTTGTCACTCACTTAGACATTATCTCTTCAAGCCTAGTTTGCTCATTTGTAAAGTGGGGATTAATAGGACTATGGTGAAGATTGAAGGCATTTTAGGAGTGCTTGGCACATAGTAAGCACTCATGAATGTTCATCATTGTTATTACTGACAGCTGGCTCAGAGATTTATGGAAGTAAACCAACAATAGAGAACAGTGTAACAAATGTCAGTGCAAGGAAGCACTTGGCCCCAGCTAGAGAGATCACCGAAGTCTTTCTGGAAGACATGACACTTGAGTCAAGACCATAGGCAGAATAGGAGCTACCTGACAAGGAGTCTGGAAGAGGATATTTCAGGCAAAGGAGAACAGCACTTACAAACGCAATAGGCTATAAGAGCTCGAGGCAGGAGTATTAGTCTGTTCTTACACTGCTATAAAGAAATATGTGAGACTGGGTAATTTATAAAGAAAAAGGTATAATTGACTCATGGTTCCACAGGCTGTACAGGAATCATGATGCTGGCATCTGCTCAGCTTCTGGAGAGACCTCAGGAAAACTTGGTGGAAGGCAAAGGGGGAGCAGCATTTAAGAATGGCCAGAGCAGGAGGAAGTGGGGTGGGGAGGTGCCGCACACTTTTAAACAACCAGATCTCATGAGAACCCTATCATGAGAGCAGCACCGAAGGGGGAAATCTGCACCCATGATCCCATCACCTCCCACCAGACCCCACCTCCAACATTGGGGATTACAATTTGACAGGAGATTTAGGTGGGGACACCGAAGCAAACCATGTCACAGGGCTTGGAGAAGAGCACTGAAGAAGAAAGGTTTTATTTATTAAATGGCAGAAGCAGACTTTGTAGGGGTCAGTGTGAGGTAGGACGGTTCAATCACCCATTTTATAGATGAGAAGACTGAGGCCCAGCTGCCTTGGTTGAACTTAATAGACTAAGGTCAAACAGCTGGTGAATGAGAGAGTTCATTTATACCATAGCCTCCATCACCAGTGCAGAGCTGATGTGGGGCAACAGCCTGCTGTAAGTGTACAGGCAGGAGGCAAGAGTTTATGTAGAGAAGTTGTATCAATAGCTGTGTCTCTCCATGACTTATACTGTCTTTCTGAACTAGCTGTGCATTTAAGATTATTAAAGCAAGTGTTTTGGGGTGTATTATTGTTAGACACCCGTCTTTGTCCATTTTGTGTTGCTCTAACAGAATACCTGAGGCTGAGTAATATATAAAGAAAAGAGGTGTATGCAGATCACAGTTCTGCAGGCTGGAAAGTTCAAGAAGCATGGCACCGGCATCTGCTCAGCTTTTGGTGAGGGCTTTTGTGTTGCATCAGAATATGGTGAAGAAGGACAAAGGGGAAGCGACACATCTGAAGAGGGACTGAACCCAAGGTGTGTCCCGGCTTTACAACAACCCACTCTTGAGGGAACTAATGCATTCCTTTGAGAACTAGACCTGTTTTGCCGGAGTGACTCACTCACTACCACAAGAACAATGCTAAACCATTCATGAAGGATCTGCCTCCATGACCCAAATACCTCCCACTAGGACCCGCCTCCCAACACCATTATATTGGGAACCAAATTTTAACCTGAGCTTTGGTGAGGACAAACAAACCATATCCAAACTATAGCAAAGATATTAATGTTTCTTCTTGTCAGAGCTCATCCACACTTGATACTACCACTTCTCCTCATCGCAAATCTAAGAACTATTTGGTTGGTGCAAAAGTAATCACTGTTTTGCCATTAAAAGTAACGGCAAAAACTGCAATTACTCTTGTACCAACCTAATGTTTGCAAGTTCTTAGCCACGTGATCTGGTCAAGATGAAGAAAGGGATCTGAAGAATTAATGATGTGTAATCAAGAAAAAACAAAGTTCAAATCTAGATATACTGTTTTGCAGGTTCCAATTTCTCATCATTAGTATTTATTTAGTCCATTAGTCAGTCATTCAACAAATGGAGCTTTCATTGACTCTGTGTCCTAGGTCTTAGAGATACCATAGTGACAAAAATGAACTGCCCTACCCCACAGTGAGGGTAGAAATGTGACAAGTAAGTGACTGCAAAGTAGTGTGACAAATGCAATAAATGTCTTAAGATGGACATTTATTCTGATCCAGAGCATCAAGAAGGGCTTTGTAGAGACAATGATTTCATCATTGAACTTTAAAATAGACAGAGGTTGGAAGTCATTGAGCTGGAAAGAACTGGTTGGTAGTTAGGCAAAGGAGGCCTGGGGAACCTCAGGGCAGTGTCCTGGAGGGAGGAGGCTGTAACTGAGGAATGAGAAGACAGGCAATGTGACTGGATTGTAGGGGATTCATTCATCTCTGGAGAGGAGGCTTGAGAGACGAGACATAGAAGCCAGATATGAAGGGCCATATGAACCTGAGAAAGGAATTGAAAATTCATGTTAGGAACACTGTGAGATCATACAATATTTATGCAGGGGAGAAAAAGATCAGACATTGGATTTTAGAAAGGTCCCTCCTGTTGCAGTGCTGTCACAGAAGAGATTGCCGTGACCAAGAGCGGATGCAGGAATATCGGCTTGGGGACTTTTATGAGGGTGGCCTAGGAATGAAGGGAAGAGGAAGGATGGGAGTGGTAATTAGCTTAATAACTGGGTGTGTGGGTGGATGAGTGAGAGAAATCATAGATAAATTGCACTCACCACATGCTACTGAGTCTATCTGTCTCTGCTAGTCCTGTTCACAGAAACAGGGGACATGGGAGAGGGAGAGCCTGAGAATATAAAGATGATCAGAAGACAAAGGAGTGAGTTTAGCTTTAGACCATTTGAATTTGAAATGTTTGTGGGTCACCCAGGTGTGACTAGCATAAAGCAGGCCAGTGAAAATATCAGTGTATGTATATAAACGTAATAACTAGTTATTTTATGAATACACTCCCTGGATAAGGAGATCAAATTCCATCTAGGAGCTGAGTGGTTTCTCAGCACTCAAAGCAGCCCCAACAGGCTCTAATTGAGGTCAGAGTGCCTAGCCAGGCACTGGGGGGACGGGGAAGGAGGAGCAGAGAAAAATCTAGATGGAGCTGCTTATGTAAGGCCAGAATTCAGAGAGAAAGCTAGAGGCACTGCAGAATCTCTTCTTCATAGCCATGGGGATAATAGTAAAATTGTTCATGAAACACCAAGTTGCCTGAGTAGTAAATGAACTAATTTTGTGATAAGCTCAAAGGACACAGAAGCCAAGAACATGGACTTTTGAGCAGATAATTCTGGTTTAAAATCCCATTTCTGTCCCTTTCTGTGTGACCTTAGGGAAATTACTCACTCTCTCTAAGCCTCAGTTTCTTTATCTTTAAGTGAGATGACACTACCTAGTTAGATACAAAAACACCTAGCTTATTGGATTGCTGAAGGATTAAGTGAAATATATATGAAGTTCTGGCAAGTTTCAGTGTTTGTCAATAGTGAGCCCTCAATCTCTGGTAGTTACTGTTGCTGTTATGAGATATCCCAAGAAGGCAAATATCTTCGTTGCCATGTTTACTACAGCAGCAGGGAGGAAAGGAGCAGGCAGCCATACCCATTCACATGTAGAACATGTCACTATACACATATTTATAATAACAGAAGACTCCATTTTTTTGCTTTAAAACTATAGCCATGTAATTTTATGAAAATATGAAAGAAGAGTGCATCCCGTTGCTAAGTGATATGCTCATCTAATTACTGGGGAAACAGATGGCCAGTCAATAGTAGACAGCTAATTGCCTTACAAATGGATTTAGTTAAAGATTGGAAATGACGATAAAAGTGTGTTGTCCTTATGATAGTGGTATTACGGCGGTTCATGGTCAATTATAATAATATAAATCACATTGAAAAAGCATCTTTATTTCTAAGTTAAGCTAATAGGAAGCCACTGCTTGCTGTATTGTTGAGCCAAGCTTTGGAAGAAAAATGGAACCACTCATTGTGCTAGACAAGTGCTTTATTCTAGGCTACTTTTTCTTCCAAGGAAGATGAGCATTTGAAAAGTAATTATCTATCCATTCATTCTGCCAACCAACATTTAGTGAAGATCCACTATTATCCTTTCGTGCAAATTTACTTCTTCCATACTCTACCTTCTTCCTCCACTTTGCTCCTAAAAAGTCCAAACTACCAGAAAAATGTAGAAGTGGGCACCCTGTGCACACACATGGCTAATGACAAGGTAATTTGGAACAATCTTTTAAGAAAACAGTATGCCTCTGTCAGTCAAGCACAAAAGCATTATGCCATTTGGTCCAGTAATCTCACCTTCTTGGAAACTTAATGTGGAGAAAATAATTCAGCAGAAGAAAAAAGCTGCTTGTAGGAAGATATTTATTGTGGAATTATTTATAAGAATACATTGGAAACAAATTATATGTCCAATGCTAAATAATAATTAAGAATGACAATCCCATTTATTCATTCTACATAACATTATGCAGCTATTTATAATGTTTACAGTCTTCTTAGAAATCTGAACAAAATTAACGGTCTCGTAAATAAGGTAGTTTGCAAGAATTCACCAGTTCTGTGTTTATAGCTATGGAAAGAATAAGTATAAAATATGAAAATGACTGAGAAAGAGCAAACAAAACTGAAAATAATTGTGTTAGGACAGTGGAATATTCTTTTTTTGATATTCTTTTATGATATATTAAATGTGAACACCACAAAGAATTGTTCTGTATGTAGTCAAAATCCAAGATGGCACCTCCCAAACAGCACATAAAAAGCTTCCTTACTTTTAGAAGTCAAGTAATCTTAGAGAAATAAATAGTCCTGTTTCTTCATGTTTTATCTCCCTTGTTTTCTATTGTGAGAGGCATTTACAAGTATATTGAATTTCTCATGCTTATGAATTCAACTGCTGCTGCTTTTCGACAAACAGCCTTAATCCTTTGTTTGGGTGTCATAGTTGCTACTGTAGGAATTATGATGCTGCCAACAGAGAATTCAGGAGCTAAAATGAAGAGGTTTGTAAATGCCAGTACACTTGCACCCTTTTCTGGATATTACCAACTGTATTTACGTGTATATCTCTTTCTATATATTTGTCCTATTAAACTCCAGCCTTGTTCAGTGCATGGACTATAAGGTTTATTTAATCTGAAAACATGCTCTGCATGCTATAATTATGATTACAGAAGAAAATAAATATACTCACTAATCAGAATATCCACTAGCAATGAAGAAGGAAAACGCTGCCATCCTTGGGGGTAGATTTCCATAATGTTCCTCATGCCCATGCCAGAATTTTGTCTTCTTTCTCTTTCAACTTCCTAGACCCTAATTTCCAATGTGAGAATAGTTTCCCAGTCAGAATTGGATAGGAGAGATGGAAGTCTGTGCTGGCTACTTTTATAAATATTATGTGGTTGTTATTTTAGTGTGACTGGAAAAGAAAACAATGAGTAAAATTAGTCATAATGATTCATATTAACACTGTGAGGGAATAATTATATTTCTATATATATGTTTTTTGAGACAGTCTCACTCTGTCACTCAGGCTGGAGTGCAGTGGTGCGATCTCGGCTCATTGCAACCTCTGCCTCTGGGGTTCAAGTGATTCTCACGCCTCAGCCTCCCAAGTAGCTGGGACTACAGGTGCATGCCACCACGCCCGGCTAATTTTGTATTTTTAGTAGAGACGGGAGTTTTGCCATGTTGGCTAGGCTGGTCTCGAACTCTTGACCTCAGGTGATCCGCCAGCCTCGCCCTCCCAAAGTGCTGAGATTATAGGGTGAGCCACCACACCCAGTTGGGAATAATTATATTTCTAAGTGACAGAGCTTCATTAGGGTTACACATTTGCAAGGAACATGCTCGCTTACTGGAGATGCTTGGGTTGCGGGTGCCTTCCATTTGCATGTTGTATAACGCACATCTGACCTTTGGACCCCTTCCTACCATCTGCCATAAACTGAAAGGTGCAATTTCCAAAACTGTTTTCCTTAAGACCCAGGATATGAAGAAGATTATTTGAAAATCCCCTTAGAGATAGAAAGAAACAAAAAAAGAGAAAGCAGTGGTCCTTTTGCTTGTGTATTATTGTATTCACTCCTCACTTTAGACAAAAATCACTGTAGGCCTTCGGTGACAGAAACAGATGTCTCAAAAAGGACTGGATCACACAAAGTCAGACTTCACCTGGGTAGAAAGCATTCTGCATTGACAACCATCTGGGTTTCAACGAGATGAAATGTGATAACGCAAAATATGGTCTCATAATCCTTATGGATGTTTGGCTGATAGCACCAGTGATGATTCACCAAGGCCACTCACAGGGGATAGCTGAGCAAATGTATGTATGTAGACGTCTGTGTGTCTGTGTATATGTAGGCGTGTGTGTATATATAAGCAAGGGCGTGTTTATATGTATGTTTATATGCGTGTACACATAGTTGTGTATGTGTGTACATATGAGTGTACATATGAGTATGAGTGTGTGCATGAGTATGCACACACATATACATGCATGCATAGGTATATGTGTGTGTATATGTGTGTATGCATGTGTGTGTATATGCATTAAATGTTTTTAATTACATTTGCCAAATGCATTTTGGTTTATGTAACTTCCCGCATTTCCAGGGTTACTGACATAATTTAACACACAACATATGCCAGAGTTGTTATTTTGACTTTTTAAAAATTAAAGATGCGATCTCTAAATGAGTGCAGGAGACTTCAAAAATATTAGTGTGCTAAATTTCAAGTTCCTGAAACTTTAAAACTCAGAAAAGAAGGGTGAGATCTTAGACATAAGCTCCTGTTTTCAGTTGCTTAAAATGTGAATGGATCGCAAGGCATCCAGGATCCACATTTCCCCAGTAAAGCCCTTGAGTCCTAAGGCATGATCACAGGCAAAGGCAGTTTCCCTGCCAGCCCCTCATTTCACAGAACACAAGTGTAACCTTTGTGTAGGTGAGTCCAGAGTGTCCTGGGTTCTCGTGGGCCTCTTTATTGTAAATAGAGTAGACTTTTAAATAAGCCAGAGCTTTAGTTTCCAGAAAGATAATCCGAGGCATGGAAAGGATGGTTAGTCTGAAGAGCTAATTTTAGGCCCCGGAATCTCAGCAGCATCCTTTTAATATTGCAGCACACGCTGCTGTTTCCAGGGCCTCTTCAGGATCTATTTAAATAAATTAGGATCTAAAGAGCCCTCCTGTTTCCTTAGAGTTAAGCTAATGCTGCCAGCAGTACCATTTTGGTTCCGCAGTTGCTCTCTGTACGCCTCATAAGGCCCTTTCTCAACCCTCCACATGCTGGGCCAAGCACAACCTGGTGGTCATGGCTCAGACACCATTTAATTTCCTTCTCAAACCATCTTGTTTTATGTAAGTTGACCTTTTCATGACTGTAAAATTTCCTCATTAGAAAATGACAGGCTCTCTGGGATTGGAAACCTTTCCTGATAACACTCTGTATAAAGGTGTCTTTGTAAGATTTTCCTCATTTAAAAATGAAAAGAGACCCTTTCATCCACTCTACTAACAGCTTTCAGAGCACACAGACAATCCATCTGAATTTTGTTTAAAAAAACAACAAAAAAAAACAACACCAGAAAACCTTCGCTTGTTGGGGCAGCCAGTAAAGGGGTGTCAGAGATAAATCTAAAGGATCTGGTTTTAAGGAACTCAGAATCATTATCCACTCCATTTTCAGAGTAACCATTCTCTGTTAAGTATGTAACATATGCCACTGCTAGAATTTCCTACCGCTCTACAGGGTTCCTATTACAGTTGAGGAAACTTGGATTCAGAAAGGTCCAGAGGCTCGTCCAAGGTTATTGAGCAGGTGAATGGCAGAGCTAGCACTTAAACCTAGGTCCTTGTGGCTCTGTTCTTTCCACTGCATCATTCTGCCTCTCAAGGCAATAATTTCTCAAAAAAATAAATTTCAGACAGACATGCTACAGATGCCTTAGTTTACATGGAATACATGCTATTAACTGCAGTTATTTGGATTGGAGAATTACTAGGGTTTCTGACCTCTGCAATTGGAGTACCTTTGCTACAGTACCAGTCCTGAGCCAGGCTGCCAGGATTCAAACCCTTTCATGGCCTCTGGCTGGCTGTAGGATTCAGGGTTGTCACTTCTCTGGAGTGAGGTCTCTTGAGCTGAAATATGAGCACATGTAACATAATACCTTCCTCATAGCCTTGTTGTAAGGAGTAAATGAGTGAATGTTTGCAAAATGCTGTTAGATAATTAATACAAAGTAGCTGTTATTATTACCAAAATGACATAGAAACGTTGCTGCCTCCCTGCCCACAGGAAAAAATTTGGGGAGCAAATCAACTTGTGACTTGCGAGAAACCTGAAATAATAGCACCAGATAAAGAAAGCTGATGTACACACTTTGCCAACAGTGGAGGGCATTGCAACAAAACAGCCTGACAGCAAGGCCGAGGCTGTCACACCCCATTACTCCGGAGCTGTGACTTCCTGCTGACTCAGCCAAAGGCAGGCAGTCATCACAGCCAAGTTTATATGCTCAGAATTGATGTGGCCATATTTCCACATTCTCAAAAGCAAAGTCAAGATAAAACGGTGATCAGAAAGTTTTTATGGGCCTCATCATGAAATGCTGACAGCTCCAGCTTATTGATTTGCTTTTAGTTAACCTCTGTAATTCGAAGTGATCACCCCGCCAAAAATGAAGGTATATCAAGGGAATCCTTTTTACCTTTTGGTCTTTTTGGAACAAAGACCTTGTCAGTTCTTCTTTATTCTATAGAGAGTAATTGATTTGGGGCGATGGTAAGTGTTCAGATGAGACTTCTGGAGGACATTTATCTGAGTCGTCCCAGACAATCAATATTGTTTATATTAACGATGTGATCGCCTCACCCATTCAGAAATGCCTCAGTACACGCATGGGCGCAGTCCAAGCACAGTTTTCAATTATCTTTTTGTATTTCTAATTGGTAGAAATAAATTAGAAGACATGTATTTGACTACTATTCTGCACCAGCAAATCCATTTTTTTAAATGGTGCTAATTGTGGTTGTCATGGAAACCCTGAATGTAGTTATGTTGAATTGCTCAATGTATTTCTTTTTTCTCTGTAAGTGTTTATTTCTTTGGCTGATATTGAAGTTCCTCCTCTAGAAAGCTATTATGCGTATGCTCACAAGACATTTACTCTAAGTTAAGATGCTCGATAAATCTGTTACACCAATTATATTTGTACTGTGGTTATGAGAATCAATATGCTTGAGATGTAAACTGATCACCTAGAAAAGTGAATAAACCAGCTGGCTTGTTTTTTTTTTCCCCACTGAAAGTAGTGATGTAATGCCTTGATGATTTTCAAAAATATTCTGCTTGCTTTAAACTTTTGGTATGATTTAAGGTCTGTGTGTATGCTTTTCAAATGTCACTTTGCTGTAACTTTTCTGAAAAATGTCAACATTATATAAAGAGTCATGTCTGCTTCTTGTTAATCCTGTTGGCATATTTCACGGGGAAAAAACAGATATACATGGAGGATGTAGGCCGAGGTAAAAAGGCTCTGAGTCTAAATGGTTGCAGATAAAATACTAGATGCACCATTTATTAATTGTGTGTACTTACCCTGGGTTGTAGTCTTCCTGTGTAACATGAGAGTCGTAATCTCATTGGGTTGTTTAAAGATGAAGCGTAACTATACATGTCCTACTGCTCATATGGTGGCAGGCATATAAAAGATGCCCTAGACATTTTACTCTTGCTGCTACCTAATCAGCCTTCCCTTCTGCATACCCTTACAGGGACTCACTCCTGGGTTTCCGGAATTACGTGTTTGGATTGAAGGGACAGAATGTTTGGCTAGCAGAACCTCAGCAAATTTTTAGCATCCTTACAGCATCCCCATGTTATGGGAAACAAGCAATGTCCTGGGACAAGCCTGATCTGAAAAGATAATCTTCCACAAGGATTTAAAAAGTTCTATCACAGTAACTTCCAACCAAATATACTCTCAAGAAATTTATTCTTCCAAAACAAATATCCTGTTGACTGGATGATTGATTTGGGGTGGGGAGAGAACTCTTTAGGAGCAATAATCAATAGTTCACCCTTGCATGTGTGAGTTTTAGAATTTGTACAACCAAACTTTTTTTTTTTTTGCAGTAAGATCCTCACTCTGTCTCTCAGGCTGGAGTTCAGTGGCAGGACCATGGTTCACTGCAACCTTGACCTCCCAGGCTCAAGTGATCCTCCTGCCTTAGCCTTCTAAGTAGCTGGGACCACAGGTGCATGCCACCACAGCCAGCTAATTCTTAAATTTTTTTTTGTAGAGATTGAGGGGGATGTTGCTATGTTGTCCAGGCTGATGTCAAACTCTTGGCCTCAAAGTGATCCTTCTACCCTGGCCTCCCATACAGGTGTGAGCCACTGCACCCAGCCAACCAAACATTTTTAATGCAATAATAGAGCCAATTTCTCAGCTCATTTCACTGGTACAGAATCTTTCTTCTTGGGATCATGAGGTATTGGTAGCATGACTTTATCTTACTAAATGAGTCTTTATCTTACTAAATATTCCCTACTACATCGCTGGTTCATATTATGAGTCTTATTTATTTTAATTAAAGTGAATATAGAGAGCAAATTTATGTTTCCAACATACCTTGTATATGCCTCAGTTATAGCACTTACACATGGCACTATAATCGTTTGCATATATTTATCCCCCATAGATTAAGCAATTTAGAGATGACTGCATTCTGTGAAACCAAACAAAACTAAAATTTGAAATCTTCAGTATCAAGTAAGTTAGGCTTTTCACTCATTCAGTGATTATTTAATGAGCCTCTACTATTTTCCCTGTGCTGGACTAACTGTTGGGAATTCAGGAGTGAATGTGGCAGACACGTTTCCTTCCTCATTAGGCAATGAAGCGCGTATCTACTAGAGCAGCCGGTAAGTGCTGTCAGCAGTGAACGTCCAGCTCTATAGCACTCAGTGGCTCCCTAACCTGCTTGGGACTGCCCAAGAGTCAAGTAAGGCTTCCTGAAGGCAACGGCTTTGAAGCAGAGAACTGAAGATACACAACTTAGAGGGTTAGGGAGAGTGTTCCAAACCAAGGGAAAAACAAATGTAAATGGACACAGTCAGAGGTCAAAAAACAGTTTCTTGAGTTCCTGTGCCTACATGTTCCTAGGGAAGGGTCTCAACCCCTGCATGAAACATACACTGATGTCATGAATTTGCTGTTTTTGGGTAGGAGATTGCATTTGTTACATAAACTGCAGCATTGGCAGCTTGGGATCTGTGTTTCTGAGGCTGAGGTGACACCCCTGAGGGTGCCTGATGGTGCAGCCTTTCAGGATGACTTTGCAGCAACACAGCGCCCTCCCAGTGCACCCTGGAGTGGAGCCCTGGGAGAGAACAAAGGCACCCTCTGGGGTTTCTTCGAGATTTCTATTTGTTCATCTGTTCCTCCAGACTTCAAATACATTTTGGTTTCTCAAGGGGTTGTTCATTCAATTGGCAAGTACACAAGGATTTGAACTAATGATCTAATTGTAAATAAGGTGTAGTAGGGACGTGTAGAAGTAAGGGAATTACAGGAGACAGCATGTTGTTTGGAGTCCAGTCGGAGAAAACTGGTTTTGCCTCCTGATTCCTTCTCTCAGGTCTAGGTAAACTTCAGCACGTTCTTCTTTCCATCTGTCAGGCAGGGATAGGAACACCTGCCCAGAGGGCTGCTGGAAGATGGAGTGAAAATGATGCTTCATCCACAAGTGATAGTTAGGAAAGAGAGTAATCTTTAGAAGCTTCAGCTTTGTTTTCTTTCTTTTCACTGCTGTATTTTCTTTGTGTGTGTGTGTTTTTTTTAAAGCAGCTTTATTGGAACATAATTTACATACCATAACATCCATTTTAAGTGTATAATTCAATGAATTTTAGTATATTTAAAGTTGTGCAATCAACATCACAATCTAATTTTAGGACTTTCCCATCATCCTAGAAAGAAAAGATTTGAATTTTCTTTTTTGTATCTATGAATTCCAAACTATGCTCAGGAAATATTCAATTTAAGGACCTGTCATCATATTTACCTAATGACCACGAGTGTCATATCTCATGATATTGTGATAATTATCATCAAGAATGTTAATTCTTTAAGTATGTTACTACTTTAGATAATTTGTTGATATTATTAATAAATGTTAAAATGGTCTTTTTTTTTTGACAAACAACATTTAATGATGACTGGTGGTAGTCAATCAAATAAATTTTAAAAAATCTTGCCATAAAACCTTTGGGAAAAATATCTTTTCTGGTTTGTGTTGTTATGAAAAACTAGCTAGTTAAATAATCTTGACTATGCTACTAGGAACTCATTGGAAAACGGCAGAGTTAAGTAGAGAGGCCATGGGATTAGGCACAAGAGCTCTTTAGAGCCAGAGTTCAGACCCAATTCAGCCAGTTACAGGCTGTGGAGTATGAAACTCTCTGGCCCACAGTGTCTTCACATGTTACACAGAGATGATAGTGGCACTACCTGTCTCATCGGGTTGCAGGAATTAACTTATGATATATGTAAAGCCACTAGTATTGTGCCTGGCACACAGTAAGTGTTCAATAAATGACTGCTGGAATTTTATTGAGTATAGACTCCCAGGGAATTGATAAAGGGGACCTTTTTTTTGAAGTTTAAGAACACATTAGGAAAAGTAGAGAAAGAAGTTGCTTTCATCTTAAGTAGGGAATCAAAAAAGCCCCCACCCCCCGCCCCCACCCCCGACTGGAAAATGACAGTTTTTAAAGAACTAAATAAAAATAAACCTTGATGTGTGTTCTCTGTGACATAGAGATAGAGCTATTGCACTGTATTCTGATTTTGTTATTTTAGCTGTGAAGAGAGGAGATGCGAGAGACCAAAGAGACAGCTGATCTTGCTAGGAGAAACGCTCCTAGACAGACACCCTGAAGCCTTGCCTTTACTTAGGTTTATTGACACAGGGAGGGGGTCATCCATCTGCAGCTGGGCCAGAAAAATGCCAGGAATAGCCACAAAAGGCTGGAGACTATGACTGGCAGTTTGAATGTCATCCTTGCTCCTGGCTGTAGTGTGGCTGGTGCATAGTTGGGGGTGAGGATATTAACACGAAAACCAGTGGATTCAGAACAAGTGGGATGGCCTAGTTCCCACGGGACTTCAGACCACATGGTCACTTGTAGGATTGAATGAAGAGGTGATATTGACTAGGGCTGATGCCCTGTGATTCTGGGGATTTTGAACCTAAGGGCTTGAATAACAACTCAAATTATGGATGGGGTTGTACATGGGGAAAGACAACCACAGGAGGAGGTGAGGCAGACTGGAGCCATGATGAGAGGCCAGAACCAGGGTCTGTGGACACCAGGCTCTATTACTCCTAGTTGGTATTCACAGCCTTTTAAAATCTGAAGGTACTTTAGTCTTTACTGGCCCCTTCTACACCAAGGAGAGCTTTCTAAGCCCCAAGGTGTCCCAGGCTGCCAGAGAAAGTTTAGTTCCATGTGTTATGGTATTGACTTGTGACTCCTTGGTTTTCCTTCAGATTAGAGCTGGAGTTATCTCTGAAGGCTTAATAGAAGCTGATTTCCCAAGATCCAAAAGCTTCCTTTGTCAGGGCTGGCACCAGGGCTCAGCACTTTCTTAGACTTCTGATTCAGCCCTGACAGGGTTTTGAAAACCGAATTAAAAAGAGACTAAATACAACTTGTAGAAAACCAAAAACCTAGGAGGAAGATGCAATCAAATCTTCTGAAAACAAGATAATTGATTTGAAAAGACAAGTGTAGATGTATTAGGTGGAAGCACACTCATTCTCTTATTCTTTTTTTCATTTTATTTATTTTTATAGAAACATTATTGGCTTTCTATGAACGGAAGGTAGTGAATTATCTGTATAGAAGTTTAAGAAGATTCAGACAAAATCTGCATTCTCAATGAGTTTCTGTTCTTGATCAGGGATTGGCAAACTATGCCTGGCAGGTCAAATCCTACCGGCTGACCGTGTTTGTAAATTGAGCTTTACTGGAAAACAGCCATGCCCATTTACTTACTGCCATTATAGTTGTTTTCCTGCTATAATGACAAAGTGGAGTAGTTGTAATAGACATGATATAGCCTGCAAGGCCTGAAACATTTACTGTTCGGCCCATTACATAAAAAGTTTGCTTCAGATGTAGTCAGCAAGATGAACAGATAAAGAAATGATTGTATATATATATATATATACACACACACACACACACACACACACACATATCATTTATTGGTATATATATCAATGATGGTATATCTCATATATATATGAGATAGATATACATACATATATATGTACACACACACATATGTATAATGGAACATTATTCGGCCAGAAAAAGGAAGGAATCCTGCCATTTGCAACAATGTGGGTGAATTTTGAGGGCATTATGCTAAATAAAATAGAGAAATAAAAATATTATATAATCTCACTTCTAAAAAGGTGGAACTAAGAGAAACAGAGTAGAATTGTGGTTATCAGGGCCTGGGATTTGAGGGGAAAATGGGGAGATATTCAGAGAGTACAAACTTTTGTTTATAAGTTTTGTAGACCTAATATATAGAATGGTGACTATAGTTAACAATACTGTATTGTATACTTAAAATTTGCAAATAAATTAGATCTCAAATGTTCTCACCAAAAGACAAAAGACAAAAAATAACTAGGTGAGATGATAGATGTGTTAACTGACTTAATCATGGGTGAGGTGATAAATGTGTTAACTAACTTAATTGTGGTAATCATTTCACTATATATATATGTACACACACACATATATATGCATACACATACACACACATATACGTATATATGTATGTATTTCAGTAGAGTAGAAATAGAAAAGGATGATATAGCATTTTAGGCCAAGAAAGAGACTATGGAATGAACCCCACCCCACCATGTATCTCCTGAAATCCTGAGTGACGTGAGACTGCAGAGTGTCTGGCATTGTTGTATCAACACCAAACAAGAATGTAAAGACTAATCTCTAAGCCAAAGGTTTTACTTGGGAATACACAAATAATAGAATTGCAATTTGGGGCACACACCCAGACCTGGATGGCCTCTCATAAGTCCGAAGACCAAAGGGAAAGGTTAGGATTTTACTGGGGGAAAGAGGAGGTTCTGCAAGTTGTTTTGAAAGAAAATTCATTGGTTCTGGTGATGTCCTCCAAGAGCTGCTGAGCTCTGATTGGTGAGTGGCGGCATTGCCAGGTAAAACTTGTCATCTTAAAGTCATAGCAGGCTGTTTCCTTGGAATGGGCTTGCACGACAGTGGATCAGGTGAGTGGGGCAAATTTAGAGTTAAAGTGTTTCAATGTGTCTTTACATGATATGTAGGACTTAGATGCTATTAATGTTCTCACTTTTGGTTTATGGATCCGAGATCTTGGACATATTGAATTTTAAAAAAATTTCCCAGAAAGCAACACAGTGAGCGATTATCCAGATCAAAATAGAATTTTCTTTTTTTTTTTTTTTTTTTTTTTTGAGACGGAGTCTCGCAGTCGCCCAGGCTGGAGTGCAGTGGCCGGATCTCAGCTCACTGCAAGCTCCGCCTCCCGGGTTTACGCCATTCTCCTGCCTCAGCCTCCCGAGTAGCTGGGACTACAGGCGCCCGCCAACTCGCCCGGCTAGTTTTTTCTATTTTTTAGTAGAGACGGGGTTTCGCCGTGTTAGCCAGGATGGTCTCGATCTCCTGACCTCGCGATCCACCCGTCTCGGCCTCCCAAAGTGCTGGGATTACAGGCTTGAGCCACCGCGCCCGGCCCAAAATAGAATTTTCAAGAGCTGATTGGCTGAAGGGCCGTGAGTGGGAGAAAATGACCACTGGGTGTAAAAATGATACACGCTGCTCGTAATGGCAATGAAAGTAGAAGTGAACCAAGAAGTTGTGGATTTAGTTGTAATGTGGATGATACTTTGTTTCATCTAAACCAGTGGTTCTCAGACTTTAGCACACAACAACATCGCCTAGAGGGGCTGTACCCTGGAGTTTTTGTTTCTGTATAGGTCTGGTGTGGATACGATGATGCTGTTGCTTTCGATCTGGGGACCACACCTTGAGACCACTGATCTAAGCCATCTGGGGGCTGACTGTGAGACAAGATATTACCTTTTTCCATGACGTAGACACATATCATGAGATGTGTAAATTCTAAAATCTTGCCAACAGGAGACCAAAATTACTGTCACAGTGTGGGGGTCCAACAAAGATATAATGTTACCTCCAGGGGGTGCCATTTCCTTGTGAATGACTACCTTAGCCGTTGTGTATAAGCTACGTGACCATACAGAGGCCCAGAAGTCTGGTAGTGGAAATGCATTTTCCTTTGTGATATCTGACATTACTTTTAAACATGGAAAGTCCTCCTCCGTTTCCTTTAGGAGTCTCCTACCTGCAATCCAAAGATCAACTTTATAGTCACCTACGTTTGCTTTTCTTAATGAATTCTTTTTAACACCTTCATTATAAAGTCAAATTCTGTTCATGTATTCTGTGAGGTGATGATTAAAACAGCATGTTGTTTTCCTAAGTGACAATTTTCTCAACACTTTTGGAATACACATTTGTTCTTTCACTGATGGTGGAATCTTTCTCATATGTTGTGTGTGTGTATTTGTATTCTGAGACTATTTATATAGCCTTTGTTGTGCTAGTTCATTAATTCTACAAACGCTTACTATGTTCCAAGCACTGTGGAGACATCAGTATGAATGAAACAGTCATGAATAAAACACATGTGGACTCTGCCAGCATGAAATTTACCATCTCAATAGTCTGTTCCATTGTTCATCTGTCTATTCTAGCTCAAGCATCACATTAGTTTTAATTGTCGTAGCTAAAGAACACATTTTCACTTGCTGTAGAGAAATTATTCCTCAGTACCATTAAAAATGTTAGTAATTTTTGTCTATTTATTCTTCTTAATATACCTTGGAATAATTTTTTCAGAAATTCAAAAAGGAGAAGAAAGCTCTCTGTGATTTTCATTGGAATTGTCTTGCAGTACATATTTGGGAAGAATTGATATTTTTTATAAAACAGTTTTCCCTCCCAAACCATTTTTATTTATTGGAGTCTTCTTTCGTATCTCTGTATTATAAAATAACATGCAAATACTAAAATTGGTTAGTCTGCTGAATTTTATGAAATGCTTTTTATCAGCAATATGAGAAATTCCATGAAACTGTAGAACTGGGCCCCCAGGGAAGGAATGAGAATTGAGGTTATCAAATAGAGAAGGGAAAGTACAGAGAAAGAATTACTCTAAAGCAAAAACAGTAAGAAAATTTTTATGTTATCAAGATAGTCATGTGAAATAATGCATGGTCCATGTGCATAAACCACATCCAATGTTAGTCTATGTATTTTTTCTTGAAATGTCTTGTTTCTCCTGCAAAGTACATTGCCATATAAATTTTAAACAGTGAGGACATCAGGCCCTGAGCAATATTCCTGCCATTGTGACAACAATGACTGGCTTTTGCTGTGCATGTTTGCAAACATTGGTTGAGACTTGTAGACTGACAATCTAAATGGACAATATGTCCATAATCTGCATGCCAACTGGCACACACTCATAACATCTGATAGGCCTCTCTTGTCAAAGCTTTTGAACACCTAATAAATACAATTGTACCCTTTTTACCCTTTGAAAAATCTGAGATACTGGTTTTTCCCTTTGAGTTACAGATGGTGATATCATAAGTGTTTTGAGACAGCTGTTCAGCCTCATTGATGGAAATACTTGTGGCAGACAATACATTCTTCAAATCTGTGGTCGTCTTTCTTTTTTCTTTTCCTGCTTACTAATGCCAAGCTGATGATGCAGAATATGGACCTCAATTGCAATTTTAGTATTAGAGGTCAGAAAACACATAGAGATCTGGGTGAGCAAAGAATGTGCAATAACCACATTTTATCTGTCCTGCATTGTTTGGGAATGAGCTCCTATTGTGTTAAAATGAACTGCTGGTCAGTGCTGTGGAAGCAATTTTTCCCAAGAACTTATTATTGGTTTAGTGATTGTTTTTTGTTATCATGGCATCTACGGCCACTGCTATTATTGGGTTAGATGCTCATTTCCTTTGACTGTGATGTTTTAAAAAACCCTAGCTTAGGTGAATATAATTGTTACCATTTGTAATAGTAGGATTACATTCTCATCTTCTCTGTCTCTGGTGTAACAAAAGAGATAACAAATCAATGAGATGATAGAATTTAATAACGTACAAAGTATTTTGTTGTTAGTGATGCATTTTCAAATGATGACCTACGAAATTTGAAAATAAGAAGGGAGAAACTTTTTTTCCCCTCTCCTATTAAGGATCACTGACCAGCTTGGAAAAAAAAAAATCCCAAGTCAGGTGCATGTAAAAGGAAAATAATTTGTTTGCATTTATCTTTTTATTAAGAGACAAAGAAATATGAACAGCTAAAGATATTCTTTTAAAGTTAAAATTGGGGGTTTTAAAGTTTCATTGGCTACCTACATTAAATTAAGAGAAATATGTAATTTAATGTGAGAATAACAGGAGACTCCAGGATTGGGGGAGGGAGATGAATGGTATGGGGGAGGGCGAGAGACAGGCAGACAGAGACTGCAGGGGAGCTAGAGGAGAGGGGAGAAGGTGGTGGGGAAAAAAAAGGGAAATAAAAGAAAGGGTAGAGAAATTAAGTATTTAATAATAGAGCCAAGGGACAAAGAAAAGAGCATATAGGAGGATGGTGTGAGCTCAGGAGTATGTCAGCCTGGGCAACATATTAAGACCTCATTTCTGCAAAAAAAAAAAAAAAAAAAAATAGCTGAGTGCAATGGCGAGCACCTATAGTCCCAGCTACTTGGGCGTCTGAGGCGGGAGGATGGCTTGAACCTTGGCGGTTGAGACTGCAGTGAGATGAGATTGTGCCACTGCACTCCAGCCTAGGTGACAAAGTGAGACCCTGTCTCAAAAACAAAAACAAAAAGACAATAATTGATAGAAAGAAGGTGACAAGGATGCATGATAAGGCAGGAAGAGGGAGAAGGAAGTAACTGCAACTGGAACTAAAAAGAGAAAAGCTCTGAGGGCTTTCCAAGCTCTAAGATGACTGTGTGTCTTGGCTTGGGTTCATCTCTTGTTTCCCTGGATGTCCGAATCAGTTACTACCAGATCCTCTTACAGCCCAGCCTGGGAGTCTCTTCTTTCTACAGCTGGTGCCCCAGACTCCCAACTGCTTATCACTATAACCTTGGTCTTTATGATCAATGCTGTCCCCACCTAGACTTGGTGGCCATCAGTCTTGCCTCTTGCCCAGTCCTGATTTTGTGTTTCATTTTTTTGTAATTGGGTTTTTTGTTATTGTTGTTTGTTTGTTTGTTTTCCTGTGCCAAGCATCTGTCTTTGGTAATCTCCCTACTACTTTCTTCTTTCTAAATGCAAGGTATTGCCTTTCTCCTATAAGCACCTCTTCTGAGCCTGGGAACCTTTGACTGCAGCCCAAGCCCCATGTCCTATACCCAGTGCTGTCAAGATGGGAACTACTCAGCCTGGATGGCCGAATCCCCTCATTCCTCATAGTCTGCTCACATTGTGATACACCCTGCTGAACCTGACACGAAGACTGCCTGAAACTCTACATTATGGATATTTTGGCTGACTTCCTTGTTTGGATGGTCTTATTTGGTTACCAGATAACTGGATCATGTCAAGGTCCTAAAATATGCCAATTTTTCCTTTGAAATATTATAATAATATATTATTTTCTGCCTTGAGATTTTTTTTTTCAAATGTGGAGGGGGTAGGGACAATGTTTTAAATAAACTTCCTTGAGATTCTGGAAATGATTATGAGGAAACAACTGAGGTTTTAGAAATGTAACTGGAAAACGTAAAAATGCCATCAGCTTCCTACTTATTCCCAAAAGTCTCTTTAACATTGAAATGATGCCAAAAGTATATCATCTTTGTTCTTTGGGAAATTAGGGCTCTTTCATTCCATAATGCAAAAAAGTTGTACTTGCAAGTAATATCCCAGGCTACTTGCTAGAGATTGGGTGAAATTACATAACTGCTGATCTGAAGTCATTTCATGTCTGACTTGTGAGTACAAGTGTTGGGCACAATTGAAGTTTTCTTTCTAATTAAAAATTAGGCTTTTTTCTTTCATAATCAACTTGCTCTCTGTAGTGGTTCACATAATTGCTGATAGTCGCACTTTCCATTGATCCTAATTTATGGAAGGTTGTAAGACGAGAGAACTTAGATTTTCACCAAAATTCACCTTTAAATAAAAAAGATGTAATATAAAACCTTGTTTGGTTTGTTTCCGAAACTTTTCTTCCTTTGCTCATCCTGTCACTCATGAGCATGTTCTGATTGACTTTGTGGGAAGAGGATACAGTATGAGCTTTTCACCTGGTCTGTCAGGAACAAACAAAAAAACGAACCAACCAACAATGTCTTAAGAATACTTGACAAAACATAAATCTGTGGTCGAATCTACATAATTATGTCAGAATGGCCTGGTAGGGGAAAATGTGCTGGGCCTAAAGTGTTGTTTCACAGCTCAAGCTGCTGCATGAACAGCATGGGCAGGTCCCCTGAATGACATGCTGGGAGCCATGCATGGTTCCACGTCCACTGAACTGGTCTCATCCTCCCCTTATGAGAGCTATGGTATGACAGGTGCAGTGTGTGCACTTGTATGGGATGACGGGTTGGGGTGACCTCAGGTGAGGGAGGCAGGAAGAAGCAGAAAGTCTTGGTCTTATGCACACTGCCCCCAAGGTGTGGAAGCCACAGGTGGTCATTATTATGAAATCTGGGAAGTGCAATCAATGGGCAGATCATAATAACAGGTAACCCAGGTGGCAGGTGAGGGTTACTATCAGGTGGCCACAGTGGCTTTGGGAGACAAGGCCATTAACCCCTAGATTGGACTTAGAGAAGATACTAGGGGTGGATTGCGTATGGAGTAATTTTCCTGGACCAAATTACTATTTATTTATAACCACGGATGCTATTACGGGTTGAATTTTGTACCCCACAAAATACATAAAAGTTGCAAACTCCAGTACCTGTGAATGTGACTTTATCTAGAAATAAGGTCCTTGAAGATGAAATTAGTTAAGGTGAGGCTATTAGGATAGGACCTAATCCAATATGACTGAAAAAAGAGGAAAATTTGTCCACGGAGTTGGAAGCACACACAAGGAAAACACCACGTGAGGGTAAAAGCAGAGATGGGGGTGATGCATCTACAAGCCCCAAAGAATATAGAAGATTGCTAGCAAATTACCAGAAGCCAGGAGAGAGCCCTGGAACAGATTTCTCCTCACAGTCCTTAAAAGGAAGCAGCCCTGCCAACATCTTGATCTTGGACTTCCTTCAGAACTGTGAGGCAGTAAACTTCTGTTGTTGTGAGCCGTTCAATTTCTGGTACTGTTATGGCATCCATAAAGAATGAATACACGGGCTAGCGGATTGGAGGTTTGGTTAACAGAAAAGATTGGCACTAGAAGAAACCCTAGAAACTGTATAGTTGACATAGGAAACACTACTGTACTGTATACTTAAAATTTGCTTAGAGATAGATCCTAAATGTTCTCACCACAGAAAAACGAGAGCAGCAGCAAAACTATGTGATGACTATGTTAATTATTGTGGAGAAAAGAAAGAGAGATCAGACTGTTACTGTGTCTATATAGAAAGAAGTAGACATAAGAGACTCCATTTTGTTCTGTATTTGAGATGCTGTTAATCTGTGATCCTACCCCCAATCCTGTCCTTGCAAGAGACATGTGCTGTGGTGACTCAAGGTTTAACGGATTTTGGGCTGTGCAGGGTGTGCTTTGTTAAACAAGTGCCTGAAGGCAGCTTGCTGGTTAAAAGTCATCACCATTCTCTTAATCTCAAGTACCCAGGGACACATACACTGCCAAAGGTCGCAGGGACCTCTGCCTAGGAAAGCTAGGTATTGTCCAAGGTTTCTCCCCATGTGATAGTCTGAAATATGGCCTCGTGAGAAGGGAAAGACCTGATAGTCCCCCCGCCTGACACCCGTGAAGGATCTGTGCTGAGGAGGATTAATATAAGAGGAAAGAAGGCCTCTTGGCAGTTGAGATAGAGAAAAGCATCTGTCTCCTGCCTGTCCCTGGGCAATAGAACTCCGTGGGTGTAAAACCCGATTGTATGTTCTACTTACTAAAATGAGAGAAAACCACCTTAGGGCTGAAGGTAGGCTGTGCTAGTGGCAATGCTGCTCTTTATGCACTAAAAAGGTTTATGGAAATGTTTGCATATGCATATCAAGGCACAGCACTTTTCCTTAAACTTAAGTCACAGAGATCTTTATTCGTATGTCTTACTGCTGACCTTCTCCCTACAATGATCCTATTATCCTGCCACTTCCACTTTTCTAAGATGGTAAAGATAATGATCAATAAATACTGAGGAACTCAGAGACGGGTGCCCGCATGGGTCCTGTGTATGCTGAGCGCAGGTCCCCTGGGCCCACTTTTTCTTTCTCTATACTTTGTCTCTGTGTCTCATTTCTTTTCTCTAGTCTCTTGTTCCACCTAACGAGAAATGCTCACAGGTTTGGAGGGGCAGGCCACCCCTTCAGATTATCTTGATTGTGGTGATAATTTCATGGTGTATATGTATACTAAATCATCAGATTGTACACCTTAAATACAGTCATGTACCATATAATGTTTCAGTTATGCGAGGGACCAGATATGTGAGAGTCGCCCCGTAAGATTACAATACTATTATGTTCACCATACCTTTTCTATGTTCAGATATGTTTAGATATACAAATACTTACCATGGTGTTACAGTTGCCAGTAGCATTCAGTACAGTGACATGCTGTACAGCCTGGTAGCCTAGGAGCAAAAGGTTAGGTGTGTAGTAGGCTACACCTTCTAGGTTTACGTAGGTACACTCTGTGATGTTTGTAAAATGATGAAGTAGCCTAATATTGCATTTTCTCAGAATGTATCTCTGTCATTATGAGATGCATGACTATATATACAATATTTTTAAAAATTGTGTCATTGAGACCTCTTATATTACCGGTGAATAACTGAGGCCTAGAAAGGTCAAATGAATTAATTGCTTGAGGTCACCTAGCTAGCACGTGGCAAGGCTGAGACTAAAGCCCCTGTCTTTTGACCCTCGGTCTGTGCTTTTCCTGTACTTTTTGCTCCTGTGCAAAATTACCATGTAGCATGCACATAGAAACGCAGGTTAGAAATACACAGAAGAAGATAATCACGTAACTTAGGAAGTGAGTTTTGAAAAGGTGTAGCCCTATTCCTTTTCTAAAATTAATCTAACTGAAATTGTATTTTAGATTAACTTTGCTACTTGAAAAATGCTAAGTGGCTGCCTGAGAGCAATGAAATGTCTTCCTCTAATGTGCTCCTCAGGGCAGGTAGCCCTTATCATTGTTTTCCAAACCACTAGTCATTAACATTTATGGGGTGCCTGTGGAGTATCTGGCTCTCCTAGTATCTCAGCTCTCTGGACAGTCAGAGGGGTGGCTGCTTTCTGCCCTTGGTCACAAGACAATGCCCATTGCGCTTGCTTATCCAGAAGATCAATCAGGAAGAGAAACAATCCATGGGCTGAACTGCAGTTTCTGTTGCCTGACTTAGCTTAGATGTATTTCTCCTCTCCCTCCAATCCCTCCCACTAAGTCTAAGGATGTTTGCAAATGACCTAAGGAATATTGGAGTAGCTAGGATCTGGCATTTTTTTTACAGCCATAGCTCGAGATAAAGCCCAACTGCAAAATAAATAAATAAAAAAGTAAGAGTTGCAAATGAAAATGCCTTCAAAGCCATGAAATATAAAGTAATTGTAAGTTTGCATATTAACTATGTTGGCATATTCTTCACTTCCTCAAGGAAATATGCTCTATCCCATTTTTAAAAATCATAAATATATATTTTAACTTTTTATTGGAGTTTGACACACATACAGAGAAGTACAAAAATCATAATAATCAACCTGATGATTTTTCACAAAGTAAAAACCACAAAGAAGCAACAGATTAAGAAACATAACATCATTTCCAAGGTATAATGGATTAAAATGGGTTTTTAATTTTTAGCACCGTAGTGTTAAAAATGTTTGTCTGTTTTGGAAACTTATGCAAGTGGAATCACACAGTGTATACTGTTTTGCTTCTGTTTTTCTCAACATTGTGTCGTATATTTGTAATTTCTTCATTCTCATTGCTAAATAGTATGCCATTGTATGAATATCTCACAATTCAGTACATTTCCGTTTTTTTTTTGCTATCACAGTCAGTGCTACTATCAACATTTTTGTACATATCCTTTGGTGGACAAATGTATGCATTTCTGTTGAGTGCTTCTGAAGAGTGGAAAGCTGGGCCATTGGGGATGCATGTGTTCAACTCTAGTAGCTACAACAAAACAGTTTTCCAAAGTGATTATACAAATTTACACTCCAACTGGCAGTGTAATAAGCTCTTCAATCTTTCAGGCTCTTGCCAACACTTGGGATTTTTCAGTTAGTTTCTTTTTAACCACTCTGGTGCATGTGTAGTGGTATCACATTAATGGTTTTGATGTGCTAATTTTAATGATGATTAATAAAATTGAGCATCTTCTCATGTGTGTGTTGACTCTGTAGATCCTCAACATGAAGGGCATGCTCAGGTATTTTGTCTATTTTTCTCTAGGAATTTTACCATTGTAATATTACTTTGTAGTTTTAAAATAGATGAATATATATTTTGTGGCTTGTTTTTTCACTTGGTTAATCATATATTTTGGTGAACAAATATTCTTAATTTAAATAGAGTCCAATTTATCCATCCCACCTGAGTCTGTGCTGATGAGGTGACTCAGGGTAGAAAGACCAAGTTAACATGAGAGTTGGAACTTTCAGGCCCATCCACCACCATTTGGAAAGAGTGGAGGGAAGGGAGCTGGAGATTGGACTCAGTAAATACTCTTGACAGTGAGGCTCAAAGAGCTTCCAGGTGGGTGAACACACCACGGTGCTTGGAAGCTGTTGCACCCAAGAGGGTAAGGAGGCTCTCACTGTGTGACCCCCTCACTCTGTACCTTGCCATGTGCATTGCTTCCATTTGGTTCTTCCTGCATTGTATCCTTTATAATAAACCAGTAAATGTAAGTTTAAAAGTGTAAATAAGTGAGTTCTGTGAGCAGCTCTAGAAAAGTTTTAAACCCGAGGAGGGGTGGTGGAAACACTTGCTTTACAGTTGATTGATCAGAAGTACAGGTGGCTCAGGGCTTGAAACTGGTGTCTGAAGTAGGAACAGTCTTGTCCTATCGAGTCTCTTACTTTATGGAGTCTGTACTAACTCTGGGTAGATAGTGTCAGAATTGGATTGAATTTTTGGACACCCAGCTAGTATCTACAGAATCAGAGAATAGGTTGTTGGTGTCAGAGAAAACACCCCCGAGAACAAAATTCTCATAATTTCCTCTTGTCTTTTTAATATTTGTAAGACCTGAAAGGGTGCTTCTTTGTATATTTCTGTTATTGGCAATTTATGTTCTCTCTATTTTTTTCTGATCCATCTTCCTAAAAGTTTATCCATTTTATTAATACTTCAATTAAAAAACTTTTATGTTATAGATTTTCTGTATTGAATAATTGGATTTTATTCCATTAATTTTTATTCCTAATTTATTGTTTTCTTCCTACTGTCTTAATTTTTATTATGGGGAGAGTTAATTTGATGAATTTTTATCTAAATTCCTAAATTGAATTCTCACATCATTAATTTTGAACCTTTCTTCTGATCTAATATGTTACTCAAATGTTATAATTTTTATTTTCCAAGTATGGCTTTAACTGCACTCCACAAATTTTATTATATCTGATATTTACTATCAGGTTCAAAAATTATTTGCTTTTTCATTGCAATTTATTGTTGATCCATGGAACAATTTAAGATTATATTGCCTCACTGCCAGACACTCGGGGATGATTTCAGCAGAGAATATTCTCTGGATAATTTCGGTTCTTCGAAAATTTGCTTTATAGCCCAGCATGTTGCTAATTTTGGTAAATGTTACATGTGCATGTGAAAAGCATGCATATTCTGCAATTGATGTGCATAGTATTCTGTGTATGCCAAGTGGGTCAAGTGTGTTCATCGTGCTGTCGTCATAGCCATTATCTTACTATAATGTTTCTGTTGAAGTCATAAAATATTTTTATGTTTTTATTTTACTTTCTATTACCTTGTCTGTCATCTTATTTTATTGTTATTTAATGCTTTCCCTGACTTATAGTCTAATAAAATTACTTTCATCAATTCTCTGAGCATGCTGAAATCTTAGAATAGTTTAGAAACCTTACAATACTTTAACCCCATTCATCTACATTCTGCCTCTCACATTATTGCCATCATACATTTTTATTACATTTTGAACTCTTTAGTACGTTACTATTATTGTTTTGTATAGCCTACTTTAATTTATATTTATCCGTATATTTACAACTTTCTGCTGAGACAGCCAAATGCCTGGGCAGATAAAAAGGGGTCCCCAGAGAATCTCCGACCCATCCCACAAGTGTTTACATCAAATGCTTTTGTGCAGATGAGGAAACCTGCCCAGGACTTGTCATGGCGTGCCCACAGTGGACGGGAGCTGGACATGCGCACTGAGGGAAGTGGGTGGAGCCATGGGGAATTCCTGCCTTAAGCAGGGAGAAGTCTGTTCTCTTCAGCTGGTGTGCTAACCTGGGAATCAGTGTGAGGAGGGGGGCCTGTTAGCAGGACTCTGTGTCACTTTCATGAGAGTTTTTTTTTTTTTTCCTTTTTACCCAATATATTCCTCTCTAATCACCCTTCAATGTGTCTGCGCCCCTAATCCTTCCTGGTCATAAGACAAGAACCCGGTTTTTTCTACAACACTACCACTCTTTATTCCTTCTTGCATTTTATGTTTCTGTTTAGGAATGTTCTCCTTTAGCCTGAGGAATTCCCTCAGGCTATTACTTTACGAAAGTCTGATGGTGGTGAATTTTCTTAATTTGTATTTGTCTGCAGCATATTCATTTTACCCTTGTTTCTGAAGGACATTTTCAAGGGCTATATTATTCTAGTTTGGCACTTTGTTTTTGGCACCATAAATATATATATACTTTTATTGTCTTTTAACTGCCGTCGTTTCTGTCAATAAACCAGCCCAATTTTGTTTTCTTTCATCTAAGCTGCCTGTTTTCTTTGGCTATCTTTGAGATTTTTCTCTCTTTGGTGTTTAACAGTTTTGCAATAATGTGACTAAGTGTAGATTTAAGAGTTTTTTTGTCTTCTTGGTGTTTATGAAACTTCTTGAATATATGGGTTGACAGCCTCCATCCGATTTTGAAGATTATAGGCAAACATCTCTTGAATATTGCTTCCACCTCATTCTTTGTATTATCATTTGAGGACACTGATCATGTGTAGTTTAGAATTTTAGAATCTCTCCCGTAGATTACTTATGGTGTTTTATACATTTTGAAATGTTTTTATCCTTTAATTTGCATATTTTCTATCTTCCTGTTCAGTAACATCATTTATTCAGGTGAGCCCAACCTAATGATCTCTTGAATTGTCAATTTTAAATATAATTTCTATTTGATTTTTACAATATAGTCTACTTTTTCTCTAAAATTCTCTTAGTTTTTGTACGTTGATTATAACTGTTTTAAAATGTGTGTCTGATAAATCTAATGCCTGGATCACTTGTTGGCTTGTTTCCGTATCCTATTTTATTTTCTTAATAATGCTTCTTGGTATGCATTGTGATTTTTTTGCCTTTTATTTTTATTTTTTAGTAACTAATATTAGTAACAATAATGACTGAATGGCCTGAAGACTGAAGGTATTATTTTATTTCATTAACTTTTTCTTTAATTCTTACAGCTACATAATGGTTATCTATGTTTATGGGGTACATGCGATGCTTTGATACAGGCATTCAATGTATAATAATCAAATCAGGGGAACTGGGGTACCCATTGCCTCAAGCCTTTATCATTTCTTTGTGTTAGGAACATTCCATACATTTTGATTTAATGCTGGACATTTTGTATGACCAGAAGAATATGTTCATAGAAATAATTAATTTTAGGTTATGGTAGGCAGTTAGAGTAGGGGAAAATCACCTTACTCCAGTCTGCGATAGAAATGAGTCTAGACTGGACTGTAGTGTTTTAAAGGCCTTGACTGTTTTTAGTTTGCTCCCAGGATGTTGTCCTTCAAAGGTTGTATCTGAGAGCCAGGGTATTTGCTGGGACTTCATGTCCTTGATGAGCTCTGAAATTAAATTTTTGTCTCCCTAACGCAATGAGACTACTGATAGTTCTGCCTGGCTTCTCAGCCTGCAGGCCTGCATGTTCTTCTGGCCTCGTTAGCTTCGAGTCGTACTCTGTTCATGAATCAGCAAATACCTCAAAGAGAAAAAGCAGAAAACATTTTTGGTTTTACTTCTCTGCCCTTCCATTTTGTCTGGAACATCTGAACCTTAAGCTCTAGCTTTTTAGTATGATGCTTGCAATTGAATTTTTAAAATTTTGCACAATTTTTCCAGTTGCACTTGGAAGGAATATTCTTTTACTGAAAGCTACGGTTTGCATAACCGGAAGTTATGTTCTAAAGTCTTTTAAATGATGTTAGCCATATTGAGGTATTCTTTATCATTTTGCGCTTTTCTGCCTCAACTAAGGGATATAGTAAATGAATGTCATTTGTGGTTCTTTATATATAACTTAATTCATAACCTATTTGAAGTTTACTTAAAGCTGCCTTGTACTAGTCGGTACTATTACATGGAATTTGTATAACTATTGTTTTTAAGAATTATTTTCTTTTAAAAGATAATCTAGGACGTCTTATGTAATACATCTTATATAGTAAATGTTTCCTGAAGAGGTTCAAAAACCCAGAATTCTCTTTTTATTTTAGTTTTGAAAGAATCTAGCAAGTACTATAAACTGAAACATATACAAAACCCGTGCATTTATTTAACTGTTCAGTGGCAAACTCCTCACAATTCATAATTAGCTCTAATACATGTTTCTTCAGCAAGTTTGCTGTGTTTCTTACAGTAATATTTGCTAAGACATGCATTTCAGTTTGGTATTAGAGTGTGTTTCTGGATATTATTTTAACTATGATTACTGTTTCAGGAAAGGTAACTATCTCTTCTGTGGTGTGTGGCTTTAAATCTCTTACTATTTGGCGGAAAACCTCCAAAGAAGTATCCCAACATTTCCCACTATGTTTCGTGGAATTTTGTTAAGTCTGAGATGAATGGAAACATTTAAATGTTTTTTTCTTCAACATGTTCTGATTGTGTTATCTTAAAAGTTTAGATCTTGATAATAATAAATTTTTATATAATAATTAGCTATTATTTCAAGGTACATTATACACTGAGAGTTTCAACATCAATGGCAGTGTGCATGATTCCATATTTCACATACTCCTCTTAATTGTTTCACCCTTTTTTTACAGACTTTCTGTGATATCTGATTAAACTCTTGTAGTTTTATACCATAATAAGGTTATAAACAATACAGAAACAGAATTTAATATCAGCACAATTATTGTTTTGGGGTACATGCCACTAATTCATAGATTCTCCTGCTATTTGAACGATAGGGTAATTAACATCTTAATATTTTTATCACATTAGCTGTATACTTGTAGTCAATTGATGTAGTGACTAGATTGAACTGGAATGACAATGGTTCTACATTCCCTGGAGAAAATCTTGAGAAGTCTGGTCCCCACCTTTAGCAGTTGGCCTGTTCCAATGATATGAAACTTTGACTGCTAAGGTGCAATAAAGCAGAGCTGTTTCTGCCTTGATGAATAGAGTAAGGCATAGGAAACGTCCTCAGAGTGGCTCCCATCAATGATCATTGGAAAATTTCATAATTTTGATTGTTAAGATCAACATGTGGTAGTTTCCATGATTTTAGTCAAGGCCTTTAACAAAAAATGCCATGTGAGCTAGTATGTTTATTAATGACATTTCATAATTTAATTTAGCATTCATTTTTCATTGATGGGCAGGGATAAGCCCTGCCTTAGATTCTGCAGGTTTCTGAGGCATCTTGCCTCAGAAATAGACCTAGGGTCTCTATTTTAAGCATATTACGTATGTTAACTTCTTTTAACTTCATAACAATGGCATAAGGTATGTAGTATTTTTATTTCTATCCTGCAGGAAATAGAAGCCCGTACTAGTTTTCTGTTCCTGCTTAATAGATTACCACAAACTTACTGACTTAAAACATCATACATATTTTCCACCTCACATTTACATGGTCAGGAGTCTGAGCATGGCCTACCTACGTGGTTTTTGCAAGGTTTCACAAAGCTGTCTGGAAGCGAAGATTAGGAATGTTTCCAGCACAAAGAAATGATGAATATTTGAGGTGATGGATATCCTAATTACCACGGTTTGATCATTATGTATTGTATGCATGTCCAGATATCACATGAACCCTATAAATATGTACAATTATTACATATCAGTCAAAAATAAAAGATGTTGGATGGGGTTGAAATTCCATCTTAGGCTTGTAGTCCTCTTCCAAGTTCACGTGGCTGTTGGCAGAATTTATTCTCTTGAATCTGTAGAACTCCTGGGGCTTGCTTCTTTTTTGAGGCCAGAAGGAGATTCTCTTGTTTTGATTAAAGTCAACTGATTAGAACTTTAATGACATGTGAATAATCCCTTGACTTTTACCATATTATATTGGTTAGAAGCAAGTTCACATGTTCTGTTGGGCAGAAGCAAGCATTCAAGGGGAGGGAAACATACAAGGGCATGAGTCATTGGCTCTCAATCTAGGATGTCTTTTGCAAAGTCCCCCAAAATTAATTAACCTGCCTCTAGTCAGTATTGGTAGAGGGTAGGATATGGCTCCAAGCTGCTTGGCCCTAGAGCCTGAGCAATTTGCTGCCTATTTTCTCAGGGTTACCCGTTCTCATACACTACAGCCTGAGAAAGGATTGATAGGAATTTGTTTTCAGATATTCAAGATCATGTATTTTGTGTATTTGTGTCCTCTATTCATTTGGTCATTATGAACTCTCTTTATATATAAACTACTCTTCTAGTTCCTGTGACAAGTGACATCTTTTTTCTTGTGTAATTAAAAGTGCTAATTTTTTTTCAATCCAAAACACATCCTTTGCAAATCTCTACATTTGTAATATTGAACAAAGTGAGCAGTTATGCCATTTAAGTAACAGTTCCTTTCTAAGGCTGCTCATTACATGTGTAAAATTTAAATCTTTAATCAATGAGTCATGACTATGAGTGTGCTGTTGCTAATGCTCTGAGGGCATCTACTTTTAGGTGAAGGAAAGAAAGCAAGGTTGTGGAACCACGTTAGTCAGTTATGTTTAAGCCCTGGAAACTGTTGGTTATGTGGTTCATTTGCCATCTCCATCCTCTATTTTGCTTGTTTTAAACAAGGGTTGAAAATCTTTCGGCCCAAGAATTTTGTGAAGTCACAGACTGACCCTTGAAAAATACCAGTAATCATCCATTTAAAAATATATTTAAATACATTTTTGTTTAAGTTCAAGGTGCAGGAATCTTCAGTTGTGCACCTAAAGTTAGCACTTGGGAATGGAATTGCATTGCCCCACCCACATGCACACACACATACACAAAACCTTAAATTCCTACATATTCCTTTCTTTTTGCCAAGAGATGAAAATATATTGCCCTGGATATTCAAGGAAACAGTAGGGGCACATGCAGCAGCAACAGTCCATGATTGTTACAAAAAACTTCAGATTATCCCCTTGGAAACAACCAGAAGACTTAACTCAGCATCTCAGAAAGATCAAAATCATTGTCATGTAGCCATAGGGCTCCAGGCATGACATATTTTGTTCTTGTTATTCTTCCTCTCATCTTGAGTTTCTGAGACCTCTTTCCTCCTCAGATACCGGCTAATCTGTTAGCCTTGTCAGTCTTGCCCTGTGGATCAGACTTCTCCCATTTCTCTGCCTTGTTGATTAACATCCTGCTTTCTGATCCCAGCTTACATCTATGGACTTTGCCTCATATTGTTTCATACTGTTATTTCCATTTTAACCATTATATTCTAATTCTGTAGTGTGATTGGGAAAACCATTGGCAAGAAAGATACAAAAACAGAGTCCTAGGGTTAAGGTTATGTCCTTATGATTTTCCATATTCATATAGTACTTAGCACTTCATACATGTTAACTCATGACACTTTAATATATCCCTAGGAGCAATTCTGATTATTAGATACAGTTTGCAAATTAAAGAAGATAAACATATAGAGAAAAAAACGCAATAATAACAAATTTGATAGGAGAGGATTAACTTCTAGGAGCACAACGTGAAGTTCTTGGCCTTAGCCCACAGCTCCAGGAAACTCCAATGAACTGAAAATGTCTAGGTAGCGAGGCTCTGTGCATCTCTCTTCATCCTAAAGTTGAGTCAGTGAGGCATTATGATGCTTTTAATTTCTCAAGTGACATTAAAATATGGACCCACAGACCCCATCTGTTCTCTTGGAAGCAGAGAGATTGGCAAATGGTAACACTACATGCCTTTAGGCATATACGCTGCCTGATAATCCCCATGTGGTTTCAACTAGTTCATGCTCAGATGAACCTGACATGAATTTAGAAAGGGCAAACACTCCTAATGAGACGGTATATTCTTGACTTACTATTTTAAAGAGCACCTTCTTCCTACTACCTGCAAACACCACATTTGTATCCCTTTCTAAGGCGGGACATCTTGGAGTCATCTTTGCTTCCTCTTTCCATTTATCTTCTATATATCCAGATGGAGAATCTTACGGTTTCTTTGTGATATGCCTTTTGCTTTCTGATCTTACTGCCATCATTTCAGTGCAAAGCTTCAGTATCTCATCTGGAGTGCTGCTCCGTCAGCCTAGGAAGTGGCTCTGACTCTGGTTCTCTACACTTGGATAATCTCATGTTGCCTGGGGAAATGTTTCTAAAATGGCCAATAGGAGAATACCTGTCTGTAGGGTACAATTGCTATATTTGCCTTCCCAGTACCACTTTCCCATTTTTCTTTTAACAACACCCTGCATTTAAAGGAGAGACTTATTACAGCACTGCTTTTTCTTTCCATCGTTATCAATTAAGTGTTCCCATGATCCAAACCAGCCCAACCATTGTCAAGACACATGACTCAGGCAGTCTAATTGGAATTTGCCCTGGGATTACTTGAGGGACATTGGTATAGAGCAGTAGTTTCCAGACTTTTTTCTTTCACAAACTCCTTGTACTGTTAAAAGTTATTGAGGACTCCAAAGAGCTTTTGTTAATGTGGCTTATATCTATACATTTCCATATTATAAATTAAAAATGACAAATATATTTATTATTTCATTTAAATACAAAATAGTAAGTCCTTTACATGTTAACATAAATAACATGCTTTTAAGCACATAACTTCTCTAAAATGAAAATATTTTGTGAGAAAAATGGCATTGTTTTATATTTTTGTAAATCTCTTTAATAATTACCCTAATAAACAAATCTGCTGCACCTGCAGTTCATAAAATATGTTGCTATGGATGAAGTATATGAAGAAAATCTAGCCTCACAAATGTGTAGTTGGAAAAGGAAGAATCATTTTAATAGTCTTTGTATGTATTATGGATATTATTCTTTGGGACTCTCCTAAAACTTGACAAGTGGCAGTTTCTTAAAGATTAGTTGCAATGTGAAATCCGAACCCATATCAGTGAACTTTTTGTACTCAGCTATAATAAAATCTGTTGGCACTTTGTACAGATCTTTTACATGTTCATGATTTCATTTGGAAATGCATTGATTATTTGGAAAGTATACATTCATCAAGATATGCATATCTGCTAAATGATATGTGTTCATTTTATGATGTCTTAAAACCACATTTATTAACATCACCAGTGACCTCATCTGAAAATTGGGATACCATCCAGCTTAAAATGCCACATACATGTCGATATGGTTTGGCTCTGTGTCCCCACCCAAATCTCACCTTGAATTGTTATAATCCCCAAATGTCAATGTGTCAAGGGTAGGACCAGGTAGAGGTAATTGGATCATGGGGGTGATTTCTCCCATGACTGTTCTCATAATAATGAGTGACTCTCATGAGATCTGATGGTTTTGTAAGTGTCTGGCATTTTCCCTTGCTTGCACTTACTCTCCTGCTGCCCTGTGAAGGGGCGCCTTCTGTCATGATTGTAAGTTTCTTGAGGCCTCCTCAGCCATGCAAAACTGTGAGTCAATTAAACCGCTTTTCTTTATAAATTACTCAGTCTCTAGCATTCTTTATAGCAGCTTGAGAATGGGGTGCTGCTATAATGATATTCAAAAATGTTGAAGCAACTTTGGAACTGGGCAACAGGCAGAAATTGGAACAGTTTAGCGGGCTCAGAAGAAGACAGGAAAAGGTGGGGAAGTTCAGAACTTCCTAGAGACTCGGAGGACTCAGAAGACAGGAAGATGTGAGAAAGTTTGGAACTTCCTAGAGACTTTTTGAATGGCTTTGATCAAAATGCCGATAGTGATATGGACCATGAAGTCCAGGCTGAGGTGGTCTCAAAAGGTGATGAGGAACTTCTTGGGAACTGGAGCATAGATGACCTATATACTATGCTTTAGCAAAGACACTGGTTGCATTTTGCCCCTGTCCTAGAGATCTGTGGAACTTTGAACTTGAGAAGGATGATTTAGAATATCTAGCAGAAGAAATTTCTAAGTGGCAAAGCATTCAAGAGGGAACAGAACATGAAAGTTTGGAAAATGTGTAGTCTGGAGATGTGATAGAAAAGAAAAATCCATTTTCTTGGGAGAAATTCAAGCTTGCTGCAGAAATTCACGTAAGTACTGAGGAACCAAATGTTAGTCACCAAGACAATGGGGAAAATGTCTCCAGGGCGTGTTAGAGACCCTCAGGGCAGCCCCTTCTATCACAGACCCAGAGGCCTAAGAGGGAAAAATGGTTTTGTGGGCTGAGCCCAGGGACCCCCTGCTCCATGCAGCCTTGGGACATGGTGCCCTGCATCCCAGCTGCTTCAGCTCTAGCTGTGGTTAAAGGAGCCAAGGTACAGCTCAGGCCATTGCTTCAGAGGGTTCAAGCTTTAAGCCTTGGTGGCTTACCTGTGGTGTTGGGCCTATGGGTGCACAGAAGTCAAGAATTGAAGCTGGGGAACCTCTGCCTAGATTTCAGAGAATGTATGGAAATGCTTGGATGTTTAGGCACAAGTTTGCTTCATGGGTGAAACCTTCATAGAGTACCTCTACTAGGGCAGTGTGGAAAGTAAATGTGGGGTTGGATCCCCCGAAGTCCGCACTGGGGCACTGTCTAGTGGAGCTGTGAGAAGAGAGCCACTGCCCTCCAGACCCCAGAATGATCAGTCCACCAACAGCTTGCCCTGCATGCATGGAAAAGCCTCAGACACTCAAAACCAGTCTGTGAATTCAGCCAGGAGAGGGGCTGTACCCTGCAAATCCACAAGGGTGGAGCTGCACAAGGCCATAGGAGCCTACCTCTTGCATCAACATGACCTGGGTGTGAGACATGGAGTTAAAGGAAATCATTTTGAAACTTTAAGGTTTAATGACAACCCTATTGGATTTTGGACTTGCATGGGGTCTGTAGCCACTTTGTTTTGGCCAATTTCTCCCATTTGGAATGGGTGTATTTACCCAGCGCTTGTATCCCCATTGTATCTAGGAAGTAACTAACTTGCTTTTGATTTTGCAGGCTTATAGGCAGAAGCAACTTGTGTTGTCTCAGATAAGACTTTGGATTTGGACTTTCGGGTTAATGCTGGAGTGAGTTAAGACTTTGGGGGATTGTTGGAAGGGCATGATTATGTTTTGAAATGTAAGTACATGAGATTTGGAAGGACCATGGGTGCAATGATGTGGTTCGTCTCTGTGTCCCCATCCAAATCTAACCTTTCCCCACGTGTCAAAGGTGGGATCAGGTAGAGGTAATTGGATCATGGGGGGCAGTTTCCCCCATGCTGTTTTCATGATAATGAGTGAGTCTCATGAGATCTGATGGTTTTCTAAGCGTCTGGCATTCCCCCCTGCTTGCATTCATTCTGTCTCCTGTCGCCCTGTGAAGAGGTGCCTTTTGCCATAATTGTAAGTTTTCTGAGGCCTCCTCAGTGATGTGGAACTGTGAGTCAGTTAAACCTCTTTTGTTTGTAAATTACCCAGTCTCAGGCAGTTCTTTATAGCAGCCTAAGAACAGACTAATACACATGTTTTCCAAAATCAGCAATTAGAAAGCTAAAAATTTATCATTTGCATTAAGCACTGTACTCAAGTCTGAATACTATAGTTTATGTATTGGTTATTCTTTCAAATTGAAATAGTATTTCATGCAAATGTGGCTCACAACTAACTTTTGGCTGAGTGCCTTTCCTCGCAATATGATTGTACTGTGGTGTGCAGTAGAAGTGCTTTAGGTGCACGTGATGATTAACTTTATGTGTCAACTTGATTAGGCCAAAGCGTGCCCAAATATTTGGTCAAATATTATTATGGGTTTTTCTGTGAGGGTGTTTCTGGATGAAATTAACATTTAAATAGGTAGACTGAATAAAGCAGATTGTCCTCCCTAATGGGGGTGGGCCTCATCCAATAAGTTGAAGACTTGAATAGAACAAAAGACTGACCTTTCCAGGAGTAAGAGAGAATTTCTCTTATCTGGCAGCCTTCAAATTGAGACATAAGTTTTTTTCCTGCCTTTAAACTCAAGCTAAAATATTGGCTTATCCTGGATCTCAAGCCTGCTGGCCTTGGGATTGAAACTAAACCAGGAGCTTTCCTGGGTCTCCAGCTTCTGACTGTAGATCTTGGGACTTGCCTGTCTCTCTCTGCTTTCTCTCTCTCTCTCTCTCTCTCCTGTCCCCTCTATACACACACACAAACACACACACACATCGTTATGGTTTGGTTTCTGTGGAGAAATCTAGTACAGTGCACTTCCTATTTAATTCCATAGAATATTAAAAATTCATGTGCTTAAAGTTTAGATTTGATAAAATTAATAACTTTTACTGTTTCATCAGGGATGTTCTTAAGTAAAAGTGGTTTTTAAAATTTTTTACTATAACTGTGTAGCAGTAAAGAATAAAATGACTACTAGTACAATTTTGGTCTGGCTAAGGCACTAGCAGTTTTAGCACACGTTGATTTTGCACTATTAGTGAAAATATTGATATAAGGAAAAAGGAAAAAAAAAAGTCTTTGTATTATTATAAAAATAGTTTTGACCTGTGGATCCCTAAAAGGGTTTTAGAAACTCTCTAGGGGTCTGCAAACCATATTTAGAAAGCCAGTGGAATAAAGAAATACTCCTTTCACCAAAATTTCTAAGCTTCTAACTTGATAATTTGGACTTGCCCCAGCCATGTTCCCTGACAACATGGAAGAAACCGTCTGTAGTCAGGAAAGAACGAGGCCAACACACAGGTCAGTTGAGCTGAGAGAGGAAGAGAGAGCTCTGATAACATCTTTTTCTGTCTTGGATTTAGCCCTGCCTGGAGCAAGATCTGGGCTTTCTGCTTAACAGAGCCAATGTATTCTCTCTTTATTTTTCTCTCTCTCTCTTTTAACCTAATCCAGTGTTAGATTTCTTCTCCTTGTAGCCAAAATATTTCTATAAGATGGTCCCATCTCATTCACTCAATTTCTTCCTCTACTTTGTTATTCACCATAAGCTCTTCCAAGGTTTCCACCCACGGGTTTACTCTTCCCTTCACTTCTTCCTCATGTGGTTCTTCCTCTTCATGCCATACAACTTCTACCTGTGGCTGCCAAAGCTCTTGAAGACTTCCCTGATGTCTCCAGCCCACTCTGATGGCTCTTTTTTTTTGGAAATCTGTCAAGCTCCTATCAATAGAAAAGTTTTTAGTGGTAAATCACTCTCTGGTTTTCTTTTCTAATGGGTTTTGGGCTTGTTATTCTAACTAGAATGTTTTTTAACCCAGGGGATTTCATTTTTCTCACATGTCTTAGAAAAATTTCTTCCTTAGTTGACTAAATGGAGAAATTACCTTTGGAACATTATCCACAGGCAGCCTTCTGGAAGAAAGAAAAGGTTTAGAGTAAATCATCTAATAGAACTACTGGCAAATCTCTATGGTTTCAAACTCATACAGGTGTTTAATATAATAACAAGTTGACGAATCAAAGATAATAATAGCTGCTATTTACCAAGTGACTTCTATGTGATAAGCTTAGATTCTTTGCATAAATTATCTTTAATTTCCACAACAATCATGAAAGGGGGATGTTATTATCATTATCTCATAGCTGAGGAATTTGATCTGAAGAGCTTAAATAACTATTCCAAGGTGGCACAGCTTATCAACTGGAAGTCAAGATTCACAAAGTCATTGGCTTTAAGGCATGTAATTGTTCCATTTACATATGTTGTAAACACTCCCAAGAATAACATTGGATTCAATTGAACATTCATTTGTTGAATGCCTACTAATGTAGAGCAATGTACTTGGTGCCACAAGAGATTCTGAAATGAAAAAAAGAGCTCATGGTTTAGCTTGTTTATGTTTGGAGAACATTTTTCTCAGCAAGCAGTCAATAGACTTGAACACATAAGTGCACAATCCTCATTAAAATATGGTGACCAGCTCCCAGGAAGCAGAAGGGAATGACATGTGCCTTGAGGATTCATTTTTATTGAAAAATCATCTAAAAGCAGTACTCTTTAAATCTCTAAATTGATCTTGAAGACTACTGATAATGGAAGCAATTGCAGAGAAAGAATACCAGAATTGTATGATGTATAGAAGCAACACACACTTTGGAATCTGAAATAGGAGACTTTGGAAAGTAGGATAAGGTTCAAATGTATTAGACTCTATCTTAGCCAGTTCTGAATCTCAGGTTTTCATCTGCAGATGCTATAATATGTGTCTCACAGGAGTGTTGAACTGATTAAGTAAGTAGGAATAAAGAATACTGTTCACATACAGAGTTGGTACTAAGTAGAAATCCCACTACTTTCCCTGGTGAGCTCTTCAAATCACCCTCTTAACAACCACAACCTTGGATATGAGAAAGGAAAGTCTTGGCCCTAGCTGAAGGGAGATGATGGCCCTTTTCTCCAGCCTCCAATTAAAAACCCAAGAACAACCTGTGTGGCATTCTTGCTTGGGCCTGTCCTTGAAAATCATGAGGGACAGGATTTCACTCCTCCCAAAGTACCTTCCTAGGCAAATTCTTAGATTTTTTTTTTCCTATCATAATGTAATTCCTATCAGAATATCTTTGTAATTTCCAGCCCTTGGTCACAGAAGCTACCTAGAAAATATTTCATTCCTTTGTATGGGGAGACATTCAAATATTTGAAGCCATAAATCCGCTCCTATAAAAAATTGCCTAAATAAACTCTTGACTGTGTAGAATAAACATGCATACAGTTGTCTTTGAAGTTGTTAGCTCACATTGAAAAGAAGAAAAAGTTTAGAAGAAATTAGATATGTAATTTTGGGGGAAAATTTATCTACAATTTTAGCTCATAGTTTACAATTCCTATATGACTGTTTGGAAGGTATTTATTTTAGAATGGATGGATGTTCCTTATTAACCTGTAGGAAGGGTTTGTGAACGTTTTGTTGGTCTGAATTATGTGAACGTTTTGTTGGTCTGAATTATTAGGATCCCTAGCTGTCTAGATCTAGGCTGGATTTTGAGAAATATAAAAGAAAAAAATTCCTCTTAGGAGTGTAGTGTTACTCTTTTAAAAAAAGGCCCGTGAATAAAAGGAAAACCCGGTCATTTCTCCTGGAAGCCTTTTAATAGTGACTCAGTGGCAATGTTGTGGTTGAAATTGTTGCTCCTAGATAATGGAAAAGTTAAAGCCATCTTCTCAACAGTGACTAGAAAAATCTTTTAAATTTTAGAGATGTCATAAATATAGTCTTAAGAAAACTGTTGGGAAAATAGTATCTTGTTTTATTTGCTTATTTCCTGAGGAACAAAAACGATTGCTATTTTACAACTTTATCCCTGTAAAGTTGTAGCCTTCATGGTGACATAATTTCCAAAGTCAGCTAGAATCCCAAGAATCAAAGAAGAAACTGAAATCTAATCACAGAAAGCAAATGCAACGGGTCAGTTGTATTTCCAGACAGTTTTGGCTTGCCCAGTTCCCTAATTTTTCATACTTCTCTTTATTCATTTTTTGCTTAAAAATTGAATGGAATTTTGATGTGACATTTTGGAATAAATTTTAAAGAAGCATAAAACTAAAAACCTACTTGGAGAATTATGAGTGTTAGGTAATATATACAGTGTTAAGCAGAATTTTACTAATTGGAGAATTTTACTTGTTCCCTTTTAAATTTAAAAGATATGTGTTGCATAACTCTGAAAGTCTGGGATGATGGGAAGACCTCAGGCATATTCTAAAAACAATGATTTTAAAGGCATGTCAAGTCTGGTACTAAGAAAATAGCTTAAAATCTTTAATTTCCTTTCACCTGGCTCCCAATCAAGAAAATAATTGACCAAAAAAATTGATATAAACCTTGTAAAGAGTTAAGGTAAAAAAGAATAACCTCTCATTACCTTTGTTTCTCAAGCAAAATGTACGTTTTAGTAAACAGATTTTGGGGGAAGAGAATGGAATATCTATATTTACATGGCATCTATAAAGGGCACAATTGTTAGTTTCATAAGTATAACTGAGGAAAAAGATCACAATTCACAAATATAAATTTTTGTCATTTTGAGAACATAGAAGACCCCTGAGTGATGGTCATTTCATCAAATGTCCATGAGCTTTGTGTTCCAGGCAACAGAGACCTTCACAGTGCTTGGACTATAATAATCCAACTCTGATTTAAGGTTAATTAGGCCATTATGTGCAAAATTTGAGGATAAGGCAAATTTATCTCAATCCACTTCCATTTTCATTAAGCCTGTCTTAGTTCGTTCAGGCAGTTATGACAGAATCCAATAGTCTGGGTAGTTTAAACAACAAACATTCATTTCTCATAGTCTGGAAACTGAACGTCCAAGATCAAGGGTGCTGTCAGATCAGGTGTCTGCTGAGGACCCACCTTCTGGTTTGCAGGCAGCCATCTTCCAGTTGTGTCCTCACAAGGCAGAGATTAGAGAGAGAGCTCAGGTTTCTGGATCCCCTTATAAAAATACAAATCTCCTCACAAGGGCTCCATCCTCATGACCTAATTACTTTCCAAGAGCTCATCTCCAAATACCATCACAATGGTGATAAAGGCTTCAACACATGAACTTTAGGAGAATGCAAACCTTCAGTCCACAGCAAAATCCATTGCCTACTGTTATCGCTTTTCAAAATTCAGCACAAGCTTAATATTAATGTCTCTCTAGCAAACATTTTGCTTAAGTTGAGACTCAAAGCATTTGAATGGGACTCAGCAGTTTGGTTTGGATATTTCTCGTGCAGCCTCTCTACATGGCCCTGTGTGTAGCAGGAACTCTAAATCTTAAGGTGCTAATTTCCCCTCCAGTGTCTAGAAATGGTTTCAGAAAGAATGATTACATCACTGAGCTACCAAGACAGAAAAAGTATAGGGTTAATGAACAAGAGTGAGGAAGGAGAAATGAAGGCTTCTCAGAAGCAAGTTACAGCAAGATTAATGTGTGAAATTCTACAAACTAACCAAGTTTAAGGAAGCAGTTGCAAGAGATAAATGATGGAGGACTTGTAAAAAAGAGGTTTAACTCTGCCTAACAATGATATTTGTGGGTGTTTTTTTTTTTTTTTCTTATGCTACTAGTACAAGTTACAAGGGAAAGAGTAGAATGAAAAGAGCTAAAAAATTGCAACAGTGCAACTAGCTGTCAGGTAGAAAGAGTATATCCACATCATAAACAGGTGGTTACCTGAAGGAAGAGTGTGAGAGGGAAATAAATCTTTTATTCACTTTGACTGTAAACCTAATCCTGATCTCACTTCCTCCTGACTAGTCCTTATCCTGCCCTTAAAAAACACTTATTTTGCTCAACATAATTATTGTCCAGTAAGTTCTAAAAATATCAGATTAGCTGAGTTAAACATAAGAAAGTGATTGAACTTAAACATGAATGTACTTCAAGTAGTAGCTTAAAGTATATGCTATGACTAATAAGAGTTTTCCTCAAGAAGTAGGTTTCACAGCCAAATAACTTCATGAGGCTGGGCTAAACCAGTTAAATTTGCCCCACCCACCACCCAGCTGTCTCAAGGGCTTCAGGAGGGCCACATGCAGGCCACGTGCAGGAGAATGCAGCATCTCCCAAACAACTTTCTAACACTGCCCCAACTTTTCAAAAAGTTTAATGAGGAGCCTAATCTATAAACTGTTGGTTAATAATGCATCTCTCAAAATATAAATAAATTATAACACTCTTCAAACAGAAAAAAATACCAAAGTTTAACAACTGTATCATTCACCAAATATCTACTATTTCTCTCTTCTTTGATCTATTTGTTTACCCTTCAACTCTTTAAATAAACACAGACCTCTCTGCCAGTTTCCACCGATGTGTTAAAAATCCCCCTGTATCTTGCCTCCTCTTGGAAACGCACACAAAGGACACAAAAAAAGAGAAAAGATTAAAGAGTGTTTTCCTTTCTTGCACTGAGGTTAGTTAAAAATACATCAGAAACATTGAAACATGAAAATCAGAACATTGGATTGGAAATTAGTGGTTGGATTTCTGGGAAGAGTAGGTTAAAGTCCTAAGTATTAGTTTAATCTTAGAAGTAATCACAGCAGTGATTTTGGGGCCCACATTGGTATATTTCCTGATGACAGCTTGTGAATACAGATGAACACAGCAAATTGTACATCATTTCAGGAATACTGAAGCCCAAACTGATAAATTTCCCTAAACTCTGCTAAACTAGAAACATATGCTACAGGAGATGTTCTAACCTACAAATAAAATATATTATCTCATACCAAAAAGTATTTCCAGATGCCCAAAACTTAAATGCATGACTGTTGTGTAGTTCAGGGATTTTGTTTCTTAGAACTTCTGTATCAAGGACACCTAAAGAAGAGTGTGGAGTTCCAGGAGGCTCTTCCCAGTCTTAGCTGTGTGAAGTTGGGTAAAGCACTAGATGTCTAGTGAGGCTGTTTTTGATAGTTTGTAAAACAAGAAAATAACCCCTGCTTTAAGTATCCACACGTATGTCCTGATAATCAAATGCGAAAATTTAGAACATAATAAATTATAAAGTTGTATATGTGTGTTAGTTGTGAATAGGATATAATCTTGTAGATCTCTCTTTTTTCTTTTCCTTCTGTCTGTATATTTAGATCTATGTGGAGATCTTATCTGTCTCTCTGTCTGTATATATCTATTTTTCTTCTCCATCATCATCTCATCATTTATCATCTAACATTTATCTATTATCATCTGTTTATCATCTATCTATCCATGATCATCCTAAACTATCATCTATTTATCTACTTATCTATATTTAAACATGTCCTTTTGTTATGCCTCTGTATATATACAACTGTATTGGTGACTTTTTTACATATTTCAAGGATGACTATAAATGTGTAGGTTATTTATTTCTTTCTCTTAATATTCTGAAGCATCCCCAAGACTATGTAAAAAAATTATGGTGAAAAGCTGAAGATAGTAATTTATTTGCATCAATTTGCCCAGAGCCTCATTGGATGATCAAGCCTAAAATTCTTTTTTTCTTTGTTATTATAAAGTATTAGTTATGCCAGAGAGGAGAAAAACATAATTGGATTATTTAGGACCTATATTTTGTAATATCACCTAATTTTATAATATAACAGGTACCATTATGGCAATGCAAAATAAAATATGGGATGAAGTTGCTCAGGATGCAGAGCACTGTAGTTGGTGTGCATTTTGCCCCGTTTGGTACCACTTATGACTACTGAATATTCTACAGATGTGCACAGAAATGGGTGCCATTTGTTTTGGAATAACCTGGAAGAATGAGGCTCAATTCTGCTGCTCTAAAGGATGAATAGTTCTTTTGAAAGCTAAATACGTAACTGTGAGGCCTGGAAGCTCTAAATTCACTTAGACAAACATGTCACTGTGATGGCTGGACTTTAGCACAAGCCCAAGCCCACTGCATTGATTGGCCCAGAACTCAATGAAGTCAAACGTGAAGGTCTTCTGTACACCATGGATGGTGGGGAGAGGAAGGCAACCCCTCTAGACCTGGAGTCCCTCTCTGGTTACCAGTCTCCCAGACTGGCCAGGTGGCAGCTGGCCTGCCTGCTTCTCTTTCTTCTACAGGTTGTTCCTGAACATCTACTATTATACCATACTATGCTGTAGGAAATTAGGAATACAGTGGTGAGCCAGGCAGATGTTGCACCTGTGTTTATAAATCTTATATCCTAGTAGAGATGAGAGTTTTAAAAAAATCATACTAACAAAATCAGACTCCAAATTATTATAAATGCCAAGAAGAAAATTAATGGACTGAAAGAACAAATAAAAAGCAGGTGGTTGCATGGATAGGGAGATCAGAGAGGGACTCTCTGAGGAGGTGAGAGTGAAGTTAAGACATGAAAGTTGGTCTCAGGTTAAATGCCAGAGCACGAAGAAGTTTCTGCTGGAAGAGGGTGATTGAACATCGCAAGTAAAAGAAACGTCATGTACAAAGGCCCTGAGGTGGGAATGGGCCAGGACTTTTAGAGTGTAATGGCAGGGTCCCGTCTAGGGAGGACAGCTGTAGCTTTTGAATTGTCATAGACCCATGCACCAGGAGCAGTGAAGAAAACAAGTTAGTGGGGATTTCTGGAGGTATTTTCACTTTGTTCCTGTTCTTATAATCAAGTGGAGCTTTTCAAACTGAGATGGATGGGTTTCAATATTCTCACAACTGACATGGTTGTACCAGATCAAACTGGATGAGTCTTAGCCCCGAGAGTTGGAGTTTTACTGAACATTCTTTGGAAACATACTCTCTTAAATAGCATAGAGACAGAAAACAGATGGCATTTTTCAGAAACAAGAAATAATCGTATTTGCTATAGAGAGAGTGTGGGATGATGTCTGGTTTCAGGTAAGACCTGATGTGGCTTCTAGGCAGCTTGTGGAAAGCTCTGAATGTCAAGTATGTTTTTAATCCACCATAATGTTGACACCAGCAACTTGATCTTACTTGCAGAGATGGATACCATGAGCATCCTGGCTGCCCTCTGCATCCTGGCTGCCCTACCGCCATCCTTACCTGGCACTTCCCGTTTGCCTCCATGATCTGGTACATGCTTGGTATTACAGAGGGCCTCCAAGGCCATGCTGGCATTCATTCTGACTAGTTGATGTTTATTCGTTACTGGTTATTAAATATTTTAAATGTCACTTATATTAATTCCACAAAACTATTATTTTTAAAAATTCTGCATTTAAATAGGTTTGGAGATACAAGAAAGACAAGTTTCTGTGTCTCCAGACATGCTTGAGAGCCTCTTTCACCCCCAAGTTGCTGTTCAGGGACCCAGAGATCCACAAGAGTACCCTTTGGTAACACTCCTGAACTGCTTCAGTGACCTTATTTAAATGTCTCTTGTGTTAAATTCCTCCCCCATGTCAGCCACCTCCATCCTGTGGCCTCTGCTCTCTTTCTAAAACACAACTATGATTAGGTTATTTCCCTGCTTACAAACTCGATAACTTCTCATGGCTGCAGAATACAGGCCAAATTCCTTACTAGGACTTCCAAGACTCTTTGCAAATGGTTACCTCTCCACATGTCAACACCTGTTATTCCCAGTTCTTCCCTCAAGGCCCCTGTGACCTAGACACAAATGACTATTTTGAACATAGCAGAGACTTCATAGCTCCTGGCTTCCTCTTTATTCCCTTGCCATAGACCCCTGATCTTGCAGAGCCTAGCATAAATTGCATTTTTCCTACAAAGTCATTCTCAATCTCCTCACTCCCAGTGAGTTTCCCTACTCTCGGCTCTCATGGCAATTTGTTTACATCCAGAACATTTATCTCAGGCCCAATTGTACTTATTGTTAGCCATGTCCATTTTGGTCTCCACCAGACAGTGAGCTCTGGCACTACATAGTGTTCATCTCCTAATGACCCACCCTGCCCCTTCCCCTACCCCCAAGGTGTGGCTTTATACATTGCACCCATTTGCTGTTGTTTTGTCAACCTAGGCTGTGTCAGGCCATTCTTGCACCGCTATAAAGAAATACTTGAGACTGGGTAATTTATAAAGAAAAGAGGTTTAATTGGCTCATGGTTCTGCAAGCTTTCCAGGAAGCATCACTCGGCTTCTGGGGAAAGCTCAGGACGGTTTTACTCATCACAGAAAGCAAAGCGGGAACTTGCAGGTCACATAGTGAAAGCAGGAGCAAGAGAGAGAGTGGCAGGGGAGGTGCCACACACTTTTCAACGACCAGCTCTCGTGTGAACTCACTGTCGTGAGGACGCCACCAAGGGGATAGTGCTAAACCATTCATGAGAAATCCAACCCCGTGATTCAATCACCTCCCACCAGGTCCCATGTCCAATACTAGGGATTACATTTCAACATGGGATTTGGGTGGGGACAAATATACAAACTATATCAGTAACCAAAAAATAACAAAACAAAAACAAAAGTCAAGTGATGGTATTGACAGGGCACTCAATCAAAAGATCTGGTCTTCAGGCCAGTCTGAGCCTGAACAGATATATGGCCTTGGGCCCACTCCATAAGATGAGGGGTTCTGGTACCTCAAAGGATAAATGAAGAGTCCTGCCCAAGTGTACCTTCTCTGCGGAAACTTGAGCCTGTGCCTGACCTTATATGTGTAAAAATGCACTGTAATTACTTTTTAAATTTGCGTTGTTAGGCCCATCCGCCACACACAGCCAGTGTTAACCTACCTTCCTTCTACTGTCAGTGAATTCTTCACCTACAAAGACTGGGCGCCCTTCACCTAAGATTTCTGGTCACATTGGGTCAATATCAAAGGTGTTTTGGGCAGTTCTTCTTATAGGTAAACTGTCAGGACCTCACTGGAAAATCAGTACACAGAAGGAGAATGACAAATAGCCCTGGGAGGCTCCCCTTCTCCCACTGCCTCAATTCACACATCCTTATTTCTCACCTGGGGCACCCCAGCAGACTGGCCTCCTGCACTCATGCCCCAGATGGAGGCCCAGGTGACTCTGAACATGCAAATATGATCATTATTGCCTGCCTGAAACCTGCCAGTGATCTCTAGTGCTTTTGGGGACATGTGTAAATGGCTCTTTATGATCTGATGCCTGCCCTTGTCCTCTGGCCACTCCGTTATTCACTTCTTATTGCAGTCCATACGTCACTAGCCATTCCCCATCAGCTTAGGGTGGTCCAGTGAAATCCAGGACACCCAATTAAGTTTGAATCTCAGATAAATCACAAATAATGGTTTAGTATAAGTATGCCCCAAATATCAAATGGGATGTTTTCATACTTACACGAAAACATTATTTGCTGTCTATGTGAAATTCAGATTTTACTGGGTGTCCTGGATTTTTACTTGCTAAATCTGGCCACCCCGCCTATTACACACATGGTCTCAAGGACCCCTGCCTGCTCCCCTGCTGTCATTTCTTCCACGGACACATTTTTCTCCCTCTTCTCCTGCTTCACATCTGTGCATCATTCAGAACTCCTTCTATTTCCTCGGCAAACCCTCCGTTACTTCCCAACCTAATTTGGGTGCTTCTCTATGGGCCTATGTCTAATAATTTATTTATACAAATCTACTGTAATTATTTATTTGTATTTTTCCCCGACTCACTAAACATTTCCTGAGGGCAGGAATCATGGCCTCTTCTTTTATCTCTTTCTAGAAACAGAAATAGAATAACAGAATGGCTGGCACATCATAGCTGTTCAATGTTGTTTGTTTGATGAATCACATGATGTCATTTACTAGCTTTTGAAAGCACACAAAGAAAAACACAGGGGCAGAGGCCTAGGTTTCCAGGGTAAAGGAGAAGAAGATACCAGACATCAAAGCTGCTAACACATTTCTGGATGGCCATATTTATGGGACAATTAAGGGGACTGCAGTTAGGAGGCAGGTTGCAGATACAAGAGGAACACTCAAGTCAGCACAGTCAGAAAGCCCACGGCCAGATATCGCGACTGAAAACATATAGACCAGAGATTGGAAATAGCGCTTTGGAAGCCTTGCATCTCAGTAACCCCATGGAAGAATAAGCCTTAGGATAACGTGAATTTGACAGTAAAGACTGATGACCTGGCTGACAAATAAAGGCTACACCATGAAATCTTTTCCTCTGTAAGAATTTTAGCAAAAGAGAAGGAATAGGACCATCTGGCCACACCTATCTTAAAGAAACTGATCTCATCAGCCATGGTCCCAAGAGGAGTCATGAACAGTGGCTTGGGAGTGTCAGGCAAGCTCTTCTTCTGGCTGTACAAAGTGATGGCGTGGCCAGTGCAGGCAGCAAGAGCTTGCAGAGGCAGGTGGTAACTTTGATGTTTTTTCTGTAGGACCCTTTTCCCAAACTTCCTTTCCTTTTACTAGACTGTTCATGCCACTTCAAATCTGAATTTGAGAATTAGCCAGAGCTACGAGGGGGGGATATGTAAAGAAAGATTTGATGTATGTAAAGGAAGATTTGATGGATTTACCAAAGAAAGGAGATGAAAAACACAGGCCATTAACATAGCAGTGCCTCAGGTTCCCAGCTCATCCTGTCTCCTTCACTTCTTCAACAGCTTCCCCCCATTTTTCTCTTCTTTTCTCTCCTCTTGCTTCTTATCGACCTAACCCTCAGCCCCACACCCCAAGTGAATGACTTTTGGCTTAGTGAATGTGTAATAATGGATATGCTACTGTCCTACACTTTCAGAATAAATGTTGAGAATCTGACAAATATTCACAACTTTTACAATATACTTCAGGGGCATATCCTAAGGAACCAATCAGAGGCCAAATATTTATGTTCACTGATGTGCATTACAATATTACAATCTGAGATGCTCATGCAATAAAATACTATCCAACCATCAGAATAATATTTTCTGGGAGTATTTAATAACAGAGGGAAATACTTGTGATTGCCATCATGAAAATCAAAATAAAAGACTCTAAGTTCCAAATAGTGTTATGCATGTATGTATGTATGTATAGATACATACATAAGAGACAATGAAGCATCGAAGTTAGAAGCATGAGACTTGGAGCTAGGCTCTTTTAGTGACACTTTTACTGTTTTTTCAGTTGAGATTCTCTGAAAATTCACTGGGCATCAGGGTGTCATTATAAAACCGGAGGAATAGAATTTGTCTAATAGAATGTTTTTGTGAATTTATATGAATGATCCTTTGTCAAATAACTACTCTAGTCCCACCCACAGCAGGAATTCAATAAATGGTATATACATATATACATTTAAAATATTACTACCAAAAATATATGAAAATCTTATTACCACGGGTTACCACTAAGTAGTGATATTACAGGTTTTTCAATTTATTCTCCATGTTTATTTTTAAGTTACATATAGTAAATGTATACTACTTTTATAATTATAATTAAAATGTTACATTGACGTAAAGTTTGCAACAGCTAAGATACTTATTTTGTTTTCGTCTTTATTTTCTTTTCTTGCTAGAGACAAGATAAAAAGATCTAGGACTATTGCCAACAACATGCCAAGGTCAAATAGGAGACTCTGTGTGACCTAATATTTCCTGGCAGACATGAAGGCTCAGGATGGCCCTTGCCTACTTAAGCAAAACCTTAAGTCAGAAAATAGGTCTGTAGGAACTGTTTGTGTTATATTTATAAAACTTAAAACTACCTAAACAGTAAGATACTGTAGTTTCTGAGAATCACGCTCTGCAGTGAGGACACCAAATTAATTATCATTGATGAAAGACTGTAAGTGAGAGCAAAACTTAGCAGCTCCAGACACACCTTTCCCTACTCACATGCCTGATTACAAACCTCGAAATGCTCTATAGAGCAGTGTGCATTTACTTAGGGACATTTTAATTTTTTTTTGTTGATATTTCCCCCACCCTCTGTTTCTCTAATGGACTTCTGGGCTTCCCTGACTTGTCTCTGTTCTTCTGTGTTCATGTTTCTGTGGAATGACAGTTAATGAAGAGAAAGTGAATGTGTTATCACGGCCAACACTGAGATTGCAGGAAGAAAGATAGGAAAGCCACAGGAAAGATATGAAAAACTCACCAAAGAGGAAATAAACCACCGAAAATAAAAGACAATTTTGTTTGTGAAATGTGACAGATGTGACAATCTACTTTATTTATGATGGACTACATGTTAAAGTGTGGGGTAATAAAAAGGGCCGACTTCTGTCCTCTGGCCTCTACCTTCAAGCTGGTCTTGACCATCATCATCATCCTTCAAATGATGAAATTGCTGCAGTAACTTTAGGGCTGTTTGCTCTGCTGCTGGCCTCGCTGTATGCAAATCAGCCCTTCTTCCGAGGCTCACCTGTGCTATGTCCATTACCCTAGTTACTGCTCACAATCTACATAATGTGACAAATCACGAAACATGAACTAGTAAAATGTGTGTTTATAAAGGAGGGAGTACCTTTATTGTTTTCAGAGGAGATGACAGTATGTCTAGAGAGCTCATAAAAAATAGAAGAAATAGAAAATGCATATTCCAAAGCCTAGACTTTTAAAAAGCAGTTATCAATCGTAAGTTATAATGCAAAGAATGTGATTCACAACAGTGGTTCTTCCGTGAGCCAGACGGGTGTGCATTCCATTCAGAAGTAGTGCATAGTCCCCAAACTTGCACCTCACTTGAGCCCTGGATCCCTAAATCATTCTGTTTTTGTCCAGAGTTTCACAAGGTTGATTTTGAAAACGTTCCCACGAGCTCTGGCTATGGGAATCACAGTGGGAAATAAACACCATAGCATCTTCCCCATCATCCCCATCTCCTCCTGAGACAAAACATATTTTCTCCAAAGTGCTAACTGGGCTGCCTGCCTCCAGCATAGACAATCTTTTACACTGTTACCACACAGTAGTTTTAGCTGCCTGGACCACGTCACCAATTGAATAGCATGATGTTTTGGGTAAGGGCAGAGTAGTGGGTTGAATGGTGATCCCCAAAAATATAGGTTTATGTCCACTTCTCTAGAAACTCTGAATGTCACTTTATTTGGAAAAAGGATATTTGCAAATATAACTAAGTTAAAGGTTTTCAGATAAGATCACCCAGGCTTATACAGGTGGTCTCTATAACCAACGAAATGTGTTATTTTAAGAAACACAAAGAGGATTGGACAGACAAACAATGGGGAGGCAGTGTAAACCTGGAGGCAGAGATTGGAGTCATATGGCCACAAGCCAAAGGATTCCACAGAAGTTGGAAAAATTGGAAGAGACAAGAAGCAATCTTCCCTAGAGTCTCTGGGGGAAGCCTGGCCCTGCTGACACCTTGAATTTGAACTTCTGGTCTCTGGAATTACGAGTCAATTTCTCTAAGGCATCTACTTTAGGATAATTTGTCAAAGTTACTTCAGGAAACTCAGATAAGCAGGTTCTAGAGTTAGCAAACCAGTATTATAGTCCCAAATTCGATATGACCTTGGGCAAGTTGATAAACCTCTCTACATTCGCATCTGTAAGGTGGGGATGATAAAAATAATACAGTCATGAGCTATTCGGTCAATGACAAGGTGGTCTTATGAGATTGTAATACTGTATTTTTATTGCACCTTTTGATGTTTAGATACACAAATACCATTGCCAACAGTGTTCAGTACAGTAACATACTGTGCAGGTTTGTAGCCTAGGAGCTATAACAAATAGTATAGGTGTGTAGTAAGCTATCCTATGCAGCTTTATGTAAGTATACCCAAGGATGTTCACACAAGGGCAAAATTGCCTTACAGTGCATTTTTCAGAAAGTATCTCTATCATTAAACAATGTAAGACTGTATGTTCCTCACACAGGTATTGTGAGATTTAAATAATATGTCTATATTATTATTATTATTATTATTGCATTTTTATAATGAAAATGCTGAGGAAAAGGGTTTGCCTGAACAAGGGAAGACAGTCCTCTAAAGGTGTGTTGGATCATCACCTCTTATCAGATAGAAACTATCTTTAGCATTTAAACAGTGGTTCTGTTTTAGCATGTACCTAGCACATTTTCAAATACCCTAGAGTCTGTTTTCTGTAAGCACCTGGACACGGCTTTGCAGGTATCCTTGACATATGGCCTCAACTTGACCCATTGAGTGGACTGACCTAGCTTCACCACTCTCTCTTATATTCTGCATACTCTTTAATGACATTGAATATTTATTTGTCTTTGACTTATTTTCTTCATTCATTGGTAGCTTGCTCCTGACTCTTAAATTACTTTGAAGTATATTACACATCCTTTGTATGCTCTATGGAATCTTGTTCATAGTAGGTCTGTGATAAACAACTGATTGGATAGTGAATGCCTCTTACCGGCATGTAAGGAGGAATCAAGTAGCTGTGACATATTCTGAGGACCTCCAAAGAACGACTTGCTACTGACTGGACCGCTCTCATCTTTTAGTATGTGAAGTTTTGCAAATACAATCCACTTTGCTCTGAATGTCCTGACACCCGCTTCAGAGCTCAAGATTCAGACTCCAGCCTGAATGTCATTTCCCGAGAAATTCCCTCCCTGATGCACTGTGCTGGTTAGGTCCACCTGCCAATCACATCCACAAAACCCTCTGCTTCTCCTTCAAGACACTCATCTCCTCTGTAACGATCAGAGTAACTCATGTCTTTCTCAGAGGACAACAAATTTGATGAATGGGGAACAGGGAAGTTTATTTCCATCTGTATCCCTGCATCTACCTCATCTCCTGGTACCTATTTGTCATGTATTTAATAAATATAACTGCCTGTGCCACCCTGCGATAAAATACTGTAGTTACTTCCTCTTCTTTAGCTTTGGTCTGCTATTTTCTCACAAATTTTTTTCTATGCACATTGGTTTGTCAGGGGGTAAAATGTCTGACATGTATATTATACTTTTGTTACATTCAAATTACAGCTTAGGAACTTAATGGACTCAATGAAAATACTACTTTTCGAAATGAGCACTTTGAGTTCTCAATTTTCCTCTTCAATACTTTGTAACTCTACAGCGTGACATGAATTTCTGTAGCATCAAGGATACAAGACCTCAATTTCCTGGACAAACCAACATGCAAGTAAATTATATTTTTTTCCAGGAAAATTTCATAGAAAAATTAGAAAATGGCCAGATGTGGTGGCTCATACCTGTAATCCCAGCACTTTGGGAGGTCAAGGCAGGTGTATCACTTGAGCTCAGGAGTTCAAGACCAGCCTGAGCAACATGGCAAAACCCCGTCTCTACTAAAAATACAAAAAATTAGCTGGGTGTGGTGGTGACCCTTGTGGTCCCAGTTACTCAGGAGGCTGAGGTGAGAGGATCGCTTGAGCCGAGGAGATAGAGGTTGCAGTGAGCTGAGACCACGCCACTGCACTCCCGACTGGGTGACAAGAGTGAGACTCTACCTTAAAAAATACAAAAATTTTAAAAAAAAATTTAAAAAATGGAAAACATTAGGGATAAACTAAAGCTACAAAATGTATTGGCATGGAGATAAAGACCTAATTAAGAGAAGCCAATGGAATTTTATTCTTTTCTAATACCCAGTTAGTATTTCCCATACTGTATTCTGTGGAGTGTCAGTCCTTGAGATGGTCCAGGTAAAGGAGCTTAATGCGTAATTTTGTTTAAGAAACACTGCTGTCTATGATCTCTTCTGGAGAGTACAATATATATGAGTCCATTAAATGCTCTGCAGAATCCTACATTGAGAAATTTTCAACTTAGTTTAAACCAGCAATTCTTTTTTTTTTTTTTTTAATTATACTTTAAGTTCTAGGGTACATGTGCATAACGTGCAGGTTTGTTACATATGTATACTTGTGCCATGTTGGTGTGCTGCACCCATCAACTCGTCAGCACCCATCAATTCGTCATTTACGTCAGGTATAACTCCCAGTGCAATCCCTCCTCCCTCCCCCCTCCCAATAATAGGCCCTGGTGTGTGATGTTCCCCTTCCCGAGTCCAAGTGATCTCATTGTTCAATTCCCACCTATGAGTGAGAACATGTGGTGTTTGGTTTTCTGTTCTTGCAATAGTTTGCTGAGAATGATGGTTTCCAGCTGCATCCATGTTCCTACAAAGGACACAAACTCATCCTTTTTTATGGCTGCATAGTATTCCATGGTGTATATGTGCCACATTTTCTTTCTTTTTCTTTTCTTTTCTTTTCTTTTTTTCTTTTCTTTCTTTTCTTTCTTTTCTTTCTTTTCTTTCTTTTCTTTCTTTCTTTCTTTCCTTTCTTTCTTTCGAGATGGAGTCTTGCTCTGTGGCCCAGGCTGGACTGCAGTGGCCGGATCTCAGCTCACTGCAAGCTCTGCCTCCTGGGTTCACGCCATTCTCCTGCCTCAGCCTCCTGAGTAGCTGGGACTACAGGCGCCCACCACCTCGCCTGGCTAGTTTTTTGTATTTTTTAGTAGAGACGGGGTTTCACTGTGTTAGCCAGGATGGTCTCGATCTCCTGACCTCGTGATCTGCCTGTCTCGGCCTCCCAAAGTGCTGGGATTACAGGCTTGAGCCACCGTGCCCGGCCAATGTGCCACATTTTCTTAATCCAGTCTGTCACAGATGGACATTTGGGTTGATTCCAAGTCTTTGCTATTGTGAATAGTGCCACAATAAACATATGTGTACATGTGTCTATAGCAGCATGATTTATAATCCTTTGGGTATATACCCAGTAATGGGATGGCTGGGTCATATGGTACTTCTAGTTCTAGATCCTTGAGGAATCACCATACTGTTTTCCATAATGGTTAAACTAGTTTACAATCCCACCAACAGTGTAAAAGTGTTCCTATTTCTCCACATCCTCTCCAGCGCCTGTTGTTTCCTGACTTTTTAATGATTGCCATTCTAACTGGTGTGAGATGGTGTCTCATTGTGGTTTTGATTTGCATTTCTCTGGTGGCCAGTGATGAAGAGCATTTTTTCATGTGTCTGTTGGCTGTATGCATGTCTTCTTTTGAGAAATATCTGTTCATATCCTTTGCCCACTTTTTGATGGGGTCGTTTGTTTTTTTCTTGTAAATTTGTTTGAGTTCTTTGTAGGTTCTGGATATTAGCCCTTTGTCAGATGACAAAGGGCTAATATCCAACTCCTCTAGATTGCAAAAGTTTTCTCCCATTCTGTAGGTTGCCTGTTCACTCTGATGGTACTTTCTTTTGCTATGCAGAAGCTCTTTAGTTTTAATTAGATCCCATTTGTCAATTTTGGCTTTTGTTGCCGTTGCTTTTGGTGTTTTAGACATGAAGTCCTTGCCCATGCCTATGTCCTGAATGGTATTACCTAGGTTTTCTTCTAGGGTTTTTATGGTATTAGGTCTAACATTTAAGTCTCTAATCCATCTTGAATTAATTTTCGTATAAGGAGTAAGGAAGGGATCCAGTTTCAGCTTTCTACTTATGGCTAGCCAATTTTCCCAGCACCATTTATTAAATAGGAATCCTTTCCCCATTTCTTGTTTTTCTCAGGTTTGTCAAAGATTAGTTGGCTGTCGATATGTGGTATTATTTCTGAGGACTCTGTTCTGTTCCATTGGTCTATATCTCTGTTTTGGTACCAGTACCATGCTGTTTTGGTTACGAACCAGCAATTCTTAAACTTGTATAAATAAGCAGTTCTCAAACTTATTTGACCACTAACCTTATTTTATTTTAAAAAGCAAATCATACTTATTGATATCTTAATTTTATTTAAAAAAACAAGTCATAACCAGTGACATCCGTAAAGCTCTCTGGAATACGTTTTGAGAAATTCTTTACTAGGGTAAGGATGATTGAGATAAAAATGTGAATTTATAGAAAGACAAAGGTATAATTATTTTATTATCACCCATGAAAGGTTATCTTGAGTTGATTGTGCCCCTTAACCACTACATAGGGTCAACACCTTACTCCTCTAAAGCCAGCTCTAGTGCAATAGGCATTTACTCCTTTTTTTTTTTTTTTTTTTGGACGGAGTCTGGCTCTGTCGCCTAGGCTGCAGTGCAGTGGCGCGATCTCAGCTCACCGCAACCTCTGCCTCCTGGGTTAAAGCAATTCTCCTGTCTCAGCCTCCCGAGTAGCTGGGATTACAGGTGTGCACCACTACACCAGCTATTTTTGTATTTTTCATAAAGATGAGGTTTCACCATGTTGGCCAGGTGGGTCTCAAACTCCTGACCTCAAGTGATCCTCCCGCCTCAGCCTCCCACAGCGCTGGGATTACAGGTGTGCCACCATGCCTGGCCCAGCATTTACTCTTTACAAATGCAGTTAAGAACATGGGGATAGGATGATAATTTAACTAAATGATTAGTGAGTAAGTTCACAGAATGAAGGACAGCCAGACTGTCCCAAAGCTTAGGTTGCCTTGTTTTTAGCCACAATCAAAAGTTTTTCTATGTGCTTTCCATGTATAAAGTACTTAATAATCAGTAGAAGAATCAGTATCCAACATTTCTGAAAAATGTTCTCAACTCCATGGAATGATCGTGCCGACGAAACAGCAAAATTCAGAGAGGACACTTTGTAAATTATAAAGTGCTCAACTAAGCACTTTGCCAGTATATTCAGTGCAACCTTTTCAGAAAGAAGATTGTCACCAATATCCTTGAAATCGCCTCTTACGTTGTCTTGGAAGTTCTGGTTATTAGAGAGAAGAGACACAGAACAAGGCTCTGAAGCTTTATCTTGACAAATTGACTGCATGGCAGCTTGTTCACAGGAGCTGAGATTTCATCTGAATACTAATGCCGGCATTGTGTTGACTTTACCAGGTCAAGCTCAAACACTCCGGCTCACAGTTCACCCACCGTACAAATTTTCTTCATTACTGTCATGTCCTCACATTTTAAAAGTCTGCCTTGCAAGAAATTACACACGTTTGAACACTGTCAACAAATGAGATCTGACAAGTAAACATTTTGCAGCAATGGGTTTTGAAATCTGGACTTTGATTGCTTTCAACTCCTGATGATATTGTATCACAGATTCTTCACATGCTGGATTTAAAGTGTCCTTCCTTTTTGAAAAGCCACAGGGAATCAATAAGGAGTAAGAATTTTTAACAAGCTGCAGCACCTCAAAGTTAAAGCAATTAGTTCACGAAGCTTGACACTCCACCCTTTGAAGGTGAACCTTGGAAACTTTGAGACAGGAGACTGGAAGAAAGTGTTTCACCAGCGATTTTCCTACAGAAACTGGGAGCCTTTTCACCTTGTTTGTTGCTCCCAAAGAATCGTCTAAATAAGCATTTTCACCAGCTGGCACTCAGGAAAACCCCAGAATCCTCTGAACACACAGACAAAGCCCCCTTAGGACACATGTGTGACTATTTCCAAGGCAGTTACAATAAAATCAAAGTAGCACCATTTCTTACAGATTCAAGGTCTCTTAATATAGCCTACACTTACACAGTGAAAACGGAGGGCTGAGAATGATGTCCTGAAATAGAAGATCACAATAGAAAGATTCGACCCAAAAATCAGAAGACTTGCATCTTAGTCCAAATTCTATTTGTTCTGTTTTTTGTTGGTGGTGGTAGTGGGAGATTAACTTCTTCAGCCCTCAGTTTCTTCTCCTGTAAAATAGAAAATTATATGCCCTGTCCAACCTACTTCACAAAGATGTAACTAGAGAAATTATATGTGAGCGTATTTCTGATATTACTAGTCTTTTTATGGAAGCTATTCCAAAGATATTAAATGGCTACTTACTGTCAGGTTTTTTTTTTGTCTTCAACTTTTATTTTATGTTCCAGCGTACATGTACAGGATGTGCAGGTTTGTTACATCGATAAACATGTGCCATGGTTGTGTGCTGCACAGATCATACCGTAACCTAGGTATTAAGTCCAGCATCCATTAGCCATTCTTCCTGATGCTCTTTCTCCTCCCACCCTCCACCCTCCAACAGGCCCCAGTGTGCGTTGTTCCTCCTAAATGTTCATGTGTTCTCATCATTCACTATCATTTATAAGTGAGAACATGTGGTGTTTGGTTTTCTTTTCCTGTGTTAGTTTGGTGAGAATGATGGCTTCCAGCTCCAACCATGTTCTTGCAAAGGACATGATCTCATTCCCTTTTATGGCTGCATAGTATTCCATGGTATATATGTACCATATTTTCTTAATCCAGTCTATCATTGATGGGCATTTGGGTCGATTCCATGTCTTTGCTATTGTGAATAATACTGCAATGAACATACACATGCATGTATTTTTATAACAGAATGCTTCATTCCTTTGGGTATATACCTAGTAATGGGATTGTTGGACCAAATGGTATTTCTGCTTCTAAATCTTTGAGGAACCAGCTATGTGATCATATTTTATAAAGTGTAAAATACTGTCTTCGTTTGATTTCCCCAAGAAACAGATGCTGAGACAAGAATTTGAGTGCAATAGCTCACTTGGAAAATAATTCCAGGAAACACCAGTAGGGGAAAGGGAAAAGAGGCAGTACCAGACGTAATATCAAATAAATTCTCACTGTTTGCAACTGACTTCCTTTGGGTTGGAACTTTGGGGAGCAACCTAGGACCCATACCCCAGGGTTCTCTCACTGTTGGTCCTGCTGAGAGCATACACACCAACTCTTCAGCTATTGAGAAGGGTCTTCTGGGTGAGTGGAAGTTAATACTTGACACTTCAGCCTACTACGTGCAGAGACTGATTGGGTTCAGAGAAAGTCGGAGAAAGCTGCTAGCCAAAGAGATGTCAGTCCTGGGGGTTGGAAAGGACTTGATGTGCACTTAAATGACAACAGCCAGGTGGGTATGAGCCAAACCTTGACAGCTCTGAGATAGAATCCAGGCTTTCTGGAACCTACTAAGATGATCTTTCCTCTTTTTTATTAAAAAAAAAAAATATATAGAATAGAACAGAGAAAATATAACAGATATCAATTATGCAGAATTAACAAAGTTGATATATTTGTTAAGTTTCTTTTAAATATATTTTAAGTAAACAAAAGAAAAAACCTTCAGACCAACTGAACTCTCCTTTATGATCCTTTCAGTCCTTTTACCTTTTCTTACTTCAGAATTGGGACTGCTATTATGAATTGGATGAAAATGTTTACCTTTGAGTTTTTATGAAAGTTTTGCCAAAAAAGTTTCTATAACCAACTTATACTGCTTTTCTGTTTGTTTTACAAATTAGTAGGAATAAAATAAATGGTGTGCATCATTCTGAATACTTGTAACTTTCACTCAAGATTATTTTTGAGGCCGGGTGTGGTGGCTCATGCCTGTAATCCCAGCACTTTGGGAGGCTGAGGTGGGCGGATCACGAGGTCAGGAGATCGAGACCATGCTGGCTAACATGGTGAAACCCTGTCTCTACTAAAAATACAAAAAAAAAAAAAAATTAGCTGGGCGTGGTGGTGGGCGCCTGTAGTCCTAGCTACTCCGGAGGCTGAGGCATGAGAATGGTGTGAACCCCGGAGGCGGAGCTTGTAGTGAGCCGAGATTGTGCCACTGCACTCCAGCCTGGGGGACAGAGGAAGACTCCGTATAAAAAAAAAAAAAAAAGAAAGAAAGAAAAAAAAGATTATTCTTGAAATCTGTTCATGCAGAAACATTTATCTTCAATTGTTCTACAGCAAGAGTCAGCAAACATTTTCTGTAAAGGGCCAGATCATAAATATTTTAGGCTTTGTGAGCTACATAGTCTCTGTCACAACTACTCAACTCTGCCATTATAGCATAAGAGCAACCATAGGCTGTAAGGTGAATGAAGAAGCATGTTTGTCTTCTAATAAAACTTTATTGACAAAAACAGTGAGCTGTAGTTCTCCTCCGCAGTATTTCATCACAAGAACATAGCATGGTATATTTATCTATTTCTCAGCAGCTGGCCATTTAGATCATTTCTAATATTTTGCAATTATAAATAATGATTCAATAAATATATATGTCTCTTTAATAGTTATGTAAGATTTTCTCTTGGTGTTGACTTAAAAAATAGCATTCCTGGCCAGGTGCAGTAGCTCACACCTGTAATCCCAGTACTTTGGGAGATCGAGACGGGTGGATCACTCGAGGTCAGGAGTTCGAGAACAGCCTGAGCAACATGGCACAACCCCATCTCTAATAAAATTAGAAAAAAATTAGCTGGGTATGGTGGCGTGCACCTGTAGTCCTCACTACTCTGGAGGCTGAGGCAAGAGAATTGCTTGAAGCTGGGCAGTGGAGGTTGGCAGTGAGCCAAGATCGCACCACTGCACTCCTGCCTGGGTGACAGAGCGAGACTCTCTCCTCACTAATAATCAGAGAAATGCAAAATAAAATGGTAATACTTATTGATGTAGCCAACTTTTTCAATTTATTTTATAAATTATGTTTTTGAACTTTTTTCCAAAATCCTCAAGATAGTATAAAATATTCAAATCTTAGTTTACCTTTATTACAGTCCCTTCTTGGGGTCTATGTTTATACACAGAGTCCAACTACAGCTCCTTCTTTGTCTCTGGGCCCACAACCTCCACTTCCAGCCCTAGGAGGGTGTTGAAATCCAACTGTCTTCAGAGTATGTTCAGTCCTCAAAGACAGGCAACTCCACTTCTCCTAGATTGGAGTTCCTTTCTCATGTTTAGCACCTGAAGATTCCTCTTTCTTGCTATTAAGTTTGACTATATGTTTTTTATTCTATTTTACCAAGTATGTTTTTCTTTTGGAGTAGGAACGGGAGCTTTTCATTTCTGCTTGGGTCTACCAGATGTTTGCAATCCCTGTCACAATATATTCACATTGTGCCTCTCCAAATGGACACCAAACTCTGTACCTGCAAGATTCGTAATAAAATTGGTAGCCTGGAAATGTAGCTAGCAATATGAGCTCTACCTAGTACCACATTATGGCCTGTTAAGTCTAAATTATGAACTTCTTGAGGGAAGGGACAATACATTATATATCATTTTATCTCCAGCATCTATCACAGTGTATTAGATGCTAATATATTATGTATATAATACAATAATATGACATTGTCATAGGTACTTGGTCAATGTAAACATAAAGAGTGCATGAAATAGAAAAATTTCAAGAGGTTTTATGGGGCCTACCTTGCAGAATGGCATAAGAATTGTCCACAGTGATTTCTGGACTGGATACTAAGAATAAATTTACTTAATATTATTCATTTAGTGCATATTGTGAGTAAAATCCATCTCAGCTTTGAAGAATGATATAGAAAATAACACAAATTATTTTGCTCTGCAAAAGCCATAGACTCCTTGCTGTTTCATAAAAGAGCAAAGATAACACATATGAAACATTGCAGAGTGTGTGTGTGTGTGTATCTATACATAGGTAATAGACTACAGTAATGGTTAAACTGCAAGTTCTACAAGAGTTTAGGAATTTGAGAGATCCCTATGGAAAGACATTTTAAAGGAGGAGAGATTTGGTCAGATTTTTCCCAGAATGGCAGCATTTGGATAGCTCACCAGAGAGAGCATTCCTGGCAGAGGGAACAGCACATGGCCAAAGCTCAGCAGATAAAAAACAGTGCAGTGTCATGGAGGTGATTTATTTCTGCCTCCATTGAAACTGCTGAATATTACCCAGTCTTCTCTACTTTTGCAGCCACATCTGGAAAGGGAGATAGTATGGCATACCTAGCAACAAGTGAGGCTTATAAACACATTTTGTGGGAGACACTGAAAGGAGAGGTGAAGACTGCATCTCATAGGGTGTAGTACCTGGTGACTATAAAAGTCATTTTCTTTTTTTGGCAGGGAGGGTTGAGACAATTTACTATACCTGATAAAGAATATACACATAACTTAAAGAGTGCAATTTAAATCCATTGTTTCAAGAAAATATCATAAATTATTTCTAGGTCATTTGCATGAAGAGGGATTTTCTTAACACACACACACATCCAGTGTTTTTTAAAAGCACAGAAAAATATGACTATAAAATTGAAAGTTTATGAAGTTTATGCCAAAAGACATTACAAAGTTAAAAGATATAAGAAGACTGGAAGAAAATATTTACAGTACACACAATAGAGGAATGGCATCCAACATATATAAATAATTTTTACTAATCAATAAAACAGTAACCCAACTTAAAGAATAATTGAATGGCTGGAATATGCAATATAAAAATTGAGGTTTAGCTCAATAGTAATCAAGGAAATTCAAATTAAGGAAGAAACCATTTCACCTATCAGATTAGGAAAATGTTGAGTATGATGATATTAAATGTTGGGGTAAGAATTTTGTATAAAAGTCACTTTCAACCTTCCTTCTCCTCCTCCTCCTCCTCCTCTTCTTCTTCTTCTTTTTCTTTCTTCTTCTCCTCCTCCTCCTCCTTCTTCCTCCTCCTCCTCCTCTTCTGCTTCCTCCTCTTCCTCTTCCTCCTCCTCTTCTTCTTCTTCTTTTGACAGAGCCTCACTCCGTTGCCCAGGCTGGAGTGCAGTGGTACAGTCTCAGCTCATGGCAACCTCTACCTCCCTGGTTCAAGCGATTCTCCTGCCTCAGCAGGAGTAGCTGGGATTACAGGAATGTGCCATCACCACTGGCTAATTTTTGTATTTTTAGTAGAGATGGAGTTTTGTCATGTTGACCAGGCAGGTCTGCAACTCTTGACATCAGGTTACCTGCAACCTCTTTTTTTGTTTCTAGGCTTTATCCCAGTAGAAGACTCAAAGGTGCCTCTGATTGTGTCTCCAGCATAGTAATTCTGGAAATTGAGATCTGTATTTTGTTTTCCCATAGGCCATATACTCCAAGGGCAGAGATACAGGACTGGCAGTAACAGTGGGTACTAATAAGAGTGCAGAGGCTAATAAGAGTGTAGAGGCTAATACACACATGGCTAATAAGAGTGCAGAGTCTGAGGGTATCTGAAGAAGACACTGATTTTTGGCCAAGGTCTGGTGAATTTGCACCCTTGGCTGTAGAAATCATCCTGGCAGCCAAACAAGCTTCAAATCTTTGATTTGGGGGAAACAATCATGAAAGTGCCTAGAAAACAAGTGAGCATATGATATGCTTCTTTTTTCTTTTTATTTACTTGACTTAAGGCAAACTGCTGTAGTAATAAAGAACATTGTTTTCCACTTGCTCATCTCCAGTCTAATGTTGATTGTATGTAGACACACTGCCCTGGCTCTCACAAGTAGCTCATAAGCAGTCACATCTTTGTGTACTTGGGGCCCGGACTGCTGTTTTTTTCTGCTGCTAAACAACTCTATTTCCTTCCCTAACCTCTACCTCTTCTCCAGCATGAAATGATGGTCCCTGAGTCTTTATTTTTGTCGTGAATAAAGGTACTCACGATTCTTACCTGACTATATTTGCTAACTTTACAAAAGAAGAGAATAGTGACCACCTCAAGTACATCTGAGAACAATTCTCCAAATTGTAAGAGAGTAAGAATATGCAGTGTCAATTAGTGGAAAACTTACAAATTATTTGATTTATCAGAGTAGATTTTAAAAATGAAAAAGGCTCAGACTAATTAAAAAATGAGCAAAAATGTAGACACTGTACTGAAGAAGAAATAAAGATGCCAATTAAACATATAAAAAGTTCCCCTTTATCATTTGCATATTTCAAATTAAAACAACAATGAGATATCACTATGTACCTTTTAGAATGGTTAAAATTAAAACAACAGCAGCAGCAACAACAACAAAACCCTGACAAAACTAATTGCTGGCAATTAAGTGGAACAAGAGGAACTCTCATTCATTGCTAGTGTAAATGAGAAGTGGTACAGCCACTTTGGAACACAGTTTGGCAGTTTCTTGTAAAGCTATACATTGTCTTACCATATAATCCAGCAATATTATGCTACTAGGTATTTACTTAACTGATTTGAAAACCTAAAAACCTCGTATAAATGATTATAGCAACTTCATTTATAATCACCTCAAACTGAAAGTAACCAAGACATCCTTCAAAGGTGAATTGATGAAAAAACTGTAGTATGCTCATATAGTGGAAACTAATCAAGAATGCAAAGACTGAGCTATCAAAACTGCCAAGGCAAGGAAGAATCTTAAATTAATATTGCTAAGTGAAAGAAGCTAGTCTAAAAAGGCTACATACTATATGATTCCAATTATATGACCATATGGAAGAGGCAGAATTATGGAGATGGTAAACGGATGAGTGTTTTCCAGAAGTTCCACAGGGGAAAGGAAAAGCTTTGAGTACATGAACATAAAGAACTTTTTAGACCGGTAAAAGTATTCCATATAATACTGTAATGGTAGATACTTGCCACAATGTATTTGTCAAAGCCCATATAACTTTACAGCAAAAAAGTAATTTATGCAAATCTTTAAACATCTCTTAAGAGGTCTGGAAATCCCAGGATTGAATATAGAGTGTGGCAACATTATCTCACCATATTACAAGTGTATGAAACAAGCTCACTGAGGGACATAGGAGTAAAGGTGCTAACCTAAGTAACTTTGACAATGAATGGAATCTCTTAGACTAAAGGCCGAAAGAAGCACACAGAAGCACTGCACTGTGGCTGATAAAATTGCTGCCCAACAGGTATGTGGATTAATGATTCTGAAACCCTTATACATGTATACTAGAATTGAACAAAAACTAAATTAGTTTAAATTAATGTATATGCATGTAGAATTCGCAAATATATTTCCTTGCTCTGTCAGCAGAGAGGGCCTAGAAGCAATTATATTCTGGGAGCAGAGAGCCTACATAGCACCCAGATTTCGGTTTCTGATAATTCTTCTCTAATAAAATAAACCAAGGTTCTTTGGAGAAGTGGCTGATTGTAGAATGAGGACAGGAAATATTCAAGATAAACTTGGACTAATTTGTGCTGCAAGAAAATAAGAAAGTGCCAAAAAGTAGTTGAAAATCCCCACAATGATGGGGTATACCAAAGAACGTAGGGACTAACTGAAAGGGCTCCCAGTGAAAGAAGTATTGGATTACAAACATATGAAATAAAAATTCACAAACTCATACTGATATAGAAAATTATGGAATACAAACTATCCATCTGGGAATGGACTAATAACCAGAATATATAAGGAAGTCAATATGGTAGCGAAAAAAAGAAAACTAACAATAATTCAATTAAAGATGGGCAAAAGACCTGAATAGACATTTCTCAAAAGAAGACATACAAATAAGCAACAGGTGTATGAAAAAATGCTCAACACCACCAGTCATCAGGGAAATGTAAATCAAAACCACAACGAGATATCATCTCACCCCAGTTAGAATGGCTAGTATCAAAAACCACAAAAAATAACCAACCCTCGTGAGGATGGGGAGAAAAGGAAACTCTTACACAGTGTTGGTTGGAATGTAAATTAATACAGCCATTATGAAAAACAGTATGGAGGTTCTTAAAGAAAATACAACCACCACTGCTGGGTATACATCCAAAAGGAAGGAAATCAGTATATTGAGGAGATATCTGCACTCCCATGTTTAGTGCAGCAATATTCACAATAGCCTGGATGTGGCATCAACTTAAGTATTCATCAATGGAGGAATGAAGAAAATGTGGTAGATGTAAACAATGGAATATTAAAATGAAGTCCTATAACCTGTATCAACATAAATGGAACTGGAAGTCATGATGTTAAGTGAAATAAGCCAGGCACAAAGAAATATGGCATGTTCTCATTCATATGTGGAAGTGAATCTCATGGAAGCAGAGGGTAGAATGGGGGTTATCAGAGGTGGGAAGGAAAGTGAGGGAGAGCAGAGATGAGGAGAAGTTGGTTAAGAGGTACAAAAATACAGTTAGAAGAAACAAGTTCTAGTATTAATAGAGTAGGATAACTATAGTTAACAACATTGTATTTTATACTTTAAAAGAGCTAGAAAAAAGATTCATAATATTCTCATCACAAAGATACATGTTTGAAGTGATGGATATTCCAATTACCCTGATTTGATCATTACACATTGTATACAGGTATCAAAGTATCACATGTACCCCCCAAATGTGTACAACAATTGTATAGCAATAAAAACAAGGTTAGAAAAATAAAAGGGGGAGAGGAAATAAATGCCCTGTGTAGACTAAATCCAAATAATTACTGTACATTTTCTGCCCTTAGGAAGATGGAACATAACTCTCTACTTTTTAAGTGTGGGCTGTTCATGGTGGCCTCCTTCCAAAGAGTTCAGTATGAACAAGGGAGAAAAAAAAAAACCTTGTAACTTAACAGAGGAGAAACCTGACAAACACTACCTCGCCAGGTGGTCAAGGTTAGCAATAGTGATGAGTCCTGTTGATTGTGATGTGATTAGAATGGCACTTTACTTCTGTGGGCTTCCTTCCAAAAATTCACAATACCAATCTAATCGTGGGAAAAAAATCACAAAATCCCAAGTGAGGGACATTCTGCAAAACGCCTGACCAGTATTCCTCAAAACTGTCAAGGTCACCAAAAACAAGGAAAGTCTGAGAAACTGTTGCAAGCAAGAGGAACCTTAGTCAACACGGTGACTAACGTGTGATGTATGAATAAAGATTGACTAGCTAATAATAATGCACAGTCTTGGTTCATTAACTGTGGCGCATCTATCATAGCTATAGAAGATGTTAATAATAAGGAGAATCGGATGCGGAGTATTATAATGGAATGCTCTATTACCTTTCCAACTTTAGTGTAAATCAAAAAACTATTCGAAATAAAGATTTTATTTAAAAACAATAAGGGTTTTATAAAAATTTCTATTACTTTAAAAAGTACTGCTCCACCCTGGCTTAATAGACCTTGTAATAAGACCTGAATAGGCTTTATTTTACACAAAAGATTAGGTACTCCAGGGATCTGATAGAAATGTACTATCAATTTTGTTTAAATATATTCTCACTGTTCAAAATCAGAAATAAAACCAACATGCTTCTTAAAATGTATTACATAGCATATTTCAACATGGGAATCAACTGATGTGTTATCCTGTCCCATCAAATAGATTCATGTTTGTGCAGCGCTTCCTTAACCACCTCTATATAAGCAGAGGGTATTGTGATAATGCAAGGTAAGTTGTTTAAAAAAAAAATCACCATTTGCACCTCCCTATCTGTATGAATATGGACTCTCTCCAAGCTATGTAAGCAAAAGCCATGACAGATGTTGGCTGCAGGTTCATTTATCCTCCACTCTCTGGTATAATCTCAATTTTGGATTGTTTGTGTTTACTGAAACAACTTCGTGAGTGACTTTAAAAAATACAATGTAAAAATATATTCTATAATTTCAATATGTTATAAAGTACATTTATATTAATATTATTATTTATATCCTGGAATGCTGTTTTATATATTGGTTCTGTGTATTATATTATTTAACTGTAAGGGGCGTTTCTGTTGGTTTTTTAAAAAAAGCCTTGAAAGCTACTTTACTACAACAAAATCTAGTCTCTACTGCAGCTAGGAATTGATATAATAAACAACTCATTTATGACTCTTGTCACATATGACTGTTTTCATTCAAAATTCTCCGAGTTCAGAATTGAAACTTGCATGCAAAAAGAAAGAGGCCTGAAACTTAACAAGCAAGATAGTGCAGACTCTCAAGCCAATTACTAGTAAACAGTGTTTTCTTTTCTGATAGGAAAGGTAAAAGGATAGGCAAAGGCCTGATTGTGGTGTGTTGGGGGATGTTTTTTGTACCTAACTAAATATCACATGAATCACTCTGTGAGCCTCAGTTAATGTGTCTATATGTAGGTATGAAAATACCTGACCTGCTTAAAAGAGAAAGGGTGGGGACACCAAAGGCCCCGAGACTCCCTCATGGTTCTAAGATCAAAAATATTTTTGGCTTTTATCCAATTTATCAAATGACCAAGCATAAAGAATTGTATTTGTTTGGTGCTATCCTAATTGAACAAGTTGCTTTTGTTCTTCCATTTCCTATTTTTCTCATCTATTACATCTTTTCTACATCCTTTACTCCTTTCAGCAACCCTGAATGCTCCCAATCCTAATGAGTTGCATCCCCCAATCTTATTGGTCCATAATTTTGTTTGAAAGTCAGATGTGGTTTTTGGCCTGTGTAATATTTGATCATTAATTTTCCCCTTCCTCTCTCCACGGCACAGCTGTCTCCTAGGTCCTCCTGCGTCTCTGGCTTGTTCCTTTGTGGTCCTCTGGGGTTCCTCTTTCTCTGACTCAGGCCTTAACAGAAGCAGCTCCCTAGGGCCCATTTAGATTTTCTACTCTTTTTACTTTTCACACACTCCTGGGTGACATAATCAATATCTGGGGCTTCGACTATTAGGCAGCATGCAAATAACTCCAGAAGCTTAGATTTTTGGTCAGGATTACTCTAGTGAATTCCAAGTCTTTATTCAAGTCTGCTAAATTCTTCCACTTAGTTGTCTCACAAGTATTTCAAATTCTTCATGTCTGAAACTGATCGTATCATACCCACACCCAATTCCCAGCATATTATTATATCCCTCACCCAGCAAACCTGAAGGCTAGGAGCATTTTAGAATAAATTAGCACAATGCTGTGCTAACTTACTGTGACGTCTATTTTGCTGCTCCTGCTTCTCCATTTCCAGACCCATAGTATAACACTCTTATTACTCTCACCTGGATCTTTCAACTAGTTTCTCTGTTTCCAGTCTGGCCTCCCCTTTAATCCGTCTTTCTCTGTTAGCAAAAGAATTTTCTAAAATATAAGCCATTTCTTAATAACATCCAGCAACAGGATATTTTAGAATAGACATTCTTCTTATTTTAGGACATAAAATCATCACCCCATTCCTATATGTGGCCTCTACCAAGACTCCACCATCCCTCTGTCGTTTTTAGAAAATAGATTTTTATTTTTATTTATAAATCAACACATAATAATTGTACATGTTTATATAGTACATAGTGATGTTTTGATACATGCAATGTATAGTGATCCGATCAGGGTAATCAGCATCTCCACCATCTGAAATATTTATTATTTCCTTGTGTTGGGAACATTTAGTATCCTCTCTTCTAGCTATTTGAAAATATATGATGTATTTGAAACATGTTCTTTCTGTCTGAGCTCTCTCTCTACTCCTCTTTTTCATCATCTAGGCTTTCCTAACTGGCCCCATCTTATTTATTTATTCTTTCTCTATCATATCTTTTACCAAAGTAAAATATAACCACTTATGTACTTATTTCAACTCTTCATTAGACTGTAAATTCCTTGAGGGCAGGAATGTGTCTTATTTGACTTTATATTCCCAACACATAATTCAGTTGCCTGATACATAGCCAACATTTAAAAATTTTTGCTGACTGAATGACACAAATAGGCACATTATTATTTTTTTTTTAAATAGAAGCACATCACATGCTATACAATTTATCACCTCAGTTTATCTACTTCAAGAAGTCCTGATTTTCTTTTTTCTGTAGGGAACAATTTGTAACCAAAGAGCTTTTATTTAGTCAGCCAAGCAATAATAATGAAAGGAAACAATAAATGAATTCACCCTGCTACTAAAAGAAAGGTCGATCTTGTATATGATAGATGGTCATTCATAAAATTCCCTACTCAATCTTCAGAATTTTAATCAAATTGTGGAAGTGGAGGCAAGAGAAAAAGATGATTTTTGTCCCATTTATCAAAGCTATGTTCAGAAGAAAACAATAAGCAGCAGCCATTTGGGAGTAATGCTGGACAGGAAGAGGTCGAAAGCAGGGAGAGAAAGAGATGATGTTTTAAAAAATCAGACGCTTTCATTTTAATGGTCATTTTTTATTGGCAAGACCACTGTGGTCTTTATAACAGACTGTGTGCTGCTCGTGACTGACAGAAGCAAAGAAGACTGTGAGAGCGAGTGACCCGACTAAACAAGACTTCAAGAGTTGAAGGTGCCACATAAAACTGGTTTTTCAGTTATTTAAGTTATTGAGGTTGAATATAGGCCGGTATTAATAATTGTCAAATGACAAATGAAGGGCTGTAAAAAGAACACATTTAGTTCTGACAAATGAAGGGCTGTAAAAAGAACATATTTAGTATACTCATCCACAAATATATCCAAAAGCATATGAAATAGAATGCGTTGTATGTTACTAGAAGTGTCACATTTATTATAATAATTATTATTATAAACAAAAGGCTACCTTGAACACCATAGCCTATGAAGAAAAAAAAAATCCATGAAAAGATACAAATCAAATCAGTTATAAACACTTAGAAGAGTAAATGGTACTAGGATATATATATATATATGTGTATATATATGTATATATAAAAGACTAGAGTATATATACACACACACGGAGGTATATATATATACATTTGAATGGAGATGTATACACACTATATATTTTCTCTCTGTCTCTTTATATACACATATATATACACACTTAATAATAAATATAATGAATAAAATATTTTTAAACACCTAGAATATAGTATTGTAAGTGAAGTTTATCTCAGGAAGCAAAATGTGTTTAGTATTCAAGAACCAATCAACATAATTCATTGAACAACTGATAAAGGAAGTCATTATATTATTATCTCAAGAGATACAGAAAAAAACATGAAAACATTCACTTCCCATTCATGATACAAGAAAAAAAACTTCCAGAAAAATCAATAATAGAATGCAAGATCCTCAATCTCATAAAGTATGTCTACAGAAATCATACAGCTACAACTATATATAATGATATAATGGTGAAATCGTTTACATTTTTACCCTAAAATCAGGAACTAGACAGGGTTTCATTCTCATCACTTCTAATCAAAATTGCCCTGGAGGTCCTTACTAATGAAGTAAGAAGTAGAATAAATAAATAGAAAAATAAATTATATTATTACATTATTTATCATTGTATAAATTCATTATGCAGTATATAAATGTATATATTTATATATATGCAGTATGCACACACCACACACACACACACACACTGTCTTTATTCAGAGATCACATGGTTATGTTGCTAGAAAAGCCTGAGAGATCTGCAAAAGAAATATTAAGACTAATAAGTGAATACAGCAAGATCACAGAAGACAAATTGTACCATATGAAAATATCAATTGAATTTCTATAAACTATTCACATAAAAATATAAATGAAATTTAAAAGCATGATGTATAATAGCATTAAAAATTTAGGGCTGTGAGGAAAAAAATCAATAAATTTAACAACCACAAGGTTTCTACACTGAAAACTACAAAACATTACTAAGAACCATTTAAGAAGACTGAAATAAATGGAAACATACTTGTGGGTTGAAAGACTCAATTTTGTTAAAATATCAATTCTCTTCAAATTAGTTGAACAATTCAATACAATCCCAATCAAAATTTAATAAGGCTTTTTGAAGTGATTAAAAAGCTGATTCTAAAATTTATATAAAAATGCAAGTGAGCTAGAAAAGTCAGAGCATTCTTGAAAAACAAGTATGAAATTGCAGCTCTTATGCTATCAGGTTGCAAGGCTTGGTATAAAGCCACAGTTATTAAGGCAGAGTGACAACAGTCTACAGAAATGAACTGACATATTTATTGTCAGTTAACTTTTCTAAAGGAAATTGAATGGGGGAAATAATTGTCTTTCAACAAATTACTCTGTACATAGAGAGCAATTCTAATTAAAACCCAAATGAAATTTGATAAACTGATTCTAAGGTTTATTTTGAAGAGAAGATGCAGGAAAATAGTCAAGGACATTTAGATAGTTAAGAATAAGTAGTAAGAATTTGTTTTATCAAATACTAAAAAATATTTTAAAGCCTTAATGACATAGTTTGATTTATGTAGACAGAGGAAATCAATGAAAAATATTAGAGCATTTCTATAAAACTTTTATCAGAACAGTAAAGAAAAGATGGTTTCAGGACAAGTAACTCTACTTGGGAAAAAAGATAGTTTGATCCCTAAGCCATACTATATATACAAATATATTCTGTAGATATCTGAATGTAAAAAAAAATTGAAAAGAAATGCATTCACAAAATATAATAAGCTGTTGTAAATAAATAAGAAAGTGTCCAAAAACTTACTATAAAATAAGTGAAGGTGGCCAGGCGCGGTGGCTCAAGCCTGTAATCCCAGCACTTTGGGAGGCCGAGACGGGCGGATCACGAGGTCAGGAGATCGAGACCATCCTGGTGAACATGGTGAAACCTTGTCTCTACTAAAAAATACAAAAAACTAGCCGGGTGAGGTGGCGGGCGCCTGTAGTCCCAGCTACTCGGGAGGCTGAGGCGGGAGAATGGCATAAACCCGGGAGGCGGAGCTTGCAGTGAGCTGAGATCCAGCCACTGCACTCCAGCCTGGGCGACAGAGCGAGACTCCGTCTCAAAAAAAAATAAAAAAATAAAAATAAGTGAAGGTTATAAGTAAGCAGAAGAAATAGAAATAAACTATAAACAAATGAAATAAGCTCATTCTTTTCCCCCTAAAAGTTTCCATGGCCCCTGGGTTTGGTGCCAAATGATGATTAGGGATTTCCAAGCTGGGCAAGATGGAATAGGGTGAGGTAGTTATTCCAGGTTTGGTAGCCAGGATAAGCAAATGAAGCCAACAATAAAAGTACCTGGTGCTCCAAGGTGAGTACAATTAGCTATTGAGAGTTTATCCTGAGGCAATAGGGAAACATGAAGTTTCTGATGAGGAGAGGGATATTTAGATTTATAATATTAGCAAAGCTACTCTGGCAGCAGCGGAATTCGAATTTGTGTATGAGGAGATGCAAATGTGAAGACTATTTGTGTGACTAGTACACTAATGCAGGTGTGATAAAGTCCTGAATTATAGCAGCAATCAGTATCGTTGAGGCTGAGAAAGGAAAGTTGCAGCTGATGAAACTCAGTGACTATAAGTGCTGAGAGCTGAAGGAGAGAAAGAGGGAGAGAGAGAAATTGAAGATTGCTCCCAGATTTTTCTGTGAGAGTGCCAATTGCTGAAACAGACATTCCAGGAGAAGTAAGCTTGCTAGGTTGTGAGTGGTGATAATGAGTTTAGATTTGGCCGTACCTAGTCAGATGGGTAGAAGCACAACTGATCGCTAAACGTGAAGGCTTTTCACCTCTCGTCTATGAAAGCAAAAAGAATTTAGTGATGAATTTGAAGTGAATCATCAATAACTTCAGTGATTTGGGGGGTAGTCCCATGACCATTATAGTGGATATGATACTTAACCAAGTTAAAACCTTATGAAACTGCTAATATTGGGCCATTTTTATTTTACAAGAAGAGACAGTTTCACAGGGTTGATCAAATAGTTTGCTGGCTTTGGGAAGAAACTTGTGAGGTATCTTCCTTAGATTTCACAAAGGAAATAAGGATTATTGTTAAGTGCTAAAAATAATGTTTTAAGAGAAATAAAACGTGACAACATGTATCATCAAAAACATCTACCTTATGTTAGTTGACTTACAAGGTGTCACTCCCCATTCTCTTGGGACAAGTTAGTGGTACCCAATTAAGCCAGTAGAGAGCTTGGACCCAGAAAGCGGTGGGGATTTATCAGGACTTGACATCCAAGAAGTCTGCTAGGGGAACTGGATCCTATCACCCTATTTCTCCTGAAACTCCATACCAGTGTTCCATAGCAGTCACCATGCTGTGCAACAACTCCTGGGAATTTAAAGAAAATGAAGAACCTGATCGAATAACTCCTGAAAATATCTTTTACCTTCATGTAATTTAAACTGAGGAATTCTTCTTTGTTAGCTAAAAGGAGGAGCAAAACATTTTGGGGCTTTTCAAATAGAAAGAAAAAAATACTTGAAGGAATATTATTTTTCCTGGTGACTGATGCCAGGAACATTTTGTTTTGATAAGTTCAAATCTGCCATCATTATATTAAGTCAAAATAGAGTTTTTGACTAAATTATACATTTCTCCCCTAAGCTGCTCCTGCTCTCTGAAACTGACATACTTTCAGATCAAAATTCTGTCTTTCAGATTGATACCGACATTAGTATAAACTAAATAAAGAAAAATGAAAATATATTCATGCAGCTGTTTCTGCATATCACCTTTAATCTTCCATCCACTTTAAAATATGTGCTTCTCAAAGAGGAAGAAAGAGAAAGAGAGACAGAGAGAGAGATCTATTTTTGCTTTATGTGAATATAAAAGTAATTTGTTGCCATGGCGATATATTTTTTTCCATCCTGTATTTTCCAAACACAGCCTTCGCTTCAGGTTTTGGGTAAACAGTCTCTCTCGCTGTCCTCCATTTACAATGTCATGCTCCACTGACCACTGCAGGTCAAGCACAAGCTAGTCTACAAGATCAAACATCACGTTTGACAGAAATTTTTATTTTTTGGTGCTTGTATCAGTATGAGCCTCTTGACAGAGTCAGGGACAGGGTATTTCAGATTCCCGAAACCCATCATTTGGCAACTGCTAAAATTTACTGTTCCAATTTCCATGTCTTTCTTTGCAAAAGAACCACTGCTTGTGTTAACCCTATGCAATCCAACCTGGTCAATATTTACCTACCATTACATTCAGCAGCTAGCTAGTCTAACAGAGATTGTCTGTAGACATGCCCAAAAGCCTATAGACTGTCTACTAAAAAGTTGCTACTAAATTTTAGTAGGTAGCAAAATTTTAGTTGCTTTGTAAACAAACAAAAATCAGAGGTTAACTTGTTTTCTACTTAAGGAAAATATAGCAGAAGAAATAAACAGAGCTTGGAGAGTCAATTCATAGGCCCCAAGAAATTAAATAAATCAACAATGAAGGGGAATTGCCTTAAAGACACAGCAAATTAAGGAAGATGGGAAAAAAGAGGTGTGATCAGAGAACTATGTTAGTTCAGGATCTGGAGATGTACTGTCTCTATGGTGGTAGTGGGCGGTAGGGAGGGCAGGGCCACAGGGGTGGAGAAGAGAACCGAGAAAGGTGGACAGGTAGCAGCGAACACAGGCCATTGTGCAATAGGGGAGCGATTTTAATTCTAACAATAGCTAAAACAACAAACCAACATGACTGGTTAAAGCCAAGGGTCACTTTTAAGTTCATCTGTATAGTCTGTTCTTCAATAGGACAAAAGGCATGAATTCGCAGAAAAGATTATTCATAAATAAGTTAAATATTTTGTGGACATTTACATGGGACAGGTACTATGTTAGCCTTGATAAAGGTAAATATAGAATCAACAGAATCAACTGAAAGAGGAGATGATACGTCAACATGAAAACATAGCTAATTATACAAAAGCCACATGAATTATACAGAGAGATGAGGCTTATTGCAGTTTCAAGGCAAAGAATCAGAGACCACAATTACAGCTAACTTTTGAACAGGCTGAATTTAGAGAGATGCAAAGAAGAGGGAAAAGGAAGGCCTCTTCTCTGAGTGCCCACCAGTGGATCATACACGAAAGAAAGTAGTTGAATGGAATAGAGAGTTGGACTGGACACCATGTCTTAGAGTCAAGACTGAAACAAGCTTCTTACCTTCTACTCAGAATCCTACTGGACCTGCAAAATGGACTCAAAACTTCTGTGCCCACTCAGCTGGAGGGAGGAGGACCTCAAAATGCCTTACATATTCATTTAGGGGCAGGAAATGAAGTGAGGTAGTTACCTCTCAATAACAGGCTCGTGTTTGACAGAGTACTGAGAGTGAAAAAGGAAACGTGCACCTGGTCTGGCTGTAGGCACCACTACCATGACCACCAATAAAATGGCTCAATGGACGCCAATTTCTAACAACATTCACCATGGCCCTTTCCTCTGTGAGGAATGTGGGCATCAGAGAGGCTGTGAGTTTTACTATTGATGCTCTCCTAGGTAGAGAGCAGGGATTTGGGATATTACCCTCCAAGAGTGGAGGCAGTAAGAAAGGAAAAGGGGAAATAGCTGCTCTCTCTTCTCTCCCTACCCTCATTCCTGCCTAAAGCTAAGCTCTAAGGCAGTTTTTTTCCATATTGCCACCTAGGTGGATCTTCGTAGTAACTGAACAATAGAAGTGTAATTGGCTCCGTGTTACAGGTAAAATGAGACTTGGGGCTGAAGTGAAGAAATGTGCCCAAAATTAAATGACAAAAAAGTGAGGACACCCAATATTTTAATTCATACTCATAACTCCAAAATACATACTTTATATACATATACACACCAGGGAGGTCCAGCTGAAGGCAGGAAACCTATAGGAGACAGTGAGAGCTAATCTGCAAAGACTCAAAGCAAGACTGAGGAACTTAAACTTGTTTTTCAGGCACTTGGAAGCATCTGAAGCATTTGTTTTTGAGCACAGGAATGACAGCACAGCACTTTAACTGATTTTGGGTAAAATTCAGCCCAGAATGTGTATAACATGGGATGAAAATAAGCCATGTTGCAATTAAAAGCTGTTAACAATAATTTCAAAATAGATTTGGAGGTTATGAATGATTCATCATTATATGGCTTGCTATTGCTCACAACAAAGTATCCTCAAATTCGCTGGCTTAAACCCACCGTCATTTATGACAGTTTATATATCAGCAGGATGGCTGGGCTTGGCTGGGTGGTTTTACTTTAAGCCGACGTTGCTGGGCAGCTCAGCTTCTCACTGCACATCTGTGGGCTACATGGGATGGCTGTGCTTCATGTGCGTCTCATCTTCCTTGGCTCAGCGATTTCAGAAAAGAAATGTTCTTCTCATTGTGATGGACATGGCCCCAGACAGCAAGTCGAAACCCACAGACCTTGGGAGGTCTGGGTTTCTATATGGCTCCCTCACTGTCTCTTCCACCTCAGTTTATTGAACAGCATAAATCACTTGGCTAAACTTAAAGTTCAACTTGAAGGATCAGGGAAATATTCTCCATCCTTTTCCTGGGAGGAACTGAAAAGTCACATGTCAAAGTGTGTGACCATAAGGAGGGGTGAAGAATGGGGCTAAAAATAAAATTGTCATCATCATCATCATGAATTACCACTGTATCAAGTACTGAGTGGTTCTGAATTTACAGGTTCTGTTTGAGAGGTTATTATTTTTAGTTAAACCCAAAGATAATAATACAGTGAGAAGAGTAAAATTTAATTTCCTGCCTCTGGGGCCTTGATTTCCCTATATATAAAATGAAAGGTATCAACTAGGTAATCTCTATGGGTCCTTTGAATTCTATGATCCTAGGCTTCTAGACTCATATTCCTTTAAATGATAAATGCACAGACATGGTCAAAAGAAATTTCTGATTGAATGTATAGTATATAATAACTTAATGGAGAAATACTTAGAGAAACTGTATACAAAAATTTAGAAGAATTCCAATTATAAGTTTAAATGTCAGTTTTGATTAGAAAACTTGTACTCTTCACAGGGTAATCACAACTAAGACTTTGGAGTCACCTGTCCCTAAATACATATTTAGTATCAACTTTATATGAAAGAAAATATGGGTGGAATATCATTATTGTGGAGCCCAGTAGTTCAAAAGTTCTCTTTTAGCAAACATCCGTAGAATTTTTAAGCATTACTTGAAATAGCAGAACATTGAGAAAATACATTTGGGCAACCCCAACATGAAACTTTTTATGGCTCTGGAACCCCTCCCTCTTCCCAAACCTCTCCGTATTATTGTTATTATTACTATTATTATTATTATGTTAGAGATACAGTCTCACTCTGTTGCCCAGGCTGGAGTGCAGTGTGACTCAACCATAGCCCACTGCAGCCTTAAACTCCTGGGCTCAAAAGATCCTCCCACCTCAGCCTGGGACTACAGGCATGCACCACCACCCCTAGCTAATTATCTTATTATTTGTAGAGATGGGATCTCACTGTGTTGCCCAGGCTGGTCTCTCTACCTCCTGGGCTCAAGTGATCATCCTGCCTCGGCTTCCTAAAACATTGGGATGAAGGCATGGGCCACTGTGCCAGGCCCAAAACCTCTGCTTGACAACAAGGACTGCTACTCCTGGGGATTTTCTGACATGGGTGGGGATAGGGGAGCAATGAGAAGGAAGCCCAGTGCAGGGATCATGAAGGGAGCTGCTGCTGGCAGTGCACCATTGCTTCATGAGGCTGTGCTGACGGGGTCATCGCATGAAATACTGTGTCTATCAGCCACCATCTCTTCTCGTTGCAGCTGTGCATTTCCTTCCATGCCCTCCTCTTGTTTCCTTCCATCATCCCTTAATTTTTATTTACTTTGTAGGAAATGTGATCTCTCAGTTGGAGTTTCGGGAGTGGATATTTTGGCCACATATGACCTTCTTGTTTATGACCCATGTCCTTTAGTTTTCCGAGACTACCATGCGCTTTTAAGATTTAACTCAAACTGGTTTATGCCCATTACATATATAAAGGGAACCCAGCATCATTTCTGTTGACTGCGGGGATTCACGGGGGTCCCAACCACTGCTGCATTCTTGCTGTCCCTTGAGCAGTTCTGCCTAGGACATGCTCTCCCCTTCCACACCATGCGATCCTGCTGACCAGCCCTTGCCTGCTCCTTCTCTCTTCTCAAGTTACACACACAGTAGGCTGGGAGTTGGGTAAATTTCACTAAAATGTTGGGAAGGTGGAGGGGCTGACTGTACATACCACACTGCAGATAATGTGACAGGAAATAGTAGACAGCTCTGTCATGAACAGTCTTTGAGCCACATTCTCTAATGGGCCTTTCTCTAGACGGTCTCTCCACTTGAGTCCTTGCTGACCTTACAAAGCTCTCCTCTCCACTGCACCTTGGCTGCCTCTCAAGAAATAACAAAAGAATCCCAGGCCTTCTAGAACAATTCACTGCAGACCTTACCCAAAATTCAATTCTAAGCTGACTTAGATATACCTGCACTATACAGGTGTATCACTTTTATATTTTATACCATATGTGTATTGTACCTTTTCTATGTTTAGATGCACCTGTACTTACCATTGTGTTACAGTTGCCTACAGTATTCAGTACAACAACATGCTGTGCAGGTTGGTAGCCTAGGAGCAATGAGCTATGCCATGCAGTCTAGGTGCATAGCAGGCTCTCCCCTCTAGGTTTGTATAAGTACACTCTGTGATATGTACACAATGATGAAACCACCTAACAATGTATTTCTCAGAACATATTCTCGCCATTAAGTAATTTATGACCATAGTAAACCATGAGATTTCTGTTTTAGGACTGCATATTTCAGCAGCACAAAACCTTGAAATAACAGTGTTTTCCTAATCTGGGCTCAAATGCTTTGATAGGAGCGTCTTCTTCGAATATGAATGTTGCTAACGCTACATTTCACATCTTGTCGTCCCCACACCACCATTCAAAGCAGGAGTAGCTACAGTCACTTTGCTTTTGTAGTTTTTTTTTTGAAAAACATTTTAATTTCTGATACAGATACATAAGATATCTCAGACAGATGAGTGAAGATCATTCTCAGTGGATAGAATAAGTCACCAGAGTCCATACTTAGAGGCAGAGATCCTGGGAGACTGCTGTGGAAGCAGCCCCATTTGTGCTACGTCCATCTAGGCAATTAAGGGAAGAAGAATCTGGAAATATAAATTGGACCAGGCTAAAGAGGCCTGGATGACAGGCATTTGGACTTTCTTTTGTGAGTAATGGAGAGCCAATGATGTTTTTAGTAGGATTTTTTTCATCTTTATGAATTTGCCTTAGGGAGAAATCTCATGAGTAGGATGAAGTTGATGAGTATGGCCAAGAGGGAAAAGGGAGAAAGAAAAATTCATAGGAAGATGATTACTGGAGTTCCTCTGTATACATTAAATGTGAATAATAAATACAGAATTCAAGTAGTTTCTTTTAACACCTTGGTTATTTGCTGACCATCCTTAAAGGCCTGGAAGATTATTTAACTTACTGTTTCAGTAAATTGAGGAATATCGTGTGGGTTGAAAAAGTGATAGCTATTATTCTGATTGGGTAACTCTCAAAAAAAGCAATAAGAAATTTAGGAGTTAGAAAGATCTTATCAACTAATATATCATAATAAAAATACTTTGGTAATTTCTACAGAGTATAAATTTGTTTCCAAGGGAACGAAAAGGCATATTCACACGGGTTTATGCAGGAGTGACAGAAGTGGCTATCTAGGCCCCTCAAGGCAGCCTCAGACAATATAAAGATTAAAATTCACTTTCCATTAGAACCATCTCCCACCAAATATCACAACCCTGAGGCTTCTGAACAGCGAAACTGGCTTCCAAAGAAGTGCAATTCATGCAATTCAATATGTCACTTCCTCAGTCTGGACATCAGACTCCAAATCTGGTGTGTGTGTGGGGTCAGCATTTTGGTAGAAGGGGAAGGGAGTGGGTCTTCAGAAGACTTTCACTTTCTCCCTCACACTACTTTTCTGTATTGTTTTCGTTTTTTTGTATGCATCACTTGATTTACAATAAACAAATAGCAAAACAAATAAAAGAAGTCACCTCAGGTTGCAAAGTTAACCTTATTGCTCAATAGTAACCCAACGGGGGGTCTAAAATTGAGAGACTAAAAAGATAAGAGCTGTGTTATACCTCTGCTTTAACGCTGCTCAACTACTTGGAAGTGGAGGAAAGAGGAGTAGGAGCTAAGGGAAACTGTACTTAACATGGCTTCTGGAGCTTCTGTCTTTGTTCTTTGGTCTGTTGCATCTCTCTCAAAAGACCAGCTGCTTAGATGAATCAACATAAATAGTTTCACACAATTAGCAGGAGATCTGACTTATAGCCAGCTTGTACCAAATTCTGTTTCAGCATCAAAGCGTGTTGGTGTGGTTCTGGTCTATGTAGCAAGCCCTAGAAAACAAGAGGAAAGGGAGAGAGGTATATTTACTAATGTGAAGGAAGGTACATTTACTAAGAACAAATATTTTCTCTAGCCCTGTGATATGTACTTCCCTTATGTTAACTAAGTAATGCTCATCAACAGCCACTGTGTAGGTAAAGAAACTCAAATTCAGAGAGGTTGGGTAATTTATCAAAAATCACACAGTAATGGAAGTCAATTTTTTTTTTAGCATCCTTCTCTTTGTGTCCAGAATCCATACTTTTCCCCATACAACATGCTACTCATTGGTTAAAGTACAATTCCTTGTGATTTATCTGAAGTGACTGAGTGTGTATATCCCAGAAAAGACAGAGCCAGGAGCTGGACACTGTATCAGCACCTCCCTTTCCTGCCAGTGCTCAGCTTGGCAAAATTATTCCTGGAGGCTGGGCTTCAGAATGATAAAGCAGTCACCAAGTAGGGGTTTTATTTATTCATTTTTATTGAATTGGTGCAATTACTCAGGCTGAGCCGTAAGTAAACATCCTGCCGGAGACACACAGGGAGGGAAGACTAATGACAGTAAATTCCTAGTTCCTTTAAAGTTGTTTGATGTAATTCTGGTTGGCAGTCCAGGGAAGATGCTGTTTTCCTATAGAGTTTTTATTATGATTGCTGTGAGTTGTTTGCCCTCGTCTCTGACTTTGCATGCTCACTGCTCTCTAGGTTCAGAAATAACTCCATTGCTGACTTTAAAGTGAAGAAAGTAATGACTGGAAAAATGCTGTATGAATTAAAATAACTAGAGATGTTCTGTCAGCAAAACGGGAGCATTGAGTTGGTCATACGCAACTGGAAGAGGGGCAAATCCATGCTGTGGGTGGAGCCCCATCCAGATCTTATGAGAAACAAGAATGTACCTTCCTCCCCGTGATTTCCTCTCCACTCCCAGCCCACACTCCACATTTCCTGCATGACTGACTTCACCTTGGTTGCAGTGGCCAGGTCTCCACTGCAGGGCCCAAAGGTTTGTGGCAATTACTGTACCTTGAGAGTTGAGATGAAAGTGCTTTTCTCCTGAATTATTTGGAAAATTGCCTCTATTTCCTTTTTCATGTTTTACTAGACTAGGCCTAGCCTTTAGCTGAGAGGGTCTGGCCCAAGTAGCCCATTACTGAATGTCTCCTGCAGGGCCATTGCCAAAATGGCATTGTGAGGTCACTGCAGTCTGTTTTAGCTGCCAATATTATTGCTTTGAACGTTGATAGTTTCTTCCCTCTGAACAGCCCAAGCTACTTGTCAAATATGCAAAAGGGAAAATGGAGAGTACCTTGCAATAATTAGGTGTTCCCATATTTATTAACTTGGATATGCACAGTCTAGAAGTTCAGGTGTGTTTTTAATGTTGTACAATTTATGAAGAGGGTCCTTGATCCTCTTAAATAAGAGGGTCCTCATAAGGAGAGCTTACTAAGCTTTCAGATAAGACCCTACTGAAGCTATTGAAATTGACCTGATTGTTATATATGCAAATTTCTGAAGATTCAACACAGGGACAATGTACATTGAGTGCCTGTGTACTGTTTTTCTCTTCTCTCATCCAATTCTCAAAATAACCCCATGATCAAGCATTTAGCCCTCCTTTTTATAGAGGCCTGTCTCTAGACCATAATCTCTATTGGAGCCCAGAGGGCGCAATTTATTCACTGCTGTATTGATGGGAGCAAACACAGGTCTTGCTTATCATCGGAACTCCATGAATATTTGTTGAATTAGCTCTGGCCTTCAGTTGGGTGTTTAAATGTTGAACTGAACATCTTGAAAACACTGAAGATCAGAAAAATGAAGTGACATGCTCAGGTCTCCAAGTTATTAAATGGTGGGTCAGAATTCAGGCCAATCCCAGCCCCCTTCTATTGAGAACAGAACAGTGAAGAGCATTTCCTGTAGATCATGTCTCCTGTTTCCCTCAGCACCTCTGCGAGTGGGCACCATTAGCGACAGGTTTCCAAGCCTGTGTGCTTTTTCTACTAGGGCACGCTGTCCCCCAACTCACAAGTCTGAGTCTTCTTGGTACTGACGCAGAAGCCTTTCTCATGGCTGGCTTTCAATGGCAGCTCAGTGACACCCAAGTGGAGAGTGACTGATTGATTTTTGGCAGGAGAGAGGCTGAGGTAGATCATTCATCCTCTGTGACTGAGAGATAGGTGGACCCTCATGTTCTCTCTTCTCTGCCTTTGGCAGACAAAGGATGTGACAAGCCTGACTACTTGGGGAGTTAGTTTGTGATGGGGAAGGGGCTTTTCTGGAATTAGCTAAAACGTTTCTCTTGTGAAGGAAACAGTTTTCTTAAGTCCCAGTGACACAAGAGCTGAGCTAGCTGCACATTTGTCTGGGAATTTGATAAGAAGATGAGACAGGCTAGCCAGAGGGAAAGGCAACCAAGGGGGCAAAGCTGCAGGGATTTTGGCTCATGACAAAATTCGCTAAGGGACTCAAATGCCTAAAACAAGCAGATTCCAGAGCAAGAGAATAATCAAGAATGAGGAGGAATGTGGAAGAAGGGGTAGTGGCGGCAATATAAATATTAGTCAGCCAAGTTTTCTAATACAACTCTGATCTTTCCATGATTTTCAATTTTCGGCCCTAAATTATCCAGGTCAATACAGATAACACTGTAAATGTTTAACTCTTCTAATCAATCCTTTTTACCTAAAAATGTATAATTGAGGGAAGAAATAGAGCAAGTCTGTTCCTTCTTTGCTCCAACATTTTGTCTCTGATCATTAGACCAGCAGTTAAAAGTCTCATGTTTTAGTATTGAATATTCCTTTGTTTATGAGTTGAGTCACCTTGGAAAATCCTTTTGGTCTCTGAACCTCAGCTCTTGCACCTGAGATAGTAGTGTAGGCTGTTTCCCTAGGTTTTTAGCTTGCCTTGAAGCACTAAATACCTAAATTGACCTCAGACATCTTTCTTAGCTTCTCTGAACCTTAGTTTCCTTGTCTCTAAAGGGAAAATGATACCAGTGGTTACCTCTCTATATCCCTGTAAGAATGCCATGCCCCTCACAACACATAAAGGCTTGTGCAGAGGGCATGTCACAGTAAATATTTTCTATGGACACAACTGTGGGACATCTTGGGGGTATTGCTCTGTTCCACAGTTGTTGCCAGTATCTATTTAAAGGATGCACTTTGAAAACTTAATATGCATATGCATGTGTGCATCTGTGCCTAGGTAAATGAGAACCACTCCTGTCATTATCCTATGGTTTTACATTTCTTATCTACTTGCTTATTTTTATCAAATTGCTTGATGATGCTATTTCTCCCTAAATAAATAAGACCCCGATGTTAGGATCTCTGTATAGAATTTATTTTCTGTTCTTTAATATCACTCAATAATATTTATGTCATTTTGCTGTTTTCAAAGCCCTTTCAAAGACATCTCAATCACTCCACACTGCAATCCTGAATGGTACATGTTGCTGTAATTCTTCCCTCACAGATGAGGGAACTGGGGCTCAAGGAGGTAATTTATTTGGCATCCCTGGGGGGTGGCAGGAAGCGTGTAAGAGGAGGCATATCTGTGTTATGAACCTAGATTTTTCAATTCCAAGGTATGTATTCTCCCCTCTTTTAAAAGGCTGTCTCCTATAAGTGCTTCCTGGTCCTCTGTGCCATCAATCTGGACTGTGCAAGGGGCTGGGCTGCTCTAGGGCAGTTTCCTTAGCAAGGCAGGAGTTTAGAAACACCATCTGACTAATATGGGGACCTCACTGCGTTCCCCACTCCTCGCTGCCTGTTTCCTCTCACTCTGTGCACATTCACAGTGCTCATCCGTCACGCGGCCCTGAGCATGGCCACGTGGGACTGCACAGTGAATGCCATGATTGGAGTAGCAGCTCAAGGTAAGCTATTTTTAAAGTTCCTACTTTGCTGAATTATTGCAATCATTGCACCACCAACTATGCTGTGTGGGGTTGCCCTCAGAGGGCAGGAGACCAGCAGCTCATCAGCTGTCCCTTGCTCCTTGGAAAGATTTGAGAATCATGCCATAGCAGCTAAAGAGGAACCCGCACACCAAAGGCTCGGCCTCTCTCCCGGTTTCTAACTTTGTATTCCCATCCAGGCGAGCTCCGCTCCACCGAGGCGCGGGGTCACAATACTCTCCACAGTCTCTCAAATCACTCCACAGTAATACTCTTTATAGAGCCTATTATTGTCAGTAGAAAACAATTTTGAGGCCTGTATGTGATTAGGGCAGATGGCCAGCTGGAGGCATTTGAAGAAAATATCTTTTTACACTTCCTTTTATTGAATTTGGAGAATTCGTGGTTTAATGCAGAGTTTTCCACTGCATTTCAATACAGCAAAACTTGGAAGAAAATCTCTTTTAAAGCTACAGATGGATCTTGGTAACGCTTTGATTAAATAGTTGTTAGACATAAACCGTTTCCCTGCACTCATCACAGGCCCTTCTCTAATCATGGTAATTCTCAACTTTGATTTCATTATTTTATGAAGGAAGACAGAAGAAAAGTGAAATAAAATTTAATGAGTTCTTCGCTTATCCAGTGTGTCACAAGAGAAAACTAGAGGACAAAAACCAAAAAAATTAAAATGGCATACTGTCAAGCTTTCTAGGCATGAGATTTTTTTTTTGTATTTAAAATCACTGGTTATACAATTAATACATTAGTTTCTGATAAAAATGTAGTCAACTCCCAACAGTTTCTTCTCTTTATCCCTAAACCACTCATGCATGCATGCTGTGTATATGGTGATGAATCAGGAAATTCCCAGCGATGCATTGCTTCTCCTATAACGAGAGGAGATTTAATAGTGTACTTTTAGATCACTTTTATCATGTCCGTGAATATATTGAGTCTCCCTTTTTTCTGGAAACTTAATTACACACGTCTGAAGGGCAGAGATCGTGGGTTAAGTTTCTTCTGTCGTCTCTATGCTTTGAGTGTGGTGAGAACGGATCTCACATTTGGGAGGCAGGAGATGGGCAGAGGCTTTAAGTGTCCAAATGCTGTAACATACGAAATACGTGGCTCATATTCAAAGACAACTTTTTGGTTCTTTAACCTGTGGGATGAATATTACCAAAAATGGGAAGTGAGAAAAAAATCTATAGAGAAAGAGGGTCTATTTTTGCTATGGGGTACCCATAAGCTGTTGGTCTAGATAATATTTCTTCCTATCTGTAGCTGAGACTGCTAGCTACTTCCGTTTCTGCTGCCAGCTTCTCCTTCGCACTCAGCTAGAACCTATTTCCCAGTTTCTTTTACGGTTTGATATGGCACATAACTGAATTATAGCTAATGGAATGTGTGCAGAAGTCATGTTTGTCGTATCTAGGCCTGGCATAAACATCTTCCACCCATGTTCTTCCATACTCTTTTCCCGTTTTGGCTGGCTGTGGAAGACAGGCAACAGAGAAGGCAGGGTCATGACCAGTTTGGTGCCAGGAAGGGAGCAGACAGTCCTCACTGAGCTGAGCCGCCCAGGAGTATTTTGACTCATAAATGAGAAGTTTCAGCTGGTTGTGGTGGCTCACGCCTGTAATCCTAGCACTTTGGGAAGCCGAGGCTGGTGGATCACCTGAGGTCAGGAGTTTGAGACCAGCCTGACCAACATGATAAAACCCTGTCTCTACTAAAAATACAGAAAAATTAGCTGGGTGTGGTGGCGGGTGCCTGTAATCCCAGTTACTCGGGAGGCTGAGGCAGGAGAATCGCCTGAACCCGGGAGGCAGAGGTTGCAGTGAACCAAGATCACACCACTGCACTCTGGCCCCTTGGGCGAAAGAGCAAAACTCCGTCTCAAAAAAAAAAAAAAGAGTGAGAGAGAAGTTTCTGTTATGTTGCATCATTACATGTGTGGGTGTATTTGTTACTGCAGCCTGATATCTTCTAACTACTACACCACGCACTTATTGGATCAGAATAAATCCAACTTGTAGCTGAAAACAAACAGATCATTGGACTAGGACTCTCAGTAACATTGGAAGGCACATTATCCACAGAGACAGAACAGACAATGCTGACGTGATTTTAAAGGCCCTACCTTTGCCATAGCATTTCTCAAAACGTCATTCCGTAAAACTCCAGAGCAGAAGCTGAGCGGACTCTAGAATCTGCGGAAGCTTCAGTGCCGAATTAATGATAATGGATGGAAGAGCAACACTCTAGACTTCGGCAAGAAAAGTAATATGGGGCCCAGATGAATATGTGAACTCTCTGTGATTCTTCTAGGAATAGGAAGGGGACTTGAGAGTTAACAGTGCCAATGATATTCCTGTGTGTATATGTGTCGGTGTGACAGTGTGTGTAGGTGGGCACTCAAAACCTTACACTTTTTTCCTTACCTTTTCTTATTGCTACCTTTGTTACGAGCCCTGTTTGGTGGCCGTGCCCAAGTAGATATGCCTGAGAGATGCAAGGGTTGCATGTTAATTACATCCTATGAAAGCAGAAGATAGATAAAGAGAGTATGTATAATTATTTTTTTTGGTTTTGGAAGATGTGAGCTTTATATCAACCAAGAGTTATGTAGCTGATATGCTTCTGTTTTACAAAAATGTCTAAAGTTTTCTGCTTTCTAACTTTGTACTTTTAACCTAGAGAAAATTATAGTTTTCATCTAATGCAAAAAGTAATGATTCACTGTCCTGTCTAGGTTTATTTGGCTAGTTATGAGATCTGGAGGCAATTTGAGATGTTCATTTTTATCACTGTACATAAAAATCTGATTAACAAGTACTCTTCAGTGATCTTATTGTCTTTCAGAAGCAACTCTGCTTTCTTACATTTTAAATTGCACTTTAATGTTTAAAGGAACCTGCCTTTCTTGAGGACTCTTTAAAGATGTTTGCTGGTCTATTGATGGAAAGTTCACAGGATGTACTTTTTTTCTTCCTACTCTGATTGTCTAAAGAAATAAGTGACACTTTTTTTATGTGCATGACTATGGTGAGCCTAAGATTGACCGCCTAATTCAAAAGTTACAAACAAGGCCCAGAGGGTGGTTTTTCTTTCTATTTTCTTTTTTCATTTGGCTCAAATCTTAGAAATTAATTAAATATCTGGTAGATCTGGCAACACTGTAGTCCCATTTCCACCAGCAGTCATTGGCTGGACCTGAGTGGAGGCTGCTTTCTTTAGGTGGATCATGGGCTTCTCTGCCAGAGTGTCTAGCACTTGTCCACGGTACACAGACCTACTGAAGTGGCTTCATTTATGTATATTTGCTGGTTCATGTAGAGATTTTAGTTTACATCCATGGGGTTTTACCTGTTAAACTGTGAATCTGTGTTTGTGTTTATAAGGGCATACAGTTGAGAAATCAATTAGTACAAATTTGTGTATCTGAAGATTTTAATCCATTAGCCATATATTTTAGGTAGTTCAGCACCACAAAATAAAACTCTATGGCATTCTAATTTGTAAAAGTACATGTAAAAATTCAAAATAAAATATTAACAGTGTATTAAAAGACCAAGAAGTGTTTAGTCAATGCAAGAAACATTAACATGAGAAACGTATCATTGTAATTCATTACATTAACAGATCAAAAGAGCACAAAAATCATTCAATAGTTGCTAAAAAGGAATGCCTAGGAATGCCTAGCCATGATTTCAAATGACAAAAAAAACCTTTTTCCAAAGTAGCATAGAAGAATATTTCTTTAATATTATGAAAAGTATCTACCAGAAATGAGAACTGATATCAAAATTCATGATGAAAAGCTGGGTGTGCTCCCATTAGGTTATAAAATAAGAAAAGAAAGCCTGTTATCATCGACAGCATTCAATGTTGTATGGAAAATTCTAGCTAGTGCAATAAGATGAGAAAATGAAGAAATATGTATATATATTGGCAAGAATAAAATAAAATGAATAAGATGATTATGTTTAGCAAGGTGGCCGGATACCAGATGAACTTAAAACATCACTAGTTTTAGCATCACTAGTTTCTATAGTGACAATAATTAATTACATGATAAATAAAAAAATCTCATTCCCTCTAGTAATAAGAGTTTTAAAACTTTAGAAATAGGTTTTAAAAATATGGAAATATTTTAAGGAAAAATCCTTAGAAGTGCCTACCAACATTAGAGGTATATGTATTTATGTTTTACTGCTCCGTTACAAGTTACCACAAATTTTGTGGCTCAAAACATCACTCAATTTTTATTTCACAGTTCAGTAGATCAGAAGTCAGGGCATGGTGTAAATGGGCTGTCTGCCATGGGTTTCACAGGGCTAACATCTAGGTGTTGGCCAGGCTGTTTTCTCCTCTGTGGCTCTGAATTTTCTTCCAAGCACATTCAGATGATTCCCAGAATTCATATTCTTGTGATTCTTTGTCCTTTTTTTTTTGAGATGGAGTCTTGCTCTGTCACCCAGACTGGAGTGCAGTGGTGCAATCTCGGCTCACTACAACCTCTGCCTCCCAGATTCAAGCAATTCTCCTGCCTCAGCTTCCTAGGTAGCTGGGATTACAGACATGTGCCATCACACCCAGCTAATTTTTTTCATTTTTAGTAAAGATGGGGTTTCATCATGTTGGCCAGGCTGGTCTCAAACTCATGAGCTCAAATGATCTGCCCGCCTCGGCCTCCCAAACTGCTGGGATTACAGGCATGAGTCACCAAGCCCGACTGGTTCTTTGTCTTCTTGATAGCTGTGAGCTCAGAGTCTGTACTCAACTCCTAGAGGCTGCCCTCAGTTCCTTGTCACGTGACTTCCCTCTGCTCACAACAGCAATTTACTTCCTCAAGGCCTGCAGAGAGTGTCTGCTGCTGCTTCTTGTCTCTTAAGGACTCACCTGATTAGATGAGGCCCAGCTCCAAATAATCTCCCTTTTTATTAACTCATGATCAACTGATCAGGAACTTTAACCACATCTGCAAAATCCCTTTTGCCACATACGGTAACATAATCATGGGAGTAAAATCCCATCATATGCACAAGCCTTGCCAGTATTCAAAGAATAGGGTTTATATAGGGCATGTACACTATAAGGCAGGACTCTTGGGGCCACCTTAGAATTCTGTTTGAAATATCATACCTCTTCACCAAGATTAAATAAAAGATGTCTAGTCTCTCTAAAAGAATCCATAAATTCAATGCATTTCAAATCCAAATTCCAATAGATTCTTCATGGAATTTGACAAGCTGATTCTAAATCCCATTGGGAAGACCAAAAATATAAACATAATCAAGAAAGTTTTGAAAAAGAGGAAAGACTTGTCATCATGTATCAACATATTAAAAAAGTAATAGCATTCTATTGGTGTTAAGTGGAGAGGTTGATAAATAAATTGGTGAACCTAATAGTCCAAAACCAGACCAATGCATGATTATAAATTTGATATTTGTTGGTGGTATTTTTAATTAACAGAATGAACAGCTCCATAATTTTCTTAAAGAAAATGAAAATTGGTCATAGCAAAAATATGGTTGTGGTATATAAAAAAAATCACGGAGTTTCTAACACTTGAAATTGCCTGAGTGATAAGACTGTTTTATTTATTTATTTATTTATTTATTTATTTGAGACAGGGTCTCACTCTGTCACCCAGGCTGGAGTGCAGTGGCATGATCATGGCTCACTACAATCTAGACCTCCTAGGCTCAAACGCTTTTCTCACCTCAGCCTCTCGAGTAGCTGGGACTACAGGCATGTACCATGATGCCCAGCTAATTTATTTTTTATTTATTTTAGAGCTGGAGTCTTATCATGTTTCCCAGGCTGGTCTCAAACTCCTGGGCTCAAGTGATCCTCCTGCCTTGACATCCCAAAGTGCTAGGATTACAGGAGTGAGCCACCATGCAAGCATGAGTGTTTTTTTATTTTTATTTTTATTTTTTTTTGTATGGTTGATTAGATTACTCATGATGGAGGTCTTACCCTCAGATTAGGGACTTTTCCCTTTTGTGTATTCTTACATACTATTTCAATTTTTTTCTCTTTATCATATGCAGCTGTGACCTTAAGATTACATAAAATAAAGAAAAATTAAGTCTTTCTTGTTATTGGCATATCACAGTTGAGAAAACTGAAGTTCTAAGTGGCTCACCAGAGAAACGAGCCATGTGATTAGAGGGTTAGAAATTTCAGCCCCACCCTCAACTTCTGGGAAGAGGAGAAGGGCTAGAGATTGAGTTTAATCATCAATGGCCAGTGATTTAATCATAATGCCTGCATAATGAAGCCTTCATAGAAACTCTTAAACCATGACATCTGGGGAACTTCCAATTTGGTGAATACATCCAGGTGCTTGCCGGGAGACGGTGTGGGAGCTCCATACCTCACCCCATACCTTGTCCTATCCATCTCTTCCGTTGGCTGTTTCTGAGTTATATCCTTTAAAATAAAACTATGAGTGTAAGTTTGGTGTTTTTTTAGTCATTCTAGTGAGTTAGCCAACCTGAGAGGGAGTCCCAGAAACATCTAAGTGTGTAACTGGCTGCTCAGAAGTGTGAGTAGTCTAGGGCTCCCATTTGCAGCTGGCATCTGGAGTGGGGCACTGTTAACCTTTCGGATCATTTCTATCTGTGTAGTGAGTATCAGACTTAAATTGAATTATAGGATACTCAATTGGTTGGAGAGTTGGTTTTTGTTGAAAAGACATGAAAATCATTATCAAAAATAATGAGTCTTCTAGACGGAAAAATGTTAAATTGGCAAATGTGAAAAATTATGCAAAATTAATATTGGCATGCAAAAATTTCAAAATTAGTAGTCAAAATAGCTACCATCAAAAAAGCTGCATCAGAATGTCACAACCAAAATATTATCTACCCATATTTTCAATCATTATACACTTTTCATCAAGTGTCATTGGTGTGCACAGAGCATAGCACTATACTAATTTTTCAGAGACACACTCTCAGAAACTTATTTATTTGGTGAAAGAAACACCCTCCCACATAAAAGATGATTGGTATCTACTTAAAAAAATGTCAAGACTCCTTAGCATAGAAAAGCTGAAGAGAGTAAAATATAAAGAAGAAACTGAATTGTTAGAACTAGGACAATTTAATTTTTAATTAAAATCCTATAATATTCTGCAAATGTCGGGAATAAAAAGAAAGGACATATGCATATGCATGTATCCATATATACACATATGTATATAAATATATACAACAAAGCGTCACTCTGGAAGGACTCGTAGGAGACTGGATTAGGGAGGGAAATGGTGGAAGGAGTACTCGGATGGGTGAAAGAGATGTGTTTTGCCCTTTTGTGTCTCCTTATATACTATTTGACTATTTTTCACTTTATCATACACAGGTGTTACTTAAGATTATATAAAATAAAAAGAAATTAAAGCCTTATTAATGGTACTTCACAAATGAGGAAACTGAAGTTTCAAGTAGTTTAGTACTTATGAAAGCGAGTGAAAGAAATCTTCTTTCAGAGCTCCTTCTAGACTTAGCTTTCAGGCATCTAAATCATAAATCACTATTATTAAAGATCTGTATCAGCAGAGGAAACAACCATATTTTTAGATAACAAACAGCAACACCAAAAACAGTTATCCATGAGATTCTGATGTCTTCATAGGACAATAGGAGAGCTTAGCACTCATAAGGGCATTCTCATATTCATAGGGACAGGGGGCAGAGAAATTCTAAGGAGAAAAGGGCGGGTGTCTGCCAAAACTCAGCTCTCAATCTGAAAAGCCTGAAACCCGTGACCCAAAGTGACAGCTTCTCTCCCTGTTGTCCCACTTGAATGTTGCCTTTTCCTAAACTACCTGTGGCCCACCCTGCCCCCCATCCTGTGCCCATAAAGACCCCAGAATCAGCTGGCAGAGGGGAGAAGCAGCTGGACATCAGGGACTATGGTTGGACCTTGGAGAGAAGCGGCTTGACTTCAGAGGGACAGCTCGATGGCATAACTTCAGAGAAGAATCAGCTGAAGACAGCCGGACTTCAGAGGAAGGTTATCTACATACCTCATCCTCTTTTCAGCTCCCCTCCCTGCTAAGAGCCACTTTCACTGGCAATAAAATCCCCTGCGTTTACCATCCTCAGTTTGGTCATGTGACCTCATTTTTCCCTGATGCTAGACAAAAGCTTGGGAGCCACGGGTGCAGAGGACTGTCACACTGGCCCTTTGCCTTTACTGGCAGAGGTCAGCCGCCTCATGTGAAAAGGCAAAGAGCCCGCTGAGCTGTTAACACTGAAGCTGCCTGGGGACAGCAGAGCTACAAGAGCAGTGTAACACACCCTCTGGGGCTTTGTGAGTTGCAGGTGCCCTGCCTGGACACTGCTGCAGGACGTGTATGAAATTTCCTCCTGTCAGGGTCCAAAAGAGGTTGCTCCAGCTTCTGCGCTTGCCTACCTATGTGTTCCCTCCTGTGAGGGGTGGAATGTAGTGGGTCTGAGTCAGTGGAGTTTGATCCAGCCGGCGTTGAAATGGCCAGTGCTCATGCACTCCAGTTCCCATCTTGTTCGCTTACACACACTCCCTCCCACAAGGATTGAGAGCGGTGAGCTGAGTAAATGAAGCGCCCTGTCGTGAGTCCCGTGAAGGGGTCAGGAAAATATCCTGCTTCCATATGAGAACGGTGAATACTTCATTAAATAGACACACAGAATATTTACTGTTCTGGCTAACTAGTCTGGCTTTTGACCCAGTGCATGGAGTCTCGAAGAGACAGATCTGGTGGTCTTCACAGAGCACCTTACACGTTTGTCACCTTTGCTGTTTCACCTGACTTTTGTATGAACAAGGGACAGGTGTACACACTACTCTTGGACTTGTGTTTCCTCTTTCTGTGAGATGAAAAAGAGTGCCACATGCCAGAGAAAGGGACTTTTTTCTTGACATTAGGCTAAAAATATTTATGTTTGATATTTCTATTTTTTCAATGATGAAAGCTGAGTAAAGGCAAAAGTAGCTGTATTAATTTAAGCTGTGCGGCAGGTGAACCAGAAAGTATGTTGGTGGTACATTTCCATCCCTAGAGTATTTCTTGACAGATATCAACCTATAAAAGCAGCGATTTGCAATGGAAACACCAACACAGCTTTCAGAATAGCAGTATAAATGACACCATAAAATTACAACTACATGACGTGTTTTCTTCTCGTAAGATTTAAAGGATTCAAATAAAAAACAACAACCCAACTTCCTTTCTTCACTTGGAACACTGAAGAAATTCCCACCAGGGCTCAAAATTCAGAAACCAAATGAGCTGCCACTATCATTAGTGATTAAAGAACAACAACAATAACCAAATCACAGCCACAGGGATCTGCTTACTTAGCCCAAAAGGAGCAAAGCGAGAAATAACCTGGCTCAAGCCATTTGCCCAAGTCATCATATCGTTTTTTCCCCCAGTTGCCTGCCTTGCTGCTGTTCCCCTTTGTATCCATAACTGTTCACTGCTTCATCACCCTCTACCCCAAATCTCCCTTCCAACAGTGCCCCACTGCATTCCCAATTGTGCGAGCGTTTGGCAAATTCGTTTCCAAGGAAAAAGTCTGCTGTCTTAATAAGGGCTTTGCAAATTGTGAAGAGACAAACGAATATAAGACACACTAACTGATTTTACATCTTAAACCCCGAAAGCTCCTTTCTTATGCTACAGGCTGTCTCATCTATTGTTCATCACCAATGCAAGTCTTTACTGTGTAGCCCAATGCCTTGGTCCATTCTGGGGACTCTGCTGCACCAGGACGAAACTTCCCATTCTACTGAAGCTGCCAACACTGACCCTGGAGGGAACGGCACTTGGCCAAATGGAATCTACACATTACTGTTTGTTATCTTAGGATATTTTACTTTCTTGTTAATATTTGGGTTTGGGTGAATGTTACTTGGAACAGAAAAGTGAGAGAGGAGAAGAAATAGGTTGTAAAATGTGAAAAGGGAGTAAAATAAAGAATGCTTTATTTCTAAAATGCAGAGGTTCAGAAATAGGGGTAAAATAATACGAGGAGGGCACTGAAGAATCATTTTTTATGGCTCTCTTTTCTATTAAATCTTTCTTTTGATGAAAGGAAATAAACACAAATTGCTCCTGCTTCCAAATCTGTTTGCCACAACCCCCCTCATGCCTACAGAGCCCACGCCTGGAAGCAGGGAGGTCAGAGAATGAGCTGCTGTTGACACCCAGAGTAGAGAGGAGGTGGTGTGGCCTAAATTACACAGGGCAGTGAGGGCAGAGCGAAGAGACAGACTTCATAGATATTGAGGAGGTATGATGCCAGGAATTTCCAATGCCATATGAGAGGGGACTTGAATCTGGAATAGAGACAAAGAGTCAAAGGTAATGTCTTAATTTCTGGCTTGGGCACAGACTTGTTGGATTGGCGGGGCCATTCACTGCCATGCCGAGGGACAGGATTCAGAGGAAGGAGAAGGCTGATGCTAGAGGCAAATGAGATGACTGCAGTTTAGGAAATAATTCATTTGTGGAATGGAAGAGCAAATTGATCAAGCTGTTAAATGTCAGTGCAAGATGATGCAAGATGATCACATTTTCTTTAGTAAAGAGGAGAGAGGTGACTGCCTCCTCCAGGTTCTCTTCCCTAGGGTATCTCCTTCAAAACACTAAGGTCTGCATAAAACATCTGACCTTGGATTTCACAAGGCAAGATCATAAGCCTTCTGCCCCTTGAGACTGTAAACACACACATCCATGATGAACTTAGAAGACTCTCTAGGGGTATATCTAGACAATCACACACAACAGTTGTGTCTTCTTGTCTCTCATGGAGATAAGATAATTGTAATTGTTCTGTCTTCTACTTTTACAAATAAATTTGTGTGAAATTCTGTACAGACACTGTAGATACTTTCCTGCTACTTTTATATGCACATATGCCTGGGGTAATAGCTACTTGGTTTTAAATTGTTCGCTCTCTCTTCTGTATTGGTATGGAGGGGTCTTGCATTGGCAAAATTGTTGTATTTCCTCAAGAGGTAGCTATGGAATATGTAAGTAGAGATGTCCAGAAAACATTTAATATATGGACTTTATGTCATTGGCTTGTAAAATGTCAGACATTATTCCTAGACTTGAAAGAGAAGGAAAACAGGGTTAAATCCCTGAGGACAGAGACAGGCCACAATAAAGTGCCCACAGAGGAGATAGAGAAGAGTTCATAGAGGAGGAGAAAAGAAGAAGGCCGTGTGTCTCTTGTTGATTTGATTGTGCCTCCCTGGGTCTAAACACACAACAGTGTTTGTCGAATGAATAAATGAAAACTTGCCATTATCTCCCAGTCTCCCAGGACCTGAAAGTGGGAGAATTCTGACCTGAAGGGCAGGAACAGTTCCCTGAGGCTTGGCATGCCTGTTGCTTTATATTTCAAACTGTCTCTGCTCCCCATGAACACACACCTTCCTTCCCTCTATTCTCCCTCAGTGGTATATGAGACATGTCACTGTTCCACATTCTTAACAATATATGGCTTTGTCAGACACTTACATCTTTGCCCATTTATTTATTATTTGGATTGAGTAATGATTTAAACTTCCAGAGGATCAAAGGCTGTAAAGTGAAAATTCCCTCTCATCTTCAGTTTTTCTCTCTAGAACCAAGAGTGTTACCAATTTCTTTTTATCTTTTGATAGTCTATGCATATCCAAGAAAATATGTACATGTGTGTATATGTACAGATACCCACCTTATTTTATGTAAATAGTAGCATGTCATTCTGCATCTTGGTTATTCTATTCAGTGATAAAGTTTGGAGATTGCTTGATATTAGTATATAATAAGCTTTGTAAGTTTAAAAAATTTTGTCTTAAAATAAATTTAAACTTAACAGAACTTTGCAAGAATGGCATGAAGAAATCCCTTGTAATCTCTAGCAAATTCACTAATTTTTAACATTTTGTCCCATTTGCTTTAGCATTCTGTCTCTCAAATATTTTTATTATCATTTTTGGGCCACTCCTCTTTACCTTTTAATACTTTACTATGTATTTCCTAAGAACAAGGCTATTTGTTTGTATAACCAGTGTTCAGCTGTCAAATTCAGAAAATGTAATGTTGATATATTTTTTATCTATTGTAAAGTCAGTACTCCAATTTGGCAACTGTCTCCAAATGTACTTTATAACGTATTTTTCCGTACAAGATTCAGTCTAAGATGTAAAATTGCATTTAGTTGGTGATGTATTTTTGTTCTCCTTTATTCTGAAACAAAATCTCAGCCTTTGTTTATTTTTAATGACATTGATGCTTTTGGAGAATATATGCCAGATGTTTTATAGAATGCCTCTCAATTTGAGTTTGCATGATAGTTCCTATATTTTGCTGTAATGTGACATAAGTGATATATTGCGTCCATCTTGGGATTCGTGTCCAAAGACAGGATGCGTTTGCTCCTCATTGGTGATGTTAACTTTGATCACTTGGTTAGGGTATTGATTGTCCCATTGTTCCACTGTACAATTACTAAACTTCTTCTGTAATTAATAAGTAATTCATGGGGAGATGCTTGAGATTGTGTTTTCCACCTAGATTTAGCATCCACTGGTGATTCCTGTCTCAATCAGTTTTAACAATGGTGTTTGCAAGATATTGATGTTTCTACTTCAGTAACACCTTCAGTATTTATTAGTCAAAATTAAGTTACAAAAAAGAGCTTTCCCTTCTCTTTCTTTCATTCATTCATTATCAGTATCACCTCATGGGCTCTTATTTTATTCAATGAATTGCAACTTGCCACTATTGATATCTATTTTGTTGCTCAAATTTCCCCAGATTTGGCAAGCAGCAGCCCTTTCCATCTTTCCTCTATGTCTCTTTGTGTAAAGGGATTTATTTGTATACAAGAAAACTCTCCCATAAACAGGGTACCCATCACGACAATCAAGATTAGAACAGTTCTCTCATCCTGTAATGTTTCTGTGTTCCTTGCAATGGATTCTCTTCCCGGAAAGCTGACTGCTGCCGACCTCTGATCTGTTTCTGTCACTCCAGTTTGGCCTTTTTCTAGAGTTTCATATAAGTGAAATTATAGGATATGTAGTCTTGGCATTAACTCAACTTGATGAGGATTTTGTTTTGAAAAATTTATTGCTGGATTTGCTAACAGTTTGTTTAGAATTTTCACATGCAGATTAATGAGTGAGATTGTATCATAACTTGCCTTTCTCATACTGTCTTTGCCAGGTTTTGAGATCAAAGTTACCATAATCTCATAAAATGATTTACAAAGGATTCCTTTTTCATAATTTCCTAAAAGAATGTGTAAAATATTAGAATAATTCATTCCTTAAAAGGTGGGAAGGACTCACAGCTTGATGCTTTCCTTGTGGGAAGGTTTTAAACTATTGACTTAATTTATCTAATTATTATAAGATTCTTCAGGCTTTTAATTTCTTTTTTAGCCTGATTTGGCCTAGTTATTCCTACTAGGCCTCTGATCTTTTAATTGAGCTTTAAAATTTAATGACACATAGTTGTTCACAGTATTCTTTCTGAATTTTATAATCCCTGCTACCTCTGTAATTATGTCCTCTTTTTAAAAATACCCAGTACGGCTTATTTATACCAATTTTTTGTAAATTTTTGTCATAAATTTATAATTTTTACATTAAAAATATTACTACATATATTAATACATATATTAGTCAATATAGTAACACATATATTAGTCAATTTATTAATACATATATTGAATGTATTAGTCCTCTTTGTTGTATGTCCGTTTTCCATCTGGAACCATATGGGGAGAATACATTTTCCTTGAAGAGTCTTTCTTTCTGGGATGTAGGTTTTTTTCCTGGCCTATTTTTTCATGGCACTATAGTCAGCTTCGTGGCTCCCGACCCAGTGCACATCTCACCTCTAGCTTCTCCACTTTGAGGGTCGCCTGTCTTGGTTTCACCCCAGCCCTTCTGAAATGGCTCATGTCCCAAGCTCTCCTCTTGCCCTGAGGACAGAAACAGATTCGATTTAGGAGGTTATTACTCACTCATTTGCTTTCAGCTCATTTTTCTTTTTTTTTTTTTTTTCCTTGTAGGTGTTTTATATGCTGTCTTGCAAACTCATCAATAAATTTTAAAATGTGCTTCTTATAACGTATCCAGAGGATATTATAATAGAAAGGCATTTAAAAATATCAAGCCTGTGTGCTGCATAAAAGCTGAAGTCCATTTAATTAAAGACCAATTCAAACTAAATAAAAATTAGAAAAGAAAAAATGATTCTATATAGTCATGCTGCTTAAAGGAAATACAGTGTGAGCTATACATGTAGCTTTAAATTTTCTGATTGCCCCACTAAAAAGCAGAAAAAGAAATATATGAAATTAATTGTAATAATAAATAGATATTTGAAGATGTAAGTACATCATCTTTCCTTTAATTTAGAAAATGTGTTTCCATGGTTCTTTAAAGGATATATGTCATTTAATCCAATATATCCAAAATATTACCGTTTCAGTGTAATATAATTGTTAAAATATTTTACATTCTTTTGCACTGTATCTGCAAGATCCAATATGTATTTGTACTTGCTGTTCAGCTCAGTTTGGACAACATTATTTTAAGTGTTCAATGTCACATGAGGTTAGTGCTACTGTATTATTTAGTACAGTTCATAGCATCTTTACCAAGTTTTTATTGTATTTATCCAGCTGTTCTCTGTATCTTAATCTCTCAGATCTTTTTCTGATATCATCATTTTCTTTTGCTTTTAGAAGATGATTCTTATTTTCTCTATATGTAAAGAGAGGAAAACAGTTCAGGAGCTTCTTTGGGATAACAATTTTAATTCACATCACACCTTGATATTGTAAAAATATTCCTAATTGTTCCAACAACTCTGCCTTCTTAAAGTCTACTTCAAACAAGGAATGAGAGAGAAGCTCAACACTTTGGAAGTTTAAAAGCTTGGATTTGAAAATAAACCACCTTTGGGAGGCCGAGACGGGCGGATCACGAGGTCAGGAGATCGTAGACCATCCTGGCTAACATGGTGAAACCCCATCTCTACTAAAAAATACAAAAAACTAGCCGGGCGAGGTGGCGGGCACCTGTAGTCCCAGCTACTCGGGAGGCTGAGGCAGGAGAATGGCGTAAATCCGGGAGGCGGAGCTTGCAGTGAGCTGAGATCCGGCCACTGTACTCCAGCCTGGGCAGCAGAGCGAGACTCCGTCTCAAAAAAAAAAAAAAAAGAAAAAAGAAAATAAACCACCATTTTATGTGCTTAGAATTTTTATTCGTTTTGTTAAGGTGTCCAAAATAGTTCAGAATATTTGTAAGTGTTGTATTTTGGGAGATGAAAGATGATTCAGTTTTTCCATGCGAATGGAGACAAAACTGAAATATCTTGATACTTGAAATATCTTGATGTCATAGTCAACTCTTCAAGGAAAATGTATTCTCCCCATTGGTTCCAGATGGAAAACAGACATACAATAAAAAGGACTAATGCATTCAATATATGTATGAATATATTGACTAATATATGTAGTAATGTATTGACTAATAGATGTGTTAATATATTGACTAATATATATTAATATATGTAGTGATATTTTAAAGTAAAAATTATAAATTTATGACGAAAACTTATAAAAAGATAACTTTACAGTTGTGATCATACCAAATATATCTAATCATTTATTTCACTACATGTTTAAAAAGTAAATGACCTATCATATATAATGCTTACTATGGTACTAGGCTCTGTTTAGCCCCAGGGGATAGAAGTAGCAATGATTCATTCCTGCCATTGTGGAACATCTAGAGGTAGTTTCCTATAGATATAGACATGCATTTCAGTTTTGCACTAAGTATAATTAATGCTATCTATATATCTATCTGGGTATTTATCTATAGATACTCTCAGGTGGAATATAAACCCAAAATAGGTCATGCACAATTTTCCCTATATAGATTAGAAATTTGGAAAATTTCTACAGACAGACTGTATTTAATCCAGGTATTGAATAATGTTCAGTCATGAAACACACACTTTTTGTCAATGACTCCAGAATAAGTTTAACTTATGGAGGCTGAGAAGCATTAATAGCTAAATTTTGAAAATATTCACCTATTTGCTTCAGTGTCTTTTTTAGGTATAGCCTTGATCATCCAGAAAATGAAGTAAAACATTTCAAAATAATTAAAGATTTTACCTTTCTTGATAAAAAATTGATAGTTTTTTAAAAACAGCAGTTTTTCTAAGTAGGGAAGATATTCATTTTAATAATGTATTGACTAAAAATAAGTTATTCAAGATTTATGGAATAACAATGTGAAATGTTTTTCATAGGGTAGAAGGGCTGTTTCCTAGAATGTTTTTGCTTCTTAGTTCTTAATCTTCCTTTCCTAATATTTACAGACAGTCCTTTCTTTTCTCTCTCCCTCCCTTTCTTCCTTCCCAATGAGAAATCAAATTAAGTCCTTTAGTATGAAGATTGCAGCTCCTTAAGTGAATCGAGTGTGTCTCAATAATAGTTCCCTTGCCTTCTTAGTAATCTTGAGTAAAAGCAAGTCACAGACATTTTTACTAGAATGGAAAATGCATGAGAATAGAGTAAGCTGATTGTCTTTGACCTTCAGTAATTTTTAACAGCCAAGGAAAGTGGTTTGTATTCCAATTAACACCCTTCAGAAACTGCCACCAATGAATGAAACTGCCTGGGATACACTATGCAAAATAATCTTTCTGTCAGAGAAAATTGAAAGCTACCAGAAAACACAGAACAGAGAGAACAACCAGGAGACTATGACATCAAGATATTTCAAATGTAGATATCATGACTGGAGAGTCATTTCAAAGGCATCTCAATCCCTTTGATCTTAACTGTGGCAGGACCAAAGTCCCATTTGGCCAGTGAGTAAGATCACTGACATGGGTCTGTTGATGCGGCTCTTTGGAGCAGCAAGAAGAGCACCGAAAAATATTCCTTCTGTGTCCACTGTGCTCAAAAAGAAAGATCGTGCATCATTTCAACCAAAATCACAGAAATTTACTAGTGGTTTGCGATTGGATTTTAAATGCCCTTTCATATATGTATTTACAATGGAAATTATAACAATATGCAATCATTTAGCACCCAATATTCCTAAAAGTGGCCACTTGAAGGAATAATTGCATAGCCGTGGCACAATTCTTCTAAAGCCAAAATACATAATTGTCCCTTGATCCCCTTCCCAAAAAACGTTGTGTGCCTCATAGACTGAACTGAGAAAAAGCATTGTGCTCAGTGGGAACTCAGGCAGGCTTGCCTGGAAGGTGCTGCTCTCTCTCCCCAACGCAGAGCAGGAAGTGAGAAGGAACGCAGCTGGACAGGATAAAAATGCTAAGCAGCTTTCCAGCTCCTTCAGAGCAAGTCTTGACAGTGGACTTCATTAGTTTTATTAGAGCATCATCAATTCCCTAAATGTCACTTGGAGCTCTATTCAAATATCAGCAAAGAAATATAATCCAAAGACAAACATATCTTGTTTGGTGATTATTCAGTGTTTATAAATATTCACATCCTGGCTCTTCTCCAGGGAAAATATTAAAAGTGTGGAGAACTGATGATTCTTGATCCTGATCAGTCATTTATCTGTTGGGAACTCAATTTCCTTATGTTAAAAAGAAGGGGGATGTTAAATTTAGGATTAAAGTAGCCCCTTCTAACAAAGTTCCAGCAGGTTAAGTTCTGAGACTCTAAGAAGTTAATACCTTAGACATCAAAGTGATTCACCACACCAAGCCTGGGACCATTGTTGCCTTTCTTGCCATTCCTATAACCGAACTTCGTTTGGTCTGTCTTTTCCATGCCCTTACCACTGCTAATCTCTTATACTGTTAATTTCCTGATAGAACTCATATAATATTCTTGTAAATGATCTCATTGATTTCATTGAAACTCCCCAATTTATCCTATACACCTGCATTTTCCACAGTGTCTACTTGGAACCTTAATCCCATGAGATATTTGGTGAGAGAAAAAAATCCAAAAGTTTCTTCATGAAATGGGTTTGGGAAAAGTTGCATGTTCTTTTTGTTGGGGAAACAAAACAAAGATAAGGAAGTTAAAGATTTTTGAGAAGTCTTAAAAATTGTTAAGTATGCTTACCCTTTATTTCCAAAGTTTATTTGACTGGAAATAATTTTGAGTCATGACTTTGAATATACAAAGTTCCCTAGAAATTTTCTTTGCAAAACATTGCTATATGTTTGTGTTAAAGTGATAATTCTAAGATGTAAATTGAATATGTCCCAGTTGTGCTTAAATATTACATTGACCATCTATTCCCCATAAGATCAAGTTCAAAACTACCCAGCAGGGATACAAGGCCCTTCATGCTTTTGTCCCTGGTTACATGTCAAGCTAACTTCCAAACTTTTCCTGATACATACTTCACCTGTTTTCAAAGCATACTCTGCTCTCCAAGACCTCCTATGTGATACTTTTTGTCTGTATTCCCCTTCCTACCTTATCCAAATAGAAAATCCATACTCAGCGTTTAGATACAGCTCAAGCATTAGCTCCTCTTGGAAGATTTCCCTGGCCAGCACACCTAGCCAACCCACAATCTGCAAGATTTCTGTGCTTTCCTCCAGGCTTGTGGAACACCCTGTGTCTGAGTGTCTACTTGTATAGGCTGTTCGTACTGTACTTTTTGTGCATATCCTCTCCACTGTGCTTCAAGCTTCTTGATAGCAGGGCTGTAGTATATTTGTATTAGTACCTTTTTTAAGTGGGTTAAAGGAAGACTGTAAGTAAAATTTGTTAAAAGAACAAATAAGTACATGAGGAAAATTGTCTAACAATTAGAATAGTAAATGGAGAGAGGTTGAATTATCTTGAATTCAATTAAAAGAGATTAGATTGACTGTAATATTAAAAAGATAGATGAATTCTTTTAAATTCTCTTTGAAAGGGCAGAAGAAATATGTAGAAACTATTTTAGGCTATTGGATTTATTTCCTGCTTTTGGGGCTCTAATTCATTTTCTTGTGAGCTGATTCTATCCAGGCAAATTTATGAAAATTCTGTGTGAGTTGAAGGAAACCTCACACATATTACAGTGCACTTATTCAAACATACAAACAATTACAGCACACTTTGAGGAGGGCTATGAGTGGCTTTCTGCTGTGAAGTGTGATCAGCATGGTGGTCAAGAAAAGCATCCAATAGGCAGTGATGTTTATGCATAATCACAAGGTAGATTTAATTCTCCATGCCTAGAGACAAATACAAAAGCTGAAGGGGCATTTGCATCTTAGGAGAATACTGGAAAGCAATGTTGGAAATAAGATCAATGTTTCCATTAGCACAGAATCCTCAAGTAAAGTCAAAGCCAAAGCTAAAATATAGCTCTGCTGCAGCAAATGGAGTGTCTTTGCTCAATACCCTTGTTTATCTTCCTGCACTATAGTGATAAATGAATTTGTAACTGCCTTTGAGATTTCATAACTCTCAGAAGCAATGCTTTTCTTTTTAAAAATGAGTTCAAAGGAAAAAGTAAATATTCCAAAAACCATGTAGGCAATATTTAGAATGCTTGGGAAAACAAATGCATCTCTTCATGGTTAATTACAAAAGAAAAAAGAAGGCGTGCCTTCTATCTGTTTTCCATCCAATATTGTTGTTTTTTTACCTTCAGCAAACTGGATATAGTTCAATAAAGATATGACCTTTAAAAAATTTACCAGTGATGACAGTGTTTGGTAGGATGTCACTTAAGCACTCCTGATTGGTGATGTATGTTATTTTAGACTTAAAGATGATATTACTGAGCTACCATTAGTCAGTCAAGCACTTTAAATCCTTTCCTGGATGGAAAAGGGTTATAGCAAACCATCTGCTCAGTTGTTTTCGTGAAAAGTTAGACACTCATTTTTCTCTTTAACAAGAATGTTTTGAGCTCTGCTACATGTTAGGTATTGCATCAGAGATACATTGATGAATGAAGATGGTTCTTGATATTTACTGGAGAAAGAAATAAGTAGGGTTTTGCAATACAATTGTATAATTTTATTCTAAGAGTGAAAATAGAGGATGCTGTGTGAGTATGTAGCCGTGCATCTAATCCAGATTTCAGAGACACTGGGATGGGAAACATTTATCAAGGCAGCACATACCAATAGACTAACTGACCAGCTGAGTTAGATGTCTGGTTTGTGGCTAGGTTACAAAGTCCCTCTTTATGGATTTGTTTAGCTCCTTGGTCTTGTTAGAATGATGCTAATTTTGCCTCTTATTCCAATGGCAATGTGCAATTATAGATGCATCTGTTAATGAAGCTAGAAAGCTTTTCTTTTTTCATGTCTATGAAAATCAACATTTTAACACCTTTTGTGAGAAACTCTAGTTTACACATATTTGAAAGTCTTTTCATTTGAATAAGACACTCAACAAAAATATAAATGAAAGACCAGCACATTTTCATTGTAATGACAGCAATGCAAATTGATGGGAGTAGTGATATCTACCTCATTCTTGTTCTCTCTCTCTCTCTCTCTCTCTCTTTCTCTTTCTTGTCTTCTGGCTTTCTTTCCCTTTTGTTTAGGACACTGAGCCATGCAGGAAGGCAGTTATGTGTTCTGGTTTACACCTTTAGATAATAAGCCCATTACAGATGAGCTTTCTTAGTGCTACTGAACAACAGTAATAAAATTTACCATTATAATCACTATTATAGTATGACTAGCTAATAAATATATTAGGTTTGGCCGGGCGCGGTGGCTCAAGCCTGTAATCCCAGCACTTTGGGAGGCCGAGACGGGCGGATCACGAGGTCAGGAGATCGAGACCATCCTGGCTAACACAGTGAAACCCCGTCTCTACTAAAAAATAGAAAAAACTAGCCGGGCGTGGTGGCGGGCTCCTGTAGTCCCAGCTACTCGGGAGGCTGAGGCAGGAGAATGGCGTAAACCTGGGAGGCGGAGCTTGCAGTGAGCTGAGATCCAGCCACTGCACTCCAGCCTGGGCGACAGAGCGAGACTCCGTCTCAAAAAAAAAAAAAAAAAAAAATAAATAAATAAATAAATATATTAGGTTTAAGCATGACATTGTCAATTGGTATGTAAAAAATGTTGAATATCAGAAATTTTAAATGATTCATATTGATATTAGTATATGTTTAAAAACCATAAATGTATCATAATTGATAAATAATGAATAGCATATTTATTATTTATTACTGAGAATAGATTTGTGGAAGTACTGTACCACAGAAGCAGGTAATAAGGGGGTATGTTTCCTATAGAGAATTTCAAAACAAGAAAACACAAACTGACTAAAAATCAGCCTCCTTTTTATTATCACCATGGGTTGGCAATTCTAAATAATGTCAGATAGAAGATAGTCCCCCTCCAAATAGCTTTTGTTGGTTTAAGTTCCAGACAATTGCTATAGTTACTTGTGGATACACATATGTGTGTGTACACACACACACACACACACTTCAAATTAGCTCATTTTATTTTTTAGCCTTAAATAACCTGTGTTCTATGTGGAAGTTAATTGGGAGAACTCCTGTTTTACAGAGAGTCTTTACCTTGCAGCCTCAGTGACACATGTTAACCTAGAATGGCTCTGAATCTTTTATGCTTGCTTTGATACAACCACTGTATTTATTAGTGTCCCTGCATTTCAACCATGTGTTCTATGTAAACAATAGTAGCATGAGGATTATGAAGATGCAAATAAATAAACAGAACTTGAGTTACTTCAATTCTGGCCCTTTTCCTAAAGCAATGAATCAAACAATACTATAGAAACAGAACAGAAACAAATTGTGATATATCTGTGTGCTGGGATACTGTTGGAATGGAGCACTGATACACAAAACAACCTGGGTTAATTTCCAAATACTTATGCTAAAAGAAGTTGTCAGAAAAGAGCAGATGCTGCATATATTCTATGTAAATGAAATTCTAGAGAATGCAAATTGAACTATAGTTACAGAACGCAGGTCAGTTGTTGCCTGGGGTTAGGAGTGGGTGGAAAGGGGTGGGAGGCGGGGATTATAAAGAGGAATAAGGGAACTCTGGTGGTGACGGATTACAGGTGTGTGCATATATATATATATATCAAACTTATCAAATTGTATACTTTAAATGTGTGCAGTCTACTCTTTGTTGATTGCACTTCAAGAAATCTGTAAAAATGCTAAGTATGCCACTGTTAAATATAATAAAGCACTGATATGTTTATAAACAATTTCCCACTAATCAGGAATTTTACTGTTTCTCAATCCTGTCTTTATCCAAATGAATCAATGGCTACACTAGATTGGATTTCAGGACTCATCTGGTCCAACAGAAAGCCATTGTCCATTGGAGTGGCTGTGGGGCAGGAGGAATTGTTTTGAGTAGGGATGGCAGTTGTAGATGGTAAACTGCAACTAATTACTTGACTTTTTTTTTCAAACCAGTACAAAATGATTTGAAGTCTCAGGCCAATTTTCAGTAAAATATCAAAGGAAAAGGCCAATGATGAAAAGATACATAATTTATAATAATCTAGCTGGACACTTACAGAAAATTCTAGGTCAATGGGGGCTTTTTTTGCTTTCTTTATCATTTATAGCCATCATTGCAGCATTTGGGATATTGATGAAGGATATAAATTAATGTGGGATGAGATAATGCATACAGGTACAAGTTGAGACCTCCCCAGGTCCTTTTATATTTCTTTCTTTTTGCGGGGGAAGGGGTGCAGGGTCTCACTCCTGTTGCCCAGGCTGGAGTGCAGTGGTGCAATCATGGCTCATGGCAGCCTTGACTTCCCAGGCTCAGGTGATCCTCCCACCTTAGCCTCCCAAGTAGCTGGGACTACAGGCATGCCCTATCACACCCAGCAGATTCTCTGTATTTTTAGTAGAGATGGGGTTTCACCACGTTGCCCAGGCTGGTCTCAAAGTCAGAGGCTCAAGGCATCCACCCAGCTTGGCTTTCCAAAGTGCTGGGATTATAAGCACGAGTCACCATGACCAGCCCCCATGTCCTTTTTAATCCTCAGAGATCAGATGACTCAGATATACAAAGGAGAAAAAAAGCAAATACATCACCAGACTATAGAAGCAGAAATTCCTGTGGCCTTCCATTCTTGTCGTGAGACTTGTTCTTTATTGCCCCAAATGCTCCAGCCAAAGGAAACAGGAAGTTGTGATACTATTAGGGGACCTCGTTGTATACAAATCAGTAGTGCACAAACCGACAGAACATTTCCCGTCTGTGAGGCAGCAGGAGAGGAAGGGCTTCTGTGACACTTGGTACAAGTGTCTCTCCTTCGCCACACTGCCCCTACCCAGGTCTAGAAAGGATCCCTATATCTTGTGGCCAGCATTTCACTCTCCTTTTAGGTGATGGCTCACCTGACCTGTCTCAAACCAGGCAGGAGTTAACTCACTCCTCTCACAGTTCTCATCACTAGGGATATAATTGCCTACTCTCATTTCATCAGTTGGCATTCCATACCAATCAAAAACAATGAACAGAATTAAACTCAGTTGGTTAAAATGTTATCGATATCCCATTGAGATTTGTAAATGATCTCTACTTATTGGGCCCAGGTCTTAGAGTATTAAGGTGACTGTGTGACAGCATGGTGAGTCTAATTCCATTGAAAGAAGGTTTTCAATACAGTTCCCCTCTAAACAAGAGGCACAGCATGCACCAGACACGGCCACATGGGAAAAACACCATGGTGCTCAGGATGCAGAAAATAGGACCAAGGGAGAAAGTATAGGCCACAGTTTGTAGTTTCTGAAGGTACAGGGCACAGTTTGTAGTGTCTGAAAGAAATGCAAGTTGTGGCAGGGCAAACAGTCTAGGATTGGCTCGTTTGAATAACTGGTTGTTCTGGTGGGCTTTGAGCTATAGTGGTGGTCTGTGGTTGCCTGGCACCTGGCTCTGGGATGATCAAGTCAGAGAAATATTGCCTCCTGGGGTGGGTAAACCAGAGTAGGTATGGTTCTAGATTGATTAGTTTGCATATCAAAGACATACTCCTGGTTAGGTTATTTGTTATCTTTAAAAATTGGCTGGTCCCAAGAAGGGCAGCCTCTCCTCAGCCAGAAAGGTTTTTCAGGATGTCACAATATGACATTATACAAAAAAATTAAAATATATACTTACAGTACACTTCAGACCAGATTTCAGTGGCTCCAGGGACCACAAACCAGCAGAATTTATAATCACTCCACACATTCAAAAATGCCATTCGAGAAAATATATCACTTCACTCTCTCGGCATTGGAAAGTTTCCTAAATAGCCCCTCAGTAATGTCCTTCAAAAGATTAAATATCATCTGAACACAATAAGGTTTTAAACTATGAGCTGGTTTTAAATTATGAACAAACACTTCAAAATTTAAGAGTAATTGGAATTCTTTTAGACACATGGCGTCTTTAAATATGAGATCCGAGTATATTGGTTTAATTCAAAATTTAAAAAAGACTTAAAACATCAATTTTAAAGTTGTGTAGCAAACAGAGAAAATATCTCTTGAGAAATCAGTGCAGCTTGGTAGAGGACTTTGCTGTGTCAGAGGTATTCTGCACTCACTTTTATATGCTTCCTGGGTGAAGCTGTCTTGCCTGCCTCTGGGCTTCTGTACTGTCCCCCATGCTCTTCTAACTCCCTTCATCCAATCAAGCTCCTCCTCATGAAGTAAACACTCATCTCTTATGAATCAGCCCGAGGATTGTACCTTCTTTAAGAAGGCTCTCCTGATACTGACCCTACTTGTACCCAATTGTCTCCATACAATTAAACTCTCTGCCTCTGCCTTTTCTTGCCCAGTTGCCAATCATTGCAGTTTTAGCGTATAGTGGCCTTCTTTGTGTCCTTAATTTTATTTGATATTTCATCACTAGCATTTTCAACAATGCTCAGTGCATTGTGATGTTTAATAAATGCATTTGGAATGGTTCTGTGGAGTTGAAATACTCCCACCAGTTCCTAATGTAACTCCTTTTTCTCTCATTCAAATATTTTTAATTAAAAAAACTTTCATTTTGAAATAATTTTAGATTTATAGAATATTGTAAAAGTAGTACAGTTTCTATATACCACTCTTTCAGCTTTTCCTGATGTTCATATCTTACGTAACCATGACACAGTGATCAACAGTGAGAAATTAACACTAGTATAATATATTATTAACCAACAATATATTATTAACCAATATTATATAGATTTTGTTTGGACTTCATCAGTGTTCCATGGAAAAACTGTGTCATTTTTCTTTTACAAAATCTAACCCAGGACACCACATTGCATTTAATTGTCTTCTCCAATCTGTGATACTTTCTCTGTCTTTTCTTGTTTTCCATGACTTTGACACCTCTGAAGAGTACTGGATGGACTGGCTAGGTATTTTGCAGAAAGTGCCACAATTTGGATTTGTTTAATGTTTTTCTTATAATTAGATTGTAACTGTGGGTTTGGGGGAAGAAAATCACAGAAAAGATGTGGTGATCTCATCACTTAATATCAAGAAATACATGATATCAGTATGACTCCTTCCTGGTGATATTAATCTTGATCACTTGGTTAACGTGGTGACTGTCAGATTTCTCCATGGTAAAGTTATTAACTAGTGTAGCTCCTCCTTAATAATAGATTCTTAATAAATATTTCATTGCTTTATTCAGCAGTAGTCAATGACTTTCTATAATGGGCCAGATAGACCTGGTCTAAGTATTAGAATACAATAATTTTTAAAAGAGCCCCAATTCCCTTTTTCAAGTAGTTTATATTCTAGTAGGAGAGGCATACAATAAATAAGATAAATAAGAAAAATATGAGGTATACAGATAGTGACTACTATTAAGGAGAAACACAAAGGAAGGGAGTCGGGGAGAGTTGGCATTTTAGGTGAGCTTGTCAGAGAACGCCTCCCTGAGAAGTAAAAGACTGAATATACAGATGGACAATGGTCAGACCACATAAAAAACTAGGACTCAGGGCCACAACCTGCAGCAAGCTGCCCAGAAAAACAACCCCAGTATCTACATCTACAATAAACAGCCCAGGAAGCCTGCCTGCAACCTATGAGTCAGAGTTATAAGAAGTCAGACTACTATCTTTGATAACAATCCAGGAAGCTGAACAATAACCCCTGTAATAATCATCCCCACATGGCTAGGACTTGATTAATAACTGACAGTTTTCCTGATTTTTCCCCCCTTCCAACGTAGGAGAAATCAGAGAAAGCCAAACATGCATCTCTAACCAATCCCATAGGAAGCCCCACTTCTAGTTAGCCTGCCTACAGCTTCCCCACACCAACAGCCTCCAGTCAGGGTGTATGGAAAGCCTTCCCTTTTTTCCACTACTAAGCTTTCCCACTTCTCTGCCTGCCTTTGAGTTCCTGCCAAAATGGAAGAACTCAAAGTTGATGGTGGCTAACCTCATTGCTCTAGCAAGCTCTGAGTAAATAGGTGTGGCCTGTTCTAATTTTGTTGGTCTTTATTTCCATGTGAGGTGACATGTGAATGAAGTCTTGGGGCAAGGACTTGGAGCCATTATGATACGTGGGGAAGAGCATTGCAGGCAGAGAGAAAGACAAGTGCAATGACTCTGAAGTGGAAATAGTGAGCAGGACAGGCTAATGGACTGGAACAGAGGGAGAGGGAGATGGAGAGAGTAACAGGAGTAGTAGGGGAAAAGATCAGAAGTGCAATGGGGAGAAAAGAGAGCAGATTGTGTAGGACCCTCTAGCTCATGGAAAGGGCTTTGGATGTTACTCTGCATGAGATCAGAAGCCATCAGAAGATTTTGAGCTAAAGAGTGGCATGATTTAGTTGACCTTTTAATAATATTGCTCTTGTTGCTGTGTTTTGGAAAAATGACATAGACAAAAATGGAGATAACCTAAGAGGCTGTATGCTTATTCAAGCGAGAGATGATGGTTGCTTGACTAAGGTAGGAGCAGTAGAGCTGGTAAGAAGTGTTGAGGCTGTGGATACATTTTGAAGACTAAGTTGTCAGGATTTTCTGATGGCTTATAATATGTGGGGTGTGTGAGAAAGATAGTGTCAGTCTTAACTACTTTTGACCTGAGCATCTAGAAGAACATGTGTGACTTTTACTGAGATGCAGAGGATTACAGGAGCAAAGGTTGGGAAAAATATCAGGAACTTAGCTTTGTATATGTTAGGGTTTGGGTGTTAGACGTCCAAGTGGAGATGTGAGTAATTGAACATATCAGTCTGATGTTCATGAAAAAGCTTCCTCCTAAAGATACTAATCTGTGAAGCTTCACTATTTAAGTGGTCTTCAGAGCCCTGAGGATGGATCAGGTCAACAATGCAATGAGTGTAGATAGAGAAGAAAACAAGGCCAAAGACCGAGCCCAGGAGAATTCCTGTATTTAGAGGTCAGAGAGATGGGGCTGAACCAGCAAAGGAGACTGAAAAGCAATGGCTCTAGAGTGGTAAGAGGAGCATTCATGTTCATTCAATAGTGGTTCAGGAAAGGCGCTTGCACTCTACATGCAGAAAAAGCAATGGGCTATTTCCTTAATGTAGCACAGCCTCTAGAGTCTACCATAGAAAGAAAGAGGATGTCTGTGGGCTAAGTGAGTCCATGGGAGTTCATGAGGATATCAGTGGCATCATTTATCATGGCACAGGTAGAATCAGAATTTATAAAGGATAAAGAAAAATGTGCGCTTATTTTATAAAAATGTATTTGCTGACTTCCTACAATAGTGCTATGGTTTGAATGTGTCCTTTTCAAAATTCATGCTGAAACTTAATCCCCACTGTGGTGGTATTAAGAGATGAGGTCACTTGGGAGGTGATTAAGTCATGAGGCATCTGCCCTCATGAATGGATTAGTGCATTATAAAAAGTCTGGAGGGAACTAGTGTAGGACCTTCTTTGCTCTCCTGCTGTTCCTTCATGTGAGGAGACAACATTCTCCCGTCTTTGCTCTTTTACCTTCCACCAGGCGAGGACACAGCGTTCAGGTGCCATATTGGAAGCAGAGACTGGACCCTCACCAGACACAAAACCTGCTGGCACCTTGATATTGGATTTCCCAGCCTCCAGAACCGTAAGAAATACATTTCTGTTCTTTATAAATTACCTAGTTTCTGATACTTTGTTAAAACAGCACAGATGGACTAAGACAAATAGAGAAAGAAGGCATAAGTTTGTGTGTTTCTACTTTGAGTGGTTTTGGTCACAGGTCTACATCTGGAGGGATTCTCTGGAGGTAGATTCCTCCACATAATGAGATCTTCCACTCCAGCACAGCTCAGGCAACCAAGGGGCAGTCCTGGGGGATGATTTCAGGGGAAGGCTATTTCCAGGCTCCCTGCTCCCTCATCAGTTCCTCTCAGAACACCCTGATGGCATCAACACCTGAAATCTTTTCAGCTATTACTTCAAACTTTCTCAATGTACCAAAAACCATTATGCTAAGCCATATCAAGGGGGATAAAAGAGTTTTCCCCTCAACTAAATCAGAAGGGAAAACAAGACAAAACAAAAGCTGATGAAATCACAATTTACAGTTATAGAATCAGAAAAGCTGATCATAAAGCACCCAGTGAATTCAAAGCACTTTGGCCAAAGGCAGAATGTATATCTCTCCGGCAGGAACTCATGCTGCGCAGCTGTTTTGTCTCTGGCAGTGGCAAATCCTACACCTGCTGGAAGCAACAGGGAACCCAAGTTTAGGAGCACAGTTTTTTTCTTACTCCGTGTATAAGGAAGAGCTTGGGACGCCTACAGAATATTTGCTGCCGCGTATTTGCCTCAAAATCCTTTTAAACCAAGTAGAAGAGAAAACAGAAATGTTCCAGCATCTGAAAGAACAAAGAGTGTAGTCTTCTAGAGAAATAATGTTATTTGCATGAATATATAAACCCTGTAGTAAATTCTTTGTTCACGCCTCTATGGAGAATTCTTGAGCAAATAGAAGCAAAATAGGAAGTAAAATGCTTCAACTGTACCCTTTCTTTAAAGCACATTTTAATTCCTTAGACATTGGGACAAATTTCAGAAGTCTTCTTGAAGAAGCAGCATAGTACCCCCTGAGGTCATCTTCCTGGGATCAGATGCCGGGTGAATTCACACACCTCAGCTCACCGGGGACTGGCAGCATCATTCCCATTTCTCTTACAGTTGGTAAAGGCATCCATCTGCCACTATAGCCAGTGTTTTCATGGTCTTTTTGAGACTGAGGCATCATCCTCATTTTTTAATAGATTTTTTAAAACTAAAGGAAAGGGTTCCTTGAGGATAAATAGCCCAGTCCTATTTCTCTAGAAATTTTACTTACTAGCTGTGTGATTTTATGTAACCCATAACCCCTCTCTTGGCCCCAATTTCCTTAACTATAAAATGGCAATGATTATCTATGTTGTAAGAAAACAATGTAAATAATCTAGCATGTGAAAGAACTGAGCAGGGTATCTGGAGTATACAGATACTTAGTAAATCTTTGCTCTGTAAAGGAATAAAAAGGCCTGAATATTTAAGAGACTGATCATTTCCTGAGTGAGGAATAGTGATCCAGCAATACAAATATCTGATGGGAATGCTATTTTAAAATGAGAGCAATGGTATCTTGAAATCAAAATCCAGAACAAAATGTTCCACAGATAATTAATTCATTTTAATATTTATGAAAGACAGACACCAAGTTTTATTACTTCTGTTTTCAGAATTTAGGAGATGTGCAAATTTTGTAACGTATCATTCAATTTCAAGACCAACCTAACCATTCCTTCCTCCCATGCTCTCTCTTCTGACACTCCGACATCCCTAGGACTCAGATGACCAGAACTGGTTGCTTTTATGGCATCATTTTTCAATAACAATTATGCAATTCATATTTAGTTTTAATTATTATTTTAAAATCTGATTTACAGAACGTAAAATACTGAATGGTATGCATTTTCAGTGAACCTTTGAACTCTTGAGGAACTTTTGTAAAGAAGTTAACAAGGTCTATTGGACTGAAAGTTGTCACCAAATGAAACTATGCTGAAAATGTGTTTGTGTGTTATTGTCCGTGTTTATTTTTAGGGAAATGGACCCGCTAATCTTACCATCTCACTCAACTAAATCAGTATTTCCACTTTCTGTGATTCATTCAGTAGTACTAATAGTTGCCCTTTGCAGAACAATCATTATATTCCAGGCTTTATATAACTTATCTCATTTGATCTTCACCACAAGCTGTGAATACTTTTATCATCCCCATTTGACAGATGAACCAAGTTTCATAACTTGAGGCTCCTGAGATCAGTTCAAGTAGGAAGGGGAGATGTGACATATTAATAAGGAATCGGATGGGATAAGCATAAACTAGTTAATATCTGGATACAATCTTATTTTTTTCTAAGTATAAATTATAGATTGTTTCTGAAGAAAAAAGTTTTGATAAAAAGTACTTAAAAAGTTAGAGTTTGGGAGTTTTGATTTTATCCATGAAAGATTAAGTGCTCTGAGATTTGCCTTCCACCATACCCAACTAGAAAACCAAACAAAATATAGAACATAACAACTTTCAAACATTGAACAAGAGGCAGCACAGGACTATGACTCCAAGAGAAGGGAAGGAAAGGTACTGAGTCCTGTAATTGCCCAGGTTCGAAGGCAGTTTTGATGCACAGTACAGGATAGGAACCCAAACAAAGCCCAGTGGTCTTACTGAGTCTAGGAGGTAGACTTCAAAATTCAGGTGGCTAGAATTTTCAGTATTTACAGAATCCTAGAGCAGAGAAAGCTACACATACATATACACAGAGAAAGAGAGAGGACATGCTCTGGAAATCTTCAGGGTTCTCTGGAATCTTTGCCTTTTTAAATCAAGTTTAGCCTAAAGCTGCCTCCTTACATATTTTAAGTTTGGCTTAAATGTTTCTCTGTACACCGTGAACTATCACCAGTGGAGGTGTAAACAGACTGTACCCTACCCTTGTGCCAGTCACCAAGTTTTGGCCAATCACATGTAGCTAACTGTTCAGATCATGTTCAAATAAGGCAAATGTGGAGCTGTAGCCAATCCGGCTGTTTCTGTCCCTCACTTCCATTTTCTATAGGTCACTTTCCTTTTTCTGTCCATAAATCTTCTTTCACCACGTGGCTGCACGGCAGTCTCTGAGGCTGCTGTGGCTCAGGAGGCTGCCTGATTCGCGAATTGCTCGTTGCTCAATTAAACCATTTTAAATTTAATTCGGCTGAAGTTTTTCCTTTATGAGGCTGAATATCAAGTACAGGTACAGGGCTCTGTGAGGCTGAATATCAAGTGCAAGTACAGGTATAGGACTCTATGAGGCTGGGAGAGAAAGCAGTAGACAGAAGAATTCCTAGAATTCAAGGAAGATGTTGCCTGAATAATTGGGCTAAATTAGCCCTAAACAAAAGGCTACTCTAGACTTGCCCTACCAAGGCTTAAAAGAAAGTGTTGAAAGAATCAAACTTGATCCCAAGTAAATTAGCTCTATGCCAAAGTCCAACAATATTAAATGTACAAGATTTACCACTTACTAAAAATTACCAGGCATGTAAAGAAGTAGGAAAATATGATTTATAATCAGAAAAAAGTTCATTCAAAAGAAATAGACCTGGAAATTTCAGATATGATATTATTAGCACACAAGGATTTAAAAATAGCTACTATAAATATGCTCCATATGTTCAAGGTATAGGGAAAAACGCAAACATGTTGAGAGGAGAAATGGGATATGTATATTTTTAAAAGATTCAAATAGAACTTCTGAATATTAAAAAAGTAATATCTGAAAAGAAAATTTGATGGGATTCTTGCAGATTAAACACTGCAGAAGAAAAGATCAGCGAGTTTGAATACATAACAATAGAAGCTACACAAAATTAAATACAGAGATGAAAGACTGGAAAAAAAAAGAACCAAACACTAGTGATTCTTTGAGAACTCATCAAGTGGACTAACATGAAGACAACTGAGCTCCAGAAGTAAGGTGGATAGAAGTGTCTGAAGAATAAGATGTGGAGGGGATTGATTGGCTTATAAAACTAGAAGGTGGACCTACCTGTAAGTGCTCAAAAGATGTCAGAAACATCCCTGTTTCTTCTCTCATTTCTGCTTTCTCCTGAATTTTAGCTTCACTGTGTAGGGAAGCTTTCTCCATGAGAAAGGAATGTCATTTAACAATCACATCTTCGCAGCCCCCAGTTTAGAGATCCGAAGAGAAGAGGACAGCTCCTCCCTGTGTGTGAATCAGTCAATGCAGGGAAGGGCTCCAATTGGCCCAGGTTGAGTCATGTGTTTACTTGGAGCCATTCTTTATATCAGAGGGGTGAAGAATCCTGACTGCTCTAAGCCGAATCAGGTGTCATACCGTGTGGGACTCACAGCCTGCACAACCAGATGGAATGGAAAGAGGAAAATTCTCCAAAGAAGATGAAGGCACCAGGAGAATAAAGATAACAGGTCACCCAAATACCATCCTTCAGATTCAGTTCATCCAAGGGCTCTTTATGCAAACTATTTCTCCTGAAATACTCAATCCTGCATTTGCTGATTCATTTCCATTGTGTCATCCGTGTGTCATTGTGTTCAGTCTGTCATTTAGCTCTCCGTCTGGTTCGTATGAGTTTTTCTCTCCAGCTAGATAGTGAGGCCTTGAAAAGCAGTGACCATGTCTTATATATTCCTTAATCTCTCCCAGTGGCTGTCAGAGTGTCTCTCATATAGTAGCAGAATAAATGTTTGTTTTGATGAATCTGTTACAGAGACTAGTCAAATACTCCCATTAAGCTGAGGAGAACTTAGATTGAGTAAATACCCTCAGCCTGTGTCATCGTGAAAGAAGACTAAAGTGTTCATTAACAACTAATTTGCAAATGAAACTGGTTTCTTTCTTTTTTTTGTTTTTTTTTTACTCTTCTCTTATTAGGATCCCCAAAGCTGTGATAAAAATGCCAGAAGCAAAAAAGTAGCTTTTAAAATTTCTTGATGCCCAGACCCTTTGGGCTCAGGCAGAGTGTGTGGGGGCCCACATGATAGGATTCGACGGGTACTTGAAATCCTTCTTGCCCTAAATATCCTTCCTTGCATCCTGAAAAATCCTTCAATTCAAAGTCAATTATTTAATTAAGATGCTGTGCTTCTCAAAGAACCCTTTAAAATACCAATACCCCAGTAAAGCAGATATTATGATCCATTAACCTTTTTGCCTACATTTATTTCTCCAAGTGGCTTTAATCACTTAACAGAACCCTGAAAGAAGGGGCGGAAGGACACAGACGTTGCTGGGCTGATGGGGAGGTGGGCATGTGGATGTTGGGCTCCTTTGAGAGGGCACATGGCAAACCCAGTGCTTCAGGCACATTATACAGCAGGAAGAATTTGCATGTTAGACATCTGGGGGCATATATTTAAAAGTGACATTAGAAGGTAAACACGGGAAGTGCTCCTGTCACCACTCTTGTGTAGAAAAAGACCCTTTTTCTTTTAGTATAGCTATGACGGCTAAAGCTAAAACAAACCAATACAAAGGTCAGGGACAAATGTGGGTGATTCCCTTATTCTGAGACAATTACCATGTGGTCACAGATTGGCTGAGCCAGCGTGGGTCACCCGTTAGAGGTCTGAGGGCCTCATCTCCTTGACCTCCACTTGTCTTGGCTACTTGACCCAGAACGATCAGGGTTGAGCCCTGGGCACTCTCTTCCTACTCACTTCTGTCAGTTTCATTCTTTGTGGCCTTTAGAGGCTGGAGGCAGAGTTTCATTTTTTTTTTTTTTTTTTTTTTTTTTTGAGACGGAGTCTTTCTCTGTCTCCCAGGCTGGAGTGCAGTGGCGCGATCTCGGCTCACTGCAAGCTCCGCCTCCCGGGTTCCCGCCATTCTCCTGCCTCAGCCTCCTGAGTAGCTGGGACTACAGGCGCCCGCCACCGCTCCGGCTAATTTGTTGTATTTTTAGTAGAGACAGGGTTTCACCATGGTCTCGATCTCCTGACCTTGTGATCCGCCCGCCTCGGCCTCCCAAAGTGCTGGGATTACAGGCGTGAGGCACCGCGCCCGGCCAGAGTTTCATTTTTTCCTGACCAGGATACTGTAATTATTCAATCGCCCCTGTTTAGAAAAAAAGAGTGGGAAAGAAATACCACAATATAGATTGCAAGGTATCATTTGGCAATATCAGTTGTAAGATCTACCTCAATTTCAGAGTTTTAAAGCGGAAAATAATGTGCATCTCAGCGTTCAGGAAGCACAGTAATAAGTTGAACAGTAGAAGGAAGCGGGTTGGTGGCTGTTACTGGGTAAATGAAATCTTTTGGAATTAGGAGCTTTCACATAATCATAGAGAAGACAGGCATAGAAAAGCTCCTCCCCGGTATAGCAGCCAGATTGCTCAAGGAAGGTTCACAAAAGAAAAATCCCTACACAACTGTGCCTGGGTGACATCAGATTTCTGGAATGCAGAGGCTCATGCCTTTAGGGGCTAGTGCAGAACCTCTAAATCAAAGCCTGAATTAGGAAGCTTCAAAGCTGGGAGCCCAACATCACCACTAACTACCCAAGAGGAGAGTCAGAGAGACCCCTCCTCTTCCAGGGCACACAGGCCTGCTCGGCTTGGCAGCATCGCAGCTCCTCCAGGCTGGCTCCCTGACAGTCCCTGAATATTCAGTTGGTGTTACTAAGTGAATGCATTCCATCTTAATCATCTATTTGGGGACACTGCATACTGCATTGCTCATGATTTCTATGGTGTTTTTTGCTCTCATTTGTAAATAGCTTTCAGAAACCTGAAATGAAATTGCATTTACTCTTCATTTTCCTCCATCAGTCTGAGTCAGTTTCACTTGGAATCAGCTGTACCTTCTGGCCCTTTTAAGCAACCCTTATTTCCACAAGGGAGAAAAATGATCACTCTGCAGGATACTGTGCAACGTAAGGGGATGGCGCGGGAAGGCAAGAGCAAGGCCACTGTCCCCACACTACTCAGATGAGCTCATTTCCGCCATTCCTTTCAGCTAAGAAAATGTGCACCAGCTCAGTCGCCTCAGATTAAAATGCATAAGTCTGGCCGGGCGCGGTGGCTCAAGCCTGTAATCCCAGCACTTTGGGAGGCCGAGACGGGCGGATCACGAGGTCAGGAGATCGAGACCATCCTGGCTAACACGGTGAAACCCCGTCTCTACTAAAAAATACAAAAAAATTAGCCGGGCGAGGTGGCGGCGCCTGTAGTCCCAGCTACTCGGGAGGCTGAGGCAGGAGAATGGCATGAACCTGGGAGGCGGAGCTTGCAGTGAGCTGAGATCCGGCCACTGCACTCCAGCCTGGGTGGCAGAGCGAGACTCCGTCTCAAAAAAAAAAATAAATAAAAATAAAAATAAAAATAAAATAAAAATAAATAAAAATAAAAATAAAATGCATAAGTGTAATTTCCTTGCACACATTTTAATCTGGTTAGCATTCAGCCTGTGGAAGGCCCCATTCCTTCCCCTGCTCTCCAATAGCTTCCCTGTGTAAATTGTGTCCTCTCTTGTAGAACTCAGGTGCTCATATTAGCCTTGCACAATTTTAGCTGAGAACAGAGGGAAGGAAATCACCAAGGTAACATTGTCTGCTCACACTGCAGTTTGTGTGTGTTTTAACAGAAATAAGAAGCAGATAGACTGTTCCTCCTTAGTGTCTGTAATAGGCTAAACTTTCCCAAGATTCTGTATTTTTCTTAGGCAAATATGAAATTTAACCTGAGCCACAAAGGAGGGAGGCATTCATTGGTTGTGAAGGACCTAGGAGGGACAGACTGCAAAGCAGTATTACCCAACAGGGGCGGTGCAAAGTCAACACAAGTGCTTTCTTTCATGTGGCCCTGGGTATATGTGAATGTAAAGTTTAGGCAGAGTGTTTTTTAGAGCACATTAATGTACTCAAAACCACATTCCTCACTGATCCACGCTTTCTAGAATGTAGATGGCATCTTGTCTGCCATGCTCACCACAACACCTTCAGGACTGAGAACAGTACACGCATATAGAGGGTCTCAACAAAGACTTTATGAATAAATTGTATTCACTAATGTGCTCTAAGCACAATCCTGTGGGGCAGGTATTATCAGTGTGCTTTAAAAATAAGAAATCTGAGCAGTCTTTGTTTAAAGGATTGGTCTTTTCACAGGAGACGAGGGATCAGTTAGATCTAGTACATTTTAGAGGGATTTTATGGAAGCTGAACTACGTATAAAAAGGGCAGTTTAAAAATCAGTATGTTGTTTCCCACTCTCTGTTTGCTAGTATTCTGAGGAAGAATCCAAATAAGTTCTGCCTTTATGCAGTTTGAAATGAAGAGATGTGTTTTATTAACCTGTTAACCTTGGGTGGCATGTTATTATAATAGTAATTTTTATTTCTATCATCAGTGTTCTCACAGCAGCATCCCTTTTCACTCACATCTATTTTGTATTAACATCGTAGACCCAGTATTTTTCATATCAGAGTGACTATTTAGAAACCAGGCAGGCATTAAGGCAGGGTGTTGCTACTGGCTTACAGTAAGGTAAATTATAAAATTTTAGAAAATCAAATATTTGTGTCTGGGCTCACTAATTATTATTTTCTTTCTTATCTGAATGATCTGCATAAATGACCATTAGGACACATAAATCAAGATTAATGCAACATTAACTTGGCTAAGGCACAGTAGTGTTGAATTGAGTAGCTGATGTGGTGAACTAACAGGAAATGTGTGAGAAGTCATCCAGGTACAATGAGGTCATTCCCAACCCTTACTCTCATCCCCCAGATGCTTAAAATTGTAGCTTAATATTTTTATTTTTCTTGTGTGAAAGAGGAACGGATGACACAAAAACCTATCAACCCTAAATTGTTGGGTAAATGTGAAGTTCAGTTAAGGCTCATTGGGTCAGATTCCAAATAATAAAATGATCATCAGTGCCCTTGAAGTAGAGATCACAGTGGGATGGAGTGAAATTAGTTTCCCAATTAGGCAGCATTCTCGGGGCTGCAGAGCTGTGCTGATGTACACATCTTTGGCTATACACTCCCCCTACTCACCCATATGCACATAGCAAGAAGGTAGTGGTATCATTGCACTAATATTTGCACCTGTAATTTTCTGGACTGATACTAATAAAACATAGACATTTGCTTATCCCAAAGGCTGTGACTGAGATCACATTTTTTTTTGCTTTTAAGTTTTATGTTTTTTAACATTTATACCATGAACAGGAATTATATTTGTGATTAAAAAGCAAAGTGACATATTTTAAACATTTTAAAGGGTAATATTTGTATTTCTTAGCTATTAATTATCTCAGTAAATCATAGTTTCCATTGATAATCCAAGAGGCACAGTACTAATAGAAGGAACCATGTAAACTCCCAACTCTTTACAAGCTAACTGTATTTTTATAAAAGTTAATCATTTATATTTTATATACTTCAGACTTCAGGCTATTACATACTTTTTAGTGGTTAAAATTGAAGGATAATTTATATACAGTGAAATATGCTGATTTAAAAAATATAATTTGATCCGTTTTAAAAATGTAGACACCCCCACCCCTGCCATGTAATGTACAGCCTGCTATAGTTTGAATAAGTCCACCAAATTTCATGTGTTGGAAACGTAATCCCTAATGTGGCAGTATTGAGAGGTGGGGTCTTTAAGAGATGATTGAATCATGAGAGCTCTGTCCTCATGAATGGATCAAGCTATTCATGGATTAATGGATTAATGGGTCATTATGGGAGTGGGACTGGTGGCTTTATAAGAGGAGAGACCTGGGCTAGCATGTTAGCATGCTCAGCCCCACTGCCCGGTGATACCCTGCACCACCTCAGAACTTCAGAGAGTCCACACCACCAAGGAGGCTCCTGCTAGATGTGGCTCCTTGACCTCAGACTTCTCAGCTTTCATAACTGTAAGAAATTCCTTTTCTTTATAAATTACGCAGTTTCAGGTGTTCTATAAGCAACAGAAAATGGACTAAAACACATCCTTATCAAGATATAGGCTATTTCCAACTCCTTATCACCTTTGTGACCCTTCTCAGATAATCACAAACACCTCTCCAAGCAACCACTGATCATATTTCTATTCTCATAGATTAAATGTACCAGCTCTAAAATGTCATATTGATGGAATCACGCATGGCATATGTATGTACCCTTTTAAGTTTGACTTTCTTCACTCAGCATAACGAGTTGAAATTTATCCACAAAGAAAGGAAATGCATCTTTATAGAAGTCAGTGAGACTTCCTCAGAAGGGGACCAAGGAAGCCATTTTTAGAAATCAAATATTGAATAAGGAGATTTTCTTCACAACCTCTGTTGGGAAGACCCACATAGCTGGGGGCTGGAGGATCCGCTTCTAAGACCTTTTCACTCACATGTCTGGCCCCTGCCCTGGGATGGCTGAAGATGAGTTTAGCTGGGACTTTGAGACTTAATCAGCTACATGTGGCCTCTGTATGTGGGCTTCTCAAAGTGTGGAACTCAGGCCCAAGAGGGAATGTTTTGCGAGAGGCCCTCATGAGAAAGAGCATTCCAACTCAGTCAGGCAGAAGTGTCATACCCTTTTATGACTGAGCCTCATGAGGCTCACACGGATCACCTCCATATGACTCTGCTAATCAAAGCAATCATACAGCCACTCAGATTCAAGGGGAAGGGATATAGACTCTCAATGGGAGGACTGTCAAAGAAGTTGCAGCAATTTTCTGGCAGCTTCTATGGATAATGAATGCATGGATTGTGTGTCAGAATTAGGTTGTCTACTACCTACTTAGGACAAGTTTAAAGGAGAAAAAGTTGAAATATATGATTTTTGCATGATCGATTAGAATAGTTTAAGTGGGAATAAAAAGAAATTATATGCACAGGGAACTGACTAAAGTAAAGCTTCTGCCATGTCAAAAATGGAGGTGTTGACTGGGCGCAGTGGCTCACACCTGTAATCCCAGCACTTTGGGGGCCAAGGAGGGTGGATCACTTGAGGTCAGGAGTTTGAGACCAACCTGGCCAACATGGTGAAACCCCGTCTCTACTAAAAATACCAAAATTAGCTGGGCATGGTGGTGGGCACCTATAGTCTCAGCTACTTGGGAGACTGAGGCACGAGGATCGCTTGAACTTGGGAGGTGGAGATTGTGGTGAGCCAAGATTGTACCACTGCACTCCAGCCTGGGTGACAGAGCAAGACTTTGTCTTGGGGGAAAAAAAATGGAGGTGGTGAGTGAAGAGTGTGACAGTGCAGCAGGAGAGAAGCAGCAGGCGAGAAGCAGTGTCACAGAGCAGTAGGAGAGAAGCACGAGAGAAACAGAAAAAGACCATTAAGGAATCATGGATTGGCGATCAGGTTCATACACTGAACAGTAACAGTATGAGTGTCTACTTGAGGAGAGTGATTTCCCCATGGTGCTAATTATGGCTGTATCTCTTACTGCAAAACTGTACAACAGAGGTTAGTGAGAGGAGGACTATCGATAGGAGGCTGGACAAAATATAAAGGTTTCTTGGAGATACAGCAAGTGTTGATCTATTTATCAGATTTGTAGTAGGCAGAAGAATCCCTCGACCACCCCAGTCCCCAAGATGTCTATCTCCTAATCCCTGGAACCTATGAATATATTAGATTGCATGACTAAGGGGAATTAAGGCTGCAGATGGAATTGAGGTTCTGTACTGGGTTGAATAGTATCTCCCTCCAGATTTATGTCCACCTGAAACCACCTGCATGTGGCCTTATTTGAAAATAGGGCCTTTGTAGATGTAAACATGGCAAGATGAGGTCATACTGGGCTAGGGTAAGTCCTGAATCCAATATGACTGATATTCCTATAGGAAGAGAATTCGGATGTAGAAACACATGCACACGGAGAGTTCTATGTGCAGATGGAGACATAGATTAGAGGGATGCTTCTACAAGCAAAGAATGCCAAGAATTGCTGGCAGCCACTAGAACTTGGAAAGAGGCATGAAAGAATGCTCCCCTGGGGTGTTCAGAGAGCGCCTGGGCCTGCCAACACCTTGATTTTAAACTTCTAGCCTTCTATAAAAGAAATTTTAAAAAATAAAATAAACTCCTAGCCTTAGAACAGTGAAAGAATGCATTTCTGTTGTTTAAAGCTGCCCCGTTTGTGGTAATTTGTATGGCTGTTCTTAGAGACAAATACAGTTTTGAGGCAGTCCACTGTAAGGACAAGGGACCCCGTAAGTAGAAGAAGGAACTGAAAGAAAGAATTGGAGATGGCGGAGTGGAAAGGACTCAGTTCCATATTACTGGCTTTGAAAATGGAAGAAGGGGCCATGAGCCAACAAATGCGTGTGGCCTCTAAAAAGCAAGGAAATAGATTCTCCCCTAGAGCCTTCAGAGAGAACACAGCCCCGCCAATGCTTGATCTTGCCCACTTGATGTCAGACTTCTGACCACAAGAACTGTAAGAATGGATGTGTTGGTACTTTGTTTACATCAGCAACAAGTGAGTAACACGAGGTTAGTTGATATTGGAGAGAAGGGTGAGTCAGACCCTGTTATGAGCTGAATTATGTCTGCAAAATTTTCCTTTGTTGAAATCCTAACCCCCAGTACCTCAGAAACTTGACTGTTATTTGGAGATAGGACTTTTCAGGAGGTCATTAAGATAAAACGAGGTCACATGGGTGGGCCCTAGTGCGATATGACTGGCATCCTGTTAGAACTGGAGATTAGGATATAGGCACACACAGGGAAAAGACCGTGTGAAGACAGAAGGAAAAGGCAGCCACCTGCAAGCTAAGGCGAGAGGCCTCAGGAGACACCAACCCTACTGACACCTTGATCTCAGATCTGTGGCTACTGCAATGGTGAGGAATCATACTTCCGTTGTTTATGCCACCCAGTCGGGGTACTTGGTTGGACATCACCAGCAAACTAATGTAGGCCCCAAATTCTTCACTTTTCTCACTTTCTAGATGAAGGCTCTAAGACTCAAAGTAGAAAAAGTAAATGGCTCAAGTCACATAGTGGCATTGCCGAGACTGAAATCTGCATTACTTGATAGTGGCATAGAGGACTAATGAGTACTCTGGGGTTCTCTGTAGAGTTTTCACTGAGGTTTTGGTGGTGTTGCTGCCTGTTTTTTAATTCCTTCACATCTGAACGTTCAGAACACATTGTTTACATTTGCTGTCCTGCCGAGTTGAATGAAAAGCAACTGATTAAAAAAGAAACTAAAATGGGTAAGTGGTACAAAATTGGAACCTGAAAAAGAAAATATTCATTGGCCATAAGTCAGGTGTGATTTTCTGTAAGATTGCATTTTATGGTAGATTCCACTGAAAGAATATACCTCTCACATACATTCTTAATCTGCTTTTCAAAATTCCTTTTACTCAGGAGGACTGGATGCAGGAGGATGAGCCAATTAATGGCTAAACATGTCTGTACAATATGGTAACTCAATGTAAGTCAACATAACTCAGCGTAATTGCTTTGTATAGTTAACTTGCTAGTTAAGGCCACCATTCTCAAGAAATCTGTACAGGCAGACTGGACCGGAAATCATTTCCCTACCTATCCTGTCATCCTGACACACTGCAAGGCATGTATATATTTACATAGTTAATCCAGTTGCAAATGGAAATTAATAATATTACTATATCAATTACTGCATTGCAAATTAATGTAGATTTTTTTTCCTGCTTAATTTATTCAAATCAAATACCCTCAGCCTCAGGTCTTCTAAGACGAGAATGTGGGCTACTTTCCATCCTGGATATAAGAGAGTAATCTAAGCAGACTGTAAATTATTTAAACTGGTCACCCTGCTCTAATACATTCTAAGTAGTTCTTGAAATCATTAATGAGGGCATCAGATCCTGCAGTCTGAGTGGCAAATTTAAAAAAAGAAATCTATGCTGGCTTTAATTTCTTTTAAAAGAATAGAATCAGATCCTGATCTTATTAAAATCAAGTCATAGGCACTTAATAACCTGGAGCAAGAAAAGAGATTGAGTTTTATACTACCCAAAGTTCCACAACTTCAGCCCATAACATATAGGCCCGTGCACTGTCTGTGGTGCCTCCTTACTTCCGGAAACTTTTTATATATTATTTCTGCAGATAACAGCGTTGGAGGTAGGTGTTGTTATCCCTGCTTTACAGATGAGGAAATTCATTCAGAGATTTAAATAATTTGCTCAGCTTATACGTCTCTGAACTGAGATTCATTCTGTGGTCTATTTGATACCAAAGCTCATGCACTTTCTACTGTATCATGGTTTACCAAGCACTTTCAAAAATATTTTACTTGAGATGCCAGAAGCCCTATGAGGTAATTTTCTTTCTTATGGTTGAGAAAGCTGAACGTTCTAAAAACTAACTACAAATAATACAGTAGGAAATGGCCTTGGAACACTTTCTTCTCTACCTCAAGCATGCATATGCATACGGATGCACACACGGAGAGTTATCCCGCATCCCAGCCTTGCCTTGCTTCAGGGCAAAGAGTAAACTAACTGGGTAGCCTGTGGCGAGGAAGGGAATGGGAATCATCTGTTAACTTCACCTCCAAGGGCCATCTATTTGTGAGTCCTTTTCATAGTGAATGATATGCCAGAGATACCATTTACTTTTCATTACTTCATAGAGAAAGTACATGTGTGTTGAAGTCTTAGTCTTCAGAGCTTTCTCTTTACTTATGCTGTTCATTGTTCCTGGGTTAGAGGGCTGGAGTTAGAGCTGCCAAATAAAATGCAGGCAACCCAGTTAAATTTGATTTTCAGATAAACAATGAATAATTTTTAAGTATCAATATACCCTAAACATTGCTTAGGATGTACTTATGCTAAAAAAAAAGTTAGTTATCTGAAATTCAAATTTAATTGCGTGGCCCATATTTTTATTGGCTAAATCTGGCAGCCCCACCTGGCATGGAAGTAGAAATCTGTTGGAGGAGGGAGACCATGTGACCCAGTGGTCTGAGAAGTTGCTAGACCACTGATCACCATGTCAGAAACGCTTCTTTTTTTTTTTGGAACACATACATCAGAATTTATAAAACTTTATGCTGTAAACAATATCAACAAGAAAGTTAATAGAGAACAACAGGATGGGAGAACATGTTTATAAATAATATGTATGATAAAGGACTTGTGTCTAGAACTCTAAAAACTCAATAATAAAAATACGAATACCCCCATTAAAAATGAGCAAAGGATCTGAGTCTTTTCAATCAACAAAGAACATTTGCAAATAGACAGTAGGCACAAGAGAAGATGTACAACATGATTAGGGGAATGCATATCAAAGCCACAGTGATCTACCGGAACAACGGAGAAGCAATAAAATATAAAACGAAACAAAACCCCACAGCGAGATAATGTATCAAATCCACCAGTATGGCTATTAAAAAAAGACAATAACAAGTGTTGACAAGAATGTGTAGGGATGCTCATATATTGCTGGTGGGGCTGTAGTGTGGTACAATCTCTTTGCAGAACATTTTGGTAGTTCCTTAAAAGGGCTAACATACAATTGTCCTACGACTTAGCAATTCCTACCCTAGGTATATACTCAACTGAAAACGTGTTTCCATGCAAAAAAGTACCCACAAATGTTCATGGTATCATTATTCATTACAGTCAAAAAAGAGAAACAACCCACATATTCAACAACTTATTAATGGATACATAAAATCTGGCATATTTATATAATGAACTATTAGCCATAAAAAGGAATGAAGTACTGATACATGCTACAAATCAGAATGAACCTTGAAAACATTATGCTGAGTTAAAGAATTCATGCAAAAGGCAACATAGTATATAATTTCATTTATATGAAATCTCCACAATAGGCAAATCCATAGAGATAGAAAGTAGATTAGGCCAGGCGAGGTGACTCAAGCCTGTAATCCCAGCACTTTGGGAGGCCAAGGTCGGGAGATCGAGACCATCCTGGCTAACACGATGAAACCCCATCTCTACTAAAAATACAAAAAATTAGCCAGGTGTGGTGGCGGGTGCCTGTAGTACCAGTTAGTTAGGAGGCTGAGGCAGGAGAAAGGCATGAACCCAGGAGGTGGAGCTTGCAATGAGCCGAGATCATGCCACTGCACTCCAACCTGGGCGACAGAGAGAGACTCCATCTCAACAACAAAAAAAAGTAGATCAGTGGTTGCCAGGCCTGGGGGAAAGGGGCAATGGCTAAATTGAACAATTCGAGCATCAAAATCAATAATACTTTCAACATATCAAAATGTATTTAATATATATAAAAAGATGACACTGAAATAATACTAGAAAAAGATACTTTAAAAATAGGAGATTGACGGCCGGGCGAGGTGGCTCAAGCCTGTAATCCCAGCACTTTGGGAGGCCGAGGCGGGCGGATCACAAGGTCAGGAGATCGAGACCATGGTGAAACCCAGTCTCTACTAAAAATACAAAAAATTAGCCGGGAGCAGTGGCGGGCGCCTGTAGTCCCAGCTACTCAGGAGGCTGAGGCAGGAGAATGGCGTGAACCCGGGAGGCGGAGCTTGCAGTGAGCCGAGATTGCGCCACTGCACTCCAGCCTGGGCGACAGAGCGAGACTCCGCCTCAAAAAAAAAAAAAAAAAATAGGAGATTGTAGTGATGGTTACACATTTCTGTAATTCAGTAAACAACATGGAATGATGTATTTTAAATGGGTAAGTTGCGTGGGATGTGAATCAAATCTCAATAAAGTTATACAAAATAAGCCAATGTGCACCCATGTGAGTAAATAATGCCTTTGTCCTTAAAAAAATAGTAAGAGAGGCCAGGCGCAGTGGCTCACACCTGTAATCTCAACACTTTGGAATGCTGAGGTGGGAGGACTGCTTGAGCCTACAAGTTTGAGACAAGCCTGGGCAACATAGCCAGACCCTATCTCTACCAAAAAAAAAGTTAGCTGGACATGATGTCACATGCCTGTAATCCCAGATACTTTGGAGGCTGAGTTGGGAGGATTGCTTGAGCCCAGAAGGTCAAGGCTGCATTGGGCCATGATTGTACCATTGCTCTCTGTTGACAGAGTGAAACCATATCTTAAAAAAAGAAAACAAAAAGTAGGAGAAAAGAAAAGAAACTGATTTGTCAACACTGAAGTTTACCAGGGCACTCATTACATAAACAAATAATTAAATGAATAGATGTGTGTGAGGACACAGTGTTCCTGCCCTTTGGAGGAAACAGCAATGAGGTACCATCTTAAAAGCAGAAAGCAGCCCTTGCCAGACAACCAAACCTCCTGTTGCCTTGATCTTAGACTTCCCAGTTCCAGAACTGTGAAAAAGTAAATTTCTGTTCTTTATAAATTACCTAACTACAAATTTTGTTATAGCAGCATACCATACACAGACTAAGTGGAAAAACCACCATTCGGATGCTGGGATGTTTACTGCTGCAGGTTTATCATTTCTTCTAGTCTGGTTCAGTTAGAGATAGGAAATACATACTTTTTTAAAGGGAGAAAATTATTGGCTAACAGTAATATTTTAAATTCAGATTTTAGATTACAGATCTCAATCGTGGAGACTGGGTTCTTACTAAACTACTTTTATACTATATATATATGAAGGTTTTTTACATAGGTATACATGTGCCATGGTGGTTTGCTGCACCCATCAACCCATTATCTAGGTTTTAAGCCCCACATGCATTAGTATTTCTCCTAATGCTGTGCCTCCCCTTGCCCCCCAACCCCCGACAGGCCCTGGTGTGTGATGTTCCCCTCCCTATGTCAATGCATTCTCATTGTTCGACTGCCATTTATGAGTGAGAACATGTGGTGTTTGTATTTCTGTTCTTGTGTTAGTTTGCTGAAAATGATGATTTCCAGCTTCATCCATGTCCCTGCAAAGGGCATGAACTTGTTCTTTTTTATGGCTACATAGTATTCGATGGTGTATATGTGCCACATTTTCTTTATTCAGTCTATTATTGATGGGCATTTGGGTTGGTTCCAAGTCTTTGCTATTGTAAATAGTGCTGCAATAAACATACATGTGCGTGTGTCTTTATAGTAGAATGATTTATAATCCTTTGGGTATATACCCAGTAATGGGGTTGCTGGGTCAAATGCTATTTCTGGCTAGATCCTTGAGGAATCGCCATACTGCTTTTCATGATGGTTGAACTAATTTACACTCCCACCAACAGTGTAAAAGCATTCCTATTTCTCTATATCCTCTCCAGCATCTGTTGTTTCCTGACTTTTTAATGGCTGTCATTCCAACTAGCCTGAGATGGTATCTCATTGTGGTTTTGATTTGACTGAGCTTTTTTTTTCATATGTTGGCCACATAAATGTCTTCTTTTGAGAAGTGTCTGTTCATATCCTTTGCTCGCTTTTTGATGAGGTTTTTTTTTCTTGTAAATTTGTTTAAGTTCTTTGTAGATTCTGGATATTAGCCCTGTGTCAGATGGATAGATTGCAAACATTTTCTCCTGTTCTGTAGGTTGCCTGTTCACTCTGATGATAGTTTCTTTTGCTGTGCAGAACTCTTTAGTTTAATTAGATCCCATTTGTCAGTTTTGGTTTTTGTTGCAATTGTTTTTGGTGTTTTAGTCATGAAGTGTTTGCCTATGTCTACGTCCTGAACGGTATTGCCTAGGTTTTCTTCTAGGATTTTTATGGTTTTAGGTCTTACATTTAAGTCCTTAATCCATCTTCAGTTAATTTTTCTGTAAAGTGTAAGGAAGGGGTCCAGTTTCAGTTTCCTGCATATGACTAGCCAATTTTCCCAACACCGTTTAATAAATAGGAAATCCTTTCCTCATTGCTTATTTTTGCCAGGTTTGTCAAAGATCGGATGGTTGTAGATGTGTGGTGTTATTTTTGAGGCCTCTGTTCTGTTCCATTGGTCTATATCTCTGTTTTGGTACCAGTAGCATGCTGTTTTGGTTGCTGAAACCTTGTAGTATAGTTTGAAGTCAGGTAGCGTGATGCCTCCAGCTTTATTCTTTTGGCTTACAATTGTCTCAGCAATGCGGACTCTTTTTTGGTTCCATATGAACTTTAAAGTAGTTTTTTCCCAATTCTCTGAAGAAAGAGTAGCCTGATGGGGATGACATTGAATCTATAAATTACCTTGGGCAGTATGGCCATTTTCAATATATTGATTATTCCTTTCCATAAGCATGGAATGTTCTTCCATTTGTTTGTGTCCTCTTTTATTTCGTAGAGCAGTGCTTTATAGTTCTTCTTGAAGAGGTCCTTCACATACCTTGTAAATTGTATTCCTAGGTATTTTATTCTCTTTGTAGCAGTTGTGAATGGGAGTTCACTCATGATTTGGCTCTGTTTGTCTATTATTTGCATATAGGAATGCTTGTGATTTTTGCATATTGATTTTGTATCCTGAGATTTTGCTGAAGTTGGTTATCAGCTTAAGGAGTTTTTGGGCTGAGACAATGAGGTTTTATAAATATGCAATCATGTCATCTGCAAACAGAGATAATTTGACTTCCTGCCTTCCTGTTTGAATACTCTTTATTTCTTACTCTTACCTGATTGCCCTAGCCAGTACTTCCAACACTATGTTGAATAGGAGTGGTGAGAGAGGGCATAGTATGCCCTTGTCTTGTGCCAGTTTTCAGAGGCATTGCTTCCAGCTTTTGCCCATTCAGTATGATATTGGCTGTGGGTTTGCCATAAATAGCTTTTATTATTTTGAGATATGTTCAATCAATAACTAATTTATTGAGTGTTTTTAGCCTGAAGCGGTGTTGAATTTTATCAAAGGCCTTTTCTGCGTCTATTGAGATAATCATGTGGTTTTTGTCACTGGTTCTGTTTATGTGATGGATTATGTTTTTGACTTGCATATGTTGAACCAGCCTTGTATCCCAGGGATGAAGTCGAGTTGATCATGGTGGATAAGCTTTTTGATGTGCTGCAGGATTCGGTTTGCCAGTATTTTATTGAGGATTTTCGCATTAATGTTCATCACAGATATTGGCCTGGAATTTTCTTTTTTTGTTGTGTCTCTGCCAGGTGTCGGTATCAGGATAATTCTGGTCTCATAAAATGGTTAGGGAGGAGTCTCTCTGTTGCTATTGTTAGGAATAGTTTCAGAAGGAATAGTACCAGCTCCTCTTTGTACCTCTGGTAGAATTCGGCTGTGAATTTGTGTGGTCCTGGGCTTTTTGTGGTTGGTAGGCTATTAATTACTGCCTCAATTTTGGAGCTTGTTATTAGTCTATTCAGGGATTCGACTTCTTCTCAGTTTAGTCTTGGGAGGGTGTATGTGTCCAGGAATTTATCCATTTCTTCTAGATTTTCTAGTTTATTTGCATAGAGGTGTTTATAGTATTCTCTGATGGTAGTTTGTATTTCTGTGGGATCAGTGGTGATATCCCCTTTATCATTTTCTATTGTGTCTATTTGAGTCTTTTCTCTTTTCTTCTTTGTTAGTCTGGCTAGTTGTCTATCTATTTTGTTAATCTTTTCAGAAAACTAGCTCTTGGATTCATTGATTTTTTAAGGGTTTGTTGTGTCTCTATCTCCTTCAGTTCTGCTCTGCTCTTAGTTATTTCTTGCCTTCTGCTAGCTTTTGAATGTGTTTGCTCTTGCCTCTCTAGTTCTTTTCATTGTGATGTTAGGGTGTCAATTTTAGATCTTTCCTGCTGAGCAAGATCACTTGGCTCCCTGACTTCAGCCCTCTTTCCAGGGGAGTGAATGGTCCTGTCTCACTGGGATTCCAGACACCAATGGGGTATGAAAAAAAAAAAAATTCTGCAGCTAGCTCGGTGTCTGCCCAAAGGGCTGCCCAGTTTTGTGCTTGAAATCCAGGGAGCTGGTGATGTAGGCACCCAAGGGAATCTCCTGGTCTATGAGTTGCAAAAGCCATGGGAAAAGCATACTATCTGGGCCAGAATGCACCATTCCTCATGGCGCAGTCCCTCATGACACAGTCCCTCATGGCTTCTCTTGGCTAAGGGAGGGGGTTCCCCGACCCCTTGTGCTTCCCGAGTGAGGCAATGATCCATTCTGCTTCTGCTCACCCTCTGTGAGCTGTACCCACTGTCTAACCAGTCCCAATGAGATGAACTGGGTACCTCAGTTGGAAATGCAGAAATCACCTGCCTTTTGCCTTGGTCTCGCTGGGAGCTGCAGACTGGAGCTGCCCCTATTCAGTCATCTTGGGTCTCCCACCACTGTCTTTTTTTCTTTTTTTGAGATGGAGTCCCACTCTGTCATCCAGGCTGGAGTGCAGTGGTGTGATCTCAGCTTACTGCAACCTCTGCCTCCCAGGCTCAAGCAATTCTCCTGCCTCAGCCTCTCCAGTAGCTGGGGTTACAGGCATGTGCCACCATGCCCAACTTAATTTTTGTATTTTTAGAAGAGACAGGATTTCACAATGGTGGCCAGGCTGGTCTCGAACTCCTAGCCTTGAGTGATCTGTGCACCTTGGCCTTCCAAAGTGCTGGGATTACAGGCATGAGCCATCACACACAGCCAGGAACCTTCTTGACAACAAGAGCCCAACTTAGTATGTGCCATTATTATCTGGCTAATCATATGACTACCCTTGTGCCTTGGATTCTGCTGTAATTCTCAGAAAAAAAACAGCAATTGTGCTTATATATAACTAAAGAAGAAAAGAAGGATAGAAAGTTTTGGGTAAAAAAGGTGAAAAAAAATCTCAACAAACACAAATATAATTTATGTTGTTGAGAAGGTAGACGAATTACTGATATGCGCAAAATTAGTCTTAATTCTATACATCAGTAGTTCTCAAACCTTGGCAAGCATGAGAATCAACTGGAGGGCCTGCGAAAACACAGACTGTAAGGACAGACTGTAGGGACAGACTGTAGGGACAGACTGTAGGGACAGACTGTAGGGACTTATTCCTGGAGTTTGTAGTTCAGTAGGGGTGTGTGTGTGTGTGTGTGTGTTTTATTTTAAACAAGTTCCCAGGTGATCCTGATGCTGGTCCAGGGAACCTACTTTGAGAATCATGGCTTTATCACGTCAGGAAATACCCAGTTGCCATACACAATTCAGCTTCTTTCCAACAGTAGTCGAATTAGTGATGGGGTCACCAATAGCTAATTGAATTTGACTGATATACTAAGACAAAGATTCTTAACACCTGTCCAGAGCTTCCTCGGAGCACATTTATTGTTAGTAGGCTGTACTGTAATGAATCCCCTAAAGAAAAACTAGCTTTGTACCACTGTCCCTTGCGTATCCTTCCATGCTGAGCCAAAGCACAACTCTGTGTGCCTGCTGGTGAGCACATATTCATTCATTATCATTTATTATCACCTAAGGCTATGCTTACCATGCTGCAAAATCACAGCCTGAATACCAGCCAGGCAACTCTTCCTAATATCATTGTCCTATAGATCTGAGCTCTTTAATGTGCAAGCAGAAAAATATTTCCTGGAACTGATTTTTCCACAAACATTTCCTTCTTATTTTCACAGTAGTCCTCCTGCTGAAGTGGCCCATAATACAATTAACATTTTAAAAATGGCACATTTAGATGGCAAAGTTGGGGCTCTTGATAACATTCCTGACATTCTTATGGGCCTTTTTCTTCCCTTCCTCCTGCCTCACTTTCTTTCTTCCAATATTTTAATGTCTCCACTGGAAAACATGCCAGAAGAATATTTGATATTTTGTAGAATTCTATATATGTAATTGTATATTATATATAAATATATAATACAAGTTCATCTATAAATATATACTACACACATACACACATATATATATACACATACATATGTATACCCTATGTCATCATTTATATGTAATGAATTGATTTATTTCTGTGTTCCCAGAATGGTACTGTTTAGACAGTAGCATCCTCGGGAGAGTTGAGAAAATAGTTATTCAATTTTATATGGGGCTTAATTCTGCCACAGACTCTCAGTTGGGAAAGGCTCGTCTAAAAAGTTGAAATCACTTTGCACACATTAATCTAGCTACTATTGTACCATCCTTTTAAAATATGACATTACTTTGAATTTAAATGTGAAGGGACATGTTCTGACTATGCACACCTCCCTTCCACCCCCAGCTGCTGTCTTTAACTAATGTAAGTACATTATTCCTGTGCATGTACATGCATGTATGTACATACATGCGCACACACACACACGGAAGGAGAAATGTACCCACATTTGATGCATACAATCAAATCAAGTGTGGATCTGCTGGCATTCTCATACCTCCTCTAATCATTAGGCTTACTTGTTAAGAAGCTCAAGGGCTGAAACTTGATTGCCTATTAGAATTCTCCTATGGAATCCTCACCTCTTCAAGAAAAACCTCAGCAGCGTGAGATATCTGCCAGCCTGCAACCTTAAGACTTGTCAGTCATTTGGAGAGTCCCATGAAGCCATGAATTTAACACATTATTTATTTGAGAAGTCATATGAATTTTACTGCCTGTATCTAGCAAAGCAAAGATTTTTGAGATACCAGATACGTGATTTGATTGGACTTATTTAGCAGCCAGATATTTTGGGTTCCTGGAAGAAGTCTTAGAAAGTTAAGCCCTTCAAAATTTCACAAAACTAAAATTCTGTATCTCTGTAACAAAATATTTCTCTGACATAGTTTATGAACTATGCTCTGATAAGATGTTTGATAGCATAACCAATTTTCGCAAAACATACCAATGAGATTCTGTGTTTATTGGTCAGGTTCTCCAGAGCAACAGAACTAATAGAATACCAATCAAGAGAAATATATAACATGGGATCTATTGGAAATTGGCTTGCATGATTATGGAGGCTGGAAAGTCCCATGATGTGCTGGCTACAAACTGGAGAACCAGGAAAGCTAATGTAATTCAGTCTGAGTCCAAAGGCCTGGAACTAGGCCAAAGGCCTGAGACCTGGGGGAAACTCTGGTGTAGGTCTCGGAATCCAAAGATACAAGAATCTTGAGTTCTGATGTTTCAGGGCAGAGGAAGATGGATGGTTCAGCTCCGGAGAGAGAGTGAATTTGTCCTTCCTTCACCTTTTTGTTTTGTCTGAGCACCCAACAGATTAAATGCTGCCCTTCTGCATATTTGAGGGGGATCATCTTCATTTAGTGTATCAACTCAGATGCTTTTCTCTTCTGGAAACATCCTCACAGACATACCCAGATATGTTTTACCAGCCATCTGGGTATCCCTTAATCCAGCCAAATTGATACAAAATTAACCACCAGATGCAGTGAGTAGTACTAACATCTCTTTCCTCAGTGGAAATTGCAGAATCCAAAATATCTTAGCATTACTGTGAATATATTTTGCATCTTGCTAAAGAATCAACTGTCAACAATGTTCAGGATTTTTTCCATAGACTAGGTTTTTAAAAAGTTATTGTTGTTGTTTTGGTCTAAGGTCATGTTCTGTTATATTAGCTCCTCAAGGAATATTGCATAAGTAGAATATTACTCTGTTTCCATAAGTACAGAGAAATTCAAGAATGAGGTAAGTATTCTGTGTCACTTATCTGGATGGATCTAGTGATTCTTTTTTTTTTTTTTTTTTTTTTTTTTTTTTTTTTTTTGAGACGGAGTCTCGCTCTGTCACCCGGCTGGAGTGCAGTGGCCGGATCTCAGCTCACTGCAAGCTCCGCCTCCGGGGTTTACGCCATTCTCCTGCCTCAGCCTCCCGAGTAGCTGGGACTACAGGCGCCCGCTACTCGCCCGGCTAGTTTTTTGTATTTTTTTTTAGTAGAGACGGGGTTTCACCGTGTTAGCCAGGATGGTCTCGATCTCCTGACCTCGTGATCCGCCCGTCTCGGCCTCCCAAAGTGCTGGGATTACAGGCTTGAGCCACCGCGCCCGGCCGGATCTAGTGATTCTTGATAGTCCTTTAATTGTGGGAATTCAGTCTATGTGTGGAAATCCAGAAAAATCCAAATGTCTTTCTTAATGCGGATGATCAACCTGAGGTCCAAAATCAGCATGTAGAGACTGCAGAGAAGATAAGATTGCAGTGCTACCAAGTCCTCAGAATTTCCAGGAACTTGGTTTTCATTTCACTATACCAGAAGAAACACATCTTAAAAGAAATGGTGGAAACTGGGATAGAAACAATTAAGAATCATCAGGCATTTGGGTTATGTTACTTAATATATTTTCTTAGTATTTTAGGTATGAGTAGGAGGGATAAGAGGCTACAGCTAAACAAACAAGTTTGGGGTAGCATTACCTAAGGAACAAGGAAGGATTGGTTGCCATGGAAATATCAGTGTTAGAAAGAAGTTAGAAGCTGTGTCGGACAAGAAAAAAAAAAGGAGGTTTTTAAGAGCAAGTGGATTGTTCTGACACTGAAGCTTGTCAGATTGTGGTGTGTATTATTTGGGGTACACTTGGAGATCACCTGGTGGGAACCTGGCAGCTGGTGTTAGGGATGCAGAGGCTGTTTCATCAAGAGACTTTCCTGACTTTTAGAAGCTTCCTGGGGGCGATCCCAGATGGCTCACTTAGCAGGAAACTCATTTATTTGGAGCTACAAATACTTGCCAGAATCCCTAATGTCCATGTGAACAGGACCACAAGCTCATAGCCACTCCCCTGTAGCCAATTTGCAAACCACATTGACTCTTTCAGTCTAAGATGGTGCCATTAGGAACCAGGTCACTCGTGTTGTTTATTATTAATTTGTGGGTTGAATTTTGATTTAAAATTAACTCAGCAAAGAAACAGGTTGGATTTGCATGATAAGAAGCTCTGAGTTAAGGGCTTTAAGTTCTAGAACGTTAGGATTAAAAACTGGGGTGGAGATTGTTGGAAGATGTGGAATACTCTGAGAGAGGCTGAGGTTCAATGGGAGGTCTGGGGTTTTGTGGAGAGTGAGGAAAGGCTTGAATAGCAGTGCAAAAGAGAGTTAGGAAGCTATTGCATATTAGTGGAAAAATGCAATCTCTGTTACTTGGGGATATATTAATGACTTTTAGTTTATTAATTGAGTGGAAAGATGTTCAGTTTCATTCGACCATAGCATTCCTGGGTGTCATGTTGGGGAGGAGTGGTTGAATGGCAGCCTCAAAATGTGGGCAGGGCCCAGATCACAAAGGCCCCTGTATGCTACCTGAAGAGTTTTTTCTTTTATTTTTTTTCAGGCGACAGCAAGTGAGTAGAAGTCTTTAAAGAGGGATGTAAAATAAGCAGACTTGCTGTATGTGGAAGCAAATAGTGATAACAATAAATAGAGGAAACTGATATCTATTGCTCAGGAGAAACGAACAATAGCTCAGATGAAAGATTGTCATAGACCACTGACAGTAGAAATGAAGATGATAGGCCATTCATTCTACAATTCAACAGGTATTTGTTGAATACCTTTTATGTGCTAGGTGCTAAGTTTTATATACAAGGAATACAGAGGTGAATAAAACAGACCAGTTACCTGATCTCAAGGAGTTTATATTCTAGTGGTAAAAACAATAATAAATAATCACCCAGATTAATGACATGATTCTTTCAGCTAGAGAGAAGTTCTTTGAAGAAAATTAAACTGGGTATAAAGGGAGAGAGACTGCAATAGGTGGCCTCTATTAGGGGGTGACACAAGATTTAGGAGTTAACTGATAAGAAGGAATGAGTAATGTGATCCAGGGAACAGCATTCCTGGCAGAGGAAACCACTAGTGTAGAGACCATAAGGATCTAGGTGTGTCAGAGGAAGGGTACAAGTAGCTGGAGCAGGTGATGGTGAAACTGTGCTTAACCAAAGAGGTAAAGAAACCAATTACTAAACAGAAATTATTGAGTTTGCAGGATGGCAGATGTAAAAAGAAACAACTTGCCAAAACACTGAAACTCCCTCTGCTTAAGAGATGAAAGAACTGGTTGACATTGGTTAGAACCAATATGGCTGACTGGTGTCTGCCTAGAATGAGCTTGCTGATGTCACAACCTGAATTTCCACCACCTATTTTATAGTAACTCCCCCTGAGTTTGCACATGTGACCCATGAGATAGTACAACGAGATAACTGCACATGTTCAAGGACCTTACAGACCTCTCCTTTCCTTCCACCAATCACCTACTAATGTCAGAATTTACCCACTGGCTGCTTTGAAGCCAGCAGGGCAGATTTGAGCTTGACACTCCTGTCTCCTTGTGAGTCAACTTGCAATATAAAGCTTTTCCTTTCTCAAAAACCTGGTGTCATAGCATTGGCTTCTAGCACAGAATACCTTTTATTTGATAACAGTGGGAGGGGTTACAGTGGTATGGAATGGGGCTGAAGAGGAAGGTTTGAAGGCTGGAATTGGGAGCTTAGATTCTAAAGGTAATGGAATGACCTCATTTGGCTTACACTTTTAAAAGATCGCTAATTGGTATGTGGAAACATAGAAGCCGGTTATGAGACTATTGTGGTAGTCCAGATGAGAGATGCTGATGACTTGGATCCAGGTACCATTTGCAGAGACAGAAAGAAATGGCAAATGTCAGCATACGAAAGATACTGCAGACCCTCAGCTTTTGAGAGGAAGGTGCTCAGAAAATTCCTCACAAATTTTTAACTATGAAGATACCTCCACAATATACGATCCATCCCCAAATCAACTAAACTATATGAAAAAGTTGTAACCTTTTTGTTCCCTTAATGAGATTACTACTTATGCCATGAAGAGTAGAGAACAATAAAGTCACAGTGGAATATGGTGCAGCACACGTCCATGAGTAACGCAATAACTATACGCATGTTTAACAGAAAACATTTTTATTTGTAGTCATGGTTACCTTTGAAGGAGAGTGTTCCTTAAAAGGACAGGAGTTTTTGTCTCATGGGATGCTTGATGGCTTGTTTGGAAATGTCTGCATATAGAAGTCAGGAAAGAATGAATTTCCTCATAACAGAGGGAGTAGTTGAGAGTGAACCACTGCTGTGGCTTGCTACTTCTTAAGAAAGTCGTCTAAGCATACATGTGTGAGCACACACAAAACTTCTGTTAAGAGGAAAAACTTCCACTCTACCAACTTAATTCCAGTAATCAGGGGCCTGAAAATTAATGGACAACAGCAGATCAACAGGAAAAAAGATTATTGTGTATCTAGGAGCATTCAGATGCAGAGGCTTCCTGAACATTTAGATATAGTGTAAGGTGTAGACAATTATAAGGTCAGGTCTGGGATGAATGTCCTTTGACTCATTACCTAACTTCTGACACTTTTGTGTGATCTTGAAGAGATTAATTCACCTCTCTGAGCCTTAATTTCCTTATATATGCAATACAGGTTTAGTATACCTGAAATGCTTATGACAAGAAGGGTTTCACATTTTGCAATCTGTTTTTATTTTGGAATATTTGCATGTACCTAATGAGATATGTTGGGGATGGGACACAAGTCTTAATATGGAATTTATTTATGTTTCATAGACACCTTATCCGTATAACCTAAAGATAATTTTATATAATATTTTAAATAATTTTGTGTAATGACCAAGTGTGGTGGCTCATGCCTGTAATTCCAGCACTTTGGGAGGCCAAGGCAGGTGAATCACTTGAACCCAGGAGTTAGAGACCAGCCAGGGCAACATGGCGAAACCCCATCACTACAAAAAATAAAAATTAGCCAAGTGTGGTGACATGTGCCTGTAGTCCTAGCTATTCGGGAGGCTGAGATGGAAGGATCTATTGAACCTGGAAGGTTGAGGCTGCAGTTAGCTGTGACCATGTCATGGCACTCCAGCCTGGGCAACAGAGCAAGACCCTGTCTCAGAAAAACAAACAAAAATATTGTGCCTGAAACAAAGTTTGTGTTCAGTAACTAATGTGTGTGATTTTTAACTCATGGCATCATATTGCTGCTCAAAAAGTTTCACATTTTGGAGCATTTTGGATTTTGGATTTTGGATTTCCAGATTAGTGTTGCTTAACCTGTATAATTTTTAGTTTTGAGTGTTTGTTTAAATGCATTACTTCATTTGTCCTTTTTATGACATGAGAGATTGTGATGCCTGTATTAACATTTAACAAACAAAATAGCTTTAAGACATCAAGCAGCTTCTCCAAGATCACACAGCCGGAAAGTAACAGAGCCAAAATGAGAATCCAGTTCTCTTTGATCCCAAACTTTATCTCTTAACCAATACCACCTTAATATGCTGTAAGGTTGTTATAAGAATTAGGTTAAATTAAATTAATATAAGTGAGAAAGCACAAATAAATTGGTCAGCATAGTTGTAGCACATAGAAGTAACTTAAAAAAACGGCAAGTGCTTTATAATTGTTTAATCATGAATAGTAAAATTATCTCTGGCTATGGTTTGAGTGTATCCCTCAAAGTTCATGTGTTGGAAACTGAATTCCCAGTGCAACAGTGTTAAGAGGTGGGACTTTTACGAAGTTATTGGTATATGAGGGCTCTGCCCTTATAAATGGACTAACATTCTTATCACAGGAGTGGTTTGTTTTTTAAAAAAATAAATAAATAAAAGTGAGTTCTGTCTTGCTCTCTCATGTTCTCTTGCCCTCCTGCCTTCTGCCATGGAGTGACACAGCACAAAGGCCCTTACCAGACACTGGCACCTTGCTATTGGACTTACCAGCCTCTAGAACCATGAGAAACAATGTCTTTTGTTTCTAAGTTACCCAGCCTATGGTATTCTGTTATAGCAACACAAAACAGACTAAGAAATCTCTACCTGGCTCTTTTTGTTTGAGTGCTCTCTGACATTTTGGAGATTAAATCCCATAACATATGTTACACACACACACACACACACACACACACAATCTATTGAATAAAGATGCATATGTTATTTTGTTATGAGAGATCAAATGGGTAGTATTGTAATTTTCAAGGGGGAATTTAGAGAGTAAAATATTGAGGCAGGAGCCTTACGGAAAGTCTTCATGAAGGAGGTAGAACCTAAGCTGGGGAGAATTTACATGGTTCTTAGCTGGTAAACACAATTTCTCTAAGTACTTCATTTACAATAGAAATTAGCTTAGGCACTGGATGAATATGACTCATTTAAATGCTCAAAACCATGAATCACTCAATGTAGCACTACGGGTACTTTTAATGAAACATCTTCAATGTCTGTATTCCTTTGTTAACTGCTTCTATTGAATTTAAACAAAAATTCCATTTTATTCCAAATTTAAATTCAAAAGAGATTTGATCTTTTCTTCCTGCCATTTTGCAAGCAATGTAATTTCTCACAAGTGCCTGGAATTAAGATGTTGAGTCAGATGAGAAAACTGCATATGAAACTAAATGAAACACCAAAGTAGAAGGGGAGACTTAGGGGTGACATATCCAGCTGAAGCCACTTGAGCTGGCCCTTCTCAATTCCCGAGACTTCGTAAATTGCAGTAGCTGACATGACCTCTAATGCTCAACTACTTGGAACACCATAAAATCAGAGAGAAAAAAATTAATTCAAAACATCAAAAATGGCTCACACAAAAAGATCTACCTGTATGTATTAATATCAGCTTTATTCATAAGGCCCCAAAATGGAAACACACCAAATGTCTATCAACTGGTAAATGAATAAACCGATCATGGTACATCCATGCAAGGAAATCCCACACAGCAATAAAAAGAAACAGACTGCTGACACATGCAGCAACAAAATGGAAGCCCCAGCCTTATGCCACATGGAAGAAGCTAGGCACAAAATGTTACAACCGACTTTATTACCTTTTTTTTAGGATATTGTGCAAAAGGAAAAACTATGCAGACAGAAAGCAGCCGATTTGTTGTCAGGGGCCAAGAATGGGATATGGATTGACTGCAAGGGGACAGAGCAACTTTTGGGAGTTGAATACTGTGTTAATTTGCCAGAGCTGCAATAACAAGGTACCACAAATTGAGTGGTTTAAGGAACAGAAATGTATTGTCTCATAGCTGTGGAGGCTAGAAGTCTAAGATCAAAATGTTGACAGGGTGAATTTCTTCTGACAGCTGGGAGGGGAATCTGTTCCACGCTCCTCTCTTACTCCCTGGTGGTTTGTTTGCAATCTCTAGGGTTCCCTGCATGGCAGATAATGCATCATGTTGATCTCAGCCTTCATCTTCATGTGGCGTTTTCCCTATTTGTGTCTGTGTTAAATTCTTCCCTTTTTATAATGTCATTGGTCATATTTGATGAGGGGCCCACCCAATTCTAGTAGGACCACGTCTTAACTAATTACATCTTCAATTAACCTCTTTCCAAATAAAGTCATATTTGGAGGTACTGTAAGTTAGGACTTAAAGAGGAGTAAAATGTATGTTTTCTTTTACCATTCCAGGTTTCTGGCTGGGGCTCTGTAACAAAACAGATTAACAAGAGAAAAATAACCACAGAAGTCTACTTACACGTGTATTTCATATATATAGGGGAGAAACAGGAATGAATAATTCAAAGGGGTCATTGAACTTGGATTTACCAACTTGGGCTAACACAAAGGAAAGACGGTTTGGGGCTAGGGAAGCAAGTTATAAGAAGGTGACCAGGAAAGTGTGATACACAAGGGTATGATTTAAACGTTATGCAGGTTTAAGTCAGTGCCTTCTCCATTGATAAGAGTGTCTTGTGATAAACAGTCCTTCTCTTCCTGGTATAAAGAGGGAGACACCCTCAAATGGAGATTTCCTTTATAGATGGAAATTTCCTTTATAAATGGCAACTTAAGCTCTGTCTTTAGAGATTCTCTTGTGTCTGCTGTTTCTCAAAATAATTAGCTCAAAATAATCCTTATGCCAAAAAGGCATATTTTGGGGTGGCATATTCTGGTCTCCTACAGACTTCAGAATATGAATTTTGGGGTGATACGATTCAACCTATAACAGAAATGTTCTGTATTGATAGTGGCAGTAAGTACATTTAATGTATGCAGTGGCATACATTTGTCAAATCTCATCAAACTGTACACTTAAAAAGGTAAATTATACCTCAATAAACCTGACTTTCAAATTACACATCAATTGACTTCACTTAAAAAGAAAGGTAGCTCAGGTGTCTATTATATCCTGCTTGGACAACTGCAGAGGCTGCCAGTCTGATCTGTCTCCTTCATATCTTGTCCTACATCCAGGTCACTTTTCTGCCTAATACTTTTTTAGCTGCCCATTGTCCTCTGCATAAAGAACAATGCCTTAACCTGGGACTCAGGGCTCATGTGACACTTTCACACTTCTCTAATCTTGTCATTTTTCATTGCTTGGGTAGCACATTCATTCACCAGTAACTGCCTGTGGCTACACACACACACGCACGCACATGTGCGCGCGCACACACACACACACACTATACCCCCACCCCTGTTTCTTGCTTCAATGCCTTTGCTTTTGTACATACTTCTTTGCTGAAATGTCCTTCTCTTCTCTTTTTCTAGCCAAATTCTACTCATCTTTTAAATCTCAACTTTCTCTAACATCTTGCTCTTCCCACTCCCAGGCTCAGTTAAGTGCCCTCCCCTGAACTCCCTAACCCTTGTGCAAAGTTCTATTGGTGCACTTACCACCATTTATAATTACCTACATGTGTATCATTAGACTGAGTTATTCAGTGAGTATACCAGTACTTCAGCCCACTTGTAAGATACACTTCAAGCTCAGACTCCCCTCCAACTGCCAGCCTTTTCTACCTCTGAAGCTGTAGTCACCCTTCTTATTCTGTTCCAGGGTCTTCTCCAAAGCCATAGAAACTGGCCCCAAGAGAATGCCGTGTAAAAACTTTCAACTAATGAGAGAAGAAAGTTTTCTTGCATTCCCTTTCACATTTCCCCACATCTACATGCCATGCGAATTCTCTTTACGTGGACAGTGCTAGGAGGCATTCTATGTACAATACTGTTTAAGAACATGGAGCAATTCCTTACAAAAATAGATAGAAGTATGCAGAGTCAAACCTACATTGTCTACAGAAGCAGTCTAGATAAAGGGAGATTTGTCTTCTCTGTCCCATTCCTCTCACTTCCTTGAATCCTGTATCCTGGCATCATCTCCCAGATAAATATTGCACCCAGTTGATTAACTTCTTGTTGTAGTAAGCCTATTGGTATATAATATCTTTGTTGTAAACTTTTAAAATTTAAATGATTTTTTTCTCATATTACTGTGTCTACCCTTTCTCTTTTTGGTTAGTATTTGCGTGGAGTACTCTTTTTCATCCTTCAGTTTCAACCTATTTTCATCTTTGAATCTAAAGTGAGTCTCTTTTAGACAGCATACAGTTGGATCATACTTGTTAAATCTGTTCTCCCCATCTCCATGTTTTGATTGGAAAGTTTAATGCATTTATAATTAAAGTGAATACTCATGAAGAAGGATTTACTTCTGTCATCTTGGGATTTATTTTTTATATGCTTTATAGATTTGTTTGTCCCTCATTTCCTGCATTAATGTATTATTTTGTGTTTAGTTGAGTTTTGTTTTTGTTTTTTTTTGGTAGTGAAATGTTTAAATTTCTTCCTTATTTTCTTTTGTATGTATTCTCTGGCCATTTTCTTTGTGGTTATTATGGGAGTTAACAACCAAAAGTTCTAATGCTGTAATTTGAACATATACCAGCTTAACCTCAATAACATACAAAGATTCTGCTCCTTCAGCTCTGTCCCCACCTCTTTCACTTGTTGATGCTACAAAATTACGTCTTTACATACTGGGTGCCCCAAAACATAAACTAATAATTATTAATGCATTAGCCTCTTAAAGTATATATGAAATAAAATGTGAAGCTATAAACCAAAGCCACAATAACATTGCCTTTGACTACTAATTGTGTTTTTTAAAGTGTTATTAGCCTCTTAAATTACACAGAAAATAAAAAGTAGAGTTACGCACATTGTTACAATAATACTAGCTTTTACAATTTTTTATGTATTTACCTTTATTGGATATTTATGTATTCATATAGCTTCAAATTACTGTCTAGTGTCCTTTTATTTTAACCTGCCAGACTCCCTTTAGCATATCTTGTAAGACAAATATAATTCACAAAATACTGTCTCTTTATTGGTATTTCCATTTTGTTCACACATTATTTTCTTGACTTTCTCCATATCTTTAAGATGGTTGTTTTAAACTCTTTTGCTAGAATAACTTTTATCAGGTTGTTTTCAGGAACAATTTCTGTTGATATATTTTTTCTCTGAATGGGTCATATGTTCCTGTTTCTTTGCACGACTTGTTATTTTTTGTTGAAAACTGGACATTTGAATCTAATAGTTTGGTAATTCTGGAAATTACATTCTCCTACTTCACCATTCTTGGTGTGTGTGTGTGTGTGTGTGTGTGTGTGTGTGTGTGTACACTGTTATAGACTGTCTCTGTACTGAGGATAAGCCTGAGGTGCACATTTAAAGTTTTCTAGGTCTTCTGTGACCCCCTGCCTTTTCCCCTGGGCATGTGTGGTGATCTTCTAATTTCTCCCAGATATCTGGTACTAGAGGTACACTGGGGAGATTCTAAACTATTCAATTCTGCCTACAGTATGCATGGCAGAAATTACTAATTGATTTTGGCTGTCTTTGATACAGAACCCCAAAATGGCTTTAGCATTATTTCCAACACAATACTAGATTATTACCAAATCCACCAAAGTTTTTATTCTAACGTTGATGTTTTTTAAATAAAACACTCCAAAGGATTTGAGTCATTTAAAAGCACAAAGCAGACACTGTAGTACAATAGATGCTATTCCTTCTACTTCCTCCCATACAAGTTTTCTCTTTAGCTTTTTTTCCTTTTTTTTTTTCCTTTTGTGTTTCTGTAGATGCTACTAACATTGAGATGACTATAATTTTTAATGATAAGCAGAAGAATTTTAAATTTCTTGCTCCAACATGAGAATCTACTCACTCCAGCTACTTGCTTGGTAGATGATAGTAAGGTTGCTATTTAATAGCTTTTCCTGAATCCCTATATATTGAGAGTGTGTAATAGTCAACTCAAATTATTGCTTTTTAAATCTGTTGTTCTCTATACCTAGAGATGAAATATCCTTTTTTTATATGTTAGCTTAATGTAATGCTGTGTTTCTGTAGCAATTATTTGTATGGAATTACCTGGCAATTTCACTTTACCTTCCTTCAATGTAGACAGAAAAGATTATACCATCATTTCACAGTGTCTCTTTGATTTGTCACTCTGGGCATTAGGAACTACTTTTGGAAAAAACAGCAATGAAGCAAAATTGTGTCTCTTTTCAATAGAAAAATTCTGTTTAAGGAAATAAAAGTATTTTCCTTATGATAATGGATAAAAAAATATACCTGTCTCACTGCTGGTAAACTCTTCCAAGATTAGAAGGTGTCTCTTTTCAATGTGACTGGGGCATATGAATAGAAGGTGTGGAAGCCATTGCTATTGGCAGGGGAAACCAAAGATTTGGCATTACAGGTTTTCCTACATTTCACAATAATTTCAGTGGCTGGGGAGTAGTTCCTGGGAACTTAGCCTCTACTCTAGGAAAAGATATGGGTGAAGATGCTGGTGGGGGGTGGGGTGGGGGCAGCTACTTTCCATTGTAGCTACTTGGAGGAGAGAGGGACATTTGGCAAATTCCTGCTAAATGCCAGGAGCTTTACAGCCATTATTTTTCTTGGTCTTTTCAATAATTTCACAGAAAGTATTATTTTTTTCCAGATGACAAAACTGAGGCTCAGAAAGATTAAGCAATTGTTCCAACTGCCCATAGTTAAACAGAGGTTGTATTTTAATTAAAATTAGGTCTGAATCATAGCTCAACATCCCTTCAGTTTAACTAAAATTTTGCATGAATCTTTTAATCTTTCATTGATAACCATCTCCAAATGACTCTCCTGACTAATCTTGGATTAGCATAGTACTGCTACATTGCTTTCTCATTTATTCTCATAGCCTGACTACAGATTGCAATGCCAAGTACTCTTTTCCCACTCTCGACAATCCATTCATCTCCTGTGAGTCTGGATTTAGTGGCATCTAATGTCTTGAGAGCTTGGCGGGGTCAAGCAGAGTGGCAAAGAAAGAGACCTGATGCCAGGCCATACTCTCCAGTCGCTCTCAGCATGTCCCACGACTTTTTCTAATATCCACCACTGTCTTTCCCTTCTAGAAAAGAGAAAGATGATGCAAGCATCTATATGGAAAACCTAAGGCATTGGGGGTTTGCTGGGAGTCTGAGGCAAGAGGACTGAGATACCCTCAATAAAGGGCAACAAGACATGATTCCTGAGGAGAGTGGAAAAGCCAATGTTTATTCTGGCTGCCTTCAATTCAGTCATTGCATTCCACGTCTCTCTAAGGCCTTCCTAAGGTCCCAAATATGGGCCAATGCGGTATGAATCATCTATATGACACTAAATATTTCCTTTATTATCCAGGATGGGGCAAAGAGGAACTTTATATAAATGAAGGTCAAGGAGAAGTGGTAACAGTTAACAAATGGCAGCTAAGTTACTTTCCGATAACTGCCCAAGGTCTCTCTAAGCCCCATTTCTGCAAAGCATGTTGTTGTAATCAGCCTTCTTGGATTAATGCTCAGAGGCAGTAAACAAAACACAAAATTAAAAAAAATGACAAGCAGCTGGCTAGTACCATCTAGTGGTAGCAAAGAAGCAATAACTTTTAAAATGACCTTTTTAAAAATGGGAAAGGGGAGACTGAAACCATCCATTCCTTTCTGAGGCCATGAATGGTTTACCATGAAGGTGTAGAGCTTCGCTTTTCTCCATGGGAGCTGGAGAGCAGCTCAATGCCAGGGTGCTTTTCAGAGAGAAGACAGCAGAGAGAGATTGAGCTGCATTTCAAGATGAGCTTATTTCAATGCCTGAGACAAGGGCACACAGAACTGCACACATAGCTCATTTTCTGTGTGGTTGTCTCTTGTGGGAGGGAATGGTGCTGCGGATCTCTGGGAGAGCTTGGGGATTCCTGAAAACCAGCTACTTTGTTTATTGCCATCTAAAATCCAAGTCCTGGATACAACTCTGGCTGTGGCCATTGGTTTTGGAGACCTTGTTGTTTGTGACATCTGCCTCCTTGTATCCTAGGCAGAGTTTCAGAGCAGCAAATGCTTGCATGACGTTTCTCCAAAGGGTTTTAGCTGATGCAGCTGCATTCCACTGAGCAAATAATCATCATTGCTGATTCAGTACCTACTGTGTGCCAGGTACTGTGGTGAGTCTTTTAGCTGCATTGGCTAATATGAGTCGCAAAACCATTTTGAGGCAGGTATTCTTGGTCTTATTTACATAAAAGAGAAGTGATGCTCAGAGAACTCACATGACTTGCCCAAGATCATAGAGGTCATGGAGGTGGTGCTGGGAGTCACTCGCACAGCAAGGTACCTGACAGCCACTGTGGAGGATGAGCTCACAGCTTCAGCACCATCTCTATCTTCAGAAAGCTTATGATATTTTTAGGAAGGTAGGACATGCACAAAAATAGAAATATACCATGAGGGCCTGTGCAAGATGGTTATGTTTCTGGAGATTGCTGACAAGGCTGTTGATTCTAAGAGACAGGCTGAGATGTCAATTCCCCTATCCCCATATGTATAGGCAGCCAAGCCACCCAGAAATATTGGCAATCTCCCTTTCCTCATTGAATGACGTTTAAATGTGCCTGACTTGTTGATCATCAACGAGGTGGCACTTGCTGGAATAAGAAAATGCTGTGATCGAGAAGATGGATCTGGTGCCAGGACAAGGTGGTCTAGAGTAAAGATTCTGGGGTCAGGGAGATTCATTAGGAGGAAGTTGTGAGTCACTCAGGTGTCAGGAGATGCACTGAAATGAAGAGACAGCTGTGGAGATGGAGAGGACGAGTTGACAGGCCAGACATTGTAAAAGAACCAGAGACAGTAATTGGGCCCTGTTCCTTGAGAGATGAGGAACAAATATGACCTGGTGAAAAGGAGAAAAAGCTGTGTGGGTGCTTCTGGGTGTGTGTGACAGTATGTGTGTGAGTGCAGATGTGTGTATGATTGTGTGTGTGTGTGTGGGCGTGGATGTGTGTGAATATGTGTTTGTGAGTGTGTGTGTGTGTGTGAGAATGTATGTGTATGTGAGTATGTGTGTGTATGTGTGGGCATAAATGTGTATATGTGTATGTAAGTGTGTATGGATGTGAGTGTGTGTGTGTGAATAAGGGTGTGTATGTGAGTGTGTGGGTGGGTGGGAATGTGTGACTGTGAATTTGTGTGTGTGTGAACGTGAATGTGTGTGAGTGTGTGTGTGAGTGTGTGTATGGAGGTCTAGCAGGAGAATGTTGTACCTGGTCTCTGAGTTGTTTGTAGAAATGGGACATAGCTTCTCTTCTCTAACCCATATTGTTTGAGCAGATTGAGTTCTCTAAAGAGGAGATGTTTATATAAAACTAAAACAAAAGGTGTCTCTTTATTGGATGTGGTGGACAAGAAAACAAAAATTGGAACCAACATCCTACTTTCCTTATTATGTTCCTTTGATTTCAAGGTAAGATGGCCTCAATCAAGGCATTCCCCTGTCTGGACTGAAGGGGCTGGTGGTGGACACGGTTCGAATGATCCACCCTGAAAATGCCTTGAAAGTTACAAGGGCGGAGCTCCAGCTGAAGGGCAAAGAGGAGACAGGTCATCTGTAAGGCTTCCACTTTGTGACCCACGTTGAATCTGCTTACAGTATGCACTGCACACACATTCACACATATACAAATACACACGTGCACATTCTAACAAAAGCACACAAATTCGCACGTATACATACACACATGCAAATATGTAAACACACATGTACACATGGAAACACAAAAACAGACACACACAGATACACACCTATGCAAACACAGGTGCATAAGCACACACATACATGCACACATACCCACACAAATATACACACACATGCACACAAACACACACATGTACACACACAACACAGCAGTGCTTACTCAGAGGGAATTACAGCAGAAGGAGCAGGAGGTGTTTACTTCTCACTTGATACACAAAACCCAGGCAGAGAAAAACATGTACTTATTATTAGCTCAACTTATAAAATCTTGCTCAGGGGTGCAAAATTTAGTGATACAAGGAAGTAGAACTATCTTATGGCCAGGGTTTTCTCACCACTATGTCAATTAATTTATACAGACCCCTACATCCTATATGAAGTGTAACTTTCATTCCCCCTTTCCCATGGTGAATAACACAAAACTTTTAGAAAACTCTTCAGACAAGCAATAAAATAAATTCATTCTTGTGCATGTTCGGTATGAGATGATGGTGGAACATCCTAGGTTTTAAATGATCCCTAAGGAGCAGGTTGGAGTGGAGCTTGGGTGAGAATCAGGGCTGGGAATATGTATGTGGAAATGAGCAGCATAGAAGCACATTTTTATTAGGAATTGGAAGAGCTCACACATGATTCAGAGAAACAGCACCACCGGGAATGTTGGCTAATATTATTAGGTAAATATCACTCAGAGAATGTCAGCATTTAATGAAGACCCCCTGAATGTACTTTTATTAAATTGTAAATGATATGCTCAAAGGGTTCTGAATTTGTTGATGTAAGTTTACTTTTTTCAGTCACATGAAATTAGGTTCTCCCTCATTTGTGAACCACTCCCTTAGAGAAGAGCTATGTTGATATGACCCCAAACTACCAAGTCGTAATTAATTTGGGGCTTGCAATAGTCCCAGCAAGTGATATAAATTGCTCTAGAATTGAATTATGAGTAGAAATCAAGCATAGGCAAGTGAGGAGAGAGAGGAATATGGAGACAGGAGGAAGAGAAACTTATTATTATGCTGTGGCCAATTTCATTATGCTGTGAAGGTATAACATAATTTGGAATCATTAATAGTTATATGAATCCCTTCTGAACTCTTGGGTTCTGAGGAAAGTTTTGCGCCAGTAAAATAGTTGCCATATATGCCTAACTATAAGGTGAGTTTATAATTTTTTCTTAAGCAATTATCACTTAGAGAAGAGGGACTTTGATATTACGTGGTATGGGCTTTATTATTGATACTTAATTTTGAATAATAAAGATATATTTGGGAAAGACACATTTGTCTGAAAATACCTTAAGCAATACTAATTTTGAAAACTTTTTAAGGTCAGCTGATAAAATTTTTTTTTTTTTTTTTTTTTTTTTTTTTGAGATGGAGTCTCGCTCTGCCGCCCAGGCTGGAGTGCAGTGGCCGGATCTCAGCTCACTGCAAGCTCCGCCTCCCGGGTTTACGCCATTCTCCTGCTTCAGCCTCCCGAGTAGCTGGGACTACAGGCACCCGCCACCTCGCCCAGCTAGTTTTTTGTATTTTTTAGTAGAGACGGGGTTTCACCGTGTTAGCCAGGATGGTCTCGATCTCCTGACCTCGTAATCCGCCCGTCTCGGCCTCCCAAAGTGCTGGGATTACAGGCTTGAAAAAATCTAACACAGTTTAAATTATTGTAAGCACAATTTAAAGTATAATATTTCACATGTACCCCTGTGTGTATGGTCATGCAATTTCAAATGTTGAATATAAAGAAGGCTTAAAGTTTCAAAGATTACTTTTAGGAGGAATACAGTAAATGATCATGTAGAGGCTGAAAATAAATACCTCTCAGACGAACAAAACAATTTTCTAAAAAAAATACACAAATTGACTTCTTCTGGCTTGAGATGAGATATTCATTGACGGCCTCCACACATATGGAAAAGAACCATCTCTCAATCAATTTAGACTGTAAGAAAGACATGGGCCCTGGAACCTGTTAGAAAAGTGAGTCAAGCAATGGTGAAAGCAATAAAGACAAGATGCGAATGAGGCATTCGAATAAAATTGTTTCAAATGCAATGTTGCTAAATTAATATAAACTTGCTCTTGTAAGTCTGTATGTGAAACTCAATGAATAAATTAGATAGTAGTAGAATTTGCCTATTTGTTTTTTCCCTGTTTATTTACATTGAATTAATAAAGACAATAGGAGGATGAGGTTTCAGTATTCTATTCAAACTTTATTTTAAGTGATGTTAATTACAGTATTTGAAGGGAAGGTTCTAATTCCACACAAAATGGAAGAATCTAAAATGTATTCATTAAACTGCTAAAAAATAGAGTGGTGAGAATACAACAGAAGTCCAATTTAGATTCTGAGTGTTGTCACCATGTTATTACGATTACATAGCCTCTTCCAAACTTATAACTGGAGCTCCTGGAAGCTACGTCATACTCTGGTCGAAGAACAAAAAACCACAGTGTAAAACTGAATTAAGTCCTGAATTATTGGCTTCATCACATGCACCCTCTTCCACCTCAAAATGTCGCAAAAGAAACAGTTACCACACCCTGCAGACCTTTTGGTGTAAAAGAGGTGTTGATGAACTGGAGTAGAAACAGATCATGAAGAGCCATCTTAAAAAGTCCCTTTCAGGTGAGTTTGTACACACCATCTAACAAGGAGCCTCTCATCAAGTAGGGTCAGGCAACCACGGTTCATTTCTCAGGAAGTGACAATTTCATTCATTTACTCAATATGCATTTGCAAAGTGCCTACATATCATCAGGTTCCAATTGCAGTTATTTCTAGGTAAAAAAGAAACGTGGCATCTCTAGAGGGGCCACCTAGCTCCCCAAGTCAACAGCTGAAAGGCCCTTTTGTGGAATTGGGTTTCTTCTGTACTTCTGAAAGGGTAACACCTTAAAGCTGAATTGCCTTTAAAACCTGGAGGTCTGATATAATATTTAGCAATATTTGCCTCCCAGATATACAACATTGAAAGATACACTAAATTCTGAAGGGAGCTATGCTTCAAAATACTTTAAACGATTGTACAGGATTCATTTAGGCTTGAAATTCTAGTCCTAGACTGAGCTTGTGACCACTGACATTGACGTTCTTGCCATCCAGGAGAGGTGACAGTGTCAGTTTGATACCTAGCTTTAGGGTCCTGAGTGTATCCTACACCTATCAGGTTGGATGTGTTCACTTGACCTGCCAAGCAGTCTTCAGAGTCAATCTGATACCTGGCTGCTATTCTGAAATGAGTATTACTGTTTCCTGCTGTCCAGGAGAGATTGACAGCACTCTCCAATCTCTTGTTCACCTTCTGGTAAATGGAGCCACCAAACTTTTGTCCTGTCATTCACATGTGTGAAGCTGGAATTCATCAGTCTTGTAGCCAACTGCAAAGTTACTCTGGGTTACTCCGGACTTTGCAGTCTCAAAATTCATTTGGTTGCCAGCCAGCCAACCTTCCTAACCCAGCAGCAGCATGCCCCAGATTAAAGGCCCGGTGATGTCCAAATCCATGTTGCAGCCAGGCTGATGGGCTCCCGATCGTACCCTGTCTTGATTTTAGCACGTTTCTCCCGCAGTGTTAGGTAAGAAGGGTGAATGGAAGGTCAGCTTCAGTCCACATGCGAGCTGATCTTCTGTGGCCGTCTGGCGCTTCATATGTTGTCAGTGTTCCGTTTCCCCATAAATGCCAGGCCTTTCCCCATAAATGCCAGGCCGCATTCAAGGCGTCTGTATTTGGTTTCCAGGCTGTCCATCGCTTTGGTGGTCTCAGTCTTGGCTGAACCCGAACTTGTAACTTCCAATCCATTCTCAGATTTTGTTTTTAAATAAAGTTTTAGCGTGTCAAGTCCGTAGCTTCAGTGAAGGGATCCCTGGCAGATTTGCCAAGGTTGGCATGTATGAGTGGCACAGCCATCCTCTGCTGGGAGGTGGTGATGATGGCCTCCAGCAGCCATGGCGGGAACGTACGGATATTTGCCTATTTGTATTAAGAATGTTTATATTTCAATAGGCCAAAATCATTTTGGGGAATGAGAGAGAAGAAGGTTAAAAATTTCATTTGAAACCTGGAGAAAGGCTGCTTTTTGTCATCTCCCCATTCCAAAAAATGAGAAGGCCACATCTCATCACTGGGTAATCTTTACAAGCGACCAGTTGCTTTGTGTGCACATAGGAGCCTGGCATCGAAGGATGTCATTCAGGGAGGAATTTGCTCTGGCACGGTCTCTAGCCTCTCCTTCACCGGACTCAAAGAGATACTGGCTTTGGCAATTTGTGTTTCAGCCTAGGTCCGTTCTAGGTGGTATGATCATGCAATATTTCTCAAACTTTTCCGAAACAGGACCCACCTTGGCAAAAGAGCATGCAGACTGATGCCTGAATGTCATAGAATGTCTCTGATTTAACATTAAAAAGTTATGCAAATTTTACATATTTTTGCATCTCTAGATGTCATGGCATAGCACCATGCGTTCCCCTATGGTGACTGATACTCCCAATTGAAAAGTATGGTATAGTCCTGGGCTTTGGAGTCTGAAAGATATAGTGGCCTTGCTGCCTATAACAAGCTGACCTTGGGTTTGTAATGTAAACACTGTGAGCTTTGATTTTCTTTTCTTTTTCTTTTTTTTTTCTTGAGACAGGGTCGCAATTTGTCACCCAGGCTGGAGTGCCATGGTGCAGTGGCACGATCTCAGTTCACTGCAGCCTTGACCTCTCGGGCTCAAGTGATCTTCTTACCTCAGCCCCCACAAGTAGCTGGGACTGTAGTCATGTGCCACTATATCCAGCTAATTTTTGTTTTTTTTTTGTAGAGATTGAGTTTCACCATGTTGCCCAGCTGTTCTTGAACCCCTGAGCTCAAGTGATCCATCCACCTTGACCTCCCAAAGTGTTAGAATTACAGCTGTAAGCCACCACGCTGGGCCATGAGCTTTGGTTTTCTTACCTATCCAATGCAGACACACCTTGGAGGGTTGTAATGGGAATTAAAAGAGATGCCTGATATAATAAGTGTAACAAATGTTGGCTCCTCCTTAAGCACCACACTATGCTTAGAGACATAGCAACTTGGAGAGTTTATCCAGAAGTTTAGACTTGTCCACTGTCAAGCCTGGAGTGGCTTAGATCCCAACGCCACATTGATTCTTGTAGAGATTTAGCATGGAGGTCACCCAACACATGTCTGGGGTTACTCTAGACCTCACTTTCTAGATTGAGGTCCTTGGAATTTGGGAGTGGAAGAGACTTAGAAGATGACTTACTTTTTAGAAAAGAATGAGGCAGTTACTGCCAGAAGCAAGTGTTCCCTTGTTCTTCTTGAACTCCCTCTTCTTCTCTCATTTTGTCTCTAGGCCTCTTCAGTCCTTTTATTGATCCTTTATTCCATTGAAAGTCTTCTTGAAGACAACAGAGTCCTGTTAATAGTCAAATTTAATTGTTTCTTCTTAATCCCCATCCTATTTAATCTATTTGTCTAGTTTGATGCTATGAGCCTTTCAGTTTTGTAATGTTTCTCCTTTGGTTTCCCTAGAACTCCTCTAACAGGTTTAGGTTGCCTCTGTCCTCCCTCGTTGCATTCCATGCCTTTTTCCATTCAGCTTTTAAATGCCTTTGTTTTGTCCTTCGCCTTTCATACTTGGATTCCTTTGTATATTTACCTGGGCTCATCTGTTCCTACGACTTCAATATCATTCTCTGGTTTTTCTCCCTCCGATTCATGCTCTGCACACCATTGTGCTTTTATTTTAAAGTAGCTTAATGGAATTGCTGGAGTACAAGCATTTCAGAGAATGATTGGAGTGTGCCTTGAGAACTAGACAGGAACAAAATCACAGATACCTTATACCCACGTTACTGGATCAATCTTGATAGAATAGTTATGCTAGTATAAAAACAACTTCACAAACTCATTGGCTTCATACAACAAGAACTAGCTCACAGCAACATCTTCCACAAGTATAGGGGGGTTCTGCTTTTTGTCATCCTGACCGAGGAATCCAGACTAATGAAATAGATTTGATCTGAAACATTGCCTGTTGCCAAACCAGACACAAGGGGATGGAAGACAGAATTGCATATTGGCTCTTAAAACTTCTGCCTAGAAATCACTTGTACTACATCTGAAAATGTGTCATTGGCTAAATCAGGTCATACAGCCATATCCAATTTCAAGAGGGCAGAGCATTGTCCTTCTTCCATGTACCTAGAGGAGTGCTGGAAATATGTGGTGAATAGCCCTGATGACTACCCAGTTCTATCACACAACACGTAATTTAGTTTCCCTTTGACATGGAAAAAAAAAAATTTACCTCTTTCCTAAGGGATTATAACCCCAAATTTTAACCAACTGACTGGATCCTACTTCAAGTCCAGGATCTCTGAGTGATGCCTTTGGTCACCTTGGTCTTGACATGTACCCTGTTATTACAGAGACGTATACATTCATAAGGTAAGTTGTTTGTTTCTCCTTACACCCTTTATAGCAGTATACCAAGGTCAGGATGGCCCCAGTAGACATTCAGATGAAGGAAAAATGCAAGATACATTCATCACTGGTATACAGCAAGGGCAAAGATGTTGCAATGGCTCTCTACCCTTGGAACAAGGCATGCTATACAGTCATCCCTCAATATCTGTGTGAGATTAGTTTCAAGACACCCTGCAAATACCAAAATCCGTGGATGCTCAAGTCCCTTATATAAATGGTATAGTATTTGCATATAACCTATGCACATCTTCCTGTACAATTGTTGTACTGCATTGTCTTACAGGTTTGTATTTTTTATTGTGGTGGTGTTATGTTTATCACTTTTTTTCCCCCAAATATATTCCATCTGAGGTTGGTTGAATTTGAGATGCAGAACCTGTGGATATGCAGGGACAACTGTATATGATTAGGTTTTAGATTCTGTTCCCTGGAAAGTGCTCTTCAGTCTGTTGTTTTCTGTAGCTCTTAGCTCCACCTCCTGTGAGGTTTTCTTCCTTTCATTATCCTCCTTGGGTATTGCTAGAATATGCCTTCAGCAGGTGCTGTAACATTTTCTCAGTCTATTTCTTGCCTGTTGATGTTCAAGGGCCTATGGGTCATTTTCAGTTCCAAACACTCAAAAAGTGTCTTTTAGTGCAGGTTGATAATTATTTTGCTGTATGACTCTCAAACACTGAGATTATTATCTGTTCAATTACAGTCAGTTTCATATGCCAATAACCATACTAGCAGTCCTCAAGACTCAAGAGTCTTAATTTTCATATTAGCTATAATTTTTTACTTTCTTGCTGTCACTAGCTACCACTGCCTCCTATCCTTGAATTAATTTTTGCTGCCTGGGCCTGTCAGACATGGGTGGAAAAATCACCTTTAGATTCTTTTCCTTGAGCTGTCTTAACCAACTTAAAAGACTTACTGGACACTACAACTTAATTTGATATTTACCCTGGGTACCCTAATTTATCCAGGGATTTTTAAAATGGGTCTCATGACAAATCCTTAATTTGTTCCTAGATGAAACATTCAGTTTTAATGGGTCGTCTTTGCCCAAAGTCCTACTCATTTTCTTCTGTATGAGTTTGAGAAGCAGTTGCCTTTTTAATGCCAAATTCTCAAATTTCTGGGCCCTCTCCATGTTTTTTACATTATACTTACAAACGAGCCACTACTTTTTTGAGCTCATTTCTTTCTCAGAGAACTATTTCTAGCACAGTCAACTGGAGCTGACACATACTACTTACTGTTTTTCAATCTATTCTCAATCTTGCTACATGTTCATTATGTTTGTAATCTACCTAAAAAGTTCATTTAGGCCAGATTTTTCCAACTGCTTTTCTATTGCATAGCATGAGTTACCATTTTTGTAACCTCCAGTATCAGTTTTCTCACCACTGTCATCCAGCCCGTCAACTAATACACATAACTAATTTTCTTTGTTATGAAATTACCCAATTTCTGGTAATAATATCTGTATCAGTCAGATAAGCAAGGTTATGCTGAGATTAAAAAACAAACAAACAGAAAACTCCATGGCTTAACACAACCTAAGTTTATTGTTCCCTCAAAGTTTATTATAGACCTGCACAAGGCTCTAATACAGGTGAGTAACAGGCAGAGGTTGGAACAGTTTGGAGGGCTCAGAAGACAGGAAGATGTGGGAAAATTTGGAACTTCCTAGAGACTTGTTGAATGGTTTTGACCAAAATGTGGATAGTGATATGGACAATGAAGTCCAGGCTGAGGTAGTCTCAAATGGAGATGAGGAACTTACTGGGAACTGGAATAAAGGTCACTTTTGCTATGCTTTAGCAAAGAGACTGGCAGCATTTTACCCCTGCCCTAGAGATCTGTGGAACTTTGAACTTGAGAAAGATGATCTGAAATTGAAACTTATGTTTAAAAGGGAAGCAGAACATAAAAGTTTGGAAAATTTGCAGCCTGACCATGTAGTAAGACAGAAAAACCCATTTTCTGGGGAGAAATTCAAGTCAAATTTGCATAGGTAATGAAGAGTCTAATGTTAATTGCCTAGACAATGGGGAAAATGTCTCCAGGGCATGTCAGAGATCTGAATGGTAGTCCCTACCATCACAGGCCTGGAGGCCTAGGAGGGAAAAATGGTTTCATGGGCCGAGCCCAGGACCCCACTGCTCGGTGCAACCTCAGGACTTTGTGCATCTATCCCAGCTACTCCATTCAACTCCAATCATGGCTAAAAGGGGCCAAGGTACAGCTTGGACTGTTGCTTCAGAGAATGCAAGTCCCAAGCCTTGGTGGCTTCCACATGGTATTGGGCCTGCAGGTGCACAGAAGTCAAGATTTGAGGTTTAAGAACCTCTGCCTAGATTTCAGAGGATGTATGGAAATGTCTGAATGTCCAGGCAGAAGTTTGCTGCAGAGGCAGAGCCCTCATAGAGAACCTCTGCTAGGACAGTGCAGGAGGGAAATGTGGGGTGGGAGAGAGTCCCCACTGAGGCACTGCCTAGTGGAACTGTGAGAAGAAGGCCACCATCCTCCAGATCCCAGAAGGATAGATCGACTAACAGCTTGCACTGTGCACCTGGAAAAGCCCCAGACACTCAACACCAGCTGGGAGAGGGGCTATACACTGCTGTGAAAGCAGCTGGGAGAGGGGCTATACACTGCAAAGCTACAGGGGCAGAGCTGCCCAAGACCATGGAAACCCACCTCTTATATCAGCATGACCTGGATGTGAGACATGGAGTTAAAGGAGATCATTTTGGAGTTTTAAGATTTAATGACTTCCCTGTTGGCACCTTTGTTTTGGCCAATTTCTCCCATTTGCGGTGGGAATATTTACCCAATGCCTGTATCCCCATTGTATCTTGGAAGTAACTAACTTGCTTTTGGTTTTACAGGCTTATAAACAGAAGGGACTTGACTTGTCTTAGATGAGACTTTGAACTTGGACTTTTAAGCTAATGCTTAATGAGTTAAGACTTTGGAGGATTGTTGGGAAGGCATGATTGGTTTTGAAATGTATAAAGGACATGAGTGAGAGGGGCTAGGGCAAAATGATATGGTTTGGCTCTATGTCCCCACTAAAATCTCATCTCAAAATGTAATCCCCATGTGCCAGAGAAGGAAGTGATTGGATTATGGAGCAGTTTTCCCCATGCTGTTCTCATGATAGTGAGTGGATTATCACTAGATCTAATGGTTTTTTAAATGGTAGTTTTTCCTGCACTCTCATAAGCTCTCACACTGCCATGTGAGATATGCCTGTTTTCCTTTCCACTATGATTGTAAGTTTCCTGAAGCCTCTCAAGCCATGAGGAACTGAGTTAATTAAACCTCTTTTCTTTATAAATCACTCGGTCTTGGGAGGTTCTTTATAGCAGTGTGAAAATGAACTAATACAATTACCTTTTTACTTTTAACTCCTTTACCTTTCCTTAGACTCTCCAAACTCCTCACTAGCATTTAGTAGATTAACTCATTTTCAAAGTTTAGTTCAGGTGTTATCTCCTTGAAGCAAAATAATTATGATAGCTCTCAGTAAGCATGTATTATGTTCTAAATAGCTATGTTTTTTTTTTTTTTTTTTTTTTTTAAGATGGAGTCTCGCTCTGTCTTCCAGGCTGGAGTGCAGTAGTGCAATCTCGGCTCACTGCAATCTCTGCCTCCTGGGTTCAAGCAATTCTCCTGCCTCAGCCTCCTGAGTAGCTGGGATTACAGGTGCACGCCACAATGCCCAGCTAATTTTTGTATTTTTAGTAGACACAGGGTTTCACCATGTTGGTCAGGCTGGTCTTGAATGCCTGACCTCGTGATCCACCTGCCTCAGCCTCCCAAAGTGCTGGGATTACAGGTGTGAGCCACCACGCCTGGCCAGCTGTATATTATTTAATTTAGTTTACACAATAACTCCACAAAGTTGGTCTTAATATGATCATTATATATGAAAAAGTGCATCTTTCATTTAAGCAACTGTCCTAAGTTCATAAAATTAGTAAGTTGTTGGGTTAGAACTCAAGTCCAAGGGAGTTCAAAATTTGAAGCCTATGGTTTTAACCACCATTCTACCTCACCCTAATGTGATTTACATGTCCTGTGTGTGACTCTTGCATCACACTTACAATGCACTGGGTTTGATTATTCTCTGCCCATCTTTCTCTCCAACTATAATTCTTGATTGCAGACACTATGTAATCAATGCCAAGCATGGAGGATGGCATTTCGAGACATTGAGCATATACTTGCTAATATTAAAGCATGATAAATTACTGAGTTAAATTAAGATTCTGTAACAAATTTTTACTTGGGTTTCTGCATTAGTTTTCTTTTGCAGTGAAAAGAATGATCACAAATTTAGTGATTTTAAAAAGCATGTATTTATTAGCTCCTGGTTTCTGTGGCCCAGAAGTCAAGCACAATTTAACTGAGTTCTCTGTTCAGAATGTCACAAAATTGCATTCAAGGTGTCAGACTAGCTGTGTTTCTCTATTGAATTCGAGGTCTTCTTCTAAGCTTAAGTAGTTGGAAGAATTCAGTTCCTTGTGGTTGTAGGGCCCAAGGCCCAATTTCTTGCTGTCTGTCAACTGGGTACCTCTCAGGTTCTAGAGGCTCCTGCACTTATTGTCCATATGGGCTGTTCATAGCTCTTACAATGTGGCAGCTGGGTCCTGTAAAGCCAGCCAGAGAAGCCATTGCTCTAGTCTACTGAGATGAAGTCTTATATAAAGTAACGTAATTATGGGGGTGACTATGCCATATTCTATTTGCTAGAAGCAAGTTGCAGGTTTCTCCCACATTCAAGGGGAGGGAATTATACAAGGACATGATTCATTGGGGGTTATTTTAGAATTCTGCCTCTCATAATTCCTTTTTCTCCTTTAAGTCTATTCATTTTTCTCTGCTGATGTTAGTGACAGAAAAATTTTCCCACATTTTTATGGGAACTGGTTCTTCCTTGCATAGTTTTTTTCTTAGACCTTAACTGCTATTTGAATAATGTCCAGATTACATTGACACATTAAAACTCTCCACATTCCCTAACAATATGACATCACCACTGTTAATATTCCAATGTAAATTCATAATGCTGTCATATGTATGGTATATTGAAAATTATAACTGTATAATTTTAAACAAAAACAGATTCACTGCAGTCCTGTTTTACAACTTACTTCTTAATTTAATAATATATAATGAACATTCTAACACGATTAAATTTTCTTTTATAGCATAGTTTGTAATTTCTGTGCAGTAATGTATCATACAGATAACATGCAATTTATTTAATAGGTTTACTATTATTGAACATTTATACTATTTCCACTATTTTACTATTGTGAAACCTCTTTTATAAACTCTCCCATAGTTATTTCTGCCTGTAATCATAATTATTTTTGGTAAGACAAATTCTTAAAAGTAAATTTTTGTGCATCAAAGAATATGTGCATTTTTAAGTTATTTGATTTACCAAATTGCACTCCAGAAATTTACAGTTTAGACAGCAGCGCCTAAGGAAACCCAACATGGAGAATTATGTGTGTGTACGCATGTGTGTTTTCTATTACTTTTCTAGCGTATTGCTATTTTTCAAGTTATATGACTAATACATGTTTTTTTAAACAGGGAATTGCTTTTCTAATTGCATCCTTCTGAGGTAGCCAGTATTAACAATTTGCTGTAAAACGCCCCAAACCATCCTTATTGGATATGTTTATATATTTCAATGTAATAGTCGAAAAATGGCATCTCACTGTTGCTTTAATTTGGTTTTCTGGACTTACTAGTGAGGCTAAACATGTCTTTATCGGTCTTGGTAAATTTCACGTTTTGTTTGTTAGTTTTTGGTTCATTTCTTTTCAGTTGTTATTAACCATTATGGAGTCAACCATTCACAGCCCTTAGATGCTCCAGTTTCAGTATTGTTCATAACTGTTACATTTCAGGTTGTTTCCCTTTGCTTCACAAAATCTCATTTTTGCACATTATTTCACAGCACAAATAACTTGAGTGTGAGGCATAAACACTTTTAATGTAGACCAAAGAACATTTCAAAAATATCTTTGGATTATAAAATATTTCAATTCCCAAGTGACAGCTCATTTATTTCAAATAAAACTCATTATCACGTAATTCTAATCTATTGAAAGTATTTAAGATATACCCCAAGTTATTATTATAAGATTTCCACTATATTACAAAAAAATTATTAAAAATGTGTTCGAAAGACAGTATTACATTTGCTCTTGTACATTATTTTCTCTCTTGGATATTTCATGCCTCTGTTATATTCTTGGTTTTAGTATTAAGCCTAAAAGAGTTCATATACTTCCTAAAATTGCCCAGATACAACACTAGGAGTAAAATGTGTGCTGTGAGAAGCTGACATATTTCCTATTAGCATAGTGACAAAGCTAATGTATGAAGACATGCTGAATTTTCAGAGGGTAGATTTTCCTTTTGGTTCTTTGATTTGTAAAACTCCAAAGTGCTTCTGTGAAGAGCATCAGATTTAGTGAAAGAGATGAAAGGTAACAGGCAGAGCTTAGTAGAGTTAGCTTTCAAAGCAGTTTTTCTTTTCCCTGGAAATGGGTTATGGAATGTAATTTTCAATTTTATAAATCTGTGTGGAAGACAAGGAAATTAAGGAGTTGTCTGTTCTTTATTGATCATGCTATATCTTGCTTTAGCTGCATCAATCTGCACCAGGGTTTTCTTTCATTCTCTAGTTCTGTGTGTTGCATGCTGGATTACTTCAGCATAACTTTTTAAATTCTTTTACAACTTAAAAAGAATACTAGGATTGCTGTTTACTGCTAAGAGAAATTGATTTCAAGTGTGAAAATGATAGGAGAGCTTATTATCAGTGACTAAGAGATATTCAAATTCAGCACAGAAAGAAATGGGATCACAGACCTCAGCGATGAAGACATGCAAGAAGAAAGCTGGGAGAACAAACTGTATTCAGTTTTGGAAATTAAGAAATGTTTTGAGCACAGCAAAAGAGGAAAATACTACCAAAGCCCATGAATGGAAGAAAGCAACTGAAATTTCAAAGAGATATGGTAAATGTAGCATGCAGGTAGAAATAGACTATGAGATTATTTTCAGGACTTGTCTGCATTCCCATAACATTTTATACTGAAAATAAAAGACCTTTAAAAATGCGTATAGGGAAAAGAGAAAGAAAGTGTTGATGATGATGTTTCCCCAACAGTAACCTTCAATTGCAGGATAGGGTGTCTTCTTAGTAGTCACCTCTTTGCTTGTACTGCACTGCTTTACTTTTAGCAAGAACATTCTCTTCTCTCACAACTACAGCATTGCTTAGAAGTCACACTAGAAAATGATTTCAGTGTAAGTACAGCTGAGAAATGTAATTAGAATTTCTTTAAAACCTAATGGAAATTGGGCCAACCCTATGAAAGCCATCACCCTCGAGAAAGAAGGAGGTAGAATAAACATAGTTACAAAAGCAAACTAAAACCGAAGAGAGCCCAACACTCCTCTGTATATCAGGCAGAGGAGAGCTCTCCTTACCCTCTGCATATGGGTGCCTTACCCTTGTGCTGTAGACCCCCCACTTCTCTACCAGCAAGGGGTGACTAATTTTATGAGCAGTGTTCATTTGAACATGTAACGTGTTATAGGTATGAAAAATACATCTCATCTCCTGATGGACATACTTTGGACTAATATTGAAATGTTTTAAAAATGTACTGCTTTATATTGTTTGTTTCCTGTCTAAGAAATCTTAACCCACCCAAAAGTGGTGAAGATTTTCTCCTATTTGCTTATAGAATTTCATGGCTTTAGAGTTCATGATGAGGCCTATAATCTGTACTTAATTAACTAATTTATGTATGGTATAAAACGAAAACATGATTTTTCCCCAAATGAATATGTACTTGTTCCACTATCATTTGTTGGACGTCTACTCCTCCCTCCTCCATGGAGTTCCAATCTTATTTCATCACTACTAAAAATGTCTGCTGTTTGAATAACAAAGACAACATTAAGAAAATGAAAAGGCGAGCCACCAGCAGAAAGAAAATATTCACAATATGCACACGTAACAAAGGACATATATCTCAAATGCATACAGAGTTCTGATAACTCAATCATAAGAAGAAAAGAATGCAACAAAAATGGGTAACAGATTTTAGTAGAAATGTCACAAGATATGCAAATGATTAATAAGCACATAAAAAGATGCTCAACATCATTAGTCATTAAAATAATACAAATGAGTACCAGAAAGAGATACCACTGCACATCCAGGAGAATGATGAAAGTGAAAAAGTGTCATAATGCCAAGTGCTGGTGAGGATGTATGTAGAGTTTTGAATATTGACTTTTATTAAATTTATCCTCAATTAACACTCAAAGTGTTCTGGACATTCTGGACACCAAAAATCTTTTCTTAATTAACCAATTTGTTGCAGTAAATACAAAGAGAAGATGTAAGAAATTTTACATAATAGATTATGATACTGCTATCTGTTAAAGATAAGGTTATGACATTTGAGCTTGGTAACTATGTTGCCCAGTGTTTACTTGAAAAAATATGGATATCCACAACTTAGGATGGTTCAACTTACAATTTATCAATGGTGCAACAATGATACACATTCAATAGAAACTGTATTTTGAGTATCCACACAACCATTCTGTTTTCTACTTTTACTGTAGTATTGAATAATTTACAAAAGATAGTCAAGACTTTATTATAAAACAGACTCTGTGTTAGATGATTTTTCCCAGCTGTATGCTAATGTAAGTGTCTGGGCCATTGTTAAGGTAGGCTAGGTTAAACTATGATGTTTGGTAGGTTAGGTGTATTAAGTGCATTTTTGACATGGTATTTTCATGGGCTTATTGGGATCAATTCCCATCATAAGTCAAGAAGCATCTGTGGTTAATTATACTAACAGTCTGTATAACATATGAAATCGGTAACTAAACCAGTGTTATGATGATGGCTCAGTGAATTTGAATACCGTATATTTATCAGGATTTTAATCTTTTCTACTATTGTTTCTATGGGGAAATTAGATGCTATTTTTTAGCGTTATTTAATTTCAGCAAAGGGTGCTATGACAAATTGATATTCACATGCAAAAGAATGATATTGGGTCCTTACCTCATACCACATACAAAAATTAACTCAAAAAGGATCGAAGACTTAAATGTAGAAGGTAAAACTTTTAAAGGAAAACTTAGGGATAAATCTTTATGACCTTAAATTTGTCAATGGTTTCTTCCATATGACAGAAAAAGCATGAATAATAAAACATAGATAAATTGGTACATTAGGGTTCTCTCGAGAAAAAGAAAAAATAGGAGACATAGAAGTATATACAGAAAGAGAGTCACTATGAAGGATTGACTCATGCAGTTATGGAGGCTGAAAAGTCCCATGATCTGCCATCTATAAACTGGAAGCCTGGGAAAGCTGGTGGTCCAGTTCCAGTACACGTCCAAATACCTGAGAACCAGGCAGCCAATAGTGTAAGTCCCAGTCCTAGTCCAGAGTCCTGAGAACCAAGTGCACTGATATTCAAGGGCAGGAGAAGCAAGGAGAGCAAATTTTCCTTTCCTTTGTCTTCTTGTTCTATTCTGGCCCTCAATAGATTGGATGATTCCCACCTACATTGGTGAGGGCAAACTTATTTACTCAAAAGTTAATCTTTTATGAAAACATCCTCACAGACATACCCGGAAATAATACCAGTTATCTAGGCATCCCTTAACCCACTCAAGCTGACACATAAAAATCACCGTCATAATTGGCCTTTATCAAAATTAAAAATGTTTCTGCTTCAAAGGGCACTATCCCGAAAGTTAAAAGACAACCCACAGAATAAAATAAAATATTTGAAATGTATATATCCAATAAGGAACATGTGTCTAGAATATATAAGGACTTCTGCAAGTCGATCATAAAAAGACCACCAAATTTAAAAATAGGCAAAAGATGCAAATAGGGATTTCTCAAAAGATATAGAAATGACCAATGAGATCATTAAAAAGGTTCAACATCATTTGTCATTAGGAAAACACACATCAAAACCACAATGAGATACTGCTTCATACCCATTAGAATGGCTATAATCAAAAAGAGATGTAATAAGTAATATTGGCAAGGGTATACAGAAATCAGAACCCTCATAAACTGCTGGTGGGGATTTTAAAAATGATGCAGTGACTTTGGAAAACATTCTGGCACTTCCTCAGAAAGTTAAACATAAAATTATAATTTGATCCAGCAATTCCATTCCTAGCTATATACCTGAGAGCAATAAAGACATATATCCACACAAACACTTGTACACAACTGCTCATAGCAGCATTATTTACAATAGCCAGGAGGTAGCCCAAATGTTCATGAACTGACAAAAACATAAACAAAATGTAAATGTGGTATATGCATAGAATAGAATATTATTCAGTCATTAAAAGAAAGGAGATTCTGTCACTTGCTCCAACATAGATGAATCTTGACAATATTATGCTAAGTGAAAGAAGTCAGGCATAGAGGACAGCATATTATATGACTCCATTTATGTGTAATGTTCAGAAAAGGCAAATCCATAGAGACATAAAGTAGATTAGTGGTTGTCTAGTGGTAGCTTAATGCTAGGGGAGGGAGCAGAGATGGATGTATTGGAGAGCAATTCATGGGACATGATTTTTTTGGTGGCGGGGTGGTGATGAAAATGTTCAAATTGGTTGTGTTGATGGCTACACAGTTTACTCATTTACACATGTACGTGAGTACATTTTGAGTACATGTGTAAAATTTAATAAAATTCACAGTACAGTTGTTCTCTGAATATATAAAAAAACTATTGAATTTTACACATGAACCCTAAATGAGTACATTTTTATGACAGCTTGATTGAGATAATTTAGATACTGTAAAATGAACTCTTTTAGGGTACATTTTATGGTATCTAAATACCACAAATATATAACCTAAATTCCATAAAATGTACCCTAAATGAGTCTATTTTATGGTATCTATCTCAATAAAGCTGTTATAAAAATAATTTTGTCTTATTTTGAATTATAATACTTTCTGGCAAGATAAATCAGTATAAATACAAGGTTGATCTATAGCATTTTAAAAACGCAATAGCTTTGAGATGCTCACATATATTTTTTGAAATTATCGGACATTATGATGTAGATCTTTTCAAAAGGAATGTAGGAAGAGGTTTGCAATTTTTAGGTTATGGTGGATGTGAGTTTTTGTGGAATACACTCATTATTAAGTTGTGATGAAGTGTCTTATTATCACTGGTACTCAAATATTTAGACTCTTACATAATTAAGGTAAAAATTTGTACCTTAGATATTGCTTATTTTCAGGAAAAACTGTTACATGGGAACACATACACACACACACATACATTAGATGGGATTGTTCAATGGAAAAGATCTAGAATGGAGAAAGCACCCATGGGCCAGGATGAGATTCTGGAGGAGAACAACTCGCAAGTTTCATGTGAGTACACATGAACATGAAAATGCGAGTTTCCTGCCATCCTGAGAAATTCCTATAAGTCTGCCACACCTACGGCGTGCTCATGGACTATTTCATGTCTTAAGTTACAAATGGATCTACGATAAACCTTAAAAGACTAATATTATGTATCAATGTTGGTCACATAAGACCCACAATGTAAGGATTTTTAAGGGCAACCTGAAACTGAAAGTAGTCTGCTCTTGAAGCACACAATCCAACACTCCTTTGAGAAAAACAAAGCATAAACCCCACACCAAGTATGACAATGAGGTGCCAACGTGGTACTGAACTCCAGAATTGGCTGAGGGTGAAGGGAGTGATATAATCAAACAGCTCCTTGAAAAGTTGGAAGCAGCCTGCTGACCTGGTCTCTTGTGTAATTTCACCAACGCAGCTGCGGAAAATCACAGGAATGAAAGCCCCAGTCGTGGCACATGGTCAGTTGCCCTGACTGGGTATCTCTGGAGGTGATACAGATGGGTGAAGGCAGAGCACCTCACTAGCTTCTGGATAGTGTGCACAAATGGGGCTACCTCAATCGGGAGAAAATAAAGAGTTTAAGGGAACTCTGAGGTTCAATTTTAAACAATGTGGCACAGTTGTGAACTGCTGAGAAACAGCAGCAACAAACAGATTAGGCATCTGTGAAGATGAAGGAGCTCCCTTTGAACAAAGGCTTCAGGCTGAGTTGAGTCTAAGTGGCCAACTCTCAGACACCTGTGGGTTTGGAAAACAGTGTTTGCAGCTATAAATCAAAGCTCTGGTTTTATGTGGACAAAGTGTGGGGATAAACCCTTTGTACTGGTCTTTTAAATTGTGCATGCACACATCACTAGTATCACCTTTTAACTAACAGACAACAGTAAATTCTGGGACTCGTTAAGCATTGTTTTGATGCCTTCAATATTGCCCATAGGTTGTTACATTAATGAGTTCTTCAGAGGTATGAAAAAATAAAAATATTCAGAGAATTTGGGAGAGGACCAACATAACATCTCTCCACCAGAAATTTGTATTAAATATTCTTTTGTAACTAGAGAGATTTTCTAATGAAAAAACAAATTGAGAAATTGGACACTTCTCTTTGAAATGAGACCTCTTTGAAAATTGCTCTAAAAATGATGGAAACAATTATTTGACCATAGACCAGTTTTCAGAATCAAGTTAGCATTTTGAAAACAGAGTAAAACACATTTACGTTCAAATTAAGTTAAAACATTTATTTGTTTTCATTTTTACAAAGATTTATATTATATGAACTCTTTTATTGAAAAATTACTTGAGCTAACCAAAAAGTCAAGGTCAATGTAAAGAATAAGATGGGTTATCTGTGTAGGCTGTAATGTCCTATACAAAAATAGTTCTGCAATCACTTTTCAGCCTTCCTTTCCCACTTAGTAGCTGGCTTCTTTTTTGAGGCAAGCACTTGTCCAAGAATGATTGGATCAGTTAGAGGACAAATCCTTAAAAATATCCACCTTGCCTGATGATTTTAGAGGAGTCTGTCCTATTTTCCTTGCTGTCTTGTTTATTTGACCTTCTCAGTTGCTAAATAAGAGTGGGTTTAATGAAGAGGGGGCTTTTATTTATCATTCTAGTGCCAAGTTCTTTGTCAAGGGACAGGTCTTTCTCTTAGGGAGGAATACTCAGGCAACTATCCTGAGAATTTGCAACTCAACTCTGTGATGATCAAGATTTCCCAAGAGAAGTTATTCTTCCATATTATGGTGTTACTTTTTCTATGATGAATTTTGCAAAGGTAAAGTGGATAAAAGAATCAGAGCACTTAATTATCCTTCAGGAAAAAAAGCAGTCTTTTCCCTTTGATAATTATCTCAGTTTTCAAATTAATTTCAACAATGAGCACTTGGTCTCATGCAGAACTTTTAAATAAAGCTGGAAGAAAATTTTAACTAGAAATGTAAAAATGCTCACTACTAGGGTTAGTCATTGTAAAAGATCATTATTTGGGTGATAGCTTATACAGCAATTTAAAAGATACGTTTTATTTCTGTCCAATGAATACACGTACATGACTTTAAAGACAAATGCACTATAGAATGTAATATAAAGAAATACCAGTACCCCTTGTCCTGCATATGGTTAGAAAGGATTTAGCTTTTAAAAATATACTCTCTTCCCCTCCCCCAGGTAATTGCATTCTCTTGTCTTCCTAATACAGCTATGTCAAAAATTCTACAAAATTATTAGTCACTCCTCAGCCACATGACGTCCATGATTACATTTTCTTTTTTAGGTAAAGCTTGCTGAATTCCCTTCAGTTGATAATTGCCTCGGTTTACTTTTTGCTTTGGTTCTTAATGCCCTAGGGGTAGTTTATCTTTGCCAGAAATGTAACTCTCCCCTCAGTAGATTCAATGTAACAGGTAATACAGCCTTCACTTGTGGTGTGTGTGTGTGTGTGTGTGTGTGTGTGCGTATTTTATTCTTTTTTCTTAGAGATATAACTCCTGGAGCCTTTGGTCCATATGCACCAATTGATAGTGGCTGTTCCTTTGGCTTACTATAAGCCGTCATTACTAGAATACCCTTCTTTCTGCTGTGTTAGACTTCTTGTGTTCTGAAACCCAGTTTTTCGCATTCTTGGTTTCCTCCCTTATTTTCATTAAGTACCTCCTCCAGTAACTCCATAAGGTAAGGTGCCTAAAAGGTAAACTTTTTGGAATATTTGTTTGATTGACAATTTTCCCAGATATACCATTCCATGTTATAAATAGTAATTTTTTAACTTTGAGACATTTACTTCCCACATTACCAGTCATGGGTTATTAGGTCATGATTATTAGCGGCTAAGTCTTATATCTGCTTAGGAAGATAGAGCACTACTGAGTGACTATGGCATCCTATGGAGAACTTCAATATTTGGTCATACATGAAGAGCTCTTGGTTTTGCAGCTCCACCAGCCCTCTTTGAAGTGATCTACATGTTAGAAATAATTTTTTCTCATAATTTTGAAGGCCTCCCACCACCATTTTCTAATTTCCACTATTGTTTTTGGGATACTTCCTAATGTCATTTTTATTCATGACTCTTTATATATTACCCATTATTTTTCTTTCTGGCAGGGTTTTGCCTTTTCTTTTGCCTTAGTATTACGAAATTTCATAAAGACATGCTCTTTCGGGAAGATAAGAACTTTTATTTTATTATTCTGAGCACTCAATTTGGAAATTTGTGTTATTCCACTCTGAGGAATTTTCTTGAGGTTTTTATTTAATCACTCCCTCCTTTCTGTTTTCACTTTTCTCTCTGGTGTTTTTAATTAGTATAATATTGGAAGTCCTGATCCTTTTTTCCTTGTATTTTGCATTCCTTTTTTCCTTGTATTTTATATCTCTTTGTGAATTTTTCTTCTCTCTGAAATATCTATTAAATTGTGGCCTTCAACTCTTCTATTGAGTTTGTTGTTTAAATGTTTGCATTCTGTTTTTATCTTCTAAGAATTCTCTATTGTCTGAATAATTCTTTTTAAATAGCATCCCTGCCTGCATGCCATTTCTTCTCTTATATCTCTGAGAATATTGTAGTTCTAAAAAGATTTTTTCTGGTCTGTTTGCTGTCTTGCAGTTCCTTTTTCGTTGTTTCAAATCCGTCTGTTCCTTTATGTTAGACTTTTCTCGTGATCACGTTTAAAACAGACATAAAAACGTATTTATGGGTGTGCCTTGTTAACTGCTGAGCTTCAATATAGGGTGACTGGTGGTGGCCCAGCTATTTTGTTCCAGGCCTTGATTTGTGTGTTTCTGTTGGTCTTTACCATGGGAAGATCAGTTTTCTTAGTTTGTTGCTTTAGAGACATAAAATCCAGCTGCTCCTTTCCTGGAAGCTGAGTGATGAAGGTTGCTGAATGTCTCAAGGTTCCGTATGTCAAAGTTCACATAACTTCCCTGTTTTTAATACAGCCCCGCATCTTTGCTCTTAGCCGTATCTCTTGTGAGCAACCTAACATCCTTTCAGGTTAAATTTTCCAGGGTAAAATTCCAAACTTCAGCTATATTGGGAAAGGTTGATTGCAAGAGTGAAGTTCAATTCTCCCTTTAAAAATATAACCAGTCTTTCAACTTATCCTTCTGTTTGCAGGCACTGTCCCTCCCCTTTTAGAAGAACTTATTTCTGCCATTTCCAGAGCATTTTGGAGGACTTTAAGGTGAACATCAATTTGCTTCTCATTAATGCCTCCTCCACTTTAGAATTAGATTGTAGTTTTCTCTGAGATTGGAAGTCACTTACTGCTCATAATCTATCTTCCAGTTTTTCGATTTTGTTTTTATCTCTTGTATGTTCTGTCTCCGTTCCTATTCTGCTTGCCTTCCTGGGTTTTCTTTCCTATGTCTTTTACTTTAAATTTGATTTAAAAGGCAGTGGAGATAGACTGCGTGTTCAATCGTCTTGCTTAACTAGAAGTCCTGACATGTGAAAATAGCAGTGTACCTCTTGAAAAACCTAAGCACTGGGGAATTCTCTTCATTGACAATGTGAAGAGAGTCTCATGCACCAAGTAACATAATTTTGCATTAAGTTAGAGATTAAAGCAGTACCATGGACGAGATTTATTTTTAAAAAGGTAATTTTCACATCAAGTGACAGCCATGAAGAATCATAAAGACCTTGAAACTACGGTCAAGGTGTGGAAAATTTCAAGGATAGAGAAGAAGAGGTTTTGGTTTTTTTTTTTGTATCGCACTATTTGTCTCAATATTCATATATCATGACAACCTCTTATTGTATAGTTGTTTTATGAGTTTAATAAAATTTCCATCATGTTTGATATAAAGTAGCATGGACTTGGCTGGTGTGTTATGCAGTTAGTCATTATGCTACCACTGTGAGTCAGCCTCAGAAGGTCTAAAAGAGACTCAAATTTTGCTATATTATAGAAGATGCCCCCAAAATACCTTTCTGGGTTGAGTCTAAAAGCCAGTGAGATGGAAGTTTTTCTACTGAAATTATCTTATAAACAACGACAACCAACTAGTCAGTTGTGTTGACGCTGGTGGATGTTCTTCCTGTGGGACTTTTCTGGAGGTAGGTCAGTGTAGCACACTGCAGCACCCAGCAGATAAGTGGCTTCTGGGCCATCATCCTGGACTCCTGTGTTCCCAAACTAGTTCCTCCACATGTCCCCACACTCTATTCCCTCTGAACTCAGATCAAAACCTCAGAACCTTTCTTTCGGTTGGCACCTATTGCCTAACTCCTAATGTATTGGAGTTGACTTGTAAGCTGATCCCTATTTGCCATTCTTTACCTGGAAAAAGCTGGAAACCTGAAGAAGGTACAAAGTTTAAAAAAAATTATCCTCAGAAATAAAGATAACATGAAGCTCTTAAGATTTTAGAAAATCAGGAGCTGTAGACTAAAGCTTGTTGCTGTAAGAAAGTTTAAAGTTTTCTTAGATTTTGTTTTATTTTCCCAAAGATATAGCCAGTAGGATACTGAAAGTAAAAAAAAAAAAAAAAAAAAAAGGCTATCATGCAACCTCCAGGGATAGTCGAAAGGTGGGACCCTTCTGAGTCACAATTCAAAACCAGGCTGATAGATACATATTCCCTAAAAGAGCGCCTCAGGACAGTTGTACAGAGAGTCCTGGAATTTGCAACTACAAGAAAAGGGTCACTTAAGGGACCAACACATCTAAGGAGACTCTCATTGGTCAAGATGAGGCATAAAAGTTCATACTAATTAGAGGATATATAAATGGATTCAACCGATTATTTGATCCAATTAAAATCAGCCATATTAAATTCTTTTAAACATAGAAAAGTAACTTTTCATACTGATCTTAAGCAACCCAAATATCCACAAGTTCCATGAGAGTACACATGAAGTAACAGTAGTATTGATATAAGTATTACTAAGTATGGCTTCTTGTTAAACCCCTGACGGGACTTTAGCACTTTCTGTCACCTGGAAGTTTCTCTTTCTCTAAAAGCTGCTCATAGCAGGGTCTAGTCTTCCTGGATCTCCTGCTCTGCTTCTTTTTCTTTTTTGTATTTCTGTTTCTTGTAGTTAATAATTATTAAGTACTTGCTTTGCGTCAGATATTGTGATCAAAGCTTGCCAAGCACTATCTCAGTTAATCTTCATACTGAGCTTATGACACAGGAGCCATTATTCCCCTTGGTGTACATGTCAGAGAACAGAAAGTCTGGAGTTGTTAAGCAATTGGCCACTCCACTAAAGTAGAGTGGTGTGGAGCCTGGACTCACCGGTAGAGTTTTTCTAATGGCAAAGCCTGTGCTTTCTGTGGCTAGGATACAGAGGCCTGTTGATGAAGGCCTCTCCTCATGGTCATTGCTACAGGAGGGGATGGTCTTGGGGCTGTGCCCTCCCATCCTTGTCCAAGCACAGCTTTTTCTACTCCTGAGAGTCCTCAGACTGACCTGACCTATAGTCAGACTGCAGGACCTCTGAGGCAACTATTCTTGTACCCTCAGGCATCAGGCTCCAAAGTCTTTCATAAAAGCAGCTCTTAGTCTTCCTCTAATTCTTTCCTGTCTCCTTCCTGTAAGCCCCAGGACTTAAAAAGAAACAAACAACCTGGCAAAAAGTTTTCTCTTTACTACCTCAGTCCAAAATTAATGCTGTGGTGAAAATAAACATCTAGCTCATAAGATCAGAGAACAGCAAGACCCTGAAATTCCATTTCGGACCCAGCTGGGGCATTTTTCCTTTTATAAGTGAAAACTCTTTCCATGTGTATCTTCCACACAGAGAAGTAATGGCAAACCCAGGGCTACCACCTGAACATTTAGATCCCATGGGAGAAGTAAAACCACCAGGAGAAGGGGAGTGAACTCCAAGAAACTAAATCTAAGTACTTTTTAAATGGATTTTTGATGAATATTGGTTCAATTTTGGAGCAGTTTTATGGAGGAGCTGGGTATAAAAGTATTGTACATTTGAAAAGGCAGAATATTCTACAAGGAAACATTTTATTCTCGTAATTATGTCTTTTTCAGGTGTTTCTAGAGTAAGTCTTTTTAGAATGGTGATGAAAGGCCCAATATAAAAACAAATAAAATAAAATAAAAACAGTGATGCAACAAGAACTTGGCCCCTCAGGTCCAGTGAGACCCTGTGGTACATGAACAGGGTCATGGCCACTCTGTTTCCACAGCAGAGACTGGTTTCCAAGGACAGGCTGAGATCTGCTCTGTCTGCTTCTGTTCTGGGGCTACCTTGGTTCTAAAATCATTTTGTAGTTTTGGCTGAACACGCAGGGGCTTCAGCAGAGTCTGTGAGTGTTGGGGGACTGGCAGGGAGAAGAATTGTTTAAAACGTAGCCACCAAAAGCTGTAAAACGATTGAAATAGGGCAAAAGGACAAGAGTCAAGATATTAAAGAGAAGGATGTGGCCAGGTGTGGTGGCTCATGCCTGTGATCCCAGCACTTTGGGAAGCTCACGCCTGTAAGCTCAGCACTTTGGGAGGCCGAGGCGGATGCATCACCTGAGGTCAAGAGTTTGAGACCAGCCTGGCCAACATGGTGCAACCCCATCTCTACTAAAAATACAAAAATTAGCTGGGTGTGGTGGCAGGAACTTGTAATCCCAGCTACCCAGGAGCCTGAGGCAGGAGAATCAGCCTCAGGTTGCAGTGAACCGAGATCGTGCCATGGCACTCCAGCTTGGGTGACAGAGCAAGGCTTTGCCTCAAGAAAAAAATAAAAATTCAGAGAAAGATGTGTTAAAATGATAAATATTTGTATAAGAATATCCAAGTAAAGAGAAATTGATGCACCTGAACGCAAAATGTGGTTGTCAGATAAAGAGGTACGACAAAAAGAGTTCATGATGACTTTAACAGCTTTTATTATTTAATAGAAGAAAAATTATTAATTCATCAGGAAAGATCAACTGTTTCTTGTGATGTAATTTTAAGTTCACAATTTCTTGTTACAATTATTTTATTTTATTCCTTTTATTCCCAGTTGCTTTGTTAAATCATGGAGATCAAAGATTATGTGTACTTTCTTTTTGTCTTCATGTCCTTAGTAATAAACATAGTGTCCAGAAGAGATATTGATTAATAAGTGAATGAATAAATAGTATAATAATGATCAGGAATAAATAGCATATTTTCTAACATATTTAAAGACTTAATAGCCAATTGTACATCTGGGAAAGTATTTCTGTGAGGCACAAAATAATATAATCCCGGCTAAAGTTTTTAGATGCTCTAAGTATAATTATGGACAGAGCTTAGAAATAGGCGAAATCATTGTTAGTAAAATCATCAGAAATCTCAATTTTCTTCAGGAGGTTTTTGTCAAGATTTGGATTGTCAGTAATTAAAGATGGAAATTATAAGTGAGTACTTAAAGTATAGATAGCTTTTCTCTGTTTTTGACTGGAAAAACGATCCATATAACTTAGATTCTAAGCACATAGAAAACAAGGCTGACTGTAATCCCAGCACTTTGAGAGACCAAGGCGGGTGGATCATTTGAGGTCAGGAGTTCAAGACCAGCCTGGCCACCATGGTGAGTCAGGAGTTTTTCCTGCAAATGGGTTCGTGGTCTCAGTAGCTTCGAAGAATGAAGCTGTGGACCTTCACGGTGAGTGTTACAGCTCAAAAAGAGTCCACAGACCAGGAGAGTGAGCAGCAGTGCAGTTTATTGAACAAAATGAAAGGAAAACTTCCACGTGGTGGAAGGGTACTTGGAAGGGTTGCCATAGCTGGCTCGGGTGACTAGGGCTTATATCCCTGTGTTACCTCCTCCCCTTTCTTTCTTTTTGTCCATTGAGAGTGGTTCTTTTTTCAATCCTCCCTTGGAGTGGCTAATTTTGAATCCTTCACTCGATTGGTTAAGAACTCAAAACCCTGAGTCACAGGGGTCTTCTGTCAAAGACCCCAAACCGGCCCCGGAAGTCCCACTAACTCTGCCCCTCAATGGTGAAACCCTGTCTGTACTAAAAATACAAAAATTAGCTGGGCGTAGAGGTACATGCCTTTACCTCCAGCTAATCAGAAAGCTGAGGCATGAGAATTGCTTGAAGCTGTGAGGTAGAGGTAGCAGTGAGCCAAGATTACACCACTGCACTCCAGCCTGGGCAACACAGTGACACTTTGTCTCTAAAAAAAACAAAGCAAACAATAATAACAACAACAACAACAAAAACAAGGGTGACATTTTTATATTTTAAAAAATCTTAAAATGTAAAAATCTTCACAATCAAATTTTTGCCCATATGGAAGACTATACCAAATTGCTTATACTACCACAGGGTGTTTGGAAGTAGATTCAAACCCAAATATTGTAAAATAATTTTAGTTCTGTTTAAATGCTGATGAAAACCTTGGAGTTCTGCCACACAAAATAAATAACTAGTGTTAGTAGATTCAAAAATGGGGTCAAGATTATTGACTTTGGAATCAGATAACTTGAGTTTGAGACCTTGCTTCACCCAGCTTCTACCACTCCCGTGACCTTGTGCTAGTTAGAGATAGTAATACCTACTTCACCAGGATGATATGAGGATAAACAGAATAACATGCTAAGCACTTAGCATGGAGCAAGGCATTAGCAGGTATTCCATAGGTGGTCACTGTTATTTCTCTGTAAAAAATAAAAAATAAAAAAAAAAAGAAAATGGTTAGAGAAAAATGTTGATCTTGCCTGACCTTGGAGGGTCAAGATTGTACTGTTAAAATACAAAGAATCTGTAGAATATGTTTTTAAAGGACAATTCAAGTATTAACATATAATAGTAATATAGATAATAAATAATCGAAATAATAGTTTTGGATTTCAAATAAGTAATCTATTAATTGAACTGTTCTCATTCAGGACATCTTATCTGCATATTAGGATGTGTGTGTTCCCCATCTGCTCCTGTCTGGGAGGCAGAGATCTAGTCACCTAAAAGCTATACCACGTCACTTAGGTGTAGATTAAAAAGCTAAAGGAATAAGGAACGTCCTGGCTTGATGACATTTTAAAATGTGAATTTGCTCTTTCAAAAGGTCATTACTGTCCATTGTTTCTCAAAGTGGTGTGATAGAAATTTAAAGGAGTGTCCAGAGCATGCCTAATGTATCGCCCTGATTCATAGGTGTGGCTTTTCTTTTATATTAAGGCCAAAATGTTTCCTATGGGACTATACATCTCTGAAATGACAGTGAAAGGCTTCTAGAGAGTGATTCCACACACGGTAAATACTGCTTTTGCTTTACTGGTGCTCAGGCAGGTTTGTAAGACTTGGAGAGGTGATTAAGTCCAGGACCTACAGTGCTGGTCTGCACTCCAAGTGGGTCAGAACATACAGGAAGGCTGGTTTGTGGTTTTCCTCCATGCTGTAGACAATGGGTGCCTAACCAAACTTTGCTTTGACTTCTTTGACAGTTCTTCATGTTTCCTATTTAGGGAAGTCACTGTTCACAAACAGACTCACTCTGGCCCCTGAGATAGAAGGGACCAGGATAGAGAGCAAAGGAGGAAGGGAGTCAAAGGCTGGGAAGAGCAGAGGCTAAGAGATAGATCTGGAGAAGATATTGATGACCGCTTAGCAATGAACGTTTTTTTGTTGTTGTTGTTTTGTTTTTTTGAGCTGGAGTCTCGCTCTGTCGCCCAGGCTGGAGTGCAGTGGTATGATCTTGGCTCGCTGCAAGCTCAGCCTCCCAGGTTCATGCCATTCTCCTGCCTCAGCCTCCCGAGTAGCTGGGACTACAGGCGCCCACCACCATGCCCAGCTAATTTTTTGTATTTTTAGTAGAGATGGGGTTTCACCGTGTTAGCCAGGATGGTCTCGATCTCCTGACCTTGTGATCCATCCACCACAGGCTCCCAAAGTGCTGGGATTACAGACGTGAGCCACCACGCATAGCCCCAGCAATGAACTGTTTTGATGTTTTGATAAGGTATCATTTGTTTGAAATTCTAGGCAAGTCATCACTAAATTTTACTGGTTGTATTTGTCCATTTTACAACCCTGTTTTGAAACATACTGAGCTAGTGTGTCATTCATTGTCCATTCAATCAGAAGAAAAGAACCACTTTATCAAGGGCTTTATTGCTGGGGTCTGTTCTTATGCAACTGTGGAGCTGGTTAAACCATCTCTGTGAGGCTGTTGCCCTCACATCAGATGCTGGAACTTGCAGTCTATAGGCTGGGAGTCAGGAAGGACACTATAGCTAAAATAGAGCTCACCTGATCACTTACGTAAGCTTCTGCACTGATGTGGCAAGATTATGTAAAATAATCGACATCCATGTGACTCAGAATATATTTGTATTTTCAGATTATCAACACAGGTTTTTTAATTAAACAGATTTAAACTACTAAGAGTTAGCTTCAAATCCTTAGAGACTTGTGAACTTCCAGTTTAAGAAACCCTCGGTTAAGAGACATTGTTATAAATGGAAAAAGAGTCAGACAGACTGGATTCAAATCCTGTCTTAACTACTTATTAGTTGTGATCTGACATGTTCTTAAAATCTCTACATCTCTATTTCCTCATAAAAAAATAGATAGTAATGCACATATATAAGGCATTGGTTGGAAAAATTCAATGACAAATTCACGAATTCAGTAAATACTTATTGAGAATTTACAATGTGCCAAGACTGCTTCTAGCCCATGGATATATAACAATGAACAAAAGGGAGTAAAAGTCCAGTAAGTGAAGACAGACAAAATACATACATATATATATATATATACACATACACACACATACATACATAATGCCCGTGGTGATGTGGACTAGGAAGAAAAAAAGCAGGCCAGGAGACAGGATAAATGGCAAGGTGGTATTTTATTTTATTTTATTTTATTTTATTTATTTTTTTTATTTAATTTTTTATTATACTTTAAGTTCTAGGGTACATGTGCATAACGTTTATATCATGTATAACTCCCCAATGCAATCCCTCCCTCCTCCCCCTTCCCCCTGATAGGCCCCAGTGTGTGATGTTCCCCTTCCCGAGTCCAAGTGATCTCATTGTTCAGTTCCCACCTATGAGTGAGAACATGCGGTGTTTGGTTTTCTCTTCTTGTGATAGTTTGCTAAGAATGATGGTTTCCAGCTGCATCCATGTCCCTACAAAGGACGCAAACTCATCCTTTTTGATGGCTGCATAGTATTCCATGGTGTATATGTGCCACATTTTCTTAATCCAGTCTGTCACAGATGGACATTTGGGTTGATTCCAAGTCTTTACTATTGTGAATAGTGCCGCAATAAACATACGTGTGCATGTGTCTTTGTAGTAGAGTAATTTATAATCCTTTGGGTATATACCCAGTAGTGGGATGGCTGGGTCATATGGTACATCTAGTTCTAGATCCTTGAGGAATCGCCATACTGTTTTCCATAATGGTTGAACTAGTTTACAATCCCACCACAGTGTAAAAGTGTTCCTATTTCTCCACATCCTCTCCAACATCTATTGTTTCCTGACTTCTTAATGATTGCCATTCTAACTGGTGTGAGATGGTATCTCATTGTGGTTTTGATTTGCATTTCTCTGATGGCGAGTGATGACGAGCATTTTTTCATGTGTCTGTTGGCTGTATGGATGTCTTCTTTTGAGAAATGTCTGTTCATATCCTTTGCCCACTTTTTGATGGGGTTGTTTGTTTTTTTCTTGTATATTTGTTTGAGTTCTTTGTAGATTCTGGATATTAGCCCTTTGTCAGATGAGTAGGTTGCAAAAATTTTCTCCCATTCTGAAGGTTGCCTGTTCACTCTGATGGTAGTTTCTTTTGCTGTGCAAAAGCTCTTTAGTTTAATTAGATCCCATTTGTCAATTTTGGCTTTTGCTGCCGTTGCTTTTGGTGTTTTAGACATGAAGTCCTTGCCCATGCCTATGTCCTGAATGGTACTACCTAGATTTTCTTCTAGGTTTTTATGGTATTAGGTCTAACATTTAAGTCTCTAATCCATCTTGAATTAATTTTCGTATAAGGGGTAAGGAAAGGATCCAGTTTCAGCTTTCTACTTATGGCTAGCCAATTTTCCAGCACCATTTATTAAATAGGGAATCCTTTCCCCATTTCTTGTTTCTCTCAGGTTTGTCAAAGATCAGATGGCTGTAGATGTGTGGTATTATTTCTGAGGACTCTGTTCTGTTCCATTGGTCTATTTCTCTGTTGTGGTACCAGTACCATGCTGTTTTGGTTACTGTAGCCTTGTAGTATAGTTTGAAGTCAGGTAGCGTGACGCCTCCAGCTTTGTCCTTTTGACCTAGGATTGTCTTGGCAATGCGGGCTCTTTTTTGGTTCCATATGAACTTTAAAGCAGTTTTTTCCAATTCTGTGAAGAAACTCATTGGTAGCTTGATGGGGATGGCATTGAATCTATAAATAACCTTGGGCAGTATGGCCATTTTCACGATATTGATTCTTCCTATCCATGAGCATGGTATGTTCTTCATTTGTTTGTGTCCTCTTTGATTTCACTGAGCAGTGGTTTGTAGTTCTCCTTGAAGAGGTCCTTTACATCCCTTGTAAGCTGGATTCCTAGGTATTTTATTCTCTTTGAAGCAATTGTGAATGGAAGTTCATTCCTGATTTGGCTCTCTGCTTGTCTGTTACTGGTGTATAAGAATGCTTGTGATTTTTGCACATTAATTTTGTATCCTGAGACTTTGCTGAAGTTGCTTATCAGCTTAAGGAGATTTTGGGCTGAGACGATGGGGTTTTCTAAATATACAATCATGTCATCTGCAAACAGGGACAATTTGACTTCTTCTTTTCCTAACTGGATACCCTTGATTTCTTTCTCTTGCCTGATTGCCCTAGCCAGAACTTCCAACACTATGTTGAATAGGAGTGGTGAGAGAGGGCATCTCTGTCTTGTGCCAGTTTTGAAAGGGAATTTTTCCAGTTTTTGCCCATTCAGTATGATATTAGCTGTGGGTTTGTCCTAAATAGCTCTTATTATTTTGAGGTACATTCCATCAATACCGAATTTATTGAGCGTTTTTAGCATAAAGGGCTGTTGAATTTTGTCAAAAGCCTTTTCTGCATCTATTGAGATAATCATGTGGTTCTTGTCTTTGGTTCTGTTTATATGCTGGATTACGTTTCTTGATTTGCGAATGTTGAACCAGCCTTGCATCCCAGGGATGAAGCCCACTTGATCATGGTGGATAAGCTTTTTGATGTGCTGCTGAATCCGGTTTGCCAGTATTTTATTGAGGATTTTTGCATCGATGTTCATCAGGGATATTGGTCTAAAATTCTCTTTTTTTGTTGTGTCTCTGCCAGGCTTTGGTATCAGGATGATGTTGGCCTCATAAAATGAGTTAGGGAGGATTCCCTCTTTTTCTATTGATTGGAATAGTTTCAGAAGGAATGGTACCAGCTCCTCCTTGTACCTCTGGTAGAATTCAGCTGTGAATCCATCTGGTCCTGGACTTTTTTTGGTTGGTAGGCTATTAATTGTTGCCTCAATTTCAGAGCCTGTTATTGGTCTATTCAGGATTCAACTTCTTCCTGGTTCAGTCTTGGGAGAGTGTAAGTGTCCAGGAAATTATCCATTTCTTCTAGATTTTCTAGTTGATTTGCGTAGAGGCATTTATAGTATTCTCTGATGGTTGTTTGTATTTCTGTGGGGTCGGTGGTGATATCCCCTTTATCATTTTTTATTGCCTCTATTTGATTCCTCTCTCTTTTCTTCTTTATTAGTCTTGCTAGTGGTCTGTCAATTTTGTTGATCTTTTCAAAAAACCAACTCCTGGATTCATTGATTTTTTGGAGGGTTTTTTGTGACTCTATCTCCTTCAGTTCTGCTCTGATCTTAGTTATTTCTTGCCTTCTGCTAGCTTTTGAATGTGTTTGCTCTTGCCTCTCTAGTTCTTTTAATTGTGATGTTAAAGTGTCAATTTGAGATCTTTCCTGCTTTCTCTTGTGGGCATTTAGTGCTATAAATTTCCCTCTACACACTGCTTTAAATGTGTCCCAGAGATTCTGGTATGTTGTATCTTTGTTCTCATTGGTTTCAAAGAACATCTTTATTCTGCTTTCATTTCGTTATGTACCCAGTAGTCATTCAGGAGCAGTTGTTCAGTTTCCATGTAGTTGAGTGGTTTGGATTGAGTTTCTTAGTCCTGAGTTCTAGTTTGATTGCACTGTGGTCTGAGAGACAGTTTGTTATAATTTCTGTTCTTTGACATTTGCTGAGGAGTGCTTTACTTCCAATTATGTGGTCAATTTTGGAATAAGTGCGATGTGGTGCTGAGAAGAATGTATATTCTGTTGATTTGGGGTGGAGAGTTCTATAGATGTCTATTAGGTCCGCTTGGTGCAGAGATGAGTTCAATTCCTGGTATCCTTGTTAACTTTCTGTCTCGTTGATCTGTCTAATGTTGACAGTGGAGTGTTGAAATCTCCCATTATTATTGTATGGGAGTCTAAGTCTCTTTGTAGGTCTCTAAGGACTTGCTTTATGAATCTGGGTGCTCCTGTATTGGGTGCATATATATTTAGGAGAGTTAGCTCTTCCTGTTGAATTGATCCCTTTACCATTATGTAATGGCCTTCTTTGTCTCTTTTGATCTTTGAGGGTTTAAAGTCTGTTTTATCAGAGACTAGGATTGCAACCCCTGCTTTTTTTTGTTCTCCATTTGCTTGGTAGATCTTCCTCCATCCCTTTATTTTGAGCCTATGTATGTCTCTGCATGTGAGATGGGTCTCCTGAATACAGCAGACTGATGGGTCTTGACTCTTGATCCAGTTTGCCAGTCTGTGTCTTTTAATTGGAGCATTTAGTCCATTTACATTTAAGGTTAATATTTTTATGTGTGAACTTGATCCTGTCATTATGATATTAACTGGTTATTTTGCTCATTAGTTGATGCAGTTTCTTCCTAGCCTCGATGGTCTTTACATTTTGGCATGTTTTTGCAATGGCTGGTACCGGTTGTTCCTTTCCATGTTTAGGGCTTCCTTCAGGGTCTCTTGTAAGGCAGGCCTGGTGGTGACAAAATCTCTAAGCATTTGCTTATCTGTAAAGGATTTTATTTCTCCTTCACTGATGAAACTTAGTTTGGCTGGATATGAACTTCTGGGTTTAAAATTCTTTTCTTTAAGAACGTTGAATATTGGCCCCCACTCTCTTCTGGCTTGTAGAGTTTCTGCCGAGAGATCTGCTGTTATTCTGATGGGCTTCCCTTTGTGGGTAACCCGACCTTTCTCTCTGGCTGCCCTTAAGATTTTTTCCTTCATTTCAACTTTGGTGAATCTGGCAATTATGTGTCTTGGAGTTGCTCTTCTGGAGGAGTATCTTTGTGGCGTTCTCTGTATTTCCTGAATTTGAATGTTGGCCTGCCCTACTAGGTTGGGGAAGTTCTCCTGGATGATATCCTGAAGAGTGTTTTCCAACTTGGTTCCATTTTCCCCCTCACTTTCAGGCACCCCATCAGACGTAGATTTGGTCTTTTTACATAATCCCATACTTCTTGCAGGCTTTGTTCATTTCTTTTTCTTCTTTTTTCTTTTGGTTTTCTCTTCTCGCTTCATTTCATTCATTTGATCCTCAATCGCTGATACTCTTTCTTCCAGTTGATCGAGTCGGTTACTGAAGCTTGTGCATTTGTCACGTATTTCTCGTGTCATGGTTTTCATCTCTGTCATTTCGTTTATGATCTTCTCTGCATTAATTAGTCTAGCTGTCAATTCTTCCACTCTTTTTTCAAGATTTTTAGTTTCTTTGCGCTGGGTACGTAATTCCTCCTTTAGCTCTGAGAAGTTTGATGGGCTGAAGCCTTCTTCTCTCATCTCGTCAAAGTCATTCTCTGACCAGCTTTGATCCGTTGCTGGCGATGGGCTGCGCTCCTTTGCAGGGGGAGATGCGCTCTTATTTTTTGCATTTCCAGCTTTTCTGCCCTGCTTCTTCCCCATCTTTGTGGTTTTATCTGTCTCTGGTCTTTGATGACGGTGACGTACTGATGGGGTTTTGGTGTAGGTGTCCTTCCTGTTTGATAGTTTTCCGTCTGACAGTCAGAAGGACTGTCTGTTGGTCTGTTGGAGATTGCTTGAGGTCCACTCCAGACCCTGTTTGCCTGGGTATCTGCAGCAGAGGCTGCCGAAGATAGAATATTGCTGAACAGCGAGTGTACCTGTCTGATTCTTCCTTTGGAAGTTTCCTCTCAGGGATGACTCCACCCTGTGAGGTGTGGGGTGTCAGACTGCCCCTAGTGGGGGATGTCTCCCAGCTAGGCTACTCAGGGGTTAGGGACCCACCTGAGCAGGCAGTCTGTCCGTTCTCGGATCTCAACCTCCGCGTTGGAGATCCACGGCTCTCCCCAAAGCTGTCAGACAGAGTCGTTCGCCTCTGCACCGGCCCCCACTGCTTTCCCTATTGGACCTCAGCTGTGGCTGTCCCCAGGGTGGAGTCTACAGAGACAGGCAGGTTTCCTTGAGCTGCTGTGAGCTCCACCCAGTTCGAGCTTCCCAGCAGCTTTGTTTACCTACTTAAGCCTCAGCAATGGTGGGCGCCCCTCCCCCAGCCTCGCTGCTACCTTGTGGATAGATCGCCGCAGACGGCTGTGTTAGCAGTGAGGGAGGCTCCGTGGGCGTGGGACCCTCCGGCCAGGTGTGGGATATATTCTCCTGGTGTGCCTGTTCCTTAAAGCGCAGTATTGGGGTGGGAGTTACGCGATTTTCCAGGTGTTATGTGTCTCAGTTCCCCTGGCTAGGAAAACGGATTCCTTCCCCCTTGCGCTTCCAGGTGAGGCGATGCCTCGCCCTGCTTCAGCTCACGCTGGTCAGGCTGCAGCAGCTGACCAGCACCGATTGTCCGGCACTCCCTAGAGAGATGACCCCAGTACCTCAGTTGAAAATGCAGAAATCACCAGTCTTCTGTGTCACTCGCGCTGGGAGTTGGAGACTGGAGCTGTTCCTATTCCGCCATCTTGCTCCGCCCCCTCAAGGTGTTATTTTATAAATGGCAGGTAAGGAGGCTGTGTCAGCTATCAATGGCTGAGTAATAAATTACCCCAGAAATTATTAGCTTAAAACAATATATATAAATTATCTCACAGTCCCTGTGGATCAAGAATCTGGACAATGATTAGCTTCAGGATATCTCATAAGGTTGCAATCAAGGAGTTGGCAAGGGCTGAAGTCTTATCTGAAGGCCTGAGTGGGGAAAGCTCCACTTACAAGCTCCCTTATGTGGTGGTTGACTAGATATGATGCCTTGAGAGCTGGTAGACTGAGGGCCTCAGGCCTGTGGCCAGACTGTTGGCCGGAGGCTGCATTCGGCTTCTTGCCACATGGGCCTCTCCAACATGGCAGCTTATCTCATCAAAGCTTGCAAAAGAGACACCCTGCCACCATGGAAGAAGTAATAATCTTTATAACCGAATTATTTATGTGACAACCCCCCAGTGTTGCTATCTGCTATTGGTTAAAAGCAAATTATTCCAGGAGAGATAATTATGAATACCAAGAAGTGGGTCTCTGTAGACATGAGCTTAGAGGCTGCTTGCCACAGAGTGTCTCCTTATAGAGAAAATATTTATTTCTCTCTTAAATGAATACCAAATTAATTGGAAGAGTAAGACTTATGTATAACTCAGGGAAGAGTTTTCTGTGGAAGAGGAAATAGTAAGTGCAAAGAATTGGAGGTGAGAGTGTCCTTGATGTGTCCAAGGGTCAGGATGAAAACCAGAGTTGCTAAAGAAGCAGGGAAGAGGCAGAGGGTGAAAGAAGTTCAAGAAGTTAGAAAGGCTAATTCATGCAGGGTCTTGAAGGTCATGGAAAAATGTTTGGATGAGATTCTTAATTTATTCTGAATGAGATAAGAAGTCATTAGAAGACCTGAAGGAGTGGAGTCACAGAGAGTATTTGTCTCTGAAAAGGATCTGGCTGCTGTGGGGATGGTGGTGGGGAAATAAAAGTAAAATAAGGGTCACGGGGTGACAGGCTGAGGCAATGGTCCTGGTGAGTGATGAGGGTTGTTTGCAGGGTGGTGGTAATAGTCACTGAAAAATAGAAAGCATTCAATCATTGTCAATCATAGTATTATTATTGCCTTTGTGTCTTAGATCCATGAATCTCAAATAATTATGGGTGTGAGTATTGCCTGAGTAATTTGTTTTAAATATAGATATGAGGCTCTCCCTCCAGGGCAATGACTTAGTATGTTTTGAGGGCAGGGTGGTATAACATAAATCTGCATTTTAAAGACTTAATTGATTATTCTGTTGTGGTTCTTCATGGCTATATGATAAGAAACATTACCTTTCTTCTTATTTTTTATAAAACACAAAGTAAATATGATATGAAGAATGCCCCCAACTGCAACATACACACTCACACAAACACTGGAATTCCTGAATTTATTCTTTAGTGAAGTCTGACATGCTCTTGGGAACAAGGGTGATTCTGCTGTGAAGCATATAGGGACAGGGCAATAGAGCGAAGTACTTTCCCAACAGTCATTCCTATACGCAAGTTCCCATGAGGAGAGAACAGAGTGGTGGGGATGTATTTTTTTTTTTCTTTTCCTTTTTTCAAACCTAATTTCTCCAGGTAACTCTCTAAATTCAGAACGATAGATAGATGTGTCTCTGTTTTCATCAAACTTACTGGGTGCCTTAAAAGGAAAGATGTTGCATAAATTATCAGTACAGGTATTAGAAACTAAAGTTATGTTTCTCTCATGCAATCTTGACAATCACAGCAGATTGTGTTTGACGTGTCATTAATGACACAAGAGTTAGAAAAATGACTTAGTTTTGTGAAAAACTAGGCATGTTACTTGGATAACTCGTGTTTACTGTTAAAATGTAAAGTCATGTTCAGTAAAGCCAGTGATCTTTGTGTATGGCTGTGTGTGTGTGTGTGTGTGCGCGCGCGCATTCATGTGTGTGTTTAGGGGCAGCCTTGGTTATTGAAATGATAGTATGTCACTTAGTTCAAGAACACATGATCCTTTAGAAGTTGTGAGATTAGACATCATGTCTCTTTTTCTTAGTCCACCCCCATTTCATATGTTATATTTACATTTTCCTTTGTAATTAAAAATATTATGGATAAGAAGTCTCTCTTACCTATTCCAGAATCCGTGCCCCTTCGTTAGAGTTAAGCAATATCAACTCTTATGTATCCTTCTAGAAATTTTCCATGTATATGCTCAGATCCTTTTGTTTATCCAAATGGAACCATGCTAAGTGTACCGTTCTATACCATGCATTTTCTCTCTATGTTAGCTTTTTCTTTAAATAATTAAATCCGTTTTTTATTTGAATAATACACTACATTGTAAAAAGATTCAAACATGACAAAAGAGAAGACAGTGTAAAATAAGTCTTCCTCCTAACCAGTTATCCTGAACCCCTCAGTTACTCTCCCCAGAAAAACCCCTTTTTATTCATTTCTCATGTATCCTTCTAGAGATGGTCTATGCATATACATGCATAGAGATGCATGTATCTGTGTCATCCTTTGTAGTGCTATATTGTGAAAATCACTTAGTACTTCTGGGCATCTAGATAGAAGACAAATTATTCGTAAGCAAATATGAGGCACCTCTCTGCCTACTCTAAAAGAGAAATACTGACTGTAGGTTTAGAGAAACTGAAGATCAAACAAAAATTCAAGCATACGAGCTCCCTAGACATACGCAAGAAGGGGAGGAAAGTTTTTCATTTAGAAGAAGCTTGGCTTGAAGAAATGGAAATGAAGGGAGCTCTCTATGACCTTAGCCTGGGCCAGAAACAGATTAAGATGCAGAAAACAGTCTGACATTGAGATTCTAGAACAAAAATAGACTGGCATCCAGTAACTGGATATGAAAGTCTGGTGTCCTAAGGTGGCTCCATCTGACTTTGACTGTCATTAACATTGATATGCTTTTGGTCTCCAAACAGCTGGATGGCAATTTTTCTAAATGTAATAAAAACTTGACCGATCTTAAATGAAATAAAAACAATTTTATTACCACTTGTAAGATTCTTAATGAGCAGTAAATGTAGGTCCTTAATGTTGACATTGCTTCAAGAAATAGTCTTTAAAACCTTAGATGGTCAAAGTGAAGGCAAAAGGGGTGATGCTGCTACTCTCTAAGCACAAATTCTAAGATTGCTAGTCTCAGTGGGAATATTCTTTGGATCCATTCATCCTTTTCCTATTGTTCTTTCCTATTGTCTGCCATCAGAAATGACAAACATAGTGATACAAACGGGAGACAGGGAAATACTATGTAGAAGAGGGTGGTTCCCTGGCAAAAGCCCCACCCTCAAACTTGGAAACTTGCAACCCTAAATGGGAACAAGCATTCCTGTTTTCACACCCAAAAGTTGCCTTTTGGCCCACCACACCCTCTATCCTGTACCCAGATAAACCCAAACCCCAGGTTCCATGAGCAGGTGAACGGAAAGGCAGAAGAGCAGGAGAATGGCATGACACAGACGGAGAGAAGAGGAGAGTCTGCTGTCAAGAGGAGTTCAACTGGGAATGGTCAGAGAGGAGACCAGCCGCTGAATGGCCAAACTCCATTTGGAAGTTTGATCATCTTCCCACCCCGTCCCCTTTCCAGCTTCCCATCCATTCCCTGAGAGCCACCTCCATCACTCAATTAAACCTCTGCATTCACTATCCTTCAAGTCCATGTGTGACCTGATTCTTCCTGGTTGCCAGACGCCAGACAAGAACTTGGGTACCAAGAGGGCACTGAGCTGAATAACACTTAGGCCATCTATAGATGGCAGAGCTAAAAGACCACTGTAGCATGCCCACTAGGGCTTTGGAAGTTGCAGGCACCCACCCCTAGATGCTACCGTGGGGCCGGAGCCCAAAAGTGCTCACCCTGGCTCCTGCACTTGCCTGTTTGTGCGCTCTTCTTCCCTTAAGGGGTTTGAGCAGCAGTGGCAGCCAAACAGACAAGCCACACCCCTGTTGCCCATCCTGAAAGGGGGGTCAGGGAACTCTTCCATTTCAATAGAGCTTTGAAGTCTTATTTATATACATCAGCAAATACAATCTGTTGGAGAAGCTGACGTCCCAACAGAATACTATAAATGTCTTGAAATCTGAGAACTTAATTTCCTCAATTGCAATGAGTTTCCTAGTAATTGTAGGTAATAGTCACCAGAAAATAGGATTTGAAGATATCAAAGAGAAGTCCTTGTTGGAGGTGTGAGTTCTGATTGACTCCTGGATCAAAAAATTTTCCCACCAGGATTTTCTAAAGCGGCTATTGACTTACTTTCCTAATATCTCAGACTAGCCCATAAATCACAGGAAAGAATATACACAGACTTTATTTCTTAAACCAAAGAGTGAGTGACAAAGAAAGAGAGAGAAAAGTTAAAACATTAGTTATTGATTTTTTGGCAGGCAAAATTAATAGTAGCTTCTCCTCCTCCATAGTTAAATCCGTGTCCTGACTATAACCTCTCTTTTATTGAAAAGCCCAAGAAATGCATGAAGAATTTTGAGATTACTGCTTTGATTGAATCAGTTAAATAAAAATATTATTCTTCATGGGAGGTTGAATTGCTGTTTGGACTGCAGATGTGAAGTTTTCCATTTTGGCTGTTCCCTCTGGGAGAACTAGCTCAGCCTTAAGCAGGCCTTCTCTCCTTAGGGAACCAGAGTTTCAGAAGCAAACCTGACTAGAACAGACAAACTGTGTTTGGTGAAGCCCATGGACGCCTTGTGTGTTCTGGTACATGATTGAAATAAGACTCAGTTACTTTTCACCCAATGTTCTTACCAGAATTGATGTATAAACATGATACAATTTTCTTTCTACATGTTTACATTAATTGGTATGGGGAAAATAAATTGATACCCATTTAATTATGTGAAAGTCATTTTTACAATCATATTTGTTGTTTTGCTGTTTCTGTTATCTCTTTCAGAAAGTACATGAAAATGAGTTGGCATTTATGTGACACAGTAGTTGGAAAGCAAGCTTGACAGTTTACAGCAATAAAATGAAAAAGAGGGATTTATTTCCAAAAAGGCCTTCATATTCAGATCTTTTGGGTTCTATACATGCTCACTTGTTATACTCATTCTTCCCCAAGTCATTTCTGTCTATTCTCCATAAGTTAACCCAAGAAGATTTAGGTTCAATATAAGGATACATTGAGGCAACTGATAGACATTAGTCACCCTAGGATGACTGAAGGATAAAGAGTTGGTGTCTGGAACCAAGCTGTGGGACACAATAAAAGCCTGAAGAGCCACCTTTGGTAGCAGCATTCTTTCCCAGACCTGGACATTTAGCTCCATTGCAAGAGCGAAATTCCTATTCTTAAGCAGTCTCAACATTCCTTAGGCACCAAACATAATGCAAAAGACATGGTCCTAGATCCCCACTGTCCTTGGTTGAGGAGGTTTGTGGTTAGCAACAGGTGGCTCAGGCTGTGGTTGAATAGACAGCTGGAGTGAGAACCCTGGAAATACCTAGGTTTGACTTCCCACGATGCAGCATTTTTGGGCAACATGAGGAAGTTAGAGCTTCCTCTCTTTAGAAATGGCTTACTGAGGTCAATGCCTGGCTGGGCTGATCATCTTTCCTTTGAGCCACTATATAATATAGATAGATCTCAGGCCATGAGCAAAACTAAATTCATCTATTTCTGGTTGAAATGGGCTCAGCATTATCACTCGTTCATGCCTAACATTGTTGCAAACTTTGCTAATTTCATCTAATTCATAACTGCTTAGTGTATCTTCAAAGTAATTGAAAGAACAAAATAATTTCTAGTAAAATATATATCTGGCCGGGTGCGGTGGCTCATGCCTGTAATCTCAGCACTTTGGGAGGCTGAGATGGGTGGATCATGAGGTAAGGAGATTGAGAGCATCCTGGCTAACACAGTGAAACCCCGTCTCTACTAGAAATACAAAAACGAAATTAGCCAGGCTTGGTGGTGGGTGCCTGTAGTCCCAGCTACTGGGGAGGCTGAGGCAGGAGAATGATGTGAACCCGGGAGGCGGAGCTTGCAGTGAGCTGAGATCGCGCCACTGCACTCTAGCCTAGGTGACAGAGTGAGACTCCATTGAAAGAACACATTCCTCCATATATCACACCCTTGAGCCCGACACATCACATCCCCCCATATGCCTCCACTTCCTGGGCCCGACACAAACACATTCCTCCATATATCTCAACTTTAGAAGAAAAACAACACCTGGAGAAGCTCCAATAAGGTTACAACCGTTTGTAAAAGCGCAGGAACCAATAAGAAGGCTGCTAAAAGTATAACTTAAAATGTAAACCAATTGTAATGCTGTAACCTAGAGAAATGCCTTGTTCCTCTGTAACCTGACAAATCCTGTTTACCTCGAGCTATAAAAAGCAAGCGCACGCATTGTTCGGGGCCCTCTTGTATGTTGTAGAACGGAGGGACCAAGTTTGAACTTGCATTAAAGATCCTTGCCGCTTGGCTTTGACTCTGGACTCTGGTGGTCTTCTTTGGGGGAATAAATGGTCTGGGCATAACACCATCTTTCTAAAAAAAAAAAAAAAAAAATTCCATGTATTTGTATTTTAATACATTTTCCTCTTTATTATGGGCTATCTGTTTTATTATTGCCAGGGTATTTATTATACTGGTACTGATCATGTAATAAGTTTCATCGATTCTATGTTCTCTTGGAATGTTTTGATACTCAGTTCACGTCATCCATAGTTATAATCTTTGCCTTTGTCTCTGCTTTATTTCAGATTCAGACAATTGATTGTATTAATGCCCTTAAAAATTTTATTCACGAAATTCTCATTCACTTATACATAAGTTACTGTGTACATATGCTTTCTGAAGGTCTTCTAAATGTGATGGTTGATATTGAGAAAATATAATTCTTGCATTTCGTGTAGGCTTTTTGTCAAATATCATAGGCCTTTGGAATTAGAGGCATCCTTAAAAGTATTGCCAGAGAATCAATAGCTTAGTGTAGTTTTAATTATTTATCTGTATCTTAAGCCTTATCTAATTCTTGAGCATGTGGTTGACTGGCTACCTTTGGATTTGCATTATTATTATTTCATATTGTAGAATAGGACATCATACCTTGCTCTACCTGTCCCATCCACCTCATCTGTCTTCCACTCTGCTCCCAGGTCCCAAGAACTGGTGAAATAAGAGGGGGTGGGAAAGGCCAGATGCGGTGGCTCTGCCTGTAATCCCAGCACTTTGGGAGGCTGAGGTGGGTGGATCACTTGAAGTGAGGAGTTCAAGACCAGCCTGGTCAACATGATGAAACCCTGTCTTTACTAAAATACAAAAATTAGCTAGGCGTGGTGGCATGCGTCTGTAATCCCAGATACTCAGGAGGCTGAGGCTGGAGAATCGCCTGAACCCAGTAGGCGGAGGTTGCAATGAGCGGAGATTGCGCCACTACACTCCAGCCTGGGTGACAGAACAAAACTCCATCTCAAAAAAAAAGAGGGGGTGGGAATTTCCTGTGAGAAATCTACCTATACATCTACATTTCCTAGTGTCCTCAGTTATACCAATGTGCCATCAGACCTTTCTGGCTGGATACTGTAATTGTTGCCAAGTCTTGTCATTTCTTCATCTAGCCACCATGTCCTGATGATTGTTTCTTTTAAATATCTCTGATATCCTTCTTTCTCTCCATTCCTGCTGTCACTTCTTTGGTGGGAGGCCTATGCACCATATGTCTTAAATATTCTGACAGCTTCTTATTCATTTTCTTCATTGAACAACATTTGCTGAATGCCTTCAAATCCCCAGACTGTGCCCTGGGGATATAAGAATGGAAAGATAACACATGCTCAGAAAGAGCTCTAAGTGTAGGGGAAGGCAAACAAGAAAACAGAAAAAGTGTTAAGAAAATTTGCTTAAGTGTAGAAACAAGTGCCTTGGAAACCCAGAGGAAAAAGAGATTCATTTCCTACCATTGAATTTGTAGGTTTCATGCAAATGTAACACCTCGGGCAAGGAAAACTCTACCCACCTCTGCTCTTAGAAGGAGTTTCTAAAAGGCAATTTTGATCAGACCGCTTCTCAAAGGTGGCCCATGACTTCCCCACCACATACAGATTAATCTCCATTGTTATTTAACACCACAGTTTACATCAGTGATTCATATCTAGTCCTCAACCCACTGCCTCCCCTCTCTCCTCAGGGCTATTATTCCCATCCAGTGCATAAAATGCACCAGCTTCAATTGTTTACCCACTCTAGTAATCTCATGTTCCAACTTGATGCTTCCTCCCTGGTTCAGCATTTTATAACAAGTCTTTCTATTCTGTTGTAAACCTACCATTTCGACTCACACATCTTCACATAATTCTCCCTTCAACCATTCTGCTTAAGTAAAATGTAGCATTTTCTCTGAAGCCTCATCTTTCTTGCAATCCCCTCAAAAAGAGTCTGCTCCCTCTCTCTTACCCTTGAGGTCCACAGCTCACATAGGAGCTAAGCCAGCAGGAGGGGGCTCAGCGTCCTCTCTCATTCCTATTATCAAACCTGCACTCTTTTCCAAAATCTCTTCTTTCTTTCTTTTTGAGGAGAATAGCAGCTATGTATAGCCTTCTCCTTTTTTCTCTCCCTCCTTCTCAGTCATGTTTTTCATCTCTCTTTTATGTATTTTGAGGACTTTACCTCTCACGGTTTCCACGGCATCACTTGCCGCATGCATTAGGCAGGGTAGAGTTTAGATTGCTGTCAAAAAGGAAATCCCAAATGCCATGGCTTAAATAAGTTTGGAGTTTATATCTGTCATATAAATACCTAAGCAGGTGGTCCACAGCCAGCATGAGGCCTAATAGAGTTGAGGATGTAATAGAGTCTGAGTTTATTTTGGATGTGGGACTGACTGCTGTTATACCTCCCCCCTCGCTCTTTCCCTTTTGCTGTACATCTGGGCAAGCCAATAAGGAAACCTCTGTGCTCCCTCCTTTGGCGTCAGCAGGGAGTTCAATCCACACAAGCTCTGGCCAGCTTGAGAACCCTCACCTCGCGTCCTCATCACAGTGAAAACCAAAGCCATTCACTCTACCTTTCGTGCAAGCCATTTTGAACCTGCTTGGGTGCCTGTCCTGCTCTCAACAAAAAGCCTCAATGTGTGAATAATAAACCTTTTCAATGTGTGTATGAGAGTGTGTGTGTCTGTGAGCATTTCAGTCTTGATATGTGATTCAGTTTTAGAAAGAGGGCTTGATTCCTACACTCTGCTGAGAAGCTGCTAAACAAGGACCCAGATGCTTTCTCTCTTGCAATTTTGCCATTTTCAACAAGCAGTTTACATTGAATGACCCAAGATGACTGCTACAGCTCCTGCCATCACATTCACATTCCAGACAACGGAAAAGAGAAGAGAAGGGATGTGCACACAATTTCTCTTTCAGAGCATGACCAGTAAGTTGCACACGTTATTTCTTACTCATGTTCCGTTGGCCAGAATCTAGAAGCACAGACAACTCTCAGGGAACTGAGAAATGTACTCTTTATCTGGGTACATTACTTGGCTAGGCAAACCAAATACTCTATAGCTAAACAAGAAAGAGAGAATAGATGTTAAGGAATAACGAGCAGTCTCTCCTACCATTACTTCACAGTCTGAGGGAGGAAAAATTACTTAGCTTTGCAAAACTGAAAAGTAGTAAGACTTAGTGAGTCTTTAGGACCAAGACAAGATAAGAATGGAAGAATTAAGTTTATATTCGTAGCCTACTCACTTGGCATATCATAGGCACATCATACATAGCAACTTGCTATTATTATGAAGCAATACTAAAAATATTACTTCTGTTAGTAATAATAATTTCCTCTACCATAAATTCTGTTATCATCACGGAAAAACTCTCTCTGCATAGTGGACTAGTAACTCAAATATTTATTCTTTCCTGAATCTGTTTAGAGCCTTTTTTTTCTTTCTTGAGATAGAGTTTCACTCTTGTTGCCCAGGCTGCAGTGCCATGGTACAATCTTAGCTCACTGCAACCTCTACCTCCCAGAGTCAAGCAATTCTCCTGCCTCAGCCTCCCAAGTAGCTGGGGCTATAGGCATGTGCCACCATGCCCAGCTATTTTTTTTGCATTTTTAGTAGAGATGGGGTTTTGCCAAGTTGACCAGGCTGGTCTTGAACGCCTGACCTCAGGTGATCCACCCACCTCAGCCTCCCAGAGTGCTGGGATAATAGGTGTAAGCCACTGCACCTGGCCTGGAACCTTTTTATTTGCTATTTGTTTAGCCATTCCATGTCCACCATCATCTTTTCTTAGAAGGTGGAATGATAATCTGTTGCTGTGTAACAAATTGTTCTCAAATTTAGAGGCTTAAATATGAATTACCTCATAATTTCTGTAGGTGAGGAATATGGACACAGTTTAGGGTTTCTCAGAAGGTTGTAATCAAGGTGTCATATGGGGCTGCAGTCTCATCTGAGGCTTAAGGAAGAACCCCTTTCAAGCTCCCTCATGTTGGAGAAAGGTCTGGGGTCCTCACTGGCTGGTGGACTTAGGATTTCAGTTACTTACCACATAGACTGCTCTCTAGAACAGTTCCCAATATGGCAGATGGCTTCCCCCAGAGAGAATAAGGGAGAGACTCCATACAGAACAAGCAAGATAGAAGCTGCAGTAATCTATCTGCATTGACTCCCAACATTGTCACGGCATTCTACATATTAGAAGCAAGTCACTAGGTAGTCTAGCCCCATGAAAGGAAAAGGGATTGCACAGGGCATGAATCAGCATATGGGAGTCCTTGGGAGCCATTTGTGTAGCTGCCTACTCTAGAAGGTTACCCATGCCTTGTTTGTCATCAAACCTCCTGAAAAGGTGGGCCAAGTCCACTGTTTTCAATTCTTCTTCTTCCCATTGATGTCTTGCTTCTTCCCACCTCTGTTTTGATGGCTCTACTAGAGTCATTAATGTCTTCCAACTGCCAGATTCAGTAGGCAATACTTTTGTCTTAGATTATTCTAATTCTTTGCAGAATTTGACAACAATTTGATATAGCTGACTACTCCTTATTCTAATTTATTTCCTTTGGCTATCCTGACATTATTCCCTCTTAGTTCATCCATTACCTAACTTCCTCCTTTTTCATTATCATCTTACATGATAATAATTGTTCTCATTCTTCTCCTCATTTTTTCTATTCTTCCTGAGAAGTCTCATTGGCCTCTGCTGCCCTACACATGCTAATGACTCCAGCCCAAGTCTCTCTCTTGTCCTCAAGACACATATATTCTAATGAACTGCCAAATGACCATCCCAGATTTGATACTGAAAATCTAATATGTCCCACACAGAAATCATAACTTTATGCTACCACATTCCTCTTCCTGAGTTTCTATCTTGATGGATTGCACTATTGTTCACTCTCTCACTCCAGCCATGACTCTAGGAGTCAATCTAGGCTCCTCTTCCTCACCTCCTACAACAAACTGATTGAATACTATTCATTTCATACCTTCTCCTCTTATTTAAATTGGCTCCCTCCTCTCTGTCTTCACTGCTGCTTTTGCCAGCTCAGCCCGTCATTATTTCTCTTCTGGATTATTAAATTTTCTCCCTGCCTTCTAATCCTCCCTTTAATCTATCATAAGCATAGCTGTCAAGCTGCTCTTTCTGTGATAGAAATTTAATCACCTCATTGCCCTATCTGAAAATCCCCAAATGGCTCCCTATCTTCCACAGGATCGAATCTAAATGCTAAATGACATGGCATACAAAGATTTGATCTTTGCCTCATTCTCCCACCTTTTTCATCTCACTGTCATAAAGTTTCCTACTCTCCAGCCATACTAAACTATGTGCAGTTCCTTGACCACACCCTGTGTTCTCTTGCCTCTATTCTTGGGCAAATGCTCTTCCCAAGAATGCTCTTTGTACTGATGATCTTCCTCCTATATCTAGCTAATTTCTATTCTTTCCTCAGACTCAGCACAAACGTCACCTTCAGATATCCTTCTTTGAGACTCTTTCTCCCAGTCAGACTCATTTTCCTTCCCTTATTTTATGTCCCCATCACATCCTGTGCAAACTTATAGTGCTTATCCCACTGGGCTATTCATATTAATTTCTTGCTGTCTCACTCAAGAGAAAGTAAGACAGGCATACAGATGTTCTATCTCTGAACCTTTCCTAATGCCTAGTTCATAGAAGGCATTAAATAAACGTTTGATGAGTAAATTGTAGGGGAGAAATGTAATATATTTTCCTCATCTATCACAAGGTTCATGGTTGAGATCCCTACAGCAAAAGATGAAAGCATAGAAATGTATTTAATAAAAGTTTTACATGACATGGGAACCTTCAAAAATGAAGACTCAAAGACCCAGGGAAAAATGTAATTTATGAACAGTTGTGTGGAAATTTGATTGGAGGATAAAAAGGTAGGATCTAATGGTAACAAGCTGGTGGGGGATGGGGACTTAGAAAGACCTATTTGTTCATATCCTTTTCTGTGTCCTCGTGTGACATTTCTTCCTCTGGGTATAGGGTAGGACAGTGTGGTGTGAGGGTCTTCAGGAGAGAAAGAATAAGAGAAGCTCGGAGAGACTTTCCTGCTTCTGTGGTGTTCTCAGTTTTTTTCAGCTCAAAACACTCACTATGTCAAGGTGCCACATTTTAGGGTAGCATGTTCTGAGCTCTGATAGAACAAATTTTTCTTTCAAAATTCTCAAGCTAAACCAACTTCCCCAGCCATTCACTACATTTTTCTAACTCCTACCCTGAGTTTTAGCTTTTTCCTACCCGCACCTTGACAACCAGGAATAACTTGTCAGCAGATACAAAGGGTTCTAGCAGGAAGAAAAGTCACTATGTATTTATCAAGTTGGAAAGTTAACCTCAGTATTATTTTAGTTGTTATTTTTGTTGTTTTTGATAAACAGATACAAAAGAGGTCAAGTCTAAAGTCATCCATTTTGGTAACTTATAATCTGATTAAGTGAGAAAGAATATTATATACTAAAAACTTGTTCTCATATATATGAAGGACAATAAAGACAGTAAGTCATCAGTCAGTAGGTAGTGTAGGAAAGGTTATAAGTTCTCCATGGCTAGGGCGAGATGGGTGCCGATCATCATTCCTGGAATACCACAGAGGAGAAATGCCACCTCAGGGCATTCCATTTGTCAGTTGAGGCATTGGCCATTGTGTTGGCAGCTGAAGGTTAGATGCATGGTGGGAGTGAGGGCAAAGAGAGGAGTCTGTTTCTGGTAGTTTTAGGAACTTAGGAAAATATTCAAGAAACATCTGAATATTGCCTTTTTTGAATTTGGACTTGGTCATGTAGCAAAAAGAAAAGCTCTTGATGTGCAGGCACTGAAAAACCCACATATGCTCCGAAATACTAATGTAATCTTCACCTGCCAGGTCAGAAAGCCAAATATGTTGATAGAGGCATGGTTGCACTTATTTTTAATTTTATGTTATTTGCTTATTTATTTTTTGAGATAGGGTCTTGCCCTGTCACCCAAGCTGGAGTGCTGTAACATGAACATGGTCACTGAGCCTCGATTTCCTGGGCCTTAGCTTCCCAAATAGCTGGGACCATAGGCGTGAACCCCCATGCCAGACCAAATTTTTGAATTTTTTTTGTAGAAATGGGGCTCTTACTAGGGGAGGAGACCACCCCTCATATTGTCTTATGCCCAATTTCTGCCTCCAAAGAAAGAAATAAAAACTAAAAGGCAGAAATGAAATCCACAAGCAGACAGCCCAGCGCCACACCCTGGGCCTGGTAGTTAAAGATCCACCCCCGACCTAATTGGTTATGTTATCTATAAATTACAGACATTGTATAGAAAAGCACTGTGAAAATCCCTGTCCTGTTCTGTTCTGTTCTGTTCTAATCACCAGTGCATGCAGCCCCCAGTCACGTACCCCCTGCTTGCTCAATCGATCACGACCCTCTCACACGGACCGTCTTAGAATTGTGAACCCTTAAAAGGGACAGTAATTGCTCACTTGGGGAGCTTGGTTGTTGGAGACATGAGTCTTGCCGAAGCTCCTGGCCAAATAAAGCCCTTCCTTCTTTAACTCGGTGTCTAAGAGGCTTGGCTGCTTCTTATCCTGCTACAATACCATGTTGCCAGGCTGGGCTTACACTCCTGAGCTCCAGCAACCCTCCTACTTCATTCTCTGCTATTGCTGAGATTACAGGCATTGTGAACCACTGTTCTGGCTCATTTTTATTTTTGAAGAAAACTTACAAATAGTACTTATAAAAATAGCAATTTAATACAGAACTAGGAAAACCTGGGTTGGAACAAATGCTGTGTTAGTGAACAGTGCCTGGGAAATACTGTATAAAAGAAACATCAATCCAACTATAGCCAGTTGTGATTTCTCATATGACAATATTTGCTTCTAAATTTTATTCTCAATACCCTAAATAGTGTCATTTATTATAAAATATTTCAGCAATCCATAAAGTAATACCATAGCACACATACACAGTAACACATGATCAAGTACCTGACAGTGGAATGCTATTGAATCATAAGTTAAATTTTTAAAAAATGTTAGTATGTGAACCATATCAATTTACATTAAGATTTTGTTCACTTACCAATTAGTCAGCATTATTTTTAAGGAAATCCTCTTTCATAGATTAAAATTTCTGTCTCCTATATGTTTTTATTCTATTCTATTCTATTCTATTCTATTCTATGTAATCACTTTTAGATAAAAATGATTTATTGTAATGAGTATGCCTGTGGAATTATCTGAGTTTAAATTATCAATAATTTATTTCTTCCCATACCGGTTCTTTCTTTAAGTGTAGAAAAAAATAGGTTAATTTATGTAACATTTAAAAAAATAGCAAATTGGAAATTAGTACAAGGTTTTTTTTTCCCACATTCATTAACTCATTTTTTCTGATAACTATGTTTTTGGATAATTGGTTTATTGAAATATGTCAAATAATTTAATCCCTGGAATGTATAATTTTGCTATGCTTATGTACATATGAACATTTTTCTTCATTTTTAATTTTATTTTCATATCTTGCCCTCAAAATACCTGTTAGCACTTTTGTTAAACATTACATGCATCTAAACATCCATATGAAACATAGTTTTAAAGACAGAGGGGATAGTTTTATGTTTCCATATAATCCAAAGTGCCCATGTCTTTGCTTTCATTTAAGTGACAAACTGCCTTGAATTACTTTTTAAAAATAGCAACCTTGGACAGCCATCCTTTCAATAGAACTCTATCATGTTGTTCTCACTTTTCAATTGAGTTTCTGTTGAGCTGAATTTTATGGCATTAATTACGGACTTGCCTGAGTTGGATTCATTAAAAAAAAGTCTAAGTACATATCTGACAAGCTGTATACATTAATCTTGGGCTTTACTTCCTTTAAGCCATGGGTATAGGTGTAAACCCCTAAATACTGATCGCCGCTAGGGGTTTGGGGTTGGTGGGAGGTAGGAATAGTTTCCTGCAAATGCAAATAGTCAATTAGCTTTTATAACTACTCTTCAATTAAAATAAAATAGAATTCTCTGGGGAGAAATCTAACCAGAAAGATCACTTCTCTGTAAATAGGCCAGTCAATTTAATAGAAAAAAGCCTCCAGCACCTAGCATTCATTCCCATATATATTGATTTATTCAGTTAACAAATATTTACTGAGCGCATATGCTGTCCAGGGTATATTGTGTCCATCAATTACATTTTATGCACACAGTGACATGACTCAGTTTTGGCAACGAGGACTAGAACTTCATACTACAACCAGTATTGCTGCTGCTGCTACTACTATTAGTACTACTACTACTATTACTACTGGCAACAACCACCGCTGACCCTGCACCTCTTATATGCCAGGCAGTGTTCTAACATCCTCATAGCCAAGACTGCTTACAACTACCTGGAAACAGAGAGATTATAATGTCCATTTTGCAGATAAGAAATTGAGACAGTTTATGTTTTTTATGAAATCATCAGACATATAAATATAGGAAAAATAACTGGAGAAACCTTTCATTTCCCTTTCAGAGAGAAGACGCCATTGTAAGAGTGATGGTAAACCAAGAGGAATGAGGAGGATACAGAAAACCCCAAGTAAGAGTTTTCTTATTCTCAAAATCCAGAGAAAATGAAAGAGGAACAAAAATCAGGGTGATAGCAGGAATTACTTTCTGCCATTTACCTTCAAACTGATTCTTTGACAGTGGGGAGGAGGTAAAGCAGAAAGTGAGATGACAAAGAACATTATGATGGATTCCAAACTGCTCCTCTCTGTTTTATGTTGTAATGTAATTTATTTCAAGTAATCTAAACATTTTCTTATAGTCAATGTATTTCTTTCTTCTGCTGAGTTTTCTGTGAGCCTGGTACTTACTCATCCCCAAATCCTCTGCAAGACTGAAAAATCCTTCAACACATTTACAAACAATGTAAAATGTGTGCATCTCGTCCCTAATTTCATCATGGATGCTTCCAGAAATGTCTGTTTGTCTCCAAGGTTTTGAAATTTCCCACTAATGCGACTTAGTGTGAGGTATTTTCCAACCATTGTGTTAAGCACTTGGTGGGTGGTGGTGGGGGGCATTCCGTCTGAAATAAATCACACCCTGCATTTTGAGTAGTTTATTGCTGCTATTATTATTGAATTATTTGACAGTTATTCCCTTGTATGATCTCTGTTCTCTCCTCTGGAATATTTTATTTTTATGTTTCTCTTACTGTACTTATTCTCTATTTTATTTTTATCTTCTGTTATTCATCTCTGTCTTCGTGTTCTAGTTTCTTAGAAATTATATTCCAGTATGATGTTGGGTTTTATATTTCTACTATCACATCTTTAATGTCCTAGGAGTTTATTTTTGTTCTCCGAGTTTTCCTTTTATAATTTATTTATTTCAAGGGTTTGCCTAAATAGTGTTTTGGAGAACAACAATTTTTGAAGTATCATTCTACTCCTTACATTCTCTGTTTCCTCCAGTTAAGAATAGTGAAAAAAAAAAAAACCCAGAAATTAACTGGGAATAAAAATAATAAAAAAAGAATAGACAATTGCAAATAGGATCTGCCCTATATATTCTCCAAATTCTCCCCAGCCAAATATTCTATTTCTACAAAGCACATCTGACTTCTCGATGCTGTGGTTTATATGTATTTGATAACATGATTATTATCTAAAATGCTGGAAAGCACCCCGCTCTAGGGTAGAAGTCTTTGTCCATCTCGTTCCCTGTTGTACTCCAGTGTCTGGAACAGTGACTGAATACATGGTAAGTGAGTACTAAATTGTTATTGGATTAATATATGATTGAATAAGTGAAAAAAAACTGTAAAATCTTATTTGAGAACATAGTACGAAAATTTAATCAATGGGGAGATGGATCATAATTCCTATTTGGCAACACATATATTACACATATATTGTAAGGTCATTTTTGCTATCATGTTAAGTATACTACAAAAGTGGAATATGAAGATCTGATTTTGGCTGTTACAGACATGACATCTCTCAAGACATAAAGCTCACTTGAACCAAAGAGATAATAGGGATATAGAATGAAAAGTTAGGAAAAAATCTATTTTGGCAAGAAAATTCAGCAAGACTTTCTGCATTATTTTGCATAGTGTGCATTCACAACTATATTCTACTTTTTAAAAATTATTAATATATTTCTCTAATGATGATTATCTAGGTTGCTTCTAGTACCTGACTTCCACTAGTAATGGTATATTGAAAATCTTATTCGTATCTCCTCATGAACTTGTGGGATAATTTCTCTGGATGGAAATGCTGAGATGCAGGATATATCTGGATGGTTCTCTGAATGACTTACACTGCTTACACTCCTAACAGTAGTCCCTCAGAATTTCCATTGCCCTATAACCTTGCTAATGCTTGGCACCATGTAACATTCTAAATTTTTCCCATCTCATGAATGTAAAGTGGTCTCTCATTATTTTAGTTTGCATTTCTTTGCAAATTAAAAGGTTGAGTTTAATGGTGAAATTGAATATCTCTTCATGTTTAGCCACTAAGATTTTTCCTCAGCTTATTCATATCCTTTTTCCATGTCTCTATTTGATTACTTTTCTTTATCATGTTGATTTGTAGAAGTTCTTTGTATGAAGAAGTTATTCATTCTATGTTGATCTTGGATATCTCTCAGTCTGTTGTATATCTTTTAACTTTGCTGCTGATTTCCATGGGGCAAAAGAAATACTTTCATTATTGAATTCAATTGAAATGATGGGATCCTGTTGTGGCAGGGGCCAAGGGGCAGCCCTGCATTTCATCACCATAACAAGATGGGCTGGTTACCATAATGAATAGCAGAACTAAAACAATAACCTTAGTGGTTTTACCCAAAGAGATTATCAGCATTGCCTAATTATTCATGGTGTCCTTAGACCTGAAATAGTTGGCTTATTAAGGGCTTTATTAAGTTGGCTTATTAAATTATTAATAATTTTTGAATTTTGATACTTGATTTGTATCAGTAAAAAGCTGCATGTATTTATCTGGAAGCCTGACTTGAACCACCAAAGACAGTCATGATCCCTCAATTACAAGAATTGAGCCAGATGACAGGTCCAGAGTCCATTAAATGAAGAGGAGACCAAGTCCCCTTGAGGAGGGACAATGCAACATAGCTAAAAATTGATGCTATCATTTTGTAGCTTTCTCCAAGGGGATCTGTAGCCATTTACCAGGGTGGTTATGCATTAGGGAAGACAAAATAACCAGACTATTTAGGGATCACTATAGTCTAGCTCTGAACTGATAACAATTTCTAGGGATTCCGATGTCACTTTGATCCACCAGGCAGAGTAGGAAATTCTGAGGTTCAAGTGATCAATGGAGTTTGGCTGGGTTTATCTCACAGCAGGGCCCACTGAACACATTCTGTGGTTATTCTCCAATTCTGAAATGCATAATTACAATTGACATGTGCAGCTACTGGCAGAATCTCCACATTGCTTCCATGACTCTAGGAGAGAGGGCTATTGTGATGGGAAAGTGAAAGCCACTGGAACTATTCATCTTCTAAAATAGTGAATCAGAAACACTACTATATCCCGAGAGGGGTTGCAGAGATTAGTGCCACCATCATGGACTTTAGGGATACAGGGGTGGTGACTTTCTCCACATCCCCATTAAACTCATTATTTGGTTTATGTAGAAGACAAATGGATATTGAAGAATGACTATGGCTTATTGTAAAACTTGTCCAGCAATGAATTCAATTGCAGCTGTTATTAAAAATGTGCTCAACTCTCCAGGCCTGTCATAACCTGATCTACAGCAGCCTTGATCATCTCTCCATCCCATAGAAAATCACACTGGTCCACTGTGTGGGGGTGACTGTGTTGATCAGACCTGGTGAGCAGGAAAGTAATAAGTATTCTACAGTAAATGCCTAAGTAAGATACTTGCGTGCCTGAAGTTTAAAATAAATTCCACAAAAATCCAGATGTTTGCCACCTGACAAAAATAATTTGAGTTCTGGTGTTCTAGGGCAGGGGTTATAAACTCTGACTCACAGGTCAAACTATGACACTGGTCAGAGACCAGTTTTTATATGGCCTGTGGGCTAAAATTGTTTTTTTACTTATTTGAATGATGACATCTTTTTTTAAAAAGACAGCTACATAATAGAAACTGTACGTGGCCTGCAAACTCTGAAATATTTACTATCAAGTTCTTTTTAGAAAATATTTTCTCATCTGGACCGTGTTGAAATATTTTTCCAAGGTAAAGAACAAATTGGTGCATTTGAATTCTCCTACTACGAAGAGAGAGGCATTAACCCTAGTGGACATCTTTAGATCTTGAAAGCAATATATACTTCATTTGAATATGCAACTCTGATACATTTACTCAGTATCCAGAAAGATTTACAATTCTTAGCATGGTTCGGGACAAGAGTAGACTCTGTAACAGGTCCTGCTGCTGTGCAATTGCTCTCTCACTTGGGCCATATGACCTACCAGATCTCATGGTGCTTGAAGCATCTGTGGCAGACAGAGATGCTGTTTGGAGCCTTTGGCAAGTCTCAACAGGAGAATGACAATGCACATCTTTATGATTTGGGATAAAAGTTATGCCAATCTGTGCAGATAGCTACTTTTTTGAGAAACAGTTTCTGACTTGCTACTAGCCTGAATGCTTGACCATGGACCAATTTGCAATATAATCTGAGTTGCCCATCGAATGAATGTTGTCTGATGCACCAAGTCATAAGTTATGCATGCACAGCAACTCTTGATCATCAAATAGAAGTGATACACACACACACACACACACACACACACACACAGATACACACACACATCTTGCTGGCAGGTTGATACATTGAACTATGTTCATCATGGAAGAGGCAGCACTTTCTTCTCACTAGAATGCAATACTTACTTTGTTTTTTCTAAACACAAGGCATCTACTAAAGCCACTATGCTAACAACATTGCCTTTAACTATATATGTATGATCATATGAGTATATAACATATGCTATTATTATGTCAAACATAATATAATATTGAGTTTGAGAAGGTCCTGAAAGTAATGAACAAGCATCCAGTTGCCCAAAACTGCTACACTTTCCTTCAACTCATATCTATGTCCTTATGAGGAGTTTTCTTCTTTTTTTTTTTCTTTTCAAATTTAGGGATGTGGTCTCACTATGTTGCCCAGGCTGGTTTTGAACTCCTGAGCTCAAGTGATCCTCTCACCTCAACCTCCCGAAGTGCTGGTATTACAGGTGTGAGCCACCATGCCGGGCCTTTGAGGAGTTTTCCATATCTAGTTGACTGTAGAAGAGAACCTTTAGATCTTCATTGCATGTGGTTCTGCATTATTTGCTGTCACTACCTGAAAGTACATGTCTACAGCACTGTAGCCCCATCCAGGTGGCCCTGAAGGACAGTGATAAAGAAAAATTCTCCCAGCAGAGCTTTGAGAAGTGCATTTGGTTGTTTTCTGGAAAGAAATATGGTCAAAATATGGATCTCCATCGTTTCATGGGCAGAGGTTAATTGTTTGGCTTTGTGGTTAGGGACTTAGAAGAAGAAGAATGAAAACACAGGTGAAAAGGAAGTCTAGGGAAGAGGTATGTGGACTGACCTCACCTAATGGGTACAGAGTTTGAAGATATTCAGGTCTCATGGGAATACTCGCCAAAGGGCAAGTAAGATCTTAATAATAAGGTGGACAAGATGACACATTTTGTGGACGTCAGTCAGCTTCTTTTCTTATCTTACCTTAAATTTACCCCAAAGTCTCATGAACAAAGTCGTCATAGCAGCCGAGATAGAAGTTGCACATAGACTCTGTAATGTGAACTTCTACTCACTGAGGGCAATCTGGCTCAACTGCTACCGAATATCCCACCTGCCAACAGCAGAAAGTAGTGATAAGCCCTTAATACAGCATTATTCTTCAGGGGGATCGTGTTGGCAGGTTGACACACTGAACTATTTTCATCATGAAAGGGGCAACACTTTCTTCTCACTAGAATAAAATGCTTACTCTGCTGTCCCTAATCACAATGCATCTACCAAGGCCACTATGCTAACAACATTGCTTTTGACCAAATAACTCATTTTCAACATAGCAGCGGATTTATGCCTGTGGAATTTCCTGATTTTAACATATCACATTAATATTACTCTGAAATATCCAATCTGATAGAAGGCGAAATAGTTTTTTAAAGATTCAGTTCTGGTACTAGCCGGATTTCAATATCTGGCAGGTCTTCCAGGCCACAATGTATACTCTAATCGTCCTCTATGCCATGATTTAGTTTTTCTATGTTTAAGACTCACAGGTCTGAGAATCAAGCAGTGAAAATGGGAGTGGCTTCTCTTTCTATTAGCTCTAGTGATCTGCTAGAAAAATTTTTGTTTCCTACCCCTGTGACTTTGGGTATTGTTGATCCATGGGTTTTAGTTCCTAAGCAAGGAAACTTCCAACAAAGATATAGCAATGGATCTATTAAACTAGAAGTTGAGACTACCACCTAACCGTTTTCTGAATTACTAAATTAAAAAATTGACAAAAAAAAATTACTGTAGTAGCTGGAGTGATTGATTCTAATGAAGGGGAAAGTTGTTTGCTACCATGCGATGGAGATAATGAAGAGTATGTCTGCAATGCAGGAGTTCCTCTGGCCTGCCTCTCAGTCCTCCTAGGTCCTGTAATAACATCATTGTATCCACACAAACACTTGAACACAAAGGTCATAGCAGCATTACTCATAGTAGCCAAAACGTGAAAACAACCTGCCTATGTGTCCATCAACTGACGAATTAATGAATACAATGTGATATATTTTATATAGTTCATACCGAGTGGAATAGTATTTAGGCATTAAAAAATGGGGTACATGCTATGGCATGGATAAACCTTAAAAATATTAAGTTCAGTGAAAATAGCCAGACAAATAAGGCCACATATTGTATGACTCCAACTACATATGACTTCAGCCACATGAAATGCCAAGAACAGGCAAATCTATAGACATTGAAATCATATTAGTGGTTACCTAAAGTTGAGAGGCTTAAGGGTAAGTAGGGAAGTGACTACTAATAGTTACAGGTTTTCTTAGCAGGGGGTTGGGGCGTGATAAGTGTGTTCTAAAGCTCGTTGTGATTAGGGTTGCACAACCTTGCAAATATATTAAAAAGGCTTCAAATTTTACACTTTGAATGGGTGAATTGTATGATACGTGAAGAGTATCTGAATAAAGCTGTTACCAAAAATGAAAACTATAGCAATGCAGTGTAGGCAGGACTATTAATAGCTTAGGTCCTTTAAAATGAAAGGTTTGGGTCAATTATCAGGCAAGGGACCATGGCCAGCCAATGTGAGTGCTTTTAGGGCAAAGAGAAAATATGGCTATTTTATTTTTTGCTCAAATTGTTCCAGCTTTGGTGTTTGTGAATTTGCCATGCCCGTATTCTTGTTTTTTAAGCACTGCCTTACTTTCTGGCATTAGAAGATGCTACAGGCTCATCTTGTATTTTCCCTGCTATTTTCATTTACTCTAATGATGGATTTAATTGGATTTATGTCTGCTACCTTGATTTTTGCTTTCTATTTTCTCGTCTGTTTGTACCCTTTCTTATTTCCTTGCTTGCTTTTGGATTTAACAAGTATTTTCTGTTATTTCATTTTCTCCTCTATTAGCTCTTCAGTTATATCATTTGTCATTATGATTTTATAGGTTGCATTTGAAATTATAATACTTATGTTTGATTCGTTACAGCCTATGTTAGATTAGTATTTTACCACTTCCCAAACAAAGAAGCCTAGAAAGCTGAACTTCTGTTACTCCTTCCCTCCCTTGTGCTATTTTTGTTATATTCTACTTTCATATATGTTATAAATCCCACAAGATATTATTATTGCTGTTGTTTTAAACAGTTCATTTCTATTTCTATTTGCTCACCTGAGTATTCTTTCAGGGGCACTTTAGTTTTTCTTGCAGTCTTATGCTTCTGATGGTAACATTTTTCTTCTTTTATTTCTCATGTACACACCCCCTGGCAACAGGTTCTTTGATTGTTTATAGTCCTAAAAAATCATTATTTTGGTTCTAGTTTTGAAAGATACATTCACTTGGTATAGAACTCGAAGTTGACAGGCTTTTTGTTTTTGTTGTTGTTGTTTTTTAATTTCAGTGTTATAAAGATGTCATCCTAGTGCCTTCTAGCTTCCATTTTGTGTGTGTATGTTCTTTGCTTCTCTCAAGAATTTTGTTGAGAAAGAATTGTTATAATAGTTTTGACACAGCTATTATAGTTGTTTACATAGGACCCCCAACTTCTCCACCATAGCTAGAAGTAGAACTCCTTTTTCTTCTTAGACTTTTGCATTGACCATAATATAAACAGTTTCTGTGATAGAGCATATTCTTGTCTAACTTTTGAATTTTAAAAAGAATATATTTAAAGTGTTCCCCTTAAGTATGATGTTTACTGGTAAGTTTAAGTTCCTCTGTCAAGTTTAAAAAGGTTCCCTTCTATTATTATCTTTCAGAGATTTTTTAAAAGTAATAAATAGATGTTAAACTCTACTAAATGCCTTTTCAAAATTTTTTGAGATAGTATGTGAGTTTTATATTTTATATTATTATTATAGTAAATATCAATTAATTTCCTGGATTTAAACAATCTTTGCATTTCTCAGATCAACCATGCTGATATATCTACTTGATCATTTTATATTCACTTTTATAGTTTATGTTTTGGTTTATATTTAGTTATCAATCTTTTTTTCACTACTTTACTTTCATAATTCTTGTATCCTTAGTTTTCACGCCACTTTTGTAGCACAGTTGGAAAAATTGTTAACTCTATATTGTGGGCATTAGAAAATACCTTTTTGTTCTCAGACTTCTTAGAGGGCAAGCAGCCCCTACTCCTCACAGCGACATCTGTAGGTTCTCATGATCTAGGACCTCCACATAGCAAGAAGTCTTCGACCTGATCTTCAGTAGAGGTTCACCTTCCCCTCTACTGCTGCACCCCACACTTTCTTCCCCTGGACATCACGGAGAAGTTGTGCTCAGACTCATCTCCATTTTCTTTTTTCATAGAAAACCTTCTCATGATTCAGAGAGTAGTCAGGAGGTGAAAATTTAGGCTACTATCTATCAACTCAGAATCCCCAATACATCTTCATAGATTTATATTATCCCCCACATTAGTCCATTTTTGTGCTGCTGTAAAGAAATGGCTGATATAAAGAAATTGAAAGTATTTATAATCTAGAGATAATCAGTGTTATTCAATTGCAAGTATACATATCTTTTTATGACCAGGTGTCAAGGAAATGTTTTTAGACAATAAGCAAGACTTCTTCCTGCCTGAGTGTTGAAGGACTGCATTTGGTCGGTCAGGCCACCAGGAATGGCAGTCGAGTTCGTGCAGGTTCAAGCAGTGAACATCACATCAGAACCACTTCTTGCCCACGATGACATAAAATGCTTTCCATTATGAGAATGTCTGGATTTCAGAGATGCTACAATCTGCAAAAGTGTGTGCCTTACATTTGAGAGAAAAGCCATCCTTTTTAATTGAAAAGTAGTAAGTAGGCTAATAGATAATTTGATTATTTCCATTTATATATTTTTATCAATTTATCCTATTTTCTATATGAGTATGTCTGAATTAATTTTGTCAAACATTGTAGTAGTAAAGCTTTCTGTTTTATATTTTTAGAATAATAATTTTTATAATAAATATGTACGCAATATAATGAAGATATTATTCTTAAAAGCAAAACAAAAAGCAAACAAAAAGTCTAATAGCAATAAGGTAAAAAGGAGTCTACTAAAATGCGAGCTGATTTTTTTCCCCTGAACTTTATGCTACTCTTGCACTTACAAAGAATGTGCATTACATTTTTGAACACAGAAAACTATTCCTACATCTCTATCAAAGTAGAGTCGCTATCATGCTTGACATTAGAAAGATCATTTACAGAGGTGGAAAGCCTGAGAATACGTTTGATAATTTAAGAAATTTGGGGAGGAAAAATGGATTGAGATATGAAAAAGCATTAAATAATAATGAAATTATACTAAAATACTGGAACACATAACACATGAAGCTGAAAGATATAGATCAGTGAGGAGATTTGAAAAGCTGGGACAAAAATCTCGGTTTATTAAATGAACGACTGATTCCTGTGTAAAAGGGAATTCAGAAAACTGAAAACAGAAACAATTCTAATTAGTATGTTCAGAGAAACATCATAGTTATTAGTAGATTTTCCTCTACTTATTTATTATCCCCTGGCCTTCTAATTTTGAGAAGACAAATATTATCAACAACAAAAACAAATTATCTTCTCTTCTCGTAACCCTCCCACTCTACATTTTTTGCCCTTTTTCCTTTCTTCGAAATACTTACTTGTTCTCCCGCTGAGATTCTTATTTTTTCTCAAGCATATAATGTTATAAGGAGAATTTTGTGTTTAGAATTCTAAAATATGACTTACCCGGGGATCTTCGTTGAAGTTTAGTTCGGCAAATCCACTTTCGGCTCTCAAGTTTCCTCTCATTGATCCAAAGAATGTAGTTTTTCATCTTTACTGGGGGCCTATTTACACACTTATATAATGTATTAAACTTAAAAACATGGAGTAAATGCACATTATGTGCCAAGCATACTGCTAAGGGCTTTATCTTTACTTCATAGGAGTAGGAAACAGAGACCTAGACAAATCAAGAAAACAAAAAATAATAAAAACTAGCCCAGTGTGGCAGAAACTGTTCCTCACTGATATCCATGTACTCACTGATATTTTCTTCGTCTCCCTTGCGTTTAGTTTAAGCCTGTTGGCTGATGAAAAGTGACTAGTTCTGGCCAACGGTTACATGTCAAAGTGCCTTCCACCCATATGCCCTCTTTTCCCTCTCATTTGTCAGCTGGGTTGTGGGAGGACATCTGTGGAACCAGAAGGTGGAAATATCCTTGATCCCTGAGTCACTATGTGGAGGAGATCTTTCCTACCTGTGTTATACTGTGATGGCAGCAAGAAATACATTTTTACTGGGTTAAACCCTGAGATGTAGATGAGATAAATAATAAATTATAACCCAAACTAGCATTAATTTTGGTGCATTGGGAGTAGTGCACTTTCTATTACATAGCTAATACCTGTAGAGGGTACAGAGTTTGAACCTAGAACTCCTGGCTTCATTGCCGGTACTCTTAAAGAGCAGCTTCCTGCATCAGGTAAGAGAGGACAAAAAGAAGAGAGAGAGAGGGCACTGACTTGATGTGATGTGAAGAGAACCAGGCCCTCTCACCCTCTGGAATGGCAGTGAGAGGCAATGGTTCAGACAAACCTGGTTTGTTTCCCACTTAATACTGTGTTGTCATAGGCAAGTTATTTAAATTTTCTGAGCCTTTCTTCTTACAAAATGAAGATAGTAAGCACAGGAAGTGGCAAAGGCACACAGTAGATAATTAAGTGGTCAAATACTCATTTAGTTACCTATCTCTATCCTTAATCGAATAAGAAGAAAGAATAGGGACTGTATGTATAAATGTGAAACCACCATGCTTAAGAGCAACACACTAATGTTTATTTTGTAGTAAATAAGAGAATAAGGGAAAATGCCATTGTATATGGAAATTAATATTAAAAAGCGTAATTGAAAGAAATAGGAACATTATGTGTCTTTACTAGGAGCTGCCTAAAGCCTTGTAATATCTAGACAAATTTAGGTAACGTAATAAAGTGAATGCATCTCACATTGGAATAACTGAGAGTCATTATTTTCAAAAGCAATAGGGCAATCATCAAATGGAAAAAAATTCTACAACTATTCTGCTGCTTTATTATAACATCAATATGGAATTTATGAAACATGGTCTATTTAGGTGGCATTGGAACATTTGAGAATGTGGCTGTCGGGGTGTAAGACATCTTAAGGGAGGCTTTTAAAAATTAGAATTCCAGAGAGTGTTCAAAATTGACATTAATTATATGATATTCAACTTGTATTACCCTATGCTCATAATAAGAAGTGAGTTGGAGTTCTGGAATGAATACAAAGGTGCTTCATCAAATCTCATTTTTATTTTCTAACTAATCACAGTGAGCCCAGAGCTATTTAGTCTCTTTACTTAAATAACTTCTGCTCCCTTGACCTTGTCTGCAGGTTTTCAATGTGAGCCAAGTTAGTTTACAGAGGTGCTTTTGTGGAAAGCTTGGTCCACAGGCCTGTGTGGGCCTCTCACTAAGTTCTCACTGAGAACTCTTTTCCAGGACAAGAGCACCTAGCTTGCTTGGGTGATTTGATCCCAAATTGTTATTATGGTTTTGCTCAGTGATTCTGTCTATGTTATCTGGGTCAAACTCAGGAACTCTTGGATTGCCATGTGTATGTGTGTATGAGAACAATGGCATGCAAAATCTGAAATTTCACAAAACTGGAAAATCTGAGTTAGTTTTATCGGGCATGGGTGTTTTCTCCACATTCCCAACCTGTAGTCTATTGGGTTTGTGTTCATTGTTTGCACCCTCAAGTGGTGTAACTGCCACTTTCTCTATTCAAATGTCCTGGGTATCCTAGAAAGTGGCACCTTGGAATATATGGTTTTAATGATTGTTATCATTTTCAACATTTATTAGTGTCAGATTCATTTGTAATCTGTGTGTAATAAAACAGGGTCAAAATGTGCACATTACAGATTGTGTGTGCAAAAAATGTAAATCTCTATTTTCCTAATCCAATTTCATCTTGCTTTGGATTCTCTAGTTCTGTTGCTAGCAGAAAAACAGACAACAAAAACTAAATTGATCGTTAGTGGTAAATTCTTCACTTTTAGGCAACAGTCTCTTTCTGTTTGTCCTCTCTACCTCTGCTGATGAGGCATCCATGGCTTGCGTACCTCACAGTCTATAGATGGCTAACAGTCTTTTTAAAAAATAAATATCCAATCAATTCAAAATTTGAACTCTCCAAAAGAGCTGTTCCTCTTCTCTCGAGTTGTTCCTTCTCATCCTGTTTTCCAAGATGCCACCCAGGTGGCAGGGGATACTTTTTGCTCTGAGAAACTGAATATACAAACTGACATTGGCCAGGCTGTATAAAAAATTAGAACTTCAATCAGCAGTCTGCAGCAACCTGCCCAGGAAACCAACTCCCTTACCTATAATAAACAGCCCAGGAGGCCAGCCTGCTATGTAAGTCAGACTTAAAGGGAAGCCAGACTGTTATCCTAAGTGACAATCCAAGAACCCAACAATAACTACTGTTACAATTGGCCAAAGACAACCAGGACTTGATTAACAACTGACAGCTTCCCTACTTTGTGTACCCAGTTCCAATTTAGGACTAGCCAAGGGAAAGCCAAATATATGCACCCTTAATCAATGCCATAGCATGCCTGGCTCTGGTCAGCCGGCCCACAGCTTTCCCATACCAACAGCCTCTAATTGAGGCATACCTGAAGCCTTCCTTTTTTTCCGCTACAAAGCTTTCCCAATCCTCTGCCTGACTTTGAGCGTCACCAAAACAGAAGTGATGGTGGCTGACTCCCTTGCTATAGCTCTGTTTCATTGGTCTTTATTTCCACAGCTCCCATAGCATTAGTGGGAAGCAACTAATCTACCTGTTGTCCTACTCTGCAGGCACCTATTGACCTCCGGCTGAGGCACAGTGGATGTCTCTGAGCATTGCTTTTGTCCTCTCTGCCTCTACTGATGAGGTATCCAAGGCTTGTATGCCTCACGGTCTATATCCACTTGATATGGTGGGGACCCCATGGTTCTCATGTAGACCTACAGCAAAGTTGGCTTCACCTTGGCTCTTTTGGCATGCAGATCTTTGGAATTTTAGTGGGATATTCAATCCAGTCCCGGCCTAGGCTTGTGAGCTCCAAGTCTCTGCTAGAAGGTCATCTTATCCCTTGCCTCAGTGGCTCTTTGGCAGAACAGTTTGGATCTCAACTGTCAGCTACCTCCCCATAACCCCTGACAAGTGGGCCTGTGACATTTGTGCTAAGAGGCTGTAGAGGTGCTCTCCTGCCTTCCCTCCACCACACCACGACTTTATTCTGCCTTACCTGTCATGTCAGCTCTGGGGCAGCCTGCTAGCCGGTTTTGAAATAGGAAATGGTAACAGATCCCCTTTATTTCTGTTGCCCCTTTATACTATCTGGGCTTTTGTTGTGTCTTTCTATTCCTTTCTGTTCTTTTCCCTTTATTCTCCTCCTTTCCCCTTCCCTCCTCTCTCCTTCCCTTTCTTTTTTTTTCTTTTTCTTTTGCATTGCTCTCACTCTTAGAATCAAGTCCAAGGAGATTGAGATGCTACTTTCCTGAGACTCAGGATATCCTTCTCTCCCTTGCACAGTTGGTCAAATGAGATCGTCCCCTGTATTCTATCCTCATTTTCTCCCTTGTGAATTTCTTACTTCTAGGTGGTTCATTTACTTCTCTTCCTTGGGGCAATCAACCTTATGATAAGAAGTGCATCTAGGGGATCACCAGCTCTACTCACCTTGACATGTAGAAAGTCCAGGAAAATTTATTTTTTTAAAGCCTTCCATTTAGCAGGTCAGATGTGGAAGCTGAATCTTGTTCCTTATCACTCTTCGTTGTCAAAGCTCACAACAACACTGTGGAAACTGCTTCATGGTTAACATACGCCACCAATAAAATCTATAAATATGTATTTGGGAAACAATGTTACTATGACAATGTAGTATTTACCAGAGCAGTAATTATGGTAGCACAAATGTGTTAACGGTTGGTTAGAGAAATCACACCTGTTTCTAAGTGGGTTGCAGTTACTCCCTATCTTTTCTTTGCCAAAATCCATTGTTCAGAATACATGTTTTTTGCAGATGAGTTTACCATCAGCACTTTAATCATTTATTGTTTTCTGCGAGCATGTAAAAGGCAGAGGGAGTGAATTTTGTTAGGTTTTGTGTGATAGGAAGAAGTTGACTTTGGAAATGTAAAACAGGAGGCTTTTCCAAGCATAAGGTTGGTGTGGGAAAAGAGAAAAGGAGATAGAGATACAAAGTAAATAAAGAAACCAAGAGAAGTGACTGCAAGTGAAAAGTCACAGAAAAGGAAACCACTGCGTAATTGGGAGGACAAAAAGAAGGAGGTAGGAGGTAGTATGAAGGAGTGGTATTAAATAAGAAAAGGCAAAGAGGGATGACAAAGTAGAAAAGGACAGAGAGAGATGATCCTGCGAGATTCATTCACTTAGTCATTAGATGAATGTTATGAATTAGAAAATGTTGAGAGGTTAATAAACTTAGAGAGAGAAACCAAGACTCAGAAGGTCTTGACTTCAAACCAGAGTGTTCTAATTCTGAGGTCAGTGTTCTTTCTATTATCCTGATGCTACTATACTCACAAGAGGCATTGATTTATCCTTTTTTCTTGTACATTTTTGTATTTCCTGAATTAAAACCATATTTGAAAAGAAACAGATATATGAAGTTCTCAGAGCTGGAGAGACTGAAAACAACTATTAAACTTGATTGGAAGGGAATCATTAGTCAGAATAACCTTCCGCATTCAGCAGGGGAAGTGCTGGAAAGAGGGTCAGGATATGTGAAGGGCATCTTAGAATGAGTAAACACGGACTGTCAGACAGCTAGGCACTCTCCAGGGACTGGCTTGTGTCTGGTTGTTTTCTTCCCCTTTGATTCATCAGTATATATGCAAGGTTTTTGAAGGAAATTATTATTGGCTCCATATTCTGGTTTCATTAATATTGTGTCTTTCCTCAACCGTAAGGTGTGGAGTGACTTATTAGACCACCAGGCTAACATTCAGTATTTTTATGAACTACACTCTTGAGAAAGTATTTTCTGAACAAATTATAGTCATTTTTTAAAGCTAATAAAAATAAAATTTCCTCCCAAAGAAATGATTTTCAACCTTAGTGCAGTGTATCAACCTGACAAATTAACAAAACACATCAAATAACACAGAATTGGAGATTTAGAAGCACTGATTAGATCTTCACAGCAAATTTGGTGATTTTTTAATTTAGCAATTCAGTATATTATGTAATCTGCAAATGACCTTAATTTAGGGTTCAAACAAAAAGAAACTTTTCTTCTAAACTTTTTTTTTTTTACTTCTTTTTTTTTTTTTTATTATACTTTAAGTTCTAGGGTACATGTGCATAACGTGCAGGTTTGTTACATGTGTATACTTGTGCCATGTTGGTGTGCTGCACCTATCAACTCGTCAGCACCCATCAATTCGTCATTTATATCAGGTATAACTCCCAGTGCAATCCCTCCCCCCTCCCCCCTCCCCATGATAGGCCCCGGTGTGTGATGTTCCCCTTCCCGAGTCGAAGTGATCTCATTTTTCAGTTCCTACCTGTGAGTGAGAACATGCGGTGTGTGGTTTTCTGTTCTTGTGATAGTTTGTTAAGAATGATGGTTTCCAGCTGCATCCATGTCCCTACAAAGGATGCAAACTCATCCTTTTTTATGGCTGCATAGTATTCCATGGTGTATATGTGCCACATTTTCTTAATCCAGTCTGTCACAGATGGACATTTGGGTTGATTCCAAGTCTTTGCTATTGTGAATAGTGCCGCAATAAACATACGTGTGCTTGTGTCTTTATAGCAGCATGATTTATAATCCTTTGGCTATATACCCAGTAGTGGGATGGCTGGTTCATATGGTACATCTAGTTCTAGATCCTTGAGGAATCACCATACTGTTTCCCATAATGGTTGAACTAGTTTACAATCCCACGAACAGTGTAAAAGTGTTCCTATTTCTCCACATCCTCTCCAACACCTATTGTTTCCTGACATTTCAATGATTGCCATTCTAACTGGTGTGAGATGGTATCTCATTGTGGTTTTGATTTGCATTTCTCTGATGGCGAGTGATGATGAACATTTTTTCATGTGTCTGTTGGCTGTATGAATGTCTTCTTTTGAGAAATGTCTGTTCATATCCTTTGCCCACTTTTTGATGGGGTTTTTTTTTTTTTTTTCTTGTATATTTGTTTGAGTTCTTTGTAGATTCTGGATATTAGCCCTTTGTCAGATGAGCAGATTGCAAAAATTTTCTCCCATTCTGTAGGTTGCCTGTTCACTCTGGTGGTAGTTTCTTTTGCTGTGCAGAAGCTCTTTAGTTTAATTAGATCCCATTTGTCAATTTTGGCTTTTGCTGCCGTTGCTTTTGGTGTTTTAGACATGAAGTCCTTGCCCATGCCTATGTCCTGAATGGTATTACCTAGGTTTTCTTCTAGGGTTTTTATGGTATTAGGTCTAACATTTAAGTCTCTAATCCTTCTTGAATTAATCTTCGTATAAGGAGTAAGGAAAGGCTCCAGTTTCAGCTTTCTACTTATGGCTAGCCAATTTTCCCAGCACCATTTGTTAAATAGGGAATCCTTTCCCCATTTCTTGTTTCTCTCAGGTTTGTCAAAGATCAGATGGCTGTAGATGTGTGGTATTATTTCTGAGGACTCTGTTCTGTTCCATTGGTCTATATCTCTGTTTTGGTACCAGTACCATGCTGTTTTGGTTACTGTAGCCTTGTAGTATAGTTTGAAGTCAGGTAGCGTGACGCCTCTAGCTTTGTCCTTTTGACTTAGGATTGCCTTGGCAATGCGGGCTCTTTTTTGGTTCCATATGAACTTTAAAGCAGTTTTTTCCAATTCTGTGAAGAAAGTCATTGGTAGCTTGATGGGGATGGCATTGAATCTATAAATAATCTTGGGCAGTATGGCCATTTTCATGATATTGATTCTTCCTATCCATGACCATGGTATGTTCTTCCATTTGTTTGTGTCCTCTTTGATTTCACTGAGCAGTGGTTTGTCGTTCTCCTTGAAGAGGTCCTTTACATCCCTTGTAAGTTGGATTCCTAGGTATTTTATTCTCTTTGAAGCAGTTGTGAATGGAAGTTCATTCCTGATTTGGCTCTCTGTTTGTCTGTTACTGGTATATAAGAATGCTTGTGATTTTTGCACATTAATTTTGTATCCTGAGACTTTGCTGAAGTTGTTTATCAGCTTAAGGAGATTTTGGGCTGAGACAATGGGGTTTTCTAAATATATAATCATGTCATCTGCAAACAGGGACAATTTGACTTCTTCTTTTCCTAACTGAATACCCTTGATTTCTTTCTCTTGCCTGATTGCCCTAGCCAGAACTTCCAACACTATGTTGAATAGGAGTGGTGAGAGAGGGCATCCCTGTCTTGTGCCAGTTTTCAAAGGGAATTTTTCCGGTTTTTGCCCATTCAGTATGATATTAGCTGTGGGTTTGTCCTAAATAGCTCTCATTATTTTGAGGTACGTTCCCTCAATACCGAATTTATTGAGCGTTTTTAGCATGAAGGGCTGTTGAATTTTGTCAAAAGCCTTTTCTGCATCTATTGAGATAATCATGTGGTTCTTGTCTTTGGTTCTGTTTATATGCTGGATTGCGTTTATTGATTTGCGAATGTTGAACCAGCCTTGCATCCCAGGGATGAAGCCCACTTGATCATGGTGGATAAGCTTTTTGATGTGCTGCTGAATCCGGTTTGCCAGTATTTTATTGAGGATTTTTGCATCGATGTTCATCAGGGATATCGGTCTAAAATTCTCTTTTTTTGTTGTGTCTCTGCCATGCTTTGGTATCAGGATGATGTTGGCCTCATAAAATGAGTTAGGGAGGATTCCCTCTTTTTCTATTGATTGGAATAGTTTCAGAAGGAATGGTACCAGCTCCTCCTTGTACCTCTGGTAGAATTCAGCTGTGAATCCATCTGGTCCTGGACTTTTTTTCGTGGGTAGGCTATTAATTATTACCTCAATTTCAGGCCTGTTATTGGTCTATTCAGGGATTCACTTCTTCTTGGTTTAGTCTTGGGAGAGTGTAAGTGTCCAGGAAATTATCCATTTCTTCTAGATTTTCTAGTTGATTTGCGTAGAGGCATTTATAGTATTCTCTGATGGTAGTTTGTATTTCTGTGGGGTCCGTGGTGATATCCCCTTTATCATTTTTTTTTTTTTTTTTTTAATTTTTTTTTTTTTTTATTATACTTTAAGTTCTAGGGTACATGTGCATGACGTTTATATCATGTATAACTCCCCCATGCAATCCCTCCCTCCTCCCCCCTCCCCATGATAGGCCCCAGTGTGTGATGTTCCCCTTCCCGAGTCCAAGTGATCTCATTGTTCAGTTCCCACCTATGAGTGAGAACATGCGGTGTTTGGTTTTCTCTTCTTGTGATAGTTTGCTAAGAATGATGGTTTCCAGCTGCATCCATGTCCCTACAAAGGATGCAAACTCATCCTTTTTTATGGCTGCATAGTATTCCATGGTGTATATGTGCCACATTTTCTTAATCCAGTCTGTCACAGATGGACATTTGGGTTGATTCCAAGTCTTTGCTATTGTGAATAGTGCCGCAATAAACATACGTGTGCATGTGTCTTTGTAGTAGAGTAATTTATAATCCTTTGGCTATATACCCAGTAGTGGGATGGCTGGGTCATATGGTACATCTAGTTCTAGATCCTTGAGGAAACGCCATACTGTTTTCCATAATGGTTGAACTAGTTTACAATCCCACCAACAGTGTAAAAGTGTTCCTATTTCTCCACATCCTCTCCAACACCTGTTGTTTCCTGACTTCTTAATGATTGCCATTCTAACTGGTGTGAGATGGTATCTCATTGTAGTTTTGATTTGCATTTCTCTGATGGCGAGTGATGATGAGCATTTTTTCATGTGTCTGTTGGCTGTATGGATGTCTTCTTTTGAGAAATGTCTGTTCATATCCTTTCCCCACTTTTTGATGGGGTTGTTTGTTTTTTTCTTGTATATTTGTTTGAGTTCTTTGTAGATTCTGGATATTAGCCCTTTGTCAGATGAGTAGGTTGCAAAAATTTTTTCCCATTCTGTAGGTTGCCTGTTCACTCTGATGGTAGTTTCTTTAGCTGTGCAAAAGCTCTTTAGTTTAATTAGATCCCATGTGTCAATTTTTGCTTTTGCTGCCGATGCTTTTGGTGTTTTAGACATGAAGTCCTTGCCCATGCCTATGTCCTGAATGGTACTACCTAGATTTTCTTCTAGGGTTTTTATGGTATTAGGTCTAACATTTAAGTCTCTAATCCATCTTGAATTAATTTTCGTATAAGGGGTAAGGAAAGGATCCAGTTTCAGCTTTCTACTTATGGCTAGCCAATTTTCCCAGCACCATTTATTAAATAGGGAATCCTTTCCCCATTTCTTGTTTCTCTCAGGTTTGTCAAAGATCAGATGGCTGTAGATGTGTGGTATTATTTCTGAGGACTCTGTTCTGTTCCATTGGTCTATATCTCTGTTGTGGTACCAGTACCATGCTGTTTTGGTTACTGTAGCCTTGTAGTATAGTTTGAAGTCAGGTAGCGTGACGCCTCCAGCTTTGTCCTTTTGACTTAGGATTGTCTTGGCAATGCGGGCTCTTTTTTGGTTCCATATGAACTTTAAAGCCGTTTTTTCCAATTCTGTGAAGAAAGTCATTGGTAGCTTGATGGGGATGGCATTAATCTATAAATAACCTTGGGCAGTATGGCCATTTTCACGATATTGATTCTTCCTATCCATGAGCATGGTATGTTCTTCCATTTGTTTGTGTCCTCTTTGATTTCACTGAGCAGTGGTTTGTAGTTCTCCTTGAAGAGGTCCTTTACATCCCTTGTAAGCTGGATTCCTAGGTATTTTATTCTCTTTGAAGCAATTGTGAATGGAAGTTCATTCCTGATTTGGCTCTCTGCTTGTCTGTTACTGGTGTATAAGAATGCTTGTGATTTTTGCACATTAATTTTGTATCCTGAGACTTTGCTGAAGTTGCTTATCAGCTTAAGGAGATTTTGGGCTGAGACGATGGGGTTTTCTAAATATACAATCATGTCATCTGCAAACAGGGACAGTTTGACTTCTTCTTTTCCTAACTGGATACCCTTGATTTCTTTCTCTTGCCTGATTGCCCTAGCCAGAACTTCCAACACTATGTTGAATAGGAGTGGTGAGAGAGGGCATCCCTGTCTTGTGCCAGTTTTCAAAGGGAATTTTTCCAGTTTTTGCCCATTCAGTATGATATTAGCTGTGGGTTTGTCATAAATAGCTCTTATTATTTTGAGGTACGTTCCATCAATACCAAATTTATTGAGCGTTTTTAGCATAAAGGGCTGTTGAATTTTGTCAAAAGCCTTTTCTGCATCTATTGAGATAATTATGTGGTTCTTGTCTTTGGTTCTGTTTATATGCTGGATTACGTTTATTGATTTGCGAATGTTGAACCAGCCTTGCATCCCAGGGATGAAGCCCACTTGATCATGGTGGATAAGCTTTTTGATGTGCTGCTGAATCCGGTTTGCCAGTATTTTATTCAGGATTTTTGCATCGATGTTCATCAGGGATATTGGTCTAAAATTCTCTTTTTTTGTTGTGTCTCTGCCAGGCTTTGGTATCAGGATGATGTTGGCCTCATAAAAAGAGTTAGGGAGGATTCCCTCTTTTTCTATTGATTGAAATAGTTTCAGAAGGAATGGTACCAGCTCCTCCTTGTACCTCTGGTAGAATTCAGCTGTGAATCCATCTGGTCCTGGACTTTTTTGGTGGGTAGGCTATTAATTGTTGCCTCAATTTCAGAGCCTGCTATTGGTCTATTCAGGGATTCAACTTCTTCCTGGTTTAGTCTTGGAAGAGTGTAAGTGTCCAGGAAATTATCCATTTCTTCTAGATTTTCTAGTTGATTTGCGTAGAGGCATTTATAGTATTCTCTGATGGTTGTTTGTATTTCTGTGGGGTCGGTGGTGATATCCCCTTTATCATTTTTTATTGCGTCTATTTGATTCTTCTCTCTTTTCTTCTTTATTAGTCTAGCTAGCGGTCTGTCAATTTTGTTGATCTTTTCAAAAAACCAACTCCTGGATTCATTGATTTTTTGGAGGTTTTTTGTGTCTCTATCTCCTTCAGTTCTGCTCTGATCTTAGTTATTTCTTGCCTTCTGCTAGCTTTTGAATGTGTTTGCTCTTGCCTCTCTAGTTCTTTTAATTGTGATGTTAGAGTGTCAATTTTAGATCTCTCCTGCTTTCTCTTGTGGGCATTTAGTGCTATAAATTTCCCTCTACACACTGCTTTAAATGTGTCCCAGAGATTCTGGTATGTTGTATCTTTGTTCTCATTGGTTTCAAAGAACATCTTTATTTCTGCTTTCATTTCGTTATGTACCCAGTAGTCATTCAGGAGCAGGTTGTTCAGTTCCATGTAGTTGAGCGGTTTTGATTGAGTTTCTTAGTCCTGAGTTCTAGTTTGATTGCACTATGGTCTGAGAGACAGTTTGTTATAATTTCAGTTCTTGTACATTTGCTGAGGAGTGCTTTACTTCCAATTATGTGGTCAATTTTGGAATAAGTGCGATGTGGTGCTGAGAAGAATGTATATTCTGTTGATTTGGGGTGGAGAGTTCTATAGATGTCTATTAGGTCCGCTTGGTGCAGAGATGAGTTCAATTCCTGGATATCCTTGTTAACTTTCTGTCTGGTTGATCTGTCTAATGTTGACAGTGGAGTGTTGAAGTCTCCCATTATTATTGTATGGGAGTCTAAGTCTCTTTGTAGGTCTCTAAGGACTTGCTTTATGAATCTGGGTGCTCCTGTATTGGGTGCATATATATTTAGGAGAGTTAGCTCTTCCTGTTGAATTGATCCCTTTACCATGATGTAATGGCCTTCTTTGTCTCTTTTGATCTTTGATGGTTTAAAGTCTGTTTTATCAGAGACTAATATTGCAACCCCTGCTTTTTTTTGTTCTCCATTTGCTTGGTAGATCTTCCTCCATCCCTTTATTTTGAGCCTATGTATGTCTCTGCATGTGAGATGGGTCTCCTGAATACAGCAGACTGATGGGTCTTGACTCTTGATCCAGCTTGCCAGTCTGTGTCTTTTCATTGGAGCATTTAGTCCATTGACATTTAAGGTTAATATTGTTATGTGTGAACTTGATCCTGTCATTATGATATTAACTGGTTATTTTGCTCGTTAGTTGATGCAGTTTCTTCCTAGCCTCGATGGTCTTTACATTTTGGCATGTTTTTGCAATGGCTGGTACCGGTTGTTCCTTTCCATGTTTAGGGCTTCCTTCAGGGTCTCTTGTAAGGCAGGCCTGGTGGTGACAAAATCTCTAAGCATTTGCTTATCTGTAAAGGATTTTATTTCTCCTTCACTGATGAAGCTTAGTTTGGCTGGATATGAAATTCTGGGTTGAAAATTCTTTTCTTTAAGAACGTTGAATATTGGCCCCCACTCTCTTCTGGCTTGTAGAGTTTCTGCCGAGAGATCTGCTGTTATTCTGATGGGCTTCCTTTGTGGGTAACCCGACCTTTCTCTCTGGCTGCCCTTAAGATTTTTTCCTTCATTTCAACTTTGGTGAATCTGGCAATTATGTGTCTTGGAGTTGCTCTTCTGGAGGAGTATCTTTGTGGCGTTCTCTGTATTTCCTGAATTTGAATGTTGGCCTGCCCTACTAGGTTGGGGAAGTTCTCCTGGATGATATCCTGAAGAGTGTTTTCCAACTTGGTTCCATTTTCCCCCTCACTTTCAGGCACCCCAATCAGACGTAGATTTGGTCTTTTTACATAATCCCATACTTCTTGCAGGCTTTGTTCATTTCTTTTTCTTCTTTTTTCTTTTGGTTTTCTCTTCTCGCTTCATTTCATTCATTTGATCCTCAATCGCTGATACTCTTTCCTCCAGTTGATCGAGTCGGTTACCGAAGCTTGTGCATTTGTCACGTATTTCTCGTGTCATGGTTTTCATCTCTGTCATTTCGTTTATGATCTTCTCTGCATTAATTAGTCTAGCTGTCAATTCTTCCACTTTTTTTCAAGATTTTTAGTTTCTTTGCGCTGGGTACGTAATTCCTCCTTTAGCTCTGAGAGGTTTGATGGACTGAAGCCTTCTTCTCTCATCTCGTCAAAGTCATTCTCTGACCAGCTTTGATCCGTTGCTGGCGATGGGCTGCGCTCCTTTGCAGGGGGAGATGCGCTCTTATTTTTTGAATTTCCAGCTTTTCTGCCCTGCTTCTTCCCCATCTTTGTGGTTTTATCTGTCTCTGGACTTTGATGATGGTGACGTACTGATGGGGTTTTGGTATAGGTGTCCTTCCTGTTTGATAGTTTTCCGTCTGACAGTCAGAAGGACTGTCTGTTGGTCTGTTAGAGATTGCTTGAGGTCCACTCCAGACCCTGTTTGCCTGGGTATCAGCAGCAGAGGTTGCCGAAGATAGAATATTGCTGAACAGCGAGTGTACCTGTCTGATTCTTTCTTTGGAAGTTTCCTCTCAGGGGTGACGCCACCCTGTGAGGTGTGGGGTATCAGACTGCCCCTAGTGGGGGATGTCTCCCAGCTAGGCTACTCAGGGGTCAGGGACCCACCTGAGCAGGCAGTCTGTCCGTTCTCAGATCTCAACCTCCGCGTTAGGAGATCCACGGCTCTCCCCAAAGCTGTCAGACAGAGTCGTTCGGGTCTGCAGCGGCCCCGCTCTTTCCCCTAATGGACTGCAGCTGTGCGCTGTCCGCAGCGGTAGAGTCTACAGAGACAGGCAGGCTTCCTTGAGCTGCTGTGAGCTCCACCCAGTTCGAGCTTCCCAGCGGCTTTGTTTACCTACTTAAGCCTCAGCAATGGCGGGCGCCCCTCCCCCAGCCTCGCTGCTGCCTTGCGGATAGATCGCCGCAGACGGCTGTGTTAGCAGTGAGGGAGGCTCCGTGGGCGTGGGACCCTCCCGGCCATGTGTGGGATATATTCTCCTGGTGTGCCTGTTTCCTTAAAGCGCAGTATTGGGGTGGGAGTTACCCGATTTTCCAGGTGTTGTGTGTCTCAGTTCCCCTGGCTAGGAAAAGGGATTTCCTTCCCCCTTGCGCTTCCAGGTGAGGCGATGCCTCGCCCTGCTTCAGCTCACGCTGGTCAGGCTGCAGCAGCTGACCCGCACCGATTGTCCGGCACTCCCTAGAGAGATGACCCCAGTACCTCAGTTGAAAATGCAGAAATCACCGGTCTTCTGTGTCGCTCGCGCTGGGAGTTGGAGACTGGAGCTGTTCCTATTCGGCCATCTTGCTCCGCCCCCACCTATCATTTTTTATTGTGTCTATTTGATTCCTCTCTCTTTTCTTCTTTATTAGTCTTGCTAGTGGTCTGTCAATTTTGTTGATCTTTTCAAAAAACCAACTCCTGGATTCGTTGATTTTTTGGAGGGTTTTTTGTGTCTCTATCTCCTTCAGTTCTGCTCTGATCTTAGTTATTTCTTGCCTTCTGCTAGCTTTTGAATGTGTTTGCTCTTGCCTCTCTAGTTCTTTTAATTGTGATGTTAGAGTGTCAATTTTAGATCTTTCCTGCTTTCTCTTGTGGGCATTTAGTGCTATAAATTTCCCTCTACGCACTGCTTTAAATGTGTCCCAGAGATTCTGGTATGTTGTGTCTTTGTTCTCACTGGTTTCAAAGAACTTCTTTATTTCTGCTTTCATTTCGTTATGTACCCAGTAGTCATTCAGGAGCAGGTTGTTCAGTTTCCATGTAGTTGAGTGGTTTTGATTGAGTTTCTTAGTCCTGAGTTCTAGTTTGATTGCACTGTGGTCTGAGAGACAGTTTGTTATAATTTCTGTTCTTTGACATTTGCTGAGGAGTGCTTTACTTCCAATTATGTGGTCAATTTTGGAATAAGTGTGATGTGGTGCTGAGAAGAATGTATATTCTGTTGATTTGGGGTGGAGAGTTCTATAGATGTCTATTAGGTCCGCTTGGTGCAGAGATGAGTTCAATTCCTGGATATCCTTGTTAACTTTCTGTCTCGTTGATCTGTCTAATGTTGACAGTGGAGTGTTGAAGTCTCCCATTATTATTGTATGGGAGTCTAAGTCTCTTTGTAAGTCTCTAAGGACTTGCTTTATGAATCTGGGTGCTCCTGTATTGGGTGCATATATATTTAGGAGAGTTAGCTCTTCCTGTTGAATTGATCCCTTTACCATGATGTAATGGCCTTCTTTGTCTCTTTTGATCTTTGAGGTTTAAAGTCTGTTTTATCAGAGACTAATATTGCAACCCCTGCTTTTTTTTGTTCTCCATTTGCTTGGTAGATCTTCCTCCATCCCTTTATTTTGAGCCTATGTATGTCTCTGCATGTGAGATGGGTCTCCTGAATACAGCAGACTGATGGGTCTTGACTCTTGATCCAGTTTGCCAGTCTGTGTCTTTTAATTGGAGCATTTAGTCCATTAACATTTAAGGTTAATATTGTTATGTGTGACCTTGTTGCAGCCATTATGATATTAACTGGTTATTTTGCTCGTTAGTTGATGCAGTTTCTTCCTAGCCTCGATGGTCTTTACATTTTGGCATGTTTTTGCAATGGCTGGTACCGGTTGTTCCTTTCCATGTTTAGGGCTTCCTTCAGGGTCTCTTGTAAGGCAGGCCTGGTGGTGACAAAATCTCTAAGCATTTGCTTATCTGTAAAGGATTTTATTTCTCCTTCACTGATGAAACTTAGTTTGGCTGGATATGAACTTCTGGGTTTAACATTCTTTTCTTTAAGAATGTTGAATATTGGCCCCCACTCTCTTCTGGCTTGTAGAGTTTCTGCCGAGAGGTCTGCTGTTAGTCTGATGGGCTTCCCTTTGTGGGTAACTCGACCTTTCTCTCTGGCTGCCCTTAAGATTCTTTCCTTCATTTAAACTTTGGTGAATCTGGCAATTATGTGTCTTGGAGTTGCTCGAGGAGTATCTTTGTGATGTTCTCTGTATTTCCTGAATTTGAATGTTGGCCTGCCCTACTAGGTTGGGGAAGTTCTCCTGGATGGTATCCTGAAGAGTGTTTTCCAACTTGGTTCCATTTTCCCTATCACTTTCAGGCACCCCAATCAGACGTAGATTTGGTCTTTTTACATAATCCCATACTTCTTACAGGTTTTGTTCATTTCTTTTTCTTCTTTTTTCTTTTGGTTTCTCTTCTCGCTTCATTTCATTCATTTGATCCTCAATCGCTGATACTCTTTCTTCCAGTTGATCGAGTCAGTTACTAAAGCTTGTGCATTTGTCACGTATTTCTCGTGTCATGGTTTTCATCTCTGCCATTTCGTTTATGACCTTCTCTGCATTAATTAGTCTAGCTGTCAATTCTTCCACTCTTTTTTCAAGATTTTTAGTTTCTTTGCACTGGATACGTAATTCCTCCTTTAGCTCTGAGAAGTTTGATGGACTGAAGCCTTCTTCTCTCATCTCATCAAAGTCATTCCCTGACCAGCTTTGATCCTTTGCTGGCGATGGGCTGCACTCCTTTGCAGGGGGAGATGCGCTCTTATTTTTTGAATATCCAGCTTTTCTGCCCTGCTTTTTCCCCATCTTTGTGGTTTTATCTGTCTCTGGGCTTTGATGATGGTGACGTACTGATGGGGTTTTGGTATAGGTGTTCTTCCTGTTTGATAGTTTTCCTTCTGACAGTCAGGACCCTCAGCTGTAGGTCTGTTGGAGATTGCTTGAGGTCCACTCCAGACCCTGTTTGCCTGGGTATCAGCAGCAGAGGTTGCAGAAGATAGAATATTGCTGAACAGCGAGTGTACCTGTCTGATTCTTCCTTTGGAAGCTTCCTCTCAGGGGTGTACTCCACCCTGTGAGGTGTGGGGTGTTAGACTGCCCCTAGTGGGGGATGTCTCCCAGTTAGGCTACTCAGGGGTCAGGGACCCACTTGAGCAGGCAGTCTGTCCGTTCTCAGATCTCAACCTCCGTGTTGGGAGATCCACTGCTCTCTTCAGAGCTGTCAGACAGAGTCGTTTGTGTCTGCAAAGGTTTCTGCTGCTTTTGTTGTTGTTGTTGTTAACTGTGCCCTGTCCCCAGAGGTGCAGTCTACAGAGACAGGCAGGTTTCCTTGAGCTGCTGTGAGCTCCACCCAGTTCGAGCTTCCCAGTGGCTTTGTTTACCTACTTAAGCCTCAGTAATGGTGAGCGCCCCTACCGCAGCCTTGCTGCTGCCTTGCGGTTAGGTCGCAGACTGCTGTGTTAGCAATGAGGGAGGCTCCGTGGCTGTGGGACCCTCCCGGCCAGGTGTGGGATATATTCTCCTGGCGTGCCCGTTTGCTTAAAGCGCAGTATTGGTGTGGGAGTTACCCGATTTTCCAGGTGTTGTGTGTCTCAGTTCCCCTGGCTAGGAAAAGGGATTCCCTTCCCCCTTGCGCTTCCCAGGTGAGGCGATGCCTCGCCCTGCTTCAGCTCTTGCTGATCGGGCTGCAGCAACTGACCAGCACCGATTGTCCAGCACTCCCTAGTGAGATGACCCCAGTACCTCAGTTGAAAATGCAGAAATCACCGGTCTTCTGTGTTGCTCACGCTGGGAGTTGGAGACTGGAGCTGTTCCTATTCAGCCATCTTGCTCCGCCCCCAATTCTCTTCTAAACTTTCTTAAATAATTTTTAAAAATTTTTCAGTCAGGCCTGTAATCCCAGCACTTTGGGAGGCCGAAGTGGGTAGATCACAAGGTCAGGAGTTTGAGACCAGCCTGGCCAAGATGATGAAACCCTGTCCCTACTAAAGATACAGAAATTAGCTCGACACAGTGGTGGGTGCCTGTAATCCCAGTTACTAGGGAGGCTGAGGCAGGAAATCGCTTCAACCTGGGAGGCGGAGGTTGCAGTGAGCCGAGATTGCACCACCGCACTCCAGCCTGGTGAAAGAGCAAGACTGTTTCAAAAAAAAAAAAAAAAAAATTCTTCAGAAAGAGCCTGATGGTCAAATAATGTGGTAAGAGCCATTATTTACACAAATCAGGTGTTAATTTCCCCCATGTCTGAATCATCATTTTTATAAATAAGTAGATATTTTCTTCCCATTTCATGTTGTCATTTCTTATTGTCTGTGATAGCTCCATGCTGGTGAAAGGCAAACTCAACTCCTTTGAATCAAAGCTGGCCTTATACACAGTGGCTTTCTTACATACATGAGCACTTTGGAATAAGTGTAATTTTTGTATGTCACATTCTATGTTTTGTTGTGAATGTCTGTGTAACATTAAGATAAGTCAGCATGACATTACAGAGGTTCTGTTCTTCAAGATGCAAAATTTTCTTCATGCATTGCCTATTTATTATCTTCTATATATTTAGCATTGTGTACAGTTCAATTGGGGGTCCATGGGGTATTATTAGTAATTACTTAGGGTAGATTTAGTCTCATTTAGGAGGAACATAAAATACAAATGGAAACAAAGAGCTAATGGTTTGAGCCGATGTATACGCAAATGTCAAATCATGTGATCCAGGCAATATGTGCCAAGTTGATAACAGGAAGGGGAGCACAGATTGAATTCAAGTAATTTATGGAGACTACCTGGAAAAAGCACATCCTGAAGAATGCTGAGCAATGAGTCTAGGAGATAGGAATGGGCTCGGTAAATATTAGTTGAATGAGTAAATGAAGAATGAAGAGGGAGAATGTGTGGGAAAGGAATGAGTAGCCCAAGCAAGGGATGTTTCCATCAGGCTTTTTATGCTGAGTGGATGAAAACATGGATTTCCACTCCCCTGGGTCCTTTATTTGCCCCACATGATTACTCTGCTTTCTTACCTGATTTCCAATAAATTTACAAACTCCCACGCGCTGCTCAGGAGGCTTCGAAGGATTCCCATGTACATAGTGGTTTACCTTTTAGTAATCACTTCCATATGCATTCTCTTCACTTCATGGGGACTGAACTTACAAAAAGCTATGATTATCCAGCTCTACCAATAAGGGAATTGGAGCTCAGAGATATAAAATGAGCCAGGTGGAAAGTGTATGCAGCGCCTATGTCCATATCAATTTTCAATGGGAAGTAACTGAAAAAAGTCTCTGTAGGGACGTAAGTTTCATAAGCACTGCATATTCTCTCTCACCTTCCTAGGTTTATAAAGCACATTGCCATATTACAGCCTCTGAGAAGCTTATATTATAAATAAACCTGTTGAAGTTTGTTTAATGCAGCATTTCCCTTAATTTATGGTTGGGAATCTTTTCATCCCATCACCAATTATCAATGTTTCCCAGATCTGAGCATATGTTTCAACTTTCTTTAACCCTGAGCGTGGCTCTAGAATCGCTTCAAAGCTTTGCCTTCACCTTTCTCTTCTACCATTTTAAAAGAATTATGTATGCAGCCGCCTTAAAAATGTCCCCTCTCCCATGTGTTAATTTGTCTGACTACTTTTCCAGGGTATTATGGATTGAACTATGTTCCCCCTCCAAGTTCATATGTTAAAGTCCTACTCCCCAGCACTTCAGAATGTGGCCTTATTTGAAAACGGTCATTCCAGATGTAATCAGTTACATTAAGATTAGGTCTTATTGTAGTAGGTGGCCCCTTAATTGGATATGACTGATGTCCTTAGAAAAAGGGCAAATTTGGATATAGATGTGCACACGGGAAGAATGCCATGCAGAGGCGGAGGCAGATACAGGAGTGATGCATCTAAAAAGCCGTGAACCCTGAAAATTCCAGAAAGGCAGAGACAGCTCAAACTAAGGACCCCTACTAGGGGCTTCCAGATCACATAAAGGTGAGGGACAGAGGGCTGCATTCTTCTGAGTTTTGGATAAGTCTTTTCAAAGAAGACAATCAGAATATGCATCGATCTCTGTGAGTTCAAGGGGTGACTTGAATAGAATGGGAGGCAGATTTACCCTGACTGGGTCCTAGCTTGAAAGGGCCCAAGATATTTTCCTTTTACAAAGCCAGTGCCAAAGATTGCCAGCACATTCCTAGAACTAGGAGAGAAGCATGGAACAGATTCTCCATCATAACCCTGAGGAGGAACCAATCCTGACCACACCTTGATCTCAGACTTCTAGCCTCCAGAACTGTGAGACAATGGTATAAGCTGCCTGGCTAGAGATACTTTGTTACAATAGGTCCAGGAAATTGTATACAGGGAATATCCTACACTCTTTTCTAGAGGATGTGTCTCTCCTTCCTTTCCATTCTTCCACTTGCAACTTTTGGATTCCTCAGGACTCAACACAAACGTCACCTCCTCCATGATGTTTCCCTTGACATTCCCTGATAAAGTAATTGCCCACTTCTACTCCTTATTTCCCCATTGGTTTGTACTTTATTTCCCCATTGGTTTGTAAACCCCTTGGAAATAGTCTTATTCCTCTTTGTACTCACGGTCATTAGCAGAACCATGGACATCCTTAGTTAGGTGCCCAAAAAATGTGCATTTGAATGAACAAGTGAATCGTGAATAAGTCCCTGGTGTTTTTGCTCCTGACTTATTAGGTGTCCCAGAGAAGTGGAGTGGTGGTCATGCTGGCCCTCTGAGATGGCACAAATAGCTTTCTATAGAGTAAGTCCAAGGGGAGGATAAAGTGGTCATTAGCATCTCTCGACAACACTTTGCTACAGGCTAAAATGAGATCAGCATGTTATGAGCACGTTGTGATGTCTTACTGCACATGCTCTTAGATGAAAGCACTCAGGCTCCCAGCATTCAGTTTTAATTTTGTACTGATGCCTGAGAGAGTGGAACTGGATATTGTACAGCAAATGCATCCTGGTTTTAATTGGAACATTCAGTACTCTTAATACCTGCCATGGCTCTAATGTGAGATGAAGGAATTGTTAATTAGCATCTTTATTATGGATTTATTTCCTTCTCTCCAAAATGGGAAAAGAAGTGTTGATTTCATAATTATATTGAAAGCGAAATTATCAAACTGTCTTTTATGTAGTATTTGTGAGTTTAAGACCAGACACTGTGCTTATATCAGAAATAGAGTTCTGGTTAGAAGGACTAAGACTTATGTATAATTGTTTCTTGTTACTTTACTCTGTTGTTCATGTCTATTTTGTTTTTGAGAAGTGTATTTTGTCAGGGGTATATAGTGGAATTACAAACTGAAGCACCCATTTTGTTTTAGGATATTATATTTTACACCGATGATACCTGCTTGTTTTGGTTTGCTCAGTATGTCTACTTTTAGCAGTAGACATCCTGCATCCCAGGACATCCCAGGAAACCCTTAGCCCTAGGGGGTTCTGGAGAGTTCTTCACCCTCTTCGAACCCCAAATTCCAAAATCTGTGGTTTATATACTTTGGTGATATCACAGCTTTTATCAAAAAATATTTTGGAGTACTTATATTGCCCTAGGGACCATGAGACACAGAGAGATAAAATGTAGACCTTACCTTTTGGCTTCAGATCTAGTGAGCATAACATACAGCAAATATGCTCAGAGTCTCAAGGGAATGTAGCGTGTAATTGGGCTTAGAAGGGAGTAGCTCTCTGACTACTGAACAGGGCAGGAGGTAGCATTTGAAATTGACCTCGCAGGATATGTAAACTTTAGAAAAACAAATATTTGCAGTAGGGAAGAAAATAGAATGAAATATTGCCTAGGTTATTATAATTTGAAATCTATTTATTTATTTAGTGCCTGACCTCACCAGATTGTAAAAGCCTTCGGAGGTTCACATAGCATTTTGTAACTATGGAAAATAATACTTCTTCTTTTTTTTTTTTGAGATGGAATCTTGCTCTGTTGCCCAGGTTGGAGTGCAGTGGCATGATCTTGGCTCACGGCAAGCTCCGCCTCCCGGGTTCAAGGGATTCTTCTGTCTCAGGCTCCCAAGTAGCTGGGACACCACCATGCCTGGCTAATTTTTGTGTTTTTAGTAGAGACAGGGTTTCACCATATTGGTCAGGCTGGTCTCGAACTGACAACCTGAGGTGAACCACCCACCTTGGCCTCCCAAAGTACTGGGATTACCAGCTGCGTAAAATGCCCTGTCTTACTGTTTTGTACGTGTGTGGTGTGTGTGTGTGTGTGTGTGTGTGTGTATGTAAGTGTGTGTGTGTGTGTGTGTCTTCTTTTTCAAAAATTTAAGTTGTGGTAAAATACACATAATGTAAAATGTATTGTCTTAACCGTTTTCATGTCTAAAATTCAGTAGCATTAAGTACATTCACATTGTTGTGCTAACATCATTACTATCTATCTCCAGAACATTTTTCATTTTGCAAAACTGAAACTTGTACCTATTAAATAGTAACTCCCTCATTCTGCTTTTTGTCTCTATGAATTTGGCTACTCTAGGTACCTCATATAAGTAAAATCAAACAATATTTGCTCTTTTGTGCTTAACTTACTTCACTTAATATAATGTTGTTAAGGCTCATCTATGTTATAGCACGTGCCACAGTCTCCTTCCTTTTTTGAGGCTGAATAATATTTCACCCTATGCATAAACCATGTTTTGCTTATTCTTTCTTCTGTTGATGGATACTTGAGTTGCTTCCACCTTTTGGCTGTTGTTAATGCTGTTAGGAACATGGATGTGCAAATTTCTTTTGAAGACCTTTCTTTCAATTCTTTTGGCTATATACCCAGAATATAAATTTGTATTATCAACCTTACAATAAGTAAAATTATAATACAGTGTGTGCCAGTGTTTGAGGTATTATCGATGTGCCATTCTTCAATATTCTGCCTTGCAGGGCTGGGACTGGGATTCTGCAAACTGACCTGTTATTGTGCTTTCACTATTATTATCATTATTATTATTGTTTTTATCCAAATATAACAGAGTTCTCTTAAATTAGGCAGAGTTTATACGCTTACAATGTGCTCACTCCCTGACATTAGAAAGGGATCCTAACAAGAACTTTTTCCTGAACTACATTCTGCTAAACAAAAATGGAAACATTGAGTGGGATATTTCTGAGCACTAAGAACATCTGGAGTGTTAAACACATGTCAGAGGCACGCCCTTCACCATTATGTCACGAATGAAGTACAAGGAAAACTCTCACCTAGTGCAGTAATGGGTACAGAGTTTTGTAACTGTACAACTGAATACTCTACGCACAATGACAACTTTTGTCATCTAGCTTTATGCGGAGTAGGCACATTTGTTATGTTTTTATATATATTATTGCTGTATGTTTCAACTGAATATATATTATTCCCATTTTACAGAAGGTAATTGAAGCTTAAGGAGAACTCAACTTTTTTTTTTTTTTTTTTTTTTGAGGCGGAGTCTCGCTCTGTCGCCCGGACTGAAGTGCAGTGGCCAGATTTCAGCTCACTGCAAACTCCGCCTCCCGGATTTACGCCATTCTCCTGCCTCAGCCTCCCGAGTAGCTGGGACTACAGGCGCCCGCCACCTCGCCCGGCTAGTTTTTGTATTTGTAGTAGAGACGGGGTTTCACCGTGTTAGCCAGGATGGTCTCGATCTCCTGACCTCATGATCCGCCCGTCTCGGCCTCCCAAAGTGCTGGGATTACAGGCTTGAGCCACCGTGCCCGGCCAGAGAACTCAACTTTGTACACCCAAAACCAGAGCCGTTCGATAGTCACATCCTGAAGCCATTTTGTTTTCATCTCTGATACCTAAGCAGCACATGTAACATGAAAGAAATGGTTCAAATATTAAGGTTTTCTAAATGACTGAATTGTAAATATAGCCTTTTGTAAAAAATCACAAAATTTATGGAGTAAAGTTTTCATATAAATATATACACACATATATAATTTATAGTATACATACATATATATGTAACAAAATTATGTGTGTGTGGTAGGGGTGTGTGTGGGTGTAAATTTTTTACTATGATAGGGCCCTGGACATGGCTGTGTGATCTTAAACAGAACAGTTCCCTCCAAGTGAGCTGTCTCATCTGTAAGATGGGAATAATAATATCAGCCTCATTGGGGTGTTGTGATGATTAACTGAATTAATCCTTGGAAAGTTCTTGACACAATGCCTGGCACATCATCAATATTCAACACATGCTAGTTCTCTCTCCTTCACTTCAGACCCTCGAGAGTATAAAGCAAAATGGGATAATGCACATGACTGTGTGCCATAGCTATAAAGATCTATACAAATTTAACACGTCCTTATTACAAAGCTGTATTAGTGTAAAGTCAGAAATCTAAGAAGTTAATTATTCTGAGAACCATGAGGTGTAACTTTTGATTATTAAGGATGATGAGGGAAAGCTTTGAGTGGATAATCCAAAACAAAGGACCATTGATTTAAGCAAATTAGATTGCATTGTATTAATATGTTATTATCTATTTCAACTCTGATAACCATCAATTAACACACAGTTGTTTTCAGAGAGGAGACAACAGAGAACAGTGAGCAGAGAGATAAAGTCTCCTTAACCCAGAGTTCCTTATCTTTCACCAGTGGGGAACTTCCATGTCTTGGCTAGACTGAGGGGTCTGGGGTATGACTTGACTGTTTCTATGGTGTGGTGGGCTTCCTGGGTAAGGGTGTTCAGCTTAACTCACATCTGTCCACAGGTCAGTTTTCACAAAATGTTTCAATCAAACGTGATGTGCTGGCCTGTTTGCTCTCATCAGCTCCATTCTGTTCCTTTCCCTGCTTTTGCCTCATATCCTAGGAAACCACTTTTCCTAGGCTCCCTTAAGAGTGGCTTCCCGGTAGCTTTGGCCAATGGGAGGCATTGGCAGAAAGCTGGATGCCTGGAAGAGGGGTAAATAGGGTAGGTTTTTCCATCTTGCTCAGCTTTGGAGCCATCTACAGAGCTGGCAGCAGCTGCATCTTCTTCTTGGTTCTAACACTGGCCAGTAGTACCTCTCTCTAAGGTTCTAACACATACCATGTGCCACCCTCTCCCACAGTTCTGTTTCCTGCTCTTGGACTCTGGGAATGAAGGCTACCCCATCCTCTTGCCACTCCACCCTTAGGTTCATGGTGGTAACTGGATGCTGCTATTCCAGGTTTTATTACAGTCTCCTGTTTGCCATCTCAACTCCTCATCACCTTTGTAACCCATTTCTTTCATTCAATTCTGTTTGTTAAAGGACTTGGAGAGGATTTTGTTATCTGACTGGACCTGTGAAATGCATATGAGGGGATCACTCCCCACCTTAGATTGGTGGGAAGTGGCTCCGTTAGCATTAGCATCTCTGTCCCAGAGCAGCATCCACCGTGCCTTCTCCCCTTCATGCTCCACAGTGGACTGTTCTCATCCTAGCTGTAGGAGACATCATGTCTCTTCTTTCTGGGTGGATATTGAGCAAATACGTCCTATTATTTCTAAAAATCATGAACAGGTGGCCATGCTACACGAGCAGCAGAAGGCTGAGTATTAATAACAGAATTTAGTGAAGTAATAAAATTGAGCTTACAGCAAAATGGATCTGTTATGTATTAATGATATACAGAATCATTTCTGTCCTACGCTGGGGTATAGGACTGCTTAGAATTAGCAGCTAGCTGACTGACACTATTTTTATTTACTTTTGCAGAACCTAATCAATATTTTCTAGCATTTCTTGTTGCTGTTGTTGTTGTTAATCTCTGTTGGTTTTCTGGCCTTTGTATAAAACATTAATGTTAATCTTCTTTCTTCAATTCTCAGCTTATTTTCCTTTTTATTACAGACACACACCAGTCGCATGTAAGCTTCTGGTGCTGACACCCACCTGTGCCTACTCCTTCTCCCCCATCCTTAAGCACAAAATGAAAGGCTCTCGGACACAGAGCAGCAGCCACCGCAGCAGTAGTGCCAGTGTCTCTGCAGGGCTTAAATGAAGCCATATCCAAGGTTACCCATGTCGTGAGCATCACCTCATTGAATCTTCATAACAGCCCTGAGAAGCAGATAACATTGCTATTTCCATTTTAAACAGAGTCACTGAGAGGTTAAATGATTTACCCATAGGCACGTAGTCTGTAAATGGGAAGAGTTGTCTAACTTCATCTGAGTCCAATAAAAGATGTTCTTAATTTCTGGAGGGAAAATGGCATCAAAGCAGGTAAAACATGGCAACTGCAGATAAAAGATAACTCCAGATAAAATGAAGCAACTCTTTTCCTTTCATTACCTCTGCTCAATCTCCTCCCCAGGTCTTACCCTCCGAGGTGATCCAACGGTTACAGCATGACTTAGCACCTGAAGTCTGATCACTAGCATCCATCTTTATATGCAGTTTCTTTCTCCAGTGAAGTAGAGGCTACATAGTACTATACTTGGGGTGAAAGGCAGTTCTTCATGAGCTGTGTCCAATTCCACACCTCTTGATGGCCCAGAGAACTGTATTTCGGACTCTTTCTCCCTTTGTTTTTTTCAGAAGCGGTCTACCGGGGAGTGGGGGAGCTGTCAGCAGACCCACACTGTTCAGCTATTCTCAGAATCCATGATTGAAGGCAGTCTGTTTCCTCCCTCCTATTCAGACACTTGCCTGTTAGTCTAAAGAGATGGTGGAGGGCTCTGAGTCCCTTGGATTACTTGTTTCTGACTGAACACGTTTCAGGGAATACTCAAGGCACCTTATCTAAATACCTTTTACAGGAGACAGTATGAACAAGAGCCCCCAAATCTGAGTCCTCAGGTGCTTTAGTCCCGCTTGCCAAAAGGTAGATTCAAAGGACACCATCCTCCAACGCCTGTAAAGATATTTCCTAGTACCTGGATTTCAACTGCTTTTTTTCATAAAGCCTTTTTCCCTAGCTGAAAGAATTTTCTTTATTGATTTGTCTTTCTCTCAGCTTTTATTTATTTGTTTATTTGTTTATTTATTTATTTTGAGATGGAGTTTCACTCTTGTTGCCCAGGTTGGAGTGCAATGGCATGATCTCAGCTCACTGCAGCCTCCACCTCCTGGGTTCAAGAGATTCTCCTGCCTCAGCTTCCCAAGTAACTGGGATTACAGGTATGTGCCAGCATGCCTGACTAATTTTGTATTTTTAGTAGAGACAGGATTTCACTATGTTGGTGAGGCTGGTCTCAAACCCTTGACCTCAGGTGATCTGCCTGCTTCGGCCTCCCTAAGTGCTGGGATTACAGGCAAAAGCCACTGCGCCCAGCCCTCTCTAAGCTTTTTTCTTAATGTTTTCTGCAACATCCTAAAATGTAAATGTGATTTTTAAAATTCTGTTCTCTAAGATTATAGTTATCTTTCCTCTCTAGTCCATCAATAAACTGAGGTTAAAAAAAAATTGCAAAACTGTATTTTAAAAGTCAGTTAGTGAGGCAGTTCTTCTTGAAATATATTTTTTCCCATTCTAACTTTAAATTGGGGAATTTATATTTTTAGATCCTAGTTAAATTCTTGGTTTTTTTTTTTTTTTTTCACTCTTCAAACCTTACATTTGTAGGATTCAGGGTGGAAGATGCTCTCTCCAAGAGATGTAAAAGCTCCTGTTGAAAACCAGAATGGAACTATAAACCCTCTTGCCTAGAGAGGAGAGAAGCAAGGCACAGAGATTTACCCTCCCTTTTTTCTTCCCCCCTCCTTCAATTTTGCCTCTGTCTTGTTTCTTTTCCATATCTATTCGCTTCCTCTTTTCACCTGATCACATTTTTCAAGAACATTATTAATAAAAACATTTAAAAAAGGACTGACATATAGCATCAAATCTGTCAACAGTGGTTATTATATTATACATCTTCAAATATGATTTCACAATGTAATTGTAAGACTGGGTGAGTCAAAACTAGTCTCATGTTGGAACAAATAAAAAAGAAGCTCAATCATCAACACAGGTCAAACCTTAATAGTTTAAGCCACTACTTTGTAACTCACAGAAAAACCCTGTAAAACATGAATGTAAAACTGAGTTTCAGACACATGAGTCCCTATCAAGCGTCAAGCATTCCTCTTTGTTCCGAAATCTACTGTGTCATGAAAAACTGAATCTCCTTGGGGTCATTCCCATCTATTTTCCTCTGAAGAACATTCTTTTCTGTTTTATTTGGTTAACACATGTACAGTTCCTCACCAGAGAAAAAGAGAAGAGGTTCATAAGAACTAACCAACTCCCAAGTAGTTGGAGTCCATTTCTAGAGCTTAATCACCTACTTCAATTACGGAAATGGGCATCTACTTAGAATTTTCACTCGCCCCTTTTATAGACTCGGCAGGTAGAATAGGTCTCATTTCTGGTTCTGTGGCCCCATCCAGACTCCTCTATGTGATGTCTTTCACCAACAGAACCAACAGGCCAATGGGGCCTTGCTACAAAAGTCACATCAGGTCCAGAATAAAGGGTGTGCGAACTCGGACTAACTTAGATATGGGCAGCACTGTTTCACATGCAACCTTCACCTTTGGGGATGCCCTCTTTCTCCACAGTATACAAACCTAGAGTGTTCATTGCTAGGTCTTTTCTTCTCTGGTTTTAGCTTTTCTAGGTAATACCCCAATGCATTTGACTTACGGACCATGCCCTGCCACCCTTCTAGGGAATCTCTGAAGTAAATCGTGTCTGTAGCTTAACAACAATTAATGACTGTCCACTTACAAATAACTGTTTTATTTTGGTTCATTTTAATGAATACATATTGGCACTTAGCACGTACCAGGCACTGTGTTGGGTTTGATTATGTAGTAGTAACCAGGTTAATCATCAGTTGTCCTGACTCAGAGGAGAGTCTGAAGTCAAGGCTACATATAAAACATGAAGTACACAGTAGGTAGGTAAGAGCTTTGATAAGGGGGATTGACCAGAGTACATGACCAGTAGAGCCAGATTTTGGAGTTAGTATCTTCTGAAACCTGAAGAGCAGGTAGAAATTAGTCAAGCATCAGAGGGCTTTAAGAATGGAGCACTCTCCATTTTGAGCAAATGGAAAAGAACAGAGCATGTGGGAGGAGCTAAGAGGATGCCATGCAACTGCAAAGCAGAATGAGAAGGGTGGAGTGGTGAACAAAGAGGCAAGCAAGGAACACGCTTATCATCGCCTTTAACCCAAATGAACTCTTTTAATGGTGGATATAAGACATAGTTACAGCCAGTGGGAGACAAATTTTGGAAGAAGTGAATCTTTTGAGGTCCCTCAAACCACACTATGTAAGTAACTCCTTGATCTACCTACATAATAGCCAGGCTCTGACACAGACTCTGAGGGCTGCTTAGTTACCACATTCATGCATCTCTCAGCCCAAATGTGAGCAGGTCCCAACACACACCATTCACGTGTGAATGGCCGAGAGAAGGCTTCCCAGATCATAGGTCAATTTCCTAGGCGTGTGAAATCCTGCTTCTTCCCCTGACCCTACTGATGTCAATAGTACCTGTCCCTCCTACAACTCCTTATCAGGAATTCCACCCAACTCACAGGCATAGCTGGCTTTGGTCCCGTGTTCTTAACAAAGTGAACTGCCTGCAGTTCATAGGTGAATGTTGCAGCACTTTGTAGTGGGTAGAAGGGAAGCTAAACCATAGGATGTTTGTGTAGCATGGCTCAAGAAATGAGCTGGTACAATCAGATCTTTGCTTTCTGTAATCTGAAGTTGGAAATGGAGACGCTGGATGAGTTACTAGTGAAACCAAAGATAAAGTTGTGTTATGTATTTAAGTCCGGATCAAGATGAGACCAATTTACATGCAAGTCAAAGTTCAGCAGCAGTTGTTGCAAGGATCAAATAAATTAATTTGTGTGAAATACTTAGAAATTGATGGGCATTCAGGATATGCTTAACAAGAAATAGCCAGTATTCATTTTGTATCTTGATACTGGCAGCATGGCTAGAAAAATGCCTTTGGTAGAGAGAGGCACATGGAGAAGATGCATAGAGAGGACTTGGACACTGTGAGAAAAAGGGCAGGCCCAGACCTGACACCATTTTAGTGTTCAAAAAAAACATGCAGCCCTGTATGTAAGCTCTGCCCTTCAGGTGACTTGGGAGAGATTTTTTTTTTTTCCAGCTAAGTAAGCCCAAGTAAGGAACTTCCTAATTCACAGACTAAATGAGACAAAATGAATTCTCTTCCTAACTCATTTGTAGTTTTTAGGCACAGAGTGTTGTGAGGAATAACGCTCAAAATCTTAAGAAAATTGAACACTCAAAGGATTCTTAGCAAAGCCATTTTACTTCTGTGCAGGGGGGTGCCTCCTTGGCCAGTGGCTGTGAGAGCGCACCTGAACAAAGGGGCGTGAGGGCCTTTACTCCTGACTCAAGTCCTGCCCCTGTACCCTTTCCCCGTTGACTGGGGTCAGGTCGTACAATCTAAACTAATCCCGGTTGGCTAAACATTTGATTTTTTTTAAGATAAAGTGGACATGCAAAAGAAGTGGAGAGGAAGGGGAAAGAGGTGTCTGTAATAAGCTAGAAAGTTAGTCCTCTTTCCAAATAAGGAAAGGAATGAGAGCTGGTACTGATAACGCCTGGTACTGTGGCATGCCTGGGCATCGAACAAAGTCAAAAAGGGAAAAAGGAGAAAAGGTGGGGGGGTTACTATGAATTAAAGAATAAAAGATTGATCAGATTATTTGAAGAGAAAACTCATCCTATCCCACAGTGTCCTGTCAAAATAATGAGCTATTGTTAAATCCTAAAAGCCCTGGTGCATTTTCTTGTACCCAAGTGTGTGTTAATCTATCAATTAATTTAATAATTTCAGTGCCTTCCTCATTACACACATGAACTGATAAAATCTGGCCCACGAATTTTCACAGATTCTGCTTATAAAATGTTGGCATAATGAACTAATTGAAAAACTACCCCACCGGCCAATTCTGAAACAAGTCCCTTTGTTAGCTGTGTTCCAGGAGAGGTTAAATATGTATTTGATTGTGTGTGGGTATAACCAAGACACTAACAATAGGTTAAATCCTTTGAAATTTCCAATTAAAGAGAAATAAAGGAAGCAAGGAATTCATAGTAATTATGACACTGTTGTGCGATGCTTTGTTATGAATGGAGATAAAAATATAATTTTATTAAAACTGAAATAAGGATGATGTTCTCAGATTAGAGTCAAAATGCAGTGATGAAACAAGAAAAGCTACTCGTTTGGCACAGAAGGAGTACAGCAGCAGAGGAGGAGAACCAGCGAACTCAAGAAATAATTGAGACCTGTTGTTCAGTCAATATCACCTGCCTCTGCCTCCAAATTATTCATTATGCTTTTGAGTCATGGAATCAATCTTTTGATATCTGAAGTCTGTCTTCTTTTTTAGGTTTATCTTCATTTAAATCACAATGTTGTCATTAAATTTTAGACCTCTTTTTTTTTTTTTTGAGATGGAGTCTCGCTCTGTTGCCCAGGCTGGAGTGCAGTGGCTGTATCTCAGCTCACTGCAAGCTCCGCCTCCTGGGTTCACACCATTCTCCTGCCTCAGCCTCCCGAGTAGCTGGGACTACAGGTGCCCAACACCACGCCCGGCTAATTTTATGTATTTTTAGTAGAGATGGGGTTTCACCGTGTTAGCCAGGATGGTCTTGATTTCCTGACCTTGTGATCCACGTGCCTCAGCCTCCCAAAGTGCTGGGATTACAGGCATGAGCCACCGCGCCCGGCCAATTTTAGACTATTTCTTGAGGACATTCCTGTTTTCCTGTTGCTGTTGGTTATCACCTTTAAATGAGCTTACATGTTGAAAAAGTTCAGAGTGGGTTTCTTATCTTTGTTGTTAGAGATGGGCTTCCTCAGTTGTACAGACTTCTGCAGCAATTATACTTTCTTTGTGAAGTTATGAGTATGGAACTTTTCAATCATTCACAAAAGAAGAGAAGATAGAACAGTGAACTCTCATTTATCAAATAATTTGCACTGTTGAAGTTACCATAAACCTCTACTAGCATTTTGCCAACATTGCTTAATCTACCCCCTAATGTATGGATTTACTTATTTTTGCTTGAGTAATAGAAGCCAATCCCAGACCTCTCATTCCATCCATAGATACTGTCACGCATGTCCATGCGAAGAGACCACCAAACAGGCTTTGTGTGAGCAACAAGGCTGTTTATTTCACCTGGGTGCAGGCGGGCTGAGTCCGAAAAGATTGTCAGCGAAGGGAGATGGGGTGGGGCCGTTTTACAGGATTTGAGTAGGTAATGAAAAATTATAGTCAAAGGGGGTCGTTCTCTGGCGGGCGGAGCGGGGATCACAAGGTGCTCATTAGGGGAGCTTCTGAGCCAGGAGAAGGAATTTCACAAGGTAATGTCATCAGCTAATGCAGGAACGGCCATTTTCACTTCTTTTGTGATTTTTCAGTTATTTCAGGCCATCTAGATATATACGTGCAGGTCACAGGGGATATGATGGCTTAGCTTGGGCTCAGAGGCCTGACAGATACTTTGTAATGCATAAAATATATCAAATAGTATTTTTAAAAAAAGAAAAAAAAAAAAAAAAAAACAGAAACTTGAAAAATACTGACCTCCACCCCTGCATTCAAGGTATCCAAATTTTCCCTTTCCTTCAAGGCCTCGTTCAGACTTGCTAGTCTCCCTCTCAGCAGGGACTGCATCCTCTTACTTGCACATTTGGAAATTCATTTTCTGCTGTCTTGTAGCATGTCCTGAATTAACTTGATATAACATTAAATTTTGTATTTTTATTTAACTTCTCAAGAATTTATGTTGTTTCTAAAACAAGAACAGGGAAGCAATGTGGTATAAAGGAAAACACTCAAATTTGGACTCAAAGGCTCAGTTCTAATTGGGATTCTGCCATTTTTACTTAAGTTTTCTGAACTTCAGTTTCTATAGCTGTAAAATGAAGAAGAAACTGGCCCTGTTACATTGCAAGCTACTCACATTCTTACATTTTAATTTGAGTTTATTTTAATAACCTAATTTTTTAATATGAAATTAAAGATGTTTACCTGCGTGAATACATTTCAACAGAACCAGAAGAATTTACTATGATTTTTTAACCCAATAAGATAGCGTAAATCACATACACATGATTTGTTTATTTAAATGATTAAATAAGATAATGAATGTGAAATGCCTGGCTCACAGCAGACTGCAATAAATGGTACCTTTTATTATTAACTTGGGACCAACTACCTGGAAGCAAGAGCCTATGTCTTTGAAAATTTGATTCTTTCCCCACAGAGCTTAGTCCTGTGACTCACACACAATCAGAAGGATAATTAATATTTGGGTCTTTGACTTGCTGATATGCCAGGTAGAGAAATGTTTATAAATAAGGAAAAAAAAAAAAAAAAACCTTGCGATATAAAGAGTATTTTCCACAATATCTGGAGAGAAATTTCATCTGATTTGGAATCATAGGTTGAAAAACTAGACACGACCAGGATGTGTCCTGAGACTCAGGGACAAATCCTTACACTAGCCACACGCAAACAGGGGATTTTGAAAGCTGCCTCCAGCAATATAAAAGAATCTCAGAGCTGTGACTCAGCACAGGGTTATAACACTCTGATTTATCTTTCTCTAATCTCTTCCTCAAGGTCTGAAAGAATCTACTGCACAATTTAGCAGAAAAAGTAGACAACCTCCGCTGGGCTCTTGTGTTCTGGTAATCCTCTCTCGAACCTGTGAGCAATTTCCAAAATCCTGTCTCTTTCTTCTAGCTCTGGTGTAAACGTCTTAGAAAGGCTTGCAAACCAGAACAAGAATTCAAATAATCTGCCAGGTCGGTGTGCTTGCATGGGCTTTTGAAGTTTAGAAAGATGTATATATGACCAGAGCCTCAAAGAGCCAAGCAAGATGACTGGAGGTTGCTCTGTTTCCAAACACCACGTCTGCACCTAGGGACAATGAAAGGAGGTTTAATTGTCAGGATCTCAGGTACTCTGATCCTGCCTACAGCCCATCCTCTCCCAGGAACTCAGAACCCTAAGCTCTTTCTCCAAGAACTGCTGGGAGGGGCCCCTGGATTTTCCTCAGGGATGGAAGGCCAGTGTTGCCTGGCTGATGACAAATAGCTATTTGGTATTATTAACAGGTATCAGTTGAGGTTGGCAAAACCTTTCTCCTTCCTTCTGCTCCTTTATCTGTCAATATTTATTGATTCTCCATAGTGTTAGGCTGAATTTAACTCCCCATTTTTTCTCTTCTCAGCCTTTCCCTGTTAACAGGGTCATCCTCCAATTCCGAGTTGAAAAATGGGTCCCCTTTTCTTCCAAAGCAGGGAAACCTGACTACAGGCGATCACATTTTTAAAAAATGTGTTAAGAATCACAGCAGTTGTCCACTGTTGACAAAATGCTCAGAGGACAGAGAGGTGTGGGGGCTTGTGAGAAAATCCACAAGTCCATCATGAAGTCCATCATGGCAGTTAACTTGAAAACCAGGGATGACAATGTGGGTGACACCTCCTTCTTAGAGTGTCCCATCACAGAGAACAGGGGTGCCTTGATCTGTATGGCATCCAGCATTACGGGGGGGCCTATGGTAAGCATTCCGAGAAACAGGGGGAGCACGTAGCATCACAAGCGAGAGGCAAGATGAATGAACTTTCTGTTCATGTTAGAATGCAGACAGAGATAGGAGGAAGTAGGTGGAAATGAATCAGTGAAATAAACCGGCATCTGCTCGCACACGGAGCATGCCGTTTCCTGACATGACTCACTGCCCAGCTCCTCCTGCCGCCTGTGACTCATCATGCAGAGAGGCCGGTTTCTAAGGAGACCACTGAGGGCTGGGCAGTAGCCACCTGTGTAGACACTGTGCTCACGTGGCCGTGGAGCCCGTTATCTAGAAAGCCTCATTGCTTTAAATGTCATTAGAGAGAGAGAAAAAAAAAATATTTCTGAAGGTTATTCTTGAGGTTATTTACAGACACACACCTGCTAGGAAGGAATAAAGTTCTTTGTTTGTCCAAAATAAGCAATTGATCCATGTTTTGGCCAACAGAGCTGTGCTAAACGCGGGGCACATTTGGAATGACTGGGGGATAGGGGAAGGACCCAGGAATGAAAAAGAGAAAAATGGCATTGATATTTCAAAATAAAATGCAAGTAAGTCTATGACATATAATTACATAATAGTGGTCACATGTTTAGTACTCCCTGTATGATGGACACTGCCAATAAAAGATCAATAAGCCCGGTTCCTCCCCTCGCAGAGCTAGTAGGTCCCAGGACGGTGGAGACAGCGAGTTTCTCAGAGAGCAGCTTTTCTGCAACTCATGGAAAGTAGAGAGAGAGAAGTTAATGTACCCAAATTAAGAGACACAAATACCACCTACAGGAGCCTTTCCACTCTCAGGCCACCCAGAATCTCAGTTAGTCCCATACAATGGCGTAGAAGCTCTCATCTAACTTGATTCATTGAATGAGTTTGAAAATAGTGATAATACTGTTTGTCAGTAAAAAGATGCTGGCAAAATACTCCAAAACTTTCTGCTCTTAAAGAGTTAACTACTTCCCCTGAATACCTATTTGTATTTTTTAATAGTTTCAAAATACTTTATCACAGGCAATGGAAAAACAACAACAACAACGTCAACCTAGCCAGCGTCAAAATTATCACAAGTTCTGAACTAATGAATTTTAAATTTTAATGAGCTTTTATTAGGTATTTTGTGCCCTTAATTTTTTTATGCCACTGACGCTTTTCACCAAAAGGGCGTGAAAACATTGTGTGTTTTTAAAGGGTAAGAAAATTCTGAGGTCTTATTTTCCTTTTAACCTTATGTTCGATAAGCTCACATCCTTGCAAAGGAAGTACATAATTCTACCATAAAAATCAGCCTTTCATGGATTCAGTTTTTAAGAAAGTCTAAAGTAAATTTATCTGAAAATAAATCTTCCTGAGAAAAAATACATTTTTTCCTGGAGTCATTTTAAAAAATATGACTTGCTATTATAGCTGTGTGAAGGAGTATCTGAAGTACTGACTTCTTACATTCATTCCTTTACATTTTCCTCAGAGTTTTGAAATTGCTCTCTATTGAACAAGCCTATTCTCTGTGCGGAGGAAGCTTTTTACACCTTCTACAGGCCTGTAAGGCAGCAAGTATAGATCTCTGGATTGGATTGTTTCTCTTTCTCCCTCCCTCCCTCTCTCCCTTCCTTCCTTCATTCCTGCCTTCTTTTTCCCCTTCTTCACTTTAATAAGCATTTTTTGAACCCCAGAGTTGACCACATATTTGCTCTTCTGGCTTTACTCTGGGTTTCTTGGGAAGATACATACAAAGATGGTGTCTCAAGGTTCCTGGAAGCGTCAAGGCAGAGAAGATCCTCTATACATGAAAAGGAGGCAGAGAAGACATGGAGAAAGATGATGTCTTATTCTTAGTTGCAAGTGTCACCAAATTAGTAGTGAGAGGATCATACATTTACAAGACCTAAAGATGGTACATGCTCCTGGGGTATAGCAGGGTGGACAGGAAAGAGGCAAGTCGAGACTCAAGTACATCTCTTCAACACGCTTAGACTTTAAAACTCCATTTCAGCTGGCAAAGTTTGCCATAGATATGGTTTTGTGAGAAATCAAAAGACGAGAGTGGAGCCAGGAAAAGGAATAAAATTATTGGAGTTTCCCAGAGCTAGATATAGGCTTTAAGTTTCAGGGATAAAGGGGAAGAGATAATTCTTCACATTCATTTCTTCATTCTTTTGCCCAGTTCGGAAGTTGGGAAAAATGAACCAATTGATGGCCAAAGATCAAATCTAGAACAAAGAGCATTCACTCTATTTTTTTTAGAAACATGAGGATAGAGAATGAATCACTTAACAAGGGCTCATTAGATGATCAAGAGGTAGGTCTCAATCCTAATATGCTCCTGGCTTTCTGCTAGCCAGGCATTCTCCATCCCCAAGGAACTCATGGTGTAACTGTGCAGGCATGTAAAAATAAAAAATAACAGAGAATGCTACGAGGACAGAGAGAGGAGGCCTGTCCTTTTGGAAAACTTTGGGGAAGATTTCAGGAAAATCTGATAGATTTTGGAGTATGGCTTTGAACTAGGTTTTGGGATATAGGTAGTTTTACCACTAAGAAAAGAAGGTTAGGTCGAAGGAGAGTTATCAGGAACTTTTATTAAAGGAGAGAGTTATGAAAATGCAGTTTCCAGAAAACAGGGAATAGGTGCTGTAATTAAAAACATAAGTTATGGTGGAAGTTATGGCTAGGTGGTAAAAGAAGAGGCCAACAATATAGAGGCCATGATGCAAGATGTGTTGATAGAGGCTGGCCATGGACAATAGAGCCATTAATTTACTTTTTAGGGGGTTGGTGGAGTGGGGATGTGGTGGGAGGAAGAATCATCAGTAAGGATCTGCAGTCAAGTGTCTATTTCAGACAGCTGATTACAGGAGTGTGGAAGATGTGTGGGAAGACTACCAATTATTTAACTGTAGCTCCCTGTTGTAGGTCGAGTTCCTGGAAAGGAGCCTATGAGATGGAGATTTGCAGGTAGGAAGTTTATTGGAGATTGCTCTAGGGTGCAGGCAGCAGGAATAGGCAGAGGGAGAAGTTGCTGCTAGCCTCACAACAAAAGCTTCAGGATATTCCAGAGAGCCGCCCTGAGCTGGAATGGCATGCAGAGTTGTATCAAGTTGAGACAGTGAGGTGAGACTTTATCCCCATATCATCTAGATAAAGAAAAGGGTGTGACCTTGGTCAGCAGAGGTCAGTCAACAGGAAGAAGAACTCAGCTGAAAGCTACTGGTTGTCACCATGCTCAGCAGCTGGGGGAATGAGTGTTTCAGATCAACCCTCAAACCGTCTTTCCAATCTCTAGAAACTGGCACCACCAACTACCCTGTTAATTACACCAAAAGCGGGGCTACTTCCTTTGCTCCTTGCTTTCCTTTTACCCAGTACCCACTCCACTGGTAAAATCCTGTCAGCTCCTCCTTCAAAGTTTCATCTATTTCTAGTAAGAGTATGTTAATCCTAGTTCATGTCCCCTCATCTGCCACTGGGACAAGAGACTCCTGGATGCTCTCCGTGATTCCACTCTTGCTTGTTTACAGTCTTTTCTCTATATAGTATCATATCAATGCCTGGGACCTAGGGAATACACAATACATATAAAATATGTGAATGAGTGATTTCAGAAGATGCAATGTCTTTAGCCACACAGGGACCACTCTTACGGAGAAATAGAGAATGTGTTGGCCCCTGGATGACCTAAGGGAAAAAAAAAAGAAGACAATAAATAAATTTTGGATATTAAGAAATATTTTTATAGAGTAAGTCTTATTAAATGTCAACACATGCCAAATACCTGTCAAAGATTTTAGTTCGTTTATTAATGAGGGACACAGTCAGAAGTTACAACCTGTTCAAAGATGAATTCAAACGATTGCACCTATATAACTTATAAATAATGCTGACATGAATTAATAAGCAGTTTCAAAATTGGCTTATTAAAGAGGCAGAGGAAAAATCAATTACATTTCCACCAGATACAATTTATTTGCATCTTCTATAGACAAGAAACATCTCCACTGCACTCAGTTATTTCACAAAGATATACAATTGTTCAAAGACAATGAAGTTGCAGAAACCCGATAGAATCAGTTAATCCGGAAAGACGTGCTTAGAAAAGGCCTGGTTTTCCATTGAAGATACCCAGTAATCTTTCCATCTCATTTCAAAGCCTTTCACATTTTTTTTTCTTTCATGGGGAAGAAGAAAGGAAGAGAGAAAAAGTAAATAAAACCGAGATTTCGTGGCCAGTGCTGGTTTATGGTTTATGTGTTTTTCTTGAGAAATAATTAACAGCAAGTCTTTTTCTCTCAAAAATGTCTTGGTTGGAAGATAGGATGTATGGTCACCCTATTTGGAATTCACCGTCATTTCATTATTATTTACTTAAAACCCCTTATAACATATAACAAAAAGATGGATGTAGTAGAGATAGAGCTACGCTCTGAAAGATTCAAAACAATTTAATAATTAGTGCTTTTCATTGAAGTGATTAAGGCTGTGGCAGCAAATCAACCATGTGAATTTTGAAACAGTCACAGCCAGGAACAGCAATAGCTGTTTCCTAGGCTGTCTCCTAAACATGAACCCTAAACCATCCATCTGGTTGAATTTAGTCAGTTTCTGATTCCATTGATCATTGGATCTTCTCATCGTGGGAGATGGCCCCAGTGCTTGGACACCACCATTCCTAAAACATAGGGCATTTTATGTTTTCTGGTAATACTCTGAAGCAAAAGCCCACAATAATATTTGTGAGTAAGCATTGATAAGGGAGTTAGAGCAGAAAAGGACAGGATAACAAGCATCCTATGACTGTAATAGTCTGGATTTGTCGTTTCTCAAAACTAGACGAGCTGAATGAGTATCTAAATGCCTGAATTTGCTTCAGATTTTCTTTGTTGTTAAAATACACTGACCTACTCCTTTATTTCCACAGCCTCTGACAGCTATAGAAGCCATAAATCTCCTTCTTTGCCCTCTCTTTCTTTTGGTTTATACTGTAGAGGGATTTTCAAATTCTATCACCTCTGGCTTCCCCTACACGGCATCACGCTGAGAAGCAGGCAGCTTAATCAGGCTCCCGGAATTTTTAAGAAAGCATACGAGATAGAAAGTGCTTTTCTATAAATCTTAGAGGATTTGCTTACTTCTTCCCCGCTCTTTCAAACCAGGAAGTCACATTGTGAACCATAAACAGAACTCATTGCCAAAGGGATTAAAGCTAAATTTAGGACCAACGACTTAAGAACTGTCTGCAAACAAAACCACATGTGAATCAGCTCTATGGAACAATAGTTTGAACAAATGCAAACATAGCTACTAAAATGTTTGCCAATTGCAAGCTCTAATCAGAGTTTGCTGTATTCTGAGGAGCAAATGAGAACTCTGGAAGGGTGTCAGTTCGTCATTTGGAAGCCCTCTTTGAAATGTTAGGTCAGAGTGAAAGTTGTAATGTAAAAGTCACTTGAGTGTTGGCCTCAAGTATCACCGTATTTTGGCCGAGCCTCTGATTTGTATGTGGTGAGAATCTCTCTTAGAAACATTTTTGAATCATTGACATTTACAAAACAAGTCATTTGCCACAGAGGGCAGGTCCCTGAAGTCCGTTCTTGAATACAAAAGGCAAACAACCAGTGCAGCACCAACTCAGGCATACCAAACTCACCTTCTCAAACTGGAAGATTTCATGCCACAAGCATTTTGTAGAAGCATTCTCGGAATAGTCATAATTATAACTAACATTTGACTTGCCCTTTATGGTTTGCAAAGTGCTTGCAACCCAAGACGTCATTTCAGAAGTTCTCAGCATGGACCTTGTGGGAGTAGGGAAAGGGAGAGACTGTTGAGCAGCAAGTGTCAAAAGACTGCCATTTTCAGCTACCATTTTCCTGGCCTTTGCTGCTGTAAATCCCTACAAATAAGATTCTCCTGGAAAGGAATATAAAATGTGGTTGTTGCAGTCCTTCAGAGAACCTCCCTTTGAGTACCTTGTTTTACATAAATACTCATTGAGTTATATACTACATCAGGACCGGTTTCAGAAAGTGAGTACTAATTAAACTTGGAAATAATTGTTTTAATCACAAAATAGTCAGAAGTCTGTATCTCATTGTGGTTTCACATTCAGATCAGTCCTAAAATTGGTCAGACTTTCAAGCAAACAGTCAGGTGTGCCTATCTGTATATTCTGAAAATTAGGTGAATTCATTTATATATTCAGTAACTATTTAAGTACAGACTCTGTCAGTGTCTCCCATTTTTAGATGATACAAAGATTCATAAAACCTCTGCCTTCCATAAGCTTACACTCTATTAAAGATGAGAAGGTACACACTTAAGATGCAAAATATCAAAAATCTAGAGAGATGAGAATTAAAATCTATTTCTGAGTTAGAAGAATTAGAGTGACCCTCACAAAGTAAGGTTTAACTTGGACTTTACAAGGATATATGAGAAAAGGTATTCCAAGGAGGAAAAATAGCGTGCAAGATGGGAATATATAGGATGTGTTTGGGAAGCAGTAAGTTATCCATTATGGTAGGAGCACACATGATTTTAAAAAAAGGAAACCTAAATGAATGATATTGCTGTGTGGCTCTGATAATTTTTTTCTGTGCACAGCCTAAAAAAAAAAGTCAGATAAAATTGAAATTTAAACCTATACCATATATTAACATAAAATAATAGCCACATACAGAGACAAGTATATAGCTCTGAGTATAATTATATATGTTCACAAATGATTCGCACTCCTATTTTTATAGTTATTATATTTCCTTTTTTTCTATAAACAAAAAAATGTTTCCTTAATTAGCAATACTGCATTTTCTTTTATCATTAAGCAAAACAAAAAAAACTAAATGAGCAACCAAAATCTACTGCCCAAAATGATCACTGTTTACATTTTATGTATATTCTTCCAGATTTATCATTTACTATATATACATATGTTTTAAAATATTAGAAACTGTTTCTTTTTACCAAAGATTTTTTACAAGTATTTCTATTTCTGTTGCTACATGATATTCCGTTATATGGAAGTGCCAATTTTTTTTTTTAAACCAATTTCCTACTGTTAGACATCTGGGTACTCTATGGTTGGCAATGAACAGCCTTACAATAAACCTTTGCATGCATCCATGAATATTTCCTTGGGATAAATAACAAGAAGTGGCCTTCCTACTTCATGGTGTGTGTGTGTGTGTGTGTGTGTGTGTGTGTGTAGTCTAGTTCTATTCCATAAAAGTTACACCTTTCTTGACTCCCACCTGCAGTAAAGCTATACTACTTCTCAAAGAAAATGATATAATCTCTCAGAAATATGCGATAGTCAGAAACACAGTACAACTTTTACATTTGAGCAGAGACATTAAATCACTAAGACCTGTGTGTAGGGAGTCTTCCAGCTGATATATCTTTCACCCAGAGAAACCCTCCTTTATCCATGAATACGCATCAATTGCTATTCTCTGCATCATGGATTCCTCTCCATTACCACTTTAGCCCTGAAAACACTTCTATCTACTCTAAATATAAGCCACGTGGAAAGCAAAGGTTTGTTGCTATTTTTCATTATGCGGAGACTGATCACAGAGGCATACCGTGGCAATCACAGACACTAACCAGGTGGTAAGTCAGGGCAGTTTCATTACAAGTGCACGCTTGCATTCTATGCCCCTTCATCACTGTTACTGCTCCCGCAAGCAGCACAGCCTTTCAGCTTGGATTTTGACAATACCTTCTTTGTCAGAGGAATGCTGCAAAGAGGGTGAAAGGGGCTGCTATTGCCAGGAACAGTTCCCTGGCACCTGAGGCAGACGTACTTAAAAAAGCCGCTGTGTGCATTTACACTTGCTCCATTGGTACACGCAGCCTTACTCAAAAGAATAATGTTAACACAGGTCACAGTCTTAACTGGCTAAGTGGTTTTACCTTTTCCTAACATTCAGATATTTAGTGGAGTTTTGCTTCTGCCCACTCTTCAAAAAGCCTGCCTGGTTGTGTTAAGGTCCAGGGTACAATGCAAAATTCCCTGAGACCTGAAGAACAGCTCTATGTGAGATGGCTGAGTAGCCAACTAGCTATGCTGTGCCTCTTCTCAAAGCACATATAAGCCTGGAATCACAATTATTGAGAAAGGATCATAAGTTAAATTAAATTAAATGACATGTAGAAAATGTCTGACATGTCAGAAATGTGGCCAAATAGGAATTCCTGAACCACAGTGACAAGGAAATCAATTCCATAGCTAGTGGTTGATTAAACCCAACTTCAAGCTGTCTTCCTGATATCCAGCTTGCTGGTATGGTATTTGCAGAAAACCCTTACCCAAGTTTGTCTCTAAATAGGTAATGTTATATAGACTGTGAACAGCCTTCGAAACCACGTTAACCTACTAATTATTTGTGTGAGAGGCTTTTCTCGGGCCAGCGTTGGCTGATGGAGAAAGGTAGAACCACTAGTCATGGGTGGTTACCCTCGCTGGGTGAAACACTTAAACAATGCTGCCACAGTATTATTGGTACAGGTGTTGTGCAAAATATTTTATAACACATATGGAAGGAACTGATCAATCAAAACAGACACCCAGTCAGAATAGACATCAGTCATAAAGAATTAGTAATTGTGCTGAAATAGGTGAAATACACTGCCTGAATATCAGCCTGGCTTATAGATAAGTGTGTAGATGCCAAAAGCAACATCCATTACTGAGAACCTACCATGCGCTAGGGCACTAGGGACATGTAATAAGCATAGAAGCCTGTAAGATCAGTATAGCAGCATAGTAGTAGTAGCAGTAGTAGTAGGAGTAAGAGTAGTAGTAATAGCCATCATTTGTTGAGGCCCTATCAGGCACTGAGTGCTATTCATTTCATTGAGTCTTTCCAATAACTTTACAAAGTAGGCATTATCATCAGATTACATGGATGAAATAACTGAAGCTCTGAGATATTAAATAACTTGCCCAAACCATTCAGATGGCAATTATCAGAAGTGGAATAGAACGTTCTATCTCTGTAGAAGACCATATTCACTCCACTATGCCATGTGGCACCTCCTTGGAAATTGTACTGGTCTTGGCTCTGCCTCTAGCAGACCACTTAGTCTCTTCAATCTCAGTATTCCTGTCATAAAATTAGGAAAATAATATCTGTCCATACTAAGTGCTCAATGAATTTTAAATGTATGCTTCAAGTTCTTAGCACATGTGCTCTATTAGCAAAGCACAATCCCATCCCTTGAGAGATTTGCAACTTAGGTAGTTAGATAAGATATATACATTAAACGTTTATATGTGTGTGTGTGTGTGTGTGTGTGTGTGTGTGTGTGTGTGTGTATAAAACATATTAGTATAATGTGTCCTTCGCCTTTACCTGGGCAAGTTTTTCTGTTTCTCTCTCTCTCTGCCGGCCTTAGTCTGTGTACTCTGTCTTTGTGCTGAAGTACGGGTGAGAATTATGTGGGTCTATTATATAACATTCCAAGATAGCATATACTAAGTTTCAAACAAGTGGTATGGATGTCAGATATGAGAAGCATTTCTTGAAGTAGGCGGTCTGAGCATCTAAGAAAGCAGATTTCAGTGGTGACTTGCTTTGTGCCTTGAGGGGAAGGTTGATCAAAGCTGTGGGTATGTGGAAAAGAAGGGAAAGGTATTTTATATAAGGGAAAATGCATGATCAGAGATATGGGATTGGAAATGTGAAATTTGTTTGGAGATTAGTAAACAAATCTCTTTTACTAGATTTAAAAGTTATTTTTCAGCACAAAATGGCAAGAGTAATAAATGCCAAAGAGTCAGGCAAACATCACGCAAAGCAAATATGCCCACGTCCCCAAAGTTGGTGTTCTAAGAATATCAAAAAAAGTTATCAGTTCCTCTTATTCTTTTTTCAGAATAATACTCTTTGATGTGAATATGCTTAAGACCATTCAACTGTACATTTAAAAATGGTTAAGATAATTAAAAAAACAAAGCAAAAAACAAAAAACTCGTGAATACTCTTTAGGGAAATGTCCAGTCTAAGTGCCCCAAGCCTTATAATTATCTGGGTTATAACACTTAGCCTGCATTTTAATTGGTTCTTTTCTTTTCCATCTCCTGTATTAGCCTGTAATTTCTTTCTTATTGATTTTTGTAATTCTAGGATTTAGTGTCTCACACATAGTATATAGACTAAATATATTTTAAGCAAATTAAGGGCTTCAAGTAAGCAAAAATTTTGAGTAAGTTGCATTTAGCTTACAACCTTAAAACCTTCCCTAATGGTACTGAGAATGAAGTTTAGGGTGGGTCAGCATTAAGGAGTATATATAATCTACATGTGCTGGGCATGAAATGGTTAAGTCGTAAAGCCCAAGGCCAGCCACTGGAGCTTTTTGATCATACCATAGGAAGCACAATAGCATGGTCAATAACTTCTGTGCAGATAAGATTTTTTTCAAGTAAATTCAATCTGTGAATTGTTCTTTTCTAGGCAAAAAGCCAGGGAGACTCATAATTCTCACCATTACTTCAGCACAAAGACAGAGTACACAGACTGAGGCAGAGAGAGAGAGAGAGAAACAGACTGAAAGACTTGCTCAGGTAAAGGCGAGGGACACATTGAATGTTGCTATAGCCTTATATTAATCTATTCAAAACCGAATTATAAAGAAAAGAAATACAAGACAGAAACAGAAATAAAGTTGTTAGAGACATTGCTCTCACAAGAGAAAGATGGAGAATTTCTTACATTACATGTTATTCCTTCTGTAAGGAAAAGAATGTTTGAAAGAAGACCAGGTAAGGCCAAAGAAAGCACCTTGTTTTCTGTCCCATCTTTAACTTTGATATATCCATGAAAACATACAGAAAGTCCTAAAGTTACACAGCATTCGTCACTAAGGAAACTGATCAATGATTTGAAAATACTTGGAGAAATTTCTCTGAGGTAAAATATATTTGGGTTGGATTGTATTTGTGTGAATGGCCCATTCTGAAGCCTGGAGTTATTTCCTGAGGTATTTCCCGCAACAGGGATGAAGGCAAGAGCTGGCCTCTGCTACCCTGTACTGCATGCCTTGTAACAGAGGTTCTGGACTGCCAAAGAGGCTGCAGTAATCAATAATACAGCATGGCATGACATGCAAGGGTACTAGGACATTGTGTATTGCATGCTGTTCTTAGAGGTGGAGGCAAATTCTTTATTCATTGAGGAATTTATTCATTCAATCATTTTTTAAATCTATTTGACAAAGATGGTCTAAATTTCCTCATCTTTGCTGTTAGAGTGACACAGATGTGCAGGATTGATTTAGTCTCTGCTCTTATGACACAATGATCCAACAATGAGAAAGAGTCCGTTAAATATGAATTAAAATAAGTGTAATAGGTGCTTTGTTAGGAAAAAAAAATACACTACGGGCACATAGGAGGAAATATACATGTGGGGTTGTGGGGGTGAGAAGCAAGGACCCAGAAATGTTTTTGAAGAAAGTGACTTTTATACTGATCCTGAAGTCAATGTTAAAAAGTGTTGGAGGTGTTACAAGAAAAAGAAGGGAAATCTGAAAGTAGGAGTGTCTTAGTCCATATGTGCTGCTATAGTGAAATACCACATATCTTTATGGTCCAACCTCTACTGATTACCCAGTTTCAAAGTCACTTCTACATTTTTAGGTGTTTGTTATAGCAACACCACGCTCTCTGTACTAATTTCTGTCTTAGCCCAGTTGCGCTGCTACAACAAAATGGGTGACACTGGCTAATTTATAAAGTACGGAAATGTATGTCTCACAGTACTGGAGGCTGGAAGTTTAAGATTGTGGTTCTGGTGGTTTTGGTATCTGATGAGGGCTTGGTCTCTAATTCCAAGATGGTGCATTGGGGGAAACTGCAAAGTCCTCACATGGAGGAAGGGATAGAAAGACCAAAATAGACCTAGATAGTTTCCTCTAGTTTTATTCCTAAGGTCACTAATCCCATTCATGAGCGCTCTACCCTCAGGACTTCGTCACCTCCTAAAGGCACCACTTCCTAATAGTATCACATGGCTATTCAATTTTAATGTATACATTTTAGATGGGATACAAACATTCAGACTATAGCAGACCTCTGGAAAGAACTGTTGCCAAGCGTGTCCACCCCTAGATGGGTGAAGTACCACCGTCTGTAAAAAGGCTGCTGTGGTTGCAATGTTTGCCTCCTCCAAAACTATGTTGAAATTTAATTGACATTGTAACAGTATGGTGGGACCTTCAAAACATGATTAGGTGATGAGGGCTTCACCTTCATGGGTGGGATTATTGCCATTATAAATGGAGAAATGTGTTTACCTCTTGCTCTCTCGTTGCTCTTATACTCTTTTGCAATGTAATAAATAGCAGTTGTCTCTCTAGAGAATGCAGTGTTCAACATGGCATCTTGGAAGCAGAGGCTGGGCCCTCACCAGACACCCAACCTGGATCTTGGACTCCTCAGCCTCCTGTTCTTCATAAATTATCCAGTCTGTGGTATTCTGTTACAGCAGCACAAAAGGGACTATGACAAAGGCCAAACCTGAATGCCATAAATAATAGCTCTTTCTATCAGAAGTTCTGTTTGATAAGGCCCACTGATAGGTTTTAAATTAAATATACATTTGGCAACCCAGTTTTGTTTCTCAGTCAATTAAAATGGATGAGTAGTATCTGAAGAATAGGTCATCAGATTTCATAAGAAGCGTCTAGATTTCCTGATAGTGTATTTTTGTTCTCCTGGAACATTAATCCTACATTCAGAACACCCAATAAGTGTTGAATATTGATCACAAGAGACCAAACATCATTATAATCAACATGTTAAGTTGGATGTTTCTCAAATGCCTATTAGGAAATGTTGGGTTTGAAAGATAAAGTGCTGCCCATTCTCAATTCCACGTAGGAATTGTAAAATACATGGAGATAAAAATTCTGGAATACAGCATTTTTGCCCGAAAGCCTATAACACTCTAATAAATGCGTCACCTGGATTTTATCTTGAAAAGATGAGATCACTGCAACTCACATAAACAGCACCACTCTTTAGCAGAATGGGCTGAAAAATGACTTACAAGATCACAAATGCAAATTGCATAGATTCTTGGCAAAAATGAGAGCATTGCTTAGTTAAATATTCATAAAATGTATTAAAATGTTCATCTTTATATCTTGCAAATAAACGCGTTATGAGAATTATATTTTCATCTCTAGAAGACAGCTTAAGTCCTCTTGGATGTAGTAATAGTGTAAGTCTTAAATGAATAATGACATAGTTAAATAATATGATTGTGATCTTCTATACACTGACAATTTTGTCCTTAGTTTTGACACAGCTTCTGTTAATGAGTGAATGATATATTCATTCAATAGCCGATAACTATGGAGTGTCTGTTATGTGCTAGGCACTGGGGATTTGATGTTGAACAGGATACACATGGTTCCTGACTTCCTCTGTGTTACTTCCTAAGGGGGAGGACGGACAAGCCCAGTAACAAATAACTAAAATGATTGCCAAAGATTATAAAAATGATAAAGAAATGACTAGACTCAGTTTGGACTACAACTTGATGTGGTTCTAAACATTAAACTGGGATTTCAGAGATACTTTCTTTTTAATATTTTTGCTGCATTTCACTGTGAGTATGAGGGACTCTGATCCCAGAGGCTATAGTCTCACATATAGCTGAAATTTTCACATAATGATTGCATTTGTGCAGCAGTTTGGTGGTGTAGTTTGAGGTAAAATGAGATGTCTGGAAGCTGAACTGCAGTGCAGGTTCTGAAATAGTGGAAATGACATAGGTTCTGGTGACGCCTTACGGGGCTCTGAACTTCAGGTCACATTGAGGTTAAAGCCAGAACAGGATTGGATCACACTCTTGAGAACCAGACTGGATTTCTTTTTCAGTACTTACTCTTGAGTCTGACACTTAGGTTGGTGCCACACACATCAGATGGGTCTAGTTTAGTTCCAAAGGCTCTGTCTTCTGCATCCTCTTAAATCCATCTGTGTTCAGTTGAGTCTGAAGATATGCAAAGTGCTAGGACTCTGTTATTCGTGTTCTCGTCACCCTACTGTCTCCCCTTCTGCCTACCACCTTGTCGAAATAACAGTAGTTGACCATCTAATGTGGTCTTTTAAAAAGAGAGATTCCTGCTTGAACCCGGGAGGCAGAGGTTGTAGTGAGCCAAGATTGCACCACTACACTCCAGCCTGGCGACAGAGTGAGACTCCATCTCTAAATAAATAAATAAAAAAGAAAGAGATTCCTAGCCTGAAATCCTAGAACAGTGGCTTTGAAGAGAGGGAAGAAGAGAAAATAGAATGAAGACTGGAATGGAGGAAGAGTAGAATCACTGAAGTGGGGGAGAATATTAAATATTAACGAAGAAGATCCTGATCCTTCCATTATTTCCCAATATTTCAGTAAATGAAAACAGAGTGTCTACTACATGCTAGATAATTCTGAAATATGTGGCTCTTCTTATACAGAAAAACCACATCCCTGCTTCAAATTAAAAAGTCCAAGCATCACAGCTACTCTCAACTCCTTAATGGTCCAAACTTGTAGCAGCCTGGAATATGTTTCCAAATCAGATGGTCTTAGAACCAATCAAGATATAATCTATCTTGAGAATGCCTTTGCAATGTATTGAAAGGCTTAGAAATGTTCATATTGTCTGACATAGTAATTCCCCATCTTGATAAATGCCGCCTCCCAAAACTGGTGTCATTCTTGACTCCTGTCTTTCTCTCAACTCATTTCTCCTCCATTTGCCAAGCCTAAGGCTCTACGTTCGCAAGAATCTAATCACCTTTCATGACCTCCACCACTAACAGACCACCATGATATGTCTGTGGACAACTGCATCAGTCTCCCAATGGATATCTCTGCTTCCTCCTTTGCTCTTCATCTGTCTGTTGGCCACACAGCAGCCACAGTATTCTTTTATTTAATCTAGTTTGCTTAGACCCCTGATGTCTTTCCATCTCACATAAATTTAACCCACCCCACAAGACCCTGTGTGATCTTGTCCTTGGCTTTTTCTCCGGATGCTCTGGAGCTTCTATCTCTCTCTGTCTTACTCTCACTGTGCCGGTCACACTATCCTCTTTGCTGTTTATCAAGCATGCCAAACTCACTGTTCCCTCAGGGCCTTTGCACATATCATTCTCTCAGCTTGCAATGCTCTTCCCTCAGGCATTCACATGAATAACTCTTTACTTAATTTAGAAAGGCCTTCAAACTTATTAACTGTTACTTTACCAGAAAAGTCTTTTATGATCACATCAGCCTCTATTACTCTGTTCCCTTTCACTCTGCTCTACTGTTTTGTTTTTCTCCATAGCCACTATCACCACCTGACATATATATTTATTTGCTAGTTCTCTTTAGTAGAATATAAGCACATGAGAGCAGGGACTTTGCTGTATTCTCTGCTGGATGTTCAGGACTAAGAGAATGCCTGGCACATTGTAAGACCTCACTAAATATTTGTTGAGTCAATGTGTTGGGTTTGTGAATTTTGATTCCTGTTCATGTCTTTTGAATTCTTCTACAATCCGCCTATCAGATTGCAGACTGGAAGACATGTTGATGTGCAGAACTCTTGGCCAATTTTTGGTCTAATGGCAAATATGGGGTTATGGCTTGCTAGTTTTCTGAAGAAAAGGAGTTGAAATGGATCTCCAAATTTTGTTTAAAAAAAATCACACCCTCCTTTCTGTGGTCTGATCGTGTTCCCCCAAATTCATATGTTAAAAGTTAATGACGAACGTAAGAGTATTGAGAGGTGGGACCTCTGGGAGGTGATTGAGTCATGAGTGCAGACTTCATCACCTTCATGTCATTGGGATTATCAAGTTTATACGTTTATACCAGGACTGGAGGACACTAGCTGGCTATTTTTTAAAGATGGAGTCTCGCTCTGTTGCCCAGGCTAGAGTACAGTGGTGTGATCTCAACTCACTACAACCTCTGCCTCCCAGGTTCAAGTGATTCTCCTGCCTCAGCCTTCTCAAGTAGCTGGGATTACAGGAGTGTGCCACCATACCTGGCTAATTCTTGTATATTTAGTAGAAACAGGGTTTCACCATGTTGGCCAGGCTGATCTCGAGCTCAAATGGTCTGCCTGGCTAGGCTCCTTTTTATTTTTCCATCCATTCTGTCATGTGAGGACACAGTGCTTATCCCCTCTAGAGGATGCCACAACAAAGTATTATCTTTGAAGCAGAGTCCTTACCAGACACCAAACCTGCCAGTACCTTGAACTTCCAGCCTCCAGAACTCAGATATATATTTATCTTTGTTATAAATTACGCAGTCCCAGGTATTTTTTATAGAAGCACAAACAGGCAAAAGTCCCTTGATTTCTAACATGGCTTCTAGATGCATCGCTGTTCAAGGCCCTGACCCTTCATCCCACAGTTTGATTTCAATCTTAGTCAACCAGCAGTGGTAGAGCCTCTGCACCCCACTACTGCTCCTGAAGTTGGCCTTAGTCCCCACTGTCTGTATCTTCCTCTTTGTAGCTGAGCTGTATTATCTGGAGGTGCTTAGAGTGGAGGAGGTATTTCTGGATAGATCTACATGCTCTTTGCCAACTTCCGTCTTCCCCTCTTCCACTTGCTTTATGTAAGGCCCTTAGTGAAAAGAGTAATGCTCTGTAATTTTATGACTGCCCTTTTTTTTTTTTTTTAACCAAATATCATTTTGTGAAAACTTTTCTTGTGCTATTAAGGGTCTTCTAAAACCTAGTTTTAAGTGGCAGCATGTATTGTTCCTGGGATGTGTCATGATTAAACCATCCTCCTATTGTTGTGGCTATTTCATTGCTCTGAAAGTTTCAGTGTTGTAGCAGCCTCATGTTTTCAGCATAAATTCATTCATAGATAGAGAGAAAAAAATCCTGCTGTCTTTAACATTTTTTGCACATATCTTTTTTTGATAGCTCTAATTTTTTTCAAGATGATCTTTTAGAAGGATAATCACTGGATAATAATCACTGGATAAGAAGATATAAATTTTCATGTACTACTTGATAAATTCTGGGCTAACTACTTTTCAGAAACGTGAACTCCCACCAGTACCATTTCCTTCTTCACTATGCCCTTGTCAGTACTGAGTGTTACCTTATAAAAATCTTTGTCAATTTAATAAATGAAAAATTTGATTTTACTTCAATGCAAATTGAGCAACAATTCACATTTCACAAGTGATAAGTTACACACATTTAAAGAGGTTTGGGATCTTTTCTAACCTATCTATTATAACCAGGAGGTCACTTCTGAGTTGCTGACCTTTATCTGGTCTTCATGTTCCATTAAATACTCTGATTTAAAGCCTCAGGTCACTTTCAGTCTTAATTGTATTTTATTATTCTCCATTGTTGCAGAATGTTTCAGTCAATTTAGCCAGAAGGGTCTATCTTCACCTTTTCTTCATCGGTTCATTTCCAGTTATGACAATGACAGATTCCCTGAGATGTTATATTAATTTTTTTATCATCACAATAACTATCTTTACTTGAATGAAAGTAAGAATCAGAATGTGATTTTAGGCTTGGAGGAAAATGTATTTTTGTTTTCCACTGAGGAGGTATAAATTCTTTTTACTATTAAGCAAGCCATGGTTGTAGAGAGGCTAAATGTCAGATATTCTCAGATTTAGCAACAACTGTTTGCATTCCACATAATGTCAGAGAACACATAGAAGATTATAAAACATCAGCTTAAACATTTACTGAGGAATTTTCTATCACACTACGTTAAGTTAAGCAAAAGATGGGTTGCCAGACGCCTATTTCTTCATCACCACCCTTCTTCAGGAAGAGAAACGAGTTCTCGGTGCCCAGTTTTTCCTTTTGTTTATTCAGTGGGACCCTGGTTTCTGAAATGGGTATGTAGCATCTTCATGTTCTCTTTCCCTCTATCAAAATTGACTCTTGGTCAAGTTTCCAAAAATTGCTTCATGTTAAAATGTTGGTTTCACCATTGTTATTTGTATTGTTGAATAGTATGGGCACTTCTTGGTTACCCAAGGGCAACCACACCTTTCAGTAAATATTTAGCCATAGCCAACTTGACTTTCATTCACTATTAAACACATTAACCAAAGGAATGATTAATACATGTATGGTTATTAGAGTTTTTCACAGTAGAAGCTTTTATCGCTCCTGTAGCACCACAGGTGACTCCGCCTGTAACAGTAGGTCCCGTAGAACATTGCATATTTGCCAAACACTGTACATATCCTATGTAACCATCACAACTACCTTCATTTCACAAATGAGGAAACTAAAGCTCAGAGAAACTAGAGTTTAGTTCCCAGGTAGTGGTAGGGCAGAGATCTGAACCCACGTCTCACTGACTCACTCCGAAGGGCACATTCTTAAACATCATCACACTCTTTGGATGCTTTCAGCTGGATAGTACTTGAAAGGGTCCTACATGCTCTTCTACCTGTGTTCTTGCCACAGTCCTTTGAAGAGGTAGAATATGTTTCCTCTCTTCTTAGTTCTGAGCTGTCCTTGTGATTATTTTGATGACTAAAATGTGGCAAAAGTGATGCTGTATAACTTTCAAGGATGATCCTTAAGAAATCTCCAGCTTCTGTTTTGGCTTCTTGCTACACTCTTTCTGGACCTCCACTGCTATAACATCAGAAGGTCCATATGGAGAATAACAAAGACACCCCTCCCCACCCCCACAATAGCCAGCAGCCGAAGCTGAGCTCCCAGAAGGAGGCCAGCATGCAGGACCAGCCACATAATTTGCCAAGTCCAGTGCAAAAGAAGAACTTGAACCCCAACCAGGGGCAGGGAAGAGAGTCTTGCTTTCCTTAGGCCCAGTGCTTCTGTTCCCCGGGCTGGCTCAGGACCTGACTGATTGTGGTCACAAGACATCTACCAAACATGCCATGATGTTGTCAGCCCAGGTGGGATCAAAGCCCCCTTGCCCTATCCCAGGATAGTGAATGTCCCAATATGCTGTGCAGCCCTGACCTTGATCTTCCCCACATCTGTTCCCAGGTTCCTGTCAGGGGCCATGGGTAGTAGCAGAACCCTGGCCTTCCACCCACCAATGTGACAGGACAGAGAGCAGCAGTGATCAGGGGGCAGCTATGGGGAGGGGGAAGCTACATGGGACCCAAGGAGTCAGAGAGCAGGCGAGCGGAGCCAGGAAGCTATCCTGGGGCAGTGGGCTCCGAGTCACCAACATCTGCTCCATTGTCCCCTCATTATTCAGCTACCAAATACAAACTTAAAGATGAAATTATTAAGAATTTCAAGACGGCAGCTGTGTGAGTGAGGGCATTCTGGTCCTGTGCCTGTCCCAGAGCCCCAGCAGAAAAACCACACCATCGCCTCCTAGAGCCATGAGAAATACAAAAACAGGTGGTGCTTTAAGCTGCTAAGTGTTGGGTTTGTGTATTACAAGGTGCTTGATAAACATAAAGTTTTGCTATCATCTTTCTGTGGACCAGTATCGAACATTTTGAAATCAAGTAACAAGAGGAAAATTGGAAAAGTGAAATGCAAAGACACTTAAAAAACAGAAGGTCCCTGGGGAGGTGAAGAAATCCAGGGAAAGCTTCCCATAGGAGGAGAACCTTCAGACAGTCTTTGAAATGAGCACAGTATGTGGACCGGTAGACAACAGCAGCCACCACGTGGCTGTCCACTGCATGCACAGACAGACAGCAAGCACGCACATTAATGCACAAAAAATCCAACTCTTGAATTAAAAGCCTGAACCATCCAGCTTCACCCATGTTATACCTCGCTCCTCGCTTCTCGCCGTCTCACGGCCCAACCTTCATTTTTGCCTCTGGCTAAGCCCTTTCAGTCTGATGCAGAAATCGAATTGTGTCAGCCTCTGATCTTATTTTAGCTTGCTGGTTGTGGGTTTTTCTTTTCTCTGCAGCTCAGAGATGCTAAATCTCTAGGATCTTTCCCTCCCAGGGCTGTGTGTTATCTTTAGGACCCTCTGACCTAGTCCTTCCTGTTCAAGGCACAAATTTGAACCTTATTTGAATATAAAACCAACTTGTAGGATTTACACAAACACCATTTCCCCCTCTTGTTTGTCCATGGAGCCCTCCTTTCTCAGATCATATTTTAGGTTCTCACATTAGCATTCGGGAAATGCTACCTTAGGCTAAATTCCTACGAGTTGATTTATAGCAGCTATCTCTTTAACAAGCCCCTCAGATGATTCTGATGTGCACCACAGTTTGGGAAACACTGTTTTAGACATACATAAAATTGAAGTTATAATAGTCCTTCGTAACTTTTGATCAGTCTCACTCACTCCTTCTTTAAGGCTCAAATATAAAACCCCTCAAAACTCCATAACCTTTCATAATTACAACTGAATTTATTAACTGTTTGACAGTTATTATACTTTAAATCCGAGACATATAATCTTTGCCAAAGCATTTTATTATTTTAGATTCTTATTTCCTCTACCTCTGCATGGTGTTAGGATTCAGGAAACCTGAATTTATTTAACGCTATTCAACTGAGTAGTTTAGCCCTTTCAGGGGCATGTAATTTAACATTCTATGTAGATAATCTGGTACAGAAGATTTTTGAAATCATACTGACCTGGCTTTTTGTTTTTTTAAGGCTGGAGCTCACTCTGTTGCCCAGGCTGGAATGCAGTGGTGTGATCACAGCTCACTGCAGCGTCAAACTCCTGGGCTCAAGCAATTCTCCCATTTCAGTTTCTCAAGCATCTAGGACTTCGGGCACACAGCACCATGCCCAAGTAATTTAACAATTTTATTTTTTTAGAGATCAGGTCTCACTATGTTGCCCAGGCTGGTCTTGAACTCCTGAGCTCAAGAGATCCTCCCACCTCGGCCCCCTAAAGTGCTGGGATTACAGGTGTGAGCCATCATGCCTGGACCCGACTTCGATTTTAAATCTTGTTTGCAATGCCTACCATCTGTGTGACACTGGGCAAATAATTTAATATTTCTGGACCTCACAGTCCTTTATAATATTTACTTTATAGGCCAGTTTTGAAAATTAAAAAGGATTCAATATATAGCTAGTAAAAACAACGGTACCTCAGTAAATATAGTTTGCTGTCTTCTCGGATACCTCAGACTCCCGAAGGGAAAAATGGCTAATAACATAATTTTACCTATTTTCCAGGGAGTCATAGAAATAAAATAAGGTTTCATAGGTTAAAAATGCATTGAAAATGTTAAAGTCATTTGCTAAATGACAGTAATAGTATTTTATGTTAATCTGAAGTTTCTTGAAGGAGAATTATGTCTATTTCCATTTTTAAAGTGTTTAACATTTTGGTTTCAATTCTAAACCAAAATCAAAACATTTAAATGCTGTACGTGTTTGTGTATTCATTAAGTTCTTATGAGTGATGGTGCTAAATTAAAAGTTCATGATTCCAGCAACATCTTCTCATTGCTATTTTTTGTTTGTGGCATTTTCCACTTTCCTTCTTCAACACAAATTTTAAACAAACCCATAAATATGCCCCCTATCCCAACACATACACAGAAAAGAAGTTTTCCACAGCCTCACTGCCTATTTTAATTAAAGTGAAAATACAAACGCATATCTCTTCTCATTTCTAGTTTTGTACAAGGTTAGGAGAGGAGTTATTGAAGGGAAATAGAAAATGAAACTTTTGGTTAAGGCCAGTTTGTGAAATAAAAATAACCCCACATATATTTAATTTGGATCTAAATTATACCAGCAAGGGCCTAGCAGCATTCATCAGTTCTTTTGTGAATCACACAGATTTTAAGTCAGCGCAGAATCCCAAGAATGCAAAATAATAGCAATATTCTTGAAATTGAAAAGCCAAGGACTAAAAATTTCATTACCCCAGTATATCGCCTAATGTCAAAAAACAATTCTAGTTCTCTGAGTAAGACTGCATTGACTGCAAGTAACAATTTGGTCTATTAGACTGCTCCATTATTTTGAATTTGTTTAAATTCTTGAATAAAAATCTCAGTGTTAGCACTTCTTGGCTAGATTATAAAAAGTAATAACAGCTGCATTATCACCTCCCAGGGAGAGGAAGGTTTGTCACAGTGAGTAATGCTCTCCCTGCTGGGGCACAATCAAGTGCACTTTCCATATCCCCTGCACCAGGCTCTGATTTGATTATCCTGTCACAGAAGATGACACACACACACACACACACACACACACACACGCACATCATCTCCAGCTTCTGCTGAGACAAGGTGCATGGTCAGTGACTTCATTTATAAAGTCCAGTTTAGGGTCTATGAGCCCCCTCGATCTATTAACAGACCTGTTAATAAATTGCTATTAGAATATTACTAATATTCTAATATTACTCCAAGAATATAGGCGCTAGTGCTTTTACACGCTTTGTCTAACAGATTATTTTTAGTCCTGTTTTACAAGTGGGATATCTAGGGGAAGTCAGTGAGGGAGGTACAGAGTTGTAACTATTTCTAGATTTCTTACCTACAAGGCAAAGAGCAGGGCCAGGAGAACCCTTGATACTGGGCTTTTACCTAAAGTAGAGTGGGGCAAGCAAGACTGTGCTTCCGTACAACCTGATGTATCTACCACTTCACAAAGCATCAGTCTCTCCAGGGGGCAGCTGTTTAGTCTTTGTAAGTAGGTTGGCTGATGCTCTGAGGAGCTGAATCAAGAGTGTTTTGGAGTAGGAAGGCAGACATCACTTGCATTTCACCCAGGGCACTCTGCAAGGGTTTTCTCTGCATGACCAGGATCTAGACAACTTGAGAGAGAGGAATTCAAGGAATTTCAGACTGAGACTCAGGGCCTTGGGTACCAGGATTAAGATTCTTTAAAAAAAAAATTGATTAAGAACATTTAACATGAGATCTATAGTCTTAAAATTTTAAGTAGAAAACGTAGTTTTGTTAACTATAGACACCACATTTTACAGCAGACCTCTAGAAGTAATTCATCTTGTAGAACTAAAACTTTTTACATCTTAAATAGCAACTCTCCTTTTTTCCCTTCCCCAGTCCCTGATAACACCATTCTATTCTTTGTTTCTAAGTCTGACTATTTTAGATACTTCATATAAGTGAACTCATGCAGTATTTGCCCTTCTGTGCCTGGCTAATTTCACTTAGCATAATGTCCTCCAGATTCATTCATGTTGTCTCATGTGGCAGGATTTCCTTCTTCTTTAAGGCTGAATAATATCCTATTGTATGTTTTTACTCTATTTTCATATCCATGCATACATTGATGGATACTTAGGTTGCTTCCATATCTTGGTTATGGCAAGGAATGCTCCAGTGAACGTGAGTGTGAATTTCCCTGTAATATCCTAATTTTAATTCTTTTCAAGTAACCTAGAGTTAGGATTGCTGGGTCATATGGTAACTTTATTTTTAAAAATTTTGAGGAAACTCCAGTTTACTTTCTCATCAACAGTATACAAAAATTTCAATTCCTTGACATTCCCATAAGTACGTGTTATCTTTCGGTTTTTGGATAATCTTTAGGGTTTTTAAAATAAACTTTTGCTTTGTTGATGTATCATTTTGGTTTAAATTGTCATTTTCCTGATATTTAGTGATGTTGAACACTTTTCCATTTATCTGTTGGCCATCTTTGCAAATATTTTCTACCATTCCATTGGTTGCCTTTTCACTCTGCTGATTTTTTTCTCTGCTGTTTGGTAGCCTTTTAGTTTGAGTTTGAGTTAGCCCCACTTATTTATTTTTGCTTTTGTCGCTTGTGTCTTTTGTGTCATATTCACAAATCTTTGTACAGACCAACGTCATGGAACATTTCTCCTGTGTTTTCTCTTAGAAGCTTTATAGATTCAGGTCTTATATTTGAATATTTAATCCATGATTTTTGTTGTTGTTGTTTTTGTATAGTGTAAGGTAAGTGTTCACTTTCTTTCTTCTGCATGAGTATATAGTTTCCCTGAGACAATTTGTTGAGGAGATTATCCTTTCTCCATTAGGTATTTTTGGCACCCTTGTTGAAGATCAGTTAACCCAATACAGATGCTCTCTTTGTCTTTTAGTTTTGACAACTTCATAGTAATATTTCTTGATGTAAACTTCATTGGATTTATCCTATTTAGTACTCTTGGGCCTTATGGGTCTGAATGTCCATCTTCTCTAAATTTGGGAAGTTTTCTGTCCATATTTCTTTAAATGATTTTTATGCCCCTTTCTCTTTCTTCTTTCCTTTTAGTATTTGTATATTGGTTTGTTTGATGGTTTTCCATAAGTTCTTTAAGGTTTATTCACTCATTTTTATCATGTTTTTCTTTTTATCCTCTGATAAATTAAAATCACCTATCTTTGAGCTGACATGTGCATGTAGATTCCTTTCTGCTTAATCAAGTCTGGCTTTGAAATCTTCTAGTGATTTTTTTCAGTTCACTTACTGTTTCTTCAGGTCTGGATTTCTGTTTGTTTCTTTTTTTTAAGTTTCTAACTCTTTGTTTATATTCTCATTTTGTCCATGTATCATTTTCCTGACTTTGTATCGTTGTCTATCTGTGTTCTTTTGTAACTCACTTAGATTCTTTAAGACAATTATTTTGCATTATTTGTCAGGCAAGTCACAAATCTCTATTTCTTCAGTGCAGGTTACTGGAAATTTATTTTGTTCATTTGATTGTGTCAGGTTTTCCTGATTCTTTGTATTTCTTGTTGTTCTGTCTGGCTTCATCTGGGAACTTCACAGTCAACCCAGCTAGAGATTCTGAAAGTCTTTTAATTCTTTGTTATGAATATGTCTCTTGATACGGGCATGTAGATTCTAAATTAGATGGGATTTACTGGTTTCTTTTTTTTTCTTTTCTTTCTTTTTTTTTTTTTTTAATTTTCTTTTCCAAGAGCTCATAATCTCTTGCTTCTTCTAGTGTCTGACTTCTGGTGTTTGAACCACAGGCTGGGATGTGGCATGATCCCATTTCTCTCCCTTATTCCTTATGGAGAAGCCCTGAGTCTGTGTCTTCTTCTAATTTTGTTGAGCTGTGGTGGGTGCTACAGGTCACTTGCCCTTTTCCCTTTGTTCTTAGCTGCCCCCACCAAACTATGAGAATTCTGTTGGCACACTGGATGAGGTGAGACAGAGGCCAGCCTTTTGGGCAGTGCACGGAAAGGCCAGAGATGTTAAAGACATTCTCTGCTCTTCTCAGATTCTGTGTGTTTCATCAATCTCACAGAGCTGTGCTTGCCACCGTAAGCTGTCCACCTCCTCTTCTTTGTTCTTAACTACCCCCAGGTGTTTGATGTATGCTCGTTCTGTCAATGCTTTATGTGAAGCAAGGTAGAAACAGGCCTCTAAACAGGGCACCGTAGGATCGTAGACATTGTGGGCATGCTCTACTCCTTTCCATCCTTCCTGTGGGAGAAACCTCAGGTTCTCCCCTTCTCTTAGTCTCACAGATCTCTGCCAACTGCAGCAAGCCCCTACCCTTTCTACTTTGGTCTTAACTGCTCCCAGGCATTTGTCAGTTCTGTCAGTGTTCTGTGTGGGATGAGACAGAAACCAACCTCTTGGGCAGCAAGCTGAAAAACCAGAATATTAAAGGCATGTTCCACTCTCTCTTTCTCCCAGAGGGAGAAGTCACAGACAGAGGTGATCTCTTTTGTTACCGAGCTGTGTCAAGTTGGGGGAGGGGCTGATGTAAAATAAAATTGCTCTTTCTACTAACTTTAATGTGGCTGTCTTCCTTTTTGTGCCCATCTGGAGTACTGCAAACTGTGGGCTACTCATAAAGATATTTTTGTCCATCTATTGTTGTTAAATTGGCATTTCGTGGAGGATGAAGGATGAAATTCCCTGTTCCAATATCTTGCTAATGTCATTCTTAGGATTAAGAAACTTAATTAAAGATAGAGCAATCACTGATCCCAACTCTCCAGAAGTATTATGAGTGGGGAGGAAAGTTAACCTTCAGGTAGGAGTCAATGGAAGGGGACTTCAGTTAATCTTCTCTGCTTTGCCTGTGAGAGATCATGTTCCCAGTTGCTAAGAAGAAATAGGAAGATCTAAGAAAGTTGAAATGCCAGGCCTTGTTTTGTGAAGTTTAACAAAAGAGATGTAAAGACCTCCCACCGTATGAATGGAGAACCATCCTGTATCCCATTTGAATAAAGAAATTTAGTTCTTAGGCAATGAAAACAGATCTGTGTTATGGTGGATAGCAAAATAAATACCTGTTCTTTAAAGAATTAAAAAGTCAGGAAACAACAGGTGCTGGAGAGGATGTGGAGAAATAGGAGCACTTTTACACTGTTGGTGGGACTGTAAACTAGTTCAATCATTGTGGAAGACAGTGTGGCGATTCCTCAAGGATCTAGAACTAGAAATACCATTTGACCCAGCCATCCCATTACTGGGGATATACCCAAAGGATTATAAATCATGCTGCTATAAAGACATATGCACACAGATGTTCATTGCGGCACTATTCACAATAGCAAAGACTTGGAACCAACCCAAATGTCCATCAATGATGGACTGGATTAAGAAAATATGGCACATATATACCGTGCAATACTATGCAGCCATAAAAAAGGATGAGTTTGTGTCCTTTGTAGGGATATGGATGCAGCTGGAAACCATCATTCTCAGCAAACTATCGCAAGAACAGAAAACCAAACACCGCATGTTTTCACTCATAGGTGGGAATTGAACAATGAGAACACTTGGACACAGGAAGGGGAACTTCACACACCGGGGCCTGTTGTGGAGTCCGGGGAGCGGGGAGGGATAGCATTAGGGGATATACTTAAAGTAAATGACAAGTTAATGAGTGTAGCACACCAACATGGCACATGTATACGCATGTAGCAAACCTGCACATTGTGCACATGTACCGTAGAACATAAAATACAATAAAGTAAATAACAGAGGCAGGATGTTTGGCACCAGTGAAGAAGTTTTGATGGTCACTGCAGAGAGACCCAACAAATGGATGGCTTAGAGCTGCTGTATATAACACCAGGGCAGTCAGATGTCCACCTTCACTGTGACACTGCCACGGAGTCAGTCTTCCCAGTTTTGTTGTCTTGGGAAGAGCTATTTTTATCCATTCTTGGGTACCTTGATTTTGATTGCTCTTCCTTTTCCTCCCACTGTTTCCATGACTCTGTGACCTACAATCTTTCCTTTTGAGAAGGAAAGCCAGAAATACATTCAGCGAGAAAGTTGTCCAAAATCAGAGTTTCTCACCTACAGAACTCTGACTAATAAATGCATTTCATGCAATGCTTCAGGCAAACCTGTGATGTATATCCGTGGTCGCACCTACATATTTGGCCAAGGCACTACTCCAGTCCTGGCCGCATTAGTCCTCAAAGGCTGTCAAATAAGAAAGCAACAATCAATGGCTTTACAAGTTTTTGTTGAAAACCCTGTTCATTCTGTTTATAATGATCTTTATTCTCTCAGCCCCACAGCACACATACAACACATCAGGACCAACCTTAGCCTTTAATCATCTACTCTATAGCATATAGAATAGTGTAGCATCTGGCTTTGGAGTCAAGCAGAACTGGATTTGAATGATATTTGTACCATTTTGTATGTGACCTTAGATGAGTTTCTCAAACTTTGTATCTCAGATCAGTAACTACTTTATAAGGTCAGGTACACATTAAGTGAAATACTGTATGTCAAGAGCTTAAATGTCTGACATATGGTAGGCACTCAAATAATGTTAACTATCACCATCATTATTATATTATGCCTGTTATCCTTTCTTCCACCTAGACTGTAAGCACCTAGAGGGCAGGGTCACATTATATGCTTTTATTAGGATCATCACAGTATCAGGACTATCACTATTTTGCTACCAAGTGAGAACATGAAATCAAATATTTTTATATTTTAGAGGATATCTTTAAAGGGGTACTCCAGCTAGAAGCAGAAACATTGGTCCTGAGGCCAGCTCTTCATTTCTGCTTTCCAACCATTGCTTTCTGTCTCTGCAGGTACCCTGATTGATGAACATTGATGAATGTTCCATTCCTTTCAAATACTGAAACTCTCATCCTCTGCAAGCTTCTTTTTCCTTAATCTAGATGGACTCCTCTCTCCTCTACATCAAAAACATTATCTCATTGCTATTTTTACTAATACATCATCCAATTTCCCTCTTGACTTGTACCCTCAGATATCATCAGTGTTCCACAGATATTACTATTATTTTTGTACCATCCAATCACTCCATAATTCTGTTATCTGGAAGCTCCTCTAAACCTGTACTGAAATCCCTTATTCATCTCTCACTTGTCATCTTTAATTGGCTAAATCTAGAATTCTCTTTCCAGTCCTTCTCCCTGACTTTTCTGAATGCATAACACTGTTGACTTTCATTTTCATCTTACGATTTTCATTTATTTTAATTTCTGTGTCACTATATCCTCCAAATTCTTCCTGAGCTTCAAGGAATATTTTTTCCAAGGCCATACACCAAATAATGCTAAGTGGTTCTTTCCTCAGACAACTTCTATTTTCTCTAAACATTTCTCTAATTTGGTAGATCCCTTGCACCAAAGCAGATAATTCTCAAATTTAATATTTTCATTCCTTGTGTTTGTTAGACAAGTTTTCAATATTTTTTGTTTTCTGTTAATTTTAGTCCTAAATATTGGCATTTTTGTTGATTTCATGCCATGCCATTGTTTTGGTATTTTAGAAATCTGAATTATTTATGCATTGAGATATGCTTATAGAGATATGAACTGCATTAACATTTGAATCAAAGAGGAACTGATATAGAAATAAAGATACATAGTGCATTAAAATGTGCATAGAAGAGGAACTAATATAGAAAGCATTATGGCAACAAAGATCATGTTTATTAATCGTCTTGATTTTAATCCATATTCAAGGTTGAGCCCTCAGTATATGTCCAGAGATTTTTCATGAAGCTGTCTTAGAATGGGGGATAAACAGTATGGGAATCGAAATGAAGTGAAGCAAAAATGGAAGGTAGAGGAAAATAAATAGGAAGTAAAATGGGGTGTTGCGGGGGCAGGGGGACAGTGGCCTTTCCCTTGGATTCTGACAGTGTTTTTGTCCCCAAGACAAGAGTCCTTCCATAGCACAGAACCATGGCCGCTTAGGATTGTGTTAGAGGCATTATTTTCAAAATTCCAAAATCCAGTTTTAAAGATGCTTCAAAAAGAGAAGGAAATTCAATGCCCCTTCAGGTCCCATCCATAAGTGCAGAGCCCATTACCACTCCATTGCCCAGGCTGGAATGCAGTGGCATGATCTCTGCTCACTGCAACCTCTACCTCCTGGGTTCAAGCAATTCTTGTGCCTCAGCCTCCTGAGTAGCTGGTACTACAGACCCGCACCGCCATGCCTGGCTAATTTTTTGTATTTCTGGTAGAGATGGGGTTTTACCATGTTGGCCAGGCTGGTCTCGAACTCCTGAGTGCAGGCAATCTACCTGTCTCATCCTCCCAAAGTGCTGGGATACCGGGCATGAGCCTCCGCGCCCTGCAGCCCTGTCCTATTATCTAAGGACATATCTGCAGCTCCACATCCCTTTTCTTTCTCATCCAGAGTTATATGTATTCTTGTAGAGCTTCACTGCTCCCCTATGTTAATTTATTTATTTTTCCCCAATTGAGCTATCTAGGAAGACTAAAATTCACAGAAGAACTTCAGGCCTCTTCCCTAGACATCTTTCTGTAGCCTCAAATAACAAGTGTAATATCTCCCCCTCTTAGAACACAGATTCCATGAGCTACAAAAGAGATGATGAAAAGATAATAAGTAGATTTTTAAACTACTTAGGAACCACTTCTGTATTAACCATAATTTGATGTATTTCTGTGAAACTTATTTGATTTGTTTCTATCTACTGCAGTTAAAATCCATTTGAAAGCTCAAATTGCCACGTCTTTGACTACTGCAAACCTCTTCAGGTTTTCTTCTGAGTTTTTCAGGCACAACTCAACATTTTTGATGCATTCATTATTGTATGTCATGGGAACCTATTCCAGACTCATTTTGCACATTTCCTCCTCCAAGTCTGGAATAATCTCTTTCTCCAGAAAATATTGGTTTCTTTTGCTAGGAGATAACAGTTCAGGAACAGAATCTGTGTGCTAGACACACTCATTGCTATTTGATTGGTCATTGTTTCTAAGCTATTTCAGCACACCTAAGTGGGGAATAAGAAACTTACAATTCATACTCCAAACTACAATGGTTTTACTTAACCTCTTGCTTTTGGAGATGAAGTCTTGCTCTGTTGTCCAGGCTGGAGTGTGGTGGCATAGTCTTGGCTCACTGCAGCCTCTGCTTCCTAGGTTCAAGTGATTCTCCTGCCTCAGCTTCCCAAGTAGCTGGGATTACAGGTGTGTACCACCACACCTGGCTTATCTTTGTATTTTTAGTAGAGATGGGGTTTCACCATGTTGGCCAGGCTAGTCTTGAACCCCTGACCTCAAGTGATCCTCCCGCCTCAGCCTCCCAAAGTGCTAGGATTACAGGCATGAGCAGCCACACCTGGCCAACTTCTTTTACCTTAAATCGATATTGCCTTTTCCCACATCGAGCATCCTAGCTCTCAAAAGGATTGGGGATGAGAAAGTTAAAATATCACAGGATTTTTTACTGCCTCCTCCCACATTTGATATAGAACGTTTTCAGAATAACAATACCAATACTAGGACTCATAGTAATGACTTAGTATAGTTAAAATGTTTTTTGCATGTGCCTTCTTCATTATTTTATAGCTTAATTGTATCTTCATTGTCAGAGGATATATATACTACATTCTCCCCTCATTTTGTATTCATTCCACAAGTAAATGTATATTTAATGGCCATTGTTAGCCCTTACATTTCGGAACCTATTTTTGCCTGAAGCTTGTTCTATAGTAGATTTTTCAGGAAGGGTTCATAAGAATAATGTCCTGAGTTCTTACATGCTGATGACAGTTTGTCTATAGCCTTTACACTCAAAAGTTGGTTTTACTGAATAAAACATCCTTAGCTTACATTTTCTTTCCTTCAGTACTTTAAATACCTTACTCAATTCTTTTTTTGTGAAAAAGTCTGGTAACAATAAGAGTTTCTTTCTCTTATAAATGACTTGGTCTTATAAACAGTTGGCCAAAGGTTTTTCTTTATTTAATCTTTAAATTGTGCTAATTGTTTTTCTAGGAATGTCTCAGGGTTGGTTATCAATTATAGTCTTTGTATTTGCTCTGTGATCTTACTTTTATTTTACCCCAACTTCAGTTTTTGGTACCCTGTTATACATGTTTGGATCTTCTTTGCTTTTCTTCTATGTTTGCCACAATTTTGCAAATCCTTTTCATCATTTTGTTTTGATTTTTTATGTGAGCTAAAAGTTTTGATTACATGGAGAAAAAGGAGGAAAGATAGATTACAGAGACTGGGAAAAATGAGTGAGGCAAGAAAAGAGGATAAAGAGAAGTGGATTAAAAAATACAAACATATAGTTAGATGGAAGGAATGAATTCAGTGTTTGATAGCACAGGAGGGAGGCTATAGTTCAAAATGTATTTTAATTGGGTGATGTACACTGTCAATATTCTGATTTGATCACCCTGTATTATATGCATATAACAAAGTTTTACATGTGCTCCATAAATGTGTACAAATGAAAAATATATCATTTTAAAAAATATAAATAAAATCTTTTTTCTTTTCTTGTATTTTTATATTACTGTCTTTTGTATTTATTTACTTTAATGTTCTGATCAGTTAAGTCTTCATTTATGAAATGCTTTTTTCCTTTTATTTCTAATTCTTTTCTGATTTTTACCACCACACTCAAAGTAATTTTTATTTTGTTCTTTTATATTATATATAATTTTCTTAATATCTTTTAGCTTATTTTCAAATATTAGGTTATAATTTTCATCTTTTATGCTGTGCCTTTCTGGCATTTAAAAATTTTCAGTTTCCTCATAGCTTTTGTATGAAGTGTGACTTCAATTCTTCTTTGTTACTTAATTTTATATAAAATCTGTTTTCCTAATCTTTCAGGAGGAAGGCATGGTTCAGGATTTTTTAAAACATCATATTCTAGAACTTCTAGCATTTTAGTATTTCTAACATCTCTATTTCTCTTCTCAATTTTATTTAAACTTATTTTTCTTTCTTTATTTATTTCTTTATTTTTTTATCCCAGTTCTGCTTAATTTGGAATCTCTACACCAGTTTTTGCAGCTGTGTGTAGCTTTCTCCTTGAATGAATCTTTGTTTCTTTAGTTTTGAGAGGTTAAAACTATAGCTCTTTCAAACCTTATGACAGACTTCTGTCTCTTATCTGATGTTGACGTGTGTGAAATCCCTCCCAATTTCAGCTGCTGTTCTCACATTGCCTCCCTGAGCTTTGCGGTGAAGATCTGTTTTTTATTTTGGTGTTATCAGGTCCATCAGAGGTCATGCTGATTTGCTTAGCTTTTACCTGTGAAGATTCCAACATTATACAAGTATGTGTCTATCACTGGTTGATTCTTACCAACTTGTATTTTGGGGTTCATTAGTATATTTTGTTACCTAGATTTTTGTAGGTGTCTGGCATGGATTTGCGGTTTGGTTATTCTAATTGCTCTATTTTTATGTGGGGATTTGCGGAGATTAAAAACCACACTTTTGCTGCCATCCTTCCAAAGGTTCAAAATGCTTTTTTTTTTCTTTCTATTTAATGTAGAATTTATGTTCAACTATTTGAGAAAAAAAGAGAGAGACTTCTATCCTTGGATACACATATTTTCTACTCTCTTATTTTCTTCACAGACTACCAGTGCCTATGCTTATCTTCTTCATTTCTCTCTTTTCCTGAATCCTAGAGTATTAATTTCATGGTTGTTGGACACTTTCCTCAAAAGACATTTACTTAATTACACATGGAAATATAGTAGCTTTTCAGTGGATAAACCTGACAGACATTACATTAACAAAGTAACCAAGAGCTGGAACAAATAGATAAATCATGTAGATCTTTATATAATGCATTGGGAACACTATATCACTTCTGCATTACTCCTGCCCCAACATCCTGAATCCAATCATGAAGAAACATCAAACAAATCCAAATTAAGGGAAATTCAAAAAACTAACTAGCTAAACCACTTCAAAAATGTCAAGTGAACAGGCAACTTACAGAATGGGAGAAATTTTTGCTATCTATCCATCTGACAAAGGGCTAATTCCAGAGTCTACAAAGAACTTAAACAAATTTACAAGAAAAAAACAAACAACCCCATCAAAAAGTGAGCAAAGGATATGAACAAACACTTTTCAAAAGAAGACATTTATGCAGCCAACAAACATATGATAAAAAGCTCATCATCACTGGTCATTAGAGAAATACAAATCAAAACTACAACGAGATACCATCTCACACCAGTTAGAATGGCAATCATTAAAAAGTTAGGAAACAACAGATGGTGGAGAGGATGTAGAGAAATAGGAATACTTTTACATTGTTGGTGGGAATGTAAATTAGTTCAACCATTGTGGAAGACAATGTGGCTATTCCTCAAGGATCTAGAACCAGAAATACCATTTGACCCACCAATCCCATTACTGGGTATATACTCAAAGATTATAAATCATTCTACTATAAAGACACATGGACACACACGTTTATTGCAGAACTATTCACAATAGCAAAGACTTGGAACCAACCCAAATGCCCATCCATGATAAACTGGATAAAGAAAATGTGGCACATATACACCACGGAATACTATGCAACCATAAAAAAGGATGAGTTCGTGTCCTTTGCAGGGACATGGATGAAACTGGAAATGATCATTCTCAGCAAACTAACACAGAAACAGAAAACCAAACAACACATGTTTTCACTCATAAGTAGGAGTTGTACAATGAGAACACATGGACACAGGGAGGGGAAAACCACACACTGAGGCCTGTCGAGGGCTAGGGGGCTAGTGGAAGGATAGCATTAGGAGAAATACCTAATGTGGATGATGGGTTGATGGGTGCAGCAAACCACCATGGCACATGTATACATATGTAACAAACCTGCACATTCGGCACATATATCCCAGAACTTAAAGTATGATATTTAAAAAAGACCAAAAAAAAAAAAAAATCCAGGTTGTAAAGATGAAGAAACTGTTCTAGATTAAAGGAAATTAAGGAAACTGGGTAAATAAATGCAACGTATCATGCTGAACTGGACCAGGAAGAAAAGCATATATTTTTATTTTGCTTCAGTGGACATCAGTGAGATAATTGGAGAAACCAGAATATGGCTTATATATGTATAAATGAGCTGTATCAGTTATAATGTTTTGATTTGGATAATTCTACTGTGGTTATGTAAAAGAATACCTATAATTTTAGAAAACTCACACAAAGGATTTAAGAATAAAGAGGTATTATTACTGTAACTTCCAGTCAATTCTTGTTTTTCACAGTAGTTGTGTTACATAAAGTTGCTAAAAAATACTAAGTTGGTGAATATTCTCCTGTAACCATTGCTTCTAGGAGAAATACAGAGTTAGTTTCTTGTGAGCCTTTGATTACACAATTTAATTAACCAATTGTGTTAGTCTTTTTATGTTTCTATAACAAAATACCCAAGAATGAGTCATTTATAAAGAACATAAACTTATTTTCTTACAGTTTTGGAGACTGGGAAGTCCAAGAGCAAAGCATCAGCAGATCTATCTCTGGTGAGAGTTGCTCTCTGCTTCCAGAATGGTGCTTGCTTTCTTATCCTCCAGAAGGGGCAAATGCTGTGTCCTCACAAAGCAGGAGAATGGAGGAGTAAAGGGGCAAAAAGGGCCTAACCTTGTTCCCTCCAACCTTCTTATAAGGCACTAATCAATTCGTGAGGGCAGAGCCCTCATGACTTACTCATGTCCCAAAAGGCCTACCTCATAATACTATAACAATGGAGATTAAGTTTCAATATGAATTTTGGAGATTACATAACCAAGCCATAGCACCAGTTAATACATAATATTGTTTCATGTGTGCTTTTGTTTGAAGACACCTTATTTGATATACATCATTGATTCATCAACATTGGACTCATGGCCAACCGAATTATTATTCATGCCTAAATGAATCTTATGTGACCTAAGTATTTTCTTCATAAGACAGAAATAAATATATATTATATGTATGTTATATGTATATTTTACATACAATGTTATATTTTAGAATATCATTAAAATATATGTAAAGAGAGAATGGTAATGCACATGTAATTAATATTAATACTTGAGTAATCTGGTTGAAAAGTATACAAGAGAATTCTTTGTATTAATTTTTCCATTTTTCTCTAATTCTGAAATTATTTGAAAACAAAAAGATTTTAAAAAGCAAGGCTTTTCCTCTATTGTTTTCTGATAAAATCCAAGAAGCAGCTAGGACAAGGCCTCAAATGTGCTGAATAAATAATTATTTAAGGAATGACTGATTATTGTTAAGCAAAGTATCAAATCTACAGAACTAGGGTTAGAAATATTAGCCATAAAAATGATGGTAGAGTACATGGTAATTAATTATCTCTGTACATGAGGGAATGTAAAGAGAAAGGCTAGTTTATTGTTGCGGTTTTCATCATTGATTAGATGTAGAAAATTCAAAAATATTTAATATATTCTTCTTCCTATCACTTCCCACAATAATAAATTGTGATTGGTAAGCTTATAGACTATCATAATTATTGTAATGGCAATTGTGCAGCAAGTAATGTTACTGACATGCTCTTTTTTTGAAAGTACAACTTTGTCAACTATTTATTAAATGTTACAGGCATTCAACTGACCTTTGTTTGATCTCAGATACAACTTGTGATGGCCCCAGGTATGAAATAAACCTGGCCCAAGATTTCACTTATTCAACGCATGTCATTTAGTATTCTGCCTATCTAAGCATCTTATTTTAGAATCAACCATATGGAATTTTGATGCCAAGACTTATCTTAATTCTGAGCTATCTAATAGCATGGTAATTACTACAAAGCCATCAAGTACCACCAAACAATTTGCATTTCCTTAGGGAGTAATTTTCCTACAGGACAAATAGCAGTTGTCAAAGGACTAAGAATAATTTTGTTTACAAGCACAGATTTAGAAACCACTAAACAAGTATGAACGTGCACTGAAGATGTGACTTTCACTCTTAAGTATCTGACTTCAAATCATTAAGCTTTAAATGCTTGTAATGGATTTTAAAAAAGTATTTCAGCTCTTCTGATGAGTAGTAGGAAATTAGGCCTCAGTGGTTCTTCTTGACCCGTTAATAGGAATGTATGTTAAGAACTCTTCTTTATTGTCACCATCTTGGTTATAAATATATTCAAGACCAGAAAAGAAAAAATTTTTTTCTTTAATTCAATTCAGTTAAAACCAATTCAGTAATCATGAATCAATCACTTATTTGTGCAAGACACTGTACATAAAGCTTTAAAAATATACTTATTGATTTCAAAATATTTTAATTCTTTTGCGTCTCATGGTGCAGCAAAGCACCGAAACTCCTACATGTGCCCCTTTGGACTGCTGATATTGTGGTATTACTCAAATTCCTGGTTGCTCTTTCTTATATGAGATATTTTAGATGAAAAAATTTAATTTATTGCTTCAAAATCACAATTTATTTCATCATAAACACCCAATATTTTTGTTCTGCTTGATTCTATAGAACAAACTTTGGTATTATAAACAATATAAATTTGTCCATTAATGACTTACCTTATTAGAAAGAACATAAAAGATTTATCTCATCAGAGCCTGTTATGTTGCCGAAACTGCACTTTCATTATTAGTTCCTGCCCTAGAATCGCCTTCAAAAAATAAATTGGTATTTAAATTATGAATGGGTATAAAATTTTTTGATGTTTCAGATTTTAGAGAGAACTAATGTTCATCAAATTATTAAATAGAATTTTTGAAGTCAGTCTAGGTGCCTCCTAGTAATTTAGCTTTTCAATTGGCTATCATTTTTTGGCTTACAACATTAATTAAAACACTCTCACGCTGAGAGGTTTTTGCTTCCCCTGTGACTTTTCCTGGAACTGATGTACTTTGACAGAGTAGGGCCATATTGCAGTAGTTAGAGATGTAAAGCTGGGTCAGATATGTTCATATTCTCTGAAGATTTTTAATAGATCAGCACTTTATCTGAGATGACGTAAGGGCTGTCAACAAGATTGCTACCTGAGACAAAGAATCGCCTCATCAGTAGAGCCTATAAAATGTAGTGAGTTAGCTACAACTCAGCTTTATTATTGTTTTAGTATCAAGCTATATGTAACAAAATGAAGGACCCTATAATAAATGATATTATAGAATAAGCGTTTGTCTATATAGTATCAAATAGAGATGTGCCAGTTTTCCAGAAAAAAAAGAGTGGATCAAGGAAAGAGTAATTTACATACTTGAAATCCCCATGAGAAATGTAATCTGCCAAAGTAAATGATCATAATTATTTATCTTAATAGCACATTGTAGATAATGTTTATGATAAGATTAAGACTAGACTTTGAATGGACGGAAGCTTCTTAGCAAGTTAGTGAGTTTATCTGGTTTCCATCATGATATCTGCAGCTATCAACTGCAGTGGGATCTCCATCAACTGTGAAAATGTCTCCCAAAGAATGAATGTGCCCTGATACCACTCATTCATTTACTGCACAGAGAGAGCTAAGAAGAAGGCTATTTTTTTTTAACTCACTATCTCTCATCAATTAATCTCTCAATGCAAAGAAAAATCTCTTCCTTCCTTACAAAATTGAGTTTCTGAGGCTTCCTGGTTCAGGAAATTGTGTGTATCTATTACTTGATGAACACATTATTGTTTGGTCCCAAATCTTCTCCAGATATTTATTATCCCACCTTGTAATCATTCACCTGATAGTCATCATAGCAGGATAGGGTCATGCTACTAAAATTGCTATTTGGCCAAGGTGGTAGTTTATAAATAATAAGAAACTATCAATAGAGTTTCAATTATCTGAAAAACCACCTTGAAAGGCAAAACTATATGGGAATATGCTAATTTTAATATTCACACTTTGACGCCTGCTTTTAAAATATTACTGTTTACATATCTTATGGATAAAATATTCTCTTAAATGAATTATTTTATGGCAATTACAAAACATAAGGATTTTAAGTGAAAATAGAGTGGCAGTTCATTAAATAGCCTCCTGGAAACCATCAGAGAAAATTAACAGGGTCAGTATAATGCAGCACAGATGATGAAGACGTGGAAAAGGATATGTCAAGTTAAAGCTCTACTCTGTGCCCTTGTACAAGTCACATATTTTTCTGTACTCTTATCTATATAGTACATGGTTTGGACTTGCTTAAAATGCTTTTGATAAATTGTATCATTTTTTAAGAAAGAAATTGTTCAAATGTAAAGTTTGTCTTTCCTTTCATGGATATTAAAAATTGTAAAGAAAAAGTGATGAAATAGAAGGCTGTCTTCTCAAAAGTAGAGGTTATTTTGTTGGGAAGAAAATATGAGGCCAAAGAGTTGAAATCCTGTGATAACTACCCCATTTAAAAAACATAATTCCTCCTTTAATGGATATCAAGGCAGTCTATCAAATACTGTCAGTCTAGGTACACAGAAGCACCAATTCACAGCATGAATGAATTATTTTCAACCACTGAAAAATGTTGATGCTTCTACAATCTTTTTCCTTGAGTTCTAAAGGTCACAAGAAGGGCTCATTCACATAATTTCTTAAGCATTCATGGGATGCTGCTGAATAGATTCAGCTGCTATCTTTGCCCAGTGAGCTTTCAAAATCACCCTGGGTATAATTGTCTAGGAAGCCCACTTAGACTGGTATCTTCCATTGGATCTCTTTCCCCATAGGTTTTTTTTTTTTTTTTAATATGGAAGTAATTTTTCCTTTCTTCTTTCATTTCCTCTTGTACTGAATAGTTGGAAATAGATTATATTATTTGCTTTACAATCTTCTATGGTGGTTGAAAAAAGGAGTAGGAAGACTGATTGTGTACCAAGTGGGCCCTGAGGGAGAGGAGAGGTCCACGGATGGGCCTCGTCTGGGTGCAGCATGCAGCTGCTATACAGCACTCACCTGTCCATGGCTGTACAATGTGATCCCACACGAGCTGCCCTGGCATCAGGGTGAATGCAAGAGGGATACACAGGACACTTTTCTTTGAGCTGAAGTTTGAAGTCAAATCTCCAGATGGTAAAGGGAGGAAGAATCAGGCAGATGAATAATAACAATAAATGTTTATGGCCATGCTTAAGGCTGCATTCTGCGGGAATGTACTTTATGTACCAGAAAAGTGGAGCTAAGCTTCCAGAAATTCAAGAATGGGAAAAGAATCTCTCTCACTCACTAACATAATATTTGAGGGTAAATCTTTTAATTTGACAATTTGAGCTAAGACATAACTCACAGCCACTACTGGGAGAGGAAACATGCTGCCTATAACAAATTCTTTGGGTCAGATTCTTTCTTAATGGCACATTTTGAGAAAAAGGATGAGATTGCAACAATACTTGGTTTGGGGACAGTGATTCATATAAAAAGAAGAAAGGACTGGAAGGTGGGATCTGAGAGCTGGGTAGATCAGTAGAGAGTCTTCTAAAAATTTGGTCTGTAGATAACTGTAGATGTTTTAAAATAAAATATATGTGACTTTCCATGCAGCATAACTAGTTACCAATCTAATGTATTACTAGGACATGGTTAAGAGATGTATGATTTATCTGGGATAATCATCTAAAAAGAATAGCAAATAAAATACCTAAAAAAGAATAATAACAAGGGAATTGTCAGGTATTGAAGTGTACTCTAAGGCTACAAAATAAAAATTTTTGTTGTGGTACTGATGCCACTGATGCGAGAATTGACAGAACAGTATAAGAACTTAATAGTTGAAAAAATAGAACTTACATGTATAGAAATGTAGTATACTTGATAAACTTATTAAATATTCAAAAAGAAGTGATTAGCTTATGCATAGCCTTGAGGTAGTTAATATATATGAAATAAGAAAAATAGTTATTGTTACAAAACATAGGTGAAAAATAACAAACATCCTCTCAAACGCATAGCTGAGCTCCCAAGAATGTAAGGGTCTTCTCCAGATGCTGAAAATTAAGACAAAGCTAAAAAACTGAAATGGTATTACCTGGAGTTGATTGTAAACCTGGGAAAACAAGATTTTTGTTTTGTTTTGTTTTGAGACAGAGTCTCGCTCCATTGGTAGGCTGGAGTGCAGTGGCACGATCTTGGCTCACTACAACCTCTGCCTCCTGGGTTCAAGAGATTCTCCTTCCTCAGCCTCCCGAGTAGCCGGGACTGAAGGCGCCACCACATCCAGCTAATTTTTGTATTTTTAGTAGAGATGGGGTTCCACCGTGTTAGCCAGGATGGTCTTGATCTCCTGACCTTGTGATCCACCCACCTGCACCTCCCAGAGTGCTGGGATTACAGGCCTGAGACATCATGCCCGGCTAATGTTTGTTTGTTGTGTGTTTTTGGCCCAGAAAGACAGGAGATAAAGCTGTCAGACCACTCCCGGTAGAGGCTCAACGTGATGATGCCATATAAATCTAAGGCTTTTGATACTTACACCTCTCGAGAAAGGTTGGACTAGAAAAAAAATAACTCTTTTGGTGTAGGGGTATAAGGGAAACGTCGGATTTTGCCTGAGTTCTGGGTAAAAAAAATTCCCCAAAAAGAGTTTGTAACTACCAACATGGTTGCTTGGAAGTTCTTACTTCCTAAATGGCCTAAGAAACCCTGGGCTGAGAACATAACAAAACAAAAAGTGACTATTTGCACACCCATGTTTATAGCAGTACTACTTACAATAGCCAAGAGGTGAAAGCAACACAAGTATGCATTGGATTGATAAATGAATGTAATAAAGAAAACATAGCATATATACATATATATAACATATATATATATAACAGAATATTATTCGGCCTTAAAAAGGAGGAAAATTGTGACACATGCTCCAATACAGATGAACCTTGAGAATATTATGCTAAGTGAAATAAGCCACTCACAGAAAGACAAATATAGTATAATTCCAGTTAAATAAAGTATCTAAAGTAGTCAAATTCGTAAAAAGAAAGAGTAGACTGGTGGTTATTAGGGCTGAGAGGGGAATTGGGGAAAGATAACTTGTTTAATTGGCATAGAGTTTCAGTTCTGCAAGATGAAAACTTTTGGAGATCAATTTCACAACAATGTAAATATACTTAATACTACTAAACTGTTCACTGAGAAATGGTTAAGATAGTAAATTTTATGTTATGTTTTTGCCAAAATTAAAAAAAGAAAAGATAGGGGGAAACGGTGACACAGTTTGAGAGCAACAATAGTATCAGGGAAAAATCAATCCAAACACTCTTTGGCAGGTGTGCCTTCAACACAGGCTGCTCAAAACTCCCATAAATATGAGTCACAGATGAGCAGGAGCTTGTACTTTATATTTACAAAGATCATAGGAAATAAATTAGATATTATCAAGATTAAACAAAACCAATGACAGAATATAATTTAATATATTCAAAATTTTAAAAATCATCAGATTACTCAATAACAATGAAACTGTTACAGCTCATGAAACAGATCTATGGAAATGCCTGATAAATTATGCAAAAAAGTAGAGAGAGGAGAAAGATTTATAAAAGCAAAGTAATATAAAAAATAGAATGAGAACTTCTAGACATGAAATACCTTATCACTGAAATTTAAAATTTAATGGGTGACCTAAATGGGATAAGATAATATTAAAGAACTGGAAGATTAATTTGAGGAAATTTTTAGAAAACAGGACAAAACCTCAAAGGGATGCAAAATAAGAAACAGAAATTAAGACATGGATAGTAGAATAAAGACTAATATACATCAAATTACCTTTAGGAGATGAGATCAGGGAGGATTGGGAAGAGCTAATATTTGATGAGATATATGTTGAGGATTGTTTAGAATGGATTAAATTAAAATTTGGATTCAAGAGACATAGCACAATTTATAACTAGACATACCACAGTGCAATTTCAGAACACTAAAGGCAATGAGTGCATGACAATTCTCCAGGTGGCCTTGAATAACCCAGTACTCCCCATTTCCTTGCATGTATTGGGTTGGTGCAAAAGTAATAGTGGTTTTTGCTGTTACTTTTAATATTCTCAATAAAAACCGTAGAATGTGCTGAGATGAAATATTTGTAGATGATGGGGCGCTGGCCATAACAGCTTGGGCTTTATTCCAATCCTCTCATAGAACAGGAAGTCCTTCAATACTTTAGCCCAGTGAGTCATGTGGTCATGAGAAACATAACCTCAAAGGGCTGCCTTTCAGGGTCCCTCATCTGCAGTGCAAGTGGGCACACACAGTCAAGACTCCATCCACCCTGTGCAGCATTCTGAACCTTGGGGGACCGACTCACAATGAATTTTCAACTTTGGTTATCCCCCGCTATTTGGCTGTAAGTAATGAAATTGTTTCATATAACTTGTTACATAGAAATGTGTTCTGTCTTACCAGATTTAGACAAGTTGGTAACCAGTGCACGGTGAACCTGTTTCGCAATCAGATCTTAAAAGCACCAGAGAGAGCAAAATATCTAAAAGAATATATTATTTTAACAGGAGAATTCTCACTAGTGACAGAAAACCCAAGAAACAGTAGAATTATATCTTTAATTTGCTGAAAGTATCAACCAATAATTATATTCTAAGCTACGGTGTCATTTAAAATAGCAATATAAAGACATCTTCAGAAAAATAAAAACTGAAGTAGCCCACCACCAATAAGTGGCTTATTAAAGATATTTTAAATAACATACTTGAAAGAAAAAGTTGAAACCAGAAAGTCTAAGATGCAAGAAGAAATGGCAGAGACTGGTATACTGGTCAGTAAACCAACTTCTTATACTAAACCTCAACTTTCCTCTTCATCTCCCTCTAGTTATCTTTTTTTGATTGTTAATGTAATTCCAATTTTATTACAGACCATACAAATATCATTTAACTTTACCCTTTGAAATGTGCTGGGTTATGATTTATACAACCTAGTATACTGTTGGTTTTTTTTAATGTTCCATAAGCAAATAAAAGATCAGACATTCTCTACCTGAATATCTGACACCTGTTTTGTGTAGGCCCTCTATATGTCAATAAATATATACATAAATTTATATATAAATGAGATAAAATGTAAATTGTTTTGTTCAAATTTCTATATTCTTCTTAATCTCTTTGTTTTTGTCTTCTATCAGTTACTAAGAGAGGTAGGTTAAAAACTCCAGCTCTGTACTTTTGCTGTAGAGTGGTTGCATTGGGCAATAGTAGGTAAACATTCCTTTTGCAAACACTGTAAAATATAGGATACATTGCAAAGATCATATAAAAGAGCTTTGAAATCATCAAGAACTAGACTATCTAAAATTCCAGAGATGGAAAATGCATTCCTAAGTAAGTTAATAATTTCTGACTGTCTTCTTCCATGAAGTCATATGATAATTTTGAGTTTAGGCTGAGTCAGACTTGGCACAAGCAGAGGGCTTCTGCTAGAAATGAGAACAATCAGAAGAGCGTTTGGATATCAAGCAGAGCTGGCAGAACAAATTAGACAATAGAGAAGCCCCAATCACAAGGCTAATTTTACCCACAGTTCTTTATTGAGTTCTTAGGCATTGCAAGAGGGAGAGAGCTATGCTAGAGAGGCAGTGTAAAATCTACCTCAATTTTGTGGTGTGGAGGAGACAAAACTTCCTCTGAAGGAAGAAGGTTGGCAAGAAACATATAACTGGTGTGCTCCTAACGTATTTTGAACATATATGAAGCCGAGTCCTAACGAATAGAGCTCAAAATCTTGGAAAAAAGAATGTTCAATGTAGAGGAGACAAATTCCACCAGGCTTTCAATGGCCTTGGAGGGCCATATCCATGGAGTATTTCAGATCAGAAAGGCCTAGTGAAATTTCCTGCAGTTCATGGTGCTTAGGACAAGCACCATCTCCCCTTCATAATATTTGCCAGATTTTAACTCTGTAAAAAGTAGGAGTCCAGAGACTTCAGTTCAAATCTCCAAAGGATGGAACTTCCAGGGTAGAGATAAGGGAGATCCATCAAGTTCACAAAACAAACAAATACATAAAAAGCACTAGATAGGGATTAGGGAAGCAGGAATTCCCAAGGAACAATAAAAACTAAAGAAAAGCTGGTTTTTTTTTTTTTAGCTATGTCTCCAATCTATTCTTTATCAGATAGGCGAAATCAGTAGCTCACACTTTCTGCCTAACAGAGGAAGTAAGAAATACTCATTGGTGAAAAAATATTTTCTGGGGCTTCTACATTATTTTATACACAACTTGTGACATATGATTTTAAAAACAGAAGACAAACTATGGAAGTCAGTAATTAGGAAAAGACATTTTTGAAGTACAAAAAAAAAAAAAAAAAAACACAAAAAATACTGCCAACTTAGAATTTTATTCCTGGTTTAAAAAAGTCTTTAAAAACAAGATAGAATTTTAAAGGAATGTGCTCAGGCAAATAAAAGTAGAACAATTTTGTCATCAGTTGACATGCATAATAAAAAATAGTGAAGGAAGTTTTTATGCTAAAGAAAAATGATCCCAAATGGAAGCATGAAATAAATCGAAGAATTAAAAAGTACTGAAAATGGCACACATTTGGATAAATATAAAGGAATATTGAGTGTTTCTAAATTATGAAATAATAAAGTTTTATGCAGTTTATGACATGTTGAAATCAAAATATGTGACAACATTAGCTCAAAGGACAACAGGGGGCTAAATGGCGTTAAATTGCTATATTCTATTTTACCATTAGAAAGTAGTAAAATCACTAAGCTAAATTAACCACTACAGGTCTGCTATACAGTTGATGTCTCTGGTGTAGTCACTATGAAATTAATATAATAATAGCAAACTAAATAGCTAAAGATGAGAAAAATAGAAACAGAGAACAATTAACTCATACAATATAGGTCAAAAGAGAAGTAACAAACAAAGAACAGAGAAGAGAAACAAAAAGTAAGGTAGTGCACTTAAACCCAGCTCTATCAATAACAATAAATGTAAAAGGACTAAACATTCCAACTAAAAGGCAAAGTTTATTAGAAAATGGAAACAACAGAACAAAGCCAAACCCAATCAAATGCTGTTTACAGTAAACATACTATAAATGTATGGGCATATATTTAAAATAAAAGGCTAGAGAATGACACACTATACAAACAATCATCAAAAGCACTCTGTAATGGCTTTATGAGACAAAATAAATTTTCAGGGTAGAATGATGCTAGAAATGATTAAAGGAAAATGTCAATAGGAAGGCATAACTATTCTAAACTCATTAATAAGACTTAAAATATACAAAGCAAAAATTGACAGAACTTTAAAAAGAAACAACAACCCTCAATCATAGTTGGAGATTTTATTATTTTTCACTAATTGATAGAATAAGGGAAAAAGATATTAGCAAAGATATAGAAAATTTGAACAATAGTATTAAAAATTGGGCCTAGTTGATTTTGACACAACATTTTGAACAATAATTGTAGAACGCACATTTTTAAAATCCACATGAAACATTTATATTAATGGATTCTATTCTGGGACACAATGGAAGTCTTAATACATTTTCAAGAATTGCAATTCTTGGAAAGTTCTTGTCTGAGTGCATTCTCTGACCAAGATGTACTTAAATTAGAAACCATTAACATAAAGGTAACTAGAAAATTTCAGAATACAAATTTGTAGCTACAAAAATATGTTAGAAAAGAAAATCAATGATCGTTCTCAAGAGTTTATCTCAAAATTCTGTAAAAAAAAAAAAAAAACAAATGAAACCCAAAGAAAGGATAAGAGGAACTTAGAAAAATAAGAGTAGGCCGGGCGCGGTGGCTCAAGCCTGTAATCCCAACACTTTGGGAGGCCGAGACGGGCGGATCACGAGGTCAGGAGATCGAGACCATCCTGGTGAACACTGTGAAACCCCGTCTCTACTAAAAAATACAAAAAAACTAGCCGGGCGAGGTGGCGGGCGCCTGTAGTCCCAGCTACTCGGGAGGCTGAGGCAGGAGAATGGCGTGAACCCGGGAGGCGGAGCTTGCAGTGAGCTGAGATCCGGCCACTGCACTCCAGCCCCGGCGACAGAGTGAGACTCCGTCTCAAAAAATAAAAGAAAAATAAGAGTAGAAAACAATAAAACAGAAAGCAAACATAAAATTATTAATAAAAATAGGCAAGATCAGAAGTTTGTACTTTCAAAGTAGATATATTTCTCACAAGATTAATTTAGAAAAAAATGGAAAGCAAAAAAATAACCTTATTAGAAATATAAAATAAAACATTAATGAAATTTTACAGATCTTAAAAAAAGAATATTATGAAAAATTTTATAGCAATAAATTTAACAGCTCAAATTGAATAGACTAACTGAAAAGTAAGGAGAAACGGAAATAATGAATAGTCCAACTTCTGTTAAAAGACTAGAATCCTTAATTTAAAAAATACAGTAGTAATAACAATACTATACAATCCTTTTTCAGAGAACAGAGGAATATAACACTTTCCACAGGTCGATATTCCTCATAAACACAAAAATCCTAAACAAAGTATGAGTAAATATTGCTGAATCCTGTTATATATGAAATATGTAATATACAACATGATTAAATGAGCTTTTTTTCCCCCAGGAATGCAGGATTGATTGATATTTAAAAACCAATCAGAGAAAATCACCATATTAACAAAAGAGAAGGAGAATATGATTTATTTCAATAGACACTGAATTTTTAAATAAAATATAATATTTATTCAAGGTTCTTAAAAATCAGTAAAGTAAGAATAGAAATTCCTCAAGCTGGTAAAGTTTGTCAAGAAAATATTTAATTTAGCATCATCTGTGTGGTGAAATATTGAACACTTTTTTTTCTTGTGGTGAGAACCAAGGAAAAGATGCCTTCTATCACATCTTCTATTTAGCATTGTGCCTGAAATCTTAGTTGGTACAATAAGGCAGGAAAAGAAAATGAAATAAAGGTATGAAGATTGGGATATATAAAGTAAAACTATGTTTTTTGGTAATTGGCATGATTGTGTATATTAAAAATCTAAAACAATATAGGAGCCATTAGAATAAATAAGGGTATTTTCTTAATACAATGAAAATAAATTGTATTTCAGTTTACTATCAATAAATAATCAAAAATAAAATTTAGAAAATCATTCACAATAGTGTTTAAAAGATGAAATATTTGGAGATAATGAAGTGGCATCGTTGTCTGAGGTAAATACCTGAGATTCATCATCTCCTGCTAAGGAAATCAAGGACACAGACACACAAGTGAGTTTAAGAGCAGTAGTTTAATAGGCAAGAGAAAAGAGAAAAACTTACTCCCTTCTGAAGGGAAAGAGGGGTCCTGAGGGGTGTCTTCTGGTTTTATGGTAAAATGTACAGGGTTTTATAGACCAGTTGAGGAGGTGGTGTCTGATTTACATAGGGCACGAGAGATTGGGTGGACCAAGTGTGCTGTTTGCATAGCACATGAAGAAGCTGGCCATCCCACCCTAATCTTTTGTTATGCAGATGAGGTCTGTACCTGGCTGGTGCCATGTTGCTTGTTCCTTTACTGAAAACATGGTTGACAAAGAGAAAGGAAGATGGAGCTTCCATGTTGAACATGCCTGGCTTCCAGGTATCCGTTTTCTATTGGCAGAGCTGCCGGCATTTACCTATGCAAGCTTTTAGCTTGCTTATCTATGCTCACAACTTGATTTTTCAGGCTGCTTTTTGTTCAAAAAGAAATGATTTGGGGGGCTGCTTTTTATTAAAAGGAAACCTTACTGAAGACTGTCTTACCTTCACTATCTGTCTAAATAATTTCTATCTAGCTCCTGTATCAATAATTCCAGTGAAAAATGCAAAAAAAATTCATAAAACCATACTGAAAGAAATTAAAAGACATATAAATTAACGTAGAGACATATCATGAATAGGAAGACAATATTGTTAAAACGTCAGTTCCATTCAAAGGACCTAGACTGGCCAAGGCAATGTTGAAGAAGTCAAAGATAAAGAACTTAAAAGAACCAGATATTAAAACTTACTCTAACCCTAATGTAATTGGTATTGGATGAAAATAGGCAAATAGAGCAATAAAAGAGAATAAAGAGTCCAAAAACAGACCCATACACATAAAGTCATCTCCTTTTTTTTATACCAAGTTAGTGCTGTAAAAAGAAAAAAGGATTTCTTACAATAAATAATTCTGAGTCAATTAGATATCCACATAGAAAATAAACTCTGATCCCTACCTCACACTATTCATAAAAGACTGTTTGGGTTGGATCATAGACTCAAATGTAAAAGGTCAAGCAGTGAAGCTTCTAGAGTTAAATAACTGCCTGTATTAATAATTGAAGTTTTAAAATATCTCAGCAGATTCTTCAACATTCCTCACTTAAAAAGGTGAAGTCTGATTCCCCCACCTTCGAATGTGGGCCAGACTTACTAACTATCTTGTTTCTAATGAATAGAATGTGCTGGAAGTGATGCTCTGTGACTTTTACAGCATGCTTTTTAAAAATCAAAATAACTTCTGCCTGGTTCTTAGGGGACAAGTGCCTTTGTATGCTCAAGCCACCACGTAAGAATCCTGGCTACCAGGAGGCCATCATGCTGGACAGACCATGTGGAGAGACCACACAGAAATGGGGGAGATGTCTAAAGAGCCCTGTTCACAGTTCCAGCCCCAGCTGTCTAATTCCTCCCATTTGTATTGCTTTCTTACAGCTGCTGTCACAAACTACCAAAAATGTTGTGGTTTAAAATAATACACATTTATGTTCATACAGTTTTGGAGATAGAAGTCTGAAATTAGTTTTACTGGGCATCAGTCAATGTGTCAGCAGGGCCCTGCTCCCTCTGGAGATTCCCTTGCCTTTTCCATCTTTTTTTTTTTTTTTTTTTTTTTGAGACAGTCTCGCTCTGCTGCCCAAGTTGGAGTGCAGTGGCGTGATCTTGGCACACTGCAGCCTCTGCTTTCTGGATTCAAGTGATTCTTGTGCTTCAGCCTCCCAAGTAGCTGGGATTACAGGTGTGTGCCATCTCACTCAGCTAACTTTTGTATTTTTAGTAGAGATGGGGTTTTGCCATCTCTACTAAAGGCTGGTCTCGTACTCCTGGCCTCAAATGATTTTCCTGCCTTAGCCTCCCAAAGTGCTGGCATTACAGGCATGAGCCACCATGCCTAGCCACCTTTTTCAGCTTCTAAAACTGCAATCCCTGGCATGTAGTGCCTTACTCCACCTTAAAAGTCACCTGCTTCAGGGGCCACATTACCTCCTTCTTTAATGTCAAATCTTCTTCTGCCTCCCTTTTTTACTTGTGATTGCATTTAGGACCCAATTAGATAATCCAGGATAATCCCTCATTATAAGAGTTTTGATTTAATCATACCTGCAAAGTCTCTTTTGTCTTGGAAGTTAAATTCACAGATTCCAGGGACGAGGATCTGGGTATCTTTGGGGGCCATTATTCATTCCTGGTAGGAGACATAAGTGAAAATGCCCTTGAGACAACCCTAGCCCCAGCCGCCACCTGGCTGCAACCGCCATGAGAGACAGAAGCCAGAACTGCCGAGTTGAGCCACCAGATTCCTGTCCCACATACCACGAGAGATAATAAATATTTGCTATGTTTTATACCCCCAAAGTTTTGGTAAAAACTCCCTGGTGAGTTTTTATAGGCAATGAGAAGAAAATCGAGATAGAACAAATGAGCTTGACACAAACTTAAAATTATTTCTTCTAAAACACTGTTTTGTTCTGAAGAGTACATTCTTTTTATTCTTTTGGGGCAAACATACTCTATTAGGAAATTATATTTAAAGCACACTGTGGCTCATGCTTTCTTAATAGTCTGACTTGGAAAAATGCAAAATTAATCATCTCTGTCCATTTCACATTTTAAAAAGTATAGCTTTGAAATTTGGAAGTCAGGGAACTACTGTTCATAGGATAAAGTCTGGTTTCATCAGCCTGCACACAAAACCCCCTATAATCTTCCTGTGTCTCCTTCTGTGGCTGCTTCTCCTGCTACAACTCTCTGCACTTATGTCTCAATATTTCTACGCCACTGATTTCCTCACACACAACACTCTGTTTTGCTAGCGGATGCCTCTGTGTATTCCATTTGTTTGCCTGAAATTCCCTTCCCCTTTGTTTTTTCATCAGACTATTTCTCCCCAGTCTGAAAACCTCAATTTTAAGGAAACATATTCCCTTCTCTACTTTGTGAATATCTGTATCTTAGCATTTAATGTTTTTATAGAAGTGATCTGTTTATACATATGTCTCAGCTACTAAACAGTAAGGTCAATAAGGACACAATTTTTAAATCCTTATTTTTTTTTTTTGAAATTTGTAGAAGATACGGAATAAAATAGGTGCTCCAGAAATGTTTGCCGATTTATGGATAAGTTCTGAAATGCAAATAGAAATGTAGCTCTGCTAAGTGTCCCCATCTGGCTTAAATTTCGGTCCAACAGTGTAATCCGGACTTCTTGTGTGGTGATGCTTTAACTGTTTCTTTTTTTTAGGTAGCTTTGTCTCTCTGACAAATCTTTCTTTGATGAGTCCAATCTTCTTCCCTTAACTTCTACCACGAAGCCCCGTTCTGCCCTCTGGAGTCATGAGATAAAGTCTGTCTCTCTTATGTAATAGTGTTTCAGATAGTTAATGCTGGCGAGTGGGTTTCCATTTAGTTCCCTCCTCTGCAGACTAAATGAACTCTACTTGTGCATTTCTCATTGACAGCCTTTTTCAACCTTCCATACCCAGTCACCATCTGTGTTGGTCAGTGTTGTTTTAGGCTGCCAGTATCAGAAAGCATAACAATGGTGACTTAAACAAGGTGGTTGCTTATTTTTCTACGTAAAAAAATCCAGAGGTAGGCTGTCCTGGTAGTGCCATCAAAGACCCAGGCTCCTCTCATTATCCTTACTGTGGGTCTTTTCTCCCCTCATTGCTGTCACATGACTTCTACATGGCCAATCTGCCTTGAGAACAGCATTTCTATCCCATCCCAGAAGAGAAAGAACAAAAAGAATTTATGTTCCTGTGAAATATGTGCTCTTCAAAAGGCTTTCTCAGAGGGATCACAGTTTCACGAACATTTGATTGAACATAATTGTGTCACAGAGTTGCAAGGGATATTGGGAAACATCGTATTTTAGCTGGGCACATTATCTTCTTGAAAATACTATAAATGAGAAAAGGAGAATAAATACTAACATTGATAGGCAACTAGTAGTGTGTCTCAATGAACAGAACTTTGCTGTGACTATCTTAAAAGAAAGGCTTCTAGATTAGACAATCTGAGGTCAGGATTTCGTGACTAGCCTGGCCAATATGGTGAAACTCCGCCTCTACTAAAAATACAAAAATTAGTTGGGTGTGATGGTGGGCACCTGTTATCTCAGCTACTCGTGAGGCTGAGACAGGACACTTACTTGGACCCGGAAGGCAGATGTTGCAGTGAACCAAAACTGTGCCATTGCATTCCAGCCTGGGCAACAGAGCGAGACTCTGTCTCAAAAAAAAAAAAAAAAAGAAAGCAAGAAAAAAGGCTTCTAGATTAGACAATATAGTCTATTCCTGATGAGCCCAACAACGTGTGAACACAGCCTCTCTCTCTTTCTCTGTTTATGTAAATGTATTAGGGTAATTGAGGATTGGGTGTATTTTTTAAGGTACCTCATCACTACTATAGGTTTATTTCATTTTTAATGAACAAAAACAATTTGTTTCCCTCCTTCTGCTATTCAGCTGGGTCTATACTAAAACTGTACAGTTGTATTCTAAAATTCAATGAAGAATGTTTCATTTACTCCAATAAATTTCATCATATGTATCCTGGTCCATCATTTCAATACTTTGATTTTTTTTTGAAACTTAATTTCGTCATTCAACACATTCACTAGTCATCTAAAATTCGCATATCTGCAATTCTGATGAGTCTTTTATGATTCGATAAGGGAGGCATACATATAAGCCTATAATTAGGTGTAAATGCGACAAGTATGTTAGGGAAGCTATGTACAGGGATAAGAGGAACTTTGGGGAACATGCATCTGGCTCACCTTGTAGATTCTAGAAGGTGCAAGAACTGCAGAGAAAGTGATAATGATGTTTATTAGTAAAGAGGAGATGAACTTCTCCTGAGAGACCATACTGAAATAAGCATTCCTAAAAGAAGAAATAGAATAAGAAAGGCCCAGAGATATGATAGACTGAGAATTACAAATGCTGTGACCTGGCAAGTCAAATACTGGGAGCAAGCAGCAGGCGGGGAGGCAAGAAGTGGCCTAAGTTTACCTGGGAAGTTTCAACTTTAGTCCTGAGTGATAGTCTTTAAAGACAGACACTAACAACAGAGATATATTTTGGAAAGATTTTTCCCATAACTGTCTTTAAAATTTACAACTACATTTTTATTCTCAACTACGATTGAGTAGAAAATAGATGAGAGGAGATGATTCAAGCCCTTCCTTCTTCTGTGCCATGTGATCCTATTTCCCTTCAGATGTAATGACCATATGTCTCATATTTTTCCAGGAATCTTTGCATTTCAAATAAATCTATCTTGGGCTGCCAAAGTATTCTCAGACTTGTCAGTCTATGTGTCCTGATTTTTTTTTTTTTTTCCAGAAAAGGTAGTCACTGGGCCTCCAATCACACCAGTATTGCAGTATCACATAAGTGATTCTTTCATCATGTTTTTTCGGGTCTATCTAGGGAGTGAGCAGATCTGCAGTGTGAATCAGAGAGCCAAAGAACACCATGCTTGCCCTTCTTTGTATTTAATGACAACGAGAAATTCCGATAATGAAAGGGGTAAGCAACAGCACAGCCTGTAAGCTTGTATTTTTAGCCTGTGTACAAGAGGCTCACAACCTTAATTTTCACAGCAACATAAATATTATGACTATAATTAACCATGAATATTTGATGAAGTTTGAGAGCATTATCTACACTTGCTTAATATCACTGGATGTCTTTCTAAATTCCGGATGCTTTTTAAGTATGGAAATAGTCTCTGTGTGCTGCCAAATTTCTAAACAAATGCCTGGTGGAAAATTACACCTTAGCCAGAACAACAACCCAAGTAAATAGGTAATAATGGGTTTGTATTTTGCACATTAGCTTGACATACAGCATTAAAATGTCCCAGGACATTAAATGCTGAGATTTTATAAAGAGAATTAAAATAGGCATAATAGCCATGATTTATCCTAGAGATTGATGCATTACAGAAGAATATGTTTTATATGTGAAAAAGAAATTTATGCCCTGTTAGAATGCCAGGTATTCTCAAGTTGAAAATGCACTAATTTCTAGGAAGCAACTGAATACGAGTAGAATCTGGGGATGCAAACCCTGGTGGTCCGTGATGTGTCTAGGGCAACTTACAGCCAATCAGAAAACAAGATGTGTGCTTACTGCAAAATTTTTCCTGATTTTGCTTTTTTGAAAATAAGAAAAAAAGTCTTCTTCAAAATATGCATTTTCGTTATTTGCATGTTTTGTGAGTTGCACTAAAAAGGGGATGGTCTGTAACAAAATGTGTTTTAAATGTTAAGGCAAAGTACAGCCATGGTGCACTACCACAGGCTTTCTTAGTCCTCAGAGGCAATTGTCTTCTTTGTGTCCATTGATAAACTCCTAAGCCTGTTGGGTAGGACTTGATGCTTCTCGTGACCTAGGCTCTGAGGATGTCTTAGATTCTTTTCTAGTTCTCCTACTGAGAGGAAGAGCCCAATATTCCTCCATCTGAATCTGGACTAACCTTCGAAATGCTTGATTAATAAAGTATGGAGGAAATGAGGCCTATGTTAGTTTCAAGGCTAGCACTTAGGAGGATCAGCAGCTTCCGCCTTGCCTTCTGGAACCACTGATTAAGCTGAAGCAATCTTTCTCCAAGGAGTCCCAGGCTGCATGGAGAGGCCACATGTAGGTGCTCTTGTGAACAGGTGAAATTGCTCCAAGAGTCAGCATCAACTTCCAGCCATGTTAGTGAGTCTAGTGACCTTGGACATCCAGCCCAGTCAAGCCTTCAGCTGACTCTGCCCCAGCCACTGTCAGACAGACATGGCATAAAGAACACCAAGCAAGAACTGCTCAGCTGAGCCCAGGTATTCCACAGAACCATGGGGATAATCATAAATTATCATTTGCACCGTTAACTTGTGCAGCAAATTGTACTGTAGCTGTAGATAACTAAATCAGTAGGGGCAATGAAAATGTATCATAAATTTGAGAGATTTTTGCCTCCTCCTTTCCTTAGTCACAAGTGAATGGTAGGTTTCCCTCCCATCTTCCCTTAGTCACAAGTGAATGGTAACATCTAGCACAAGTGTGGTCAGAGAACAAGCCTCAGATAAACACACTTGAAAGACAGGGTAGAGAATTCAGAGATGGCTGATACCCATTGGTGCCTACAGCTTGTAGCACATAAGTATTGTGAGATCCTGGGCTCTGGAGTCAGAACTATCTTAGTTAAAACCTAGTGCAATCCCTACCAGCCATGGGTTCCTAGGCAATTTACACCATCTTTCTGTGACCAGGCTTCCTCACCTAAACTGTAATGGACAAAGTGTATGTAAATCTCTTTAGAGTAACAGTGGTGACACATAAGGAGCTCAATAAACCTTAGTTATTTTTGTGGTAGTTGTTTTTGCTGTGATAGTGATCATGATACTGTGACACTCATAATTTGTATTTCTATGCCAATTTCTGGCCTTCTTTATGTCAGACTCTGGCTTCTTTGAATCAAATAAACACTTCATGTTTTCCTGTGGGTTTTGATTCAATTTGATTATATCAGTGTTCGTATAAGGCTTTTTAAATATGTCATTTTGTATACAATAATTCAAATATATTTTATATTTGTCATTTTTATTTTTTAAGTGATTAAATACCAGAAAAATAAAATGCTTATAATACAGTAGAAATTTCAACTAAACTCTGCTTAATTAATTAATGGGATTAATCATCACTCTCTATGCTGTCTGGGAATTCTAATGACTGATATTTAGGGCTGAGATAGGCTTGTGCTACACCTAAAATTCTGCATATCAAGAATCAGTGGTGTTTGTTCACAAACCTATTTATGTTAGTGTTCCTTATCATTATAATTACATAATTTAATCAAATATTATGCAATTTGCAATCTATGAGTGTTAAAATAGTATTATTTGTGTAACAAATAAATGGAATATTTTGAAAAGAATATAGACAAGTCACTAAAATAATATCAAATTAGGTGAAAGCGACACAACTGTAAACAACTGGAAAGATAATCTAGAAGTATTTGGCATGCAGTTTCCTTCACAGGTATTTCTAAGTTCTTGCTGCCCTTTAAAGAAACAGAAACTGGAAATTGTGTAGGGGGCAATATAGATATGATTTAGGAACAAAGTAAATTCATTCAACTAAAAGCCTTGGCTCTATACCAAAAGATTGGCAAGTTCATATAGGTTTACATTTCAAGCTATTTTTTACCAGTTTAATCAACTGTGTTTATTCACAGACCAGTCCCTAATCCTAGTTGTGTCTGATAAATGGACTCACCAGTGGTATGTGGGTAAATGCTCAACAAGCAATTCTCTGAGGATGGGAAGGACACCTTGATTTTAGTATTTACCAGTTCCCATGGTGTAAATATTCTCACTACGGTTGATTTCAAGTTGTCATTGTGATATCAATCAGGTCACATAATTCCTAAAAATTTAACAATGACTCTCTCAGATTGGTACTATTCCAGAAGAGGAGTCATCCGGGGATCCTGAGAGTAGCCCATGTTTAGAGTCAATGTTCATTTGAGTTCAGTTACTTGACCAGTTGTTATTTAGTGAAGAGAACTCACAAAACCTAAAAGACACACGTGAAATATATTATTGTGGAAACATATTATCAAATGTCATAAAAATGATAAGTTAAAACCAAGCTATATAAAATTTCTGTGATCCAGACACAGAGTAAATTTCCATTGAAATGTTGATCAAGATTCTGCTTGATACAAATTATAAGACCAGTATTCAACCCTCTTTAGCAACATTTTTCAGCGTAAGAAAATGTATTCATTATTCTGGCAAAATGAGGGCTGGTATGTTTTCTAAATCTCACCTCTTATTAACTTTGGGAAGTTAATTTATATTGTGGATGTTAACATTTGATTTATTATATTTTAAATGATCAGGAATATTGTATGACACTTGGGGATTTTATTTTATTTTTAGAGTTACAGGTATGGAAACGCCACTCATGAGAATATCTACTTTTTATATTCAACATTCATATATACATATTTTCAGGAATGAATTATGTACAAAAGTAAGAAATTGATTGTAATATTGTGAAAGTTCCCTTGTCTTTGAAGGATTAATTACTATACCCTTGGGTTCTGATTTAATAGAGTGCAATGTTCTGATTTAATAGAGTACAATGATCAAGGAAAAGCAAACAAGTTCCACAGAAAGAGAACTACTCCTATGAGCTTCTGCAAAGTCATACAGTACATTGTTAAGGGATACTGCTGACTCACCAGCCTTCTGCTTTCATTTATTCTTCCATAAGCATATGCATTATTCAAGCTTGCAGGAGAAATGTCACTAACAAATATTCTAACTATGTCACTCTATGGTAGTTTTCGTGTGAAAAGTCCTCAAGGCTAAATAAAGATGCTGGATGTGGCGCTATTTATCATGACATACTTCTCAAGCAAAGCGATATTGGGCTGCCTTACTGAACTCTAATGAACCACATTCCCAGGGCAAGAGAGCTCAGGGATCACTGGACTCCATGGCTTAGCAATCCCACTCTTCCTTTGCTAAACAGAAAATGAGATTGTGCTCCTCTTCCATAGATAAGAAAAGCCTCTCTCTACAACAAACCAAAGTGAAAGAAGACAACTCCCCTCTCCAAACCAAAGTGAAAGAAGACAAGGAAGAAATGCTAATACTGAAATGCCTTTTAACATTCAAAGACCTTTTTGCCACTAACGTACAAAGACTGTGTGGAGTGGAGGTGTTTCATCCATAGGATCTTAGGGTTGATTGTTTTTTAGATGGTGAAGTGGAAATCTAGACAGCTGGAGTGACTTGCTCCTTCATGAGTGCCATGTTTAGTGGCAAGGTGTCTTGATACTTAGTACTTGGTTCTACTTTTTTATTCCAGTGGAAGAGATGCCCACTTAGGTGAACTACCTGGGACTGATTTTCTTCTCTCTCTCTTTTATATTTTCATGGAATAAGGGTTCTTCTACCCCAAGATACAATTAGCACTCAGAGAGGCATCAACTTGTACAAGTTCACTCAGATTGTCAGGAGCAGAGTTGAGATTTCAGCCGAGATTTACCTGATTTCAAAGTACATGGACTTTCAACTACACCTATTATCGCTAAGAATAACAGTTGCCCTGGTGACCTGCCTGCAAGCACCTCAGGGTGGGATGGCAGTCATGGTGATATACAGGTACTGCCCACTTGTCTCCACCATGTGTATACACCTTGCCTTTCTCTCCAGGTCTCCCTGAGTTATGCCTCACCTCACTAAAGCAAAAACTGCACTTCTTTCTCCACCTGGGTAAGTTTTCAATGGCCCAGCACAGACGTTTAAGGTTTGAAATTCCATCTTTATTCTATGCCACAAGTTTTAGTCTGTTCTCAGGCTGCTAATAAAGATATACCTGAGACTGGGTAATTTATAAAGGAAAGAGGTTTAATTGATTCCAATTTTCACATGGCTGGGGAGGCCTCACAATCATGGATGGAGAAGGAGGAGCAAAGTCATGTCTTACTGGCAGCAGGCAAGAGGGCTTGTGCAGGAGACCTCCCATGTATAAAACCATCAGATCTCATGGGGTTTATTCACTACCACGAGAACAGTATGGAGGAAACCACCCCCATGATTATCTCCCAAAAGGTCCCTCCCATGACATGTGGGAATTATGGGAGCTACAACTCAAGATGAGATTTGGGTGGGGACACAGTCAAACCATATCACCACAGCCTGGGAAGGAGGCAGGGATATGACTGGGCCATGGTCTGAGAGAAAAGGTCCTTGCCTTCTCCCCAGATCTCCTGAGGATTTCCTGCATATCATGCCATGGATATTGGCTTTGGTCACAATCTAGAGAATTTTTCTCATCGCTTTACATAAATAAAATTACAGCCCAAGTTAGGAAATCAGTATGCGAGTCTAGACAAATGTATTTTGGAAATCCATAAAATACTTCCCAAATATTTGGAAATCATTCCAGTGTTCTTTTTACTGGTTTATTTCTCTGAAGTTCTTCAGAAATAGGAAGAAAGTATTGAGCATGTTTTGGAAAAATAAATAACACAAATCAAAAGGTTTGGCCAAGAGGGTGCAGGGTGCACAAAGTAGCCCCTTCCATTAATTGTATCCTGTGTAGTATTCACTGAAACACCCAAAGTCTTTCTATTGTAACAGTAGAAAGGATGCATTCGGTTAGTTAGTTAACTAACTAAACAGGATTTCTAGCTTGAAAAGTAAGCAAGAATTCTTGATCAGTTTGCAGTTTAATCAGGCCTTCCAGTTTTAGGAGTAGATTCTGATGGAAACAGCAGGAAGTGGTCCTACATCAATGGCTGAAGAGTGCTTCTTGGTGTGTGTGTGTGTGTCTAACAGAGGAGATAGAGGAAAAGGGAGGTGAACGGTTGCAATGAGCTTGGCGTCTCCCCAGATCCTGCCGCCTGTCCTGTTCCCTGTCCTTGGCCCATGTCCATTTTGTGCTGGAAGCACAGGCGCAGGACAATGGCTCCCCCAATCAAGATGGGAAGGGAATGAGAGCCCTCAACATGATTTAAGGAAAGGGGATAGGTACAGAGAGAGTAATGGATGGAATGTTTTTCTACGTTTCCCTACAAATTTGGAGAAACAACGGCTACTGACTAATAGTAAAACACACTCGAAAAACGAATAAAACACAAATTTCTGCCTTCCTTTTTTCTTTTTTTCAGCTTCTGTTAGCAAAATTGTTTGCATTGAGGTGCACACGAGAAATACCCAAACTGTTTGCCTACCATGAGTCCTCTTGGGACTTGCTGGCTGCTTAAATGTATTTCTTATGTTTCCCAGGAGGCCAATGATTTGCACAACACATCCTTCCCCAGACCCCAAAGCCAAATATGGACATATTCCAGCAATCAGCTCACATTGCCTTGATCCAGGAAGCTTTCTTTGTGCACTGAACTCGAAGAATCACTGAGTGCCCTCGTGTAAACTTAACACTACTCATCTTTCTCAGTTTAAGATGTGTACTGTGAAACGGAAGTGTTTTGTTAATGCTTAGCATGACATGAAAGCTGTTTCTGCATTTTCCCATCGTACGTTTCTACTGTCTTTAGCTCAGCATCTTTATGCGATGGGGAGAGATCCCACACAATGCACAGATGGAGTGGGAACGGAGGCAAATTTCTATGGGGCTCAAAACTCATTCTACCATATGCTGTTCTCTCTCTTTCCGAATTCTGTCGAGCGCACCACCGCTGGTTGGCACAGATTGACAAAGATAGAGAGGCTTTAATGAGTTGAAAGTCTTCCATTTCTAGCCATTTCAATAACTTCTTCAGGTAAAAAGGCTAGTGTCAATTTGAATTATTTATATGAATAAAAATCCTGTTTCTCTCCTCTGTAAATTACTTGTTCCAGGAATTCTGTGTGATCCCGAAAATGTAAGCACTTAGAATTAGCCTGTTTTATGTAATACAGAAATGATTTTAAAAGTCTGACAAATTAAGATATAGTTTTATTACCTGTCAGTCAGTCTTTCTTTCCTAGAATGTTCCAGTGAGAAGTGACATTCTTTATGTCTCTGCACAACTTAAATTACAGGCCTGCTTATTTTTTATTTTCAACATAAAGAAATTTTATTATTATCAGAGCAGTAGTGAATCCCAGCTTTTAATACTTATCAGACTTGTATAGAGAGAAAGAATTTTGTTCTTATGCTTTCTTGGAGCTTTTGGAAACCTTTAATTACAGCTTTGATTTTTTTTGTTCCTTTTTTATTTCCTTCTATGGTTTTTTCTTTCATAAGTTGTGTGTTAATATAATAAAATTACCATTAACTTAACTCTAAATTCCTATATTCATATCCATATATGCTCCACATATCCCCCATATTAATTGCTTTACTTTGATAGTTTCTTTCAGGTAAATTACATGTTGATGAGTTTTCAAGGTATTGAATTTTAAGTTTCAAAGGGGATCCCACTCCTGTCAAACAAACAAGTTAAAATAACATTGTTAATGGGTCTCTGATGCCCAAAAGACTTTTCTAGGTATGAGGAACAACTAATTAAAATAACTTTTACCGGATATTTTCAGCTTTGTCACCATTACCTGAGTTCACTTCTACAATCATAGTAATTGCCATGTTGCCAAGTGTAGTGACTAGTCCTCTCTTAGTCCGTTTTCTGCTGCTATAATAGAATACCACAGACTGGGTAATTTATAAAGATCAGAAGTGTGTTTGATGTATGGCTCTGGAGACTGTGAAGTCCAAGAGCATAATGCCAGCACCTGGCCAGGGTCATCCCACTGTGGAAGGCATCGCAAGGCAAGCAAGCTTGAGACACAGACAGAAAATGGCATCGAACTTATCCTTTTAGCAAGAGTTCACTCCTATGGTAACTAGCCCAGTACTGTAATGATGTCATTAATTACTCCATGAGAATGGAGCTCTCATGACCTAATCATTTCTTAAAGGCCTCATCTCTTAATACTGTTATAATGGCCAGTAAATTTCCAACACACGAGCTTTTGGGGAACACATTCAAACCATGGGAAGTCCCATGGACTAAGAGTGGACCAAGAGGTATTTTGTGGGAAGAGATAGTTGTTCTTCCCACAGACTACAAAGTCTACTTTGAGAGATAACTGAGGAATCCCAGATGATCTTAATTTATAGTATCTAAAAAAAATTATCTGAAGCTTAGACGTTGACAAAAGAAATCACTATATGTTCTTTCTGGGCTTGACTTTATATGGTTTGATTATTTTACATTTTGTAGAAACAAGAGTCAACTGATAGATTTTTGTCCAGTAGAAATATAAATAATTTCTGTTCAGTGGAACAAATATTCCCAAAAGTATGTTTATTGCTCTCTGAGACTTTAATCAGTTTTGTATCAAACATAGCAGTAAAGTTACCCTAGAAATTCTAGCTTTTACAGTGCTTTTGGACTGGATTTTACATGGTATGTTTCTCTCTTTATTTTTAAATTTAATTTAATATTTTGAAACAGGGTCTTGCTCTGATGCCAGGCTGGAGTGCAGTAGCACAATCACTAATCACACCTTACTGCAGCCTGAACCTCCTGGGCTCAAGCAATCCTCTCACTTCAACCTCCAGAGTAGCTGGGACTACAGGCACACACTATCATGCCTGGCTAATTTTTAAATATTTTGTAAACGGAGATTTCTCTGCATTGCTCAGGCCCATCTCAAACTCCTGGGGGCAAGTGATCCTCCTGTTCAGGCCTCTTAAAGTGCTAGAACCACGCCTGACCCTTGGTCCTCTCTTTAACTAATACGTTAAATAATATATTTGACACATGTTTATTTTATATCTGTATGAGAGTCATGATGTTACCTTTTTGAAACTTATGCTTTAATAATTATGTCACCTCATTATGGATTCAGCATTTATTTATTTATTTTGGCATTTCCCGAACCAACTCGTATTTCTTTGGTCTATTTTCTAAATTCATGTTTTACTTCTGTAAACTTTGTATATTTTATTTATGTCTGCATTATCTCCTTAAAGTTAAAGGAATGCTTCAAAATTCTGTTTTTCGAATATCGTGCTATTGAATTCAAATCACATGCCACACCATACTCAACCTTTAATGTCAGAAAAGTTTTAATATTTTTTTGACATTTCACCCCCTTAGGAACCACCTCTTTCTCTTGACTGCTTTTCACTAGATCTTCTCTAGGTTTCTTATTTCTTTCTGGAAGGTAGGTGAAGAGAACCTTTTTTTCTGGGCATGGCCAAGAACAAAATTACCACAGAGGAAAAGGAAAAAAAAGGAAGAATAATTATGCTGTCTAGGTACTTTAACACACTTAACTTTATAAAATCTTCACAGTACCCTGGTGGGCTCTGTGAAGTATCACCATTCACGGATGAAATAATTGAGATCACAAAGGGCTGAGTGACTTGCTTGGTCCTGTACATCTGGTGAGTGGTAGAACCTAAATCCAAGCCTAGTTCCTCCCCAAGACTATGTGCTTTCTGTTACTCAGTATCACTCTAACTCATTCTACATTCGCATTGTGATTAACCTGCTATAGACACTACAGGATGATGAGCCCCTTTGTAGACTGAACAAGGTGCTAAACATTGATACCCTGTGCCAAAGTTGCATATGGTGCTGGATCATACTATCAAGCTCAACAGTCTGTGGCACACAGCAAGCTTTGCCTTTCTTTTTTCTTGTTTTCTTTTTGACACTCTTTGACGAGTACCTAGCTTTCACTCTTACACTCATGGGCTGGAGTATTGTAGCAGGAGGAAGGACCTGTGCAATGGCAGGTAATTGGGCATTGGTAGACGTGGACATTGACACCAGTGGTCCCAACAAATGGTCTGGTTTGGACATGAGAAAGGTATTGAAAAAAAAGAGGGAAGTGAGCCAGGCTTGTTAAATATAGCAAGATATATGAAATAGAAACCCAAAATAAACACCATTTGTAGCCATTATTCACATATCCCCTTAATTTGTCAATCTGATTGGATTTTTATGATATTCTGATTTCCCTTTTGTTTCTCTTTTATATGAAGCAATCTTTACTTCCTGAAAGAACCTCTGCAGACTTAAATAGTGATCAATTACTTAGGCCCACCTTCAGCACCACCTATAGTAAAAGAGATCACCCTTCTCTTCCTCAGTTCCATCCAAATAGAATTATAAACTGGAAATTAAAAATTGAGGTAATCAAAGGATGCAAAGAATGAAAAATATTTTATATAGCTTAGTAGCTGTGTTTTTAAGGAATTCAAATGAAATTTTAAAATCAAATGTCTTTTAACATTCACGTATTTTGTCTCTCTACTCAATTTTTGTTGTTGTTTTTGGCTTAAAAAAAGATTTCTGTGCTAAGGAGAGTGAAGTATAGATAATGTGCAAATTTCCTTTCAGGAAATGTGAATGGATGAAGATATGTTGCTAATTTTCAGAACAAATGAGCTTCATTTTCAAGACTTTTAGTCTTTACTAACCCTGCAACTTTGCTTAGAGAAGATATTCAGGGCAAAACATTTCTATGAAATTCATGAGAAAAATGATGAATCATTTCAATTCCAATGTGGAAATTATTTTTCTCTAGCTTTACTTGTACTGCACAGAGAACTTTACACCTGCTGCACAATATATTTGATCTTGTGTTTAAGAGAATAGAAAAGATGCTGCTATTTATTTCCCCAAATGCTACTTTGCATCTGCACTCCCCTCCCTAACAGAATTTCAGCCCAGTCTGAAATGAAGGTCACATCAAGTACCAAAGCTATTTCAATTCCAGAGATGGATAATCACATTGGCTATTCCAGTTCTAAAAAAGTTTTGCATGAAATCATGCACTCACATCTTGTACTAGAGAGAAAGCCTACTAGTTGCCATCAGGTATTTAGGAGATATTTTATTGCTATCTTAAGAAGATTAATATCTTAAGATTTTGCTATCTCAAAATCTTCAGCTCATTGGTAAAAATATGGTGATGTTAAATGACTTAGCACTAATGAAAAATAAGACTCCCTGTAAAAGACATGGGAAATTATTTGCTCCCGATCCTTGCAACTGGGTAAAATCGAAAGTTTTTAACTTGAACAATGACTACATGGCACAATTAGCCATTAATCTTTTGTTTTCATGTAGATTCATTCACCCAGGTTACCAGAACAATCAAATCCTAAGAAGGCTTAATTTAATTAATGCCCAAAGACATTTAGTAAACACCTACCTCATCCAAGAGGTGCTTTTGTGACATAAAGAACATAACTCAGCACTCTTCCTGGGGCCCACCAGGACCTAGGTGTCTGGTGCCTGCTAAATTTTGTCTCTGTCTTTCTCACTTGATCTGCTCCAGTTACATCATTTCTGTCCTTAAAAACCCCAAGATTTTTTCCCACCTCAGGATATACATATTTGCAGTTTCTTTGTCTGAAACACTCTTTTTCACGCTGACATCTTCTTATCATTTAAGATTCGTCTTGAAACTCAACTCGAGAGCTCATGGCCAATGGAGCTAGACCCTCCCAAACTCACCCACAGTCATCCTTTATTCCTTTCCTCTGTTTTATTTTCTTCTTATGAGTTGCCACTATTTAAAACAGTCTAGTTTACTTACTTATGTATTGCTTATTTCCAAACTAGAACAAAAATTGCAGAGAAAGGAGGAATCTCATGTGTCTGATTTACATCAGCATCTAGGACTATGTCCCACTCAGAGTGTGCACTCAAAAAGACATAGGAAGACATAGTTGGGAGCTTATAAATGTAGAATAAGAGAGATAAAATATATATTTATTCCACAAAGTAGAAGTAGAAAATCCTTCAAGAGAATGGAAATGCTAACAGCAATTCCCATGAGGGAAGAATTGTTTCCAACTGCAGAATCAGATGGCTTTATCAAAGAAGGTATTATTATTTCAACTATGTGATGAAATGGGTACATGTTTACATACAAATAGAAGGGAACGGTGGTCTAAGTCTTTTCAGAGATGCCAAGGTTAGAGGAAAGCCCTGAGGAAAGGCTGAGAAGGAAATAACTGAGGTTTGCTTAAGTGGGTAGATGACTTTAGGTGGAATCAGAAATGTTTCGGATTCTGGCTCCAACATGCTGTATCTGAGTTACTGTCATGGGATGAATTGTATCTCCCTTCCCTAATTCATATTTTGAAGTCCTAACACCCAGGACCTCAGTAAGTGACTATATTTGGAGACAGGCCCTTTGAAGGGGTAATTAAGTTAAAATGGGGCTGTTAGGGTGGGTCCCAATCTAATCTGACTGTTGTCATCACAAGAAGAGGAGATTAGGACACACAGAGAAAGGCACCAGAATGCACAGGAAGAGAGAGAAAGCCATGTGAGGACTCAAGGGAGAAGGCACCTGTCTACAAGCCAAGGAAATGGGTCTCAGAGAAACCCACTCCACCAACACCATGATCTTGGACTTCCAGCCTCCAGAACTATAAGAAAATAGCTCTTTGTTGTTGTTTAAGCCACCCAATGTAGTAACACAGTTACCTGGAAAATTTTAACCTATATTTGTTTTCTCATCTGCAAAGTATTGATAACATCACAAGTTAGTAAAAGAATCAAATGAGGCAAGAGTCATTAAAGTTCTAAAACTGAAATAAATTTAGAACTAGAAGGCATCTTTAAAGTAGTCACAGTGGCTGATTTTAGTTTCTCTTGCCTCTTTCTCCTGGCTTCAACAGCAGCAATAACTGGAGCTGTTCCTGAGTAACACAGTTCATAATCCCAAGCCTTTTACTGGAAGGAGGTATCATGTCTGTGTTAGAGAAAGGGCTGGAGTGAGTAGTCAGGGTAGAAGTCAGAAGCAAAAACAAACTCACTGGTCTATGCTACTCTTTGTTTCTGCTCAAATGTCTTCCATATGTGTCACCCTCAACCATGAACAACACTGCACTGATGATACAGTATTGAATTTCTGTCGGTCCTTCTCTCTAGACTGTGAGCTTCTTAAGGATCAACTCTCTATATCCCCAGCATCCATGCTTGGATGAAGGTTGGCACTCACATGAGTGAGAGTCACCGAAATATTTACTCACTCTCTATTTGTTGTAAGAGGAAATGTACTCTAGTTAAAAGCTTAGAGTCAAACAATCCTGTGTTTGAGCCCAGAATACACACTTTTTCACCTCTATGACCTCGAGTACTTGCAGATTCTATTGGAGATCTAGTTTTCACCCTTGGTAATTCAAGATGGTGATAACCACCTCATTATTGGCTTTAAATATTAAACTAGATAATATATGTAAGGCATCTGGTACAGCCCTAGTATCTAGTCAATGTTGAATATTGCCTTTTATTATTGTTGCTTTCGGTATTATTCCTGTTTACTCGTTTTATACCAACGTGATCTGCTTACGTGTCAGATCTTTGAGAAAAAGGCCTATGTAATTTTATTTTATCTCTACTAGACCGTGTGTAACCAGCACTTTTGATTAGTTGATTTTTTAATCTAGCAAGATTGTGATGAGACTAATGAGAGCTCATTTCTCCCTGTAAATAAATCTATAGGTAATCAGAAACTCAGTGTCCGTTTGGTAAAAAAGCTTTCCTTGATCAAAGTCACTGATCAGAATTATAATGACAACCCATGCTTCTGTTTCTCTTTATGGTTCTTTGATTACTTACATATAAATTGAGTGAACTAAACCAGACAGCCAGATCACAGTGAATTTTATTTAATTACGTGCAACTTGTTCACTTATACATTTTCGTCTTTTGAGACAATCCAGAAGCTCCTCAGGGTATCTATTTGCTTATTCCTCTAATTAAGCAAAACTATCTACAGCCTAGAATGCTAATCTCAAGCTGCATTTTGTTTCTGCAGCAGTGACCTCAGTCCGACCCCACAGCACATTTCGGCATTTGCATTGTGCGGTGGAAGCCGCTGCATTGTGCATGCTCCAGGCTGTTTGTGGACAGTCACGTCACCGCGGAAGTCAAGCTCATTTGTCATCCTTGCCAGGCACTTGCGGGGCTGCCTGAAGAGAAAAATATCTGAAAGCAGGCAGCGACGAAGCCACAGAAGAGACTCAGGAGTGGAGGGGCGGAAAGTGGGCTGTGGGGGTGGATGTGCAGAACCAGGCATATCTGAGTCCCTGGAAGGACAGGCTCCTGTGTCATAATTCTGCTTCTGATGGGAAGCCTTCGCAGTGACAAACCTGGGCCTTCTGGCTCTCCATATGTCTTAGACCACATTTTGAAACAGGTTATTGCAGTAATGGCCCCCGGTTTGTTCACATCTCCCCGTATCCACACCCTTAGGTAATCCTTTCCAGACTGAGTCTGAGCTGGGATGGTAGCAAATATGATTCAAGTAGAGACTTGAAAAGGGCTTGTGGATTGGGGCTTCCTTCCTTGTTTCTTTTGGAACTCCATGACTCTCACGTGAATAAGCCTAGAATAAACTCCTCTAAACTGAGAGACCACATAGAGAGAGGCCCTTATCATCCCAGCCATCCCATCCGAAGCCTTCATAAACCAGCCAACTCTAGACAACTCATCAGTCTCATCAATAAACTCAGTTAGGAACAGCCAGGCCAGGCCCAGAGCAGAAGAACTGCCCAGTTGAGCTCAGCCCCAAGGTACGTGTTGAATAAGTGAGATGGTGTGTTACAAGGCAAAAGATAACTGATAAATGTTCTAATACTTGGCTTGTCTATCCATTTCAGAAATAATTTCAATTCAGTCTTTCATGAATGTTTTCACGACTTCGTTTGGAAAATTCTGCTCTAAAAATTATAAAGGGGTGAAAATATAAGGCAACTTATTATACTATCACCGTTTGAGAAAGGTATTTTCTAACGAAGTCTCTCCTTGTAACTTTCAGAGGTATTTGTGAGGTAAAATGAGAATGGGGAAAAGACTTCTAAAATCACATTGCTAAAAGAAAGTGGCATCGCTTAGCAGCAACATTTCAAAAGCAGAGAATCTTCAAATATTCTAGCTTACCCACATATTTGTGTATCACAAATATGATATGATGGACATTTTCACTGTTGCAGGAAAATCAGCCCTAACTCTCTTATCTCAGCACTTAAATATAATTCTTAATGGACCTGCATTTCAAACTCCTGGATCCCTTCTCAAGCTCCAAGTGCCTTAAGTCTGAATTAGCATGACGGGTGTGGGAGAAAGTAAGAAATATTAAATGCTTGCAATTTACACTTTGGGAGTTTCCAAAATTCAACTCATTCATTTTTTTTTTTTCCAGCAAATATTTTATTGAGTGTCTGGTCACCAGCTTGTGTGCTGCTCTGAAAACCTGCACTAACTGCACAAAGGTGGCAGAGCACATTGCTCTTAATCCTCATAGCTTTCCTGTGAAACTGTACACTACTACTGCAGATACCTTCACAATATGGTCTTCCTCTCTTCCCAGCCACCCCCACCACACAGCTACCTGAAATAAGGGCACATTACATATTTTTCTGACAGTCTTTCCTCTGTAGAGAAATGTAGATCCCGGATAAAGACCCTTGGCAGGGACCTTTTTCCTCTGCCTGATATTTGTGTTAAAGCAAAATAATGATAGTAAGAGTAAGCATTTAGAAAGTGTTGACTCTGTAGCCTAGCACTGTTCCAACACTTTACATTTATTAATAGATCACTGAGGCTAGCTTTGACCAATAAAATCACGTGAGTAGGCACATTTACCACTCAGTGGTACAAGAAGGAGACCCTATGGTGTCTCATGACTGTCCATGGAGTTACCTTGGAGAGAAGTGACAGTATGACATTAGGAGCTTAGTAATGCATATCTAGAAGTGAGTTGACATTTACACTTGTTATTTGTTTGGGGGGGGTGAGTATGCTTCATAATTTATATGTATCTAATATCTTCATTTGTGTAAATCATAGTTACTAATAAAAATGCTAAGAGAAGCTAGGCATGGTGACTTATGCTTGTAATCCCAGCACTTTGGAAGGTCGAGGTAGGAGGATTGCTTGAGCCCAGGAGTTCAATAACAATCTGGGCAAGATAGTAAGACCCCATCTCTACAAAAAATTAAAAAATTATCTAGATGGGGTGGCACATGTCTATAGTCCCAGCTACTTGGGAGGCTGAGGTGGGAGGATCACTTGAGCCAAAGAAATCAAGGCTGCAGTGAGCTAGTGAGCTGTGATGACACAACTGCAAGAATCTGACTCAAAAAATTAAAAAAAAATACCAAGAGAACCATATAGGTCTAGGAGACATGACTTCAAACTTTCCTTACTTTCTCATTTGAGGATGAGGTCACAAGGGCATCAAAAATTTTCCTCCCTGTGATGGTTAATTTTCTGTGTCAACTTGACTGGGCTACAGTATGCTCAGATATTTGGTCAAACATTATTCTGAATATGTTTGTGAGGGTATTTTGAATGAGATTAATATTTGAGTCAGTACACTGAGTCCTGCTGATTGACCTCCCTAATGTGGATGGGTGGGGCTTATCCAATTAGTTGAAGGCTTGAAAAGAACAAAAAGTTGAGTAAGAGAGAACTCTCACCTGACTTTGTGAGCTAGGACATTATTTTTTTCCTACTTTTGGATTGGACTGAGACATTGGCTCTTCTTCGGTTGCAAGACTGCTGGCGTTTAGACTGGAACTACACTATCAGCTCTCCTGGGTCTCCAGCTTGCTAACTGCACATCTTGGGACTTCTCAGCCTCTAGAGTCTTAAGAGCCAATTCTTTAAAATAAATTTCTTCCAGCCGGGCGCGGTGGCTCAAGCCTGTAATCCCAGCATTTTGGGAGGCTGAGGCAGCCGGATCACAAGGTCAGGAGATGGAGACCATCCTGGCTAACACGGTGAAACCCCGTCTCTACTAAAAAATACAAAAAACTAGCCTGGCGAGGTGGCGGGCGCCTGTAGTCCCAGCTACTTGGGAGGCTGAGGCAGGAGAATGGCGTGAACCTGGGAGGCGGAGCTTGCAGTGAGCTGAGATCTGGCCAGTGCACTCCAGCTTGGGTGACAGAGCGAGACTCTGTCTCAAAAAAATAAAAATAAAAATAAAAGAAATTTCTCCCTACATATACACACATGTAAATTTGGCTGTTATTTCTGTTTCTCTAAAGAACCCGAATAGTGAATTCCCCTTTCTCCTGTTCCGAACTTTCCTCACTTCTTCCCTATATCTGCAAGTGTTCTGTTGTTCACATTTCTTTTTGCCTACTGCCTTTGACAACTCACTTTGTTTTTTTTTTTTGTTTTTTTGTTTTTTTGTTTTTTTTTTTTTTGAGACAGAGTCTCGCTCTGTCGCCCAGGCTGGAGTGCAGTGGCCGGATCTCAGCTCACTGCAAGCTCCGCCTCCCGGGTTCACGCCATTCTCCTGCCTCAGCCTCCCGAGTAGCTGGGACTACAGGCGCCCGCCACCTCGCCCGGCTAGTTTTTGTATTTTTAGTAGAGACGGGGTTTCACTGTGTTAGCCAGGATGGTCTTGATCTCCTGACCTCGTGATCCGCCCGTCTCGGCCTCCCAAAGTGCTGGGATTACAGGCTTGAGCCACCGCGCCCGGCTGACAACTCACTTTGAACTTCCCCTTACAGCCCACCTAGCCCTCATGTACATAGGAAAGCTCAGAGCCACACACCCAGGCCTGCTTCTCCTTCATCTCTGATGACAGCCTGGCTAGAGCCCACAGTCTTGCTGAAACCAGGAGGGAAAGGTTTAAAGCTACAGCCATGACTGAAAGGCTACAACAAAATTAGAACCAGACTCCATGGAACAGGTGCAGAGCCCAGACAGTGATTCTGGTACATGTGCAGCAATGTCTCTATGTCTCAGAAAAGGAAACCAAAGAAGCCTCTGAGCCATTTACCTATTCTTCTAGCAAAACCCTTTCTTCACAGTTATTAGTATGTGGCATTGTATCTTAGCCTGTGTCAGATTCTGAATAGGTGAAATTAAGATATATCATATATATCATGATATATATTATGTAGCCTATATATCATATATATTATATGTGTCATGATCTATATTATATACAATATAATAATATATATTATGTATTAAATATAATTATATATTATATAATATATCTTGTATATTATATATTATATATCTTGTATATTATATAATGTATAACATGATATATTATATCTGTGATATAATATATGATATAATATATCATATATATCATATATCATGAAATATATAATCATATAGTATATATTATATGTGATATATCATGATATATAAGATATGCAGTATATCAGATATATAGCATATCCATCAGATATATATCACTATAATATATATCATAATATGTATCAGATATAAATTATATATTATATACTCATTGCCAGTTTTTCTGGCAATGTATTATTTCATTGTTTTTCTGAATGAAATTGTTTATTTTGCCTTAGCTTTTCAACTTGACTTTATTGGATATAAAATTCTAGGTCAACAATTTTTTCCTTTTTAACCAGTTTTATCATGGTATAATTAACAAACACAAGTTGTATATATTGAATGTGCATTATGATATTCTGATATTGATACATTATGAGATGCTTGCCTAAATCAAGCTAATTCTTATAATTAACATATCAGTTACCCTACATAGTTATCGTGTGTGTGTTTGTGTGTATGTGTGTGTGTGGTGAGAACATTTAAGTTCTGATCTGTTAGCAAATTTCAAGTATACAATCCAGTATTATTCTGATCCTGAAGAGGTGGAATTAAGATCAATGAGTATATATATATATAAAATACATAAACATATCTGTGCTTTTGTATGTGTGTGTATGTGTGTATGCTCCTTGACACTTTATGATGGGATTGCATGTTGATAAACCTATCGTAAATGGAAAATACCATAAATTAAAATTGCATATAACACAAATCTATCAAACATCATAGCTTATCTTAGCCTACCTTAAAAGTGCTCAGAACACTTATATTAGCCTACAGTTAGGCAACATCATCTAACACAAACCTATTTTATAATACACGAATATCTCATGTAACTTATTGAATACTGTGCTAAAAGTGATAAACTGAATGCTTATATGTAAACTCAAAATATGGTTTCTACTGAATGTGTATCATTTTTCAACATCCTTAAGTATAAAAATCATAAATCAAACCAAGACACACACACACACACGCACGCACATACACATACACACACACGTACATATACTGGTATACACTGCATGATATTTACTAAACACCTTATATTTTTATTATGGGCCTCAGGTCAAATCTCCTTCCTAGAATAAGAATCACTGTGCCAAATATTTTACTTTTCATGAGTTATCAAGCACCAAAGGGACAGCCTGGCAGTAATTACTCTTTTTATCATCATTAGCATCATCATCATCATCATCACCATTATCCATTATCAACAACACATTCAGAATAAGTAAGTGACATAATCTCAGCAATCATACTTTCTGGGTTTGAACCTTGCCTTTTAAGCTGTGTAACACTGGAAAAATGACTCTACTTAATCTGAGTTTTCGCATGTACGAAATGTGAATACAAATAATGCTTAGACCTCAGAGTTCTTGTGAAGATTAAACAAAATAAAACACTTAATTGGATTAGCAGAATGTCTGGCATGTGATAAACATAAAAAATCTTAGCCGCTGTTTTCACCATTAGTGAAGCTTATATTCGCAGAATGCTTTACAGTTTAATCCACTCACACTTAATCCAATTATTGATATCATTGGTATATTTCATATAGATTTGTTCCAAGTGTTCTGTGTTCTTTTATTCTCTCTCTTCTGCCTTCTTTAGGGCCAGTGAAATATTTTTAATATCTCATTTTATATATTCTATGGAATTTCTAGATATAACATTTTGTGTTACTTTATTTATTTACTGGTTGCTGTAGAGACTACACTGTGCAACTTTAGCTTTTCACAGTCTATGTCCAAATAATTTTATACCACTTCACAAAAAATTCAGAATCTTTCAGCAGTTCAATTCTATATCCCTTTCGTGCTCTTTTTGCTTTTTGTTTTATAGTTTACATCTATATATACTGTAAAGCTCAAGATATATTAATAATATTCCTTTAAACTGTAAATAATCTCTTAAAAATAAATACCTGTATATATATGTGCTTGCATTTGTATAAAGTTTTAAATTTTTAAAATACTTTTTATTTAATAATTTTAAAACAATTTGTAATCTTTTCCCTCATATTTACCCTTTTTGGTGCTCTGTATTTGTCTGTATTCAGGCTTCCTTTGTTTTTCTTTTAATTAGAACAACAAGGCAAAAACACCAACCTGCAAAAAAAGATCCTTTCATTTTCTTACTTTCTTTATTTCTTCTAAAAACAACAAACAAACAAACAAACAAAAAACTGGCTACATGTGCAGAATGTGCAGGCTTGTTACATAGGTATACGTGTGCCATGGTGGTTTGCTTTACCTTTTGACCTGTCCTCTAAGTTCCCTCCCCTCACCCCTCAACCCCCAACAGGCCCAGTGTGTGATGTTCCACTCCTGTGTCCATGTGTTCTCAAAGTTCAATTCCCACTTATGAGTGAGAACATACGGTGTTTGGTTTTCTGTGGCTGTGTTACTTTGCTGAGGATAATGGCTTCCAGCTTCATCCATGTCCCTGCAAAGGACATGATCTCATTCCTTTTTATGGTTGCATAGTATTCCACAGTGCATATGTATCACATTTTCCTTATCTAGTCTATCACTGATGGACATTTGGATTGGTTCCATGTCTTTGCTATTGTAAATAGCAATAAACATATGTGTGCATGTGTCTTTATAGTAGAATGATTTATAATCCTTTGGATACATACCCAGTAATGGGATTGCTGGGTCAAATGGTCTTTCTGGCTCCACATCCTTCAGGAGTCGCCACGTTGTCTTCTGCAATGGTTGAGCTAATTTGCATACTCATCAACAGTGTAAAAGCATTCCTGTTTCTCCACAGCCTGGCCAGCAACTGTCATTTCCCGACTTTTTAATAATTGCCATTCTGACTGTCATCAGATGACATCTCATTGTAGTTTTGATTTGCATTTCTCTGATAATCAGTGATGTTGAGCTTCTTTTCATATGGTTGTTGGCCACGTAAATGTCTTCTTTTGAGAGATGTCTGTTCATATCCTTTGCCCATTTTTTGATGGAATTTTTTCTTGTAAATATGTTTAACTTCCTTGTAAATTATGGATATTAGACCCTTGCCAGATGGGTAGATTGCAAACATTTTCTCCCATTCTGTAGGTTTCCTGTTCACTCTGGTAATAGTTTCTTTTGCTGTGTAGAAGCTCTTTAGTTTAATTAGGTTCCATTTGTCAATTCTGGCCTTTGCTGCAATTGCTTTTGGCATTTTTGTCATGAAGTCTTTGCCCATGCCTATGTCCTGAATGGTATTGCTAAGGTTTTTTTCTAGGATTTTTATGGTTTTTGGTTTCACATTTAAGTCTTTAATGTATCTTGGGTTAATTTTTGTATAAGATATAAGGAAGGGGTCCAATTTCAGTTTTCTGCTTATGGCTAGCCAGTTTTCCCAGCACCATTAACTGAATAGCAAATTCTTTCCCCGTTGCTTGTATTTGTCAGGTTTGTAAAAAATCAGATGGTTGTAGGTATGTGGTGTTATTTCTTAGGTTTTTCTTCTGCTGCATTGGTCTACATGTCTATTTCAGTACCAGTACCATACTGTTTTGGTTACTGTGGCCTTGTAGTATAGTTTGAAGTCAGGTAGCGTGATGCCTCCAGTTTTGTTCTTTTTGCTTAGGATTGTCTTGGCTATACAGGGTCTTCTTTAATTCCACATGAAATTTAAAATCGTTTTTTCTAATTCTGTGAAGAATGTCAATGGTAGTTTGATGGGCGTAGCATTGAATCTATAAACTACTTTGGGCAGTATGGCCGTTTTCACTATATTGATTCTTCCTATCCATGAGGATGGAATATTTTTCCATTTGTTTGTGTCCTCTCTTATTTCCCTGAGCAGTGGTTTGTAGTTCTCCTTGAAGAGGTCCTTTACATCCCTTGTTAGCTGTATTCCTAGGTATTTTATTCTCTTTGTAGCAATTGTGAATGGGAGTTCATTTGGCTCTCTGCTTGCCTATTGTTGGTGTAAAGGAATGCTTGTGATTTTTGCACATTGATTTTGTATCCTGAGACTTTGCTGCAGTTGCTTATCAGTTCCGGAAGTTTTGGGGCTGAGACGATGGGGTTTTCTAAATATAAAATCATGTCATCTGCAAACAGATTACACTTGACTTCCTCTCTTCCTGTTTGAATACCCTTTATTTCTTTCTCTTGCCTGATTGCCCTGGCCAGAACTTCCAATACTACGTTGAATAGGAGTGGTGAGAGAGGGCATCCTTGTCTTATACCAGTTTTCAAAGGAAATGTTTCCAGCTTTTGCCCCTTCAATATGATATCGACTGTGGATTTGTAATAAATAGCTCTTATTATTTTGAGATATGTTCCATCAATACCTAGTTTATTGAATGTTTTTGGCAAAATGGGATGTTAAATTTTATCAAAGGCCTTTTTGCAACTATTGAGATAATCATGTGGTTTTGTCTTTGATTCTGTTTATGTGATGGATTACATTTATTGATTTGCATATGTTGAACCAGCCTTGCATCCCAGGGATGAAGTCTACTTGATCGTGGTGGATACATTTTTTGATGTGCTGCTGGATTCATTTCACCAGTAATTTATTGAGGATTTTTGCGTAGGTGTTCATCAGGGATATTGACCTGAAGTTTTCTGTTTTTGTTGTGTCTTGTCTGGTTTTGGTATCAGGATGATGCTGGCTTCATAAAATGAGTTGGGGAGGAGTCCCTCCTTTTCAATTGTTTGTTTGGAATAGTTTCAGAAGGAATGGTACCAGCTCCTCTTTGTATTTCTGGTAGAATTCAGCTGTGAATCCTGGGCTTTTTTTTTTCTTGGTTGTTAGGCTATTAATTATAGCCTCAATTTCAGAGCTTGTTATTGGTCTATTCAGGGATTCAACTTCTTCCTGGTTTAGTCTTGGGAGGGCGTATGTGTCCAGGAATTTATCCATTTCTTCTAGATTTTCTAATTTATTTGCTTAGAGGTGTTTATAATATTCTCTGATGGTAGTTTGTATTTCTGTGGGGTCCGTGGTGATATCCTCTTTATCATTTTTTGTTGTGTCTGTTTGATTCTTCTCTCTCTTCTTCTTTATTAGTCTAGCTAGCTGTCAATCTATTTTGTTAATGTTTTCAAAAAACCAGCTCCTGGATTCATTGATTTTTTAAAGGGTTTGTTTTGCATCTCTCTCTTCTTTAGATCTGCTCTGATCTTAGTTATTTCTTGTTTTCTGCTTGTTTTTGGATTAGTTTTCTCTTGCCCCTTTAGCACTTCTACTTGTGATGTTAGAGTGTTAATTTGAGTTCTTTCTAGCTTTCTAATGTGGGCATTTAGTGCTATACATTTCCTCTTATCACTGCTATAGCTGTGTCCCAGAGATTCTGGTATGTTGTCTCTTTGTTCTCATTGGTTTCAAAGAACTTCTTGCTTTCTGCCTTAATTTCATTATTTACCCAGGAGTCATTCATGAGCAGGTTGTTCAATTTCCATCCAATTGTAATTCTGGGTTGAAAATTCTTTTCCTTAGAAATACTGAATATTGCCCCCCAGTCTTTTCTGGCTTGTAGAGTTTCCGCTGAGAGGTCTGCTGTTATTCCGATGGGCTTCCCTTTTTGGTGACCTGGCCTTTCTCTCTGGCTGCCCTTAACAATTTTTCCTTCATTTTGACCTTAGAGAATCTGTTGATTATGTGTCTTGGGGTTAATCTTCTCATGGAGTATCTTAATGGTATTCTCTGTATTTCCTGAATTTGCATGTTCGCTTGTCTTGCTAGGTTGAGAAAGTTCTCCTGGATAATATCTAGAAATGTTTTCCAGCTTGTTTCCATTCTCCCTGTCTCCTTCTGATACTCCAATCAATCATAGGTTTGGTCTTTTTATGAAGTCCCATATTTCTTGGAGGCTTTGTTTATTCCTTTTCATTCTTTTTTCTCTATTGTTGTCTGCATGTCTTATTTCAGGAAGGTGTTCTTTCTTCAGACTCTGATATCCTTTCTTCCACTTGGTTGATTCGGCTGTTGATACTTTTATATGCTTCACAACATTCTCATGCTGTATTTTTCAGCTCCATCAGGTCGTTTATGTTCCTCTCTAAACTGGTTATTCTAGTTAGCAATTCCTCTAACCTTTATCAAGATTCTTAGCATCTTTGCATTGGGTTAGAACATGCTCCTTTAGCTCATTATAGTTTTTTATTAGCCATATTCTGAAGTCTACTTGTGTCAATTCATCCATTTCATCCTCCGTCCAGATCTGCGCCCTTGATGGAGAGACACTGTGATCATTTGGAGAAGAGGCACTCTGGCCTCTTGGGTTTTCAGCATTTTTTTGTGGATTCTTTCTCATCTTTGTGAGTTTGTCTAGTTTTGATCTTTGAGGCTGCTGACCCTTGGATGGGGTTTTTGTGGGGACTTCTTTGTTATTGTGGTTGATGCTGTTATTGTCACTTTCTACTTGTTTGTTTTTCTTTCAATAGTCAAGTCCCTCTTCTGTAGGGCTGCAGCGATTTGCTGGCCGTTCACTTCAGGCCCTGTTCATCTGATTTGCTCTCATGCCTGGAGATGTCACTCAAGGCAGTTGGACAGCAGCGAAGACGGGTGCGTGCTCCTTCTTCTGGGACCTCTGACCTCGAGGGGCACCAACCTGATGCCAGTAGGATTGCTCCTGTATAGGGTGTCTGACAATCCTTGTTGGAGGGTCTCACCCAGTTGGGTTGCATGGGGAGCAGGACCCATTTAACAAAGTGCTTTGTCCTTTAGTGGAGAGGGTGTGTTTTGCTGTGGGGGAAACCCACTCGTCTGGACTGCCCAAATTTCAGAGATCTACCAGGAGGAGAGGCTAAGTCTGCTGCTCTGCGGAGACTGCCGCCTCTCTCCTGCTAGGGGCTCAGGCCCAGGGAGATCTGAAGTCTGTCCCTGAACCTCTGATTGGAGTTACTGGAGATCCTGCAAGGAAGCCCTGTCCACTGAGAAAGAATGGGTCAGGGTTAGGCCTGAAGAGATACTCTGGCTGCAGACTGCCACAGCTGGTGTGTTGGGCTGTGGGGAAAAGTCTTGGGACCAAGCTGTCCAGCCTCCCTGGCTCCAGCAGGGGAAAAGCACAGCTATAGAAATGGGTGCTGCCCTAACTCCTGCCCAGGGAGCTTATTGTGTTAGGCAGTTGGGAGTCCCAGCTGGCTGCTGCCGCACCTCCCCCAAGAAGCTCAAAAGGCTTACACAGCAGGCAGTGGCAGAGGATGCTGGTCGCCCCTTTCCCTGGAAGTTTGGCAGGCTTGAGCAGACTCCAGCTGAGAGGCTTTAAGAATCTGTGCATTCCAGGGATGGGATGGTAGGCCCCTGTGGCATGGGTTCATGAGTGGGATCTTTGAATCTGTGGGTTCACCACACTGCTCTTCCTTCTCTCCGTGGGTCACGCCAGCCTTTTAGTCAATTCTGATGAGAAAACCTGGATACCTTGGTTACCAGTGAAGGATTCACATGCTTATTATTTATTTATTTATTTTTTCAACGGGAGCCTCCTAGCACTGCTGCTTGTGGTCAGCTATCTTGGCCCCACCCTTGGGGCTTCCTTTTAATATCACTTTTCCTCCCCCTGAAAAATTTCTTTGAATATTTCTTTAGTGCAGTTTTTCTGGCAATGTATTATTTCATTGTTTGTCTGAATGAAGTTGTTTATTTTGTCTTAATTTTTCAATGTGATTGTATTGTATGTAAAATTCTAGGTCAACATTATTTTTTCCTGGTTTTGTTGTGGTATAATTAACAAATACAACTTGTTTATATTTAGCATGCAGTGTGATGTTCTGATTTTGATACATTTGACATGATTGCCAATATCAAGTTAATTAATATATCAATTACCTCACATAGTTATCATGTGTGTGTGTGTTGAGAACATTTAAGATCTACTTACTTAGCGAATTTCAAGTGCATAATCCAGTATTATTAACTACAGTTCATCATGCTGAGTATGAAATCTCTAGAACTTTTTGATCCTTCCTAACTGAAATTTTGTAACCTTTGACCAGCATCTTCTCATTTCCCTCAACCTCTGAAAACTACCGTTTTCAGAGTCATAGTTGGATTTTTGACTATGATTCAACAAGATATGGTTTTCTTTTCATTTTTCTCACTTGGAGTTCGCTGAACTTCTTATATCTGTGGATGTATGCCTTTTGTCAATTTGGGAAAATTATTGGCAAAATTTTATGTTTGCCAATAATGTTTTAATCTTTAAAAAAGTTGCTTCCAGCCCATTTTCTTTCTAATCTACTTTTAGGACTCAAATTACACATATGATACACCATTTGATATTGTCCTGTGTCTCTCAGATGCTATATTGTTTTCTTATTTTTAATTTTATCTCTGTGTTTTCAGTTGGGGTAATTTTTGTTCATCAATCTTTCAGTTGTTCAAGTGTGCTTTGGCTTGACGAGTGTATTATTAATCCAGTTTATGATATATTTTATACCATTTTCAAATATCTCTCTTATTTAGTACTTCCTCTCTGTTGCAATTCCCCTCAGTTCAGCATGTTCACTTCACCATATCTTTTAACACTTTTATTATAGTTATTTAAAAGTCCTGTTTGAAGATTGCAACATATTGGGAATCTCTGAGTCTACTTTTATTAACTACTTCCTCTCTTGACTATGGCTCCCATTTCCTTGCTCCCACATGTGTCCTACAATTTTTTATTGTATATTTGACTTTGTGTATAAAAGAAATGCTATGATAACATTTAACCCCAGAAAAGAGCAGGAAAATTCCTGATGGGGTTACCAGTATGTGTTGGGAGGAGGTTGTGCTATATCAATTTAGTCTGTAATTGAGCTGGATCTGGGCTCTGCTGCAGCTTTAGTTTAACACAGTTGACTACATCTTCAAAGATTTTAAAGAGATATCAGGACTTTACTTTCATAAAGTCTTGATATCTGAGCACTGGCAAAGATTCTAAATATCATTTTCTGCTTTATGGCCTGGCTATCAGCTATTTTTGGTTGCTGAGAGCTCTTTTCTATCTAGCCTTCTGTATCTTGCAAGACCTCTCCACCCTACTGTACTCTTTTGTCTTTGTAGAGCCACTGCAATGCACTTAGTAAGACCTGGAATGCCTGAGAGGGCCTCTCTCATTTCTCCTTCCCTGCCCTGTGGTTTTGGCATACTGTCCCCATTGACTCAGAGAAGACCCAGAAGAAAGAGTTTGGGTATGTGTGAAAAGTATGTCTAGGGCTTGTTGGAATTTTGATCAGTATGGTATTTCACACGCAGGCGTTAAACATTTGTTAAAAGTCCCTCGACTGGCTTATTTGTATCCCCTTCTATGAAGGATTCTTTCTGCTTCCATCATTCTGCCAACAAGGAACGCAGCCATGGAGAGTTTGTCACCTTACGGAATATAGTTCATTTGGAGTTTTAAATTTTTCATACTCAGCCATCTGGTGATTTTTTTAAAAAGCTCTGTTTTTGTAAATTAACTTACTTGTTCTAGTTGTTATCCCAATTTTTAAAATACCCACAACCTCCTGGTAGATGTAAAGAGATTATTCTTCATAGAAAAGACAGTGGCTTGCAGTACATTTTTTGAATGAATAATAAATAAGTGAGTGGATGAACACATGAATTAAGAAAAGAGCACACTAGTTCCCCAAACCAAAGGTTTTATTAGTAGTAGTAGTATTAGTATTAGTAGTAGTAGTAGTATTTTAGATGGAGTCTTGCTCTGTCACCAGGTTGGAATACAGTGGTGTGATCTCAGCTCACTGCAACCTCCGCCTCCTGGGTTCAAGCAGTTCTTCTGCCTCAGCCTCCTGAGCAGCTGGGACTACAGGCGTGCACCACCACACCCAGCTAATTTGTGTATTTTTAGTACAGACAGGGTTTCACCATGTTGGCCAGGATGGTCTTGATCTCTTGACTTCGTGACCCATCCACCTCCACCTCCCAAAGTGCTGGGATTACAGACATGAGCCACCACGCCCGGCCCAAACCAAGGGTTTTTAAGATGAAAAGTATGTTTAAGTATGTTTCCATTGTAAGCTATTTCTCTAAAATACAAGCCGGGTTTGTATGCAGGGATCACCCATCACTTTCTTACCCCACAGAGCCATCTTTTCAGTTTGACTTGTTATTGTCTACTCCAGAGTCTTCGCATGATAATTTGTCTATCCCACAAACAAGCCCTAAGCACATAATGATGCATTAGAAGAAACACCCTGCATACAACAGGAAAATATTATGTGGTAACTCAAGGATATTTATGCATTTATTTGGTAAATGTGAGCTTGTGAAGTAGTCTCACTTTATATTTCCAACATTCACCAACAACTCTATAGGGTGGTGATTATTCCCATTATATACATAAGGGAAGTGAGAGTCAGCTCACACAGCTAAGATGGAAAGCTGCACTTTAAATCTGCACCCTTGTTACTAAGCCATGAATTCTAAGTTATTATAGATTTAATTCCTTATGTGGAGTTGATACAGCCAATATTTAAACAAGCGTTGTCTAGTTTGATCCACATAGACAATCCTGTGAGATAATCTGGGCAAGCATTTTATTTTAGAGAGCAAGAAATGGAGACTCAGACAGATTAAGAACATGCTGATATGAATAGTATATTCAGCTCTTGACCCTGGGAGATCTGACTCCTAGTCCTTTGCTCCTTCTCCTACGTGTCACTGTTTCTCATGCTTCCTTGTTTAAGGTTTTGGTCATGACAGAAAGCTGGTAAATTTACTCTATCATAACTCTGGTCTCATGAATAAAGAAATAGTAATGAATGCCCTTTTAACAAGCCATTTTCATAGTCCAGAACCATTTGCCAATTTAAAATCTATATCATGGTGGAAGTCAAGCAGCCAAAGTATAGTCTTAATTTTTATATTATTCAGCTAGAGGGAGTCTAGTTTTGTTGGGGGGAAGCTTATTAACCTCAACATTTTTTTCTAAGAATTTGTTATTTTATCACGTGCAAGGTTAAAAAATGCCAAACGTCATATTAAGATAGCTGCAAGCAATTAGAATTCAAAGGTCACCATCTTACACAGATTTAGAGTGTGGTTCCAGCATTTTTCTCTTCTGTTTCACTGGGACTTTTATTCAGCACTGAAAAAGCCATTCATTTTGTAAAGGTTAATTCTTAACTCTGGATTTGATGAAGTGCTCTGTCTGGATTATCTGCATTTTAGCACTGCGTTAGTGTCAGTCAAACCCTCTTCCCTGATCAGAACTGGCCTGCCTCTGTCAGAGACTGAAAATTCACCTTCCCTTTCTTGGTTCTGTTGTCCCACAGGGTTCCATAATGACTACATTTCATGAATTATGCTCCTCTCCTTTCCTAGTCAATAGGTAGACAGAATTGCTGCCTTTCACTTTTCTTTTTAGCAGTTACCTTTTGAATCTGCACAATTCAATAATTAATTTTGACATTCTGTTTATAAATTCTAGCAGGTAAAATAAATGCAATTTTCTTTCTTTTTGTTTGTTTGTTTTTTTTAACTGGAGTTAGTTTTTATTTTGATGTCCTATCTCACCAGGGAACAGAAACATCTCAGTCATTCCAGGGTCTCTCTCCTTTCCTTAGTGTTACTTCTAGGTTCCTAGGGCAGGACTTCAATGGTACTGAGGTGCTGGGGTAGGGGAGGCCTCTGGTCATCTTTGTCTCAAATCATTACTGGCATGTGATAAGATGTCAGCATATTTATCCATTTCTTAGCCATCTGTCTCGGCAGGTCACTAGCGTTGCTTTCTTGTCCTATTCATGACTTTTAAATGGCCACCAGTTGTCTGTGTCATATGCACACTGTTATTGGTTTTTACCAGTAATCCTGCTCCCCACTTTCCGTAAGGGTTTGTGTAGATTCTTCAAGGTCATCTCATGAGTATGAGCCCAGACTTCTGCCCTCAAGTTTGTGGCCTGAGAGCCAGGGCCCAGGGCTTGACACCTGGGTAGAACCATGTGATTCCTGGAGCTATCCCACCCATAGCATGGTGTATAGAGTGGACCATATTTTTTCAGTCCAGCATATAAACTTCCTTCTGCTTTGGGGGAAATACCGAAGACTGTGTACATTTGGAGAGTAGTAGTTCCTCCTCTCCCTTCACAGAAGGTAAAGTGGGAGATAATCCCATTTTGTTGACAATACAAGAGCGCATGGTCCAGCCATAGCCAGTCTGATCCTTCCACAGCAAGTCTCTGTGGCTGTGGGGCTTGCTGCCTCACCTCCTCAGATTTGGCCAGTTTTCCTTCGTGTGCTTCTTCATGTCATCCATTCTGTGTGCCACCTGCTAAACTTCTGATACAGGTTTATGAAATATTTGGGACCAGAAGGGTTTCAGATTGGGGATTTTTTGATTTTGGAATATTTGCACATATATAATGAGATATCCTGGGGAGGGAACTCAACTCAACATGAAATTCATTTATGTTTCATATATACCTTACACACATAGCCTGAAGGTAATTTTATAGAGCACTTTAAATTACTTTTTGCATGAAGCAAAGCTTGTATTAAGTACTTATGTATGGAATTATCTACCTCTGGCATCCTGTCAGTGCTCACATAGTTTTATATTGTGGAACAGTTGAGATGTTGGATTTTCAAATTAGGGACACTGAACCTGTGTATCCCTTTTCTGTTCAATAGCCAGAATCAGTTTCAATTACTTAACCTATAATCCAAACTATTATACAAACAGGGTGAACAGTGTCTGTTGCATGAGGTACCTAGGCAGATGGGTTGATCAACCTCAGATTGTCTCATTATATATGAGCCTTGAATGGGGGTGAGGAGAGCAGTAGCATATTTATAAAGACAGACATTCATAGCACAGATTATTGGCACACTTGAAAGCCTTGCTGTTGGGACAAGGACTTGCATAGGTCAATGCCTGAAGACAAGACAGGAATGAAAACACCTCAGAGGATGCCCCAGTGTGGAGCAGTGACAACATTTGATAAGCAGACACTCCTCTCCATGTGTCACTACTATTCTAGACACCTCATAATTTAGATGCAACTCTAGGGAAAATGTTTAGACCTTGAAAGAATGTGGGCTCAAAATAGAAGTTAAGTCCAGTTATAGAAAAAAATGGTCAGATTTCTTGAGTACTTGAACTTGGTACTAAATGACATATGTGTTAGAAAGAGTAAAGCTCATTTCATTCAGAGAAAGAAGAGTTAGTTTATATGCACTAACCTTTTGTGATTGTATTTAGTTATAATTATAACCTGCCTACTTCCACAAGGGGCTTGAGGCAGCTGAGCTTTGGTTGACATTCTAATGAGACAGGAGCCTAATGAATCACCAGTGCCTGCCCCGCAGCACTGTTCATTAGAGGCTGGAGGGAGGTGCCACGGCTGCTCCGGGCATACCCAGCCTGACATGGCCATTAAGCCGCTCTGCAGCTGTCTCCCAATCATTAGAGCCAAGCTGCAGTCACAGAAGCAAACACTGCTCACAACCTGTCCAGGTTCCAGAGAGTTTGATCTCCTAGGACCTTTATCTCATGGCTTTATGTCAACAGAATGAAGTTTACTACCTTTCAAAAACACCAGCTTGGTCTGTGAGTGATAACATGGGCTTTCAATCATCCAAGGGGTTGTGAAGGTACATCAAATAGGCTTTACATAAACAAATGGATTTTACATATGATTCCTTCCTGTTAAAGTGACTTTTGAACTCACTGGAAAAGAAAGCCTATTGGACGTGATGGTGAGGAATGGACCAGAAATGGTGTATGGTTAATAGACACGTAAGTGGACAGGCTACTGTGTATCAATGAACACTATAATAGTAATAATCTGGCTGAATGTGGTGGCTCACACTTGTAATTCCAGCATTTTGGGAGGCCAAGGTGGGTGGATCACCTGAGGTCAGGAGTTCAAGACCAGCCTGGCCAACATGGTGAAACCTCTTCTCTACCAAAAATACAAAAAGTAGCCAGGTACGGTGGCACACACCTGTAATCCCAGCTACTCAGGAGGCTAAGGCAGGAGAATTGCTTGAACCCGGGAGGCAGAGGTTGCAGTGAGCGAGATCGTGCCACTGCACTCCAGTCTGGGCGACAGAGTGAGACTCCATCTCAAAAAAAAAAAAAAAAGATAGTAAGAATCTGTGGCTGGCACTATACAAAGAACTGCATATGCTTCACTCAGATGTCAACTGTGCTGAGCATGCTCCTTAAGCTGCAGTTGAAATTTCTTTGATACTCTATCCACTTTAAGTCCCACACAGTTTAAGCATAGTTAATACCCTCTCCAACTTTCGGGAAGTCCTGTGACCTGACAGTCTCGGGGGCTCCTCTGCCCATGCCCCTGCAGGCGTGTGTGCTGTCTCTGTTTCAGCCAACCCAGCATCAACCACACAGAAATCTGCCTGTTTACCGATTTTCACAAAACACCAACTCTCATCATCCATTTTAGAATTCTGCAAACTTCACTAAGTTTTTTTTTTAACCCACTATACAGTATCTTTATTTCTTTCTCTCCATCACATTTTTTTGGTCACCCTCTCACTCTGGAATGGTTTCCTTTTGTCTTCCCTGTAAAAGCATTTCCAAAACAAAGTTAGTCTCTTCCTCGTAAGAAATATTGTACTATCTGTTAAGAGAATAAAATTTTCTCGATGTTGGTTTACAGAGATGACCTTACATAATCTGTAGGGTAACTCCATGCAGGAATTACTTTTATTCTCATTTTACATTAAAAACAAAAACTTAAGGCTCAGAAAGTTTAAGTAACCTGCCCCAACTCATAGAGCCATATAATGAGTACCAGAGAAGAATTCCAAAATGACAATATCCATTGAATTTTATTCTTTTTTTTGTTTCTTTGGTTTTTGTTTGTTTGTTTAGAAACTGGGTTTTGCTATGTTGCCCAAGCTAGCCTCAAACTCCTAGGCTCAAGCAATCCTCCTGCCTCAGTTTCATGAGTAGCTGGGACTACAGTATTTAATTTTCTGATTAAAAAAAAAAAACTTATTGGGTTGCACTCATGTTTACTACTTTATTAGGATTCTATTGCTGCTACAATAAATTTCGACAAACTTAGGGGTTTAACCAATACAAATTTATAATTTCATGATTCTAGAGAAGTCTGAAAAGGACTTCACTGGGCTCCAGTTGAGTCAGCAGAGCCACAGTCCTTTTTGGAGGTTCTAGAGGAGAATTAATTTTCTTGCCTTTTCTGGTTTCTAGAGGCTGCCCAGATCCCTGAGCTCTTGGCTCCTTCCCCCATCTTCAAAGACGGCAATGTGCATCTCTCCGACCATTTTTCCACACTCACGTGGTCCTCCAGTCTCTCTCTGACTTTCTTTTCCACTTGTAAGGATCCGTGTGGTTGCACTGGCTCACCTGAATAATCTAGGATAATATTCCTACCTTAAGGTCAGCTGATTAGCAACTTTAATTCCATCTGTAACCTTAATTCCTCTTTGCCCTGTAACCTAACATATTCATAGGTTCCAGAAATCAGAACATGGACCTCTTTCGAGGAAGGGGGATAATTCTGCCTACTACTTACACCAAAACTTCTTCAGCATTATTTAGCTCAAAAATGCAAAGGACATTTTTAAGAGACAATAATAAACACAAATCTTAACAGCTTTAAAAGAATACCTCGTTGGGAACCTCAGGTAAGTGTCAAAGATCAGAGGATCGGTGAGCTCTAATCAAAATTCTGTTATCAGTCTTTTACAATGATAGTTCCTTCTTCAGTGGTCCTTATCACCTCTTTGTGGCAGAGCAAGACAGGAGGAAAAAGGGTTTCAAAATCAAACAAGTTTGGGGCATGTGAAATCAATTCTATTTTTCAGAGACTCACAAAGTAGGTTTGCATCTCAAAGGCCCCAGGAAGCCTCCCTCAAGAAAGTTGAATTTTATGTAGCTGCCAGATATATTTTTCCTAAGCCTATTTGAATGCTGCATTTATAAAAAAACAAAGTATCTTTCAACATTCCGGTTCTGGAAATGCTTCCTTACATCAACTGGGAGAATAAGGAGGTCTTAGCAAGAAACAAACATCACTGGAAAAATGGAAAGATGTCTTCCATGAAGAGAAGAGAACCCCAAAGTAAGCCATGTCTAAGGACGAAAAATCATCAGGCAAAAATAAACTAAGAAATACTTTAAGGAATTTATGAACTTCCAAAACAAAACTAAAAAATTTGTTAAGGTAATCAATGTTAGCGCTCTGGCTACAGAATCAAGGCCACATCTTGATATTCACTGTTAAAGAAGTAAAGTCCAGGAGGAAATGTGGTGAGAGGGCTTAAAGTATTATTTTCTCCCTAGTAAGGACAATTTTGGGGATATTCCTGCTACAAAACTGTCTTTCAAAGCAGAGGTCTTATAAGTGATTAGATCAAAAAGTTTTTTGTTTTTTGTTTTTTAAAAAAACAAAACAAAACAAAACAGCATACTCTAGACCTGATTGACAAACTACATATGAATCATCAGGGCTAGCTAACCACATCCTGAGAACTAGAAGGCACTCAAGGGCAAGGTGAGGACCTATAAGCCAATGGAAAGAACTCTCTTCGTTACCGGCCAGGGGATTAGCCAATGTAAGTTTCATCACTAGAAATGTCCTAGTAGACCTCTTCGGTCCTTCTAGCCTGGTGAGTGGGCAATTTGTCTAACATGGAGACAAAAAAAAGGCAAAGTAATTTAAGGAGAAATGATAATGGGTCAACCCATTAGAGTGTTACAGAGGTAGAGGAGCAGATTAATATGTGGACAAAATAGACCTGATAGATAGAAGTCTTAAAGTCCCATTATAAGCTTTTTTCAAGGTTGTCTACAACGTCTTTAAATTTGTTCTTTACACATTTTAGGAAGGCATTGTTTAGAAACAAGACAAAGATTAGGGATAAACACATGTATTTTAGGAGAAAGATTCATTGACATTGAGGCCTCTGGAGATTCATGCAGGACATATCATATGTTCTATTGCTAAAAATAATACAGAAGGAAAGTATACAGTGAAATCTTCAACCTTGCGCTTGATACTAAAACTTTCAAGATTAAACACTGATTTCAAGGTAATTACAACAAAATCCTTCAAGGGTTGGAATGGGCAAAAGGGAAAATAAAAATGGAGTCATTTGGCAAGCACTTACTGAGTGCCTACTATTATGAAGTATTGCTATAGTTGATTTGGGGGGCTAGGAGATGAGATATAGTCTCTGATCTCATAGAGGGTCACCATCTGCTAGTGGACATCAATCTATACACAAGAAATTCTGAGAGTGAATGAAGAGCTTAGTGATATTGCTGGATTTTGGACTGATTTTGACTGTAGACTGCATGTGGAAAGAGCCAATGTAAAGATTATGAAACAGAATGTTCCTGTTGTTACCGAAAGGGCTGATTTAAAATACCATTTCCACGTGGACATTTTCTGAAAGGGAAAACCATAGTAACAATCTTTTTTACCAACTTCCTAAGAAGTTACCAGGAACCACAGGTTTATAATCCTGTAAGTTACTCACAACCTTGATGCATATTACACTCACCTGGGTGCTTAAAAACTCAAGCGAGGCATAGATATTGGAACTCAGCCCCAGAGATTTTTATCTGATTGGCCTGAGGTGGGGCCTCAGCTCTAAATCTTAAATATCACCCCACAAGAAGGTAATATCCACTCCACTATAAATATAAATATCCACTCAACTGAATACCACTAGGGTGGTATTCAGATTTCACCAAATGTGAAAGCCACAAAGAGAGGTTCTGGCACATAATAATTACATATTAATTCTACAATAACTTCAGCCTCCTGCCCATGTGAAAGAGCAATGGTGAAGGGTCAAGACCCTGGACTCTGGAATGATGCCCAACGTGTGAATCTTGGTTCTGCCAATCGTAAGTTACATGACCGTGGGGAAGTTACTTCCCTGTATCTCCAAGTCCTCATCGGTAAAATGATAGCAATAGTTATTCTGAGGATCTATAAAACTGAAGGTTATATGTGTCTGGCTCAAAAACACATAGCCCTCATCTAATCATAAGGAAACATCAGGTAAAACACCCTACAAGATAACACTTGTGTACTCTTCGTAAATGTCAATATCACGAAGTAAAACAGAAAGATACAGGAAATAGATTAAGGAGAACTAAAGATACATAACAACTGAATGCCATAAACATTCTTGAATTTTCTTTTGCTATTAAAGATATTATTGTGATAATTGGCAATTTCTAAATAAGGTCTGCATTAAATAATAGTGTTATCATAATTTTAATTCCCTGATTTTGATAATCATACTATGCTTATGTAAATTAATTATTGTGTTTAGGAAATATGCCTGAAATATTTAGAAATAAAGGAATATTCTATCTGCAACTTATTCTGAGAGACAGAGGCAGAGAAAGAGAGTAAAGCAACTATAGTACAATATGAACATTTGGGAAGTCTGGATGAGGGACATCCAGAGATACTTTGTGCTATTCTTGCAACTTTCCTGCACATCTGAAGTTATATCAAAATAAAGAATTCTTTAAAAATTAAGTTCCTGGTCCTAGCACATATTAAGCACTACATGAGAGATGGATAAATATGCATGTGCCAAGGAGGATGAAGGAAATGCATCAAGGTGAGGCAGCCCAGGTGAGTGGAGCTTTGCTGAGATACAGTGCACTGGAATTAATCATGCATCTCTCTGTAGACACCCTTCTAGGCACTGCACAGAAATTGTATCTTTGATTTCACTCATTTTTCTTTAAGGAAAGAGCAATTTCTTCTGCCTTTTCAACTCACACCCAAGGCCCCAGTAAATGTTCTATGAGCTCTCGGGAAATAAATTGGAGTCCCACTGGGGTCTGAGGCCTGGGAGGCAGCTGGGTCTGGGGCCCTAGAGGTTGTCTCAGATAGAACTGGGTAAATAATCAAGTCCACAGGCTTAGCCAGCTGGCGACGATAGGCTAAGGAGGCAACGGAGGAGATTCCAGAGCCCGGATCTGATGACAATGGGGAGGTAATCAGAGCAGAGAGAGGACCGCAGTGAGCAGGTCCCAGCAACTGGACAGACATTAGCCCCCTTAGCTTCCCAAACATTTGCCAGCTATTTGTTTGTTTCCTTCTTTGTGGGGGTGTAACTTTATTCTTAAAAGTACTGTTGTAAAAAGCTACTGTACTAAGAAATATTTTCTCTTTCCCTATTAGTGGACAGTCTTCTAGCTCTTGCTTCAAGCATATTCACACATACAGATCTGTGTTCAAAGTGACACATCAACTAATATCATACATACCGTACAGCACCTCTCACTCGCCTGCATGGCGTGGACAAACCTCCTCAGCATAAGCATAGAGAAATAGCATGATTTCTATCGGCTACATGGTTGCATTGGTGGATGTGCCCTCATTTATTCAACCACTCCCACACTGAGAGATATTTAGGTTGCTTCAGCTGTGTGATAATTTCTGAGAATCCCAGGGATAAATATGCTTGGGCGTGTATCTTTTGGTCCTCATGTAATAATCTGATTTGGGAAGTTTCTGCAATTAACTGACTACAGGAGCTGGACATTTTAAAAGCTCTTCTGTTCCCTGGCATCAATCTTCCTTCTATTAATATATTTCCATTCCCACCCACAGTGAGAGTGCTTGAATGTCCTCAAGCCTGTGACAAAACATTTTTCCCCAGCCTTCTGATTCTTTGCCAACTTACTAAGGAAGAAATGGAATTTCACAGCCTTGATTTGCATTTCATTTCTTATATTGAAGATAAACATACCTTACAACATTTAGTAGCCGTGGACCTTAAAGCGCTCACTCTTTTGAAGGCAGAAGTCTTAATCAAAATGATGTCTCTTTAAACTTTCAAAAGCGTATATGCTTTACACTTTCCAAGTTTCAGAATTACTCCCCCTCACCTTTCTTTTAATATGTGAGTGAATTACTCCCCCTTGTCTTTCTTTTAATATGTGAGTATATATGTGTCCGAAGCAATCTAGAAACTACTATTTGAAACAAAGAATTTAGAGCCAGACTATCCAAGTGTGAATATTGGCTGTGGAATATAGTATATATAATTTTGCTTCTGTTTTCTCATCTATAAAGTAGGCATAATAATACTTAGCTCCTGTGATTATTGTGTGGATTCGAGTTAATTTATGTGAAGTGTTTGGAGCTGTGTCATGCAGATAATAAGTCCCTTAAACATGTTAAACCTAATACTTTCCCATAGTGGTTTTACAAGAAAGACTTTGTTCTTACATCTCAGTAAAGTAGAGAATGTGCTAATATAATATAGGCTTTTGTTATTTAAACTTGATTTTTTATCCCAGTATAAAAACCACATTAACCTTTTTTTCTTTCTTTTTTTAAGAATTCTGAGAAAGTAGGATTGGGCAAAATCTCAAATAAATCTGTGCAAAAAAACACCACATCAGTAAGAGTGTATTTGCTAATTCTAGTAGGATAAAACAGAAAACCCTCACTACACTCACAAATAAACTATGACACTTTTATTATTAAAGATAACAGCCTCATCGGCTTATGGCGAGCAGGTTATATTGAGTTATCATTTCTTTGAATACAAAGAGGAAAGAAGAATTATTATGCTACTAATTGGTGGGGATTGTTTTCTACACCAACCTCATTTTTTTCTATTTAAAATTATTTACATTTCTTTAACTTCATCTCAAAGCAATACGGTAGCTTCCAATCATGTTTGTATTGATAAAAAGCATTTTCATCTGAAGGTTTACACAAAAGTGGAATCCTTGTGACCCAGTAAACACAAGGGTCTTGTTGGTGGAGCTACCCATAAATTGAGACTCATGAAAAGAATAGACTTACCCTCACTCCAGAAGCCAATTCTGCCCTCTGGTAATGTACAGCATTGACATGCATTGGTATAGCCTATTGGAAAGTGACTGTTCTGACCAACCGGGGTCCCTGCCATATTGCGCTGAGCACCAGAGCCCGTGAGAGAGGAGTCAAAGAACAACAAGGAAAGAAAAAAAGACAATGGGATGGGAGGAAAGGTGGATGAAAAACGAGGCCAAAGGTGCATTCAGCTTTCCACAGACAGCAGAAAAGATGAAAGGAGCAAAGGGCAAGGAGGCAGATACACGGTGCAGACATCTGGGAGAAGCAAGGGTCAGTGCAAAAATTCACCAGCAGCTGAAGCTAGACATAAGAGGCCACATTTCTGTGCTTAAATATATGTATTCTCCTTTGGTCTCAGGAAAGATCTATCTGTCCCGTGGTGAGATTGCAGGACCCACCGTATAAATAGATTTCTTTTAAAATAGATATGTTAAGCTTAAGTAAAATGTTTGAAGTGAACTTGTTTTTCTTTCCAATAAAAAAATACAGTGTATTGAAATAAAATGAAAATTTCATATGATAAAAAATACTGTTGATAGAATATTTTAATTAAGGAAACTTGGAAATGGCCTTTTTGCATGTATCAGTAGTGAATCTAAGTATAAATGTGTTTGCTGGGAAATGAACTTAGTAGCAGTCGTAGGATATTAAATTTCTTTCAGAATCAATCATTCTTCCTATATATACATTTTAAAATTTTATTCACCTTAAGGCAATTTAGGCATCATAAATTTAAACAATGCACACAGACTAATTTTTTAGGAAACCTACAGAATTTACTTGCAGAGGTTATAGAAAATACTATATAATTTAAAAATTGAGACTTTGAAACATGTTGAAATCTCTTATTTTTTAATATTGCTACAGTTTGCTATTCTATTCTCTAGCCCTATCTATGAAAGCTTAAAAGACAGCGTTTTGGCCGGGCGCGGTGGCTCAAGCCTGTAATCCCAGCACTTTGGGAGGCCGAGACGGGCAGATCACGAGGTCAGGAGATCGAGACCATCCTGGCTAACACGGTGAAACCCCGTCTCTACTAAAAATACAAAAAACTAGCCGGGCGAGGTGGCGGGCGCCTGTAGTCCGAGATCCTCGGGAGGCTGAGGCAGGAGAATGGCGTGAACCCGGGAGGTGGAGCTTGCAGTGAGCTGAGATCTGGCCACTGCACTCCAGTCCGGGCGACAGAGCGAGACTCTGCCTCAAAAAAAAAAAAAAAAAAAAAAAAGACAGCATTTTATCTTTACTTAGCAAACATTGAGGTAAGTATTATACTTTGTGTTATAGACTGAAATGTGCACACTCCTCTGTCCCCAGTTCTTATGCTGAAGCCCTAACCCTCGATGTGACTCAATTTGGAGACAGGGCCATTAGGAGGTAATTAAGGTTAAATGAGGTCATAAGGGTAGAGCCCTAATTCAATAGAGCTAGTGTCTTTACAAGAAGAGGAAGAGATAGCAGGAGCACGTGCGTGCACAGAGGAGAGGCCATATGGGGACACAGTGAGATGATGGCCATCTGTAAGCCAAGGAGAGAGGCCCCACTAGAACCCAACCCTGTCAACATCTTGATATTGTACTTCCAGCGAAGAACTATGAGAACATAAATTTCTGTTGTTCAAGCCCCCCAGTCCATGGCATTCCATTATGGCGGCCCTAGTTGACAAATACACGTTGATTTAACCAAAACAAACAGCCACTCCTTCCAAGAACTAATGATACTAGACAGAGTCATTATTTGTCTGTTCTTTGGCATAACAGGAAGAAATTTACATGTGCAAATAGATCCTTCTTTAATGAAAGGGTCTTATTCATTTTCCAACTGGCTATGTGAGTGAGAATCTGCTTTCATTTTGAAAGACAGCATAAGAGATGGCAGAGGAAAATCAAAGGAGGTATCAACAAATATAGGTGACTCCAAGGGCTGGGGAGAAACAGAAAGAAGCAAAAGAGAATGTTACTAAGAGGCTGTAGATTAGAAGTGAAGAGAAGAAGCTGTGCTCCCGAGGCCTTTCTGGGCTGACTTGTTCTAGATATTGCCTCTGCTGTTTCCGCTGCAGTTCCTATGGCGGTGCAGAGCAGGGTCCAGCCAGCTGACATGGAGTCAGAGTTTCCTCTGACTTTAGAGACTTCCCAATACAACCCTCTCATTTTATTTGTGAGAAAACCTTGACCCTGAGAGTACCTGGGCTAGGGTACTCTTCACTGAAAAGCTGTCTAACCTTTTCGAGCCTCAGCTTACTCAGGTATGATAAAAACATAATAATAAGTAACTTACAACATCATCATGAGGATTAATGTAATTAAGTGTTTAAAGTGGCTAGCACATAGTCACAGTAAATTTTAATTATTGCATAAGGTCACCCAGTTAGTTAGGGATAGCGTGGTGTAAAAGGATAATTTGCATTTTAACAGATGAAATATTGGGAGAATGAATACATAAAAGTAACTCATGACACAATGGTCTAGAAATATCTGGAAAGAATGAAAAGCATAACTTTCCCTTTCCTCATTGAATCAGAATGAGTAGACGCCATGCTGGAGGAACACTAGGATAGCCAGAATTCTGCTGGAGAACAGGAAAGAGTCTATCTAATAGCAATTTAGGCACACCAACAAAAGGCATTGTATATGTGAAAGGAGAAGAAATGGGAAAAAAATGGGCTCAGAGCTAGGCTGATTGAACAGTTATTACAGGGCTGAGAGGTGAGGTTTAAGGAGCTATGGATTAGCCAGCTGTGGTGGTATGCCCTCGTATCCTAGGTACTCAGGAGTCTGAGGCGGGAGGATTTCTTGAGCTCAGGAGATGAAGGCTGCAGGGAACTATGATCATGCCACTGTACTCCAGCCTGGGAGACAGAACAAGACTTTGTCTCAAACAAACAAAAAAGGCCGGGTACAGTGGCTCACACCTGTAATCCCAGCACTTTGAGAAGCCAGTGTGGGCAGATCACGAGGTTGGGAGATCAAGACCATCCTGGCCAACATGGTGAAACCCTGACTCTACTAAAATACAAAAAATTAGCCAGGTATGGTGGTGTGCGCCTGTGGTCCCAGCTACTCAGGGGGTTGAGGCAAGGGAATCGCTTGAACCTGGGAGGCAGAGGTTGCAGTGAGCCAAGATCACGCCACTGCACTCCAGCCTGGTGATAGAGCAAGACTCTGTCTCAGAAAAAAAAAAAAAAGAGAGAGAGAGAGAGAGGAAAGAAAGAGAGAGAGAGGGAGGAAGGAGGAAGGAAGGAAGGGAGGGAGGAAGGAAGGGAGGGAGGGAGGGAGGGAGGAAGGAAGGAAGGAAAGAAGGGAGGGAGGGAGGAGGACAGGGAGGGAGGGAGGAAGGAAGGAAGGAAAAAGGAAAGAAGGAAGGAAGGAAGGAAAAAGGAAAGAAGGAAGGGAGGAAGGAAGGAAAGTAGGAAGAGAGGGAGGAAGGAAGGGAGGGAGGGAGGACAGGGAGGGAGGAGGACAGGGAGGGAGGAAGGAAGGAAGGAAGAAAGGAAGGAAGGAAGGAAGAAAAGGAGGGAACTGAGCTGTGGGAGGTCAAAGATGATTTAAGCTTCATTTAAGGTTCAGTGTTGATTAACTTAACTTTCATAAAGAACCTGCACTCAATCTGGAACTAGGGAAAAGGTTTAGGGCTGGCTGTCATATAATCCTCCCATATTAAAGCCACTTCCTCAGCATAGTAATTAAAGAATTGGAATCCAGGCTTCATAGAATAAAGGGTATATTATTCATTCATTTATTCATGCATTCATTCCAGCAACATTTATTAGTCAACTACTACTTGCCAAACGAGGTGCTAAGGGAAGACAATATAACTGCACAGAAAACACAGTCATTTCCTTCAAGGACCTGCCCCCTCCTCAGGGGACACCAACGTTTGTAACCCAGTCCATTTTCAATCCCTCAACATGGACTATTTTGGAAGAGGGTGTATTAGTTGGAATGTGGGTCCATGTATGAGCGAGTCAGAAACTTACTTGTTTTTTATGCAATAGTTGGAGCTAGACAATCTAGTTGAAATGACAGTTCTGCTCCATGAGTCATCTGGGGAGCTGGGATTCCTACATGCTGACTTACCACCATCACTTGGAGGTTCAATTATGTCACACTGTACATAGCAAGATAAAAAGAGAAGGAAAGGAACAGCGTTGTCCCTTGCAGAACACATCTGGGAAACTGAACACACAACGTGTGCTCACTATTCACCTACCATAATTGAATCCCATAGCCATGCCTATCTGCAAGGGAGGCTGGAAGGGTATGGACACCATGTGCCCAGCCAAAGATCAGGGTTCTCTTACTGAACAAGAGGAGCCAGTAGCAGTCTCTACAACACACAACAGAAAATATATTAAACTGCTTACTACATCTGACTTTTCCTAAAGCTCAGTAAAAAAAATAACAGCCACATACACCCATTTTTTGTTGTTTGTTTTGTTGAGACAGAGTTTCATTCTTGTCAGCCAGGCTGGAGTGCAATGGCACGATCTTGGATCACTGCAACCTCCGCCTCCCAGGTTCAAGCAATTTTCCTGCCTCAGTCTCCCGAATAGCTGGGATTACAGGCACCCACTACCATGCCTGGCTAATTTTTGTATTTTTAGTAGAGATGGAGTTTCACCGTATTGGCCAGGCTGGTCTCAAACTCCAGACCTCAGGTGATCTGCCCTTCTAAGCCTCCCAAAGTGCTGGGATTACAGTCATGAGCCACCATGCCTGGCCAATACCCGAGATTTTCAGCCCTTCCCAAATGCCTTCCAGCTGCTAACCTTGTTCTGCTGCTCCCTGCCCACCTCCCTCGCAGAGAAGATACCTCTACAGAGCAGATCTCCTCCTGATCTTTTGGGAAGCCCTACTCCTCCAGCATAGGAGTCGATCCAGTCATCTCATTTCTTTCTGGGCTTACCTCTCTACTTGTACAGACAATGTAATAGGACACTATAGTTCAAGAACCACATTTCACTGAGTCTGAGTTAGAGAAGGTGCTAGTGGAGATGGTGCTCCAAAAGGAGAATCAGAGTGGCCATTGGCACACCTTGGGGGTGTCCATGACCAAGTATGACACATTGACTCAATGTGACACATTTAAATGTCCATCTAATGGCTCATTCTCTCTCTCTCTCTCTCTCTCTCTCACACACACACACACACACACACACCCTTTCTCTCTCTCTCTCTTTCTCTCACAATTCTTCCAAGGACAAACCTGAACTCTTAAAGACTAAATAGCATACACTGAGAACCACAACCATGAGTGCTTCTTGAGGGAAGCACACCAAGAATGAAGCAGACTCGGTGATGAGTGTAACAAGCCCTGTCCTAACAGGGCAACCAGCACTCAGCTGTGGTGGATTTTGATCATGTGGGTCTCATGTTTTTATCTCCTGAGTTGCTTCTATTAAGGAAGTTAAAAATTTGGGGATTTTTTAGATGACAAGTCCAGACTTTCAAAATGACACCCATGTAAAAAGTAAATGCTACATAGCAGATCTAAAGGTGTATCCAGCCCAAATCCAACCCAGGAGCCTCCAGTTGGAAACTTCTGTGGTAAGTACCGAAGGAGGGAAACATTTCCTGAGCTGACCTGGCCTTCATACCACTACATACCATTAGCATTTCAGTGAGTATTTAGCATTATCTTCCAGAGTAATGTGCATTTCTACCTTCTTTCCCCTTCTTTTAAATTGCATCTACTTGACTTAAAATGATCAGCAGGGTAGATTTCCAACCATATACCTCTCGTGGCCTCTCCTTCAGCTAAAACGATCCTAGCAGAAGCTGTGGATTTGCCACCTGTAAAAAGCCTGGTGTGTGTGGTGGCTTTTAGTTGTGATTTTCTCACCAGATTACATCATTATAGCACAGAACCAATCTGCCCTGTGGCATTCAATTTGCATTTGGCTTTGCTTTAGGCCTCATATTTCTGGATTTGCCCTAGAAGCCCTGACATGCTCTTCTGAGTTTGACTTTATTATAAGGCAATAGGAAACAGTTGAAGGTTTTTAAGCAGGAGAGTGACGTTAAATAAAACAAATCTAGAAACTGTTGAAGTTGACCTGGGAAGGAAGGAAATTGGAGTCAGGGAGATCAACTAGGGGTGTTTATAATAGGATAAGTGTTGAGATACTGAAGTAGGTAAGTGGCAGTGGGGAAGGAGAGATGAGAGCAGAGGCAAAAACAAAAAAATGTGAAGACTGAATCTGCAATTTTTGCAACTGTTTTTAAAAGGAGTCCTGGATTTCAAGTCTGGGTGACTAGGATAATGATTGTCACAGAAACAAACCAAATTATTAGCATTATGTGTTTGTTTGCTTATTACATTTTTATATTTGTTTTTCTTCACTTAAAAATAGTAGTACTGGCTGGGCCTGCCGAACATGGTGAAATCCCATCTCTACTAAAAATACTAAAGTTAGCCAGGCTTGATGGTGGGTGCCTGTAATCCCAGCTACTCTGGAGGTTGAGGCAGGAGAATCGCTTGAACCCGGGAGGTGGAGGTTGTGGTGAGCCGAGATCACGCCACTGCACTCCAGCCTAGGTAACAGAGGGAGACTCCATCTGAAAAAAAAAAAACAGTGGAACTGTCAGTTAATATTAACCACATTTTCTATTAGTCTGTAATTTTTATGTCTCTAGATTCCAAGGACTTCATAAGCACAGTCTGATTAATCCTCCTGTAAGCTTTGTGAGTTGGGTGGCACTGGTTTTCAGGACCAAATATACAGAAGATGGCTCTTCAAAAAATTTTAAAAATTCTTCAGCATCTCTGTCATTCTCACTACAATCTCTTAGACTCTCAATGGCAATTATGTAGAGATCAAGCTTGGCATGTACTATGTTCCCAATTATGATCAATAGGTTCTAATTGAGAACATGTGTTCATTTCAGCTGGGATTATTGTCCAGATGATCACAATGGAGAACATGAAAGGCAGCATCTGGCAGAGTTATTTTCTGACATCCATCTCTCAATCCCATCTTCCTTCATGACTGCTTTTATTCATATGTGAGCCACCAAGATAGAGGGAGATGTGCACCAGTGCTAATGTTTCTATGGGCTCATCCATGCAAACTGCCTTGCTAGCCAAGCACCATGTACAGGTTCTCAAAGTAGGTTCTAGCTCCATTTATCTATCATTGCATGACAAATCATCTCCAAACCCAGTGGCTTAAATTATTAATTTACAGTTTGGCTTGTATCCACTCCAGGCAGTGTTAGCTGTGATGGCTTGGCTGGGGCTAGAGGATGCCCTTTCAAGATGACTCACTCACATGGCTGGCAAGTAGGATCTGGCTGTCTGATGGGATACCAGTTGAAGCTCTTGTCAAAGGTCTCCATTTGTCCTCCAATTGGTCTCTTCATGAGCAGTTGGCTTGGGCTTTCTTACAGCAGGAACACTTGATTCCAAAAGCAAAAGTTCCAAGAGATAGAAAATGGAAGTTACAAGTCTCTTGAGGCTCAGGTCTATGAGTTTCCATAGGGTCATTTCTTTTTTTATTTATTGGTCAGAGAATCACAGAGCCTACCCAGTTCAAAGGGAGATGATGTAGACCACATTTTTCCAGGGGAAGAGTGTCAAAGACCGGGTGACCAAATTTAATCCGTAATAGCACACTACAGCAGATTAAGTTACACATTCTGAATGAAGGACAGTTTGTTTGGCATCTCTGAGTTCAACAGTAATATATTAAATTGCACCACTGGCCAATAGTTGAAGATTATAAATATAGTTTAAATAGTTTTTTTTGTAGTCTCCATACAACCTCTGTGTATACCAATTCTGTCATTTATCTCTGATTTTCATTTCTCAAGTGCTGCACTCTTTTACTCTCACTGTGAATACCCTCCCCACTCTTATATCCTGGCTACCAATACTCTGGAATGCTCTCTTGAGCTCTCAAACTGAACAAAGTACCCCTTCTGGGCACATCTATAGTTTGGGGTGCTCCTTATCAGAAGACTTATCACAGCATATTGGAAGCTGACTGCTAGTCTGACTTTCCCCATAGACTGCAGGGCCCCTGAAGGCAGGAAATCTTGTTCATTTGGCACAGAAGGTTGCTCCTGGTCAGTAGATACTCAATAAATACTTGTTGAATGGTTAATTCACATTCTGCCCCACATTTTTGCATTCTTGGAATGCTCTGGAATTATCATTGACTTTTGTGTGTTACTTGATACTGTTAGAACTCATCCTCAGCCTCTCTGTCTCTTAACTGGGGAGACTGGGATTTCTATGATAGCCAGGCTGCAAGATGAAAGGAAGTGTCACAAAAGTGCTATGAGAGGTGACAATGAGAGAACTCAGACTGTGTTAAAGATGATTCTTTCCATGATGATTGTGTTAAGACTATATTTAGCAGAGTATTTCTCCATGGTTTTCTAAGTAAAGAGAAGCTGTATCATAAGCAGCAGGGACATTAACAAAGCCTCATTCATCTCCATTGGCCCCCTGGACATTTTGAAGCAGGATATATAAGCCACTCTCCAAATTGATAACAGGTGTCTGATTCCAAACAAATGTCACCAATCTTGCCCTTAATGCATTATGGCAGGACATGATGGAACATTAGTAGAGTGCAGTAGTGCACATTTGGAAAAAGAATAAACATGAGATTTGGTAACACTATCTTATCAGTTGAATTTAAAATGAATATTAATCTTGCTTCTCTGGCACAGGAACAGATGAATCAATGAAATATTTTACTAGACGCTGTGGGTGAGGCAGATTGTCTTCTATTTTGAATAGTGAGGAGACATTGATCACTCCTGGAGAGGCTCTTGCTCAGTACAAAGCAACCTGACAAGTAATTGAGGTCCTTAGGGGCTGATGTTACTAGGCTTTTTGTTTCTATTTCATTTAACCACAAAGCATGTATTAAGCTTTAAAGATGCTACTCATTGTACACAGAAGAATATGACACAATCCCTACCCCCAAGGATCTGTGGCCAAAGAGTGGGCATGAAGGGAAAGGTGAAGGAACAATGTTGAGAAGGGCAGAGTAGATGGCATGAGGGTCTGGAACCAGAGAGATCTGGAAGGTTCACCTCTTATCCTTAAGTCCTTGCATGAGTTATGTAAATTCAGCCTCAGTTTTCTCATCCGCAAAATAATGTTGATTACAAGCATACCTACCTGCAGAAGTTTATGGAAAGGATTAATGTACATAAGAAGTATGGAGCTGTGAGCTCATGAACGTGAGGGGCAAATCCCTGTCTATTTTATTGTGCTAACCACTGTAGCATAGAGCGCACTGCAGGTAATCAGTGATTATTTGGCAATTGGATTGAATGAAAGTGCCTAAGCACTGTACTTGGCACATATTAACCATTCAGTAAATGTTCACCATTAGGATACCTAGTGGCATTGCAGCAGTTGTGGTAGCATCAGAGATAAGTAATAGTACCAATAAATATTAGTGATGATAATAATAATAGTGGCATTCGTCATGTTTAATTAGGAGCACAAAAATAAACATATGAATAGCAAGAGAAAAAGCAAAAATTATGTTAGCAATGTTATTGAGGATCTAAAATAGAGCTGCGAGGACTTACTACTTCATTCAGAAGGTAAGCCTACTATTGAAGGCTTGTGAAGAAGGCACATGATGACAACTGTGGGAAAAAAGGACTAAGAAGTGAACATTTCTTAAGAAGCTTTGATTTGGGTCCATTACAGACTCTACTACAATAAGGACATAGTGCTGAACTAGGCTGGAGGCAGGGGAGAAGAACAGGAGAAAAGAAGTAACGGAGAGAATTCAGAGGTAGAACTGAAAGCAATTAATTGTCTGTGGCAGTCAGAGGAGCCAAATGATTCCATCACCCACATGTGAGTTTCTCCTGCTCCCAGAACAGAACTTCCAAGGTCATAGTATTGCGTATTTTATTCTATTTAGCTATTTCCTCACAGAATCACAGAAACATCACTTCTGTTCTGTATGCCTCCTTTGCTCTATCCCCTCCTGCTCTATTTCATCCCACAACTTTAGCCATTTTTAATACTAACAATATAAATTCTTAGTACTGGTCCATGGTTTTAAAATAAATAAAGGCAAGATGTCTAAATCATCTCCTTTATTTTTTCACCCAGCTTAAATGCCAACCTGCAGGCCATTGAAGTCGGTCCCTGACTAGAGAGCAAATGTTTGATTCTAATTGAGATCCTGGCTTTGCTGTGTTAAAAGAAAAACTTTATACAAATCAAATTTAGCAAAGTTTATTTGAGCAAAGGACAATTCATGAATCAAGCAGCACTCAGAACCAGAAGAGGTTTGGAGAGCTCCACATAGCAATGTGGACAGGCTGAGAGCAAAAGAAGTGGCATGCAGAAACAGCTTGATTGGTTACAGCTGAGCATGTGCCTTTTTTAAACATGGCGTGATGAAGCATTTGCCTTGAACGTGGTCAGCTGGCAGGCTGTGATTGGCTGAGACTCAGCTTTCTCTTATGAAAATATACTCTTAACAAAGTTTGTTCACGCCTGTAATCCCAGCACTTTGGGGGACTGAGCAGAGGTAGAGAACTTGAGGCCAGGACTTCAAGATAAGCCTGGCCAACATGGTGAAACCCCATCTTTACTAAAAATACAAAAATTATCTGGGCGTGGTGGCACACACCTGTAACCCCAGTTACTCAGGAGGATGAGGTAGGAGGATCACTTGAACCTGGGAGGGAGAGGTTGCAGTGAGCCGAGAACACACCACTGCACTCCAGCCTGGGAGAGAGAGGGAAACTCCGTTTCAAAAAAAAAGAGAGAGAGCATTTGCAATTTGTTTGTTGCAAATGGAGGCAGCTCTAAGCCAAATTAAATTTAACTGTTTCCTCCTTTTTGTCAGTCTTTTAATTCTGAGAAATTGACCAAAATCTTGGACATTGCCATCACTCTCTTTCCCATGATAATGGACTGGTTTTGTCACAATATGAAATTCAGAATTTACCATGTCAGGTAAGTTGAATGTTTCTTTATGTTCTCTTTGTGTGTGTGTGTGTTTAATTCAAACCATAGTGAGGCCATGTTATATATAATAGACGGCTGTATATGAGCATTTAAGACTCTTGAGAGGATATGGCACACCGGGGAGAAGATTATGATGGCTATCGGGTGGATAATACTAAGACACTGAAACACACTCCTTAACAGGAGCCCCCAGAAATCAAACTGATTAAAATCAAATATAGTCATGCACTGTGTAGCAGTGTTTCAGTCAATGATGGACTGCATACGATAGTGGCTCCATACAATACTGTATTTTACTATATTTTTCTATGTGTAGATATGTTTTGATATGAAAATACTTACCAATGTATTCCAATTGCCTACAATATTCAGTACAGTATCATGCTGTACAGGTTTGTAGAGTAGGAGCCACAGGTTATGCCATACAGGCTAGTGTGCCGTAGGCTACACCATCAATGTTTGTGTAACTACACTCTATTATGTTCACAAAATCATATAATGACACATTCTTCAGAGTGTATCCCCATGGTTAAGCCATACATAACTGTATATTAAAAAAATGTGCCGGGAGAAGAATCTACTTGCTTTAGCCAAGTAGCTTGTATGTTGGTTTCTTGCAATTGAATTTCTACAAAACCAGATTTATTTATCCAAGTGCAGCAGGAGGAGTTAGCCATTGTGCACGTTTCCCCCCACTGTGTAGCCAATAGATAGTGCAAAGAAGTCATGTTATCTATAACAACTTCAGCAAGAGAATTTCAAGAAGCTTTGTGGGCAGCTATAACTTTTGCAGTAAAGTTGTCTATAATAGCTAATATTTGAGACATATTTCTAATCATAAATCTATTTACATTTATGCCATACCAAGGAAGGAGCAGTCTACCAAAAGAAGACCACTTAAAGGTATTTTGTGCCTGCTGGCAAATTTCTCTTTATTTCATAGTGAAAATTAACAGCTATAAACTAATGTTCAGTTTCCAATTGATGATGGAGTGACACCGGTACTGTTAAAATCCTTAATCCACATTGGTCTCTTATTTTCCACTTACTGAGACATAGAGTTGACAACACATATGCTTAATTATTAAATTCTGCACAGATTAAAAACAAATCGTACATGGGCACAACAGACAGTTCTCTGTGGAATGCCTTGTGCGTTGGGGTCATCCGTAGGGAAGCACTAGTATTATTTGTCAAAGGCTCCATTATTGAATAATCACGTGTTTGGAGGTTAACAGATAAGAAATTGGAGTTATAGATTTGTCTACAAACTCTCAAATTATCTTTTTTGTTTGTTTGTTTGTTTTCTTATTCAATGTATGGCATAATTTAACTACAAAACCCTCACTAGGGGCAGGGCGCGGTGGCTCACGCCTGTAATCCCAGCCCTTTGGGAGGCCGAGATGGGCAGATCACGAGGTCAGACGATCGAGACCATCCTGGCTAACACGGTGAAACCCCGTCTCTACAAAAAAATACAAAAAAATTAGCCGGGTGTCCTGGCGCCTGTAGTCCCAGCTACTCAGGAGGCTGAGGCAGCAGAATGGCGTGAACCGGGAGGCAGAACCTGCTGTGAGCGGAGATAGCGCCACTGCACTCCAGCCTGGGCGACAGAAAGAGATTTCGTCTCAAAAAAGAAAAACAAAACAAAACAAAAGAAACCCTCACTAGGTTTTGCCTACTCTAAGAATTAAGAAATCTAAAATACCTGAATCTAAAAACCTAACTCTACAGAAACTACCAAATGTGCAATGTGAACAAACAGTCATACTTGAATTATCAGTGAAATTTGTTATAGGGTGAACCAGAGAACCTCTAACATCGTTTAAGGATTTAGGTTTAATGGGACATATCCAACACTCAAGTAAGTTCCCAGTGGAAGCTACACATTATGAAATCTTAGTTGTTGCATGATTTTGCCATGTATGACTAGAAAAGAAACAAAGAAGAAAAGGAACAAAGGTTTTACAGTGACGAGGAGATGTCTTGATGTGTGATCTTGGGAAAGCCGTCCACATCTAGAATGCTGTCTGCTTCTGAAAATAAACATCATGGTCAGTTTTACCTTGAGGTCTCCAATGATTATACAGTTTTAAGAGTTCAAAGGGGCTTTATTAAGCACAAGGCCCTAAACTTTTGCTCCAGAGAAGAACTTGGTAAATCCCCTTCGAATGGAGTTTAAGGGCAACGTTTTTCTGATGTCTTTTTAAAGGACACAAACTCTGGGATCTAGATCATGAAATTTCTGGTGTTACCATTTGGGTGGCATCATGAGGGGCTTCTTTTTTACCTGGTGAAAATATACTTTGCCTTAATGTACTAAAGCTTTGCCATATTGAGTTATGTCAGAGTGTGTAAGAGCAGGAGATACATGAGGTTCTATTATTAGGGGAACAGACCTTCTAGTAACTATTTTATAAACGGTCAATCTATGTTTTCCAGTGGGAGTGGATCTGATCACCATCAATTGGTAATACTTTTGACCAAGGCAATCCAATGGATTCAGTTGGCTTTGCCAAATGTTGCATTTGTCATATTTTATTTGTCTTACAACTTGCCTAGTGAAACCAGTACCTCCATCACTGGGGAGTTTTTCAGTAATGTTCAATAAGAGAAACACATTTTCCAATAACCTTTCAGCTACTGTTATAGCATTAGCCTTCCTGCCTAAGAAAGCTTCTCTACAACCAGAAAGCATGAGTGAATTAAGGACAGCAATTGAATGAAATCCACCTGTAAGTGTTTTAATAATCCAGCAGGTACCGGAAATGTATTACCTGAGTTTTTTGTTGTCTTACTGGAATTATGAGTATGAGAAACAAAACATTGGTTATAAAACACTTTAGCAATTTTAGAATAGCCACCACACTATTTATTTCACAACTTGTATAATTTTATCTACCCTATGATAAATCATAGAACATAAAGGAAGATTTAAGGGCCAGTCAGCCATTTCGGTTCTCTATGAGTCCACACTTAACACTGGATTTACATGCTTTCGAATGCAAGTTTTATTTCTCAAATTCAGGTGCATAGCACTGTTTATCATGGGTAATTTGACTTGGGTCAGTCTTATAAAGTTCATTAGAACTGCATATGTTAACAATTTCAGTACTGGCTGGTAGCATAAAAATCTTCTGAAGCATTTCCTTGATATTCACTTAGTTCTCATGCTGTTTGATGTTGGGCTACCAACCAGGTGTATGAACCAATCAGTTTCTTCATTACAGTTCTGAGAATTCTTACTGAGATGAGTGGTATGATCTTAAAGTTCAGAAACCTGTACTTGTCAGATTCCTTTCCGTGAATCCCCTTGAAGACAGAGCAGGTCGGATTTATAGTCGTTTGTAATAGCATTCAGGAAAAGGCTAGAGTAAAACAATTAATTCTTTGTGAATAATAATACTTAAAATTGTCATGGCTAAAGATCTAATGACAGTTGATTGTAATAATGGTGCAATTGACAAGATTTGATTATTTCTGTTATACACAATGTTTTGGGATGATCTCTAGAATTAGGACTCATAGCATACCAGAACTATCAGATTTCTATGAATTTTATACAATGTATGAAACACACATTAATAATACATGTATACAAATATGACTCAAAGAACGTTTAGCATTATTCATTATTTGACAATGCTTACCATGTAATTTAATATATTAAATTAGCCCAATTAGTTTAACATATCTCTTTTCTATAAGGAAATATATCCTTTTGAGATGTTTTAAGGGTCCATCTCAAAAATTCCAAAGTTAATTTGAAGTCAAGAAAAAGACAATTCACAATTTGATTTTTGAAAGTTTGTCAAAATATCAAGTGTTTAAAACACTTGATCAAAATAAGATTACAGGTAAACTGTAAAATAGTAGTCATTTGTGGCTGGGCACAGTGACTCATGCCTGTAATCCCAGCACTGTGGGAGTCTGAGGCGGGTGGATCACGAGGTGAGGAGATCGAGACTATCCTGGCTAACATGGTGAAACCCTGTCTCTACTAAAAATACAAAAAATGAGCCAGGTGTAGTGGCGTGTGCCTGTAGTCCCAGCCACTGGGGAGGCTGAGGCAGGAAAATCGCTTGAACCTGGGAGGTGGAGGTTGCAGTGAGCCGAGATTGTACCACTGCACTCCAGCCTGTGTGACAGAGTGAGAATCTGTCTCAAAAAAAAAAAAAATAATAATAATAATAGCAATTTGTTTAACCAGATGGATAATTAAAATACTTCAAAGGCAAATACAGAAAGTTATATAGTTGGAGAAAAACCCTAACTCTGCAGAAACTGGACTGGTTCTCCAGAGAAGCACAGGTTCTGGGTCCATAGTTCTTATACATAAAATTGGCTGAAGTTCCAGATGCAGGGGTTCTAGTCTCCTTCAATCAAGACAAACTTGATTCCCTGTGTTCTAGTAACCTCACCCACCTGTCCTGAGCCCAGTCCAGTTTTGGTCTGATCTGTCGGAAACCCGAGGTCTTCCCTACAAGACCCAGACCTGTTTCTTTCACCACTTCTGAAGCCAGCACAGACTTTTTCATTTTGCAAATAAATTCAGAGGGATCAAAACACATATTTGTGGAACTCAAATCTGAGAGAGAACTCACCCATGACCCCAGAGGGTACTTTGGTTTGGTTACTTGCTGCTTCTGGGGTGGGGTTACTTAAGGTCTACTTTGGATCCTAGTTCTTTTTTTTCTCTCTCTTTTTTTTTGAGACAGAATCTCACTCTGTCACCGAGGCTGGAGTGCAGTGGCATGATCTCGGCTCACTGCAACCTCTGCCTCCCGAGTTCAAGCTATTCTCCTGCCTCAGCCTCCTGAGTAGCTGGGATTACAGGCACACACCACCACGTCTGGCTAATTTTTTTGTGTTTTTAATAGAGATGGGGTTTCACCATGTTGGCCGGGCTGGTCTCAAACTCCTGATCTCATGATCCTCCTGCCTCAGCCTCCCAAAGTGCTGGGATTACAGGCATGAGCCATTGCACCCAGCCTTGGATCCTACTTCTAATGATGGCTTATTAGAAGAATAACTTTGGACAAATTAAGCGCAGCAGAATTTATTTAAGCAAAGAACAATTCATGCATCAGCCATCTCTCAGAAACATAAGATGTTCAGAGATCTCCACCCCAGCATGTGGGCCGGCATTATTTATAGATAGAAAAAGGAAGTGATGTAAAGAAACAACTTGATTGGGCTGGGCACCATGACTCATGTCTGTAATCCTAGCACTTTGGGAGGCCGAGGTGGGAGGATCACCTGAGGTCAGGAGTTCAAGACCAGTCTGGCCAACTTGGCGAAACCCAGTCTCTACTAAAAATACAAAAATTAGTTGGGTGTGCTGGTGCTTGCCTGTGATCCCAGCTACTTGGGAAGCTGAGGCAGAAGAATCCCTTGAACCCAGGAGGCAGAGGTTGCAGTGAGCTGAGATCATGCCACTGCACTCTAGCCTGGGTGATAGAGAGAGACTCTGTCTCAAAAAAAAGAAACAGTTTGATTGGTTACAACTCAGCATTTGCCTTATTTGGGCATGGTGTGATGAGACTGTTTTTTATTGTTTTGTTTTTTGTTTTTTGTTTTTTTTTTAGAGACAGAGCCTGATCAGTTGGTAGCCTGTGATTGGCTGAGACTCAGCTATCTGTTCCAAGATACATTATTAAGTTAGTTTGCAGTTTGTTTACTTACTGTTAGGTTGCAGTTTTCTATGTACCAGGCAGCTTTAGGACAAATTTAACATAACGTAATAGCCATAAAGAAGCAGTGCTAGCAAAGGATGGGGCTATCCAAGATGTTCTGCACTGAATTGCAAGTTAAAAAGGAATTCGAAGGTGAAATGGAAATAGGGAAATACATTTCCACAGATTTTATTCTGGGTTACATTTGAATAATCCTTTATTTCATGAATAGTTGTTTTACAGTAACATGAATTAGAGCATGTTAAAACATCTGTAGCTGGAAAAGGTGGAATTTCACCCTTATATTAGTCAGTTATGCTTTAGCATGAGTTCGTTTCTCAAATTATCAAGTTAGTCATTTAGTTTGTGCAGAGGAAGAGAAGATAAGAAAGAACAAAAAGCTAATTTTATCCATTTTGTAGTCGTGTCTGAGAATGGCCTTAGATTACAGAGTGCTGGGCTAAAGGCCGATGAACACTACCCTCTATGCTCTATCTGGATGAGGCCAAAGACTATCCGTCCCTCATGGCCCAGATTAAGACCCCCTATGATCATCTCACCAACACCCAATAAATAATTCCTCCTCTGAAATCCTAGGAAGTTTTATTTACATCTCTTAATGATATCTGTAACCATTTACTTTGTATGATGGTTATTTGTGTATGTTACTATCTGCGTGTATGTAAATGTTTTTTACATGGACTATGTGTCCTATGAGAGAATAAACACCATTACCAGAATCCACCTGTGATTCCTCTTCATCATCTTCATAGTGTCTTACATAATCCCTTTATATACATGTGCTCAAAATATATTTAGTGATTGACTAAATAAATCATATTTGAGAGCTCTATGCACCTGTGAATTTCCTTTGCTTTATCCCTTTTATGATTTCTTTAGCAGTTAATTTTAAAGTCATACTCTAAAGACAGTTTAGATTGCAGGGCATAACAAATAGGAAGATTATACATTTTCTTTCCCATTCATTTCAAATTGTTACGTGTAAATACACACAGATACACATGCATCCTATAAAGTCATAAAACATGAAAATGCTCTTGGCTTCATTTTCCTTATTCCTGAACACCTGTGTTAATATCCATTCATGAAATAGAGGCAGCAGGTGAAAATTCACGAAACACCTCTACACCTTCGCACCAAAGCCAGAGTGTAGACCGTGATATTACAAACTCCAAGTCAATCTTTCAGGAAAAGCATCAGCTGGTTATCCAGGCCATCATACAAACTGGGCTTTTCCTTTTTATTTTTTGTATTTTTTGTATTTTTTTTTGCATTATGGTTTGAGGCTTGATGTATACTGGGGAATGATAGCATTCAGGAGGACTCTCCTGTTGAATGATAAGCATATTTTCTTTGATTCACTCAGAGACAAAATTTTCAAATTCATTTTGAGATCAAGATTTTAATGTCAATTATTACAGAAAGGTTCTAAAGAATGACTCATCCTGGATAGCATTCATTTTGTGATTCCGGTTCATAGATAGGGCTCTGTTTTTGATGCAGTCTATGCCTCTCAGCCGTGTACTCCAAGGCAAACAGCAAACCTCATTTCAAAGGTATAAATGCTCCTCCAGGCTCTAATCCCTTCTGTGTAATGGGGCATTTGTTTCTCTTCAATGATCAGTAAGCCTGTAATTCCCTTTAATCCTAAGTGAGGCTTGAAGAGCAAGGATTTCCGTTATGCACTCTCCCACCTACCTTCTACAGGCTTTTCATAGTCACGGAAGACCCTTCAGAATTTTCACAAATCCCCAAATATCTGTCCAGTTAGTCGCCAAAAAGATGTGTCAAATGGAGTTGAATCTAAGTCAACTCCATTATCTAGGGATTTATGAACTGTGCTCAGATTTGGCTGGAATTTGTGACAGGCTGATGCCTGATCCCACGCAACCCAATTCTAAAGCATTTATGGTTAGAATGTATCTAAAATTGCAGATACAATGAAATGTATCTTCATACAGATAAGGATATGGATATAACAAATATAAATACGGAGGAAAAGCTTTTCTGATAAAATGCCCTCCTCCACTCTAAGCTTTTGTAGAATTCCTAATATAAGAAAACATAGAAATCTACCAGCAGATGAGAATAAATTTTTTAATTAAATCCAGCAATATCAGGAAAATAAGAAAAAAGAAAGAAAACAAGTACTTAAAAAGATCCTTTGCCCTTAGCAAACTTAAAAAGCAAATTGTCATTTTGTTTTGAGATAACATTTCTAGGCCAAAGACATTTTTTACAAGCCTATTCCAAGCATATTTTAACTCTATGTTAGGGAATTTTGAATATTAGAACAATCCAAATTTTCTACTCCTCTGGGGCCAAGAGACTTAAATATTTGGGAACAATGTAGTTTCCATATCTTGTTCATCAAATAGAGGCCTTGGTGTGACTTTTGATTTGATCCCTGCACAAATTTACCTTCCTCACTACAAAGCTTGGGAAGTTGAATCATGTGTGAAATTTATTCGCCAGTGTCTTTACGTTACAGATCTCAAGTAATTCTTCCATTGAGTTCTTCAGTGCAGCAAATGCACCATTCTACTCTAACAATGATCCTCTGCAAATGATTTTTTTTCTAAACTTTAGTCCAAAGTAATAACATTAGCAATGTCAGTGAAGGATTAAGAGGAAAATATATTTTATCAATAATAAATTGCTCTCTTTTTCTTTTATAGATATGAATTAAATACTTATTGCTTGTAGATACTAAAATGTAATTTTAGTGAAACACAACTCACAGAAAGACAACGAGTTATTATAACTGGGGAAGAAGATGGAGTTTTGTTTCAGTTTGATCTTTCTAATTTCCTGCACTAACCACTGATTGATTTCTCTTGGCACAGAGCTAGATATGCAAGATACTTCCACTTGGGTGTTAATTAAAATCTTTACCTTGAGTGTGCTTCTAACAGTGTTTGCATATAACCCTTTCCTAATAGAAAATGTCTGCAATTTTAAAGCATTCTTACTTATTATGGATGAAGAGAGAAAGGGGAAGGGGAAGAGAGGACCCGCAGATGCACAAGTGCAGGCAAAGGCAATTAGGATGATTAGGAGGAAGGTGTCTTTGGACAGAGCTAAATCAGTAGTTAGGGAATAAAAGAAAGGTAATTTTTGATCCAGGATGGAAATTAGAACATATGATTTAATTACTCTGCTCTTACAAATGCCAGTTGAAGTGACCCAAATAATAGGGTAGGGGAGAAGTGCAAATGAACCCTGGCAACAATGGAAGAGTGTCACTTACCCTCAGAGACATTGAGGAAATCACGAAAGATGTGGTGCAAGACAGACAAAGGTGAGAGGAGAACCAGTAAACTGCAGACTTCATGCTTTCAGGGAAATGACTACTTGTGTGGAATGAGCGGATTCTTGTCTTGGCAAGACCATCCTAACAATTTTGGAACAAATGGACTGCTTAAAATAATGAATAAAAGAATAAGATAAGATGGCACTTGTAGAATAATTTTTATTTTTAGTTCTGGGGTACATGTGCAGGATGCACAGGTTTGTTACATAGGTAAATGTGTGCCATGGTGGTTTGCTGTACCTATCAACCCATAACCTAGGTATTAAGCCAAACATGCATTAGCTATTTTTCCTGATGCTCTCCCTCCCCCAACCCTAGCCCCTGACAGACTCCAGTGTGTGTTGTTCCTCTCCCTGTGTCCGTGTGTTCTCATTTTTCAGCTCCCACTTATAAGTGAGGACATGCAGTGTTTTGTTTTCTGTTCCTGCATTGATTTGCTGAGGATAATGGCTTCCAGCTTCATCCATGTCCCTGCAAAGGACATGATCTCATTTCTTTTTATGGCTGCGTAGTATTCCATAGCATATAAGTGCCACATTTTCTTTATTCAGTCTATCTTTGCTGGGCATTTGGGTTGAATCCATGTCTTTGCTATTGTGAATACTGCTGCAGTGAATGCACTAGGTACTAAATTCCAGAAAACATTTGATAATTAAATGTTCATGTATCTTTGTAATAGAATGATTTATATTCCTATGGGTATATACCCAGTAATGGGATTGCTGGGTCGAATGATATTTCTGGTTCTAGATCTTTAAGGAGTCGCCACACCATCTTCCACCGTAGTTGAACTAATTTACATTCCACCAACAGTGTAAAAGCATTCCTATTTCTCCACAGCCTCACCAGCATCTGTTGTTTCTTGGGACTTTTTAATAAAGGCCATTCTGACTGGCAGGAGATGGTATCTCATTATGGTTTTGATTTGCATTTCTCTAATGATCAGAAATGTTGAGTTTTTTTTCATATGTTTGTGTCTGCATTAATATCTTCTTTTGAGAAGTGTCTGTTTATGTCCTTTGCCCACTTATTAATGGGGTTGTTTGTTGGTTTGTTTTTGTAAATTTGATCCTACAAAAAAGAAGGCTGAGAAATGTGCTGGATGCAGAATCTCATTGGGATACTATGTAATAGTAACAATAATGACATCTAATACTGATACAGTGTTCAGTATGTGCTGGGTACAGATTACGTGTTCTATAGATATTAACTCACTTAATCATTGCAACAAACCTGTAGGTGAGTACTTAGATTATCCATCTTTAAGGATTAGGAGAAACCAGGTCTTAGAGAGGTTAAGTGATCATGATAGGCTATAAGGAAATTATATGACTATCTCTCTGGACAAATAGATTCAACGCCAAATAATTAGAACTTAAAAGAGCTCTAAATTATATGTCAGTTATTTAATAGATATCCTGTAATAAGCAACCAGTTAGAAAATATTATGGGGAAAAGAACCCCTTAACAATAACAACATAAAATGGTAAGAATAAATTTAATAAGAATATGCGGGGTGTATAATGAAATTATGCAATTTTACTGAAGGATATAAATAAACCCATAAATAAAAAGAGGGGATAACAAGTCCTGTATGGGAAGACTTAATATTATAACAATATTTCTTCTCCATTTCTAGTTAGTCCCTAAGTTAAATGTACTATCAATCAATATCTGATTATGATTTTGAGGACAGGACAGAATTTAATAAAAGTATCTCTTATTTTTAATTACAGAAATAACACACAAATGCATAATCTGATAATATAAAAGCCCTGTGTTACGGAATGTGGCCTTACTCTTGCTCATCGGTCACCCTTCCTACGAAAGTGCAGAGCGCATGTGCATTATCTGTGTAGGTATTGAAATCATGAAGAATATTGGGAAGTAGAGTGGTGGCGAGAAAGACAATACTCAAGGCACTAAATTCCAGACAATATTTGATAATCATATCAAGGAGGTAGAACAAGGACTTTACAGAATCTGAACATATGATAACAGGCTTTGAAATAACTGGGGATTTTTTAGGCAAGAGAGATGAAAAATGACATAAAAATGGCTAAAGAAGTTGGAGGTATTTATCTCTAGCTGGAAAGGAGGCTGAGACATAATTCATATTTTATGTCTCTTAGTGCTATTTTATTTTATAACTATATATTCCCATTACTTTGATGAAATAAAAATTAATTAAAATATCACCAGTGAAAAGATGGATGCATTTGTCAATAGAATGTTGTTATAATCATGTTAGATGGTAAAATGTGGATGGATTGCTCAACAAATAGTGCTAAAATAAATCGCTAACCACTGAGGGAAAAGCAGTTAGATACTTACTTCAAATCAAATCCCAAAGATCATTGCATATTAACCAAAAGTTTAAAGATTAAAATAGTGAAAGGAGTAGGAGCAAATATAGTTATATATTTTCATGATCTTGGAATGAGAAAGGCTTTCATCCACTTAATCACCATAGAAAGCAACCCAAGGGAAATAAAATCAAAAATTAAAAAACAAAGAATAAACAAAGAAAAGATGTTTGCAATATAAGACAGATAAATGCTATTTATCGATTAAGAATTGTTTTATATCAACAAGAAAAATATGGACACCTCAATTAAAAATCAATACAGAACAGAAACAGGCAATTCATAAAGAAATGGGAACAGCCAATAAGCATTATTTCTGAAAGTTCAGCATTGCTAGAACTCAAAGATATATACACTAAAACCACTATATGCTATAATTTGCATCTGAAAAAATTTTAAATGTTTTCAAATAATATTTCTAGTGCTGGTAAGTGCAGGAAAATGGACATTCTTGTATATTTCTGGTTGTAGCTATGGACACAAGAAGAAAAGGGCAATTTTCTTCCCCAGATATTTTACGAGCTTTAAATATTTGCTGAATCAATGAATTCATTAAAAAGTATTTTTAAAGAATGGGGATATAAAAACTAATTTGAGCTTTATAAAAATTAACTTAGACCCATTGTATGAAGCAACATATAAAATTCTTGATAGATCTTGTGTAATCTTTGAAGGAGAAGGGGACGATTTTTCTTTTCTTTTCTGGAGGCAGGGTCTCACGCTGTTGCCCAGGCTGGAGTGCAGTGGTGCAATCTTGGTTCATGGCAACCTCCGGCTCCTAGACTCAGGTGATCCACCTCAGCCTCTTGAGTAGCTGGAATTACAGGTGTGTGCCACCATGGCCAGCTAATTTTTGTATTTTTTTTTTTTTTTTGGAGAGACTGGGTTTCAGCATGTTGCCCAGGCTGGTCTCAAACTCCTGGGCTCAAGCGATCCACCCACCTCGGGCTCCCAAAGTGCTGAGATTACAGGTGTGAGTGACCATGTCCATCCAAGATGATTTTTCACCCACTGGAATTCCTCTCACGGAAAGCACAACTCGTTTGTGTATTTGCTTCTTTCTTACCTGCTTTTACATTAAATACTCACATAACTGATCACAAAATATAATCATTAAACTCATCCGATGAGGCATTTTCTCATTTTTAACTTTGGAGTCAACAGCAAGCATATAGAAAGTGAGAGAAATCAAGAGCAGTTGCGGCAGTGATGAGAGACTGACAGGGCTCTTACTAATGTCAACCAATCTCACACAATGATGAACCTGAGATTTTTTTTTTTAACAAGTTAAAGAGGCTGGCGCGCACGCCTGTCATGCTAGCACTTTGGGAGGCCACAGAGGGCGGATCACTTGCAAAAGTGAGGCATTTGAAAGCAACCTAGCCAACGTGGTGAAACCCCGTCTCTCCTAAAAATACAAAAAAATTAGGGCCAGGCTTGGTGGCTCACGCCTGTAATCCCAGCACTTTGGGAGGCCGAGGTGGGCGGATCAGCTGAGGTCAGGAGTTTGAGACCAGCCTGGCCAACAGGGCGAAACCCAGTCTCCACTAAAGATAGAAAAATTAGCCCGATGTGGTGGCATGCGACTGTAATCCCAGTTACTCGGGAGGCTGGGGCAGGAGAATCGCTTGGACTCGGGAGGCAGAAGTTGCAGTGAGCCGAGATTGTGCCACTGCACTTTGGCCTGGGCGACAGAGCAAAACTTGATCTCAAAAAAAAAAAATTACCCAGGTGTGGCAGTGGGTGCCTGTAATCCCAGATACTCGGGAGGCTGAGGCAGGAGAGTCGCTTGATCAGGGGAGGCAGAGGTTGCAGTGAGCCAAGATTGTACCACTGCACTCCCGCCTGGGTGACAGAATGAGGGAGAGAAAAGAAAAGAGAGAGAGAAAGAGAGAGAGAGAGGAAGGAAGGAAGGAAGGAAGGAGGGAGGGAGGGAGGGAGGGAGGAAGGAAGGAAGGAAGGAAAGAAGGGAAAGAAAAAGAAAGAAAGAAGGAAGGAAGGAAGGAAAGAAAGAAGAGAGGGAGGGAGGGAGCTAATTATTCCCATGCCCCACGTGGAATAATTAGTAATTCAGGTGACCTTCAGAAACAATTTGCAACCTTCATTCATTGGTGGGACTCAAAAAGCACTATTTGGTTTCTTATAGGTTAATTCGGTCCCTTGATTCTTAAAATCCTTCATGGTTAGTTTGTAAATTAATCAAACTTCAAGGTCACTTTCCATTTATCTTTGTTGATTTCATAGATTATTTGATTACTTGAAGATGCTCAAAGACCTGAAAAGACTAGGTGTTTTGAATAAGATAATAATGGCAATGAAGGGTACAATTTCTGTAGGAAAGAAAGCCATAGTCATACATTTTTTTAATAAGAAAACAAAATCTGTTTTTTTAATTGAAGAAAAAGAGTGACTATCCCAGAATAAAAAGGCCTTGAAAGAGCCTACCCAAACCTGAACTGTCAGAATAGTTCTTGAGCAGACTTTGTTTAATTTATGTTTATAAATTACAGTCTACTCACTGCCCCTGCTGTTTTTTTCAAGGCCACAGTCAGTGCTTCTAAGATAAGAATCATAAATTCCCACACAGAATCACAAGCAACCAGAGACCTTTGGGGATCTCTTTCTTCTCTGAGGCCAGAGTCTCTGTGTGCTTACGGGAGGTGACAGGACGAGTTTGTGGAGCCTCTTGCTTGTTTTATTTCACCTGACTTGTTGTAGATGTAAAACCATAGCTGCTTCTCCTGCAATAAGACAGCCCATTTGCTCAGTTTCTAACAAATATATTTTCCCACTTTCTAGCATTTATCATCCTTATTCCACAATGTTTTATAATAATTGCACCCCAGGTTGTATAGATAACCTGAATAAAATATGTTAGTTTGACAGTCTTTGAAATTATGACTTTCAGGTGACACATGTGTGTGCATATATCCTAGCATTTTACAGAAATAGGCCTAGATGCAGAGAAGTGAAGTGTCTGAATGGGGCACAAAGGGAACTTTTGACTTTAATTTCTTTATATACTGGTTCTTGCTCAGAACACTACATGTGCACACATAGGCCATTTGGTAGTACAGAATTCTCTCTTCTGGTCCTCCAGACAGAATGAGACATGCTTGAATTCTAGAATGAAGACAGCTATGGCCACATTTACCCATTCATTTCGTTTTCATTCAGTTCTTCATGGCATATTTATTGAGCACTTACTTTGTGTAGGCAGGATGGAAAGTACAGGGGACATAGAAAAGATCAAGGAGGATGAGAAGGATAAGGCATCTACTATAGCAGAGCTTACGTGTTTATATAGGAGTCAGACAATTCAAAAATATGGAAATAAATAGCCGAAAATAATTAAGCTTATAGTAAGGAGTAAGAAAGAGAGTTCTAAGGCAAAGGTTATCTTGGATGGGTGGAGGGTCAGAAAAAGCCTCTCCAAAGAGATGGTATTAAAGCTGAGACCTGAAGAATTGAAGAAATTAAGAAGCCAGTCACACAATTCTAACATATTTTAGTAGCAGAACGCTTTTTAAAAATGAAATCATTAGTGGAATACCACTCAAAAGCAAGTAAAATAGACTTGCTCTGATGGAAGCTATTTAGGGCTTTTGCTCTGCTCACTCAGCCTCTCTTACCAAACCTAAGGAGGCCCTGGATATTCTTGGAGACCTTTTTCTAGTATCAGGATGAGTTGTCTCAATAAATAATCCTCAAAACATAATCCAGGGCTTTGTGGAACATGGTTTGAAAACCACTGGCCTGAGTGAAGCCAGTAGGCAATTGCTTCATGCTGTCCCACCCTGATAATCAGACACAAAGATACGTACCTTCTTCTCAGCAGTTGAGCCTGTGTTCAGCCCTGACACAGATTTTAATCTTTCCCCTTTATGTCCTGAAAGTTTAGATACACAAAGCACCACTGCTATGTTCTTTGCCTAAAGCTTCAGTGATCAATAACCTATCTAAGATGCTTTGGATACTTGAATTAACATGAGATCATTAATGATAATAATAAATGCCTCTTAATTGTATCTAAATATAGTAAGCCTTAGTTAAATACTGAGTGGATAAACACTTCCTTGGACATCTCCTTTTGGACATAATGGAAGAAGCCTTCACTTCCATACCCTCTGCGGTTTGTTCACTCATTCCCATTCTGTACTGCAAAAGACAAACAGAAGCAATTTGTACTTTTGAGTAGTCAACATGTTTTCTTTTCTTATTTTAATTTCATTAACATATGCCAAAGAATGAAATACTTCAAAAATATAGTACTTAATTTAGGCTGGTTGTTGTTGTTGTTAATTTGTTATGGTAGGAGTATCCAAGCATAAAGAAAGAATAAATTTAATCAAATTACTCACACTAGGTTTAAGAAACTATCTGTCTTTGTGAACTATCTAGCCAATTACCTTATACTGCCATTTAAACAGTGATTCACAAACAAACATCTAGATTTTTCTTATGGAATCCAGCCAAACTACATTTCCTTTGCACTGAAAAAATTTTAAAGTCATGAATGATTAAAGTCCATCAACTACATGATAACTACGGATGCACAATTTTTCTTCAGGATCACTGGAATTTAAATAAGACAGACTGCTTTGGTAAACCAATTATAAAAAGATCATAAAAAGCATCGCCTTTCAAATGTCATAAAGAGCTAATGTTCCCCTGGTGAAATCCAAATAAATGTAAGCTATTTTCAGCTTTGATCTCTGATTTTATTTTACTAGAACTCAATTTTAAAAGTTTGTGCCTAGCATTTTTAGCACCAAGTTGCCAGTCACTATATCATATCTGCAACGTAAAAGAAAATGCAGTGAATTGAATCACTATCCCACTTGATAAATACTCAAGGTCAAGGAGACTTAGGAAGGAAAAATAGTATGTAGTGGGTTGTTAGAAAGCAATGGAAGAAAAAAACAGACCTTTAAGAAGCAGGAGATGCAGGAATCTATTAATATATATATTTCAGTTTGTCTCTTGATTTATACCTCTATCATTCTGGTCAATGCAATTCAACGATTGGAGGAGGTCAAAGTGCCTGACTGAGTTCATATTCAGACTTCACCATTTAAAAGTTCTGTGACCTTGGGCAAATACCCTTAATTTCTTTAAGCCTCTTTTTTATCATCTATCAAATGGAGATTAGACAGTCTGCATCACAACACTTTTGTGAGAATTAAGTCACATAATTCTACTTAAAGTACTGTATCAGTGCATTCTCACACTGCTACAAAGACACACCTGAGACTAGGTAATTCATAAAGAAAACAGGTTTAATTGTCTTATAGTTCTACAGGTTGTACTGACTTCTGCTTCTGGGGAAGCCGCAAGAAACTTAAAATCATGGTGGAAGGCAAGGGGGAAGCAGTCACATCTTCACATAGCTGGCAGGAGAGAAAGAGTGAATGGGGAAGTGCTACACACTTTCAAACAACCAGATCTCATGAGAACTCTATTATAAGACAGCACCACGGGGATGGTGCTAAACCATTAGAAACCACCACCATGAATCAATCATCTCCCGCCAGGCCCCTCCTCCAACACGGGATTACAACTGGACATGAGATTTGGGTGGGGACACAGAGCCAAACCATATCAAGTACTTAGCACCACATAATAATCTGTCTTAATGTATGCTTACTGTTATTTTAAAACAATCATGAAGGGTTATTATATGACAGCTACTGGCATAAGACAGGTTCTGGGGATACACAAATGAGTAAAAGAGTCTGTGTTTTCAAAGGATTGCCAATTTCAAAGCATCTGGAGCACTACATAGGATTGGATAACAGGTATCCCCAGCCATGCCAAAATCCTATTTGGTGATTCACACCCTTTCCACCATCCCTGTGGTGTTTTCAGGGGACACAGAAATGACCTGGAAGCTGAACAGCAGCTGGACTGGCAACGTTTATTTTCTTGTCATATAAGCTGCTTCATCTTTCATCTGAAGTTTACTCTTCTAATTTAGAAGTTTTATTTGGGGTGGAACCTCGCAGGGAAGTAAATTAAGCATTTTTGTTGTTGTTGTTTTGCTATGTTGGATTGACAAACAGACAAACTGACACAGGGGATGTAATAGCACCTTTCCTATTCTTCTTCCTAGTTATTCTCTCCCATTTCCTTCTAAGAAGGACATTTTATTGATGTTTCCCCTGAAAATCCTGGCCACTGTGATAGTTGTTACAGGATGGTTTTGGGCAGCTGGGGTTCCAGAGGTTGAGTCATGCTTTGCAGTGTAGAGCTTAAGACTGACCCTCCTTTAGGTCTTTCTTCAAGTTTCGGACAAAAACTTCCATCTGACAGTTCTTCCTGCCTTGGTTACATTTTCAAGGATATCGATTTGTCCCAATAAACAATCCCCCACAATTAATAGATTTGATCGTCAAATGGGAAGTGACTGATGGTCCAAATCCATTTTTTCCCTGTTATCACGCGGTTGCCCTGTAAAGACCCAGAGTTAAGTGAAACCCTCTCCCGAGGGTTTCCATTTTTCTGGTCATTTCTGGCTGTGACCTGCTGCTCCTGCAGGGTCCTGGAACTTGCTCATGCCTCACTTCTTGCAGCTTCGTCTATTCTCTTCTTTATGGAAATGTAGATATGGAAATCAGGCTTTTTCTCATTTCCCTCAAAAATTACTCACCCAAGATATCTTGTGTATTGACAATTTTATTAAAGATTTAGGATACAAACATGAATTGAGCTACAGAAATGCAAAAAAAAAAAAAATTCAGTGTTAGTCTTCCCTTTACAAAAGATTTCTTGATTGTTTACACTAAATGGGTTGTAAGTTGTGGCCATATTAGTTGGATTGTTCTCTCCTCTCTGTTTTATAAACCTGTGAAAATATACACTCATGTCATTTATTATTCAGACAATGCAACTTTCTTAAATCCTACCAGCAATGTAGTATTTTGCCCTTAAGTTTCAGTGTTGTGCTCTGTTGAACAATAGACCATCTATACGAGGTGGAGAACAATATAAAGATTTATTTCTCATTTGATATGAATTATGTCACCCTCTTCTTTGAAAGTAGAAGCAGCTCTAGTCAGCTTGGATTTTTAATATTGTCCCCCTTTTTTTAACACTAATATTGTGCTGCTATTATTTTGAACTAATTTTGGGCCTCAAGAAAATGTTAACTCATTTATGGATTTTACAATTGGTTGTCTACAGTATTGGGTAGTTGAAAAAAAACTATGTTTATTCCCAAATAAATAAATATAATCTCAGTTCAATGCTTTGTTTCTGTTTTTGTTTTTAGTAGACTTGCTGGAGTCCAATTCTAGATCCTCTGCACACTAGATGTCCAACCTAGGATAAGATATTTATCCTCTGAGAGATTCAGTTTCCATATCATTGATGAGAATAATAGTAACACCTGGGTTTGTCATGATGATTAAATGAAGTAACATACCCGGTGGCATGTTCAACACACTAAGAGATGAATAACACACAAGACTTTGGAGTTTTGATCTACATTGTGCCAGTGAGGTAGCCTGTTTGCTAGCTCTTGGTGTTTCTTAGTCTCCAAAGCACTGACAGCTACACCAACAATCTACATGTAAGCAGAAGAGCCTTAGGAATCTTCTGGAAAATTGCTCCTTTCCACTAAAATGAGATGCAATTAAGTGAAACATTCAGTTCACCTAGGAGTTCACTCATAGAGATTTCCTTCTTGCAGAGATTTCCACCATCCTCACAATTCAGAATATTTCTTATAATCACACTGCATGAGAACCTTTCATGTAGACTCACTTCCTCAGATACAAATGAACAAAAACCAGAAACTTTTCCCAAATCTCCTACTGCACCCACTCTGCAGCAGGCAGTGGTTACATTTTCAGTCCCTATCCCTAATTTGAGCATTGTTCTCTAATTTTCATTTTCCTAGTGAGATCCCATCACCCTTCTCATCAACTCCTGTTTCAAATGTAAGTGGCATGTTATTCTAAGAAACTCCAAAAGGAACTTTTGAGACTTCAGTGCCCAGGTCAGGACATATGTCCTATTAGGTTAAAACTTAAAATTCCTGATCTACCTCAATAGAATTACATAATCTTTCATTAATTCACCAGGAAAATGTATCAGCAGAGCTCATTAATTTCTAAAGTTATATCCACAGGGGAGCAAATTTAAGGTACAGTTTGCCCATGAATTTCTAATGACCTCTGTTATTTATTTAAGAATACAAATATGATCAGGTGGCAAGTAAGTATCTTTGTAGAAATGACAGGATTGGGATATAATTCCCTATGAAATCCAACTAAAAATTCCAAAGATAGAAAACTCCTAGAGTTAAGAATTACTGTTTTGAGAGTTCCTTTTGGAGTTGATTTCCAATTTTATTCCACTGTTGTCTGAGAGGGTACTTGATATAATTTCAATTTTCTTAAATTTTTAACACTTGTTTTGTGACCTATCGTATGGTCTATCTTGGTGAAAGTTCCATGTGTTGTTGAAAAAAATGTATATTTTCCAGCTGTTGGGTAGAATGTCCTTTAAATATCTGTTAAATCCATTTGTTCTAGGGTATAGTTCAAGATCATTGTTTCTTTGATGAATTTCTGTCTTGATGACCTGTCTAGTGCTGTCAGTGGAATATTGAAGTCCCCCACTATTATTGTGTTGCCAGCTCTCTCATTTCTTAGGTCTAGTAATAATTGTTTTATAAATTTATATATATATATATGTTTAGGATTGTGATTTTTCCTATTGGATTTTTCCTTTTATCATTATATAATGTCCCTCTTTGTATTTTTTAAATTATTGTTGCCTTAAAGTCTGTTTTGTCTGATACAAGAATAGCTATTCCTAATCACTTTTGGTTTTCATTTGCATGGAATATCATTTTCTACTTCTTTACCTTAAGTTTATGTGAGTCCTTATGCATTAGGTGAGTCTCTTGAAGACAGCAGATACTTGATTGGTGGATTTTTATCCATTCTGCCATTCTGTAACTTTTAAGTGGAGCATTTAGGCCATTTACATTCAACATTAGTATTGAGGCATGAGGTACTGTTTTATTCATCATGCTCATTGTTGCCTGACTACCTTGTTTTTTAAAACTTTGTGTTACCATTTTAAAGGCTTTGTGAGATTTATGTTTTAGGGAGGTCCTATTTGTGGGTATGTTGAGGTTTTGTTTCGAGATTTAGAGCTCCTTTTAGCATTTCTTGTCGTGCTGACTTGGTAGTGGCAAATTCTTTCAGCATTTATTTGTCTGAAAAAGACTTAGTCTCTTCTTGATTTATGAAGCTTAGTTTTGCTGGATATAAAATTTTGAGCTGGCAATTATTTTGTTTGAGGAGACTAAAGATAGAGCCCCAATCCCTTCTTCCTTGTCGGGTTTCTGCTGAGAAATCTGCTGTTAATTTAAAAGGTTTTCTTTTATAGGTGACCTGATGCCTTTGCCTCACAGCTCTTAAGATTATTTCCTTCCTTTTGACTTTAGATAACCTGATGACTATGTGCCTGGGGGATGATCTTTTTTGTGATGGATTGCTCAAGAGGTCTTTGAGCTTCTTGTATTTGGATGTTTAGCTCTCCAGCAAGCCCAGGGAAGTTTTCCTTGACTCTTCCCTCAAATATGTTTTCCAAATTTTCAGATTTATCTTCTCCCTCCAGAACATCAATTAGTCTTAGGTATGGCTGTTTAACACGATGCCAAATTTCTTGGAGGCTTCATTCATTATTTAATTCTTTTTTCTTTACCTTTGTCAGATTGTGTTAATTTGAATGCCTCATCTTTGAGCTCAGAAATTCTTTCTTCTACTTGTTTCATTCTATTGCTGAAACTTTTCAGTGCATTTTGTATTTCTCTAAGTGTGTTGTTCATTTCCAAAAATTGTGATTGTTTTATTTTTATGACATTAATTTATCTGGAGCATTTTTCAGCTGTATCCTGTATTTTTTAAAAAATTTCTTTAAGTTGGTTTTCACCTTTCTCTGTTATCTCCTTGAGTAATTTAATAATCAACCTTCTACTTCAACCCTGAAAATATCATCATTCTTCACAGAACTAGAAAAAACAAGCCTAAAATTCATACAGAACCAGAAAGACCCCACATCGCCAAAGCAAGACTAAGCAAAAAGAACAAATCTAGAGGCATCACATTACCTGACTTCAAACCATACTACAAGCCAATAGTTACCAAAACAGCATGATACTGGTATAAAAATAGGCAAATAGACCAATGGAACAGAATAGAAACCCAAAAATATAGCCAAATACTTACAGCCAACTGATCTTCAACAAAGCAAACAAAAACATAAGGTGGAGAAAGAATATCCTATTCAACAAATGGTGCTGGGACAATTGGCAAGCCACATGTAGAAGAATGCAGCTGGATTCCCATCTCTCACCTTATACAAAAATCAACTCATTATATCAAAGACTTAAATCTAAGACCTGAAACCATAAAATTTCTAGAGGATAACTTTGGGAAAACTCTTCTAGACATTGGCTTAGGCAAAGAGTTCATGACTAGGAACCCAAAAGCAAATGCAATGAAAACAAGGACAAACTGATTGGACCTAATTAAACTAAAAAGCTTCTGTACAGCAAAAGAAATACTAAGCAGAGTAAACAGACAACCCACAGACTGGGAGAAAAGCTTCACCAACTATGTCTCTGACAAAAGACTAATATCCAGAATCTACAAGGAACTTAAACAAATCATGAAAAAAACAATCCTATCAAACAAGAAAAAAAAATCCTATCAAAAAACGGGCTAAGAACATGAATAGACAATTCTCAAAAGAAGATATACAAATGGCCAACAAACATATGAAAAAATGTGCAACATCACTAATTGTCAGGGATATGCAAATCAAAACCACAGTGAGATATCACCTTACTCCCTTAATCTCATGGAGAACCTCCACATCTTTCTGCCTACAATGGGATTGCTATTCTAGGACTTTCGTTTTAAAGGATATAGCAAAAGACATCAATGTTTTACTATTGTTTCACTGTTGACTTTCAAACAAGCATAATTTACTCAAAGTAAGTCACTGGGCATGGAAGTTTTCACTCTAATATTTAGAGAAATTAAGTGTACTACTTTGTTTTTAGTTTTTTTTGTTTTGTTTTGTTTTTTTGGCTGCGTCAGAGGGTTGGACACAGTGGAAGTTCTCTCCAAAGAATCCACTCTTCCCTTAAGCATAACTGGCTGGAAATTGGGAGTTTGAAAAGTGAACAGGACAATTAAAATCAATGACAAAATTTAGATTCCTGCCAAGACTAGCTTGTCCAGCTAACAGACAGCACTAAGGTGCCTATAGTGCACCGAGAACACCCTGGGCTAGCTGGCTACTCAGCTGGGGATGCACTAATTGCTTTTATTAATGAGGTGAGTTCCCCTTCCTCCAATGATGTTTCTTGAACTTCCATCTCATGCTTAGTTGGTGAAGCATAACCACTACAAGCCAAACCAAAATTATAATATCTTTCTCCTCCTCAAAATCAGTGAGCATATTTTGAATGAAGAAATGGAAGAAAAGATAAATTTGAGTTCCTCGTTATTCTTTTAAATCATGATCATTTTAGAGTCAAAAATCAAGGTATTATCAAATGAATTTAAAATGACAAAGACATGGAGGGCTCAGAAGCAGAGCAAGATGGCAGAATAGAATGCTCCACCAATCATCCCTCTTGCAAGGACACCAATTTAACAACTATCTACATTTTAAAAAAGCACCTTCATAGGGCCCAAAAGTCAGGTAAGCATTCACAGTACCTGGTTTTAACAGTACCTAGTTTAAACATTAATAGTGCTGAAAGAGGCACTGAAGAGGTAGGCGAAACAGTCTTAAGTTGCTGATGCCATTCCTCTCCCATTTCCTAGCAGCAGCTGCTTGTCACAGAGAAAGAATCTATGTGCTTATGAGAGGAAGAGTGCAGTAATTGTGAGACATTGCATTGGACTCAGTGCTGCTGTATTATAGCAGTAAGTAAAACCGGACCAAACTCACCAGATACCCACCCACAGAAGGAGTATCTAAACCAGCCCTATCCAGAAGATAATTGCCTATCCCAGTGGTCAGAACTCCAGTTTCTATAACCCTGGCCACCTCAGATTGGAGTGATCTGGGGCTGTAAGTTTGAAAGGAAATCTGGATCTTAAGGACTGTAACTCCTGGGTAGGTCCTAGTGCTGAACTGATCTCCAAGCCAGTGCACTAGAGGGGCATGCAACTTCTTTTGGAGCTTGGGGCTCCAAAAGAGACTTTTTCCTTCCACTTGAGCAGGAGAGAGGTAAGAATGGGGAGGATGGGGTCTTACATCTTGGATACTGGCTCGGTCACAGCAGGATAAGGCACTGGTCAGCATTGTGAGGCCCCATTTCCAGTCTCCATCTCCTGGAGGACATTTCTAGATGTACCCTGAGTCAGAAGGGAACCCACTGCCTTGAAGGATTCATCACTGGCACTGAAGAGCCTTTGGTCCCTGAATAAGCAGCAATAATACACAGGTAGCACATCATGAGCCTTGGGTGAGTCTAATACACAGGTAGTATGTCAAGGGCCTTGAGGGAGACTTGCTGGCTTCAGGTGAGAAACAGCACATTCACAGCTATGTTGAGTACAGGGAGAGATTCCTTTTGCTTGAGAAAAGCAGAGCAAAAAGAAAAGGGCCTTTGTCTTGCACCTTGGGAACCAGCTGTACCACAGAGAGTTGCAGCACCAAGCAGGCCCTTGGGGTCCCTGATTCCAGGCCTTAGTTCTTGATAACATTTCTGGACATGTCCTGGACCAAAGGGGAGCCCATTACCTTGAAAGGTTTGTCCCAGGCCAGCAAGCTTTCATCCCAATCTGATTTAAGATCCCTTGAGTCTTAAGGGAACAATGGAGGTTGCTTGGCAGCACTCTATGTGCCTGTCATGGGCAGCAGCCATGGAGTGAGGCTCCTCTAGCTTTGGAAAGGGGATGAAAGAGTGAGAAGGACCACATCTTGGGGTTTGTGTGCCAGCTTAGCCACAGTACAATAGAACACCAGGTAAATTTTTAAGGTTTTAGTCTCTGGTCCGTGGGTCTTGGATGGCACCTCAGGAAATGCCCAGAGCCTGGGGTAACTTGCCACCTGAAAAGAAGGACACAGGATTGTCAGGCTTCACTATCTGCTGATTTTGGAACCCCAGAGCCTCAAGCAAACACAGGTGATAGCCAGGGAGTGGTTACAGTAGGCCTTGGGTGAGACCCAGTGTTGTGCTGGCTTCAGGTCTGACTCAGTGCAGTCATAGTGGTTGTATCCACAGGGGTGCTTATATTTCTTAACCCAAAGCTCCAGGTGGCTCAGAACGTGGAGAGGGACTCCATTTTTGTGGGATAAAGTAAGGAAAGAGATCATGATTCTCTGCATAATAATCTAAAGAATTCTCCCAGATTATGTCTAAGACCATAAGGCAGTACCTCTACAAGTCTGCACGAATCACAGGTTACTGGGCTTGAGGTGCCCCCTAATGCAGATGCAGCTTAGATCACCACACCCAATTCTTTTCAAAGACCTGGAAAACCTTCCTAAGAAGGGCTGGTACAAACAAGCCTAGACTGTGAAGACTATGATAAGTACCTAAGTCTTCAATGCCTAGACACAAAAGAACATGCACAAGTATCAAGGCCGTTCAAGAAAACATGACCTCACAAAATGAATGAAATAAGGCAGCAGGGGCCAGTCCTGAAGAAACAGAGGTATGTGAACTTTCAAACAGGGAATTCAAAATAGCTGTTTTGAGGAAACTCAAAGAAATTCAAGATAACACAGATAAAAAGTTTATAATTCTATGAGATAAATGTAACAAAGGCATGGAAATAATTAAAAAGAATCAAGCAAAAATTCTGGAACTGAAAAATGCAATTGACATATTGAAGACATCAGAGTCTTTCAATAACAGAATTGATCAAACAGAAGAATTAGTGTGAAGACAGTTTATTTTGAAATACACAGTCAGGAAACCAAAGAAAAAAAGAATAAAAAACAATGAAGCACACCGATAGGATCAAGAAAATAACCTCAAAGGGAAAACCTAAGAGTTATCACCCTGAAACAGGAGGTAGAGAAAGAGATAGGGGTAGAAAGTTTATTCGAAGGAATAATAACAGAGAACTTCTTAAACCTAAAGAACAATATGAAGATCCAAGTACAAGAAGGTTACAGAACATCAAGCAAATTTAACCCAAATAAGAGTATCTCAAAGCATTTAATCATCAAAGTCCCAAACAACCTAATGATGCATCTTAAAGAGCTAGAAAAGCAAGAGCAAACCAAACTCAACATTAGTAGAATAAAATAAATAATAAAGATCAGAGAAGAAATAAGTGAAATAGAAATGAAGAGAACAATTAAAAATTTGTTTTTTTTTTGAAAAAACTAAATAAAACTGACAAACCTTTAGCCAGACTAACTCAGAAAAAGAGAAAGAAGATTCAAGTAAATAAAATCCTAGGCAAAAAGGGAACATTACAACAGATACCACAGAAATTCACAGGATCATTAGGGGCTACTATGGCTACTATCTGCCAATAATTTGAAGATCTAGAAGAAATCAACAAATTCCTAGACACATACCAAGATTAAACCAGGAAGAAATTCAAAACATGAACAGACCAATAACAAGTAACAAGATCTAAATTCCAATCAAAAGACTTCCAGTAATTAAAAAAAAACAAAAACAAAAAAGCCTATGCACTTACTTTAAATGACCAAACATTTAAAAAGAACAAATACCAATTCTATTGAAACTATTCCTAAAAGTGGTGGAAGAGGGAATACTTCCAAAGTTATTCTACGAGGCCTCTATCACCCTGATACCAAAACCAGACAAACACACATGAATAAATAAGAACTACAGGCCAATATCATGGATGAATATTGATGTAAAAATTCTCTGAAGAATACTAGCAGACTGAATTCAACAACACATTAAAAAGATCATTCATCATGACCAAGTGGGATTTATCCCAGGGATGCAAGAAAGTTGCAACTTATGCAAATCAATCAATATAATACATCATATTAACAGAATGAAAGACAAAAACCATATGACCATTTCAATTAATGCTGAAAAAGCATTTGATAAAGTTCAACATCCCTTCATGATAAAAACCCTGTAAAACTGATATTGAGGGAACATACCTAACATAACAAAAGTCCTATACAACTTTTGTGTGTCCTATGACACACAGCTAGCATCATACTGAATGGGGGACAACTGAAGGCCTTTTCTCTAAGATCTGGAACGCAACAAAGATGCCGTCTGTCACCATAATTATTCCATATGGAATTGGAAGCTCCAGCTAGAGCAATCAGACAAGAGAAAAAAATAAAGGGCATCCAAATTGGAAAGAAGGAATTCAAATTATCCTTGTTTGCAGATGATATGATCTCATATATGGAAAAACTAAAAGACTCCACCAAAAAACCCAAAACTATTAGAACTGACAATTCGTGAAGTTTCAACATATGAAAGTTAGTAGCATTTTTATATGCTAACAGTGAAAAATCTGAAAAAGAAATTAAGACAGTAACTCCATTTATCATAGCTGCAAATAAAATAAAATACTTGGAAATTAACTTACAAAAGAAGTGAAATATTTGCACAGTGAAAACCATATAACACTGATGCAAAAATCAAAGAGGAAACACAAAAATGGAAAAACATTCCATGTTCATGGATTGGAAGAATCAAAATTGTTAAAATGTCCATACTACCCAAAGCAATCTATAGGTTTAATACAATTCCTATCAAAATGCCAATGACATTCTTCACAAAAACAAAATCCTAAAATTTATATGGAACTACAAAAGACTCAGAATAGCCAAAGCTATCCTAAGCAGGAAGAACAAAACTGGAGGAATCACATTACCTGACTTGAAATTATACTACAAAGCTATAGTAACCATAATAACATGGTACTGGCATAAAAACAGATACATAGACCGGTAGAACAGAATAGAGAGCACATAAATAAACTCATACATCTACAGTGAACTTATTTTTGACAAAGATTCTAATAACATACATTGGGGAAAGGACAGTCTCTACAATGAATGGTGTTGGGAAAACTGGATATCCATATGCAGAAGAAGGAAACTAGATAGCCATCTCTCACCTTACACAAAAATCAAATCAAAATTGGATTAAATACTTAAATCTAAGACCTTAAACTATGAAACTACCACAAGAAAACATTGTGGAAACTCTCCAGGACATTGGAATGGGCAAAGACTTCTTGGGCAATACTCGACAGGCACAGACAAAACAACAACAACCAAAAACAAAGCAGAAATGGACAAATGGGATCATATCAAGTTCAAAAGCTTCTGCGCAGCAAAAGAAACAATCAACAAAGTGAAGAAACAACCCAGAGAGTGGGAAAAATATTTGCAACTACCTATAAGACAAAGGATTAATAACCAGAATACATAAGGAGCTCCAACAACTCTATAGGAAAAAAATCTAATAATTTGATTAAAACATGGGCAAATACTTGAATAGGCATTGCTCAAAGAAGCCATACAAACAGCAATAGGTATACGAAAAGATGCTCAACATCATTGATCATCATAGAATTGCAATTGAAACTACAGTGAGATATCACCTCACCCCAGTTAAAATGACATTTATCCAAAAGACAGACAATAACAAATACTGGCAAGGATGTGGAGAAAGGGGAATGCTTGGATACTGTTGGTGGTAATGTAAATTACTACAGTCACCTTGAGGAACAGTTTAGAGGGTCCTCAAAAAGCTAAAAATAGAGGTACCATATGATCCAGCAATCCCTCTGCTAGGTATAAACCTGAAAGAAAGGAAATCAGATATCAAAGACTATTCACAATAGCCAAGATTTGTAAGCATCTGAAGTGTTCATCAACAGATGAATGAATAAAGAAAATGTGATACATATATACAATGGAGTGCTATTCGGCCATAAAAAGAATGGGAGGCTGTCGTTTGCAACAACATGGTTGGAAATGGAAATCATTATGTTAAGTGAAATAAGGCACAGAAGGACAGACATTGCATGTTCTCACTTATCTGTGGGAGCTAAAAATTAAAACAATTGAATTCACAGAGATAGAGAGTAGGAGGATAACTACCAGAGGCTGGGAAGGGTGAGTGGGCTGTGAGGAGAGGGAGGGTGGTTAAGGGGTACAAAAACATAGAAAAAATGGGATCTAATGTTTGCTGGCATAACAGGGTGACTACAGTAAAAAATAATTTAATTGCACATTTTAAAATAGCAAGAGGAGTATAATTGAATAGTTTTAAACACAAAAGATAAATGCTTGAGGTGATGAATACCCTATTTACCCTGATGTGATTGATATAGGAGTTAAAAAGAAATTACTTAGGCAGATAGTAAGGGTACGGAAGTCCTCAGTAAGGTTTTCCTTTTAATGAAAAGCAGCTCCAAAATTATTTTCTTTTCTAACAAAGAACATGCTGTGAAATCGAGCTTCAGACATAAACAAGCAAGATGGAAGCTTGCATGGGTTAATACCAGCAGTTGTGCACGTAGGAATATACTACCAGGGAGTAGGCATGTTCAAAATGGTGGCTTCATCTTCTCTTTTTGGCTAGCCATGTGTACAGTAAGGAGCAGACAAGTGGAAAGCCCATTTGTATTACAAGATCAGGGTAGGGCCAACAGCCTTCCCCAGGCACTATGTAAACGTCACGCCTGGTCAAACCAATCTGTGAGCCCTACATAAATCAGACATCATGCCCTCAAGCCTGCCTATAAAATAGGCTGCAGTCCGCCACTTTTCCCTTTTTGGGACTCCTATCTCTCGCAAAAGCGAGAGAGCCGCTCTCTTCTCTCCTTTCTTCTGCCTATTAAACTTTCCATTCTACCCACCTGTCCATGCCATTAATCCTCTCGCCATGAGATGATAAAGCTGGGTATTTACCCCAGACAGTGATGCCGCTTCATGATTATTACACATTGCATGTCTATGTCAAAATATCTCATGTAATTCATAAATATATATACCAATGTCACCAAAATTTTAATTTTTTTTTAATGACTACAACATATCTCCCTCATGTTCTAAACATTAGAACTGATGTTGGGGGCCGGGCGCGGTGGCTCACGCCTGTAATCCCAGCACTTTGGGAAGCCGAGGCGGGCGGATCATGAGGTCAGGAGATCGAATCCATCCTGGCTAACACGGTGAAACCCCGTCTCTACTAGAAATACAAAAAACTAGCCGGGCGAGGTGGCAGGCGCCTGTAGTCCCAGCTACTCGGGAGGCTGAGGCAGGAGAATGGCGTGAACCCGGGAGGCGAAGCTTGCAGTGAGCCGCGATGGCGCCGCTGCACTCCAGCCTGGGCCACAGAGCCACACAACATCTCAAAAAAGAAAACAAAACGAAAAACAAAAAAACCCTGATGTTTAGATGTTGGGTTTAAACAGCAATGGATTTTAGTCCAAGGACCAGGACCCTTGTGCCAGTTGCTCAGAGACAGCCATTGTATCACTTTCTGTTGTTGGACCTAAGCCTGTTTCTCTGTGAAAAGCAGAAATTCCCGACCTAGACTGTCTCACAGCCTTGCAATTGGGATCAAATAAGAAACTACATATAAATAAGGTATTAGGTAATTGACTACAATCTGAAATAGTGGGTACTTACATACTTTTACTATGTTTCTCTTACCAGAGGAGTTCAGTTACCAATCAGTGAGTACGTTTTGATTTCTACCAGGTGCCCAACATCTCACTGGTCCAAAGTAGTTAGTTCATGTGCCTGGTCTTGTCTTAGCCAACTGTTCATTATAGGGAAAGACCAGCAGTTTTGTTAATGGAGCCGTGGAAAGCTCAAAAGGAAAATATGCACTTGCTTCTACTTCTAAGAACTAGCACTCTCCAGAATGGTAGGTGTTATTTTGATGGAGATTATTGTCCTCTTGGTAATATTTTCCTCTTCAAAAGAAAATTACCTCTCCCATCATTTGGATAATAATTTTAAAGAATTGTATCTGCAATAATACTACCGGTACAGGATACAGTGGACAAGAAGGAAATGGAACAATAGAATGAAGGGAAGAAACTGATATAAAAACTGAAAATAGCAGAGAGAATTGAGGAAGTATTGAGAAAGAAAAACGAGCAACAAAGACATTCTAAAAGAGAGGTGCTAATTTAGCAGGAAAGATAGTACAATTTTCAAATCAACTTAGAAAACCACATTAGATAACTCATCTTGACTACATTGCACAAACAGACAAATAAAACCACATTTCAAGGTGATAATTTTAGAAGAAAAGCCAACCAGTACATAGATCTGTGTTGCCTCCTACGTGTGGAAAGAGGGATGATCTAGTTGAAATGCCTATTTATATAGCTTACTATGTAGACATAGTGATTTAATAACTCTGCAATTATGTATATAATTGACAGTCTTATGTTTTATTCATTTTTTGAATGGATAAACCCTGTTTATTCAAAACAGGGTTGTGTTTATTACAGACTGTCTCATCTTGGAGTTGTTTATGTCCCTGTCTGTCTTCTTTACCAGAGGGTGGATTCCTACAGGTTTGAGCCAGGTGTAATTCCAATTCTGTATCATTGACAGCCCCTAGCACAATGTCTATCACACATGAAAGGTTTAACAAACTCTTAAAGTGAATTGAATTATTTCAGGACTTTATTATCTTCTCTTTCTTTGTGCATCCATGTGTGTGTGTGTTGGTGGCGGGGGGGGGGGTGTGTCTGTATGTGTGTTGAGTTTTTCTGGAGAATTGCATTTTGGTTTTAACTTCTGAAGTTAGAAATAAGTCAATAGTGCACTAAAATATCAGGGGGCCAATTCTGATCATCGTTTACTAAACAATGCCTAGGGAGTAATTATCAGTCTGTTCTTGATGGAGTCTGTCCGCACTCAGACTTAGTGTAAAGAGAAGTCTGGGTTATAGAAAGCAGAAGGGGCAATTTTTCTTGACAGTGGGAAGAACAGGTAGAAGGGAGTAGTGGTGTGTATAGAAATGAAATAGAATATAAACTATAATCCTTGCCCTTCACAAAATTTAAAATCTGTTTAGAGGAGAAGAAAAAGACAACAGAACAACTAAGCAATTATCTGATAGAAGCAAATCACATACTTCTTTACATAATGGGAATATTTTGACAATGAGTGATAGAAGATATTACAGTTGTTCCCCACAACAAAACTAATTCAGCCTCATTATCCTCTATTTTTGTTTAGTTATCTCAGGGGAAGATGTCTAGTTCAAATCTTCCTGATTAGTTACTCCCACTCTGTTAGAGTTTGAAAGCAGTCCTCTAGGCCGGGCGCGGTGGCTCAAGCCTGTAATCCCAGCACTTTGGGAGGCCGAGACGGGCGGATCACGAGGTCAGGAGATCGAGACCATCCTGGCTAACATGGTGAAACCCCGTCTCTACTAACATACACAAAAAACTAGCCGGGCGAGGTGGCGGGCGCCTGTAGTCCCAGCTACTCGGGAGGCTGAGGCAGGAGAATGGCGTGAACCCGGGAGGCGGAGCTTGCAGTGAGCTGAGATCCGGCCACTGCACTCCAGCCTGGGCAACAGAGCGAGACTCCGTCTCAAAAAAAAAAAAAAAAAAAAGAAAGCAGTCCTCTAGCACTGGAGCCGAGGGACATGGCTCAGGTGGGCCAGATCATTATCCTCATCAGTGGACTTGACCTCCTGAGAGTCCTTTCAAATATATTGGAGAAGGGACATTTGAAAGTAATTCCAGGCCGGGCGCGGTGGCCCAGGCCTGTAATCCCAGCACTTTGGGAGGCCGAGACGGGCGGATCACGAGGTCAGGAGATCGAGACCATCCTGGCTAGCACGGTGAAACCCCGTCTCTACTAAAAAAATACAAAAAATTAGCCGGGCGAGATGGCGGGCGCCTGTAGTCCCAGCTACTCGGGAGGCTGAGGCGAGAGAATGGCATAAACCCAGGAGGCGGAGCCTGCAGTGAGCTGAGATCCGGCCACTGCACTCCAGCCCGGGCGACAGATCGAGACTCCGTCTCAAAAAAAAAAAAAAAAAAGAAAGTAATTCCTGGTGTCTCTTAATTGAGAATAACATACACCTTCCTGATACAAGTGATACAGCTGCTTTTCTTCGCTTTACCCATATGTGGCAATTTTTCACTCAGACTGAGAATGTGTGTAAAGACCAGTGAGTGACAGTGACAATTGTGATTTTAGACAGATAGGCTGAACGTAGAAAAGCCAAACCTGCCTGATGTCCCTGGCATTCTGAGTTTTGCTGTCTCTGCTTACTCCAGCTCTCAGGCTGCAGGAGGCTGCCATTGCCTAGTCATTAGTTTCAAGTCTCATTCTCTTTATGGTGGTTTTGGGGTTTTAGATCTAAAAATATCATAATATTGTTTTTTATTGGAGGATAATGGTAAAAATGAAAAAATAGTCCTTTATTATATGAAGAGGGAATGCTGTTTACAGGAGACATTGAAAACTCAGAGGCTTTTAATGTTTCTTTCACTTTTCTGAATCCAAATGAGGAGAGTAGCAAAAGATCTAAAGATGGAAGGACAGAATGTCATACTTAAACAAAGAATTATCTATTTCATGATTGCTTCAGTCGATTGGCTGTGTTCACATCTGAGGTTGTTAATGAATTGTGCTTATGATACTAGGCAAAATGGCGATGATAATAGAGTTTAATATCAAAAACTTGTAAAGCATATTTAAATAGTGTAAACACAGCAAAGAAAGAAGGGAGAGAGGGAGGGAGGGAGGGTGAAAGGGGGAAAAGTAACTGGTTTTGAATCAAGAGAAGAACTTTGGAATTCACATGCTTAATTTTCCAACATATTTTACCCGGAGAATACAAATTCTTTAAAAAACAACTAAATTCACATTGCCAACTACTTATATACAGGAGAAACCTTTGACCGCTCTTTCTGTGTTTCTCTCTCCCAAATCTTACCAACATAACAGCAAACATGAGACATGACAGATTATACAAACAGAAGCTAAGAACATAGGCTTTGGAACCAGCTTAATGAGTTGAAAGTATAATCAACCTCTTACCTACGGGGTGGCTTGGAAAACATTATCTACTCTGTGTCTGTTACCACATTACTCTATGCCTCAGTTTCCTTATCTGCAGATCTGGGATGTAATAACAACACTTATCTCACAGAATTGTTGCAAAGGTTAAGTTGACTAATACGTCTAAAGCACTTAAGACAGAAACTGGCACATTGTAGGTGCTCAGCAAATTAGATACCCAGTCTCACAGTTCACTGACCATCCCATATAATTCTCCTTTCTATCTCAGCACCTTACTTCCCAAGTTTTGGTCTTCTACTGTACACAGAATGACCCACTTTCAAACATTTAAAATTTGATGTTCCTGGATCCTACTATACCTATTACGCTTTTCTCTTTCTTCCTTGCTAACCTTGGTCTCCAACAACTTTGGAATTTCCTATTTACATAAACAAGGTTAAAAGAGAAAAAACAGATTGAGGGAAGATACTTGTAATCTATATTGACAAAGGAATAGTGTACAGAAATATAAAGGTTTCTTACATATCGCTACAAAAAAAAAGACTACTAGATGGAAAAGTGGCCAAATGGAATGAAAAAAAAAAAAAAAAAACTCATAGGAAAAAAGGGAACCTCCAAAACCGTGAAAAGTAATCAGGAAAAGTAAAGCAATAATGAAACATTTCACACTTTATCAACTGGCAATAATGTGATACCTAACTATACCAAGTGCTGGTGAGGATGTTTGATAGGAACTCTCAGATATTAGGAGTGGGAGTTTAAATTGGTATCTATACTTGAAGTACAATTTGGCAATGCCTAGTAAAGCCAGGACATTTGAGCATGGGACATCGTTGGATGCCTACAAGTATCCTATCTCAATACCATACCTTTTTTTATAGAAAGTTGATTTTGTTTGCCTAGCCATTCCTTCCCCAATACAGTCATGTGTTTCAATGGAAGAAGATATAACTTCCAGTTCTAGGAATGGAGTTGATTTTTTTTCTAAAATGATTATATTGCCATTGGCGGTGACACAATTTCAGCTAATAAATTATAAGGGGAGGTCTTCTGGGAGTATTATGCAGAAAGATGATAATTCCTAAGGGATTGTCCTAGGAAAAACGGCCTTCCCTCTTCTTGTGGGCACTTTTATTTGGATGTCACATTTGCAAATGTTTTAATCATTCCACTACTAACCTGAGAAGAAGCCGCACCCAGGATGACTGGGTGGAAGATGGAGGGGAATGATTCCTTGACAACCTTACTGAGTCTTGAATAAACCAACTCGATAATGCCAGCTCCACCTTAAAACCTCCAAACTGAAAGTTTTCATTCTTATTGGCAATATCAGACTATTTCTGGGTATGTATACCTCAGAACTCCCATTCAAGTATAAGTGAATGTATGTAGAAGGATGCATTTTGAAGCAACTTTGTAAAATCCCCAAACTGGAAACAATTATCTATCTTCAATTGAATAGTTAAATATACTTTAGTATAATTAAGTAATGGAAGACTATAAAGCAATTAAGAATGTATTAAAATGAACACATTTGATCTGTTTTTGTGAACACAGGTATATACCAAAATAATAACACACAGTGTAAAAGAACAAGTTCCTGAATAACACATACAGCATACCATTTGTGTAAACTATGTAACCACACAAAACAATACTATTTGGGGCCCATTGGAATGTACACATAGAAGAGTCACATCAAAAATGATCAGTAAAAACATACATGCAATCATAGTAAGGGAGTGGATGAAACATGCTAGAGTTATAAAGATAAACTCTAAGTGTATCCATAATATTTTATTTCTTATAAAGATGTAAAACCATATATGAAGAAATTTATCATTCATTCATGCAGCTTAATGACAATATGGATTTTTCCTATATTACTCTGACTTTCTGAATGCTTAAAATAACTCATAAATATTTTCAAAAATAAAATAAATTTTAAAATAAAGCTAATTAGAAAAAGAAGATAAAGGAAGTGGAACTGGGGATGGGATTGTCCTTCACTATTCAATTAAATGAATTCTTTACAGTTTGACTACTATAACATGCATGAATTTCATTTGTAATTTCTTCAAAGCAGAGGATTTTGAAGAGAAATTCAGTCTGTTTCAGACTACCAATTCCGTCTTTGTTGCAACTTCTTCCCTGTTGACTGAACAATATGGTGGTTTGCGGTATCCCCCTCTTCATGGGAACTTGTAATTTTCAATGTGTCTTTGAGAAGCTCACAACATGTTGAAAATAAACATCAACATATGAAACCACTGGAGAGCACTACACTCCTGGCATTCCTTCAAATCCTCCCTGATGATTTTCTCCCTAGTTCAAACCAACAGTCAAATTTTTCTTTTCCTAAGCCCAGCTATTAAGAAAATAATCACCACAGTGCTAATTTAGTAAGGGCCTTAATCCATCTTTAACCATCTCTGTGTGCTTTGGGTGACATCCTTCACTCCTGAGATTTTCATCACCACCATACACTTTGCCTCTCAAATGTGTAACTCCAGTCTGATCTCTACACTCAGCCTCAGGCTAGGCTTCAGCTTTACTATTAGACTTCTCTATCCAGTTACGTGAAGCAGAACACATTGTTTTACCCAAAGTAAGAATGAGCATGGTTAGGGTCAATACTAGTCATCTGCAAATGGAAGCTAGGCAAGATGCAGAATAATGGACTGATCAATGCAGTTCATTTAAAGATGGCCTTAACTTTCTGACACCCTTTTCGTTGGGTCTGAAATTTTTAACTCTCTTCTCACTGAGAGGTGGGGCCCACGACTCTTCTTGCATATGTGTGGATTTTATGACTGTTTTGATCAATAAAATATGGCAAATGTTAACACTGTGCCAAATTCTGAGCCTAAATCTTAAGTCACTAGTGGCTTCCCTTTCCTCACTCTCGCCCCCTGTCTCCGTGAGTTCTGCCACCACATCAGAAGTCCAGCTACCTCATGACCACCATGCGGGAGAGGCCACGTGGAGCTTCCCTGGCTGCCAGTCTCGGCTGAACCCAGGGTTCCAACCACGCCCCTAAAGTGACAGATCTGTGAGTAAACCCTCTAGAGCCCTCCAGACAAACCCACCCACCAGCTGAAGACCACTGGGCGACCCTGCAGAGCCATGTGGAGCAGAAGAATCACGCACTGAGTCCTGCTCACATCTCTGACCCAGAAACCATGAACTACAACAAATGATTTTAAGACACTAAGTTTTTGAATTTGTTATCAAACGATAGACAGCAATATAAACTCCCTCCTCTCTAGGGCTATTTAGTGGGCCTTCTAGAGCTATACCTAGTTCTCACCCCTGAAACATTTTCCAATTGCCATGAGATATTAAAAAATATTTACATACTCCTTCAACACTAAAAAAAACATATAAAATAGAATTTTAAGATTCTCTTTTATTCCTTATTTTCATCCCGTTCTTCATCTCAAAGTTAATCAATGCTCCTATTAATGAATATTTAGATTATTTCTAGTTTTTATTAAATAAAACAGTGCTGCAGTAAACAGCCGTGTACATATTTTATGTAAATTTCAAATCCATAGAAGTCAAATTGCTGAGGCATAAGTTATTAAAATTATGATACATGATACCAAATTACTCTCCCCCCAAACTAAAATCTTTGCTCAATATTGTCACCAATATTTCACAATAGTGTTCATTTATCCAAATACTGGCCACCAATGGATGTTGTCATTTAAATTTTGCCACTTTGAGTAAAAAAAAAAGTGGTAGCTTATTATTTTAATTGACATTTCTCTGATTATTTGTGAAGTTTGTAGCATCTTTTCATGTGTTTATTACTACTTGGGTTTCTTTTTCAGTGAATTCACTATTGATAATCCTTTTATAGAAAAAAATGTTTATTAGATTGCTTCTTTGTGTTTATTGTTTTGTGGCAGCTCTTTGCATTCTGAATATTAATTTGTTTGCTGTTCTATATGCCACAAATACTTTTTTTCTAGTCTGTGGTTTGTCCTTTATTCATTAATTAATTTATTTAAAAGGTATTTATTGGAAACTTTGTGCCAGGCATTGTTCTAGATACCGGAAATACAGATGTGAGTAAGACAAAGTCCCACTCTCTTGGACTTAGTTTATTGTGGAAGATATACATTAAACAATGAAAGACAGACATGTTTTATAAGTGTTACAAAGAGTAACAGAGTTGGGTAAGTGACATACAATGGTGAAGTGTGGTTTTTAGATAGGCCAGCTAGGGGGGCCATTTGAGCGCTGAAATGAGCTGATATCTGGAGGCAAAACATTTCACTCTGAGGATGTGGCGTATGCAAAGGCCCTGAGATGAAGGAATATCTGTTGTGTTCCAGAAACTTGCAAGGAGGCCGGTTTGGCTAGAGGACCACAGGTAGTCAGTGGTAGTAAGATGCCACTCTAGAGCGACAGCCAGGGCCCAGAAAATTTAAGGTCTTGTAAATGGTGGACTGTGGATTTATTTCACTGGAGGAAGAAAACTATTCAGCATTTTGAATAGGGAAGTAATGCAATCTGATTCCCATCTGAGAAGGACCAGGCTGGCCACTGGGCAAGATAGGCTGGATGTGTGCACATGTATGCAAGGAGGTGTCGGGAAGAATGGGAGCTGAAAGATCACAGGGAAAGTCATTGCCTTACTCAGGAGGTTATTTCTGTAGTCCAGGCAAGAGATAACTGGACTGTGGTAAAAAATCACCAGATTACAAATATATTGTGAGTGTAAAGCTGACAAGTGCAGTTGATGCACTATGAGGAGAAAGAGAGAAAAGATCATTCTAAGATGTTTGACCTGAACACTAAGTGAGTGGCAATGCCCTTTGCTGAGGTGATGACTGGAAGGAAAAGCAAGGAAGAGCCTCACACATGTTGAGCTTGAGAAGCCTATTTGCTGTCTCACTGTCTTCTAGGCAGAAATACGAAGGAGTCTGGAGTTCAAGGGGGAGGTGGTGGATGAGGTGGCAGGAACCTATGGGTCACCAGTGCATAGACAATATTTAAAGCCATGGAACTCTAGAAATCAGTGTAGGCCTGAAGGTGAAGCTGTCCAAGACCAAGTACTGAAGCACTTCAATGTCCATGAGGGAACAACAGGAGGAGACCCATCACGGAGGCCTTAGAAGAAATGACCAGTGAGATGGGAGAAAACACAGGAAAGTGTGGGGTCCCAAAAGCCAAGGAAAGCATTTAGAACAGGGCCAGGTACACAGTCAATTAAAGTTAATTATGTAGCTGTTTTGTATTTATCCTTTTGAAGCCCTATGATCCCCAAATAGTCCTTTCTTCTCTGACTTCAACTAGGACTGAGATCTGTGATAGCTTTGTCCAGTAGACTATGGCAGGAGATATTGTTCATATCAGATTCCAAGCTCAAATATTAAGTGACAAAGAAATAGATTTAAATTGAAGTTTTGGAAGAGACCATTGTTTTCGGAAATGTGAAGGTCATTGGTTACTTTGGAAAAAGGTTTTAGTGCAGAGAGACAAAATTCTTTTTTATTTTATTTTTTTGAGATGGAGTCTCGCTCTGTCACCCAGGTTGGAGTGCAGTGGCACGATCTTGGCTCACTGCAACCTCTGCCTCCCGGGTTCAAGCGATTCTGGAGGGAGACAAAAGTCTAAGTGAATTGGTCTCTAGAGAGAATGGCAGAGGAGATGGGCACACAAAGTCCATTTTGCAGAAATTTTGCCTTAGAGAACAGCAAAACTCTTCGGGGCAATTTAATTGTTCTAAAGCAATAAGAAGATTTACTTTATTTTTGTAATATGGGAGATGTTCTTCTAAGATGTTTGTATGGTAATAACAATGAACCAATAGATTAATGGTGTCAAAGAGAGAGCAGACAATTGCAGAAGCAAGTCCTTGAGCAGATTGGAAGCTACGTGAGTCAGTGCACAAGCAAAGACTCTGAGTTTTGCTAAGAGCACAGATTTTTCATCCGTTTATAAGAAGCAACAAGTGAAACATCCACATGCACAGCAGGTGGACTGGTGGATATGTTGGTCAGAGAACGAGGAATTGTTCTAATGTATTGATTCTATTTTCTCAGTGAAATAAGATCACCAGCCGAGAATGAGAAGGAAGGAGTGGGTGTTAGCAGTTTGTAAAGAAATGGGAATGAATGGGCTATTTGACTTGGGCAATGTAACTTCAGTACAAAACTTTTCAAGGCACCGTGAGCGGCAGCTAGAGATGTGTGATCACATCAAAGTTGGTCTGGTGTGTTCTTATTCAGCCATTTTTTTTTTTTTATTATACTTTAAGTTCTAGGGTACATGTGCATAATGTGCAGGTTTGTTACATATGTATACTTGTGCCATGTTGGTGTGCTGCACCCATCAACTCGTCAGCACCCATCAATTCATCATTTATATCATGTATAACTCCCAGTGCAATCCCTCCCCCCTCCCCCCTCCCCATGATAGGCCCCAGTGTGTGATATTCCCCTTTCCGAGTCCAAGTGATCTCATTGTTCAGTTCCCACCTATGAGTGAGAACATGCGGTGTTTGGTTTTCTCTTCTTGTGATAGTTTGCTAAGAATGATGGTTTCCATCTGCATCCATGTCCCTACAAAGGACGCAAACTCATCCTTTTTGATGGCTGCATAGTATTCCATGGTGTATATGTGCCACATTTTCTTAATCCAGTCTGTCACAGATGGACATTTGGGTTGATTCCAAGTCTTTGCTATGTGAATAGTGCCGCAATAAACATACGTGTGCATGTGTCTTTGTAGTAGAATAATTTATAATCCTTTGGGTATATACCCAGTATGGGATGGCTGGGTCATATGGTACATCTAGTTCTAGATCCTTGAGGAATCGCCATACTCTTTTCCATAATGGTTGAACTAGTTGACAATCCCACCAACAGTGTAAAAGTGTTCCTATTTCTCCACATCCTCTCCAACACCTGTTGTTTCCTGACTTTTTAATGAGTGCCATTCTAACTGGTGTGAGATGGTATCTCATTGTGGTTTTGATTTGCATTTCTCTGATGGCGAGTGATGATGAGCATTTTGTCATGTGTCTGTTGGCTGTATGAATGTCTTCTTTTGAGAAATGTCTGTTCATATCCTTTGCCCACATTTGATGGGGTTGTTTGTTTTTTTCTTGTATATTTGTTTGAGTTCTTTCTAGATTCTGGATATTAGCCCTTTGTCAGATGAGTAGATTGCAAAAATTTTCTCCCATTCTGTAGGTTGCCTGTTCACTCTGGTGGTAGTTTCTTTTGCTGTGCAGAAGCTCTTTAGTTTAATGAGATCCCATTTGTCAATTTTGACTTTTGCTGCCATTGCTTTTGGTGTTTTAGACATGAAGTCCTTGCCCATGCCTATGTCCTGAATGGTACTACCTAGATTTTCTTCTAGGGTTTTCATGGTATTAGGTCTAACATTTAAGTCTCTAATCCACCTTGAATTAATCTTCGTATAAGGAGTAAGGAAAGGATCCAGTTTCAGCTTTCAACTTACGGCTAGCCAGTTTTCCCAGCACCATTTATTAAATAGGGAATCCTTTCCCCATTTCTTGTTTCTCTCGGGTTTGTCAAAGATCAGATGGCTGTAGATGTGTGGTATTATTTCTGAGGACTCTGTTCTGTTCCATTGGTCTATAGCTCTGTTTTTTTACCAGTACCATGCTGTTTTGGTTACTGTAGCCTTGTAGTATAGTTTGAAGTCAGGTAGCGTGACGCCTCCAGCTTTGTCCTTTTGACTTAGGATTGTCTTGGCAATGCGGGCTCTTTTTTGGTACCATATGAACTTTAAAGCAGTTTTTTCCAATTCTGTGAAGAAACTCATTGGTAGCTTGATGGGGATGGCATTGAATCTATAAATAACCTTGGGCAGTATGGCCATTTTCACGATATTGATTCTTCCTATCCATGAGCATGGTATGTTCTTCCATTTGTTTGTGTCCTCTTTTATTTCGCTGAGCAGTGGTTTGTAGTTCTCCTTGAAGAGGTCCTTTACATCCCTTGTAAGTTGGATTCCTAGGTATTTTATTCTCTTTGAAGCAATTGTGAATGGAAGTTCATTCATGATTTGGCTCTCTGCTTGTCTGTTACTGGTGTATAAGAATGCTTGTGATTTTTGCACATTAATTTTGTATCCTGAGACTTTGCTGAAGTTGCTTATCAGCTTCAGGAGCTTTTGGGCTGAGACAATGGGGTTTTCTAAATATACAATCATGTCATCTGCAAACAGGGACAATTTGACTTCTTCTTTTCCTAACTGAATACCGTTTATTTCTTTCTCTGCCTGATTTCCCTAGCCAGAACTTCCAACACTATGTTGAATAGGAGTGGTGAGAGAGGGCATCCCTGTCTTGTGCCAGTTTTCAAAGGGAATTTTTCCAGTTTTTGCCCATTCAGTATGATATTAGCTGTGGGTTTGTCCTAAATAGCTCTTATTATTTTGAGGTACGTTCCCTCAATACCGAATTTATTGAGCGTTTTTAGCATGAAGGGCTGTTGAATTTTGTCAAAAGCCTTTTCTGCATCTATTGAGATAATCATGTGGTTCTTGTCTTTGGTTCTGTTTATGTGCTGGATTACGTTTATTGATTTGCGAATGTTGAACCAGCCTTGCATCCCAGGGATGAAGCCCACTTGATCATGGTGGATAAGCTTTTTGATGTGCTGCTGAATCCGGTTTGCCAGTATTTTATTGAGAATTTTTGCGTCGATGTTCATCAGGGATATTGGTCTAAAATTCTCTTTTTTTGTTGTGTCTCTGCCAGGCTTTGGTATCAGGATGACGTTGGCCTCATAAAATGAGTAAGGGAGGATTCCCTCTTTTTCTATTGATTGGAATAGTTTCAGAAGGAATGGTACCAGCTCCTCCTTGTACCTCTGGTAGAATTCAGCTGTGAATCCATCTGGTCCTGGACTTTTTTTGGTGGGTAGGCTATTAATTATTGCCTCATTTCAGAGCCTGCTATTGGTCTATTCAGGGATTCAACTTCTTCCTGGTTTAGTCTTGGAAGAGTGTAAGTGTCCAGGAAATTATCCATTTCTTCTAGATTTTCTAGTTGATTTGCGTAGAGGTGTTTATAGTATCCTCTGATGGTAGTTTGTATTTCTGTGGGGTCGGTGGTGATATCCCCTTTATCATTTTTTATTGCGTCTATTTGATTCCTCTCTCTTTTCTTCTTTATTAGTCTTGCTAGCGGTCTGTCAATTTTGTTGATCTTTTCAAAAAACCAACTACTGGATTCATTGATTTTTTGGAGGGTTTTTTGTGTCTCTATCTCCTTCAGTTCTGCTCTGATCTTAGTTATTTCTTGCCTTCTGCTAGCTTTTGAATGTGTTTGCTCTTGCCTCTCTAGTTCTTTTCATTGTGATGTTAGAGTGTCAATTTTAGATCTTTCCTTCTTTCTCTTGTGGGCGTTTAGTGCTATAAATTTCCCTCTACACACTGCTTTAAATGTGTCCCAGAGATTCTGGTATGTTGTATCTTTGTTCTCATTGGTTTCAAAGAACATCTTTATTTCTGCTTTCATTTCGTTATGTACCCAGTAGTCATTCAGGAGCAGGTTGTTCAGTTTCCATGTAGTTGAGCAGTTTGGATTGAGTTTCTTAGTCCTGAGTTCTAGTTTGATTGCACTGTGGTCTGAGAGACAGTTTGTTATAATTTCTGTTCTTGTACATTTGCTGAGGAGTGCTTTACTTCCAATTATGTGGTCAATTTTGGAATAAGTGCGATGTGATACTGAGAAGAATGTATATTCTGTTGATTTGGGGTGGAGAGTTCTATAGATGTCTATTAGGTCCGCTTGGTGCAGAGATGAGTTCAATTCCTGGATATCCTTGCTAACTTTCTGTCTGGTTGATCTGTCTAATGTTGACAGTGGAGTGTTGAAGTCTCCCATTATTATTGTATGGGAGTCTAAGTCTCTTTGTAAGTCTCTAAGGACTTGCTTTATGAATCTGGGTGCTCCTGTATTGGGTGCATATATATTTAGGATAGTTAGCTCTTCCTGTTGAATTGATCCCTTTACCATTATATAATGGCCTTCTTTGTCTCTTTTGATCTTTGATGGTTTAAAGTCTGTTTTATCAGAGACTAGGATTGCAACCCCTGCTTTTTTTTGTTCCCATTTGCTTGGTAGATCTTCCTCCATCCCTTTATTTTGAGCCTATGTATGTCTCTGCATGTGAGATGGGTCTCCTGAATACAGCAGACTGATGGGTCTTGACTCTTGATCCAGTTTGCCAGTCTGTGTCTTTTAATTGGAGCATTTAGTCCATTTACATTAAGGTTAATATTGTTATGTGTGAACTTGATCCTGCCATTATGATATTAACTGGTTATTTTGCTCGTTAGTTGATGCAGTTTCTTCCTAGCCTCGATGGTCTTTACATTTTGGCATGTTTTTGCAATGGCTGGTACCGTTGTTCCTTTCCATGTTTAGGGCTTCCTTCAGGGTCTCTTGTAAGGCAGGTCTGGTGGTGACAAAATCTCTAAGCATTTGCTTATCTGTAAAGGATTTTATTTCTCCTTCACTTATGAAACTTAGTTTGGCTGGATATGAACTTCTGGGTTGAAAATTCTCTTCTTTAAGAATGTTGAATATTGGCCCCCACTCTCTTCTGGCTTGTAGAGTTTCTGCCAAGAGATCTGCTGTTAGTCTGATGGGCTTCCCTTTGTGGGTAACCCGACCTTTCTCTCTGGCTGCCCTTAAGATTTTTTCCTTCATTTCAACTTTGGTGAATCTGGCAATTCTGTGTCTTGGAGTTGCTCTTCTGGAGGAGTATCTTTGTGGCGTTCTCTGTATTTCCTGAATTTGAATGTTGGCCTGCCCTGCTAGGTTGGGGAAGTTCTCCTGGATGATATCCTGAAGAGTGTTTTCCAACTTGGTTCCATTTTCCCCCTCACTTTCAGGCACCCCAATCAGACGTAGATTTGGTCTTTTTACATAATCCCATACTTCTTGCAGGCTTTGTTCATTTCTTTTTCTTCTTTTTTCTTTTGGTTTTCTCTTCTTGCTTCATTTCATTCATTTGATCCTCAATCGCTGATACTGTTCTTCCAGTTGATCGAGTCGGTTACTGAAGCTTGTGCATTTGTCACGTATTTCTCGTGTCATGGTTTTCATCTCTGTCATTCGTTTATGACCTTCTCTGCATTAATTAGTCTAGCTGTCAATTCTTCCACTCTTTTTTCAAGTTTTTAGTTTCTTTGCGCTGGGTACGTAATTCCTCCTTTAGCTCTGAGAAGTTTGATGGACTGAAGCCTTCTTCTCTCATCTCGTCAAAGTCATTCTCTGACCAGCTTTGATCCGTTGCTGGCAATGGGCTGCGCTCCTTTGCAGGGGGAGATGCGCTCTTATTTTTTGAATTTCCAGCTTTTCTGCCCTGCTTTTTCCCCATCTTTGTGGTTTTATCTGTCTCTGGTCTTTGATGATGGTGATGTACTGATGGGGTTTTGGTATAGGTGTCCTTCCTGTTTGATAGTTTTCCTTCTGACAGTCAAGACCCTCAGCTGTAGGTCTGTTGGAGATTGCTTGAGGTCCACTCCAGACCCTGTTTGGCTGGGTATCAGCAGCAGAGGTTGCAGAAGATAGAATATTGCTGAACAGCGAGTGTACCTGTCTGATTCTTACTTTGGAAGCTTCCTCTCAGGGGTGTACTCCACCCTGTGAGGTGTGGGGTGTCAGACTGCCCCTAGTGGGGGATGTCTCCCAGTTAGGCTACTCAGGGGTCAGGGACCCACTTGAGCAGGCAGTCCGTCCGTTCTCAGATCTCAACCTCTGTGTTGGGAGATCCACTGCTCTCTTCAAAGCTGTCAGACAGAGATGTTTGCGTCTGCAGAGGTTCTGCTGCCTTTTTGTTGTTGTTTTTTTTTTAGCTTTGTCCTGTCCCCAGAGGTGGAGTCTACAGAGACAGGCAGGTTTCCTTGAGCTGCTGTGAGCTCCACCCAGTTCCAGCTTCCCAGCGGCTTTGTTTACCTACTTAAGCCTCAGCAATGGCGGGCGCCCCTCCCCCAGCCTCGCTGCTGCCTTGCGGTTAGATCGCCGCAGACGGCTGTGTTAGCAATGAGGGAGGCTCCGTGGGCGTGGGACCCTCCCAGCCAGGTGTGGGATATATTCTCCTGGTGTGCCCGTTTGCTTAAAGCGCAATATTGGGGTGGGAGTTACCCGATTTTCCAGGTGTTGTGTGTCTCAGTTCCCCTGGCTAGGAAAAGGGATTCCCTTCCCCCTTGCGCTTCCAGGTGAGGCGATGCCTCACCCTGCTTCAGCTCTCGCTGGTCGGGCTGCAGCAGCTGACCAGCACCGATTGTCCGGCACTCCCTAGTGAGATGACCTCAGTACCTCAGTTGAAAATGCAGAAATCACCGGTCTTCTGTGTCGCTCGTGCTGGGAGTTGGAGACTGGAGCTGTTCCTATTCGGCCATCTTGCTCCACCCCTGTAACCATTCAGCCATTTTTTAGTCTCCAGCTGCATGGTTATGTTAATTATGGCATCTTGAATCACATATTAAGTTGTTTTTTTTTTTTTCTCTTTGTGCAGTTAACTCAGATTGAATAATTTTTCCTGTATGGATTCTTGCATATGTACATTCTAAGAAGACTCCACTTCTACCATGAAATTACAAAACAAAACAAACAAAAACTTCACTATTTTCTTCTAATCTTATCATAATAAATACTAACATTTTATTCCATGTGGCCTTTTCTGTATTCATAAGCATGTGACTTTATTTTTCTCAAAATGGATAATATGATGTTTCAACATTATTTTTCAAAAATCTACCCTTTCTTCTCTGAAATATCATATTGGTCATGTGCATAAGCTTACTTTTGGACTTCTGCGCTTGTTTCATTCGTCCTTTCTGCATTCTTACCACTTTTGTTTATTTATGTTACCCAGGGTGGTCTCGATCTCCTGACCTCGTGATCTGTCCACCTCAGCCTCCCAAAGTGCTGGGATTACAGGTGTGAGCCACTGCACCCAGCCTCACATTTATTTCTTTTAGATGTTTTACATAATCTAAAAACCAGGTAAGTTGAAATAAAATTCAGTCACTAAATATTATTAAGAGAGAGGCACTTTGCAGTAGATGAGTTCTGTGAGTATCAGTATATTTCTACATAAAATGAACACAGTACACCATTTGAAGCAGCCATACATACACCTGACATATTTAATGACTGAATTTTATTCCTGATTATAATTTTTTCCAGGTGCATTCAATATCACTGCTTTACAAAAATAACAGAGGTCACAGTTAATCACCAAGAGGAGGTGCCCATAACAAAGCTCCTCTAGATAACTATTTTTTTAATCTGATGGCCTGATTACCAGAAGCGAAAGACCTATTAAATCCTTTATCTCTTAAAATATATTCTTCTAGAAAATTTGAAATGTTCTTAGTATCAGGAACACCCCACAGAGCACTTTGTTAGACAGATGCATGTATGCTTTATGAAAAGTCTTCCTATAGATTCTCCATCCCCTCTCCCTTTAAAAGGAAGTGATTTAAACAAAAATTCCAGAAATTTCTAGGCAGGGCGTAGAATTTCCACAGTGGCCATTGATTGGGGAGGGAACAAAATAATGGTAAAAAGAAAAGTATCTGTCTTTATCTCCCTTTTTCTCTTATTCTCTTCCATTCTCTCTGTCTCTCCCTTTCTCCCCTACTCCCCACACATATGCTAAAATTAGAATATACAACTAGTTTTAGAACATACTAATTTCCCCTTTATTATTTATCAATATAGGCATAACAGCTTAAGGGAGGCATTATCACAGTGTTTCAAATCACTGAATCTGACAGCCCTGGGATCGTTTTTGTAGGCATGTTTTAACTTCCAAGAATTCAACACAAGCTACATAGCTAACTGAGTTAAGCACTGAATAAAGACAGCCTCGGTCTCTGGCGAATGTCTTCAGAAGAACAAGGTAACTGGGGTACTAGGTCACTGCAAATCTACCTCTGAAAATAAGTAAAACAGACAGAGGAGAAAATAGTCCATGCAATATTAATGTATATTGCATTCAAAAAAGAAATATGCTCTGATTACCCTGCCTCTGTAACCTGGTACCCTAATTCTACACACTCTAAGACGTATGCACTCAAAGCCATTTGCCTGATTTCTGTCCCTCCCTGAAATGTTTATTTCTCAAAATTCTTCATTTCATCTTTTTTAGAGAGTAGAATCATCAAGATGCAAGTGTGTTTGAGTGAAAAACATAACAACATTGCATCAGAAGGAGAGAAACTACTGCAGTTACCCAGAGAACTGCAAGTACCTGAAAGCTCACTGGGGATGGAAAACACAACTTCCCTCTAGTTTCTTCACTCTGAGTTTGTCACAAGTTACACACTCTACAGAGAGACCCTTCACCTTTCCCCACAAACGGTACCTCCTTTTCCTTCCCTTACTCAGTAGGAATGTGCTCTTTAAGAATTCTGCAAGAGCAGGACTGGTGAGAAAAGTGCTTTAAAACACAGTGCTGTAGACTTCCATCCTAACCCAGCACAGAGCACAGACACAGTATGTAAATGCTTAGTGTATTTCTTTTCATGTTTGTTATGATTGAAAATTCATTACTGACTTCACCGTTATAAACAATGAAACATTAGGCTGTGAGTGATGATTTAAAGTGAAAATATGGCACAGGAGTCCCCAAAACACCATATACTGCATCATGCAATAATGTAACAATCTCCCAAAGGCCCAAGCCAGCAAATATGCTGCCACAAAAAACTGGTAAGGCTCTGCAAAGCAACATTTGCCAAGAAAAAAAGTTCCACTGAAATTTGTATTCAACTGATTATAGTGTATACCATTTTCTTTTGGCCCTTTATAATTTCTCTGTCATTTAGTTTCCAAGACAGCATTGGTCGGCAGGCTTTATAACTGTTTTCTTCAGATGGAGGAGAATGATAATAAAGGTTACATTTCCACTGCTAAGTGCTCTTGGATATGATGGTCCCGAAGAAACTGCTGCCTGTGGAGACTGCACTGATGGAACACAGGAGCCACAGTCTGTTAGGGAGAGAAAGCATGTCCTAAAACAGAGTTCATTCTTATGGAAGTTTACATGATTTAGGATTTATGTTTCCATGTAAACCCATAAAACATAATCCATACAATTTCAGAACAATGTTACACTCTATTTTATAAGGAACAGAAAAAATCAGCTATATAATTTGCCATCTCCCTTGCCCAAATGTGTCAATACTTATTGATCCTTGCTTTTCCTTTTTGGTTGAGCTAATCAAGATAAATGTAAAAGCAACAGTGCCTAAAAGAACAGGCACTCAGCATATAGTTGATTAAAAGAAATAAGAAGGAGATCCATAGAGAAACTATGAACATGATGAAAAATGTTGATTAAAACAATATGGTCATTTGGCTGTCTTTCATTTACTTACATGAATGAGCCAATAAAATCAACGTTTACTTCACTGTATTGAAAATGCGAGTAAATATAATTCAGTTGAAAATCAGGATCTACACAATTTGAGATAGAGCAACAATTAGAGAGTCATTGAAAAGTTAGTAAGGGAAGTGGAAAAAGATAAAGAGAAGGGGGCAATGTATAGCCTAGGAAGCGGTGCTACTGGGTAGTGGAGAGGTATGACGGTGAAGACAGTCAGTGGGAGGCCTGATCAGACAGTAGTTTTCCAGTTCATCACTGGTTTCCTTGAAAGGTACCATTTTCCCTCTGTAAAGGTTTCTTGGATAGGACGAGTTTTTACATGAAGGGTTTGGAGGAAGTGGTGAGGCTGGCTGTCAGAGCGGAATATCATTCGTGAGCAGCAGGGAAGAATGCCTGCATGCTAGAGAGAAATGAAGGATGACGAAATGAACCCAGTGCACTAGGCTGGAAGGAAAGCCACAGAGGGGCTGCGAAAGGATGCGCCATGGTAGTTAATACATAGCCCCCTCGGGGGACAGCAGGCCTAACAATAACCATGTCAAAACTCAACTCCATATCAATGAGAAAGATGTTGTGAGGAATTTAAATCAAATAAAAATAAAGGCCATCAAAGCATACAGAGAATAGGATAGTACAAAAAGAATGGTGCCCCGTCTCTGCCTCGTGAACTACATCATCCTTAAACTTCCCTGCTCTAGATTCTAAAGTCATTGTGACCAGGAGACCACGCAGCAACCTTCATGTTTCCAGAAATAGCAGCAGATGATGCAAGGTTTTCCATTAGGAACTGACCATTTTTAGCCTTTCATCCTTAAGGAAATAATAACAATAATGATAGCTTGTTTTATCAAGTGCTTCTGACTTGGCAAGCACTGCTCTGTACACTGCATACATGAACTCATACCATCCTCACAAAAACTCTATGCTATTATGATCCCCATTTCTCAGTTGAGGAAAACAGTTCCAGAAACGTGAAGTAACTCTCCCAGAGTCACAGAGCTAGTAAACAAGGAGGCGTGGGTTCCTCCTGAGCCCATGTTCATGACTAATACACATTGGCTGTCTCCTGAGACACCGACACTAGCAGTGAATATGACCTTGGAAGATCTTGCACTGCCTTCCAAGGCCCTCATTTTCAGAGGCAGACAAGACCTATAGGTGCACACGGAGTTATTCCATCTCTATCAGATGCATGCCCGTGGAGAGAGTTCCTGGACTAATGCCTAGGACCCAGGGAGAGGTTGACACATTTATCCACATTTGGTTCATTCCTGAAAGCATCAATCCAGTTTCTAGGTCTTAGAAAAATCATTTTCACCTGGTGTCTCTTCCTAAAGTTGAGCATACCATAGGTTGAGCTTTAGAAAAACAAATCTGAATTTGTTATCTGATTTAATTTTTAAAGTGATAAGACCCATCTCTTACAGCTGTCTGTTAAAAATGGTCTTATCACTTTTAAAATTAGCTGTCAGTTAACCAAGTGTCCAGTGTTTGCATAATATTGCCTGTATAGATTACATCTTAAGCTTATCTGGATTTGCTAATTACCACTATACATTTTCCTATAGCATGGTATTGGGTTTCTGGATTTTCACATTTGTAGAAGGTGTTCCTTCACGTTTGTCCTTGCATGAGTGGTGTGACTCATTGCTGGTTTACAAGAGCAAGTTCTTTCACATTAATGGCAGTGGAATGGAAGAGGGTTAAGAAGATGGAAAAGAGAACGAAGAATAGGATTTGTGCTAAATGAATATGTGTATACACACGTATATAATATCTGAGTAGAAAAATGGTATCTGAGCAAATCAGTTATAAAAAGACACTAATCTTTCATGAGAGAGAAAAATGTTGATAGGAATGCATTTTTTTTTAATAATCTGATAGATGTCGTCTCGTTGAAGGTAATATTCACTGCTAAACAGCTTTTGCTGTTCTGCAAACCTCCATACATCCTTGTCTTGGCAATTTTCGAACATGTGGCATCTTCTTTCTTGGCTCCAATAAATTGCAGTGTTTGCTACTCATCTTCTTTAACAGGAGTTCTTATTCTATTATGAAAATGGACATCTGAACGTAATAGGCAGTCTAAGCCCCTGAAGATATCTTGGTTTGAAGACAGAGAGAAACTTACAAATGAGGCAATAAAAAATAAATTGTACAACGTTGCATTTACTAGGTAAGCAAGATAGTAGAGTCTGAAAACCGAAAGTGCTGAGTGAGCAAACTTCCGCCCCCTTCAGAGCTGAGCCTTGATGTGACCCGCATGCTAATCCTGTCATGTGTAAGATGCATTATTGAGATGACATTCGTTATTGGCATTAGGTATTCAGTTTGTTTGACGTTTTTTATTACTAACCTTCTCTTTTCCAAAGCCGATAACTCAGTGGTAAAAATTTATATCTTCTGTTATTCTTAAAGGGCCAAATTTAACATACAAATTCTAGTGCTTAAAATGGAATTTTATTTCAGGGGAAAATAGAGCTTCATTTGAGTGAGACTCTATTAAATATTACAGAGGGTTCCTAGCTAGCCTAACTGTTAACTCTAAGGATGAGAAGAGCAGTGGATACCACAGGGAATAATATTTTTATTTTTGTGTATATTCTGTAGACTTGCAATTATATTATATTAAAATCCTGGTCTAGCAAGTTTGGAGGCCCTGGAAGAGAGAATTACTCTTGGGTGGCCAATGAAGTTGTTTCTGGGAATGGGAGTCCAGAATAAAACTTTAGAGTACAGTCTTCCTGTTTTGAGGAAAGCCAGGAGACTTGTAAATGTGAAGAGCCCAAGTGACAACAGAGATGTGATAAAGACTTAGGGCCAGGTGCAGGAATGCTCATGCGCTGCCAGGGAAGGCAAACGTGAGTGGCGTGGCCTCTCCCCAGTGAGCTGGGGTTGGTGATGCTATCACTGTACATCAGGCCGTGGGCCCAATACAGCATTTCTCAGCCCTTTAATACCCATGCCCCCTTTAATACAATTGGTAATCTTGTCATTCCCACACGATTATAGTTTTCCCCAGAGTGCTCAATGCTAAGTCATATTAAGATGGAAATGTAATAGCTTCTCCAACACATGACTCTTCCTCATTTCTTTATCTCTTACAGTAAATAGATTTGATGGGTTCTCGTTTCAAAGCAGGCTTTAACTGGAGAGAAAAGAGTGAGAGAGGGAAAGTGCCTCTCACAGTGCCTGGTACATAGCAGGCTCTCAAAACGTTAGTCCTCTAGCTGGGCTGCTGGTGGAAAAAGGTGGAAAAAGGAAAACTAATGTTTTCAGCCCTATTAGATTTTGTACTTAGCAGACAATTTTTATTCAAGCCAGGGCTGGTTGTGGGTCTCTAACCCTGATGGGGAAAATCCCACTGGGCTGATTATCCATAGGAAACTAAAGATGTTACCAGCAAAGAGAAGAAAGGTGATAAGAGACAGGGAGTTAGAATTGTTGGCCCTAATATTTTGCTTAAGAATTTTTAAAGGTGTTATTATCCTGAATCTTCATATATTTTATTTATTTTGCATGCCTGTTTCTCCACGCTTGCTCACGTGCAAGCTTTTTGAGGACAGAATTGGGTGTTCTACTTGAAAGCATCAATGATAGCTTTGAGATCCAAGTCCCTATACACATGTCCAGTGGACTTCTCCATCAGACTGAAGGCCAGTCTTGGCTCCATACTGCAGCCCCACCCCACTCCCCTTCCTGCAGTTTCTAGAAATGCCATATGCAAAATTACTGTTCTTAGGTTGTTTTAGCACAGTCTGGATATACAGTAGATTGGTTCAAATCACACTTCAAGTTGGGTGGAAAGGAAATATATAACCTTTCTGGTCCATTTGCCCAGCAGTGCATACTTTTTGATAAAGTGAATAACTAATAATGCAAATCCTAAATAGAGCACAAAATGCTTTATTCACAGCAATACATGTCGATCACATCATGAATAAGCTTTGAATCTTTTAAATCTATTAAGAACTGGAGCTATAGGAAATCAATTGCCTATGAATTTTAAAATAACATTTGCATTGCTAGATATGGTTAATTTTTGTAAAAAAAAAAAAAAGCTGCAAACTTGAAGACTCTATTGAAAGTGTATAGTGCCTTTTAGTCATATTTTTCATTTCTGCTGGGGCCTTACTTTAGACCTCAGCCACTTAAGCGTAGATCTATTAATGAACATGTGCATTCTTAAGAGTTTACAGCACCTAGCTTAAGACTATCTTGTCTACTTTCTGCAACACAGCTCCTAGATGTGCTAAATTTATAATTCATTTCTAGCTACTTTAAAACTACAAAATCCTATCCAACAATTTATTCTGGAACTTACAGTGAAAGAAAACATTGGTTTGATCTAAATTGCAATCACCACATATATTCAGATTGACTGCATACTCTCAGGTTTGCACTCCACAGGGTTCTGGGTTTCCATCAGTTCCCAGCCACCCAGCAAGGCTCTGCTTGATGTACAGAGAATCACATTGGAAGGGCTAACCTGTCTTAGACTCAGAAAGACAAAGCTTCAATACACTGTCATGCTCTAAGTCTCCCTGAAGGGCTTCAGAGATGACACCATGTGATATGGTTTGGTTCTGTATCCCCACCCAAATCTGATTTTGTAGCTCCCACAATTCCCACATGTTGTGGGAGGGACCAGGTGGGAGACAACTGAATCATGGGGACAGGTCTTTCCCATGCTGTTCTCATGATAGTGAATAAGATCTGATAGTTTTAAAAAGGTGAGTTTCTTTGCACAAGCTCTCTTCTCTTGCCTGCTGCCAGGTGAGATGTGCCTTTCACCTTCCACCATGATTGGGAGGCTTCCTCAGCCATATGGAATGTAAGCCCATTAACACTTTTTCTTTTGTAAATTGTCAGTCTCAGATATGTCTTTATTAGCAGTGTGAAAATGGACTAATACACCATGTGTCTAGCCTTCCATGCACTGTCACATTGGGCCTATGACCAAAGCCCCATCAATCTTCCTCAAGATTAACCAGGAGGCAGCAGTGACATAAAACAAGACGAGGTCACTGAGTGCTCTGGTATATCAATGCTCTACTCACTAGAGCAGTGTTGAAAACACTGACATGAGCTGCCAAGCATTAACCAGTATTCAATTGTGGAAGGTACCAAGTATTGAGTATGGTAATGCCCATGTGAGTCTTCTTCTCATCCTTCTCTCTCCCTCTCTCTCCCACTTTTCATTTTCTCATGCTTCAGCATGCCTTCTCATCACCAAGTAAAGCAAGCTCACTTATTCATTTATTCAACAAACATTTATTGAGCACCTAATTTGAGTCAGGCTCACAATTAGCTCCTTATTGCAAGGACCTCTTTATTTAGCAAAGTAAAGTGACCGCTGATAAAACATTGACTTCAGTACTAAATTAGAGGTTTATTAAAAGCATTGATAACACATAGAAAAGAGTAAATAATTGTGACTGCTGGAGGGGAGATGGTGGAACAGAGGAGAATGTAAAGAAGAAGTATTAGAGCAGGATTGAGAGGGAAGCACATTTTTGCTAGGCTTGCAAGGAATCATAAGAGTTTGCTAATAAATTAATTTATACTCTAAGTGACATAATGGTTTTTCTGCATGTCCCATACAAGTTTGAAACTGAGTTAACTAGCCTGAACTGCACACTGACCCATGCCCAACCTACTCTCCTTCTTGATTTCTCTATGTTGGTTTTTGGTATCATCAACCAATCATATCTAGTCTTGGAAACTAAGAGTTAGCTTTGAATCTTGTTTTTCCTTTACACCCCACATCACATGATAGCCAGACCAAATCCATTTTACTCAAGAAGTATCTATTTGATCCATCTCATCTTCTCCATGCCAAGTCCTTGTCAACTTTCTCCTGAACTAATTTCAGTACACTCTTTACTGCCAATCACTTCTTAGAAAAGAACATATTCTTGGCTCTCCTGCTATAATGAATGTTGCCCCTTCACTGCAGTGCTCCAGGACCCTATATTGACCGTGCTTCTGTGCTTCTGCTTTTGTGTGTGTGTGTGTGAGAGAGAGAGAGAGATAGAGAGAGAGAGAGTCCATGTGTGTGCGTGCACATATGTGCATTCATGCACCCACATGACCAGGAAATTTTTCTCTTCTGCTTTACTTCAGCTGTGTTCATGGCCTTTTCTTGTGGAAACCTATTTATAACTCTAAACCAGCTTAAATGCCTCTGTAATTTTTCTTACTTCTCTTACCCATATATTCTGTAGAACACAGCACTGTGAATTATAACAAGTTATCTGAACAAACTGGACACAGCAGGGTACAAGCAGAAAGTAACTTGACTTTTTGTTTACAACTGCCTGTTAAACTTGTCCATTTGTATAGTTTTCTTCTCTATTCCACTGGGTAATCTTGAGGAAATCTTATAGCTTTTTTAGCCATTCTCAGATATTATCAAGTTGTCTCTTCTTCCATAAATTAAAAGTCTAGACAAATCTAATGTCAACAATTAATTCTGTGATTCAACCTAATGCTTTTGCCTTCTCCACATAGCTCAGGCAACATGAGGTCTTAGAATTCTGCAGCAGGAACATGGTCGCTCAGTTTCTTCTCTCTTCCTTGCTCCTCCTTCTCCTTTACTTGCTAACTGCTATGTTGGACCCTCCATATTTGTGCCTGGGGAGCACAGGATATGAAGGTGATGGCAGTGAATTAGGAGAAAGATCGTAGTCTTAACGTGGCCAATGTGGTGTATCCAGTGTCCAAGGTCAGCTGTGCTTGTTAGATGACCAAATGTTGGCTGTTTCTCTTGCAAGGATTTGGTGGGGTCTTCAGAGAGCCACCCTGCCTCTCCTCTGCCACCCAGGACAACTTACTGAAATTCCCTGAACAAGCTCAGCTTCTTCCAGCTGGCCATGAGTGACTACCCTCCACCCCCATCTTCTGGACATCTACCTCACAGAATCTCCTTCTGGTGGTAGTCACCTTCTCCAACTGGACATGATCACCTCCCTAACTGGATGATCAACTGGACAGAATCATTTATACAATAAACTTTTAAGTTTAGAATACTTTTAGATTTACAGGAAGCCTGCAGAGTTCCCATGTATCCCATGCCTAGTTTCCTCTTACTTTAGTCATATACCTATGAACGGCTAATTAACCAATGTTGATACTTCATTATGAGCTAAAGTCCATACTTTATTCAGGTTTCTTTAGTTTTTACCAAATGTCCTTTTTCTGTGTCAGTATCTCATGCAGTATACCACATTATCTTTAGGTGTTATGTCTCCTTAGCCTCCTCTTGGCTGTGAAAGTTTCTCAGGCTTTCCTTGTTTTTTTTTTATTATTATTATTTATTATTATTAATTTTTGAGATGGAGTCTCACTCTGTCACCCAGGCTGTAGTGCAGTGGCACAATCTAGGCTCACTGCAACCTCTGCCTCCAGATTCAAGTGATTGTCCTGTCTCAGCCCTCTGAGTAGCTGGGATTACAGGTGCACGCCACCATGCCTGGCTAATTTTATATATATATAATTTTTTTTTTTTTTTTAGTAGAGACGGGGTTTCACCATGTTGGCCAGGCTGGTCTCGAACTCCTGACGTCATATGATCTGCCCGCCTCGGCAGATCCCAAAGTCCTGGGATTACAGGTGTGAGCCACTGCGCCTGGCCGCTTTCCTTGTTTGGAATGACCTTGACAGTTTTGAGGAGTAGTGATCAGGTAGTATGTTCCTCAGTTGGGATTTTTCTCATGTCTTTTCCTGATTACTCTGGGATTATGGGTTTTGGGAGGGAAGACCACAGAGGCGAGGTGCCATTCCCATCCTGTTACACCAAAAATGCACTCCATTAACCTGACTCAACACTCTGGGTGTGAACTTTGACCACCCGGCAGAGGTTGCATTTGTCAGATTTCTCCACTGGAAAGTTACTGTTTATGTTCCTCCTTTCCAGACTGTACTCTTTGGAAAGAAGTTACTGTGTGCAACCCAGATGAAGGAAGAGAAGGAGTTATGCTCTACCTCAGGCAGATCTACAGAAATTATTTGGGATCTTTTGGCATGGGACATTAGTCTCTTCCCATCCATGTATTTATTTATGCATTCATTGATTTATTCAATTATTTATTTATATCAACATGCGTTCGTGGATAACTATATTATATATTGCGTTGTAATCCGACAGAATCTTTTTTGAAGACAGCTTCAGGCAAGCAGCCTTCTGCAGGTCCATTTGACCCAGGGGAAATCTCACCCATTTTTGCCTCAGCAAGCCCTGGAAATCCAGGCTGTTCTAACACAGCCTGTGCCTTTGCTTAGAACTCTCTAGACAGCCTAATACATTTCGATTTTCCAGACCTGAGTCAGAGCATCAATTCCTACCTCCTCCAAACTCCAGGGCACAGCTGTCAGATAGATTTTGTTGTTGTTGTTGTTGTTTGTTTGTTTTTTGTTTTTGAGACGGAGTCTTGCTCTGTCACCCAGGCTGGAGTGCAGTGGCGCGATCTCGGCTCACTGCAAGCTCCATCTCCCGGGTTCATGCCATTCTCCTCCCTCAGCTTCCTGAGTAGCTGGGACTACACACCCCCGCCACCACACTCGGATAATTTTTTGTATTTTTAGTAGAGACAGGGTTTCACCGTATTAGCCAGGATGGTCTCAATCTCCTGACCTTGTGATCCACCCGCCTAAGCCTCCCAAAGTGCTGGGATTACAGGGTTGAGCCATCATGCCCGGCCCAGATGGGTTTTTTGAAAACTGGCCGTTCTTTGTCTCTTGGCCAAGGTACTCTGCTGATTCTCTTTAAAGTAGTCCTTACTGTGGGCCGCTCTGATCCATTCCCTAACCTAACTAAAACAACTCTGAAGGGGATAGTGAGTTAAGTTACAAAGCCAGCTTTACATGCTCTTAGCCTCTTCTGTATAAGTGGTCTGGCACCTATTTCTCTCCAAATTTGTGGCCTCTTCCCTGGAATCTATAGGGACAGTCATATTTAGTATCTTGTTATATTGTCATAATTTAATGGTTCCTCAAATTGTGTTCCTGATCCAGCAACATCAGAATCAGCCAGGGAAGTGGAAATGCAAACTCTCAGGTCATACCCCAGAATCACTGATTCAGAAACCCAGGGGCTGGGGTCCAGCAATCTGTCTTTTAACAAGTCCTGCACCTGCTTCTGCTGCAAGCTGAAGTTTAAGGGCTACTGCACAGTTAGTAGCTTGCGTGTTCTCTCCCCACAACTTAACTACAAGCTCTTTTAGAACCACCAAATAGCCTAGTGCCTGACTTGACACAGGGTAGGGGCTCAAACAATGAACTGAAGTTGCATCCTCTATTGTTCACTGCTATTGAAATTGAAACCTGTTATTTCCAAAGGGAAGTATGAGTTCTTGCTGTCAGGTGCCCTGGGTGCCTCCCCATTCCTGATGAGCTCCTTCAATACTGTTAGCACATTTTATTAAAATCTTTCTAGTGAAAATGTTTGGAGCATGCCATCTGTTTCCTGTCAGAACCTTGATAAATACAATGTCCCAATAGTATATTTATTTCCATGAAGGACCACAAAAAGGAATGCTATTCCAAAGGAGAAAATTGCTAATGGTGTACATTTAGGCTTTGGTTAATTGAGGGTGAATAACTTCCCGACACTCTTCTAAAGATATAGATGTGTTTGTTTTCTACAATATATATGCCAAAACTGTGCTAATAGCTTATTATAGTTTATGTATAAATGTTTATTATACATTATCTATTTAATTCTCACAATAATAACCATGAGGTTTTAATTATTTCCATCTTACTGGAAATCAAAACTCAGAACATTTACGACCTGCATCAGCTTACAAAGCCAGAAAGTGGGAGAACCAGGACTGCAGCATCTACCTCATGACAAAAATGGTGTCCTTAGCCTCTCTATAGGTCTCAAGCATTGCCCCTTTGTTCAGGTGACACTGCAAATAGATACACAGTAATGGGCTTTCTGGTCAGGCCAGTGGGGAGGCAGAGGAAGGCACACTAAAGATACCTAGAATGTGACTTCCTTGTCTGTGGATAAGGGCAGAGAACTTGAGTGGTGGCCTCACCATCTGCCACAGTAAAGAATAGAACAAGGAAAGAGAGATAAGGAGAAGTCAACATTACTGTTATGTCACAAAAAGTGTGCATTGTTTCAAGAGTTGGGCTGAAAAGACAGAATGAAACTGTACAAGTACTGATAGGTGAAGAAAAAGGACAAAAACTGATCAGACTGCAACTAAATTTTAACAAAAGAGGCAATTACAAGAAACAAATACAGGGATAGCACAGGTCACCATGTAAGTGAGTGTCATGAACCTAACTTGTCAACTCCACTTGCCAGTGGCTTTCCTGGCTTCATTATCCCAAGGCAGAGGGTGGTACTCACCAGAATACAGCATGACAGCTTGTCCAGGAAAGCAGTGACAGACCGCTTTAACCATTATCACACTAACTAACCGCACTTCTCTTCTTTTTGAGAACAAATGCTAACCCTTGATATGAGCATAGTAGATCTCAAATCCAAGTCTACACAGAGCAAACCAAGCTGCCCTTTCCCTCCACAAGAAGTATCAATCAGAATCTGTCTTGAAAAGTGCCTTTTAGTGAATGGTTCATATAGTAGCAACTAAATAAATGCCTGTTGAATGAGTAGGAATGGGAATTATAACAAGATTGAAACATAAGGGATCACTTTCATGAACATAGGGAACAAAAATGGTAACACTGTCATCCCAGCTCTGTGCTCAGTGCTGGACACATCATGGCAAGTGAGCCTTCCTGAAAAGTTCCTCCACACTGTAGCAGGAGGGTCAGACAGCACAGAGGTAAACTTGCAAACCAAGGTATGTACCATCAAGGAGATAATCAATTAGTGGTAGAGAATAGTATGGTGGTCAAAGGCCTCTAAGGAAGAAACATTTGAGCACAAATCTTGTATTAGTCCATTTGCACACTGCCATCAAGACATTCCCCAGACTGGGTAATTTATAAAGAAAAGAGGTTTAATTGACTCACAGTTCCACATGGCTGGGATGCTTCAGGAACCTTACGATCATGATAAAAGGGGAAGTAGGCACATCTTACATGGTGGCAAGCAAGAGAGAGCCAGCAAGAGCAGAGAAAACTGTCTTATAAAACCATCAGTTCTCATGAAAACTCACTCACCATCATGAGAACAGTATGGGGAGAAACCACCCCCATGATCCAATCACTTCCTACCTGGTCCCTCCCTTGACATGTGAGGATTATGGGGATTACAATTTGAGATGAGATTTGGGTGGGGACACAGAGCCAAACCATATCATTCTGCCCCTGGCCCCTCCCACATCTCACGTCCTCACATTTCAAAACACACTCATGCCTTCCCAACAGTTCCCCAAAGTCTTAATTCATTCCAGCGTTAACTCAAAACTCCAAGTCCAAGGCCTCATCTGGGACAAGTCAAGTCCCTTCCACCTATGAGTCTGTAAAATAAAAAATAAGTTAGTTACTTCCAAGATACAATGAGGGTACAGGCATTGGATAAATATTCACATCCAAATGCGAGAAATTGGCCAAAACAAAGGGTCTACAGGCCCTATGCCAGGCCAAAATCAAGCAGGGCAGTCATTAAATCTTAAAGCCCCAAAACGATCTCCTTTGACTCTATATCTCACATCCGGGGAACACTGACACAAAGAGTTGACTCCCACAGCCTTGGGCATCTCTGTCTCTGTAGCTTTGCAGGGTACAGCCTCCTGCCCAGGCTGCTTTCATGGCTGGTGTCGAGTGTCTGCAGCTTTTACAGGTGCACAGTGAAAACTGTTAGTGGATCTATCATTCTGGGGTCTGAGGACAGTGACCCTCTTCTCACAGATCCACTAGGCCATGCCCCAATGGGGACTCTGTGTGGGAGCTCCAGCCCCACATTTTCCTTCCACACTGCCCTAGCAGAGGTTCTCCATGAGTGCTGCACCCCTGAAGCAAACTTCTGCCTAGACACCCAGACACTTCTATACATCCCCTGAAATGTAGGCAGAGGTTCCCAAACCTCAATTCTTTACCCACAGGCCCAACACCACCTGAAAGCTGCCAAGGCTTGGAGCTTGCACCCTCTGAGGTAATGGCCTGAACTGTACCTTGGCCCCTTTTAGCCATGAGATGCAGGACACCACATCCCGAGGCTCCACAGAGCAGTGGTCCCTGGGCCTTTCCCATAAAACCATTTGTTCTGTCCTTCCTAGGCATCCAGGCCTGTGACAGGAGTGGCTGCCATGAGGACCTCTGACATGCCCAGGAGACATTTTCCCCATCATCTTGGCTCTTAACATTTGGCTCCTCATTACTCATGCAAATTTCTGCAGCTGGCCTGAATTCCTCCCCAGAAAATGGGATATGCTTTTCTACTACATGGTCAGGCTGCAAATTTTCCAAGCTTTTACACTCTGCTTCTCTTTTAAACATGAGTTTCCATTTCAAACCATCTCGTTGTGAATGCATAAGACTGAATGCTTTCAAAATCAACTAGATAAACTCTTGAATGCTTTGGTGCTTAGAAATTTATTCTGCCAGATACCCTAAGTCATCTGTCTCACGTTCAAAGTTCCACAGATCTCTAGTGCAGGGGCAAAATGCCACCAGTCTCTTTTCTAAAGTGTAGCAAGAGTGACCTTTGCTCCAGTTCCCAAGAAGTTTTTCATCTCCACCTGAGACCACCTCAGCTGGGACTTCATTGTACACATCATTATCAGCATTTTGGTCAAAATCATTCAACAAGTCTCTGGGAAGTTCCATACTCTCCCACATCCCCCTGTTTCTTCTGAGCCCTCCAAACTTTTCCAACCTCTGCCTGTTACCCAGTTCCAAAGTCCCTTCCACATTTTCAAGTATCTTTATATACCAATTAGCTATATTAGTCCATTCTCACACTAGTACAAACAACTGCCCCAAACTAGGTAGTTTATAAAGAAAAGACGTTTAATTGACTCATAGTTCTGCATGTCTGGGGAGGCCTCAGGAAACTTACAAGCATGGTGGAAGGGGAAGTAGGCACAATTTGCATGGCAGCAGGTGAGAGGGGGCAAGCAAGAGCAGGGAAAACTGCTTTCTAAAACCATCAGATCTCCTGAGAACTTACTCACTATCACAACAACAGCATGGGGAAAACCGCCCCCTGATGCAATCACCTCCCATCTGGTCCCTCTCTCAACATGTGGAGACTATGGGGATTACAATTTGAGATGAGATTTGGGTGGGGACACACAACCAAACGATATCAGATCCAAAGGATTACAACAAACAAACAAATAAACCTGACTGTTCAACATATAAGAGCAAAGCTTTTCAGATGGAGAGAGCATCCAGGGCAAAGGTCATGTGGTAGGAAGGCTCTTGGTACCTTCAAGTGTGTTTGCTCAGTATAGACTGAGGAAGAAGAGAATGCAGGGAATGAATTTGGAAAGAAGAGTCCACTGGAGACCATGCATGAGCCCTGGGGAGCCCTCAGTCTCCCAGCTCCAAGATTCTACGATTCCATCCCAGCGTTTTGTCTCGTGAAAAAAAGAGGACAGCACATGCGTTTTCCTATCTTTGCCGGGAATCAGATTCTGCTCTTGGCAAGCTGTCCAGAGAGCTCTCACTTGGCAGGTAGGGGCTCCTGGGACTTTATAAATGAGAAGCCTGTAGTCAAGAATTTCCAAATGTGATTAAAATGGAACTGCCATTGAAATCAGGTTTGGCTGCCTGTCTCTCTAGTACTCAGAAAGAAGAGCCCCTCCTGGACCTGGCAGGCAAACTCAGCGACACTGTTGGACTAGATTTAGGAAGGGCTGCCAGGTAGAAAGGAGATTTCAATAACTGTGCAGCCAAATTAGTAATTAGAGCCACTGGGTGCTGGGGACGCACCACGAAAAACCCTATGACCTCTCGATGGTTGAAGTCATTGAGATAAATGAGCTTCGAGGCCAGGACTTCATTTTAGAGAATGCGCATACTTTATGATTAACTCCAGATGACCCCAGTGTCCAGAGACTGACCAAATGTCATTCATTGAAATCAGAAAATGGTAACTGCTCAATAGTTTCTTTTGGCCAGTTAAGCTGTCAAACAGTTCAAAAATGGGAAGGGTTGGCTCCGAATATCCTATATCAGCAGAGAAGTACAGATGAAATACATTTCCCTGGATGGTTTCAGTTTGAATCCAAGTCCAGCAGACCAAATCTCTACAATTTCCTTTCTCACTGGTGAGTTATGCCATGGAAGAGATGGTTCCAGAATGAAAACCAAAGGTAATGCCTTAAGTAAACGGACTGTACCTGCTTGTGAGAGCAGTGGTGATCACAGGCACCAGGGCCACAGCACACCTCCTCTATGGCTTGTTTTAATTGAAACTGATGGAGCTGTGGAGCTGACTGGGTTTTGCATAAATCATCATCGGTAAAACTCTTTCAAGGGTAATCACAACATTAATATACCAAGCAGGAAGTGAAATAATTAAAATTTAGCACATTGCAGTATTGGAGTTTCTAAAATTAATCTAAAGCACCTTTTCTCAGTACAAACGAGCCATTGCTTCAATCCACAGAAACAGACATTTGTGCTACAATAACTAGACCATCAGCAACAAAGAGGTTCCACTTTTCTTTCTACACAACAAATCATCTGCTTATATTTCAATCCCTTTCTTCTCTGGTGGTGCTAGACTTTTTTATCTTTTTTCATTTTACCTGCCTCTAGCTAAATACGTACCATAAGGTCTTGTAAAATAGAAACCCTATAAATCTGGGGATATTGGAAAGAAAATCCTTCTGACATTACCCTTAGGAAGACAACTCCAGCTCAGAGAGTGAATATGGATATGTAGAGTGGCAAGAAACCTGTGGTGATGAGCATCTCATTCCAATATATCTGTATAGAAGGCAATAAAATATCCAGGCTGGGTTTCTATGGTGAGCCACAGGGGTAAGATATTCAGTGGCACTAAACGGCTCACTTACCTTGATGAAGTAAGTATCTTTCATGCTTGGTGTCTTACAAAAGATAATAAGCAAAAAAAAAAAAAAAAAGCTCCCTGTTGTAATACATAATCTCATACTTAGACAGCTTAAAACAGCAATATTTTGCAGAGAACTGCACCCTAATGTCATCAGAGTGGAAATACCTTGACCTGGAAGCACTAACATAATGATCGTGGTGCTTCCTCTTACCAAGACATTAAACAGGAGCTCCTTCCAATGGGCAAGGTCCTCAATACCCAGATGGCATTCCAGCTAACAGCCAACCTGCCCCAAACTGTAAAGTTGGCAAAACCTGCCTTTCGTGGCTCATAATGCAACTTGGTATTGCTTCTTTTTTCCTCAATTTCACGTCTTCTGTAGGAAGGTAGGAATTTTCCAGTGTCTGGAGAGAAAAGATGGTAATGAGCCCCTGTTGCCCTTGAAAGAGTTACTTGATCAGGCAGTTTTGCCTAGACTGAATCGGAGAGAGGGACCCCAAAGTCTAATTTTTCATAGTGGTATTCCAGACATTTTGGAAGGGGAATTAGCAGTGAGAGAACAAGTAGTGCCCCAATGTCTCTTATATCACTTTATTCAAATCATACTTCCATGCTGCCTATATGTAAAGCCAGTTCTGATAACTCATCAGTTGAAGCAGACACTGCCATTTCCTATACTGAGAAATTTTCTAGCAGGTTTGGTCACTTTCCAGTAATGGGATATGTAAGAATAAATTAGACAGAAGTGACAATTAGAGTCAGGTTTCTGAGGATTGCCTGGCCAATAAGAACTCCCAAACAAATCATGAGTAGAAAAACTGCTTCACTTGGAAAATAGTAAGGACTCTCACCATATTATAGTGTGCTTTCTTGAATGAAAATTTACTTATATATTTGAAATGAAACTCTTCATGTTAATATGAGATAGTCCAGATGTGAGCAAGTCCCATCGAAACTCCACAGACACAATCAAAGAAAAAGTTGAGGGCAGCATCTTTGATCAAAACATCAGTATCTTTAAATGTGTCTCTAAACCTTACCTGGTACATATATCAAAGCTTTCATACTCATCAAGTCAAGAAATGTTGATTTGAGTGCATGCTAGGACAGAAAAAAGAGAAAGTGGGAAGCAGAAAAGAAAGAGGAAAAGCATAAACAAAAGAAAAAGCAGGAGAAAGAGGAGGGAAAAGAAGGAAATGAAAGAATAAGAGAAGCAAAGGAAGAAAGAGGAGGACAGAAGAAGAGGAAGAAAAGATAGAGGAAGAGAAAGGAAAGGGAGATGAGACGAGGAAGATGTGGAGAAGAAAGGGAAGAAGAAGGAACAATTCTTAAAAAGTGAAAATTGCCTTCAGCTTCACTAAGCACCATTATTGTGAATGTTTTCTCCATCACTTGACGCTTGCCTGTCACCCTACCTTCATGTGGTGTTATTCCCTGGGCACACTCACTAATACATAAGACAACCTATAGTTTTTCTAGAACTTTCCCCATTTAGTTCCAAAAGTAGCCAGCTCTCAGAGTGGTTTTAACCAAGGGTCTAGTTACTTCCCCTCCTGGAAATGTGTGAAGTTCCTCTTTATAACTTACTGTGGTGATGCAGCAAAAGACATTTTGCTACCAGATTTTATTTTGGTTTTGAGTGTGTTGAATTTTGATAACTTTGTCATCAAGCATAATTAAGAAACTAATGTAATTAAGGAGTACATAGCACAGGTGAAGCATAATTATTTGGAATCCCAGAAAATCAGCTCTAGAAGCAAAGCTGCAACTTGAGTGAGGATTAGTAAACCATGTGTCATCTGCCTCTGAGGTAGAGATGCTGCCATCTGCACTGGGCGAAATCCAAGCAAACAACCAGCCAGCCAGGAAGCTAAATGCAGGAACAATAGGGATGCAACCCCAGAAACACATCTGATCCCTTGAGTAGCCAAGTTAATTCCATAAATGGTTAGAGTTGATAGGCATTCAGAGAAACATAAAAAATGAAAAGTCCAACCTGGATGGAATTGGAGACTATTATTTGAAGTGAAGTAACTCAGGAATGGAAAAAGCAATCATTATATGTTCTCACTCATAATTGGGAGCTGAGCTATGAGGATGCAAAGGCATAAGAATGATACAATGGACTTTGGGGGTTCAGGGAGAAGGGTGAGATAAAAGGCTATACATTGGGTAGAGTGTACACTGCTTGGGTGATGGGTACACCAAAATCTCAGAAATCACCACTAAAGAACTTATTCATGTGACCAACACCACCTGTTTCCCAAAACCCTATTAAATTAAAAAAAATATTTTTAAAAAGGAGAGAAAAAAATGAAAAGTTCAATATTTTCTCCTGCCAGCTGGTTTCCTACTTTGACCCTCTCTCACAAGAAAATTTAAAGCATGGCCTACAATAAAATAGTAATTAGGGAAGTAAAGTTATCTGGTCAACAATGTATATAGCTCAAGAGCAGGAGCTTGCACAATGCATGGCATAAAATAAGTGTTCAATTGAATAAGCGTTGGGCTGTTAAGTCTAGACCAACCTGGAACTGCAATGGAGATTGACTCCGAAATAGACCTGACCCAGAGGTTACAAATGGTTCTGAGATTTTTCTCCACTAAAACCAGGGAATTTTAGAAGCTGGTTCAGAACCCCAGTTCATGGGGAATAACCCCACAGAAGGTGAACAGACAGAGTTGAGACAGGGAAGATCCCAGTGTGTGTTTGCCAGCAGGCAGGATTAGCATTTGTGTCAAAGTGGAAGTAGAGCTTGCTTCAGTTTATGCGAATTGCAGACATACAAGGAATACAGAAAAAGAACAGAGCGCCGGGTATCTTTGGGGGTGTATTTTGAAGGCTCCTTGTGTATGATGTAAATGAGTTTTCCTTTGTGTTGTGATCTTTATTTCACCTAGAAACAAAAATGCCTTTGTATTTGGCTTGTTTATAATGTTTAAACTCATTCTGTAAATATTTTATGATATTTAAAACAGTATATAATATAATGAGGACTCTCTGCCTCTTGCTGCAAAAATAATTAATAATACTTGGCAGTTAATGACACTTTTCATCATTAAATCTCTTTGTAGACATTAATTAAGGGAAAGATACTTCATCTTTTTAAATTTGCCGTTATCCTGGTATCACTGCATTTCATGAATATCAGTTGCAATGAGAAGTAAAATATGTAGTATTGAAAGCACAAATCTACCAAAGCTTTGCTGGATAGGTAAAAATAAGCCTTTGTGTGCTTTCTGTTGTCCTTTGTCCCTTCAATTACATTCGTAAATAATTTTTACTCATGGCTCTATCTTAAAGTCTATTTTTTATTGTTGATTACAATTCCTGTGATATTGTATTTTAAAAACCAAATATTTTATAATGTATTTTGAATTATTCAAGTGTAAAACTTCGTGAATAAAGGCACCAAAGGTACTCAAGTTTGTCAGAAAACAGTCCAATTGGCAAAGTCAGTCTAGACCCTGCTTTTCTCCCCTGGAAAGTAGAGGGTTTACCAGGAGAAGGGATCCTTTCGGTCTTCCTTCTTCCTCACTTGAAAGGTACAAAATCTTGTTCATCTCCAGGGCCAGGCTTAGCCTTATTTCAATGCCCTTCTTCCTTCAGAAGTCTCTCCCCGTTTGTTTCTGATGTATGAAAATCTTAAGATAATCCTTATTCTACCTCCTCTTTGGCATATAAAATAGCTGCCAGCAAGCCAGGACCCTCAGCATCTTCCATTGTTTTCACCTTCACTTGTGTTTACCTCCTTCAGTTCTGTCTTGGAGCCTCAATCCCCTCCCCTCCAGCTCAGTCCTCCACCAAAACTTGGTGCTTCCCTGGTGTCCCCCCAGTTATCAACTTGTTTTTTACATTTATCTTTAACTTTGTCCTCCTTTCTGACTTCTTTCTCACAGGAATTCTTTAAATGTAAATGGCATGTGTTGTATGCATCCTTTCTAGGTATCATCCCATCCTTCTCTTTTTGGGGGGCTTCTTGTGCAAAAGTAGCCTTCTACAAGAATAATGCTGTAGTCCATTTACATTGCTCCAAAGGAACATCTGAGCCTGGGTAATTGATAAAGAAGACAGGCTTATTTGGCTCACAGTTCTGTTCTGCAGGCTGTACAAGAAACATTGCACCAGCATCTGCTTCTAATGAGGAGCTCAGGCTGCCCCCTCATGGTGGAAGGTGAAGCAAAGCCAGCATGTACTGAGATCACATGGTGAGAAAGGAAGCAAGGGGTTGGGGAGGTGCCAGGCTCTTTTTCACAACAGGCACTGGCAGGAACAAATAGAGCAAGAGCTGACTCATTATGGTGAGGATGACACCACACCATTCATAAGGCTTCTACTCCCACGACCCAGACACCTCTCATTAGGCCCCACCTCCAACACTGGGGATCAAATATCAACATGACGTTAGGAGGCTCAAATATGCAAACTATAGCAACTAGCCTACATCGTTGTCTGCATTTTTGCTTCTCCCAGCCCTCATAACTTTGTGAACTATGACCTTGCCATCCTGCCAAGAAAACTAGTGATCAACTCAGTGTCAACTCAATGGGTGCCTTCCACTCAACGTCTCTTTCCTGGGCTTCTTCAATATTGCCCTTTGCTGGTCCTCTCCATACCTGTGGAATGTTCCTTTTCAGTGTTTTTCAGGGTTCTCACCTCACTGAACGTTAGTGTTTCCAATCATTCTTCTTTGTAAGTTCTAACTGCCTTCTATCTTCCTGGGAGACTTCATTTATCCTAGGTATCAACCAACGTCCTACAACCACAGGTTGAACATGTTATACTCCATGAGGCTCTGTCGTTCACACCCTGTTTCCTCTGCCTGGGTTGTCATTCATTCCTAGACAGTCTGAAGAATTTCTTATCAATTTTCAAGACTCAGGTCAAGGAGAGAATTCTCAAATGCCCTTTCTTCTTTTCTACTCTTCCCCCCACCCACCCCTAAGAGAATGAGTTACTCTCTCCTCATACTCTCATGACATCTTATATGTATTTTTATGTATGTGTGGATGAGTGTGTGTGTGTGTGTTTTATTTATCGATATCTCAAGATTTCTTAGGGGAAGGGACTCCAGCTAGGTGATCTTTGCATTCCAAGCACGTAGAAGACTCAAACCAAGAGGACTGTTTCAGATTAGAGGATGGGAGAGAATAGCAATGTGGATTCAGTTCAAGGTTACTTTTTCTTTGTTTTAGTCCAAAAGCAGCTAATGAGCATTGCATAAGATATAAATCAGGCAAGGGTGCTGGGAACAAATACAACTCGCACTGATTCTCTTTGAAGCTTACAATAGTATGCCCAAAGTTGGTATTGACAGGCCACCAAAGTGAGACATATACAGTATCAGAAAACCTAAGGACTATAGTTTTGCTGCCTTTTATAGCCACAGCCATATCAGTAGCCAGAAAAATCGTATACCGCTATATAAGAAATCAGTTTTGCAACTCAAATGGGTGAGCCCCATCCAGCTTAAGGACCAAGTTCCCTAAGCTCAAAAGACTTACCACGTCAGCACTGGGTCAAACCTCCCTTATTTACACTTATGCTTTAAGGGCATAGGAATTTTCTAGTATGTCTACTTCAGAATTTCTCATGGCCAAAACAGGCCTATATGAATTTCATAAATATTTATTGAATATATTGGTAAGTGAGTAAATGACCACTTGGTTAAAATAAAGCATTGACTGTGTAATTCACTACCCAGTCACCCACTGACAGTGGGGGCAAGACAGCTTCACTGAGTATGACTAGCAAAAATTTCTCATCACAGATTATTTGAGATGAGCAGCTATCTGAGTCAAACCAGGAGGATGAGTCTACAAAGACTTGTTGAGTTCGGATAATGGAGTCCAATTGCTCTATTTCCCACTGTAATTCCGATATTATACTCTGTTTTAAACTGCTTCCCATCTAGTTGAAAAAGGTAGTAACATAAATGATGATTTATTCTGATTCCATTGAGGAACCCCCTTATGAAGGATCTGAGAATAGAGTGGATGAATGTATGTGTGTATGTACGTGTGTTATTCAGGGTTCTCTAGAGGGACAGAACTAACAGGATATATGTATACATAAAAGGGAGTTTATTAAGGAGAACCCACTCACATGATCACAAGGTCAAGTCCCAGAGTAGGCCATCTGCAAGTTGAGGAGCAAGGAAGCCAATGGTGGATCAGTCTGAGTCCCAGAACCTCAAAAGTAGGGAAGCTGACAGTGCAGCCTTCAGTCTGTGGCCAAAGACCTGAAAGACCCTGGCAAACCACTGATGTAAGTCCAAGTGTACAAAACTGAAGAACATGGAGTCTGATATTCGAGGGCAGGAACCATCTAGCATGGGAGAAAGATGGAGGCTGGAAGACTCAGCAACTCTGCTCTTCCTTCTTTCCCTGCCTGCTTTATCCTAGCCACACTGGCAGCTGATTAGATGATACCCACCCAGATTGAGGGTGGGTCTGCCTGTCCCAGTCCACTGACTCAAATGTGAATCTCCTTTGGCAACACCCTCACAGACATACCCAGGAACAATACTTTGCATCCTTCAATCCAATCAAGTTGACACTCAATATTAACCATCACAGTATGCAAATTCATTCAGAGAAACTCAATATTCATTCTGTTTTGATTGAACTTTGTATCCTAAGAACTCTATTTTCAATAGTATCACTTTGCATATGAAATAGTAGTATATCTACAGTGAGGATTTAATAACAACTTGGCTGATTGTCTCTAAAGATACAAGAGAAATATAATTCCCTAAGTAGCAAAGGTTTATCTTTTCTGCTCCTCTTCCTCCTCCCACATGCCCCTACTTTCCTTATTTTAAGAAAACAATTCTGGTGATATCCCAACAGCTCTTCCTAAAGGTAGATGAATGAACTACAGTGTTCTATCAAAGACCCTGTGGGTCCAGAACTGTGTGAGGGCTTTCTGTATGCCAAAAATTACGAAAGATTATTCTTTGGACTCAGGAGCTTATAAATGTGTAGATGAGGCAAAATATTATGACAACATACACAAAATATCGTGAAGCATACATGAAACATTAGGAAAGAGTATATATGAATCATGTGCTGAGTTATGTGATTCAAATCAAATGCTGTAGTAGAGTAGGGATGGTATGAGAATGACATGGCCAGCACATAATTAGAGGAGCAGCAGGTCCTTTGAAGTCAGTTCTAGGTTTAAGTTCTGCCTCTGCGCATTAACTTTCTCTATAAGCAAGTTTTAAAAGACCTCTCTATGCCTCAGCTTCCTTATCAGTAGAGTTGATTCATCTATTCTATTGACTTGCCAGTTCTGCACCCTCCAGAGTTTTCTTCCATGCAGTGTTGGCATCAGAGTAGGTGAGGCAACATGAATACATAAATACTTAATTTGTTTATAATGCTTATGGTGAAATCAGAGGAAGATGCACATTCTGCTTCCCAAAGAGGTTCTTATACACTTGGGCTCAGCCCAACTCCAATATACAAAATCTATAGTCACTCCCTTCAAAATCTGCTATTTTGTTTGTCATTCAAACTCCTCCCAAACCCAAGTCTCAATCTTCCCCAGTGGTGGGGTGAATGTGATAGCATGTTATTCCTTGTTGATGACTATGTATTTTTTACTTTCAAGTGTAAAATTATGACCATGATGCATAGCCAATCCTGCGAAGACTGGGGACGATTTTTCCAGGATAAGAAGCAGTAAGTACAAAGCTCTGAGGCAGAAGAAAGCGGGGATATGTTCAAGACTGAGGGAAAAGGGGCTGGTAAACCTGGGACATAGTGAGTGAGGGGAACAGTGATGGGAGATCTGATAGGCAGGCAGCCATCAGATCACAAAGGCTATGTTAGGAGCTGTGTGTTTCTTCCAAGAGCAAAGCCAAGCCATTGTAGGCTTAAGGTAGTGAGGGTGATGTGATTAGACTCATGATTCAAGGCACATTCTTATGCTGGATCTTTATAAAAGAACGAGAAAGAAAGCATGCAGACAAATCAGGAGGCTATTTCCATATTCCAAGCTGGAGATGATGGTGCTTAAACTAAAGTTATTTGAACAAAAAGGAAGAACTTGATTAAATATGGATTTCTAACAAGCATGACAGATTTAAGGAATAGAATAGCCAGTGTAGCTGAGGAAGTGAGAAGAGTGATAGGAAGGTGAGGTCTGAGAGGTAACTTAAGAATCACATCAAAGAAGCCAATTTAAGGAACTTGCTGCCAATAATTTGGAATAATTTGTTGTCAAATCGGGGGAGGGGCAGGCGGGCAACGGGAAAGAGATAAACTAAAGATGACTCATTTCCAAGTTTGAGGTCAGAGCAAATTAGTAACTGGCATGACCATTTACTGAGATGGAGAACTCCTAGGGAAGAATCATTGTTGAAAGGTGAAATTTGGAGTTTTGTGGTGGGCATAAGATAATAATAGTAGCTACTTTGTATGATTTTTGGGCCAACTAAATGATCAAATGCAAATAAAGAGCTTTCCCCAACAACCTTGCACATAATAAGAACTCAAAAATATTGATTGTTACTTTCCTTATCTACAGTATTATTCACAAGACTGTCATCATCAACACAAAAGTTCCCGAAAGGGGCAGCCTCATTTTTTCCATGACCTCCCTATCCCATCACTTGTGGACACCAACAGTGTATGACGCATTCAGTGAAAAAACAAAAAAGTGTCTGGTTGGCTTCTCTCTCATGCACATGAAATCGATTCTTTTTTGAATGGAAAGGAAGTGAAGCAGAAGTAAATGAAATTTACAAAGCCTCTATGCATCTGATTTTATCTTCCATGAAGATTAAGAGTTTTTCACAGACGGATTACATTCTTTCCATCATTAGTTAAGCCCATCTTAGTAAAAATTCTATTCAGGAAAATATCTGAGAACGGCAGACAATTTGGTTATGCAAAGAGCTTTGCTTTATATAAAATCAGAGTATCTGTTTAAAAGAAATCACAGATGGAAGTGGAAAGTTAGAAATCTCCCACCTCCCTCCACATCTGCCCTGTATCTGCCCCCACCGCTACCTCTAGATAATAGTCACCCTCTCCACACATTCATATGCTGAAAAAGGAGCATCAACATAAAAAACAGTTGCCAAGCAGAACACATAGCTTTCGTTTGCCCTCAGGATATAAAATGCACCAGGACACCTTCTGTGAGATGGCTGAGGGGAAGCAATTATTTAGATCCACACTTTTTATCAACATCCCTGAAGCAGAAAGCCAAATGAATAACCAGTAAATAGACGTCACTCCCAGACAATGTGCCTCTAAAAATAAAAGCTAAAAGGACAAACATCCGTCTGGAGGTTGGTCTTGGATTTTCCTGGACAGAGGGTAGGCAGAGGTGAATGTAGTTGGCCATTCTCATGAAGAGCCGGGAAGCAAGGAAAAGCTAGAGAAGCGCTGCTGCAACACTCTAAAAGCTAATGGCTCTTCAGAATACCTGCGTACTGCATGAGACCTCCCAGACTTTCCCTGGATGACGGTCATTTGATCATCCATCTGGGTGTGCCAGATGAATTTTTCAGGATGATTCCAGTGCATCTGAAATCTTAGGTCTTCATATGCTTGACATAGGCTGATCATTTGTCTTCCTGCAAGAAGTCAAATTTATCATTTTTAATTGACAAGAAAAGCCTGAATTCAGTCAAAGCCAAATGTGAGAAGGATTGAGAGTCATTGAAAATGCTACTAGGAGAGGTCTGTTTCCCAAAAGGGCATTTTGCCCTTAAGGAAGCACAAATGAGGCAGGCATATTTGAGAATGTTTGTTTCTTTACAGAAATGCACATTTTTTCTCTATCACCTGTGCATCATGTGAAGTGACATTTCCTCTGGTAATTGTGCATTTTCTTTCAGCAACAGAGGAAATTTTCATGTGAAAGGCACGTAACTGTCAGCTCACGAAGTAGTGCTTTTCAGGAAGCTTAATCCCAGATGCCCAGAGCCTCAGTTTGGTTCCCGAGGTTCATATGAGGGTCAACAAGAACATTTCTTGTTCTTCAGATAAGAATGTATATCCCAAGCATAGTTTTTTTTTCATAAAAAAACTTGCATGAAACCTTAAAAGTTCCAAACCACAAATATCCCAACACTTAAACCTAGGGCATCAAACTAACCAGCAGCAAAAGGAAATAAGGTTGAAAACAGCCCTGGAAGGCCATTCATCCATAGCTGTACAATGATGCTCTGCAAATCACGGCAATGATAGGGCAAGAAGGGATGGAGATAATTTTCATATTTGAGATATAGGATTGAATATACACATGTGAATAAAGACAAAGATGTAGGGTTGCATACAGCAAGACACAGTGGACATTAAGCAAAGAAAATACATTAAGAAATCTTCTTTTAATTAGAGAAAAAGTTATTCATATTAAAGTGTTAACCTGTGTCAAGCCTTTTTCCAGGGAGCTGACTATGCCAATCTTCTTACTTAAAATCACACCAATCTGGTGCAATAAAATCTCCAGAATGCCTGCTTGTGTATTGTTCAGTTGAGAGGAATGTGTTATGCACGCTTCAGTACTGAACTACGGGTTTGTTTAAAGCTGTAGATAGTTTTATGTTCATATTATCACTTTGAAGAAGGAGAAGAAAAAGATCAAATAGGCTCGTCTCCAAATCCTCTCTGTGGTGATCCTCTCCCAAAGTTTTGTACACACATCTCTTCTTTGAAGTCACAGAACTGGATTCCAGGTTCCTCCTCTTCAGCAAAATGACATGTGGCCATAAATGATATCAGGAATCTAACAAAAGAGAGACAAAAAAGACAGCCATGACATGTCCTCTAGACTCTCCCTGGCCAATGATGGTCACTGTCTATGCTCCAATTCAGAGCCTGGGTACATGGAAGGAAATCACACAATTGTAGGATCTCACAATTTTCTCAAACACTTTCTAGTCCACAGGGCCAGGGCCAGTGTCAGGGTAGACAGAGGCAAAATATGCATCCTTCATGAGCATGTGTACCCTCTCATTGTAAATTATGGCCAAGTGAGAGTCATTCAGGGAGACATAGGGGAAAGGGAGTTATCCTTGCTCCTGTAGGCCGACATGAGCTCTCTGAGGAGCAGGTGATGGGAGCTGCTGTGTTATTTTATAGCTGAAGTCACACGTCACATGTCCTTGCTCTGTCCCCTGTTAACAGCAAAGATCCTGTCAAATGCGTTCACTAAGGGATTAGTGAACTAGAAGTGACACACTGTTCTGGACCCACAGGGTCTTTGATAGAACCCTGTAGTTCATTCATCTACCTTTAGGAAGAGCTGTGGGGATATCACCAGAATTGTTTTCTTAAAATAAGGAAAGTAGGGGCATGTGGGAGGAGGAAGAGGAGCAGAAAAGATAACTATTGGGTACTGGGCTTAATACCTGGGTGATGAAATAATCTGTATGACAAACCCCCATGACGTGTTTATCTATGTCATAAACTTTCACATGTACTCCCAAACCTAAAATAAAAGTTAAAAAAATATATAAATAAGGGAAGTATCTTCAGGATGTGTCTGTGACTTTTAATCCATGTGTTCTCTGTTTTGTAAGAACTCATTGTGCTGAATTCCAGCTCTGTGACACTGAACGTCACCAGGTCCCAGGCTGGCTTCGACTGAATGACGCCCCTGGGAAGTCCCTTGTTTACTGTATTTATATTAAGCCACCAAGAACTTGAGTAACCGGTGTCCCAGGAGAACATATATCCTGAATCAGTTCCTGGACATTTGTTTGAGGTCTTGTAAGGGAAACTGAAGGGAATTGTATGTTGAACAGAATGGCTTAGACCTGCTCAACTTCTGAGAATTGAGGTAAGTGATTTGTTTTTCTAAGACCACCAGAGCGGGCACAAAAGAACCAGCGAGTAGGCAAGTGTAGGAGCAAAACTGCAAGTTTATTTTGGTCACCTAAGGTGTGGGGAAGAGGTCTGTCGGCCTCCGGCAAAGAAGGCTGACAGAGTCCCCCCCCGTGGGGCTCTCGGACAGAGTTCCTGCAGTCCTGACATCCCGACAGGAGTGGAGGACTGAAGAAGGCCGCGCGTGGCGTCCCTCCGCAGCGGCTTTTCTAGGAGTGGGAGGGCAGTAGGCGGGGCACGGGCGTGTCAGGGGGCTTTCCGCAGGTGCGACCAGGTAAATCTTGGTCTCTTCGGATTGACGTCACCTGGCGCATGCCCAGTTGGTCTGCACCTTCCCGGGCGCCGGCTGCATTTTCGCGGGCGCAGGAAAAGTTGGTGAAGAAGAACCTGGAAGTGCACCATCTTGCCTCCGTTCGTCCAAACAGTAAGTGCCTGACGTCAGCGCGATTTCTGTTTAGCACAAGTGTGAGTTTTAGTGAAACTGATCTTTGAGATAATGAATTTAAATGACTGAACTAAGGTGTCCCTTTCAAAAGTGTATATTTGAATTCATATTTTTTTTGTGGCTGTGCACATCACTGCTAGAAGTTCGTGTTTAACTTGGGTAATATTTGCAGACTGACAGGGGGCAGATGGGAGCCAGCTGCCAAGTGAGAAAATCCACCTGCTTGCCAGTTGGAGTGTGATAGGAAGCAAACAACCCTGATAGAGACTCTATTTCTAGGCACACTGACAGAGCATTCAGCGAAGTGTCACCACACTTTGCTTCATCTAGATCATCAGGGCAAACCTAAAACTCTATCAGGAGAGAGACCAGACTCTTCCAAGAAGATTGAGGGAACCAGGGACGCAGAGCATCCTCCCTACTCAGGTCCCTATTGCTATGGTAAAGGAGCAGAGGAAAGACAGATAAGGTGAGGAGGCTATTCCACAAACTATGTGTGAAATGGGGTGGTAAGACATTGCCTTGAGGCATTGCTGACACAATCAGACATTGGAGTCTAGTCTGAAGGACATAAGACCAGGGAGACCTTGATATGCAGAACATGCTACCTGAGCTTGGAACCCTTCCAGAGAGAGTCCCCCAGACTCTGTAGAATGTAACTAGCAAGTCAAAGCCTCTTTTGTGCCAAATATCTATGTTCCTGCTCCCTACTGCTCTACTTGCTACTCCACAGCAAAATGTCGAAGAAAATTCGATCTTCCTCTTTGCTCTCCAGCCCTAATCCTGGCCTTCAGTTTTGTTTTGTTTTTTTGTTTGTTTGTTTGCTTGTTTCCGTTTATCAAAGGAGTGGAATGCATCAGGCAAGAAAGTACCTACCTGCTACACCTTATACATTTTCTTCCTGCTTAGTTTAAACCTGTGAGTGCTGTAGCCAGTGAGGTGCATCTCATTAAATGGATGAACCTAGACTTTGGGTGTATGGCAATCCACACACAATACTGAAAAATCTCAGTATGGAACAATCGCCTGAGAAAACAGGGTAGGACAGCCTAACCCATGTGCTCATGCTTGCTCACCCAGGACTTCAAATGTCCCTGTGCGTCACTGGGCAAGCCCATGGCCAGGGTGAAGGATATGGAGAGGTGCCCCCGTGGGAATGTGTACCCTAGAGTGTTGTGAACGCTGGGTGCTGAGGCACCTCAAAGACTATTTTACCCTAAGCCACAACAGGCTGCGTCCTGGAATGCCCGGCAAAGTTCTTCCTTGAGTTTGGTCAAAAACCATCCATGCGTTCCAAGCAAGCTGCACTCGGGAAGTCAAGTGTGGTTTTATGGCACTTACCGATTTCCAGTGTGACTCATTTGTCTCAGCGACTGGACATCTGTGTCCACAGAATGGAGGGCACCCAGCCATGTGTGGGGATGTTCTGATGAAGTTTGGAATTGATGCCACACATTTTTCATGCTCAGCTGAATTATCAGTAGAAAGCAAGATGCTGCCTAATGAACATCCCAGAAAGCACAGGATCCACTTTCCTGGGATAGTAAGTAACTAAGCATTTTACTCTTGCCTATTATTATAGCTGAAAAGATACAGAGATGACATTGTATAAGGTGCATTAGCATCTTACTGTTGAATTGTCTTTTTCTTTTAACCCTTCCAGAGCCCTTCTTCTACTTTCTCATTGTGCCTTGACAACTTTCTTGTAAGCAAGGAAGTCTGGTACGATATAACTTTCAATGGAGAAAAATCACACACATGGGTTCAGACTTGCTTTAGGTCCCATTATTTCAGTTGGTCTGGGTATCAGAGACACCTTGGCAGAAAATTGGGACAAGTTAAGGCTAATAAATGGAATTATTACAAAGTCATGGGCAAGGGGTGGGAAGATCATGGGAGACAGTGTAAGAGGCCAGAGCTGATAAAGGCAGTTCCTGTTTCCATCCTAGGCCTGATGGGGGAAAGAAGAGGTAGCAGATACCCAAAGGGCTGACATAGAAGTGTGCATTTCAGTCAAGGGGTGCAACCAGCCTAAAGTAACCCTTATAAAGAACCCAGGGGAATAAATACCCAACCTAACTTTCCTCCATACTCCTTCTAGCCTGCTGTTTGTGTCCCCCTCCCCTGATGGCTACTCCCATCACCAACGCCACTGACCAAATGCAACTGAAAGCCAGAAGACAAAAAAGCCTATTAATGGAGTTCAAAGAATGGAGCCCCTGGGGAGAAATGGGGCCATTTCTAGAAAGGTAGACACTTCAAAATATAGCCTACAGAGTCAGCTTCAGAAATAGTCAGGCCTTCTGGTTGCCATTTCATCTGTCGTTCATTGTTATCACCTGGATAACTAAAGACAGGCACATTATAAAGAATCCACTCCACCTGTGCTGGTGACTGAATGACTAGATTCTCTGGAGCAATCCTGGCAAAGGTGTGCTTCTTCCTTCAATTCAGTGTAATTCAGAAAGCATGTTTGAGTTCTGCAAAGTGAGCTACATGGTGTTTAAATTCTTATGAACGACGTGCCAATTAATACAATGCTGTCTTTTCTTACTATTCCCCAAAATATTTACTATACCTGATCTCATCCCCAACACACAGACACATGCACACATACACATCCACAGGCATATGCATACAAATCTACACACATAAGCATGTAGGCACACAGAAGCATGTGCACATGGGCACAGGCACACAGTGGCACTCACACACACACATGCAGGCACATGCATGAGGGCTGGCAATGAAGCACAGCTTGTGTTTCTGGCTCAGATGCCACAAAGTTAATTTTAGTTGGAAAACTCCTTGACAGACTTCCAGGAAAATACCACTCAGAACAGCAGAGCTCATGTTAACATCTGTCTGCTGTTTTCTCAGTGACACCCAATGCCAGTCTTCAAGTTTCTGATTCTCAAAGCTTTCTCTGAAATTAGTCACCTTGATGAAGCTCATGATGATATCAAAGCAGCTGTTACTAAAAGGAATTGCTACATTTTTGGTGGTGGTGGTGGTGGTGAGGAAGTAAATAAGTATATGGAAGAATAGATAGATGAGTAGATGGATGGTTGGATGGATGGATGGATGAGTGCAGGGATAATGGATTAATGAATGAGTAGAGGTATGATGGATAAATAGATGAGTGGAGAGATGATGAATTGATGGATGAGTAGAGGGATGATGGATGAATGGATGTGTGGATGGATGGATATGTGGATAGACGGATGGGTAGATAAAAGGATGCATGGATGAGTGGAGTGATGGATTAATGGGTGAATGGATGAGTGGAGGGATGGTGGGTTGGTGAATGAGTAGAGGGATGATGGATGGATGGTTGGATGAGTGGAGGGATGGATGGATGGATAAGTGGAAAGCATGTATGGATGAGTGAGTGTGGATGGATGGATGGATGGATGGGTGGATGGATACAGAGTTTTAGAAAGAAGACTTTTTTTTTTTTTTGAGACAGATTCTCGCTTTGTCACCCAGGCTGGAGTGCAGTGGCGTGATCTCGGCTCACTGCAACCTCTGCCTCCTGGACTCCTCCTGCCTCGGCCTCCTGAGTAGCTGGGATTACAGGCATGTGCCACCGTGCCCAGCTAATTTTTGTATTTTTAGTAGTGACAGCATTTCACCATGTTTGTCAGGCTGGTCTCGAACTCCTGACCTCGTGATCCACCTGCCTCGGCCTCCCAAAGTGCTGGGATTACAGGTGTGAGCCACCGCACCCGGCCAAAGGAAGACAATTCTATAAGAATTAATAAGGGGGAAGAATTTACCTAACACTTGCCTCCTTACTTTTGGTGAAAAGAAGCCTGAGGCAAAGACGTGTCTATCACCACTGCATTCAGAGAAGGTATATATCATAAGAGTTCAGAACACAGGCTCTAGATTCAGAGTCTTGGATGTGAATCCTGGACTTAACAACACTTACTAGCTGTGGGATCTAATCTGCGCCTCTGCAGTGCTAAGCGTCTCTCTGCAAGGAATTGCTTATCCCACTGCATAGTTGTCTTGCTCTGCTAGTGATAACAGGAATGCAATGGAAAGGACAATTACCTTAGGCCCTGCAGGGGTGTCCAAGGGAGGGAATACAGTCATGTGTTGTTAGTTTCTGTTTCTGGTTGGGCCAGTAAAGCCCTTTCCTCATCCCTCTTTTTCACTCATCACTAGAGACAGAAACTAAAAATCATGACTTCAGACTGCTAAAAGCCTAAAACAAAACAAAACAGAACAACAACAACAACAACAAAATAAGGCAGGTTGGACAAGCTTGCTGGTATTACAGGGATGAAGATTACCCCATAATACCCAAACATAGTTGTCTGAAAAAATTTTTAAAAATAAATCATGCCCAGGCACAAATTTCTCAGAAAAAAAAATGATACAGGAATTACAGTCAAATATCTACGACTGGATTGGTTAGAAAATAAAATAATCTTTAAAATGATTTTATCACTTATGAATTATATATATATATATACACACACACACATATGTGTATATGGAAGCAAATTGTATTTAGAACTTAGAAGTTAGAAACCCAGCAGCTCAGGCATTGCCTGACCTTGAGCAATTTCCTTAACTTCTCAACCCTGTTCCAGGTGGTGCAAACTGGTTATGCTTTGGTTAAAACTGTCCAGCAGATTTGATTCCTTTGGGTCACAAATTGTTTTTTGTTTTTTTTTTTGAGACGGAGTCTCGCTATCACCCAGGCTGGAGTGCAGTGGCCGGATCTCAGCTCACCGCAAGCTCCGCCTCCCGGGTTTACGCCATTCTCCTGCCTCAGCCTCCGGAGTAGCTGGGACTACAGGCGCCCGCCAAGTCGCCCGGCTAGTTTTTTGTATTTTTTAGTAGAGACGGGGTTTCACCATGTTAGCCAGGATGGTCTCGATCTCCTGACCTCGTGATCCGCCCGTCTCGGCCTCCCAAAGTGCTGGGATTACAGGCTTGAGCCACCGCGCCCGGCCAAACTGTTTTAAGCACATGTGAACCACGATTTGAAAGTTGGGAGATTCCATCAAAGCATCTCAATTTCTAATTTTGTTGGAAAATTAAGAAGGTCCAACAACAATGGGCCCATGTTCCCACACAGCACCCACTGGGTGAAACCTAGTCAGGGCTGCCCCCTGTAGACTGGGCTAGGTCTCCATAAACCCTTCCACTTTCTATGGGTTACTGCCACTTTCTCCTCAATGTCACCTGCTGGATCTCAAAACCCTTGGAGTTGTAATCTCTGCTCTCATATATAAAAAGAAAAATAATGCCTGAGCTGAGGTTGTTGTGAAAAATAAATAAAATCAAGTAAGTGAAGGGCCCAGCACATGCATGACACACCATAGCAATGGAATAGGAGTCATTTCCTTTCTCTCCACTGATCATGTATTCATTCAATAAATGCTAAGTGTTCACTATGTGCCAGATAATGTGCTAAGTGCTAGAAATGAAAAGACAAATATGGCATGGAGCCTGCCCGTGCAAAAGTTTTGCATTCCTGTGAAGGGAGATAGACTTATAAGCAAAGTATAAGACCCATCTGAGCAGGCTACTCCATCTTTCCAACCTGAGATGCTTCCTGCAGGGGATCTAAAAGTGTACAGAGAATTTGGAGGAGTATGTAAATGATTCCTTTAAAAATACTGCTGAAGGTAATGAGGCATGCTCTAACCTGGGATGAGGGAGTCTCCTTAGCTGGTTTTCCAAATCTATTCATTTTACCAAATTAGACACGTTCTTGTAAATTTCATTTACATTTGACACTAGAATGGGCAATTACAGGTCTTACACGGCAAGATCAGGGCACCTTGAAGGAACACCTGGATCCTACTTCACTGACTGCAAAGAGATTAAAATAAAACCTTGTCACCCTAGTCAGGTGGAGGCAATGAAAAGAAAATGGAATCATAAAAGCCCAGAATATTAATTCCACCTCAGTCTTCCTTTTAATATTAAGCATCCCCGGATTTGGATTTGCAGAAATTCACATTGCTGTGTCACATAAGCTAGAATCTCCCAGAGGGGCACAGAGAGCTGTGAGGCACATTCATTATACATCAGCATTACACAATGCATTGCACAGCGTCAGTGCTGAAGTTATAACATGCCCTGTGCTCCACTCCCTCCCCTATTTCTCTATCCTAAGGCTGACTTCCGCCTACTCATCACCATGGCTGTTATTCTTCTTTCTTCTTCTCAAAATCTGTGATTTCATCGTTTTACCCCTTTTCTACAGGCTTCTCAGATCAGTTTGTTCATTTGTGTAGCTGGCCCCAGTAACAAAGCTAAAACTTCTATATTCACCGGATTTCCAGAACGTGAATGTTGGATCTTAAACCTTATGCTCAAATAACGTATTTTTTATTTTAAAAAATCATTGCAGCGTAGGAGAAAAAATACATGGCTTTGAGGCCAAATAGATCCAAGTCCAAATCCTTGCTCTCCCAGTTACTAACTCAGTGACAAAGGACCCAGCCTCTCTGAACAGTTTTCCCAAATATTATAGAATTTATGGTAAAAATCATGAGGAAATTGCATGAGATCACCAGAAGCCCTAACACATAGCAGGCGCTCATCAGGATACTTGTCCATCATCATAGAATAAGGTGTGATTATTGGTTTTACATTTAATAACCTCCCCTCATATGCTGCCTAATGTAAAGCCACTTGGCAAGGTGATTTCACATGTACCCCTGATCTTTACAAGAAACTATTTACTATTTGAGAAACGTTTGCTTGGGGAGATTAAGTAAGTGCTTTGTGTGAATTAACCTATTTGATTCTCATGACAGCTTATTATTATCTTTATTTGATAAATGAGAAAACTAAAGCATAAAGAGTTCAGGCAACTGGCCCCAGGTCATAGTGAGTAAGTGGTGGAAATGACATTCAATCCCCGTTTGGTTCCAAAAGCATGATCTTAATGAGAAGGTCATTAAGAGCATAAGGTCATTCAATAGCAGATTTTGAGAAGAATGAAAGCACAGCCATGGTGATAAGTTGGCAGAAGTCCGCCAGGGAGAAGATAACCAAGCCAGGTCTACCTCATCCCTAACACACTCACACACATCCCACCCGCCCCCCCATGCACACATACACTCAGAACACACACATGCACACACTGGCACACAGAGTCTCCCCAGCGCTTTAGAATGGGTCTGAGTATGACTCAAGCCGGGAACTGCGAGTCCCGGACTGGGTGAATCTGGGGGCATTATTGTCTAGGACCTTATAGAGCACCCCACCATGACTACCACATTAAACCTCTCTAAGACTTCTGCATAACTGACCCAAATCCTGAAATACTTCTAGAACTCAGCAGACCTCATCCATACCAACCCCTGAAATGGAAGAGCTATGTGCTGTACATATATATTTTTATCTCCCTTCTCCCAACACGCTTTATATTCATTCACAGACATCTTAGGGAAGCAAATGTTGAAATGGGAATCCCAACCTTATAAATTGTGCTGCAGTTCCACCAAACAGCCGCTCACTCATCACACATTGATAAGAAAGTCACATGATAGTATTGTCTAGAGTCCCACTGGAATTTCAGGTGGTGCAGAGATTGGGGTAATGGTCTGCCATGAGGGAGAGAAGGGACCCTGTGTGCCACGGAATTCTGAGGAGCCAGGACATAATGGTAGAGGAGAGAGATGCAGCAGGGAAAGAGGACAGAAGTTGAAAACATGTCTCCTCATTGGTAATCACTCATTTCAGCAGTATTTTAACCCAAGAATGTGATCTCCTGATAAAAACAGGGCAGAGCCATCTTGGTCAGATGATTTGAGGAATAGTGAGAATGTGCACCTGGCCTGTTCCAATAGCCCATTCTCACTGGTGTTCAAATGTCACAGCTAGATCATCTTGTTAGGCCCCCTGCTTTTATTTTTTGAGATGAAGTTTTAAATTATTATTATTTTTTGAGATGGAGTCCTGCTCTGTCTCCCAGGCTGGAGTGCAGTGGTGGGATCTCGGCTCACTGCAACTTCTGCCTCCCAGATTCATGCAATTCTCCTGCCTCAGCCTCCCAAGTAGCTGGAACTACAGGCACATACCACTACACCCGGCGAATTTTTGTAATTTTAGTAGAGACAGGGTTTCACCATATTGGTCAGGCTGGTCTCAGACTCCTGACCTTAGGTGATCCACCCACCTCAGCCTCCCAAAGTGCTGGGATTACAGGCGTGAGCCACCATGCCAGGCCTTAGGCCTCCTTCTTTTGCAAAAGCACTGCCTTCTTCATTGAGAGGATGGTAGTTGGAGGGATTATTATCTACGTGTAATTAAAAGGCAAAACAAGAGTCACAGAAGACATACAGCAATAGAAGATCACGCTTCTGAAAATGTCAACAAAAATTCAAAGCTGCAGCCTCAACAAAGCCCTCTCCCATCCTCACCATGCCCTGCAGCCTCTTCCCAACTCACTAACATTGGCCCCTCCAGGTCCCCTTACTTCACATGGTTGAGATCTCTTTTCCAAAGAAAAGCTTCTCACGGGAGAATTTGGCACTTATCCACCCTTGGATAGACATGTCTATACAACATAGCATTTTTGTTATCTGGGAACCCTGACAGGTCTAAGAGGAGACAAAGCCTTGTGATAAGAAAATCATGGAGATGGGGTGGATTTTTTTGAGTCAGATTGTTGCAGCCACAGTTTGCTTAGCCACCACTCTCCCTGTCTGTAGGCTAGTCTTACATGCCTGATGGCTCTAGCACGTTCCTTTGCTATTTGTTTGGGTGATTACATAAAGCAGGCAGCACTTCTGCAGTTTGGGTGGAAGCGGAGAGGAAGCTGACCCTCCTGGTCCATTCTTCCCCAGCTCCCATTCTTCCGTGGGAACCAGCAATGCAGAACGATTTGTATAGGACATATCTGAGGCTGTCTTGAGCTAGTTTTCACTAAAACATTACTGCAAATTCACTTGTCTGCTTAGCTTCAGGAATTGAACTGGGATGGTAGGGTAAGTGAGAAGCAGGAGACGCAAGCTCACTCACACAGGCCTGGCTTGGGAGAGGTGCCCAGGCATGGAGGGGAGCTGAGCACAGTGGTTTACATGGGGAGCACAGTAAGAAAGGGGTGCGAGGAGGTAGTAAACTGGCCGGGGCCCTGGGGACACCTCTGCACTAGAATCTAAAGAAAAAATGGTTTAATCCACCTTGAGCAGATTGTAGTTAGTAACCCAAAACCCCTCAACCAATGTATGCATGCTGAAAGTCACTGGAGTTTTGATCTGCAGCAACATTCTAAAAATTGCTTTAGTTTGCTCGTTTTATATTGTTTTAGGAAATAAGCTATCAAGGCATGAGAACATACGGGTTTCTTTCCTTCTTGCTCTGTAAGCCCAGGAATGTTACCGAGATCAGAAAGTGACACATCATAGCGCCTCCTAGCTCACACTGGAGCAGCTTTCTCTAAAGCCGGCCGTCTTCCGCCAGCTCGGTGTCTGGGCATGACACAAGGTCTTGGGGATGTGATTAATGATCAGCAGACAGACTGCTCTTCAGGTGACTCTGTTCAGCCTGGGAAGGAGCTGAGGAGAGAGGTGTGAGAGTTACCCAGGGTGGGGGGTATGATAGGGGCCGAGGTCCTCCATGGGATGCTGCCCACCTGCCATCTGCTCTCAGAGCCCAGAGCCCAGAGCTGCACCAGTCGCGGTGAGCTGGGTGCTGTGTGAGTTCAGGGTTGTGCTGTCTAGGGAGATGTTCATCTGCCCTCCCCACCTTCACTACTTCCCCTGACTTGCTTTTGTGGACTGGGTAGGGAGGGTGTGCAGAGGCATGGGAGTAACCAGCGGGGTTAAGCTCTCTCAAGGGAGACTCCTGGGTTCAGGGAAGCCACAGAGGGCTCTGTCTGGAAGCCCAAGCAGCCCCAGGAATCTGCCCCCCTCTCCTCCACCTCAAGCCTTCTTTAGCAAAATTCTCCCCATCCCTGATGCTCAAACTGGTCAGTGGACCACCAGCCTTGAGACCACCTGAGAGCCTGATGGAAACACAAAAGTGCAGGCCCCACCCAGACCTGCCGCATCAGAATGTGCATTTTGTAAGATCCCCATGTGATTCACACGCACTTCGCACACTTCACATTTGAGAAGCAGCAGCTCTCAATGATCTTCTGATATAAACAGGGCAGTCATGTTTGTCTCAGGAAAGGAAGCAGAAATACAAACTCACCCCCACCCTGCCCCAAATTACTTTTCTCACTAGTATCAGAACATCAGAGGTTCACGCTTTTAGATCAATCCTCTTCTAAACAGGTCTATTTTTTATTAAAATTCATATGTTCTAAACGGTCTATTTTGTATTAAAATTCAAATGTTCCAGGCCAGGCGCAGTGGTTCACGCCTGTAATCCTAGCACTTTGGGAGGCCGAGGCAGGCGAATCACCTGTGATGAGGAGTTCAAGACCAGCCTGGCCAACATGGAGAAACTCTGTCTCTACTAAAAATTCAAAAATTAGCCAGGCATGGTGGTGCGTACCTGCAATCCCAGCTACTCAGGAGGCTGAGGCAGGAGAATCACTTGAACCGGGGAGGCAGAGGTTGCAGTGAGCCGAGATCAAGCCATTGCACTGCGGCCTGGGTGACAGAGCAGGACTCCATCTCAAAAATTAATAATAATAAAAATTCATACGTTTCTTGGGAGGGAGAACATATGGGATCCCTCAGTAATAAGGTTAAAATGTTTCTTTATTGAGCTCATATTAGGTGCCACATATACGAGATGCCTGGGGCAAATGTGTTTAGTGTAAATGAATTACTTTTCCCTGGAGACAAGAAAGCCAATTGTTAGGAGAACAGCAGCCTTCTTTTTGGGGGGAAGGATTATTCAAGGGACAGAAGAAAGGGAACACACAGGACAAACAAGTGTAACTTTCCACTCCATCCTGAAGAAACTTACCTCTCAGAGCTTTCCAAGTTGTTTAGATGATGCTTCCATTTCCATTCAAAATCATCCTCTGTCATTTCAACCTAACAGGAAAAACCAATGGCATTTTGAAGACAGGATGTCTGGGTGCATGTTTATTTTTAGAAGGAAACGAACCTCAGCAGATTCATTCTGCAAGAAAGAAGTGAGTCCTGACTCTGCATACTGAATCAGTGAGCAATACCTCAAAAGTGGAGAGATTAAACTCTCCAAAGAATGGGCAGTGGCCTCAGCTTATTTATTTTGTCCCAGGAAACAGCACAGCACCGGGTGTGCCAGAACTGCAGAGGCAACACCATAATAAACAAAACCTCTTCTCGAGGCTCTGACTCTGTTTGGGTACCCATGAATGGATAGGATCTATTTCAGTTCCTAAAATGTATGATGCATGATGACTTGTTTGTATTTGCCTTTCATTTTCACTGCAACTGAATGAGATCATCCTTCGGGTACTAAGGTAGAATCATCTTTGTGACTTAATGGTAATAATCACAGAGACCAAGTCATTACTCTCTGCCAGGTATTGTGACCCACGCTTTTCAGGTTGGGAGACAATGCTCCATGGGTTACTCACATTGCTGCAAGTGATTCAAGCAGAGGCATTGACTGCCTTTGTTCTGGATTATTTTTTTCAAAATGTTTGTATATACCAAACGCTTTGCAAGATTGATACAGTATCTCCCTCCAAAGCTAGGAGTATGTGTACTTACTGTCCAGTACGATAAACATAATGTCTCACTCTGGAGCAATGGACAGTATGGTTACCGCCTGTTAAAAAATAATCCATTTTCCTAAGTTCAGCGTTCTTCTGTAACAGAGCCCATCATGTATACAGATATTTCCTTGTCTTTTTGTGTTGCCGTGCGGGAACTGGGGCTTGGGGACTAGTACAAGAGAATGCTGATACTCTGGCTTCTGCTTTTGCTGTGAATAACAAAGTCCTTTGTCTCTGACACAAGAGTCTCACGCCTTCTGCCAGTGTCCTGTAACTATGGCAGGCTAACTCATGAGATTGCGAGTGGGATTAAAATCTCAGATCCTTCCTACTTCTTGATAAAAACAATATCCCGTTTTATCCTCTGAAAAACCTTAGGAAAGTACTATCATTTTCACAACATGGAATCATAGATGTTACCACTAAACTATATTGACATGACCACAGGGCGTCCTAGGACTGAAATTCCATCCAGGGAGAGACCTTCATTTCTATGAAGTATTGTCTTTTTATACACTTTTAAAACTTGAAAGTACTTCTGAGACAGGGATTCTTTTATTATTATTATTATTATTATTATTATTTTATTTTTTGAGACGGAGTCTCACTCTGTCACCCAGGCTGGAGTGCAGTGGCGCGATCTCGGCTCACTGCAAGCTCCGCCTCCCGGGTTCACGCCATTCTCCTGCCTCAGCCTCCCGAGTAGCTGGGACTACAGGCGCCCGCCACCACGCCCGGCTAATTTTTTGTATTTTTAGTAGAGACAGAGTTTCAACGTGTTAGCCAGGATGGTCTCGATCTCCTCACCTTGTGATCCGCCCGCCTCGGCCTCCCATAGTGCTGAGATTACAGGCGTGAGTCACCGCGCCTGGCCCTGAGACGGGGATTCTAAGTTAGTATACTAAATTAGCATCTGCAACTCCTTAGTACATTTTAAACATAAAAGGTGGGACTGAAAAGTAGGATGCTGGAAGGGAACAGAGGGTTACAGAAAGGAGGGATGGAAGATACACTTTTACTTACTTATTTTTGACTATGGCTGGCCGAGGCAATGCCCAATTCTCTTTAAGAAGGTGAGCAGAAAGGGTTTCATTAGTCCGTAGACAGGGTTCCTTTGTAGTGTGAACTGAGAAGGGAATTCATCTACCTCTTCCCAGAGACAGCTCTGTTCTTGGCCATTCCACTGGCATGGTGCGTGTCACGATGTGTCACTTTATCTGCAACACCTGGAAGCCACAGTTCTCTGAGGTGCTGGCATAAATGGGATCTGCCAGAAGACATGACCACTAGGACTTATTATTTGAAATTGGCTGATTGGCCTAATGGTTTCCTAAAATTCAGCGCAGAAACACTTTTGCACAGAAGCAGGGAGGCAAAGTAATGAGGAGCTTCAACACTGATCATATCTCTCACTCCCAGGCCGTAAACATAGTGCCCAAGGTGAATGGGGAGTCAAGCCTACATTTATTCATTCATTCAGAGAACATTTAATTTCCAGAAGTGCTTTGGTACAGAGTTCAAAGATGACTGAGATTCAGACATTTATTCCACCTAAAACTTTAATAGCAAAAATAAAACAGGTACTCCAATAATAAAATATACCCAACTAGGGAACAGATAGTATAAAATTAAATAAACTCTGATCTGTCAGCACTCAGATCAGGAAGTAATCACATCAGGCTGGGGACTCGGGGCCTGGTCTTTTTTAGAGGGTGGATAGGGTTTTCAAGGGCAAGGGTGAGGAGGTGAGCCATTTGAAACAATGTCAGCAAGTGATGGGACCTGTTTGTGGGGAAAGTAAGTAGCCAGAATTGGCTGGAGCATAAAGTACAGGAAGGTTCTTAGTGAGGAACGAGGCTGGAAAGCAGGCTGGGATCAGATGGGGGAAAACCATGAATGCCAGATGGAAGATTCATGGCTTTATTCCAGAAGGACCCAAGAAGCATTAAATGTAGGTTGCCCGGGGCAGGGAACATCGGCAGATGTTTCAGAAACTGAAGGCACCTAAGAAGCCAATGTTCTCATCTATAAAATCAAACCCTGGAAAGAGGCCTCAGGCCAGACATCAACAAAACGCAGACTTATTATTTGCTAAACAGAAAGACAGGAGTTGTTCTTTTCCGTTGTTGAAGGGTGGTGACCAGCTTTTGTACGTCATTCACTTGGAGATTACTTAGTATCTTAGTATCCAGTTTCAAATGACATTAACCAAGCATCTGTTATAGTCTTACGTTGGTTTTTTGGCCCCTTCGCAGAAGAATTAACAGCACTTCAACTACCCACTATGTAACATAGAGTCAGGCAGCAAGTAGATGCTCAATAAATATTTGTTTAATAAATTACATTTAATAAAGCATAAAAATAAATGGGTGTCTCCAATAAGTCAGACGAGATGCTACCTAACGTCTGCAACAGTTATAAAAAGTTAGCAAATCTTTTCACTCTGTTTTTGGTTTAATGTCTTTGTTGAGGGCTAATTTTTTAACAGTATGGCTATAAATGCAATTTTTTCCAGCAAATTTTTAACTACAGCATTTAATATCAGAAAGCCAAGCTCCGCTAACACTTCCATGTGCCTGAGACATCAATGCCAGACATATTGGCCTCATTTAAACAAACAATAATTAACCTAGTTACACAAATTTTAGTAAATAGAACTAAATTTAAGCAATCTGACAGTTTTCCCTTCCTGCTGTTTTGCATTTTGGGGTGTATTTTTTATTTATTTAGAGAAGGCCATTTATATGGACCTCCAGAACTTGATATGCAATAAGATTGTAAAGAAACATTTATACAGACCTCCAGAAATAGATGTGCAAAAAGATTGTAAAGAAACATTTACACAGACCTCCAGAAATAGATATGCAATAAGATTTCATATGTGGAAATCATGGAGTCATAAACATAACTGTGAATCGGTAGCGTTCATCACGTGATTAATACAGAAACATCAAGAGTCTCATCCCTTTGAATGCTGAAGCCCTCATTAACGTAGTAAAACTGTTAAATCTTTGCAGACAGGTAGAAAATGTGGTTCCTCACATCCAGTCTGTTGAAATTTCAAATAGTTTAATGAACTTAAAGGAGAGCAAAGAGTCACCCTCGAGAGCATTGAAGTTATTTCATCTGCTGTAGAGATTTAATTAATGAATTGTTTAATTTCCCCAAACTTTAAAAATGGATATTTTCACAATCGGTTCCAGCTGACCTTGTTGCAGCAGCAGCCTCCCCAAGGCTTGCCACCCACAACTCCAGCCTCCTGCTTGAGGGCTTACAGCCAGGCCAGCAAAGACTGAGTAAAACGACCAGCATCTCCTGATGTGTTGTGATGTAGTTTGGAGGGTGGGGAAATCCCTGGGTAGGCTCTGCTTTCATTTGTGGATGAATATTCCCTATGGAGGCAGAGAGGAAGGAAAAGGTAGAGCCCCTAAATAAGAACTAGCAAGAATCTTCCTTGCACCAGGAGAGTGTGAGTCAGGGTAGTCAGGAGACAGGACTTCTGAGCCAGAAAAATCTGGGATCAAATCTTGCTCATTGGCGAGGCACAGTGACTCATGCCTGTAATCCCAACACCCAGGGAGGCCAATGTGGGAGGATCACCGGAGGTCAGGGGTTCGAGACCAGTCTGGCCAACATGGAGAAACCCCTATCTACTAAAAATATTTTTAAAATTAGCTGAGCATGGTGGTTCACACCTGTAGTCCCAGCTACTCGGGAGGCTGAGGTCGGAGGATCACTTGAGCCTGGGAGGTTGAAGCTGCAGTGAGCAGAGACTGGGCCACTATACTCCAGCCTGGTCAACAGGGCAAGACGCCACCTAAAAAAAAATCTTGCTTGTTAGTGATGCGTCTGAATGAGTAACCTCACTTCCGCAAACCTCAGTTTCTTCATCTGTGAAATGGAGAGAATGCAAAGGTATATGTGGAAGATCTTGTTCTAGGACAAACACTCCAGTCTCAATGCTAACATACTGCTGAGAAAGAATCTGAATCCAGATGTTCATCACAGGAAATGGCAGCAAGTTCTAGCAAGAGGGCAAGTCATTGCCATGACCTGAATTATGATGGGAGAATTTAAGCTGGTTAATACAGAGAACGTGGAACTTTGTTTTCACCATCAACTCTCTATATCCCTCTATTTGATGCAACTGGAAACATTTGATTGTGGAAGGAGACAAAGGGAAGACAGGGAAAGGAGAAGAAAAAAGCTGTAGGAAGGAAAAGTATAAACTGTAAATACCCACTTGTTTTTCTTCATGAGCTTCATTTTCTCCTCTTTTAAAAGATGTTTATTTTAGGTACATGAGCTATATAGGTTGAAAATGTCATAAACAAGAATGTACTGCTGATTCACATGTTTTATATTCACACATCCATGCAATTATATACAGATGAATTGACAGCTCATTTAAAGTCCAGATCAGAGAAGCTTAATGCATTTTGCTGAAGCAGATACCATTTGGATTGATTTATGTTTAAGTGAAAAGAGAGTTTATTAATAATATTAATTTGATAATTTTAATATTTTAGTTACATATAGCGTATATCTTTAGCATTTTCTGGAAAAATGAATTCATCGACAAAATTTATTAAATAAAAGGGAATGTTTCAACTGAGCAAAATGTAGTGTGAATTCTGATAAACAATCTTATATCTGGGGTGTTTTAAATGAAGGGGTGCCCAGGAGAACTTTTATGATTCTGTTGACATTCAGCAAACAGCCGCTCCCTGCTGGTGCTCTGTGGCTTCATACAAACATAGCAGGTGTGTGTGTGTGATTGCGTGGGTGTTGGAGAGAGAGGAGTTCTCCAGAGCAAGAAATGAAAAGATACTGCTGTACCAGGCAGGAAAACAAGAAACACCTACCTGCCATCCACTGACCTCTGGGCAGTCAGACTCTGGGCAGAGACCAACTTTAAAGCTTTCTGAAAAGGAATAGCTGAAGGATACTTGACTCAGGTAATTCTTAATTCAGGTGAGAAATTTCCCCAGAGGTCACTAATTTGTCTTCTGCCCAGAAAAGAAAGGAATGAGAATTGCTTTCCTTGAGAAAAAGAATCTTCAGAGGATGCACAGCTCTTTGGTACAGTTGTCTGCATCTCAAGAAATACATAAGCAAGTCACCTTCGGCAGAAGAGTGAGGGGTAGTAATAAGAACCCTAAAAGGAAGATGCTCATTTCAAAGTACTCTGCAGATGTTAACTCATTTTGCATGGTTACATTCTGGAAATACAGAAAATCAGAATTTTACTTATGAAAAAAGTTCATCAAAGCAATATAAAGCCCTGCCACCCTATACCATATATATATACACACACACACACACACACACATACACACATACATGCACTTATATGTGACTACATATATACAGACATATATTTTTAAAATCTATACTTTCATACTTATATATGCGTATATATGTATACATATATATGTATAGCTAGATAAATATAGTCAGAGCCTCAAGGAAGCTGAGAAGTTCCTCATTCTGGTTTCTTGTTTGTGAAATCTATTTATGTATGATTTTGCTAATAATTTGGCAATTATTAGGTAAATTTGATCAATATGAATGACTAACCTAATAATTCATGTCACAAAAAACATTCTAAAGTTTGAATGATCTGTATTTCTGCCCACATTTATTTTTGAATATTGAGTTTTCTAGACATTTATTCACTTTTTACAGTGTAGACAGAAATCTATGTGCATATTTATAAGGCTGTTTTCATCAAAGCTACTGCTGCCACCTAAGCCACATGCAGCCGACACCAAATGGTCAGATTACTCTCATAGAAATCATACATTAAATGCATAGATAATCTGCAAACCTCATTTCAGACCGTGGTTTTAGTTTCTCCCCTCAGCGGATCTCTTATGAAAGCTGTTAACAGGTTGACTGGAAATTTCTATCCTCTCCACCCTCTGGTGGAAACACTAATAAGCAACGAAATGGCTAAAGCACAGTGCAGAGAGGATAAGCAAAGGCCCTGAAGACCCTCCAGCTTCATAATCACATCTTGAATAATCAGCAATTGACAGAAGGTCCACACACAAAATGCTTTCTCCACACTCTGTAGCAAACCAAGCAAAGACTGTGAAAGCTCAATGTTACGCATACACTTGTTCTGAAGTTGCTCGACAGGCTGCCTCAGGAGGTGAAATCAAAGTCTGATTTGCTATCACTGCCAGTCAGTTTTCTCCAGAAGTATTAGCTATCTTTAAGACATATTTCCACGGCAACTAGTTTAAAAACATATTTACCTATAGAGCCTTTTGTGTTATGAGAGCCTGAGTAACCTAAGCGGCCTTTCTTGTCATAGCTCTTTGCCACCAGGACAGTGACTCTGAAGCATGGGGATGAGTAGGACAGCACCGCATGTACAGGCAGTGTGGCATCTGGTGTCCTGGACTGGACCGGCCTTCAGGGTACTGGGGAAGCCAACTTGTTAGATTTTCTTGAGTCATCATTTTTCTCCCTGGGGCCAGCCTCGTCTATCTCATTCCTAGGCTTTCTCAAACCCCGTTCTGCTGCTGGAGTCCTACCCGCTGTTCCAGGCTAATTTGTCCAGCCCTGCCTCAGATGCTGAGGCCAATCAGAATGTGATTGTGTCATGCACATGTATGTTTATTGCAGCACTATTTACAATAGCAAAGACTTGGAACCAACCCAAATGTCCATCAATGACAGACTGAATAAAGAAAATGTGACGCATATGCACCGTGGAATACTATGCAGCCATAAAAAAGAATGAGTTCATGTCCTTTGCAGGGACATGGATGAAGTGGGAAGTCATCATTCTCAGCAAATTAACACAGGAACAGAAAACCAAACACCCCATGTTCTCACTCATAAGTGGGAGCTGAACAATGAGAACATGTGGACACACGGAAGGGAACATTACATACCAGGGCCTGTCGGGGAGTGGGGAGCAAGAGGAGGGAGAGCATTAGGAAAAATATCTAATGCATGCAGGGCTTAAAACCTGGATGACGGGTTGATGGGTACAGTGAGTCACCATGGCACATGTATACCTATGTGACATGCCTGCGCATCCTGCATATATGTATATGTGTGTGTGTGTGTGTATATATATATATATATATGGAGAGAGAGAGAGAGAATATGATAATATGATTGTGTTATAAGTGAAGGACAAAATCTTTGCTCCATTAAAAAAAATGAGGAAGAAACACTCAGGTACCTTATATTTCATAACTTGCCTTTTTGTACTTTTTGTAATTGCCATTTTAGCCTTGGGTTGAGACTTAATCCAGGGACATTGGCACTTCTGTATTGTTATCCTTTTATAAGAGAAATCATGAATTTTCTGTAGAGGTGACTATTAGGGCAAGACCAGCAATGACCCACTCTTATGGCCAATGTAGGACATTAACCCAGCTTTTGACCAGAGCTGGGTCCACATGTAGACTACTTTGACAGAGGTGCATATGATGTGGTGATTTGGCTGCAGCAATAGGGACCCCCCACCAAACTGTATCATCTTCACTACCACTGAGAGGCTGCAGATTCCTACTCCTTCAGTTTGATTTCACTTCTTATTTTGTTCCATTTCATTATCTTCTAAATGAGATGTGTATCTGCAAGCATCAAATCCTTTTGGAATTAAGGCAAGATAACTTCAAGATTCCAATTTCAAATGATGGATACACCAATTACAAGCATTTTTTTTCTCTTTAAACAAGCTATTCTTATTAGTTTATCAAAAGAAGTTTCTTACAAACATTTAGTGAACACAGTTGATTATCTGGGTTCTAGTACTATGGTTCTAGTACTATGTACCCTTGTATAGTGACAAACCAAGCTTAAGGCTAGACTGCGTCCACTGTCTCGATTGGGAACTATCTGGCTATGTGAGCTAGGCTATTGGGGAGAGCCCACAAGCAGTTCATTTACATGAATTGACTCTCTGGGTATCTTAGTTGAAAGGCATGTACATGTGTACAGTGAGTGATGGGGAGAGGGAGGCGTGAGTTTTAGAATCTGCTTCCTTGGCAGCCTCAGAGATTATTTGAAGATAGAACCCGAAGAAGTTATTTTTGGCAGTGATTCTCTGAGGCTTTGGGCTCTTGTCTCATTAGATGACTCATTAGGTGACAATATGTATGGAAGGGTAAGGAGAAAAGTCTTCCTTCTTCATGAAGCATCTCGTGACTTTACGTCTTTGCGGAGGGAAGAACGTGGAAGGTGGCTGCCATTGAGTGGTAGTCAGGATGCATGCATGAGCACATGGGTGCATGGGACTTATAGACTTGGGAATCCTGGAGAAAATCATGGGCAAGGGACAATGTGGGGACCAGACAGGGTACCTGGCAATGCAGAAGAGTGAGGCTTGAGGATTCAGCCAAATAGGGTTTATTGCAATAAAAGTGGCAGCATTTGTATTCATAAGCTGATACTGCCATGAAACATTTCAGCTATCTTTAAAAATAGTAAAACTAATTTTTAAAATATTTGAAAGGGGGATAGTGTGGTAGAAAGAACATAGGCTTTCAATCAGCCCTGAATTCAAATTCTGTCTCTGCCAAGTATTACCTGTATGACTTTGGGCACGTTATGTAACGTGACAGATGCCACCCATTTACCAAAACCCATTTCATCTCCCTACTGAAAACCCAACTCCCTGATGTCTTCCAGCCACTCTGGCAGCCTAAAGTGTCCGTGTGACTAAGCTCTGGCAAATGCCCTGTGGACAGAAGTGATATATGTCACTTCCAGGTCTAGGCCATTAAAACTTCTTGTGCCCTGGAAGCGTGCCTTAATTTGAACATCAGTCTGAAATTTATATAACTCAGAAGAGTCAAGCTGAAATCTAATTTTGTCTCACCTATAAAGTCTTTATTGATTGTATAAACAGTATTTCTAACAGGAACATTCAGAGGATTCAGTTGAAGACTCTACGTCCTTAAAGGGTGGCAGAACCCAGTGCCCTTACTGGCCAACGGAGGGCCACTTGCCAGGCAGAGACATTTGCATTAGACTCTATAGGAGCAAGAAATTAACTTTGATTCTCTTAAACCACTAAGACTGGAACTAATGTGATACAGCAATAGTATCATTTACATTAGCTAATCTACCTGAATTTCCATTTCTTCTCATTAAAAAACAAAGAATATGATTTAACTTACAGGGTAATTTAAGAATGAATGATAGAATCTGGCTCACAGCAATTGCTAAATAAACAGTAGATATTATTATATAATCTTTTATTTAGGGTGTCCCTTTAGATCTCTCTGTCTCTCTCTCTCTGTCTCTCTCATGGTTGGTGAGTTAGTAAGTGTTTTTACCCCATGTGGAGGAAAATAAATCATATTTATGAAAGCAAAAACACAGCATCAGTTTTTAATGGGAAGAAACAGCAATTTGATGAACTGCTATGGGCATCATTTGCAAGATATGTGAACATGGATACCAATCTTAAGCTTTCTGAGCCTCAGTTTCCTCACTTATAAAGCAGGTATAAGAACCTATACCTCACAGAGTATAAGAAAGGATAAAATGAGAAAGCCAAGTGTAAAATCATCTCATAGACTTTGGAATTTCATGAAAACATATAATACTATGATTATAGATTATCATTTTAAGTCTACAAAACCAAATAGGATTAATGCAAACATTATTATCTTACGAGGCATTTAATTTCCCACTGGACCATCAATGCTGGTGCTTTTTATTGTGATGTCTTTAATGTGGGTGGATGTGTTACTAACATTACCTTTCTGTTTCCTCATGTGTTTAAGTTGATGAACCAGCTGCATTCATGTATTTGCAATTTTCTAGTTTCTATTTTGAATGAGGAAGAAAAGACATTGCTAGCAATAAATCATGTGTGGCCAAGCTGGATCTGACAGGTCAGGAAAATACAAGATTTTTGCTTTATTTCTGTCATTGAAATACCCTTTGGAGAGAGATGCCTTGGGAGCTGGTGCTTTGTTATGATCAAACCAAATCCTAGCAGATGTCAGTTTAACCAGGTTTGCAGTGAATCTATGATCCACTTTAAACTTTTCAATATATTCTCTTAATTTTACAATTTATAACCTCTGAATACTCCTCAGTTGAACTTTATGATTGTGAATTTAGGGTTATGAAGAAGTCAAGCTATTCCTGGAATAGTGTTTGGTACATTCCTCAGCCACACCATGTCACACACAGAGGTGCCTGTTCTTCTCCAGATGGAGAATTAAAGCTCAGGGTACTTCACATAGTGTGCCTGGGCCTGAAGGAAGAAAGCTGCAGTCCCTAAGAGACCCCCTAATGTCTTAAAGGGGATTGAGGAAACTATTCAGTGGGTGGTATTTGGAGCTGTGTGAAGGAGAGTGAAAGGAAAACACTTTCAGTTAATAATTCAACAAAAATGTATGGAACCTTAACCAAGTGACCAAGGTTGACATCACAGTTGATGTCATGTGGATCTCATGACCCCTATGCTTGATGTGATGAGAAGGGTACTGCACCACTGTGGGAGTTTTTCAAACCCAACCCCCTCATCTAATGATGTGTCAGGAATGAGACAAACTCAAAGTGAGGAGCATTCTGCAAAATGCCTGGCCCAGTGCCTTTCAAAACTGTTATTGACCATGAAAGACACAGAAAGATGGAGAAACTGTCACAGGCCAGAAGAGACTGAGAAAGTGTGACAACAAATGCAATGTGGTATCCTATAGTGGATCTGGAAATAGAACAATGCCATCAGTGGAAAAACTGGTGAAATGCAAATAGAGTCTGGCATTTGGCCAAGAGGAATGTGCGATGATGGCTTCTTCATGTTGACAAATGTGCCATGGCAGAGTAAGATGATAACATCTGGGGAAACTAAAGCTGAGTGAGAGGCATGTGGAAGCTCTTTGTACCATCTTTGTAATTTCTCAGTAAATCTAAATTTTTCAAAATTGTGCTTATTTAAAAAACTATATACAATCTTAATACATACATAGAATAAAAATTTTAACAAATTTTAAAATAATTTTTATAAATAAAACTGTTTTATACATTTTTTATAAATACATTTTATAATACATTATAATACATTTTATAAAGAAAACTGTTTTAGTAATACATTAAATAAATTTAAATAAATATATGTTTTCAATAGATACATTTTTCTCTGTATATGTAGAAGAATCTAACATTCTGGAAAGACAAAGCAACTCAACAGTAAAACCAAAAACCAATGAAAAAATTATAATAAATCTAGGTGACACATTACCTCTAACAACTCCAAAATGCCAGAGGTGGAGATGAATCGCCAACAGCCAGCAGATCTGCAGGTTACCAAAATCTGTGCCACAAGAAGCAGCGGCAAGCGACTGATGGATTTGTGGATAGGAAAACCCTGAGAAGGCCAACAGGTGTTTACTGTAAAGCATGACCAACTAACATGAAAGCAGATGAAACTGACAGAGGTTTTCCTAATCTAATAGTGGGTGCATTTGTGCCAGGAGCCCTCAGTAGGGTCTGAAGGGTCGGGAACAGTCAGACATATTAACTCCCCAGACTGACACACCCACTAGGGCTCCCCTCCGTAAAAAAGCCATCTGCTGGGGAAAAACTGCTGGGAGTGAAATTAAAATTGACCAAGGCAAGGATGATTAAGATGAAAGAAAGAGAAGATCCAGATAAAAGTAGGACAAAAGAATAGTCAGAAAATCTCAGTAAGCTGCCCTATTAGGTAACACTATTCAAAAAAAAAAAAAAAAATCAAAAACAGAAGAGGATGTTCTATGGAGTTAAAAAAAAAAAAAAAAAAGCTAGCCTGTTCCACACATTTTCCTATAATTTAAAAAGAAAATAAGTTATCAAAACTATCACAGACAAATCCCAAGCAGAGCTATTATGAGATAAATAAGAATAAGGAGTAGAATAACATCCATACAGACAGTAAAATTATGCCAGAAAGTCAGGCTTACCAAGCAGATCAACTTTGTAACTATTTCAAAATGAGTTAAAAGACTTTGATTAACTGACATGAGATAGAAAGAACAACAAAACTCAAACTTACAAAAATTCAGAAATGAAGTGACAGAACTCAGTAAAGAATTAGAAATAAAAGAAAAAAATTCATAAAGAATATTAGAAGACATATAAGAAAAAAATAAGCACAATAGATAATGCAGTAAGAGACACAGAAGGGGAAAAAAAGAAAAATATTTAAAAATCTAAAAAGTAGTTAAAAAAAAGAGATAAAAAGATTTAAATAGAAAGTGACAAATATTGAAGATAAGCAAAGAAAGTCCAAAATACAGATAATAGAAATTCCTGAAGAAAACCAAAGCAAAGAAATATAATAAATACTAAATCTACAATTCTAGAAAACTAAAATTAAAATATATGAAGATGGGAGGCCAAAGTGGGTGGATCAGCTGAGGCCAGGAGTTCGAGACAAGCCTGACCAACATGGCAAAACCCCATCTCTACTAAAAAACACAAAAATTAGCTGGGCATGGTGGCACCCACCTGTAGAGACAGGAGAAATCACTTGAACCTAGGAGGTGGAGGTTGCAGTGAGCCGATATCGCACAACTGCACTCCAGCCTGGGCAACAAGACAGACTCCATCTCAAAAAAATGAAAATAGGCCGGGCACGGTGGCTCAAGCCTGTAATCCCAGCACTTTGGGAGGCCGAGACGGGCGGATCACGAGGTCAGGAGATCGAGACCATCCTGGCTAACACGGTGAAACCCCGTCTCTACTAAAAAAATACAAAAAACTAGCCGGGCGAGGTGGCGGGCGCCTGTAGTCCCAGCTACTCGGGAGGCTGAGGCGAGAGAATGGCGTAAACCGGGAGGCGGAGCTTGCAGTGAGCTGAGATCCGGCCACTGCACTCCAGCCTGGGCGACAGAGCCAGACTCCGTCTCAAAAAAAAAAAAAAAAAAAAAAATGAAAATAAAATAAGAATTTAAAAATGTATGAAGATACCCTCTGGAAGGGCACACCATGTAACGGATAATATCAACTCAGAATGACCAACGAAAAGGCACATTCTAGTAAAATTACCAGACTTTAGGGATAAATAAAAAAACATAGTTTGGCTATCTAGTCAGAGAAAGTGACTTAGAAAGGAAATTTGATTATCATCAGACTTTTACCACTGTTGTGTTTTACCAGAATATAGAGTGACATATTTACACTTAAAGACAGAAAATATTAACAAATGTTTTTGATACAGCTGAACTGACTTTCTGGTATAAATTGTTTACAATGTATTATAAACATGCATAATATTGCTTCCATGAAATCTTCCTGAAGAAACTTCAGAAAACAAGTTTAAGATAATAAAAATGATTGGCGACATTGACATAAAGACTGGGGATGCAATATATATATAGTTAACTGAAGAATTAAGATTAAATGAGGCTGGGTGCAGTGGCTCACACCTGTAATCCCAGTACTTTGGGAGGCTGAGGCAAGTGGATCGCTTGAGGTCAGGAGTTCGAGACCAGCCTGGGCAACATGGCGAAACCCCATCTCTACTAAAAACACAAAAATTAGCTGGGTGTGGTGGTGTGCACCTGTAATCTCGGGAGGCTGACGCATGAGAATTGCTTAAACCTGGGAGGCAGAGGTGGTGGTGAGCTGAGATTGTGCCACTGCACTACAGCCTGGGTGACAGAGCAACACTAGGTCTCAAAAACAAAACAAAACAAACAAACAAAAGATTAAATGAGAGCTGAGAAGTAAAATAATTATAAAAAAAGAGTGTCTAATGTCTATATGCTTTGACAACTACTAGTATAAAAATATGAGAGGAGGAGAATTGGGAGAACAAAGTCAAAATGTTTAACTGTTCTCAGTAATTGCATTGATAGTGATGGTATTTGTGTTGATATTCTGGATTGTGAGCAAATGAGGTAGAACAAATGCCTATTTACAGGATATTTCAGTTCTATTATTCTCTCATCCTTGGGAAACAGAATTTTCTGTATTAAAGAGTAAAACCCCCATAGTCTTAAATTTTCATTGGAAAGGTCAGAATGAACATGTGAAGCATTTTGTCTTTTCAAAAGTTTCTATTTTTTAGTTCCATCCACTAGAAAAAACCTTAAGAAATGAAAAACCCAGTAGCAACAAGCATCTCTCAGTGCACGGATTGTGATCCTGTGATTCTCATTAAAAGAAACCAATACTTTTTGGAGAATAACTGATTTGGAGAATGGTCCTAGAACACCTTTTCACAGAAGATAGCAAGAAATCTAACAAAAACTGCTGTGACACAGGGGCTAACTTGAAGAGGGTTACACTGGCCAAAGAAGAAACAATCTGTGCTCCAAAAAGGCCAATAGTTGGTGTTGATTAAACCTGCCAAATATATTTATAGTTACGAGTCCATTATCGTATAAAAAATTGTTAACCTTTGGAGAATGTTAGCTACTAAGTTCATTTATTTCCTGGTAAATAAATGGATAGTATCAATCATATTCTCCCTTTTGTAGAAAAATTCTACTAATGAGTAACCAAATGATAGATGAAGAAAAGTGCCTCTTTCTAGAATTATTGCAACTAATTAAATAAAATGAAAGAGTTTGAAAATCACTATTTTGCAACCTTCAATGAATTAGTTGAACATCATCGAAAGAGAGACAAACAGACATTTTGTGTCTCAGGATGAAAGCACGTAACATCATCTATCATCTTGACAATGATTGTTGACATTGGGCTATGTTGTAGACAAAATTAAGGTCTGTAAAAATGTTTATGTCCTAACTCCCAGAACCTGTGGATGTGTTACCTTTATGTGACAATAGAGACTTTGCAGATGTGATTAAGGGTCTTAAGATAGGAAGGCTACTAGTGAAAATGTGCTGGAAAGATAGAATGTCATCAGAGATGAGATGCATGGAATAGAATTATGGAGAACGGCAATCATTGGTGTAGACTCTCTCAGGGCTCCCTGAGAGCAGTCAGCCCCAGTGCCTTAGGGCATCTAAAATATGTTATGAATAAAACTCACTCCTAAGAAGAGCATATCTTCTGAAGTCTCAGGCCTGGGTAATATAAGTTCCAGGGAGGAGGACCTCATTTCTCATCTCCTCTCCATAGTTGAATGTGCCTGGGACACCAGTGATTTTCCAGGACTTTATTTTTAGCAGAGGCCTTTCTTTACCTCTCCCTGCTCCTGTGCTCTGCTAAAGACTTTGGGAAAGAAAAGATGACTTGTAGGGCCCACCCTGATTGGAATTAACATCACTATCTTCAAGATTACCATTTCTCCTGAATTCCCTATAGGCAAATAGGATTCCATTGTACAGGCCCTAAAACTAAAATACAGAGAGCTGAAACAATGGAGCAAAGATCATAATGGGGAAATAGAGACAGAGGCAAGCCTAGAAAGTACATATTCAGGCTGGTCACAGGAATTTGAGTTTTCCATCACTCAAGGGCAGTAGCTGTGTTTGTTTGTGCTGCCTTGTACAGTTCCTATAAAGCACCCCCTGCACTAGGTCTTTCTTGAATGTGTAGGTAATGTTGAGAGCTGGATTTGAAAGGACTTTCCCCGTCTGTCAGTCTAGCTCTCTTCCAGTCCCCACATAGTGCCTTTGCATTAAGTTTTATCTTCAGTATATCTGTGTTCAAATGCAAATAAGAAATATTTAGTGGGCAACTACCTGCAAGTCACAGGAACTACAGGGACACAATGCTGAGAAAATAAAAAGCAGAAGCTGTGCTCTAAGGACACAGTCTGGTGAAGGTACAGAGACTCTGGTGAGTGCTAAAATAAAAACTATTGCAAAGGGCAGTGAAAACAGTGGGAGTAATAAGAGTCTCATTGCAGGGCACGAGGAAGAGATGTGAAAGAGGAGTGTGTTTCTGGAAGAGGGAAGAATGTATCCTTCCCCCTGGAAGGATGGCAAATTATTTCCTTTTAAATTTAGCATATTTCATTTAATCATATCATTAGAGAAACAAGAAGAGTTCAAATCATATCTGCTTAACTTGAATCCATAGATCCAAAATTATAATGTCTACTCACACTAACTTTCCTCTTTTAATATTAAGTCATATTTTAATCTTATAAACTCCAAACTACTACAGAATTCAAGCTACGTCGGGTATCTAACCTCATTTTTTTTATTTTTTATTTTTTATTTTTTTATTTTTTATTTTTTATTATACTTTAAGTTCTAGGGTACATGTGCATAACGTGCAGGTTTGTTACATACGTATATTTGTGCCATGTTGGTGTGCTGCACCTATCAACTCGTCAGCACCCATCAATTCATCATTTATATCTTGTATAACTCCCCAATGCAATCCCTCCCCGCTCCCCCCTCCCCATGACAGGCCCCAGTGTGTGATGTTCCCCTTCCCCAGTCCAAGTGATCTCATTGATCAGTTCCCACCTATGAGTGAGAACATGCGGTGTTTGGTTTTCTGTTCTTGTGATAGTTTGCTAAGAATGATGGTTTCCAGCTGCATCCATGTCCCTACAAAGGACGCAAACTCATCCTTTTTGATGGCTGCATAGTATTCCATGGTGTATATGTGCCACATTTTCTTAATCCAGTCTGTCACAGATGGACATTTGGGTTGATTCCAAGTCTTTGCTATTGTGAATAGTGCCGCAATAAACATACGTGTACATGTGTCTTTGTAGTAGAATAATTTATAATCCTTTGGGTATATACCCAGTAGTGGGATGGCTGGGTCATATGGTACATCTAGTTCTCGATCCTTGAGGAATCGCCATACTCTTTTCCATAATGGTTGAACTAGTTGACAATCCCACCAACAGTGTAAACGTGTTCCTATTTCTCCACATCCTCTCCAACACCTGTTGTTTCCTGATTTTTTAATGATTGCCATTCTAACTGGTGTGAGATGGTATCTCATTGTGGTTTTGATTTGCATTTCTCTGATGGCGAGTGATGATGAGCATTTTTTCATGTGTCTGTTGGCTGTATGGATGCCTTCTTTTGAGAAATGTCTGTTCATATCCTTTCCCCACTTTTTGATGGGGTGTTTGTTTTTTTCTTGTATATTTGTTTGAGTTCTTTGTAGATTCTGGATATTAGCCCTTTGTCAGATGAGTAGATTGCAAAAATTTTCTCCCATTCTGTAGGTTGCCTGTTCACTCTGGTGGTAGTTTCTTTTGCTGTGCAGAAGCTCTTTAGTTTAATGAGATCCCATGTGTCAATTTTTGCTTTTGCTGCCGTTGCTTTTGGTGTTTTAGACATGAAGTCCTTGCCCATGCCTATGTCCTGAATGGTACTACCTAGATTTTCTTCTAGGGTTTTTATGGTATTAGGTCTAACATTTAAGTCTCTAATCCGTCTTGAATTAATCTTCGTATAAGGAGTAAGGGAAGGATCCAGTTTCAGCTTTCTACTTATGGCTAGCCAATTTTCCCAGCACCATTTATTAAATAGGGAATCCTTTCCCCATTTCTTGTTTCTCTCAGGTTTGTCAAAGATCAGATGGCTGTAGATGTGTGGTATTATTTCTGAGGACTCTGTTCTGTTCCATTGGTCTATAGCTCTGTTTTGGTACCAGTACCATGCTGTTTTGGTTACTGTAGCCTTGTAGTATAGTTTGAAGTCAGGTAGCGTGACGCCTCCAGCTTTGTCCTTTTGACTTAGGATTGTCTTGGCAATGCGGGCTCTTTTTTGGTTCCGTATGAACTTTAAAGCAGTTTTGTCCAATTCTGTGAAGAAACTCATTGGTAGCTTGATGGGGATGGCATTGAATCTATAAATAACCTTGGGCAGTATGGCCATTTTCACGACATTGATTCTTCCTATCCATGAGCATGGTATGTTCTTCCATTTGTTTGTGTCCTCTTTGATTTCACTGAGCAGTGGTTTGTAGTTCTCCTTGAAGAGGTCCTTGACATCCCTTGTAAGTTGGATTCCTAGGTATTTTATTCTCTTTGAAGCAATTGTGAATGGAAGTTCATTCCTGATTTGGCTCTCTGCTTGTCTGTTACTGATGTATAAGAATGCTTGTGATTTTTGCACATTAATTTTGTATCCTGAGACTTTGCTGAAGTTGCTTATCAGCTTCAGGAGCTTTTGGGCTGAGACGATGGGGTTTTCTAAATATACAATCATGTCATCTGCAAACAGGGACAATTTGACTTCTTCTTTTCCTAACTGAATATCCTTGATTTCTTTCTCTTGCCTGATTGCCCTAGCCAGAACTTCCAACACTATGTTGAATAGGAGTGGTGAGACAGGGCATCCCTGTCTTGTACCAGTTTTCAAAGGGAATTTTTCCAGTTTTTGCCCATTCAGTATGATATTAGCTGTGGGTTTGTCCTAAATAGCTCTTATTATTTTGAGGTACGTTCCGTCAATACTGAATTTATTGAGCGTTTTTAGCATGAAGGGCTGTTGAATTTTGTCAAAAGCCTTTTCTGCATCTATTGAGATAATCATGTGGTTCTTGTCTTTGGTTCTGTTTATATGCTGGATTACGTTTATTGATTTGCGAATGTTGAACCAGCCTTGATTGGTGGTTGTTTTCTAATTTGGAAAAATACAACTTGCTCTTCCTTTTAGGTGTCAAGGTTGCAGGAGCCTTTTATTTGTCAGGATTATAAACTTTGTATGCAAAAGGTTACAAAGGAAGAAGCAAATTGGTGGTTTGACATTTAATCTAATTTAACACAAACATAATTACATGTACAAAAGTCTGAAATGGAAATATATTATAATTATGGTCCTGTTGTTTTGGATTGTGTTTCTAAGGGCTAAGAAAAAAAAAAAAAGAAGAATCCATTGACTTTAGAGAAAGGATTTAATTGGCATGGAGGTCAATAAAGGGGCAAAACTTTGAGACTTATTTACAGGTGTGTCTTTTTACTATCCTATCTAGATCCAGAGTTTCTGATTCTTGCATTACAATTGGGTTAATACAGTAAACATGAAGAATCAAAACCTCTTGTTTTCCTCCTTCTGAGTTTTTTTCTTTAATTGGATTCACTTGTTTTTCAAAAGGATCATACTTCACATAGATGGAGTTTGCTAGCCTTTGGCACCAACAATCTGTCATGTAGATTCCAGATCAACATAGGAAATTTGTCATAGAAGTCATGGGGGAATTGCTGGTGAATGGTTGCCTCTTCTGTTGACATCTGTGCCTCTCCCTAGTAAGGCTTTTGATTTCAAGATGAGAGATACTGGATTTCCTTAAATCAAATTTTCTTAGAGCCAGGAAACTCAATACTCAGGAAAAAATGAAATTCTAAATTATAGATGCAATTATCTTATGAGATAGTGCATTACCTTCATTTTAGTGTTAAAGAATTTCAAGTGCTTTAAATAGTTAATAGCTAGTAAATGGCAGAGCTGAGATTCTAGCCATGGTGTATTGGATGTGAATAATCAGGTAAGTAAGGCAATTTGTTTATCTGATGTCTATTATTCAGCCTTTATATCAAACATGTATAAACACACCATTATAACAAGTCAACTGTATTACACATGCACCATATAGTTTTTCATGTTATATATATTTATATTATATAGCATTATATAAAATAAAATCATATGGAAAACCAAGATCAACCTTAAAAATTGACAACAACAAAAACGACATGAGCTGCAATTATTCAACATTGGCTGACCAGATTTGAAATAGAAGCAGTATAATTTCACCTTAACACTGTATGTTCCTGGGCACTATTTTGACTGTAGCCAGGACATGGTTTGGGGCTAAGGAGAGCAGGAAGTGTTATAGACTAGGGACAAATGCAAGGAATTAGTGAGAAGAGGGAGTGTGCTGGAAACCCAGCAGGGCAGCTCTCAGGAGCAGGAGCACACCTCCTCCCCAGGCTTTCAGGTCCCAGCTCCTACAAAGAAGTGGCAGTCATGGCAGGAGGGACAAAGTGTGATTAATGTCCTGGTTGACACCTTGACACCTCGTTAAGCTGAATCAACTCTAGTCAACTCAGGACTTCACTTGAAGACTGAATCACTTTCCTACTAAATTTATGTGCTCTCTAGGAACTGCCCGGCTTCCCAGCAATGATTCCCACACACTAGTCTCTACAGACAGTGTAGAATTAGGAGCGAGTTCCACAAGGTGTACTTCATGGCCTCCTTGCTGCCTGGCACCACCCCAAAGTTGCTGATATGGGACAGCAATGACCTCTATGGAAGTTTGGCCTTGCCTACATATGCATTCTTCCCTCACATAATATCAACTAGTGGACCAGTGTGCAGCACCAGGAGTCAGACTGGCTGGACTCAAAACCCATCTCTGCCATTAGAGGTCGTGTGACTTCGAGCAAGTTACATAAACACTGTCTTCGTTTCCTCATCTGTAAAATAATGGGGAAGGTAATAGCAAACTTAAAAGTCGTCACAAAAATGAAGTAACATGTGGTAAGCTTTAGAAGACTGTGACTAATGCATAAGCCCTCAAAATATGTGATTAATATGTGCGGATTTTACAGAATATTCCCTCTAAAAGTTGCAATATCCTGCACATTATCTGGTAGCATGAAGAATCTTATATTCTCTTAGTAAATTCTGGATGCAGTTTTCCAAAATATACAAGAATCTTGGTAAAATCCTAATGTCATCATCAAGTGAAATATTTGTTACTCTCTCCTTAAAATATTTATTATCTTTTGGAATTTGATAATGAAGATCAGTAAAATAAATTGTTCTCTATATTACCTAACCCAGTAGTAGCAGAAGCAACTTAATAATTGTCATTAAATAAGTCACAGACACAAAGTTTTGGTGCAAAACTTTAAAAAAGCCTTCTCTTATATATATTACTTCTCATTATATCACCCAAATTTCAATCATAATACTTTCAAGTATTTTCCTACAATGTAGAAGAATCATATTCAAAAAGTTGTAATTTAATTGAATGGAAAAAGTATGTATGACTGAAAGTTAACTAATAATACAAGACAACTGTTCAGGAGATGTTAGATTTCAAGAGATATTTAATGAGCATCTATCTGCAAGGCACAATTTGTAGGAACTATGGAGACACAAAGCTGAGAAAATAAATAGGAGAATCTGTGCTCCAAGCACTCACAGTCTGGCGAAGTATACAGGCATATAAACAAATACTTCTAATTTCAAGAGAGACTCTGGCCAATGCTAAAACAAAAGCTATTACAAAGTGCAACGGAAGCAACAGGAATAGTAAGAGTCTTGCTTCAGGATATGAGGAAGAGATTCGGAAGAGAGAGGAGTATTTCAGAAAGAGGGAAGAACACAGGAACAGGGATGTCCAGGGTAGGTGTGGCTTCTCCAATGGGAAGTGCATGAGGGAAAATGATGGCAAAGACACAGCCACGGTACAGTGGCTCACGCCTGTAATCCCAGCACTTTAAGAGGTTGAGGCAGCTGGATTATTTGAGGTCAGGAGTTCGAGACCAGCCTGGCCAACAAGGTGAGCCCCTGTCTCTACTAAAAATACAAAAATTAGCCGGACGTGGTGGCACATGTCTGCAATCTCAGCTACTTGGGAGGCCGAGGTGGGAGAAGTGCTTGAACCTGGGAGGTGGACTTGTAGTGAGCAGAGATCACATCACTGCCCTCCAGCCTGGGCAATACAGTGAGACTCCCAAGACAGAGCCGCTGTGCAGACTGCTTTATGTAACAAACTCAGGAGGGCTGATGTGATGCAAAATGAAGGAGGGAATCATTGAAGGTGTTTAATCAGAACAGTGGCATAATCAGATATGCTTGGGGGTATGTAACTCAAGCACAGCAGGTAGCAAAGAAGACAGAAAAAAATATATGAGTCAGAAAATCTGAGTTCTGGCCTTAGTTTTTGCATTCTTTCTGTGACCCTGGCTTGAATCTCTCTCTAGTGCTCCAGACGGGATAATCATCCCTTCCCTTCCTCCAAGGGCTCTTGTGAGAATGAACTAGTAATAAAGTCAGGTATGATGATTAGGGTCTCCATGTGGTAGGTGAAGACAGCAGGCCAAGGAGCTCTTAGGACCATATTTACAAAGTCCAGAGGAGCAACGAGGACCCAGCCTGGGAAAAGCAAAATAAAAGGTTGTTAAAGGGTTGTGCTACTTTTGTTTCCCCTATTCTCAGATAATGTATTCATTCATCATGTTTTTTTTAAATTCGCCCAATGGTAGAGTTTTGTGTTAGAAGGTGTTAACCGCATCTAAAGAGTAACTTTTGTGCAATTTCCACAGCTTTCTGATATCTGACTAACAGTGATATGACAGCAGACACCTCTTAAGTCGTTTTATGCTTAAATCTTTCCTCTGCAATTCCATTAGAAAGTTATTTTTACTCTATTAAAAATGAGAATGCATATGAATAAATCATATCATATAGCACGATACTATGTTATTTGAATTTCTATCTTGAATCTATGAAACATATGTAGTCTTTAATATATTCTATTTCTTATAGCACTTAAACTTTGACCCCAATTTCTTTGGACTTCTTTTCTAACAATTGATAATTGTCATCTTACTATTAGAATGCACAAAAGTCTTCCAGCACTTGTATTCTTTTCTCTCCCCCTTTAAAATTCCTAAACCTTGCCATAGGCCTTTATTATTGGTTCTTCAGAGGGGAATCTGTCTCCAATGTCAAACTCTGAGTCTCACATACAATGCCCATCTGTGCTTCTTCAACACGCTAACAGGCAGACCCTTTCTTCCCAGTGGAATCCGTCAAAGAGACAGACATCTCTTAAGCATCATTAGGAAGCTAGCTCTACCAGCTGAAGGTGCAGGTGTCTCGGTTTCTGTTTCTTTCATAGTGATCCTATTCTTATCCCAAGAGGCTAGATCTTTTTCTACATCACCTGACTAATTGTACAACAATTCCACCAGCTCCGATGTTAGGCTGTCCATCTCAGGGCTTCTAGGATTCCTGTGAAGAACAACTGAGGACCTCTTCCTTTACATCCTGGGGTAAAATAAATACTCAGGACTTATTTCATCTAGAAAATATGCAAAAATAAAAGATTCTTCAGCCTTCTGACAATCTAAATTCAACACAGGTATTATAGCTTTTCAAATGGACAATTTCACAACATTGATAAACATCCTCAGTGGAGACATAGCCCTCATTTTCCATTCCCTGCACATTTCATTATTACAATGTAAATTGGCAGTTGATTATTACTACTTTATTACCTTGTGTGATCTCCTGAAGTGTAGGAGACAGAAAGTCCACTATAAAATGGACCACCATGAAATTTGTACCCCACCACTTGATGCCACTCATTGATTTGTCTTTCTTTTATTCAGCCCCATTTGGTTTCACCTTTCTGCACAGCAAACTCAATCACACATAAGGATACAGGCCTGTGCACGCACAGAGACAAGTTCAATCTCTGGAATAGGACCCTTCCAGAGATTCAGAAAAATACTGTGAAGTCTCCCATCTTCAGTCCCTTCTCTCTTCAAGTTAAAAAAAAGGAAGGAAGGAAGGAAAGGAAGGAAGGAAAAGGGAGAAAGAAAACAAGGAAGGAAGGAAGGAAGGAAGGAAAGGGGAAAGAAAACCAGGAAAGGTGAAGAGATTTTCTAAATTTTAGTCCTACAGCTTATGTTGTCTGTCTCTTTTTACTACACCATCCCTCAATTCTTAGATAAATGGAGAAAGAAGTATCTATGTACTTTGAATGCATTCTGAAGACACAAACTCCTGCTCTAAGCAGACAGATACTAGCCTGGTTATTTGATATACATGTATCTGGCCAATATACTATCTGTCAAAGCCTAATATAAATGCTATCTTATTCCACAGACATTTACTATGGGCATTTATTGTACTGCAGAAATTTTGTTAGTTGTTGGAGATACAATGATAAATAGGTCAAAATCTTTTCCTTATCAGAGCTCTCATTGTAGGGGGAGGAGATCCACACATTAAAAAGATAACTCTATCATCCATCATGCAAAGTGAATCATCATGAAATATAAGTGCTTTAACAGTAATTGATGAGATGTCCTGGGAATCCATAGGTCAGAATGATTAAGGGAGGTGTTAGTGAAACCATCACAGGGGAGGCAACAAAATAATTGGCCTTTAAAGAATGAATAGTCTTTACTGGGTGGATAAGGGCATTTTGGGGAAAAGAAGCAGAATGAGCAAGGACTCAGAGATACAAAAACATATGGTTATTTGGGAATAGAGCCTATATGAGAGGAATACCTAAACACCAGTACACACGGAAATAGAGAGGCAAGGAGTGATGAAGACTGCAATGTAGTTTAGACTCTAATGAATCTAGATTTCGTCTTGTAGCTGCAATCTTTCCCACTAAAAATGACCTTTTCTTTCTCTAACTCCCCTTAGCAGATTATACGTTATTTGCTATATTGCCGGTGTAAAATCATTTGCTTGTCTTATCTTTTCTAAAGAATATAAACACATAAAGACAGAATCTACTGATTATTTTCTGCATCATCATTATATTTAAACCAGGGCTATAAATATAGTAGACAGTAAAAAATTATGTATGTCAAATAAATGGTGTTTCTTACTTCTGGATTATAGAGATAATGCTCTTGATAACTTCATTAAAATGCATGTGACTTTAAATGTTTCTTCTAATGAAAATAAGAAAGTTTCATCTAATTGCTTCAAGATGATGCTACCATCGAAGACCTGAGAAGAATGGGAGCTATGTTGCAAAATGCGAACCTAGGGTTAGCGTTATCAAGCACAGTGTCTTCCTACAGAATCTTGAAACAAACCTGAAGCATTCAGCAGTCATAAAAACTCATCTCACTGGCCAGGCGCTGTGGCTCACACCTGTAATCCCAGCACTCTGGGAGGCCAAGGAGGGTGGATCATTTGAGGTCAGGAGTTCAAGACCAGCCTGGCCAATGTGATGAAACCCCATCTCTACTAGAAATACAAAAATTAGCTGGGCGGTAGTGGCATGCGCCTCTAATCCCAGCTACTCGGGAGGCTGAGGCAGGAGAATCGCTTGAGAGTGGGAAGCAGAGGTTGCAGTGAGCTGAGATTGCGCCACTGCACTCCAGCCTGGGTGACAGAATGAGACACTGTCTCAAAATAAATAAATAAATAAATAAATTCATCTCACTGAGCAAAAGGATTCTTTCTTGTTATGCTTTAAAAGGTTTACTTATAATAAGGTTAAATATAACCATAACTAAGCCTAAGTGTGGTTTGGTGATACACAGGCAGAAACAGCACTAAATCAACGGTAGAATAATATCACTGCTGACTTTTATGTCATGCTGACAAAAGCAGCAGCTGACAATGAATGTTAGAACTGATGTCAGCAGAAGATGCTGAATGCACTAAGTCCTAACGCATCACAGGTTAAGATGACTTTATGCCAGAAGTATATTCTTCCCTTACAGGATTTTTTTTTTTTTTTTGTATTTCCAAATTTTATTTCACTCAGGCCATCCCAGGAAATCAAGATCTTACTTGCCATGCAAGTGCAGTGAAACACAGCCAGATTCAAAGCAATGAGGAGCACATCCTGAGGGATATCTGAACACCAGTACCCTGAGAAATCAAGGGGTAAAGAATGATGAAGTTACAGAAGACCCCGCACTGAAGGCCCTAGACTCAAGGAGGGAAGTTTGGGGAGAGTCTTAGGAATGAGTTCAAGGCCCTCAGTTTGCAGTTTATCTTCACAATTCATCCTTAAGGAAGTCATTCTTGTCTCCATCTTACAAATGAGCTTTCAAGTCTCAGAAGAATTAAGTAACTTGCCCCAAATTACTGTTTAATAAGTGGCAGGCAGATGTACCTTCAACTCTTTGTCTATAAGCTTCAATCATCTTAATGATAGTCTGTCAGAGCCTTCATTCCTCACCCACTTTCACCATGGTTTCTAGTTCTTGGTCAGTCCTTCTAATGACAAAGAGTAGAGAAAGCATTTGAGTTTTAATTAAAAGTTGTAATTTCTATCTCAACATTTAAAGCCATGCTTTTAACTCAATTATAACATTCTGGTAACAAGAAATCGACATTGATTCCTCATTTCTTTTACTTTTCCTTACACATTTTCTCTTTCTTTCTTCCTTTTTTCTTTTCTCTTTCTCTGTTTCTTTCTTTTTCATAATTTCTTCATGACCAGATGTCCCAGAAGACTGTAAAAACAAGAATAAGAAGAAGAACATTAGCAGATGGAACAAGGAGCAAAAAAAATTCCTTGTCTTTATTCTTCATTAATATCCTTATCTTTATTCTTAGTTAATATCTAAATTATGCCAGTAACAAATAACGCTGGGGCACATTTCCCACAGAGAAGAGCTTTGCTGGGTATGATATTTTCTCTATAATAGACACACTTCTTGGAACTGTCAGGTCAGCCACCATCAACTAGTTTTTTCATCTAAAGATCAGTGAACATCAATGTCTTACTTTACAGCTCCATAACATCAAAACCTGTTGCCCATTCCTTTCTCAAAATGTTTCCTCTCTTGGCCTCTATTTATTTTTTGCTTGTTTTGCCATCTCTACCTTTGGGGGCTTCTCTTCTGTGAAATGTCTAAATGTTAGAGTTGATATAACTGGGTCATTGACACTCTTCTTTAAGTAAAATAGAAGATCTCACCTGACTCTGAGGGTTTGAATTATCATCATATAACACATTCCTAAATTTGTATTCCTAATTTGTATTAGACACAAAAATGCGACTTATCATTCTGTATGTCCTCATAGATGACTCACAGATGCACCAGTTTTACCTAATGAATCTTAATGTTGGACTTTCTCCCTAAATCTGCTTCATCTTCCTTGTTTCTTCAAGGAACAAGGAACAACTTCCTTGTTATGTCAGTAAATGGCATCTTTCACCCCAACTGCTCCTGAGAGCAGTGTAAGGATTGCACAGACTTCACTCTAGTCCATGTCTGATCAAACACCAAGTCCCTAATTTACCAAGACTTAGAAGCCAATCAGAGTTAGGGTATTTTTGTTTGTTTGTTTGTTTTTTGCATTTAAAATATCTGGAGGTAGGCAAGGTTGGCATCAGATCAATGGCTTGACAATATCAGGACCAGCATCGCTCATTCTTGTTACCTTTTTTGCAAGCTAGTTTCCCTACTGTTGACGTCATATACCTGTCACAAGCAAGAATAAGGGGAAAGACATCACTAGCTTCTCCGTACGTTTGATTAGGAAAATAAAATTTTTTCAGAATTTCCACAGTAGATTTCTGCCTATGTTCCCTGAGCTGGAACTTACTGCTCTCTCCTTCCTTCACAGCTGCAAGGGAGCCACGAATAGGCAGTGAAGAAGAATGCACAGTCAGCCAATCTGGAGCACAGGTGGATAAGCATCGGGGAGATGCCAGGTCTATACCAGATCTCTATAGGCAAAAAGCTTCATCTTTTCCTTTTGGAAGGTCAGATTTTATATACTGTCCAGCCTTGCAGGGTGTCTTCCACTTATTTGCCTTCCAGATCTACTCTCTGCCCTCTCACCCTGTTCTGTACCCTTGGACTCTGACTACTAGGATTCATGGAGGGTGCAGAAGGAGGGAGAGAGGAGCCAGCAGGATTCCTGAGAGCAGTGAGCAGGAGAGATCTGGGTATTTACTTCCCAGCTCCCTCCACAGTGGGCCTGAGCTAACAACCATTGCTTTTCTCTGCTGTTTCTGTCAGGCAGCCCTCTCCTACAGTTAAGCTCTCTTCAGGTGTTGGTAACTAGTCTCTCTCCTTGCCCTTCAGGTCAAGAGGTGGTGATGACACACCCTGCCCTGTTTCTGGCTCGTGGTGCAGTTTGGCACCCCATGTGCCTTTCCCTTAACTGTGCCCATGTCTTTATAAAAAGCCCCTTCTTTAAATCCCATGCCGTAATCCTTTTGAGTGTGCCATCAGCTTCCTGCCAAGGTCATCAATACCATAACATCTTATTATTCATATTGTTAAGGATAACTCCACATCCCATACAGAATGGCATAAGAAATCTGGCTATATGCAAGTGTAGGAAATGGAATCTAGGAAAGGGAGTCATCCCCACTGTAATGAGGTGGGTGCAGCAAGGATATAAACCCAAAGAAATGCCTTTGAAAGGCCCCTTCCTCCTATGAAACTCTTCAATCACTGAATTGGCAGACAACACTTACTATTGTTCTTTAATTTAAAAACTGCAGCTATCCATTTTTCTGACTCATCAACCCAGGACCTGAGATAAATTTGGCCAATAACAGATAAAATGGAGGTACAGTTCCCACACTAAACAGGTATGGGCACTCTGCTGGCCTGGCATTTCTTTGCAGCAGGCACATTTTCTTAAAATATCAGGTCAGCCACCACGAGCTTGTTTTTCCTTCGAAAGGTCAGTGACCAACAATTTACTTTACATCTCCATGGCACAAAAACTTGTCTCCCATTCCTTTCTCAAAATATTTCCTCTCCTGGTCCTCATCTGACCCTTTGCTATTTCTGAAATTGAGGACTTCTTTTCTTCTGTGAAATCTCTAGATGTTGGAGTTCTCATTACTTAGTCATTGACACTCTTCTTTAAATAAAAGGGAGGATGTCAACTTACTCCCTCAATCCTTTGTGGATGGGAGTGGAAGGAAAGCCAGAAATTTAAGATGGTGAGTGTCACCGCAAGATGCAGCCAGGAACTGCCAGAAGCTCTCACTCCTGCAGCCTGCTATTTCTTTCTGAGGACCAAATAGACTCCTTGAATGTGTGTGCACAGAGGAAAGAGCTCTCCTTCCTGCTCCTCTGGAGTGATACGGCGTTCCTTGAAGCACAGGCTTTTCAAAATTTCCTGGTCATTATGACACCCATTTCTACTCTCTACCCTGCTTCTCCCATAGGTTTGTCTCCAACGTGGTCTCTTTCTTCTTTGTATCTCTTAGCAGTCTCGTTGGGGCAAAAGAAGTGAGGGATGATTCAGCTCCAGATCTGAATGTGCTGGAAACATGGGAGATCGGGGATATTGATCTATTTGCATAGCACTGATTTTTGTCTTCACAGATTACTGCTGCTAGATATCAATTACATCTAGATTTTCTCTTCTTTTTTTTCCTACACTTTTTATACTGTTATTAACAACTGCATTTAATAGGAAAAAATAACAAGTAAATTTTGGAATTTGAATGTCTCATCCTGTGGCTGCTATGTCACCAGCTCCTATCTGTTCCTCACATGCTCCCCTTGCTCTGGCCAAAGTTTTAGATTTTAATCCAAAAATATCTATGTCTTTGTGATTATCCTAGGTGTAATGGCATATAGGTTTGTTTGTTGGGGAGAAGAATAAAACAACTCCTTGAAAATAATATAAATGCTGTAATGAGAGTTTTTAAAATGTAATTAATATAAAACATTTTCATAGATTTCTCAGCTAATGAATAAATAAATTATATTGAAAATTTCAGGGTACAGCTGTGACAGTCACAATAATGAAATACATGAGACCAATTATCCTGCTACACTCTTGCAGTATCTTAGATTTAATTTAAATGACTCATAGCTGCAAAAGTAGAAAATTTAATGCACTGGTATGAACAAGTAGACTTTTTAGAAAGGAAAAGGATTTTATTAAGGAGGTTTGAGTATTATTTGTGAATAAAGCAGGGTTATCTTTTCTTGATTGGGTCCCGTGATTAGAGAACAGAGGATGTGACTTTTTATTTTCTATTTCTTGTGATTTATTTGCCATCACATATGGCAGATCAAGGAATATTACAACTTTTGGGGACTGGAAGAAATGAACAAGTATACTTAACCAACTCTCTTGCTGTACAATAGAAGAAAGGGAGGAACAGGGAGGTCAATTGCTTGACTTGGGTTATGCACTTTTGAACTCTGAGACCAAAAGCTACAATAGCTTTGCTCAAAGTCCAGTCCACAGTTTATTTATATCAGATATTCTTTGAAAACTTAATAAAATACAAATACAAATTCCCGGGATCCACGATCACTATAAAATGCAGAAACTTTCATAAGAATTTTGAGGATAGCATCCAGAAATTTGCATTTTTTTGTTTGTTTTTGAGATGGAGTCTAGCTCTGTTGCCCAAGTTGGAGTGCAGTGGTGCTATCTCTACTCACTGTAACCTCCACCTGCCAGGTTAAAGTGATTCTCCTACCTCAGCCTCCCGAGTAGCTGTGATTACAGGTGCCCGCCACCATGCCCAGCTAATTTCTGTATTTTTAGGAGGGACGGGGTTTCACTGTGTTGGCCAGGCTGGTCTCGAACTCTGGACCTTGTGATCCAGCTACCTGGGCCTCCCAAAGTGCTGGGATTACAAGCTTGAGCCACCGCAACCGGCCCAGAAGTTTGCCTTTTTAAAAAGTGTTGCTTAGGGTAAGTCTTTCCCACTTTCTGTAGCCTGGTATTCTCTTCTCTATCTCTGCTTCCCATGAGCCTACGGACTGGGTTGGGGTGCAAAGAAGATAACCATGGAATTAGGTGGTAAAAAGAGACAAGGGAGCAAAAGCCATGGAATAAACAAGGAACACCAACCTCCAGGGTCCATATTACTTGAACATTTGGGAGAAATTTTCGTTTATATTAAAGCACACATTGCACATAAAGAGTTGGTAAAAGAAATATCTGTATAAACTTTTAAAATTAAATGAAGACTTTCAAGAAATTTGGAGTTGAATTGTAAAACATCAGCTTCCAGCTGGAGCGTGGTGTTCCAGCTGCCTCTGCCTTACAGGTGCTTTGGCGTCATTTCTACCTCAGCTTTCTCAATTAAAAATTCCTCATTGAGTCACTGTCACAACATGCATGACCTCTGCTGAGTTCTTCTTGCATTATAATGGTATTAACGTTTTTTCTTTAAAGTAATTTAAGTAGCTTACTCTTTTTACATAAGCTGACCTTCAATACGGTTTTATTTTTATTTTTTGAGATAGCATCTCCATCTCTTCCCCAGGCTGTAGGGCAATGGTATGATCATAGCTCACTGTAGCCTTGAACTCTTGGGCTCAAGTGATTCTCCCACCTCAGTCTCCCAAGTAGCTGGTACTATAGACACAAGCCACCATGTCTGGCTAATTTTTAAATTTCTTTTTATAGGGACAGGGTCTCACTAGGTTGTTCAATCTGGCCTCAAACTCCTGGCCTCAAGGTATCCTCCCACCTTGGCCTCCAAAAATGCTGGCATTACAGGCATCATCCACCACATTTGGCTCCCAAATAATTTTTTTTTTATGTGTATACTCCAACATCAATGATTTTACACCAATCTTCTGAGTGTCATATGATTCAATTGAATTCTCACACTAACTATGCAAATTTAGCACAGACCCTGCAGGTGAAGGGATTCTGTCTCACAAAATTACTCCCATTTCAGATGCCAGCCACAAGGCCTGGGTGACCCCAAACCACCTGCACTTCCTACCCAGCTGACTACACTTTGGGGGCTTCCTACAACCCCCACCCTCTCCGCCAGATTTGATAATTTGCTAGGATGAGTCACAGAACTCAAGAAAGTGATAAACTTACAATTGCAGTTTTGTTATAAAGGATACAATATAGGAAGAAGACCTGTAGGGCAAGATTTTGAGGGGAATGCAAGAACGTCTGTCCCAGTAGAGCCAGCATATGGTACATCAAAATGTGCACTGATCAGGAAGTCCCCAAGCCTCACGGAGTTTTTAATCAAGATTTCATGACTTAGGCATGATTGATAAATCACTGACCATGCGATTGAACTCAATCTCTAGTCCCTCTCCCTTCCCCAGGTAGAGTGGGATAGAGTCTGAAAATTCCAACCCTGTAATCATATGATTGGTTTCTCTGGCAACCAGTCCCCATTTTCAAACTATCTAGGACCCTCTGATCAGCATAAACTTGGGTATGGTTGAAAGGAGTTTGTTATTAATAATGAAAGATGTTTCTATTACTCAGGAAATTCCAAGAGATTCTAAGCTTTGTACCAGGAACCAAGGACAAAGATAGACTGATAGATGATAGATAGATAGATAGATAGATAGATAGATAGATAGATAGATAGATCGATAGAGATAGAGATATAAAATTATACCACAATGTGATAATTATAAGGCTTTGCAAAAGTGCTGTTAAGTATGAAAATATTAACAATGTCAATGTGCCTCTGTCTGTGTTCTTTTGGCACCAATAATGGTAGATATATCCATCTCACAGGGACATATCCTGCTTTGTTTCACTGCCATGATAAGGTTCCTAAATACCTAAAAGGGAAATTTGTAGTTTGATGCATTTTTTTTTGGCTTTAAAGTATTACTGCATAACTTCTATGCCTAAGTGGTAGTATCAGGCCCATCCTCAATTTGAATTTTGATTATTTCATATTTAGGTAAATAACCCACTGTTATTTTTATAAGTTAAGATATGAATACTTTTTGAAGGAAGATTGTAAATAATCACTAAAATTTACATCTAAAATGAAATGTCCAGCATACCTGCTAGACTGTGAGATATTTGAGAACAAGAGCCATATCTTATCCTTATACCTCCAAGGAATTAATGGAGTGTCTGGCACATATTGAAAGCGTAATTACTATTTTTCTAAAAATATGTATCAGTCTATTAAATTGGAAATCTAATATAAACAATTATTTAGCCTTGGTACCCAAATATGTAGCCAAATTTAAGCTGTCAAAACAAAACAATAATTGGTCCTCATAAGTATACCATTTAGCTCTTTAAAGGTTAATTGAATTAAACTGAAGTAACTAAGTGTTGCATTTTAGATTGTAAATAATAATTATTATTATTATTTGACATCCACATTTGACATCAAATTAACAGTTGTTTTGACATTCTAAATGATAATCACATTTTCCAATCAACCATACAGTAACCTAAACTGCTACTAGTGACCTGAAATATCAGACTAATTTTTCTCTACCTTGAATGTATTTGTTATATGGTATTATCTTGCTTTGAGTACATCAACCTATGGACCACAAAGTGAAATATTTTCCAACAAATTTGAAACCACCTTGTTGATTATGCAAAGAATGCCCATGTTTCAACTTAACCTTTTGATTTTTCTAAGTTTGATTTTTCTCGTCTATAATTATTTGGAACGAGAAATGTAACATAAGCTAATTTGTTTTCTTATTAAAAAGTCTCAAAATATAACTGAAAGTGATTTAGTGTTTGGGATAAAAATTTGAATGAAAATAGTGAGCAGTACAATATTAAATGGGCATATTATCTAGGTATTTTTTAGCTTGAATATAAGGTAATACATAAACAAAAGCATATAATTAACCTAAAATAATAAAAACAGTAAAAATGATATTGATTATACTTTTAGTTACCATTTATTGAATGGTTACTATGTGTCTGGTAATTGCCTGACCACTGTATGTGTATTATCTCATTCAGACCACCCAAATTCATAAATTAGGTACCAGTTAATCCCTATTTTGTAATCTTAAAGAACCTAAATAGCAGATCCAAATTTACTCAGTATCGAAATAGTACTGTTGGAAATGTTAAATGGAATTTACTATTTAGGTTATTTAGGTCAAATGACCTTACACAGAAGAATAGGCCTGCAGGATGGAATGAAGAGTATTAAAATGGTAATTATGTAGATAAACTTAAATGAACATTGATAAATACAACATAATAGGATATTATAAGCTTTAATATATACAGAATTAAAATGCACAGCAATAATGCTAAATATGGAACTGAGATAAATGGAGCTAAAATGTTTTAAGAGCCTTGCATTGTCCAAGAAAATGAACAAGTAAAAATTTATTCAAAGCTTTAAAAATTAAGCACAAATGTTTTAGTATTAAATAATAAAAAATAATAAAAATAAATCATACGACTGAAAAACTAGTTGAGTGGTGAGACTGAAAAATAAAAATTGCCCTATTAAGAAAGAAAAGCATATGCAACAAAAATTAAATGAATAGTCAGTGTTAAATTTAAAGATACATATATTAGTAATTATATTAAATCTAAACTGACTATTTTCTCTAATTATTAGAAAAAGATGGCTAAAGCAAATTTTTTTTAAAAACTATATGTTGTTTACAAGAAACACACCTTAAATATAAGGACACATAAAGAATAAAATTGAAAAAATGGAGATAGATACATTATGCAAAAGTAATCAGTCAGAAAAATGACAGAGTAAGAGCTATATGGATGGCTTCACTCACCCCCACGTAAAACCAATTAACAACCAGCCAGTGGGAGATTATTATTCAGAATATACCAGAATGCAAAACTGAAGTTGTGACAGTTCCTTAGGCTGCAGACCAGAGGAAAGACAGCAAGTAGACAGTAAGGTAAATTGTTCTTCTTGACCAAGATACCCCTCCTCCAAGCTTGCAAGCCACCACATGTAGAAAATTCCCTTGGATTTCATTTTTACACTGAAAAAAGTGAGTTGGAGATGAATCTCCAGCTTCTCTATCCTCCTGGAAGACTTGTTTCTGCCTCAGCACACAGGAAGCATTACAAACACCTGCAAAGCTAGAACACTTGAGGTCAGCTAGAGGCAAAGAGCAGAGATGGGAGTAGAAGCAGGCACCACTTGGTTCTCAAAGCCTGCTCTTCATGACAGCCAGAGGAGACATCAACTCAGAGAGGCTGTTCAGAAGCACCACTGTACAGGGAGTATGGTCCACAAATCCTTTGAACATAAATCCCTAGATGGCTTTCCCACAAAGTCCAGGTACCCCTTTAGGTTTCCCCAAGCCCATCTGAGTTGGGTGCCACATCGACCTTGAAGCCCTCATAAGATTAGCAGTGAACCTGAATTTAAGGCACCATCTAGTACTGAAAAGGGGAGAGTGATCTCAGACTAAGGGGACACAATAGTCAATCTACGCAAGATTTCTAGACAGAGACACTATAAAAAGATCTACATAAACAAACACAGACAGTAAATACTGAAATAAATACTCCTTTCTTCAATGTGTAGACATCAACATATGTTCATAAAAATGAGGAGCAATCAGGGAACTATGACATCACAAAATAGATGAAACAAATTGCCAGTGATTGACCCTGAAGAGATGGAGATGCGTGAGGTCTTAGACTGAGAATTCAAAATGTCTCTTTTAAGGAAACTCAGCAAATACCAATAGAACATAGAGAAACAATTTAGAAATTTATCAGAGAAATTTACCAGAGATTAAAATAATTATTAAAATAAAACAGAAATCCTGAAGCTAAAAAAAAAAAAAAAAAAAAAAACAAGGAATGAAGTGAAAACTGCAATAGAGAAACTTAACAGTAGAACTGATCAAGGAGAAGTAAGAATTAGTAAGCTTAGAGAGAAAATATTTGAAAATACACAGAAGAGGAAAAAATAATGAAAAGGAATGACAAAAATGATATGGCATCTATGCAGTCACATCAAAAGAGTGAATGTATGCCATTAACATTTGAGAGGGAGTAAAGAATGATAAAAGGGTAGAAAGCTTATTCAAGGAAATAATAGTGTAAAACTTTCCAAACTTGGAGAAAGTTATAAATATCCAGTTACAGAACGATCAAAGGCCACCAACTGGGCTTAAATAAATAAGACTTGTCCAAATACATTATAATCAGATCCTCAAAGATCAAAGACAAAGAGAGTATCCTGAAAGCAGCAAGGGGGAAAAAAAGTAGATGACATATAAGGGAGTTACAATACATCTGGCAGCAGACTTCAGAGCAGAGAAGGACTTCACAGTCCTGGAGAGAAAAGGATTATATTTTTCAATGTGTTCAAGGAAGGAAAACAAACAAACAAAAAAACAGCCAACAACAATATTATAACCAGCACAGTCATCCTCAGACATGAAGGAAAAATAAAAACTCCCAGACGCAAAGTTGAAAGAATTCATCACCTCCAGAGCTGTATTACAAGAAATGCTAAAGGATGTTCTTCAAACTAAAAGAAAAGAATGCTGATGTGTAACACAAAAACAGCTGAAAGTATAAAACTCATTGGTAAAAATAAGAATATAGATGAATTCAGAATACTCTAGTACGGTAATCATAGCACACAAACTATTTTTACATATAGTATGAAGTACGAAGATTAAAAGATAAACTTATTAAAATAATAACATAATAATACATTTAAAAACTATAACATGCAAAAACTAAAAGTGAAGAGATGGAAAAAAATATTCTATGCAAATGGAAACCAGAAATAAGCAGGAGTACTTATATTATATCAGATAAAATAGTCTTTTAGTCAAACACTGTAAAACGACAAAAGGAAGGCCATTATATAATGATAATAGAGCAAGAGTGTATAACAAATATAAATACACATGAACCCAATAATGAAAAACCTAAAGATGTAAAGAAAATATTAATAGGCCTAAATGGCACAACACACTACAATACAATAATAGTAGGGGACTTCAGCAATTCATCTCAGTAATGGACAAATCATTCAGACAGAAAATCAACAAAGAAGCAGCAGTTAAAATTGCACTCTAGACAAAATGAACCCAACAGAAAGTTATAGAACATTTCTCCTAACAGCTGAAGAACACTCATTTTTCTCAACAGCTCCTAGAACATTCTCTAGGATAAATCATATGTTAGGCCAAAAAAAATTCTTAACAAATTTTTGAAAATCGAAATTATTTGTTTTTAGACCATTTTGAAATAAAAATAGAAATCAATAATAGGAAGCACTTTAGAAATTGTACAAATAAATGAAAATTAAACAACATGCTCCTGAACAACTAATAAGTTAATGGAAAAATAAAAAATAAAGTTAAAAATCTTTCTGAAGACAAACGAAAATGGGAACATAACATATGAAAACCTATGAAATATAGCAAAAAGAGTCCTAACAGACACCTCTGTATCTATAAACACCATCAAAGAAAAGGTAGAAAGATCTCAAATAAACAACTTTACACAACAAACAAAAAGCAAGAACAAACTAAACCCCAAATTATTCAAAGAAAAGAGGTAATAAAATCAGAGCAGAAATAAATAAAGAGAGATAAAAATACAAGAGATCAATGAAATAAAGAGTTGGTTTAAAAAAATAAAATCCACAAGCCTTTCAGCTAGACTAGCTAAAGAGAGAGAAAGAGAACTCAAACAATACCAGAAATGATAAAGAAATGTTACAATTCATACCATAGAAGTATAAAAGATTATAAGAGACTATTATGAACAACGATATGTCAATAATTTAGAAAACCCAGAAGATACAGATAAATTTCTGGACACATATAACCTACCAAAATTGAATCACGAAAAAACAGAAAACTTGAACATGCCAATAATTTTTAATGAGAAAGTCTTTTTACAGAAGAAAAGCCCAGAATCTGATGGCTTCACTCCTGAATTCTGTCAGACTTTTAAAGAACTAACGTCAATTCTCCTCAAACCATTCCACAAAATTAAAAGGGAAGGAATTTCTACCAAATTCATTCTTTGAGGTCAGCATTACTCTGATACCCAAACTAAACAGGGACACACAAAAAAGAAAACCACAGGCCAATATCGCTGATAAACATAGCTGTAAAAATCTTCAACAAAATAATAGCAAATCAAATTCAACAATACAGTAAAAAAATCATTTACCATGATCAAGTGAGTTTTGTCCCAAAGATACCAGGGTGGTTTGGTGTAGGCAAATCAATAAACATAATACAGCACATTAACAGAACCAAGAACAAAAACCGTATGACTATTTCAATATATGCAGAAAAAGCTTTTGATAAAATTCAACATCCCTTCATGATAAAAACTCTCCACAAATTAGTTATAGAAAGAGCATACCTTAACATAATAAAGACCATACATGACAAACCCACAGCTAACATACTGAATGGGGAAAAGTTGAAAGCTTTTTCTCTAAAATCAAAATATTACTAGAAGTCCTAGCCAGAACAATTAAGCAAAACAAAAAACAAACAACAACAACAACAACAACAAAAAAACAGAAACACACACACACACACACAGAAATAAAGGGCATCCAAATTAGGAGGAAGTTGAATTGTCCCTGTTTCTTTGTTGTTTTCTATATATAAGATCGTGATAAGATAGCATGATCTTGTATACGGAAAACCCTGAAGACTTCAAACACATGAAAAAATTAAAATAAATTTAGTAAAGTCACAGGATAGAAAATCAACATACAAAAATTAGTGGAACTTCTATACATTAATGGCAAACTATTGGAAAAAGAAATTTAAAAAAATCAATTTACCATAGCTACAAAAGCAAAATATCCAGAAATATATTTAATTAAGAAAGTGAAATATCTCTACAATGAAAATTATAAAATATTGATGGAAGAAATTGAAGAGGGCACAAGTAAATTGCAAGACATCCCATGTTCATTGATTGGAAGAATAAATATTGTTAAAATGCCCATACTCCCAAAGCTATCTACAGATGCAGTGAAATCTCTGTCAAAATACCAATGACATTCTTCATAGAAGTGGAAAAAATTTTAAAATTGGTATGAAATTAGAAAACACCCAAATAGTCAAAGCAATCTTTAGCAAAAAGTACAAATCTGGAGGCATCACACTAAGCCGAAAATATACTATGAAACTATGATAATTAAACAGCATGCTACTGGCCAAAACACAGACACATAGACCAGTGAAATAGAATAGAGAATTCAAAAATAAATCCATACATGTACAGCCAACAGATTTTCCATAGAGGCCCCAAAAATACACAATGGGGAAGGACAGTATCTTCAATAAATAGAGCTGAGTAAAACTGGTACAGAAGTATGAAACTGGACCTTTGTCTCTCACCACTTAAACAAAAAAACTCAAGATAAACTCAAGATTTAAATGTAAGACCCAAATCTATGAAACTATAAAAAATCTCAAACAACTCAATAACGACAACAACAACAACAAAATCAAACAAACAATCTGATTTAGAAGTGAGTGAAGGACCCGAGTAGCCATTTCTCAAAATAAAGTATGCAAATAGGAAACTGGTATATGAAAAACTGCTCAACATTGCTGATCATCAGGGAAATGAAAAAAACCACAATGTATAGATAGCACCTCACCCCAGTTAGAATGGCAATTATCAGAAACAAAAAAATAACAAATGATGGCAAGGAGGTTGAGAAAAGAGAATTTTTATAGACTGTTGGTTGGAATGTAAATTAGCACAACCACTATTGTCAACAGTATGAGAGTTCCTCAAAAAATTAAAAACTGAACTATCACTTGATCCAGCAATCCCCCTACTGGGCATGTATCCAAAGGAAATGAAATTAGTATTTTGAAGAGATATCTGCACTCCTATCTTCATTGCAGCATTATTCACAATACCCAAGATACGGAATCAACTTAAGTGTCCATCAACAGATGAATGGATTAAAAAGTACAGCATATATGCACAATGAAATACTATTCAGCCACAAAAAAATGAAATCCTGTCATTTTTTAGATATAGAAAAATCTGGAGAAAAATTAAGTGAAATAAGCTAAGCACAGAAGGCTAAATACCTGATTTCAGGTATATGAGGGAGCTAAAAAACTTGATCTCATAGACAGAGTGTAGAACAGTGGTTACTAGAGGCTGAGGAAGGCAGCAGGGAAGGAAAGAAGGGAGACAGTAGTCAAAGAATGCTATGCAGTGGCTGTTGCACCATATAGTGAAACAGTTAATACATTGGACAATTCAGAATAGCTGGAACTGATTTGGAATGCCTTCATACAAAGAAATAATACATGTTTGAGATACCTGACTTGATTATTACATAATTTATAAATATATTAAAACATCACACTACACCCATAAATATGTATAATTGCCAATTAAAAATAAAATAGCTAAAAATTAGCTAAAAGAATGCCATTAACTGAAACTTTACCTTTCTGTAATAAGTTGTACCTGAAATAAAGGCAAATTTGATAATAATAAAAGAGAAAATTACAATAATTTGAAATGCATGTGCTAACAATGTAATACCAAAAATATTAAATAAATATTGGCAGTATCTGGAGGGAATAGGATATACTCAAAATTATAGTGGACAGTCTTAATATTGCCCTCAGCAACTTAAAGAATAAAAAAATTTCCTAAGGACAGCGAGGATTTGAACACATTTATCAAATCTAATCTCATTAATTTATTTTGCATTCATCACCTATAGAATCTATACTCTTTTAAAATGTACATAGAATATTTACCAAAATAAACTCTTAGCTAGGCCGTAAGGCAAGTTTCAATAAATTCTATAAATTACAATTGTACCAAGAATGCTGTCTAAATCCACAGGAATTAAGTCAATTTTAAAAGTGATAAATGAAAAACTAGCAAATTTTTAGAAATTGAACAATTCACTTCTGAATGACCCATTCAGATCCAAAGACAAAATCATAAAGAAGATTAAAATCATTTAATCTAAATAATACTAAAAACATCACGTATCAAAATCTGTATGATGCATCTAAAGTTGTATAGCATTAAATATATGTAGGAGAAAAGAAGACAAGACGAAAATTAATGATCTAAGTATCTACCAAAAAAATTTAGAAAAACACGGCAAAATAAATTTTAAAATAAAGTTGAAGAATCGAAGTAAGGATAAATGAATAAAAATAAGCATTAACAAAATAGTGAAAAAATACAATAGAAAAAAATAAATGCAGTCAAAAGCAAGTTATTTGACAAAATTAATCAAACAGGTAAGCCTCTAGCAAGGTTTAGGAAAAGAAGGCATAATTTATCAATAATATGAGTGAAAAAGAGGATATTATTAGAGATATTACATTCATTGAATAAACAATAAAAGTATGCTATACATAATTTTATATCAGTAAATCTGAAATTTTAGATGAAGTGAGCAAATTAAAAAATACAATTAAAAACTGAACCAACAAAACGAGAGAAAATTTGAACAGTCCTATATTTGTCAAATAAATTGAACCTTAAATTAAAACCCTCACCTCTCCCCACCTAGGAAAAAAAAAATTTCAACTGTAGGCTTACATAGCTTCACTGATGATTTTTTCCAAATAGCTAAAGAAGAAATGATACCAATGTAACACAAATTCTTCCAAATAATAGAAAAAAAGAAAATATTTTTCAACCTAGTTTGTAAGGCAGCATAACCTCAATACCAAATCTGACCAAAGAAATAAAATGTTGACAAATACTATACAAAAACACTGAATAAGTTAATAACCAAATTCAATGCCATATAAAAGACTATAAATCATGATCATGTGAGGTTTATTCCAGGAATATACAGTTGGTTTAATATTTAAAAAATCAATATAACTTACCACATTAGTAGACTAAAGGAGAAAAACATGATCACATCTTAACAAATGGAGATAAAGCATTAGTTAAAATTCAGTCCCTTCTTTTTTTTTTGTGAGACAGTTATGCTCTTGTTGCCCAGACTGGAGTGCAGTGGCGCCATCTCAGCTCACCGCAGCCTCCGCGTCCCAGGTTGAAGTGATTCTCCTGCCTCAGCCTCCCAAGTAGCTGGGATTACAGGCATGAGAAACCACGCCCAACTAATTTTGTATTTTTAGTAGAGACAGGTTTCCTCAATGTTGGTCAGGCTGGTCTCAAACTCACGAACTCAGGTGATCCGACCGTCTCAGCCTCCCAAAGTGCTGGGATTATAGACGTGAGCCACTGTGCCCTGCCAAAATTCAGTCCCTTCTTTAATATAAGATCTCTGGCTTCTATGATGTCTGTTTCAGTAAAGTAATAATAATAATAATAATAATAATATTTTTCACCAAAGTGGAAACAGTGGGAAGTTTCCTAATCTGATCAACATCTTTAAAACCCCCTACATGTAACTGGAGTTTATGGATCACATATTTACTGCTTCCTCCATGAAGTTTGCAACAAAATAAACATATCAATATTTTACTTGAGTGCTTAGGCAGTGTAATAGGGTAAGGAAAAGAAATCAACATTGTAGATATTTGAAAGGAGAACAAAAAAAGATCATTATTTTTTGATAACATAATTCTGTATGTAAAAATATCCAAAAGGCTCAACAAATAAATTACTATATTGATGCAAAAGTAATTGCAGTTTTGCCATTAAAAGCAATTACTTTTGCACCAATATAAATAAAGGAAATAAGTAAATTAGTAAAGCATCAGAATACAACATCAATTATGAAATCAACTATGTATGAAAATCATTGTGCATTGGGGACAATGATCAACAAATAGAAGAATGGAATGGAGAAAGATCCACATACAAGTCCTCTAATACATAACAAAAGTGCCACTGCAGTTCAGTGAAGGAAGGTTGACCTTTTCAATAAATGGTGCTGGGTTGACTGGATATACATATGAATCATAACCTCTACCTCACACTATAAGCAAAAATTAATTTGAGATGAATCACAGACCTAAATATATGAAGTAAAATAGGAAAACTTATAGAGGGAAATGAGAGAACATATTCAAGAATTTGGGGTAGGCATAGATTTTTGAGACAGAAAACATAAAGCATTAACAATAAGGAGAAGACTTATAGGGTAGACTTCATTAAAATTAAGAACTTTGCTTCCTCAAGAGAAAACATTAAAATAGTAGAAAGGCAAGTCACAGAATGTAATAAATTATTTACATTACATATATCTAACGAATGACTCACATCCAGAATATATAAAGATCTCCAAAAAAAGAATAAACCAAACTTTTGAAATAAGCAAGAGAACTGATCAGAAGCATGAGAAAATAAGATGTCCAAATTATGTACATGTGTATATATGTGTGTGTGTGTATATGTGTGTGTATATATACACACACACACATTATACATGTATATATATATCAACAGAATGGCTAAAATTGAAAAGATTTGTAATACCATACTTTGAAAAGAATGTAGAGCAACAGGCACTTTCATACATTGCTTTTGGGAGTGTGTATAGATAGGTACTTTGGGAAACACTTTGGCAATATCTACTGACACAACACATTAATATTCCCTATGTTTTAGTAATTCCACTCCTCAATATTTGCGTGAAGAATGAGATATTATGGCCACAGAAGACGTGACAGATATAATAATGCTTATAACTTCAGGCCACTTCCTTCATACAGTTTATGACCAGATGCACTGCTCACTGTTCTTCCCATTTGGAAGAGAAGACTCCCCTTACTTGTCTTTAAGAACCATTACAGAGAGTGGCTGTAATGCAACCACTGTCTATTTTTGGCTTGCATCCATCCATAAGCCAAACTTTGTTGGTTTTCTCCTCTACTGTTAACTGTAAAGAACTCCTTACTCTGCCATTGGGACAAGTCGAAGAAGATACATTTACTGCAACCATAATGAGTGACATGGGAGTATTTGGGTTACCAGCTCATGAAGCTTACTCATACCTCCCGGTCCTTCTCAGGCTCACCCACAAACACCTTTTCCATCTTATAATGGAATGCTGCTCAACACACCCAAAAGTTGGTAGATATTTATGATTTGGTAAATCATAACCCAGCTCAAAAATGGGTATTTCTAGGTGCATTGTGACTCAGCATGCTATGTTCAAGCATAACATCATCACCACAGCCCAGCAACACACCAGGAGCTATTTCTAGAAAAGTGTATGATGCCTGCAGTAGACTTCAGATGGCACAGCATTGCTTTAGAACCCCAGGGGCCTACACTGTGATGTTCCTACTGAAAATTTCCATAAACTCCATAATTTATCTTCTTCTACCACTGACACCTCCTAGTGTCTGTTGGATCACATGGCACATTTGGCAGCACAATCTGCAAAGCCTGGATCTGCTATAACATATTTTCCTGCTCTGAGTCCCAGTCAAAGCTGACAGCCTAAGGTGTCACCTGGTATCTGGGCCTGAGCAATATTTCTTGGTATGAAATGTGTTGCCTCAAAAACCTAAGCAGTGCTTTCAGATGTCCTTCATGGTAGGAGAAACAAGATGTAGCAATTTGACTTTTACTTTGGACATGTACAAACTTTGCTAAAATGGTATGTTCATGAATCTCCTTAGAATTATTTCCCACCCTTTGGAGTTCATATGTCTTTCCATGGTTTCAAGTCATCTCTTGCTTGTTCTGCCTAATCAGCATGATGTCATAAGTCCGACGGATCAATGTGAGTAAGCACTGTTTCTGAAGGAGAAGGCATTTTAGCCTATGTACATTCACTAATGAACACATTAGCTGAAGAACATATTCTCTAAATCAACGGCACCTTACCACGTTCCACTATTGTTATTCTACTCTAGCAACTATATCATCTGGCATGGCAGCTTCAATCAGGACTGCTAGCTGGCTGAGCTTGCAGTTCTCTGAGATCCGTGTAATTTCTTTAGGAGGGTAGATAAGGTGAATTAAATGGAGATATGGTAGGGACCATCACCCTTGCATCCCTTAGATTTTAATGGGAATACTAATCTCTACCATTCATACTGGGATGCAATCATGATTTTTATTTGCTATTTTGACTTGGGCAAGGAGAAGTTTCCAGAGGCTTCCATTTTACTTTCACCAATATGATAGATCCTACCCCACAAGACAAAGAGTCACTCAATATCAGCATCATTCTCTGCCAAGTAAAACAATCCCAATTGTATATTTGGGGACTGGGGAAATTGCTGTCAGTGGGTTTATGGACCTCATAGTCCCATTGCAAGTGAGACTTCAGCCAGGGTTCCTCTTTTTACCCTGCCAGCATATGCCTTCTTTCTAACAAGGAGCCATAATGACACTTTACATCTCTGGGTTAGCAATGTCAATGTTTACTCTTTGTTCAGTAATCCTTGAAATATCTGGGTATTCCCACATATATAATTTCCATGTGTACAATGCTCCAAAAAATGCTCATATGCGCCTATGATGATTAATATTGAGTGCCAACTTGATTGGATTGTAGGTAGCAAAGTATTGTTCCTGGGTGTGTCTGTGAGGATGTTGCCAAAGGAGATTAACATTTGAGTCAGTGGGCTGGGAGAGGCAGATTCATCCTCAATCTGGGTGGGCACCATCTAATCAGCTGCCAGTGTGGCCAGAATACAAACAGCAGAAGAACGTGGAAGGACTAGATTGGCTTATTCTCCTGTATCTTTCTCTCATGCTGGATGCTTCCTGCCCCCGGACATCGAACTCCAAGTTCTACTCTTGGACCTTCAATCACAGACTGAAGGCTGCACTGTTGGCTTCCCGACTTTTGAGGTGTGGGGACTCAGATTGGCTTCCTTGCCCCTTGGCTTGTAGAGAGCCTATTGTGGGACCTCGCCTTGTGATCATGTCAGTCAATGCTACTTAATAAATTCTCCTTTATATAAACATCTATCTTACTAGCTCTGTCCCTCTGGAGAACCCTGACTAATACAGTGCCTTTAGGAAAGAACTGCAGAAAGTATTGAAGTCTATCCTCACTGCAGTGTTGCAATGTCCTTCTCCCTGGGGACCTGACTCTTTCCTAAATCAGTGGGTTCCGGAACTAGAAATTAGTTTGGGTTCAAAAACCTAGGGAAATGACCTTGATTTTTTATTAGGATGACAATCCTAAGCCTTCCACCTCTTCACTATTTCCTCTTCTGATTGCCGAAGTAAAGCAAATTTCTTAATGGCTGCCTATCTCTTTTGCCTCTAGGGATACTATGTTCTTTCAACCATCTTCACAACTTCCTACAGTTAGTGCTTCCTAGGCAGATGCTCTGATCTTGCTAGTCGTTATGGTCATTGTGGCTCTCTGGCTTTGGTAGTCTCTACTGCTTCAGGGTCTGATCATCCCACGGCGGTAACAAGTCTGACTCTGTGGTCACCTCTCCTACCTGCCTGCAGAGGAGAGCCTCCATTGTACTTTAATGATGTTGGTGTTCCTCTCATCCATGCATTGCTGATGGCCTCTGGGTCTTTTCATGCAAGTAATCCTGGTGTGAGTCTTTCTGCCTCACACATACCCTGAATGTATATTGAAGCACACTGAAACCCCTGGGCTTTTTTATCCCTTTCTCTGTATTCTGCCATGGCACTCAGGCATTTTGTCTTCATTAGCGAAGGCCACCACTCACTTCAACCTTCTTGGACTCACCCTAGCATTGAGTCTTTCCCATCTCTGGGGTCCTTGCCAGAATATTAAATTCTCTGTTTCAAAACAGTGCCCCCAAGTCTCTGAATTCTTGCTAATGGAATCTTTTTCTAGCTGCCTTGATCGAGTACCCTCAAAATCCAGTTCCAAGGGTACTTTCTTAGCTACTGATAGTATATGCAAGCTAATTCTTGCAGCTTCTTTGGAATGTAGTATCCTCTTTCCTTATCATATCCAACACATCCCCAGCAGATTATACTGGGATTTAACCCTACTGGTTGGTTTGGCATCCAGGAGAAGTGGTGGGACAATTTCTTAAAAGGACATTTTCTGCCTTGCAAGGGAGAGGCCTCTGCAGTCCTTCCATAGTGGGAAAGTGTTAACTCTTTTTAGCAGTGGGGGCCATCTCTGTAATCATGTTGGCTGCAGGAAAGTCTGCAGAGGCACAGTCTTCAGGGACCTAACCCATATTTCAGTGTCTCAAGTGGTTTGTTTGTTTTTTAAATTCAGGGCCCCGACCTTTGTATAACAACCTTCTTGGGCTCAGTATTTAAATGTCTGGATCTCTACAACTCTGACATAGTCTTATGCTTGCTGCTCAGCTGTGTCTGCTGAAGGACAAGCTTTGGTAGCTTATAAAAAGGCCCTCAGGTCCTCACACATCCTTTAGCTCTTCATAAACGACCTTTGATTCCTCATTATCCCTCTGCAGGTGATCAATACAATCTGGGGATAAATAGCCAACTCCACTCTCCTTTAACACTGTTCTCTCAATGCCTTTTAAATGCTAGAATCATTGCAGCAGTAAGAGAGTTCCCTCCCACCAGGATGTTTTCCCAGGTTACCATCAGTGAAAGTTTTAGCAGTTGGGCCACTGTTCTGTGCCAGGAACCATCTGTGCCCCACATACCACTCAGGGCCTTTCATGCCAGCCAGTTGGCAAGCAACCTGGTCCCCCAACTCCATCTTACCAACTGCTTTTCTGGCACCAACTGTGTTACTTAGGTCCTCTGAGAAGCAGACATCACAACAGAATTAGAAATGCAAGAGATTTATCAGGGAAAATGCCCGTGAAGGCTAAAGAGGAGAGAAAACAGGTAGGACAGCCTCAAACCACAGTGCAGGTTTGACGCCATGAGGAGAACGAGGCACAGAACAAGAATTTGGTCAGAAGCCCCTCAGTCTGCAGTGCACTCTGAAAAGATCTTGGCCAGACCTGTAGGGGGCCCAGAGCACAGACTTTTCATTACAGGAACTCTGTGATGAGCAGAGATGGGATGCTCTAGGCTCCAGGCCATGTGAGGTCATTGGCTGGGAGCAGCTCAGGGAGAGAGTTGTGTCAGTGTGAACGCTCCAGAGGGTCCTGAAAGTACAGCACCAGGAAGGTGTCTCATAACTAACAGGCATTCTTGAAGGGATGTGAATAAATAGGGCATTCAAGTGCTTGAGGTATTCTACATGCTGGCCTAGGAAATGGTCACATAGGTATGTGCCCTTTATAAGAATTAACTTAGTCATAAACAGAAGACAAGTTTTTTTGTATATGTATTTTATATACAAATATATGTGTTATATAAATTTACTTCAAAGATGTCATGTAAAGAATGGAAGCCACCATTCTGAATAATTCTACCTAAATATCCTAAGAACAACCCCACCCTTAGAAGAAACCACATAGTGAATACAAGTAGTTTGGTTTGTATTTGTGTCATTCAGAAAATTGACTCATTTCTCCCACCACACTCTGTATAATCTCAAAATAATGAGCTATTTCTGCATGCTATGTAGTAACCAAAGACAAGGACTCCTTTTTTGAATCACAACAGTCTCAGAACCGCTAAGCCTCTTAAATGTCTATTTATCTTTTGTGTGTGCGTGATTTCAGGCTGTACTGAAACCCCATGCTTAATGCATTCTTTTGGGGCTTCTGCTCAGGCCTGAGTCTGATTGCTTCTGGGATGGAAAGAGAATAGCTGAGATTTCAAGTCCTGTTGTGCAAAATCTGTAGCTGTTCAAGCGCCTTAGATAGAATTTGGATGAGTAGCCTGGAGTATTGGCCAAGATATGTTCCGAGTCCTGTTCGTATAGTCCCATTAACTGTCTGCTCTGACAGCCACAACTCAGAGCCTTTATCTGAAAATGAAAATTCATCATAATAAATGGAAGCATAAATAGCATAGTGTGAAATTCAGTACCAGCTAGAAAGCATTCCCATATTTAGGTACAGGCTCCTTTAGTTTTGCAAATTTGAGCTTAGAATCTCTGCTTTAGGTCTCAAAGCAGCTATCTTGTTCTGGTCATGGCCTTTCTCTCCAAAACCAGGATAAAGTCACATTCACAATAGTGACAAAACCTTCCCTCTTCAAAAAAAAAGAGCAAGTACAAAGTGCATTTGGAATTTTCCAACTGTGAGCCCTCTGTGAATGGATGATTTCAAAAAGTAAACTGTAGAAAATCTCCTGGAACTGGAAGTACAATTATCTTTTTATTACTATTGGACCTTGTATCATTTTCTTTTTCAAATTTCACAAATGCCTCTTAATTAATAAGTATTTCATCAATAAAACATCAGAAGTAAAAAAGAATTGACTTTGTTCTGTCTGTCTTGAAAAATGACTTCCAGATTCTACAAAATGAAATTATCAGTAAAAAATAATCCTCCCAAAGTGTGTTTTGATGGGACTATTTTTCAAAATGTGATTAGAAAGTAATAGCTAAGTTAAAACTTTGACATAAATTCAACAAAGCGTTTTTAGAAGGCTATTTTTTTTCTTGCTAACAAAGCCAAGTTACTCAAAATTAATGTGATGAAAAAAATACGTTCTATTTCTCTCCTGCCTTCTGCAGAGAGGAGCTTTAAAGCTGGCTGCTGCAGGTTTTAAAGACAGATGTCAGACACATGTTTTTAGGCATTTGTTCAGTGAAGCTGCACGTCATGATCTGGCTCCAGTAGCAAGAGTGATATAAAGAAGTGTCCTTCGGTTGACAAGGGAAGAAAAATTTGGAAAAAATTTGTAATATCCTGAAATAAATTTCATACATCACTGAAAACAAAGGAAGGTAAAGCTGAATAGATTGGAGTTGGAGCCCTTTTTTAAATCATGTCAGCCAAAAGCGTTCCAGTCAGTAGTCCTAACACACTACAGATGAGGACAGATTTACCACTTGACTTCACTGAATAACAATCTCAAAGCTTAAAGGAATCTTTCTAAAAGAGACATAGTGAAGCTTAATGCATTCTGATTTTTTTTCTAAAGGCAGAATGTTGCTTAAACATGAAGTCTCAGAATATAACATGTAAAGATAAAGAAGGCTATCTTGAATATACAATGACTTTGGAAACAGGGGGGAAAAAACCTGAAATAGTGCCTGGAAAAGCCAAGGAGTCTTTCTAGAACAAGAATGTAGAATGAAGGAAATGCCTAGGGCTTTGGCCTGGAGCTATGTCTATATAACAAGACTGATTCTATTATTCTGTAGCTGTTTCCTTTTTTGTTTAAAATAATCCAATAGCTGCAAAATCAATCTGAGACCTTCATGGTTTATGTGATCCAATTTTCAAGACAGAAACAAAACTGATAACCAAACTGCATTTGCCGATAAGCCATTTCTATAATCAAAACTTCTATGATTAAGATAAGTGGAAAATATTTGTTGTTACCCTTGTTTAATGTAAACTCTTTTCCTATCAAGTTTGTCTAGAGTACACACAAATCAAATTAATAAACAAATAATGCCAACTTCTGTTTCAAAGTGCTATTGTGAAGAAACTGTTACCTCAGATGACAGTTGTAAAGTTGACTACTACCTGGAATTGGTACTTTATTTTCCATGAACATTTGTAGCCTAATCCATATAAAAGTGTGATGAAATAATCAAGTTGTACCACCTCATTTTAATGGAGTGTACACATATCATATAACCTGGGAGTGTGGAGGAGGAGAGAGTATTTATGGGATATGGAATCAACTACAAATGAATGAGCTTCTGAAACAGAGTAGATATTTCCAGCTAATTCGTAACTTGGCTGTTCATCTTTCCCCCATAAAAAGCAGAGACTTCTAGGAGAATCTTTCCCAGCATCCATGAAAAATAGTCACAGATACAGTCATTCGTCACTTAACAACAGAAATGCATTCTGAGAAATGCATTGTTAGTTGATTTTGTCATTGTGCAAACATCATAGAGTGTACTCGCACAAACCTAGATTGCATAGCCTGCTACACACCTAGGCTGTGTGGTACAGCCTATTGCTCCAAGGCTACAAACCTGTACAACATGGACAGGATATTGTAGGCAATTGTAACACAATGATAAGCATTTTTGTATCTAAATCCATCTAGATGTAGAAAAGGTATAGTAAAAATATGATATTATAATCTTATGAGACCCCATTGGATATGCAATGCATGACTGTATTTTAGCTGAAAGCATCAGCCCACTTGTTTTAGAGAGGAGCAGAGCCACACCCCCAGTCTTTCCACCGTGTATTTAGATCTTGGAGATCAGGAATTAAAACATGAGCAGTGCAAGCAAAAATGCAGGTGATAAGATTTGTGTGATACATTGGAAGCTGGAAAGTTCCTCTATGGAGGAATTCAGTTTAAATACTCACAGAAAGCGACATAAGAATCCTATAGTGTATGAGCTTCAAGCCTTGAAGTTGGTCAACACAGTGTGTGGATTAGCAAAAAAAGCTGAAACAGAACCTGGGGCTATCAAGGAACAGAGGGATCTGGGGAGAGATGCTAATCAAGCCATTAGGAATGTAGGATTTATCAATACCCAATTGAGAAAATGCTATTAACATCGCAGTTTTATCTGCATGATATTTAGAATTGCATGCCACTCCAGTTTGCTGGCAAAATTAGTCTCAGCAAAAATTTTACTAAACTTTAGCCAGCTGAAAGTCCTCACCTACTATGTCAACCTCTGTCCCTCATCATGGCTTCAATTGGTTTTAGGAATTTCCAAGCACATTAATGGTCTTACTTTCTCGACACATCATTGAAGTTGCTGCCCACAGGTTTTGTGAGGTAGTCACCTCGCTTCTGCCACTGCTGCTATTCTATAAAAATGAACTCTGGACACGTGGGGGCGGAGCAAGATGGCCGAATAGGAACAGCTCCAGTCTCCAACTCCCAGCACGAGCGACACAGAAGACCGGTGATTTCTGCATTTTCATCTGAGGTACTGGGGTCATCTCACTAGGGAGTGCCGGAAAATCGGTGCTGGTCAGCTGCTGCAGCCCGACCAGCGAGAGCTGAAGCAGGGCGAGGCATCGCCTCACCTGGAAGCGCAAGGGGGAAGGGAATCCCTTTTCCTAGCCAGGGGAACTGAGACACACAACACCTGGAAAATCGGGTAACTCCCACCCCAATACTGCACTTTAAGCAAACAGGCACACCAGGAGAATATATCCCACACCTGGCCGGGAGGGTCCCACGCCCACGGAGCCTCCCTCATTGCTAACACAGCAGTCTGCCGCGATCTATCCGCAAGGCAGCAGTGAGGCTGGGGGAGGGGCGCCCACCATTGCCGAGGCTTAAGTAGGTAAACAAAGCCACTGGGAAGCTGGAACTGGGTGGAGCTCACAGCAGCTCAAGGAAGCCTGCCTGTCTCTGTAGACTCCACCTCTGGGGACAGCCCACAGCTGAAGACCAACAGGGGAGGCAGCGGGGGCCTGTGCAGACGTGAACGACTCTGACAGCTTTGGGGAGAGCCGTGGATCTCCCAACGCGGAGGTTGAGATCTGAGAACGGACAGACTGCCTGCTCAGGTGGGTCCCTGACCCCTGAGTAGCCTAACTGGGAGACATCCCCCACTAGGGGCAGTCTGACACCCCACACCTCACAGGGTGGAGTACACCCCTAAGAGGAAGCTTCCAAAGGAAGAATCAGACAGGTACACTCGCTGTTCAGCAATAGTCTATCTTCTGCAACCTCTGCTGCTGATACCCAGGCAAACAGGGTTGGGAGTGGACCTCAAGCAATCTCCAACAGACCTATAGCTGAGGGTCCTGACTGTCAGAAGGAAAACTAGCAAACAGGAAGGACACCTATACCAAAACCCCATCAGTACGTCACCATCATCAAAGACCAGAGACAGATAAAACCACAGAGATGGGGAAAAAGCAGGGCAGAAAAGCTGGAAATTCAAAAAATAAGAGCGCATCTCCCCCTGCAAAGGAGCGCAGCTCATCGCCAGCAACGGATCAAAGCTGGTCAGAGAATGACTTTGACGAGATGAGAGAAGAAGGCTTCAGTCCATCAAACTTCTCAGAGCTAAAGGAGGAATTACGTACCCAGCACAAAGAAACTAAAAATCTTGAAAAAAGAGTGGAAGAATTGACAGCTAGACTAATTAACGCAGAGAAGGTCATAAACAAAATGACAGAGATGACAACCACGACACGAGAAATATGTGACAAATGCACAAGCTTCAGTAACCGACTCGATCAACTGGAAGAAAGAGTATCAGCGATTGAGGATCAAATGAATGAAATGAAGCGAGAAGAGAAACCAAAAGAAAAAAGAAGAAAAAGAAATGAACAAAGCCTGCAAGAAGTATGGGATTATGTAAAAAGACCAAATCTACGTCTGATTGGGGTGCCTGAAAGTGAGGGGGAAAATGGAACCAAGTTGGAAAACACTCTTCAGGATATCATCCAGGAGAACTTCCCCAACCTAGCAGGGCAGGCCAACATTCAAATTCAGGAAATACAGAGAACGCCACAAAGATACTCCTCCAGAAGAGCAACTCCAAGACACATAATTGCCAGATTCACCAAAGTTGAAATGAAGGAAAAAATCTTAAGGGCAGCCAGAGAGAAAGGTCGAGTTACCCACAAAGGGAAGCCCATCAGACTAACAGCAGATCTCTTGGCAGAAACTCTACAAGCCAGAAGAGAGTGGGGGCCAATATTCAACGTTCTTAAAGAAAAGAATTTTAAACCCAGAATTTCATATCCAGCCAAACTAAGTTTCATCAGTGAAGGAGAAATAAAATCCTTTACAGATAAGCAAATGCTTAGAGATTTTGTCACCACCAGGCCTGCCTTACAAGAGACCCTGAAGGAAGCCCTAAACATGGAAAGGAACAACCGGTACCAGCCATTGCAAAAACATGCCAAAATGTAAAGACCATCGAGGCTAGGAAGAAACTGCATCAACTAACGAGCAAAATAACCAGTTAATATCATAATGGCAGGATCAAGTTCACACATAACAATATTAACCTTAAATGTAAATGGACTAAATGCTCCAATTAAAAGACACAGACTGGCAAACTGGATCAAGAGTCAAGACCCATCAGTCTGCTGTATTCAGGAGACCCATCTCACATGCAGAGACATACATAGGCTCAAAATAAAAGGATGGAGGAAGATCTACCAAGCAAATGGAGAACAAAAAAAAGCAGGGGTTGGAATCCTAGTCTCTGATAAAACAGACTTTAACCATCAAAGATCAAAAGAGACAAAGAAGGCCATTACATAATGGTAAAGGGATCAATTCAACAGGAAGAGCTAACTCTCCTAAATATATATGCACCCAATACAGGAGCACCCAGATTCATAAAGCAAGTCCTTAGAGACTACAAAGAGACTTAGACTCCCATACAATAATAATGGGAGACTTCAACACTCCACTGTCAACATTAGACAGATCAACGAGACAGAAAGTTAACAAGGATATCCAGGAATTGAACTCATCTCTGCACCAAGCGGACCTAATAGACATCTATAGAACTCTCCACCCCAAATCAACAGAATATACATTCTTCTCAGCACCACATCACACTTATTCCAAAATTGACCACATAATTGGAAGTCAAGCACTCTTCAGCAAATGTCAAAGAACAGAAATTATAACAAACTGTCTCTCAGACCACAGTGCAATCAAACTAGAACTCAGGACTAAGAAACTCAATCAAAACCGCTCAACTACATGGAAACTGAACAACCTGCTCCTGAATGACTACTGGGTACATAACGAAATGAAGGCAGAAATAAAGATGTTCTTTGAAACCAATGAGAACAAAGATACAACATACCAGAATCTCTGGGACACATTTAAAGCAGTGTGTAGAGGGAAATTTATAGCACTAAATGCCCACAAGAGAAAGCAGGAAAGATCTAAAATTGACACTCTAACATCACAATGAAAAGAACTAGAGAGGCAAGAGCAACACATTCAAAAGCTAGCAGAAGGCAAGAAATAACTAAGATCAGAGCAGAACTGAAGGAGATAGAGACACAAAAAACCCTCCAAAAAATCAATGAATCCAGGAGTTGGTTTTTTGAAAAGATCAACAAAATTGACAGACCGCTAGCAAGACTAATAAGAAAAGAGAGAGGAATCAAATAGACGCAATAAAAAATGATAAAGGGGATATCACCACCGACCCCACAGTAATACAAACAACCATCAGAGAATACTATAAACGCCTCTACGCAAATCAACTAGAAAATCTAGAAGAAATGGATAATTTCCTGGACACTTACACTCTCCCAAGACTAAACCAGGAAGAAGTTGAATCCCTGAATAGACCAATAGCAGGCTTTGAAATTGAGGCAACAATTATAGCCTACCCACCAAAAAAAGTCCAGGACCAATGGATTCACAGCTGAATTCTACCAGAGGTACAAGGAGGAGCTGGTACCATTCCTTCTGAAACTATTCCAATCAATAGAAAAAGAGGGAATCCTCCCTAACTCATTTTATGAGGCCAACGTCATCCTGATACCAAAGCCTGGCAGAGACACAACAAAAAAAGAGAATTTTAGACCAATATCACTGATGAACATCGATGCAAAAATTCTCAATAAAATACTGGCAAACCAGATTCAGCAGCACATCAAAAAGCTTATCCACCATGATCAAGTGGGCTTCATCCCTGGGATGCAAGGCTGGTTCAACATTCGCAAATCAATAAACGTAATCCAGCATATAAACAGAATCAAAGACAAGAACCACATGATTATCTCAAAAGATGCAGAAAAGGCTTTTGACAAAATTCAACAGCGCTTCACGCTAAAAACGCTCAATAAATTCGGTATTGATGGAATGTACCTCAAAATAATAAGAGCTATTTAGGACAAACCCACAGCTAATATCATACTGAATGGGCAAAAACTGGAAAAATTCCCTTTGAAAACTGGCACAAGACAGGGATGCCCTGTCTCACCACTCCTATTCAACATAGTGTTGGAAGTTCTGGCTAGGGCAATCAGGCAAGAGAAAGAAATCAAGGGTATCCAGTTAGGAAAAGAAGAAGTCAAATTGTCCCTGTTTGCAGATGACATGATTGTATATTTAGAAAACCCCATCGTCTCAGCCCAAAAGCTCCTGAAGCTGATAAGCAACTTCAGCAAAGTCTCAGGATACAAAATTAATGTGCAAAAATCCCAAGCATTCTTATACACCAGTAACAGACAAGCAGAGAGCCAAATCAGGAATGAACTTCCACTCACAATTGCTTCAAAGAGAATAAAATACCTAGGAATCCAACTTACAAGGGATGTAAAGGACCTCTTCAAGGAGAACTACAAACCACTGCTCAGTGAAATCAAGGAGGACACAAATAAATGGAAGAACATACCATGCTCATGGATAGGAAGAATCAATATCGTGAAAATGGCCATACTGCCCAAGGTTATTTATAGATTCAATGCCATCCCCATCAAGCTACCATTGACTTTCTTCACAGAATTGGAAAAAACGGCTTTAAAGTTCATATGGAACCAAAAAAGAGCCCGCATTGCCAAGACAATCCTAAGTCAAAAGGACAAAGCTGGAGGCGTCACGCTACCTGACTTCAAACTATACTGCAAGGCTACATTAACCAAAACAGCATGGTACTGGTACCAAAACAGAGATATAGACCAATGGAACAGAACAGAGTCCTCAGAAATAATACCACACATCTACAGCCATCTGATCTTTGACAAACCTGAGAGAAACAAGAAATGGGGAAAGGATTCCCTATTCAATAAATGGTGCTGGGAAAATTGGCTAGCCATAAGTAGAAAGCTGAAACTGGATCCTTCCCTTACTCCTTATACGAAGATTAATTCAAGATGGATTAGAGACTTAAATGTTAGACCTAATACCATAAAAACCCTAGAAGAAAATCTAGGTAGTACCATTCAGGACATAGGCATGGGCAAGGACTTCATGTCTAAAACACCAAAAGCAACGGCAGCAAAAGCCAAAATTGACAAATGGATCTCATTAAACTAAAGAGCTTCTGCACAGCAAAAGAAACTACCATCAGAGTGAACAGGCAACCTACAGAATGGGAGAAAATTTTTGCAACCTACTCATCTGACAAAGGGCTAATATCCAGAATCTACAAAGAACTCAAACAAATATACAAGAAAAAACAAACAACCCCATCAAAAAGTGGGGAAAGGATATGAACAGACGTTTCTCAAAAGAAGACATCCATACAGCCAACAGACACATGAAAAAATGCTCATCATCACTCGCCATCAGAGAAATGCAAATCAAAACCACAATGAGATACCATCTCACACCAGTTAGATTGGCAATCATTAAGAAGTCAGGAAACAACAGGTGTTGGAGAGGATGTGGAGAAATAGGAACACTTTTACACTGTTGGTGGGATTGTCAACTAGTTCAACCATTATGGAAAAGAGTATGGCGATTCCTCAAGGATCTAGAACTAGATGTACCATATGACCCAGCCGTCCCACTACTGGGTATATACCCAAAGGATTATAAATTATTCTACTACAAAGACACATGCACACGTATGTTTATTGCGGCACTATTCACAATAGCAAAGACTTGGAATCAACCCAAATGTCCATCTGTGACAGACTGGATTAAGAAAATGTGGCACATATACACCATGGAATACTATGCAGCCATAAAAAAGGATGAGTTTGCGTCCTTTGTAGGGACATGGATGCAGATGGAAACCATCATTCTTAGCAAACTATCACAAGAACAGAAAACCAAACACCACATGTTCTCACTCATAGGTGGGAACTGAACAATGAGATCACTTGGACTCGGGAAGGGGAATATCACACACTGGGGCCTATCATGGGGAGGGGGGAGGAGGGAGGGATTGCATTGGGGAGTTATACATGATATAAATGATGAATTGATGGGTGCTGACGAGTTGATGGGTGCAGCACACCAACATGGTATAAGTATACATATGTAACAAACCTGCACATTATGCACATGTACCCTAGAACTTAAAGTATAATAAATAAAATTAAAAAAAAAAATGAACTCTGCTTCCCTGTCACTCCAGGAGGTACAGCCAGCACCTCCACCTCTGAAATTTTCCAGGGCCCTGTGGTTGCAATCACTGCATTCTGCACGGAAATAGAAAGAATGCCCTTCTCCCACACTCTGTGCAATGTTGCCACCTGGGTATAAATGCAGTATTGTGGGTGCCATGAGTCACCAAGATCTCTTGTCAAACAGTGCCTGTTTGGCAGGAGTCAAACAGAAATGGCCCTGCCCTCATCCCTTCAGTCATTATCTCTTTCTGCTCAACACTCAGAACTCCTTCAGCCCTCACCCTTCTCCCCAAAATACCTCCTTTAGCTGAAGTAAATCAAGCCAGAAAAGCTGTCAAGCACAGAAATGAAAATCCATGATGACGAGGGATGGGTCCTGGCCTGGCGTATCTAGTGGCTTACTCTATTGTTGGTTATGCTGTATATGCTATAAAGAAATTGCTCTCAAAAAGATGACTCCTATTGCGTATCAGTCCTAGGAAGTCAAAGTCCTCATCTATAACAAAGCATAAGGCAATCATTTGCTTCTAGAAGCTTCTCTCGGCTCTTGCCCCAGGATAAAAGCTTTCAGAAGGGAATAGGAGGCATTGTCTGCTGCTCACTGCCAAGGTGGAGGGTGGGCTAAGGATGGACAGTGGTGGGTTCACCTTCAGTTGCTGATTCAGAAAAGCCTAGAAAGCATCCAATGGGAGGGCTCCAGGAAGCTGGCTCCTTTCATTTGCCTGAATCTGATAAAATCTTAAGTTTTCTATGTGAACTAAGCAGACCAGAGAAGAGCAGGAGTTCTGGAGACCAAGAGTCCTGGAGGCTAATGTTGGCCTGCCATTCAGTAACTGGGTAATATCAGCTAATTTGCTTAACAAGTCTATTCAGGCCTTCGTTTCCTCATCTACATAATGGAAGAAAATAATAACTACAGTTGTCATTGAAGACTCAATGAAATAATGCTGATCAAGGATTTGCCTCAGACACAGGAACTGGTCAGTAACTGTTGGCTACCACTACCAATGTAGTAGACTTAAACAGACAAGCCTGCAACTGCCCAACATACATATTAAGTCTCCTTTAGAGAATCCATTCCCTAAAAGTTGCCTTTAAATGAAAGTTAGATTAGACTGTCAATTGTCACCTACAAAGAGGGAAAGATAGATGCTGCAGTCATGGCAGCAAGTTGCCAGAGGGCGGGGGTTCTGATAGAAAAAGCCTTTAGGAGTTTGACCTGGACTACAACTGGAGCATCTGATAGGGAAGAAATTAAAGAGGGATACAATGAGAAATGCACTGTGGCTTTCTTCCAAATGGCGTTTTTTAAAGTTTGACTTCACAGGAAAGCAAGAGGAAGAAATCTGGTTCTCTTTGAAAGGCATAGGCAGGTCTGACTTTAAGTCAAGAAATGTAATAGAATCACGTTCTTACAGGGGAAACTGTTGAGCATGGCGCTCACCATGGAGCATGCAGTGGCAGGTGGCTCTGTGGGAGTGTGCCTGGAGGGGAAAACCAATCCACTGACACTACAGGAACTCTCTGAGATACAACTTACTGGCTTGACGGGGCCTACTTCATCTCCCGAAGATGATTACGGAGACATGAGCAGAGACGTTGAATAAACACAGAAACAGACTCCACAGTCTCATTGAGTGTCCCAAAGGAGCACCTCTATGAAATACATCTTGTCCTTCTAAAGGCACCGCATGCATTATGCAGGTGCTCCCAGCTGCCCAGGAACACTAAAGTCAGCTTGGTTACTCATCAGCTCTACTGAACTTTACGCACTGACACACTAGCACCTGCAGAAAACTGGATTCCTTGTGTAGGTGAAAAGTGGGTCACAGAGAGAAGCCGCACAAAGCCTTTTCTGAGAGTTACAAGGCAAACTGAATAGATGTGAATTAAAATCACGTGTGACTGTCTCCACTTTGCAGATTATCACCTACATCTATGACCAGAAATCCAATGATGAAAAATAATAATAGAGACAGATATAATTATGGGAAATATTTTAAAAATCATGAACGTGAATTTTTCTTGTAACTTTCTAAGTTCATGATCTCTACCCAACATGTACCAAGGCAACCATCTGCATGGAAAATGGGGATTTGTTCCAGAAAGAATAAACAGGCAAAGACTGAGATTATACTTAGCTTCTGACACTGAAAATAGGAACATGGCTTCTTACTAATACTCTTAATATCTTTGTTGTCTCTGCTGAAGTATTCTACTCATTTTCTTCCTCCATTTTGTGTGTGTGTGTGTGTGTGTGTGTGTGTGTATGTATGTGTGTCTTTCTAGATATGTTCTGACTAGAGGAGCAAGTCAACAGGACCTGCAGTTCTGGGATCAACTAAAGACATCATATAGTAGAAGGGGATGACAATCCAGGGGATAGAAGAAATCAGAGAAAAGAAAGGGAGGAGGGAAGGCCATGACATGTGTGACCTGATTTGTTCCTCTCTAAGCTTTAGTCTAAAGGGGGTGTGCATATTAAATAATTGACATTCAGGGATTGAGGGCAGTTGGGGACTTCTGGAACTACAGAACAATGAGTTACAGTTGTTCTGTACCCACCCTATTCATAACATTATCCCCATCAACCTGGTTGTTTGGCAAAGTCAGACCTGTGTTTTAGCTTCACTGGGTCATCTGTGCTTCCAAGTAACATAGACAGAACCCAAGGACACCTGAGAATCTGGCTGGGGCCATGGCTGAGAGCCATACCCTCACTGGAATGAGGCAGCTCTGCATCCAGGACATGATCAGTTGGGCAGCAACAGAGGGTTGCCCTCAGGACTCAGAGGGCTTCATTCCACCCATGGGAGAGGAATTGCAGACAAAGTAACCTGCAGAGCATCACAGGCACTGACCAAAGCAAGGGAGGAGACACAGCAGCTGGAAGGCAGCTATGGAACCACACGGGTAAAGGGACATCATTCCAGAAGCCAAGGAACCTAAGGACACTACGTGCAAGGACCCTGCATTTTGCTTTCATTGTGAGATCTTGTAAGTCTTACCATTCCTGCCACATACCCAGATGACTTCTTGAAATGAGTCTAGGGGTTAAGCAGAAGACTACAAATAAACAGTCAGATAAACAATGTCTGGTTTTTCCGTAAAGGACTGAGGCGAACATCTTTTTTAAATTGCAAATCAGTTTACATTTTAACCCAAGTATGAATGTCAATTGTATATTGTTTCAGTTTGTTTGTTTGCTCCCAGGTAACCAGTAGCAGGAAAACCAGATTCGTTATAGCAAACATAGCAGGGCTACATATACTCTGGTCATCTCAGCTAAAGTGAGGGTGGAATTTGCCAGCCTTCTTTGCAATTACATCATATGAGAGCCAGAAAAGGATAGATGGACAAACAGAAGTGCTGGGCATTTAGGCCTCACCAAGACGAACCCCCAAATGAAGGGATTTATTACAATAATAAGAAATGACGGCCAGGAGCAGTGGCTCACGCCTGTAATCCCAGCACTTTGGGAGGGTGAGGCGGGTGAATCAGTTGAGCTCAGGAGTTCGAGACCAGCCTGGGCAAAATGGTGAAACCCAGTCTCTACTAAAATACAAAACTTAGCTGGGCATGGTGGTGTGCATCTGTAATCCTAGCTACTTGGGAGGCTGAGGCAGGAGAATCACTTGAACCTGGGAGGCGGAGGCTGCAGTGAACCAAGATGGTGCCACTGCACTCCAGCCTGGGCAACAGAGCAAGATTCTATCTCAAAAAAAAAAAAGAAAAATGAAAATAATGGCAAAGTTAGATGTTGAATCTGCTCCTATATATATCTAGAATCTGCTCCTATATATATATATATGTAGATTTATATATACATATAGATATATTTTAAACAATACATCAAAATGGAATGAGTATCACTAATTAACTCATGCTAAGAGGCAAGATCAATAAAAAGCATTTGTTTTTTAAAGCACACATTGAAATCCAAATCACTGACTAAATAAAGAATATGTCTACTACTTGACTCATGGGCTCCATTCAGGAAGTGACATTTGATAGCATTTCTCAGTCATTGGTTGTGTATAGGCTCCTGCATCAGATACCTGTTCCTGCACAACTACTCCAAAATTGGATGCTTAAAAAAGCAAATGTTTATCTCACAGTCTCTGAGGGTCAGGAATGCAGGAGTGGCTTAGCTGGGAGGTTCTGGCTCAGAGCCTCTCATGATGTTGCAGAGAAGCTGCAGGCCAGTGGACAGCAGTCATCAGAAGGCTGGGACTGGCAGTTCACCTTCCAAGATGGCTCACTCACATGGTCATTGGCAAGAGGCCTCAGCTCCTCATCACGTGAGCTTCTTCACAGAACACCAGGGGGTTTTCATGACATGGCAGCTGGCTTTTCCAGACTGAGCAATTGGAGAGAAGGCGAGAGACAGCCATACTGTATTTTATGACTTTACTTCAAATGGCCATTTCTGCATTATTCCACTGGTCACACAGACCAACATTTAAACCTTGTGGGAACAAAGCACTCGGGCAGAAATTATTGGGAGGCATCTTAGCAGGTGTCTCCCACAAGTTCTTTCAAAGAAAATATAAATTCAACAGATCTTCAGTGTTGGTATAAATTATTTGTACTATTTGAATTTGAAAAAAAAAAAACCATGAAACTACAAACCTTTTTGGCATGAATAAATTGCACAAAAAATATCCTATAGCTTTTTAAAGCTTTATTTGCTAGTTCAGAAGTGTCAGGCCTTGTAAAATCCAAAACTTTGTCAATTCTTAGATGCCAATTTTCATAAGATTTCCCTTGATAACTCTACAACTATCTTGTTTGTTCACATGAAGATAAGTCTCACGTTGCAGGGTTATTGAAACCTGAATTAAATAGATTTCTAATCCACTTACTGCTAGAATCAACAGAAAATTCTGCACTGCTTTTTTACTGCTGCACTTTTTGCTGATGAATGGTTGCAAGTTTGTCTGTGCAAAAAATGGAATCTGCATAATACATCTGTTCCCAGCAAAAATATGGTACTGACTGCCACAGCACAAATTCTTTGGATTTCAGCATGCCTATATTCTGTAGGCCCCAAAATGATTCATTTCTCCTACCCCCTTTCCAATTTGAACCTCTGTGTAATTTTCCTTTTCAAATGCTATGATATCATTTGCCTTTACTTGGCACAAGCGATCATAAAAGAAAATGCAAAGCAGTTGCTTAAATCATGCAACAACGCTCAATTTTAAGGCAAATCTCTAAGTGACATACAACATGCTTATATTAATTATTGTCATAGAAATTGGAAAGTGATCACAACTTCTGATCTACTGAGATAAATGTTATTCCAACATATAACTGGGTCCTGAGGCCACAGTTTAAGCTGACACCCTCAATCAGATGAAAAAGGATCTGTGTTCATCTATAGGCACATCAGCAAGTTACCCAAAGAGAGAAGGGGGAAAAGGGATCACTGGAGAGCACAGGTATTGCCTACACCGCTGACACCTGTCTCCATTTGTGCTGCAATTGTGGGGATCACGCCCAGATCTTAGGGTTCCCCTTCTGATTCTCTCTTGTGTGTTTCCTGTCTTCTAGATTGTGAGACTCCCAGTTCTAGCCAGATATCACCACTTCAAAGGCATAACAAAGAGGTCAGAACTGCAGTGGGCATTAGGAAGCAGTTGCTGCCGTGGAGTTGGCATGGTATTAGAAAACAGCATCCACATGTGGGTGGAGATTTTTGAATCCCTTGGCTCTTCACTTTCCTCTACCCTCCCAGAAAATACCCTCTGGGTCTGAGGGCTTCTTAACAAAATATTCTCTGGCTTTGACACTAAGCATGGCTTTCAAAGAGGATGGGGAGACCCTGACCCCAGAAATCTAGACTGTCAGCCAGGGGCTGTTATGTTTCTAAGGGTATATCCAAAGTTTTTGCCCATCTGATCAGATAAAAGAATCCTCATGAAGTGACTTCTTCCCCCGCAGTGCAGAAGACCCCTGGGTACCGACTCACAGAAATCCTGCAGGAGGAGGCTGTAGCTTCAGCTTCTCTGGCTCTGTCTGTTGGGCTTACTGCAGCTGGCTTCAATGCCAGTTTGGAGAGACATCACGTGTGGGGTCTTCCTGCTCAACCCCCATCTTGCCTGCTGTTAGGAGATGAGAGTCCATGTCCTCATTGAAAGAGACAGGCAAGTCAAATCTCTCAGAGTCGAGCATGCACCCACTTTAGGCCTCTGTCAAAGAGTAAACGCAGCTGTAGAAAGCCGCCTGCCTGCTCTGCTCTCTTGCTAGTCAGCATGTTGCCTGAGGATACTTTCCACGAGGACTGGAGAGAAAGCACTGGGAAGCTGGGAAGCAAGGTGTGCGTGTGTGCATGTGCTGATGCTGACTTCACTCCAGCACCTTTGCTTTTTAAAAACATACTTTCAAAACCCTAAAGATAAAAATCTAAAAGGCAGGGGAATGATTGACGACAGAGAAATTGCTTTGTTAAGTAACCCCTTGGGATAAGATTATCTGATATACTCAGGGTCCAGCTCGTGGTGGGGAAGTTCTCAGGAATCCATTTTACTGAGGGTCACGTTCATTCTTTGCTGTTGAACTGCTGCAGGAAATCCTAACTACAGCATAACAAGGAGGATGAGGAAAGCCTCCCGGGGTTAAGCCAGATCTGCCAGCACTAGGCTCGGGTCCCCTGGGCAACATTTCCATGCAGCTTAGCAGCAGTCAGACTCACCTTCCATTGCTAATGCAAATGCATCCTAAAGATATCACTAAAGGGATCATTAAAAGCGAGCTGTAAGCTCTTGCTTTAGCTGCTGTCACCCAGGCTGGTAGGAGCAGACAGTATTGAGAATCACATTAGATCTGCATCCAGGAAGTAGTTTAAAGCATGACATCATGAGGTTGTCAAGGTAACTTGCCAGGCTACCTCTCTGGATTCCCGTGGTCCATAATGACAGGACCTCTTAATGAACACTGAGCTACAGGAAAGGACATGCAGAGGAGTAGCCTGCAGCCTGAGATGTGACTGCTGGCAGCCTCAACGCTCAGGCAAGTGCCGCCCACGCTGGGATTGTGTTGCTGGGCTGGATCACACGGTGAGAACCAGCGGTCCAACAACCCTCACTGACCACTGTGAGATGGGGACAACTCTCTCTGGTATTATCAACTGCCAAGACTTCCAGAAGAAGGCTCCCTTCCCTGTCCTCACCCTGACATCTGAAAAAGGCTGCGAAACTCAGAAAGAATACCTTTTACTCTCTGAGAGCACCAGGCTGCAGCGTCCCTGTCCATCCTACAGTGGAACTCTATTGATTTCCTAGGGCTATGTCACAAAGCACCACAAACTGGGCATGGTGGCTCACGTCTGTAATCCCAGCACTTTGGAAGGCAGATGCGGATGATCACTTGAGGTCAGGAGTTTGAGACCTGCCTGGCCAGCATGGAGAAACCCATCTCTACTAAAAATACAAAAAATTAGCCGGGCATGGTGATGCACACCTGTAGTCCCAGCTACTCGAGAGGTTGAGGCAGGAGAATTGCTTGAACCCCTGAGGCAGAGGTTGCAAGACTCCATAAAAACAAACAAATAAGCAAACAAACAAAAAACACCCAAAGCACCACAAACTGAGTGGCTTTAAACAACAGAAATTTAGTCTTTCACTGTTCTGGAGGCTAAAAGTCCAAGACTAAGGTATAGACTGGTTAGGCTGCCTCCAAAGCCTCTAGGGGAGGATTCTCCCAGCACCAAGGGTTTCTTGGTTTGCAGCAGGCTCCATCTTCATGTGTCTGTGGCTTCACATGACATTCTCCTGTGTGTGTGTCCCTGTGCAAATTTCCCTCTTATAAGAACACCACTCATATTAGATTTGGGCCCACCCAATGACTTCATCTTTCCAAAGATTTGATTTCATTGCAAACACCCGCTTTCCAAATTACGTCCCATTTACAGGTTCTGGGGGTTAAGACTTCAAGACACCTCTCTTTGGGAGGACAAAATTCAACCCACAACAGGCCCAGTCTTCCTTCTGCACACACATCAGTACGCACAGGACTTGTCCAGGCCTGCAGCAGGACAGGCCCCGAGTGAGCTGAAGACAAGAAGAAAAGCAAACCAAAGCCAAGCCGGGGGAGTAGAAACACTGGCAAAATGCAGAGCAACCCATGGCCTTGGAAATCAAGTCCACTTGATGACTCCCAGCCTGCCAACAGTGTCCATCACTGCTCCTATCTCCTTTTCTGTGACTAAAAGAAAGTCTTTGGGACAAGGAACTCATCAATAAAGCCTAGTGGGCAGGGATGTGCTTTCTGTCAAAGGGAGCAGAATGTACCAGCCCAACCAGTGCCATATGAATTATTTTGAGCTGAAAGCAATTGAAAAGAAACAGACACAAGAAACACTCTCTGCCCTCCCTTTTTCTACCAGAAGGGGCAGGATGATCCTTAATCACCAGAGAAAATTCTGAATCCTTAGCTAGAATATGCAGAGGAATCTACCTAACGAATCTTACATAATCAACCCTTGTCTACCAATAGTTTCTCCTATATACTTACATTCCCATAATTTGCAGCCCCTGGAAGCTCAAAGTCGTTTTCCTTAGTGTTGCTGCTTCTCTAAAAAAAACTTAGTGACCTTTTGCTAAGGTCCATATAAGCTCAAATTCAAACCACCCTTTGAGCTGCTCATCTCCATGTTCTAATGTGAATGCACGATGCACATGCCATAAACTTATGTTTGCTTTTCTCTTGTTAAGCTGTCTTTTGCCAGAGTCTTACTGACAGGGTCCTCATTTGGAGAACCCCAGATGGGTAGAGGAAGATTTTTCCTCCTTTACACCATAGTCACTAGGAAAACATACAGAACGATATCCTGGTTTTCTGTTCAGTATTACTCTCCGAGACCTCTAGTCTTGGCAAAGATTTCTGAGTTCTGTGAATCCTTCAGCCTAAGCAGCCCAGGAGGAAACAGTCCTGTGAGATGTGCCTGCCTTTGCTGTCTTTGAATGGATGCTGTTCCTGTGGGGTTAGCACAGAACTTTTGCATCATGTTAATATCAGAAGCCTGCCAGAACTCTTTGGAAAAGTAAAAGTATTGTTCTTGTGAATCAAAGTTACAAGGTAGAGAATTCCACTCTCAGAAGCATAAAAGAACTGAAGGCTGTACCACTCCTTTCGTGCCCTTTCTCTCAGGAGGTTCCAAAGATTTCTGCCTGAAGCTAATACCGTGCTGTTTGAAACATCACCCTTAACAATGTGATGAAAACCACTGACTCTGAAATAGCAATTTGCTCTCTGGAAATAAGGATATGCTTAATTTCAGTTGAGAAGACAATAATGGATAATGCAATAGGAGAACATGATTCCTACAGCCAAGGAAGGAAGCAGATAAAAGGAGAGATTTGACCCAGCCCAAAGTTCTTTTCCATGATTAGGGATTATTTTTTCCACATCCCGAAACCAACTTGGTCTTAGGAAAATTGTGACTTTCATTTAGTCACTTGCTGGGTGCTTTACATAGATATCTCACTTAATCTTCACAGACCCCTAAGAAGGTAATGCAGCATAGCAGCAGATAGCCAAGGCTCCAGTCTGATCATTCCACTCAAGGCTGTACTCCCACATTATACCTCCCTATGTGACTCTAAGCAAGTTCTTTGTGCTGTAAAATGGGAGACCCAAATTCCAATTTCATAGCATGGGTGTGAAGATTAAAAGAGATAACCTGTTGAAGTCCTCAATAAACAATGGCTCCTATGATTAGGTACTGCTAGCATAGTATTCTTAATTTCTACAAAGGTTTCTGAGATTCAGAAAGGCTAACTAACATGCTCTGGTCAGACAATGAAATGTGCGGGACAGGATTCAACCTGAGATTGTCCCACTGCAAGCTCTGTCCCCCTCAGCGTTGACTATTATGCATGACTGCCTCCTTGATAATCTAGGCCAATGCTGCCTTTGGGGCTTCCTGACCTCCATTTCAGTTCAGGCTCCTGCCTTTCAGTTTCCTCCTGGGAGGCCAGTATCCTCATGGCCTCTCCTCAGCCCAGAGCTGAGGGGTCTCCTTTGGAACCCATCCTCCCCAGAGAGCACCTCCAACCAAACCTCTTCTCTCATCAAGATGCTTTCCTCGAGATCCGTTCTGTCAGCATTGCCCTTGGCTTTCTGAAGTGACATTGGTCACATAGGTCTGCTAAAATATCAGCAGCTGATGGTGGTTTAATTCCTTGCCCTTCAGTAATTCAACAATAACACCAAAGAGAGCATCACAAGTCACTATGGTCAGGCAGTGAGTAGCGCTGCTGATGCAGCCCAAGCTTAGAAAACATAGCCCTGGTTCTCAGAGAATTCACGGTCTAGAAAGGAAGGAAGATACGAAAATAATGAACTCTCATGCTCTAAGGAAAGTGGTTTCGAAATGGGCTGATGTCTATGAATGATCTGCTGTGGGAGCACCAAGGTGGAGACATGCTGGCTGGATCTGGACAATTGGGTCACATTGAATCAAGAGACATATGGCAAAGCATTCTGGATAAGAGGAAAAGATGATAGAATAAGCGTGAACCTGAATGACCTGGGGATATGGGCTGCCAGAGGGATGACAGGGCATAGCTTTAGACCCACCAAGAGGCCCAATGGGCAGGTCCTTGAATGCCTGCTGTGTAAGCCCTTTGCTTTTTCTCCTTTAGGCCAATGTTGTCAAACTTTAGCCTACCACAGAATCAACTGCCGGCTTGATAAAGCACAGCTTTCTGGACCTCACCCCCACAGTTTTTGATTCAGTAAGCTAGGGTGGGACCTGATAATTTACATTTCTAACATTCCCAGGTGACTGTAAGACCACTCCTTCTAGGACTGCTGTATGAGTCCATTCTCACTCTGCTATGAAGAAATACTCAAGACTGGGTACTTTATAAAGAAAATAGGTTTAACTGACTCTCAGTTCCTCATGGCTGGGGAGGCCTCAGGAAACTTACAATCATGGCGGAAGGCACTTCTTCACAGGGCAGCAGGAGAGAGAATGAATATTGTGCAATGGGAGAAACCCCTTATAAAACCATCAGATCTCATGAGAACTCACTCACTGTCACAAGAACAGTATAGGGGAAACTGCCCTCATGATACAGTCATCTCCACCTGGTCCCACCCTAAACATGTGGGGATTATTGCAATTCAAGAGTAAGATCTGCCTTACCCAGATGTTGAAGTTTGGGGAGGATAAATTGAGATTCACATTATAAAGGGCTATGAAACAATAATTGTAATAAAAATGCAAGTTATTATTTTTAAAGATTTTTAAAGATTTAAATAATTCCCCCAAAAGAATATAACATACATACTCAAAGAAATTGTTACTAGGACCAGTAATTTTTTTTCAGAAATACTCTAATAGGCATTTTCTTTGTTTCACTGTGTGTTCATAAATAACTCTTTATATGTGTTAGAGCAACAGAAAAAAATGTGAAAGCTGTTAACAGTGAGGAAAATAAATAGAAATAAGTCAAGTATAAGATTATTCAATTGAGTGTGTTTAGTTAATGTATAAACGATGATGAGTAACATTAAGTTACAAGGCAATTCAGGGAATGTTCACTCAATATCATCTGTGTAAAGTAATGGGAAAAAGCAAATATTCATCTGTTTTATTAATATATGTAATGTAAAAGTCTCCAGGCCTCCTCAAACTATGGGTTCCACTGATATCACACTGCCATGCATTTATAGATTGGGCTGGCAGACATGATAACAGGCCCTCTGTATAACTACAGGCAATCTGCGCAGACTTCACCAATTAGTCTAAGAAACCCTGGGGTATTTCACATCTGTTCATGATTATTTCAGGTTTTTGTTGATGTCCACCACCCACAAGCCTCAGAAAAATGTGCCTTCTTGGAGTACATGTCTTTAGCATCTAGAAAACCATTTTTTTTTGCAGGGTTGCAAAATTACATAACCTTTGAAGAGCCTATAGGTCCTACCTAAATGCAAATCCTGCAGTGTCAGATTCCAGAATGGGGAGGTTGGCCTCTTGCCTTGGTTCTTGCAGCTGGATCCTGGGGATGGGCTGGGGAAGGACCAGCAAAAAGCCAACAGCCTTTTCCCTTGCTTCATGTCATTCACATTAAGGCAACTCTTAAAAATGGCCATTATCAGAAAACATACCTTCATGCCACCACAGAACAATCCTTACTGTTTTACAAACAATAAATCGACTTGATCTCTTGATCTCAGATATCTTGAAAGCTTTATTGGACTTCTAGTGGTGACTCTGGTGAATGAACTCTTCTAAGAAAACAGACAAGATGTTGAAAAACAGAAAAGAGGTAAGATATATTCTCCAGCTCCAATGAGACCAGCCACAGCTACACTTGGCTTAGGATCAGTGATCTGCACACCCAGCCATTTCCCAGAGCAGTCCTGGCCTCCCCGTAGCCGGCTTTGTGCTCACAGCAAGTTTGGCCCTGCTGTGCTAATTTCCTGGTTGCTTTTTCTCTGGCAAGGGGACGTTTGTGCAATTCTCCATTCAAGCTGTAAAGAATGACTCTCAATCTTTTTGCTTTTGATGGGAAATAACAGATCAGGTCACCCTGCCTTCCAGAACAGCACAATGGAGGAACATCACAGGTAACAGCCTTTGTGGCTGTGCTCCCCAGAGGAGCTGCTGCCCCCGCCCTGCTGCCCTGCTGCACAGGTTGCGATGCCCTCACTGCATGCCTAAGCACAGGGAGTCGGGGGGGTTGTGTATACATAGCTGTGGGGTGGTTCACATTCTAATAAATGGATAGTCTCCTCTCAATTAACTCATTGCAGGGAGCCACAAATTCAAATGCTGTAGAACCTCTCCCTTGAACAAGTGACAAGCCTTTCCTCTTTTTGTTGGTTTTCACATACACACAAATGATAAATTTACCTGTAAGTTGTGATCTGTGCAATGCTCAAACACTGACCATGTGTTACCAACCCTGCCTGGAAGGGAATATGAAATCCAGACACACGTTGCAGAGCCACATGAGTTGATAGAGTTGGAACAGTTGCTTTGAGATAATGGGAGGTTTTTCCTCCTACCATAGTACTAAGGAGGCACAATGACATTGGTGTTAACTCTAGAACTAAATTCAAAATCTCGATGTTGTTGCTTGTAAACAATTTTACAATCCTGCATCTTGTAACTAATTTTTTAAAAGGTAAAACATGCAAAAGAAATGACAGAACATTAAATCATTGTCATTATCTTTGATTTCTGTTTCATCTGGTATTTAGAAGCAAACTAACTGGGATTATGAGTGACAGTGGATTTGGGATTAAAACCAACTACAAACAAAACAGGTTTGTGGATAATATGGAATATTTTGTTAAAGTGTGAGGTTGGCACATTTCCTTCTAATTCTTTAAAATCCACGAAAAGAGGGGTTTAATTCATTAATTTCTTTTATATCTTGAACATTTCCTTTTAATATAAAATTAAATGCGAAGTAATAAATAATTACTATATTCTGTAAATCTTCCCATTTGTTTTAAAAAACAAAAAAAAGGGGGGGTGTCAATAAAAGTTAATTTTTAATGTAATTTCTTTGCTTATGGTTATACAAGTGTTCACTAAAAGTAATCACAAAGCTAATGGAAAAGTTGGGAGGGCATTTATGGAATAATGATGAAAAAGTTTAAAAATTGTCAAAAATAAACATCAATCTCTCAATTTCTGAAAAATATGAGTTGCTAAGGATTCTCCTTGTATTAGTCAAAGTTGTCCAGAGAAATAGAACTGATATGACACACACATAGACAGAGAGAGATGTCAGTTGTAGGGACTGTCTAAAGCCTGTCTGGCAGGCCCTTAGGCTGGAACTTAGGCAGATGCAGTAGAGAGAAAAAAATTCCTTCTTCTTTCCTAAATCACAGTGTTTGCTCTTAAGACCTTCAGTTGACTGGATGAAGTCTGCTCACATTGTGAAGGGAAATCTATTTAAAGACTGTAAATGTTAATCACATCTGTAAAATATCTTCACAGCAATATCTAGAATGGTGCTTCACCAAACAACCAGACACCATAGCATACCCAAATTGACACATAAAATTAACCATCATGCTCCTAAAAGTAGAATTACAGGCACGGTGGCTCACACCTGTAATCCCAGAAATTTGAGAGGCTGAGGCGGGTGGATCACCTGAGGTCAGGAGTTCAAGACCAGCCTGACCAATGTGGTGAAACCCTGTCTCCACTAAAAATACAAAAATTACCCAGGCGTGGTGGTGGGTGCCTGTAATCCCAGCTACTTGGGAGGCTGAGGCAGGAGAATAGCTTGAACCAGGAAGTGGAGTTTGCAGTGGGCCAAGACTGCCATTGCACTCCAGCCTGGGCAACAAGAGTGAAAAACTCTGTCTCAAAAAAAAAAAAAGAAAGTGTGCTAAGGGTAAAGTTGAGAATAGTGTTGTAATTCCCTCAACTACTATTTTACCACAAGAAACACTACTTATTATTTAGTCCTCATAGAAATAGATTTCTGTCTTCCAGAATGTGTGTGTGTGTGTATTTGTAAGAGAGTTAACAAAATAAAGCTACGATTAATAATGACTTTAACTTATAATTTTGATTATAAAATTTGATTATAATTTTTAAAGGAAATATCTTATTCACAAGTACTTTTTAGCTCAGGGACTTGACATATGAATAAAATAAATTATTTTTTACAAATCAAATGGTAGTCTGATATTGGTGGATTATTTTGTACTGAATTAACCTCTGCACAGGTAATTACTATAAATTCTGTTCAAAACATAAATCTATTTCAAGGCACCAACAGCATCTAAAAGCAGACAAGCACTGGGGCTAGGGAGGAGGTGGTACATGAAGGAAGGAACTGTAGTGGCTAAGATCCACATTTATACAACTTTTCTCTTAGGACCTTGCCTTGTCTGTAGCACAGGATGGTTAGAACTCATAGAAAGCAACATTCTTGTGACTTACGGTGTTGAGAAGGTTGTTTGAGGCTATCAGAGAACCTAGAAATTAAGGGGAAAAAATCCTGGGAAGGAGGTCACTACAGGCATATGGGGAGGGGCAAGCTTCCAAAATTACAAATAAATGACCATTAAATCCTTGGCTGAACCCTGAACTGTGTACGCCCAAAGAAAACGACAGAGTCCAGCAGAAGGCAACAGCTGGAAGGCTAAAAAAAAAATATCTGAGCACAGGTTCCAGTTGCTGCCTGGCACAGAAGAAAGAATTAGGCGTTTGAGTCCTGCCAATAACCTTGTTTAATAGAAAGAGAAACCTGAGATATTTAAAGTTTACAATATGGTGTAGCCAATATGACTTTGTTGTGGCTTTTGTTCTTGTCCCAAGAAAACCGATCAGAAATAATGTTGGCAAACGTGGCCTACATATAAGCCTATACACTTATGCATCACAATTTGGTGAATGATGATCAAGAGTACTTACCAGTGGATTCTCAGCCATGATCCATCTGTGCCAGGTGATAAAGCATTTTCATCAAAATGCTATCTGGTGAATAGCTCTTTTAACTTGTAGAATCATCATGAAGAGCAGCTCTTTTAACCTGTAGAATAATCAAAGTAGGGGAAAAGAGAATGAGCGGAACACTAATCATCAAGATCTAGATTCAATTGGCCTTGATAAGTTGAAGAAGAGATTAAAATTTAATAGGATGCAATTTAATGGACAAACTCTTAGGAAAGAGGACCGGAAATCATAAAGAAATACAACAAAGCCAGTGATAGACTAGTTCAGTGGTTCTTGAACTTTTGATATCAGGATCCCTTCACTCTCTTAAAAAATATTGTGGCTATACAAAACTATAATTTCTGTGAATTATATCTACTGATATTTAATAGATTCTAAACTAAAATTAAGAAGTTTTGAAATGTATTTTTAATTCATTTAAATACAGCAATAAAAATTCCATTTTATATTAATTTAAGTAACATTTTTATGAAAAAAAATAGTGGCTGACAAGCCTGGCATTATTTTACATTTCTGCAAATCTCCTTAATGTCTGGCTCACTAGAAGACAGCTGGAGTCTCATGTCTGATTCTACATTCAGTATGTTAAAATATCACATATCACGTGCCCTCTGGAAAACTCTACACTTGTGAAAGCATATGAGTGAAAACTACAAATAACATCCTGATATTATTACAAAAATAGTTTTTACCTTGTGGATCATCTGAAATGGTCTCAAGAACCCCCAGGAATTCCCTTGGAGAAAATTTACATGGAATATAAATATCCTTATGCTCTGGGTCACTTTTTAGACTTTCATTAACATATTTCTTTTCTGCTTCTTTCCCACTGACACTAGTCCTTCAATCTCCTTCTTTATAGCTTTCAGGCCATACCTAGGCTTGTCTCTCCTTCTAGGCAAAGTGGGCAACCCAGATGTATCAACTGACTTTCTGACTACTGGGAGAATTTCCCTTCATCATTGCATGCCAGGGATATCCCTCAGGCAAGGTATAAACCTGCAACCTCCCACTTCAGACTGGTTCCAGCTCATTGTACAGAAATGTCTTTAAGTCAGGCTTGACTCTTTTTCTCAGTCCCCATGAATACCTAGTTGTAGGGTGAGGCAGTTGTACACAATGCAGCAAAACTAGCTGCACTAAGATTATGTGCCAAATGATCATGCAATATACTGGTGCTTTCAGTACCTGCTGAAATCTAATTTTATAATTTATGATGATCAGCTTCTCAAATGTATGGCTCAGTGGGTCATAGGATACCCTGTTTATGATGAAAGCTCAGTTTGCATGGTCACTTGATATCTCTAGAACTTAATAGCAAGCCAAGGGCTGTTTCTACAGAGGAGAATAAATATTTTTGGAAGAAGGTACAACTCTGCTCCAAAACCCAAAAGGCCTGCACCATGATTATCTTAATGGGACTTTCCACAATATACCTAGAGTATCCCAATCTGCCATAGAGAAAACCTAGGGTCTGCTGTGACATAAAGTCCGAGAAGTAAATAGAGGTAAAATGCAGACTGGCTTAGCTGCTCGCAAATGTGATAAATTGTTTCATTCAAAAACCCCAGGGTTCCTTTCTTATGTGGTAAGACTTGTGCAAAATCTAGAAACTTGTCTTTCTTTAGATGTAATATTCTGACATGCCCTGAACTATAGGAGTGCCAAAAATTTCTCAGAGATAACAGGCACATAAATTTTCACTGTGTTTGTATTCCACCTTTGACAGGCATGTATCTCACCAGGTGTTTGGGTTGTCTATTGTTCTATAGCCAATCACTAAATTGTGGTGGCTTAAGAGAACAACAATCGTTGTATTGCCTTTCACGTTTTCTGCACATCAAGTGGGAAGGTCTTGACTCACTTCTGCCTCAGGGCCTCTGCTGTAGCTGTGGTCAGATTGCATCTGGTGTGGGAAAGATGAGGAGCTGAGGCATCTGGAGGAAGGCCAGGAATTTCTCCCTTCATAGAATCTCAGGACTCTTTGTATGATCCTTCCACTTTCCTCCATCAAGACAATCTTTCTGTTTACATGACAGGTGGAGGCATCAAGCACAAAGATTCTACTGAATAAAATGAAAGCCATTTCCTCTTGCCTAACTGATATGGTTTGACTGTGTCCCCACCCAAATCTCATCTTGAATTGTAGCTCCCATAATTCTCATGTGTCATGGGAGGGACCCAGTAGGAGGTAATTGAATCATGGGGTGGGTCTTTCCCGTGCTATTCTTGTGATATTAAGTCTCAGGAGATCTGATGGTTTGGTAAAGGGGAGTTCCCCTACACAAGCTCTCTCTTGCCTGCTGCCATGTAAGATGTGATTTTGCTTCTCCTTTGCACTGTGATTGCGAGGCCTCCCCAGCCATGTGGAACTGTGAGTCAATTAAACCTCTTTCTTTTATAAATTTCCCAGTCTTGGATATGTCTTTATTTGCAGAGTGAGAACAGACTAATACAATAACCTAGCCTTGTAGGATGCAGAACCACTTCTGATGTGCTCTTCTGGTTGAAGCAGTTAGAAAAGCCCACCCAATAGCTGAGCCATTTGGGGAAAATACAGTCTGACAAATCAGGTATCAAGGATATCTACTAATTTCTGCTGAACAGGTGCTGTAGCATGAAATTAAGATAGAGGACCAGAATGATTAGAATGATGAGACAATAATGGTTTAGATTATGACAGTCTGTAGGAGAGTTGGCCTTGCCCTAAGGTAATATGGCAAAAGCATACTGCTATACCTTTCAGGTGAAAGTATATTGTTTCTAGTACCCTATTTATTAGCATACTTATATATTTTTTTCCAGAAATATAACTGGTGCATAGTAGGACAGAACAGATGTTTTTTGCTTTAGAAAAGAGATTGCACCTGGAACAAAAGACATAATTTAAATCACCACCTGATTGGTTTACAATAGTCTCCTATTATTCTCCTAGAACCCTTCATCTCCTGCATGTAGGAATAAATGACTGATTTGGGAATAAAATAGATATTCCTGAAGCATTTATGTTTTTGGATGTTGGCTACAATTTATCTTGGGGTTCAGTATTGCTTAAATTTAACTTTTCTAGTTAGAAGTGCAATTCCAGACTCTTATGTTTGGCTCTTCCTACCATAATAGTTTTCACTCCTTCAGTCAGAAGAGTTATTGTAGGAAATCTGCCAGCAGCCAAGTTTGTCTGTTATAGCCAGGCTTTCAGAAACCAAAGACATAATCATTTTCATTGTGTTTGTATTCCACCTTTGACAGGCATGTATCTCACCAGGTGTTTGGATTGCTTGTTGTGTAACAAATCACTCTACATTGTAGTGGCTTAAAAGAACAATAATCATTATATTAGCTCTCATAGTTTCTGCAAGTCAAGTGGAAAGGGCTTAGCTGGACATGTCTGGGTAGGTTTGCAGACACTGGAACCCACTGTCAGACAGACGTGGGCCCCAACTCCACTTAACCCTTGATCTCTAAAAGCCCCCACAGTCATGTTTTATGTCCTCAGAGATGTACATGTTTCAATGCCAGTGGTCAATAATCCCTACAATTACTTGGCATTTTCTTTCCTCAGTTGTTCTAATAAATGGCTGCAGATGTCTTTGAGAAAGCGAAGAAGGAAACTTGTACAATGTACATGTACTTGTTTCAATGACTTAGTGTTGTTCTGCAAGGATTTATGAAGTGGTTCATGTCTCGGAATTAAAAGAGTGACAATGACTCTCAATCAAGGGACTCAACCCAAAGCTTCTTTTCTAGATCTAGATGTGCTTGTTTGTTTGGGGTTGTATAGATTAAGCAACACTTTACAAGCCTATCCATTTACTAGAGTCCTAGGGAATCCCATGCTCAATTAAGCACCAACAAAGATTCCTATGGGTCAGACTTGTAATTATAACTCTAGCCTACTATTTCTTTCAGCAACAGATCACTTTTTTTCTGGTGATTAATTACTGACACTGGAGATTTCATCATATCCTAAACTGGGGAGCTTGTTTCAAAGCCAGAATTTTTCAAAGCCTTCATCACAGGCCTACCAAAGATAACAACATTTGCTCCCAAGCACTTTACAAAAATATGCATACTTACATAGCCAATATATTTTCCAGTCTTTGGTTAAGGGAGTATCCTTGGGCCCTATTCTGATTACATGGTAAAAGTGAAGATAAATGACGCACATAACAAAAAATCAATTAAAAAGTCTTATCTCCTTATATCTTTGGATTCCTCCTCTCTCTATATATGAGCATATATTTGAGTATCAAGGAGCTTTACTAGGAGAAAAGTACCTAGTTAGTACTTTAATAATCTAAGAAATTTTTAATATTTTAACACCTTTTAGTGTAGACATCACTGAAACCAGAAGAAAACATAAAAAGGTGGAGTTTTGGCTTGTGTCTGTCCCACAGCGGGCTCAGTGTCAACACACCTATTACATCATTTTAGTTTCTTATCAAGTTTATTTTATTGTACTGCAAAACTTGGTTAACTGAGAATTATATTTCCCAATTTCCTTGAGGCTAAGGTTTTGTATGTTAATTAAACAAATTTGTGCTGACTCAAACTACCTATGTAAGATTTGAAGGAAAGGAGAATAAATGCCGACCATCAGCTACAGCCATTAAAACCAAGCAACAAAATAAAACGAGCTGAGACAAGAGCTTTGGAATAATTTATTTTGAAGTATAAAACTAAAATTTCCAGGCCGGGCGCGGTGGCTCAAGCCTGTAATCCCAGCACTTTGGGAGGCTGAGACGGGCGGATCACGAGGTCAGGAGATCGAGACCATCCTGGCTAACACGGTGAAACCCCGTCTCTACTAAAAAATACAAAAAACTAGCCGGGCGAGGTGGCGGGCGCCTGTAGTCCCAGCTACTGGGGAGGCTGAGGCAGGAGAATGGCGTAAACCCGGGAGGCGGAGCTTGCAGTGAGCTGAGATCTGGCCACTGCACTCCAGTCCGGGTGACAGAGCGAGACTCTGCCTCAAAAAAAAAAAAAAAAAACTAAAATTTCCAAAATTTTTAAGTCATATAGAAAAAAAGTATGAGCTTTTCTACAGCGTTAATAGGAAAAGTGAAATATCCTTTGTAAGTTATCTTTCCCTGTGTTTTATAACATTCATCTTAGTGTCGTACAAATAATTTGTAAAATAAATGCGAAGAGAAAGGACATTTGTTTTAAAAAATTTATGGATAAAATGTCTAATCAAAATCAAATGTAAAGACTACTGATCTAGGAGACAGAGAAATAGGCCAACAATAATTATGTGGGGGGCATTATAGTTTAAGCAGCAATAGAAATTTAGATATATATGCCTATATATATGTTATGTAGAAAACACACAGGTACACACACATATATATACATACACATACATATTTCTGTAATCAGTCATTATTAGACTATTCAATGCCAGTGGCCCAATGTTGAAGCCTTTATCAGATATGAACATATTTCTAAAGTCATTTATTTCCATTCACCAGGTCAATGATTTTTGGCTGCCACTACTATGACAAGGATATTAAGTTATGAAAATGTTTAGCAATGTTCTCCTTCAAAAGAAATTTGAATGATGCAGGTAATAGACATGATGAATTGTCGGCCACAGGGCCAGGTGAAGCTCATCAGAGACAGCTCAAATTCTGCATTAACTTTCAGCCAGATTTTCAAATATGTAAGACCTTCTCATTGACCAAGCAGCTTAATCTCAAAGGCGAATGCTTCTTACTCTCAACTACATCATATGATCTTGTGATAGATATAACAACAGCAGTCCTGAAGATGATTTCTGTAAAAATAATTCTGGAAAGGACTTTAAAATTCAAGACTTTAATATTAAATTAATTTCATCAATGAATATTAGACAAGGCCAGATAGCTTTTCTAAGAAATATAAATTACCTAATAGTAATGCATTGAGATAGTGCATATTATGCAGAAACGTAATACCATGTATGGTACTTTCCAATAGCTTTCTTATTTTCTTGAAAATGAGATTGAAATTGCTGAACAGAAAGAACAGATCTATTTTTGCCTGAGCTATATTTTTAAGAGTCAAAATTTAATAGAGATACTTTACCCTAAATCCTCTATTACTCAAAACAATTTTACATTATTTCCTAGGCATTTTCATCACACTCTGAGAGCAGAGATGATGAATCTTAGAACATAAAATCATTAGCCAAAATGACCTCCCGTAGAGATGCTCAAATCATAATAGAAAAGGGATATTGAGTGATTAGAAATTATCTAAAAGATTTTCACAGATGCCTCCCTATTTTCCTCAACATTCTTTGAAATGCAATAAAAAAAACAGAAATAAAAGGAAGAGCTGCCTCTGTTATCTAAAATATGTCATATACAGTAGAAATTTAGACTAGTGAAAGCCTACATAAGTGATAAAGGTGTCTCCTTAGAGATACTTCACCATATGGAAACATAAGGAAACAAGATGCTCAAGACATTCACTGTTCAGAAGCCAATAACTACTTCCATGCATCTGAACATTGCTTACTCTGATATATACTACTTTGAGCTGATGTGAAAATTTGCAAACCGTATATTTCAGTCAAGTCTGCCAGCCTCTAGCATAGTGGCATTTTTATTACTCCAATAAAAATTGTTGCTTTTACTCTACAATATGAATTACATAAGTAGCATATATTTGAGTATCAAGGAGCTATACTAGGAGAAAAGTACCAAGATAGTACCTTCATTTTAGTACTATAATTCATAATAAATATTGAATTGCGTTGCTTGTCAGTGATAATATGTCTCTAACCATAGAAGGTGAGGGACTCTATTTCTCCTATATTTTCCATGAATGATAATGATGTCAGAGCAACAACAACCCGACACTCTTTATTCAGTTTTTACTATATGGTACCAGATTTTTAAAGTTGTTTTGTGCATGATCTCATTAATTTTCAGAACAACCCTAGGAGGTTGGTATTATTTCAAAGCTCTATTACAGATAAGGAAATGAAGGCTAAAGAAACGTTAAGCAAATTGCTCAAAGTTAAATGGCTGTGTCAGATCTGCACTTTGAGCTATGCGATCCCAAAGCCCATGCTCTTAACCACTAGGTTATTATATAGCTCTTCCTTGAAATAAAATGTTATGTCTGATACCAAGGCAAGAAAAGCTTTCTATAGAGCCTGTTGTTCACCTATGACTCATTTTCTCTGCCATACAATTTTAATAAGGACATGAAAGGTCCTGGGGTGAGCGCTTTCCAGACCTCTCAGGCTGTTCTTGATGGGCACTCGCAGAGATCATGACTCATTCTTCCCCTGTCATCCTGCAAGTAGGCTGTGTGTGACACAGCAACCCAGAATCCAGACTCTTTCTCCACGGCTCATGTAAGTCTGCGACTGAAGAAATTCGGGGATGGTTTGGACAGTGGGATTGAGGAAAATAAATAATATCTATAGAGCACTGTTTCTGTTAGGTAAAAGTCGAAAGAATCATGGTATATAATGAATTATGTATAAATTTACATAATAAAATATTTAGTATGCAAATCCAATCATAAAATGCTGCATCATCAAAAATAAGGTGATACTTACAAAGAAATCCTTCTTAAAATACCCTTGGAACATCTACCTATAAATATTATTTATTAAACAAATATTTCTAGTAGTTTTTAAGTGATGACATATTATTTCTTTATCAAATAGACATTATTTAATGAATAAGAATCCTCTACATTTACTAAATCAAACCCAAAAAGATTTTTATTACCAGTTTACAATGCTTATATATTTAACCATGAAGAGCTGATGAGAGAGAATGGTTTAAGTTGCATTTTCCTCAGTGATTTAGAAGGAATTCAGGTAGCAGTGCCTTTAAAAAATATGGGTTCATTTTATTAGTTTTTAGTACAATATATGCAAATAAAAGCAATCAGTACACTAAACTTGCCACTAAATAAAAGTAGTTACGTTGAAAAGAAATTTAATTTTTTAAATCAGGATAATGCCATTTCTCTGGCAAATTATACTGATTAAAGATAAACACTTTGTTTATAACGTTGTTGAATTTATCAATGACGTATGCAATAATTTTCCACAAAAAAAATTTTGTTGCATTTTTCTCTTTTTAAAACTTCTTGTAAGTAGCAAATTAGTATGTTTGATGTTATTATATAATAGTAACACTGTTATGTTTGATGTTATAATAGTAACACTGTTCTTTTCAGAATCTAGGATGAGTTTGGACTTTTCCTTGAAGGAAGTCATCAGTGTAATATAGAAAAATCTCATACATGTGAGTTTATTCTTCCTTTTCACTATAGCGTAATCCTGGAAAATACTTCAGGATGGCAATTCTGGCTAACATCTCAGCACTATACAGGTATATGATTGGCTATATTCCATAAAAGGAAAGGTTCAGTTAAACTTTCACAGCTCCAAATATATGTTTTCAGGAAAAGTCATAGTAGGCCTTACCAAATTCGTGAAAGTTATTCTATAAAGTAGGCCTTACCAATTCATTGAAAGTTATTCTATAAAGAATACGGTAAAAATTTAGATATATGAAAAATTGTACATAATGGGCAAAAATACAAATAGTCCAATGGGCAAATTCCTGGCTACTGGAATGCAAGGTAGGTTGCAGCCACAAAAAATAAGCTATTGTTTGATACTCCTCTCACTCAGTTTATCTTATCATGTGCATTTTCACTGTATCAGTTCATATTGTATTGATACCATTTTTATTATTTTTCCTCTTTACTGGTCTAGTTATCACTAAGAAAGAAAGCAGTTGATAGCAAGGATGTAGGTGCTGTTTTTAGCGTAAGAAAATTATTTGGAACAGAAAATTTTAAAAATTAGCAGCAAGAAAGTACTTTCAATCTATACAAAATTCAAATGGAAAACCAATTTATTGATTCAGTAATTTCCAGGGTGTAATAAAATATTTCAAATTCATGTCATAAGCTAATGTAGTACAAGCAATTGCTGTCCAACAAATGGTGATTCTCAATGGGTGAATGATATGAGCATATTTCTGGGAAGCATTTTTCAAAATAAGGACTGACCCAACATTTCTTCCCGCTGTAGTTTTCTATCTCTTCAATGTCTTTAAAGTTAAAAATGCAGCTTATCTACATTTTCAATAATGTCACTACAAAGAAGACCTCTTTTAGGTCTCTTTTAAGTTTCTTTTTTTTTTTGGTCCATCACTGCCAAAGTGATTATTTCATTTTAGCTACCCTGCCAGAGAAATTTGAGCAGATTATTTCTTATTTTCTGCAAAAAGTGCTCCATCTCATCACCCAATTCTCCCAGTTAGTCTGCTGGCAGTCGTACACTTTTTTCTATCATGCAAAACAAAGAGGACAGACTTTTTGACTGCGAAAAATAAAAGCTATTCTGCATTAACTATATATATTATATATATATAAAATATATATATAGTTATATATTGCACATGATATATACCAGAAATGTGCAAAAAGACACCCATGACTCTCTTGGTATCTCTCACAGTTCTTAACATTTTATCGAAGTACTGTGTTGTAAAGGTCCTTGAACGTGGACTCCGTGAATTAGGTTAAGTTTCTAAATAGTTTTGAGTCTTGTTTTCCGCACAAGATGAGACGTATATTAAATCAAATATGATAAATAATCCACAGGGTTAATAACATATGTGTAAAAACATTAATAAATTATAAAATTATCAAACTGATGATGAAAGTATGATTATTAATGATGATGACTGTGTGTGACTACACACAAGCAAAAACAAACTTGTATCTAATCCTGTCGGTGGACTGCTAAGGGGCTATGTGGTACATGTTTTGAAGAACACAAAGTTCTATGACAGACTAAAGTTGGAACAAAGAAAATCACCCCCTGGTAATTTCAAAAAGACAATATCATGTAGTTTTAATATAGTTTTATACTCTTGTGCGTATACAGACATTCTACTAATTTGAAATTCAATTCAATGACTATTTTTGTTTGTTTTTCCCGTTTTTACCACCCTATCTGTGACAGGCACTGCACACATAAGTCAGATACTCAGAGGCCAGTTTTCCCACTGTCCATATTCTGACCCAAAGTGCTTACAATTTTCTACTTTTTCCTTTGGATAAAGTGTCAGAAAAATGATGAAAGACAAGAGAGCACTATAAACAAAACAAAACAAAAAATTAACATGGAAAAAATTGGAGGTGTGAAAGGCAGTTTAATAAAAAACCAAAGCCTGTATTGTGATAAGATTTAAGTAAGTAATGAAGCTTCTCTCCACAGAGAAATAAAAAATGAACAAAACCGGAGGGAGTTCTGTTATATGCAAACCTGCTGAAACTCACAATCTCTGCACAGCTTGGAATCGCTTTTGACTATTAAAAACTCCTTCCACAGTGTATGTTTCCTAAGGCTGCCATAACAAATCAAATTGAGTTGCTTAAAACAACAAAATTGTATTATTTCTGGGTTCTGGAAGCTCAAAGTCATAATCAAGGTATTACCAAGCCATGCTCCCATTGAGGGTTCTATGGAAGAATTCTTACTTGCCTCTTTTGGGTAGTTCCTGGAAATTGCTGACATCGCTTGGCTTATAAATGCATCACTCCAATCTCTGACTTAGTCTTCACATGGCCTTCTTTCTTTGTGTCTCCCCTGTGTCTCTGTATGCAAATAGACCTCTTCTTTCTCTTCTAGAAACACCAGCTATTAAACTTAGGGGCCACTCTAATCCAGTATGACCCTAACTTGATCTGCAAAGACGCTATTTCCAAATCAGGTCACATTCACTGGTGCCAGGTACTAGGACTTGAAGATATCTTTTGGGGCACATAACTCAATCTACTATCCAAGTAAAAGAAGGAACCTACTCAAGCCTAAATCACATAATAGGGGACAAAGATCAATAACACAATATGGATTTAAAAGGAGTGATTAAAGAATTAAATTAGATCTATATGTGTTTCCTGAAAACTGACTACATGTATACAATCTGTAAAACAGGAGGGGGAAAAACTGTTTTCATATACTAATCTCTCAACACAGAACACTTTTTTTTATTTCAGTTGTTTTTGGGGTACAAGTGGTTTTGGTTACATGAATAAATTCTTTACTGGTGATTTCTGAGCTTTTAGTCAACCTATCAGCCAAGCAGCCAAGCAGCACACATTGCACCCAATATGTAGCCCTTTATCCCTCACTCCCTCCTAACCATCCACCTTACCCCAAGTCCCCAGGGCATATTATATCATTCTTATGCTTTTGCATCCTCATAGCTTAGCAGCCAACCCATAAAACTTATAAGTGAGAACATATGATATTTGATATTTGGTTTTCCATTCCTGAGTTACTTCACTTAGAATAATGGCCTCCAGCTCCATCCAAGTTGCTGCAAAAGACATTATTTCATGCCTTTTTGTGGCTGAGTAGTATTCCATGAAAAACACAGAGCACTGCTGTGACTAATGTGTGGGTTTTTTTCTCCTCCCACACTAACTAATTCTCCAATATCAGCAGAGCATCCTAAATCCTGACACTAACTAGAATTAGTGCAGGCCCCACAAGTTAAGGGCTCAGTCCCACAAGACTGCCCCCTACTTCAGATGTCAATTGCAAATCCCAGGTTGTTCTACCTATGCTTCTGACCCACCAGCTATAAATCAGAGGTTCCCACAACCCTCCTCTTGGGTTCAATTATTTGCTAAAATGTCTCACAGAACTCAGGGCAACACTTTACTTGTATCTACCTGTTTATTATAAAAGGACGCAAATGAACAGCCAGACGGAAGAGATGCATAGGGCCAGGGATGTGGCAAGTTCCACAGCTTTCATGTCCTCTTAGGGTGCACCGCCTACCCATATGCTCCACATGTTCAGCCACCTGGAAGTTATCTGAACCCTGTAGTTCGGCGATCTTTATGACGGCTTCATCATATAGGCCTGAGCAATTATTAACTAAATTGTCAGTCCCTCTTCCCTTCCTGGAGGACCAGAGGAGGGGGCTGAAATTTCCAAGCTTCTCATCATGGTGTGTTCTTTCTGGTGATCAGTCCCCATCCAGAAGCCCACCAAGAGTTGCCACATTCATAAAAAGACGTTTCTATCACCCAGTAAATTCCAAGTGATTAGGATCTGTATCAGGAACCATGGTCCTGACATCTCCCAAATATAAGGGAGAAAAAAGTGTTTAGCATCCTTATAGCTCAGAAAATCACAAAGGTTTTAGAAGCTCTGTGCCAGAAACCAGGGGCAGAGACCAAATATACGTTTCTTTTTATATCACAATGTCTCACAGTCTTTTAGAAAAATACTACATACTGTTCATCTTTATAGCCACATAAAATAAAGGTTAAGAGAAAACATTAAATGTGAGCAAAATAATAGCTGAAATAAAGAATATAATAGATGGATTAAGTAGTCATATAAATCCTGTGAAAATAAGAATATATTATTCAGAAAGACAATACTATCTCAGCAATCACAAGAAAAGAGTAAGCTGGTATAAAATATAAAAGAAAAGCTAAAATACATGGAAGATAGAAACAGAAGGCCAACATCCAGAAGATAGAAGGCTTTAAAGGACAGGGAAATGAAAACAAAGAGGAGGAAATATTTGAAGAAACAATGAAAATAAATTTCTAGAATTTAAAGAAGATAAAAAAACCTCAGGTTGAAAGGGTTTATGTAGTTCCAATATGAAAAAACAATACCCAAACACATTAAGGTGAAGTTTAAGAATATCAAAGACAAAGAGAAAATTTAAAAACCTTCCAGAGAGAAAGAAAGGATTGATAAGGATGATGGACATAAAATCTCCATTTCTGAATTAGATTTTCTGTTTTAGGTGCTAGGAATTTAACCAAAAAAATAAAAGATCCATAAATGCTGAAGTGTCTGGTAAGCTTAAAGCAAAGTCTACTGATGGAACGTAATTTCAATTCTTTTTTGTAAACCTCAAAATGTGTAATTATTCAGCCCAAGTGTTTTTGCACGTTCCTTTTTCTCCATTCAAAGAACTTTTCTTTGGCAAATATTTTGTAAGACAAAACTTGATTCTGTTGAGTATTTCATCAGACAGAAATGCTGAAAATTATAATAATTCTTAATTTAATTCCATTGTGGTCAATAATAGAAATTCATTCCATTAAAAGTAGTGATACTGATAAAAATTTTTCTCAGAAGTCAGTAAACTCAAATAGCCATTGTTGGTTTTGAAAATTAAATCTTTAACCTTTCAATCTCTCAGTGCACCTCTTCCCCTGCTCTTATAGTAATAAATTTTAGTGTCCTCTCATTTGTGAAATATTGTTAACAATTGCAATTGACTAACAGCTTTTAAAGACAAAATTTTGTAGTAGTTGATACATTGAATAATTTGATGAAGGATTTCCAAGTAATTTTAAACAAAAGACAACCAAAATTTACTGAACTTGTTTACCAAAAAAAAAAAAAGTTCACTTTTTTGTGGGACACTAAGATTGTAAGAATTTTACAAAGTAGCTCTCCAAGCCCAGTGTTTCTGAAATCAAACTGGTGTTGGGCCATAAAGAAAACACGTACTGTCGTGATGAAGTATTTCTCTTTTAAAATTCAACATTAGCTTCCACAAATATGAGGTAATTCATTTACTCAACCCATAAATATAAAACATATTTGTAAACCGCAACAACTCTTGATTTCTGCTTCAATCACTAGAGAATCAAAGGTGTTCAGACCGATATCTGTGAGTTACAGGTATCAGTGTACTGTGTGCATTACAGCCAGTTCCAAATATGATTCAGCTTGATAGAACTCTAGGCAGAATTTTTTTTACCATGATACTATATTCCACCAAAATTTATATTAGAATAATTTTATCTTAAACATTGGATTTTTAAAGTAAGTTTAAAAATAAAAATAAAAACAAGGAGTGATGGCCTCACTTCTATTATCCCAACACTTTGGGAGGCCACAACGGGAGGATCACTTGAGCCCAGGAGTTTGAGACCAGCCTGGACCACATAGTGACACCTTGTCTCCACAAAAAAAAAAAATTTAAGAAGTAGTTGAGTGTGTTGGTATGCACCTGTAGTCCCAGCTACTTGCAAAGTTAAGGCAGGAGGATCACTTTGGCCCAAGAATTCTAGGCTGCAATGAGTTATAATTATACCACTGTACTCCAGCTCAGGTGACAGAGTGAGGCCCTGTTTCAAAGTAAATAAAAATAAACGAATAAAATTAAAGTACGTTTACAATAAAATTTACAGAATGGCAGGTGTATTGTCTCTGAATGAGCACTCAAAGCTTTATTTTGATTTCATAAATTGGCTGAAAATATTAAGCTATTATTGAAAGTAATTTGACTAATTTTCTATTAGAATCACCCTGATAACACTGATAAAAAACTGGCATTCTTCGATTGTTTGCCAAGTTGTTCTTTCAATGATAGGGCCAATTTACTAACAGCTATCTTCACTTTTCATACATTTGCAGGAAACCACAGAATCTAAAATGTGTAGAATAAATTTAGAGGAACAATTGTTTGATCTAAATGAAAGTTACGTAACGAAAATTTAACACCCTTCCTGCTACTGCTCCTGTTAAATTGCATCCATGGGCGTTTTTTAATAGCAATTTTTGAAGTATCTATTCTTGCTTCTTTCGCAACTTTGTATCTTCTATTTTTCATGTGATCAGTGATAACATGTTGGCACCGACAATGGATGGTAAAGATTTCATAACTAATCTGTGCAAGTCACACATTTATTATCAACTTTCTTGGGAAATAGAAAATCAGTCCTTAATTTTAACTAAATGTATACTTTCAGTATTTTTAGCTCTTTGTTGTCAAAAGGGCTCACTAGTGAAAAATCATTACCAAATAATAAGAAGCAATAATAGGCCGGGCGCGGTGGCTCAAGCCTGTGATCCCAGCACTTTGGGAGGCCGAGATGGGTGGATCATGAGGTCAGGAGATCGAGACCATCCTGGCTAACCTAGTGAAACCTCGTCTCTACTAAAAAATACAAAAAACTAGCCGGGCGAGGTGGCGGGTGCCTGTGGTCCCAGCTACTCAGGAGGCTGAGGCAGGAGAATGGCGGGAACCCGGGAGGTGGAGCTTGCAGGGAGCTGAGATCCGGCCACTGCACTCCAGCCTGGGCGGCAGAGCGAGACTCCGTCTCAAAAAAAAAAAAAAAAAAAAAAAAAAAGAAGCAATAATAGGATTATACCTTAAAATCACTGACAAAACCACTAAGCAAGTGTTTTCACATGGCTGATGATACACTTGACTGGAGAACTTCTCAACCTCTATTTCCCAGACATATTTCTTGGACATCTAAATTATAATTTTCCTTGTTTCCAGCTGATTTCAACTGACTCTACCAACTCATAGTCTGTTGACTTCAGTGGTTTTCACAGGGCATTGAACAGGCCACAATACATCTTGCTTCTTCTCCCGTCATCCAAGCGATTACCAGTGACCAAGTACCCTTCATTTTATTGATAAGTGCCCTGCTGGCTGTCTATACAATAGAGGAGTTAGCTGAGTGCATCTAGCAAGGGTGGGAAACAATAGGGTATCATGGATCTTGTTTCCCATTTGGCCACAGGTTAAAGTGAGAATTGTGTTTACTGCACACACAGCTTACACACTGAAAGATGAGACCCGCTGGACAAACAAAGCAAGGGTCTATCTAACCCATCCAGTTTTATTGTAATGTAACTATAAATTATAATAGTTTATTTAAAAATAGTAAATTCATAATGAGTACTAAACAGGATGCCAGGGCAATAGTTTAAACCAGTGATCATAGGACATCTGTTAACTCTATATTTAAGATTTATTATAATAAACATAATAATAAAGATACCAAAGAGGCTTAAAGTTTCAACATGTTATTAAACAAGAAAGATATTAATATGGTCAGCCCTTCCTGTTGCAGTTAGAAGATGGGATTATGACCAGGTCCCAGCTGTCCCCTAGTTACATCTTATTTCAGGAAAAGTATCTAAAAAAAACCTTAATCAGTCACTTAGAAACTACAAACTCAAAAACTGCAAATCTCACAGTTCCAAAGACCAATTTAAAAATAACCTTCTGAAATAAAAGAACCCCTGTTTTAGGATAGTAGGTTGAGCACAGAAGTATTAACCATCTAGCAATTTTAGGTCATCCAAAATTAGACATGTCCCACATTGGCTACATGATTTGTTACAAATGGGACTGGAAATTTTTGGTGTAACTTGGAGTTTGTACCGGGAAATCTGCAGCACAAAGGCCCCTTCTGCCAATTCTTCTCAAAGTTAGAACTGTGGTTACCTGGCAGCTTCTGGGATCTAAAACATCATAATCCTACACTTCAAATTTCTAATTCAACATAGTAGATAGGCATGCAGTATAGAACTGTGCCATTATGACAACTACAAATCTGTTTATTAACGAATGGTAAAAAAGAACGAAGGTGAGCTTACTGACATAAGCAGTTAATCAATTCTGAACCCAGACCACTCTGAGGTCATCAAATTTGTTCCTGTGTGGCTTTTTTTTTTTTCCATGGACTTCAGAGAATGATACACATCCATACGTTCCTGAAGTGCTTTGAACTCAAAGGTGGCCTTTTTTTGGAAAAGTCTCGAGAGAAGACAATCACACCACATAAAGCAGACACCATAATAGTTATTTTCCAGACCCATAAAAATTCTATTTCTTTCTAGGCAATCCTTGATAACAATTTGGTTTCATCATTAAAAGTGTTCTTTTTGAGTTAAGATAATATAGCTCCCAAGAGCTATGTCAAACCCTCAGAAAAAAAGATAAACTTGGGTCAAACATGATGAGCTTCTCCTCGTGAAGTTAAGGATTACTCAGAAGGTTTTGTTTTCTTTTTTTCTTTTTCTTTTTTTTCTGAGACGGAGTCTCCCTCTGTCGCCCAGGCTGGAGTGCAGTGGCGCGATCTCGGCTCACTGCCAGCTCTGCCTCCTGGGTTCACGCCATTCTCCGGCCTCAGCCTCCCTCCCCAGTAGCTGGGACTACAGGCACCCACCACCACGCCTGGCTAATTTCTGTATTTTTAGTAGAGAGGGGGTTTCACCGTGGTCTTGATCTCCTGACCTCGTGATCCGCCCGCCTTGGTCTCCCATCTGTGTTCTTACTCAGAAGCCACAATCTTGATAAAACGATCAGGTGTTCTGTTTATATGTTTTACATACAGATTGTATGTAGTGGTGTGTGTTACTCCCAAGAATTTCATCCTGTGACTAACAGCTTCTGTGAGCTCACAGTCAGAGCTATGGAGAGAATGGGGGATTCAATGTGTGGCCTCAGCCTTCTGGGTTCCATAGTTTGATCCCAGCCAAATGCACGCAAACGATGTCAGAAATGAAGTTTCAATGTTCACCGGTTTTCGCTCTCTCCATTTGAGGTCTTTGCTTACCAAACACCGGTTGCATTTTCTCACAAACCAGTTGCAATTATAATTAGATAATTTAATAGAGTAGTAATGACTGTATCAATGAACTAGAGTGAAAAATAAAGAAAGCTGGCCGGGCGCGGTGGCTCAAGCCTGTAATCCCAGCACTTTGGGAGGCCGAGATGGGCGGATCACGAGGTCAGGAGATCGAGACCATCCTGGCTAACCCGGTGAAACCCGTCTCTACTAAAAAATACAAAAAACTAGCCGGGCGAGGTGGCGGGCGCCTGTAGTCCCAGCTACTCGGGAGGCTGAGGCAGGAGAATGGCGTAAACCCAAGAGGCAGAGCTTGCAGTGAGCTGAGATCTGGCCACTGCACTCCAGCCTGCGACAGAGCGAGACTCCGTCTCAAAAAAAAAAAAAAAAAAAGAAAAAGAAAAAGAAAGCTGTTGTTTCTATGAAAACTGAATTGAATAATCTGGAAGGACTCATTTTAAAGGTGAGTCATTAAAATTTAAAAAAAGAACTGTAGTCAAATTAGCCATGATCTAGACAACTATAAAAGAACAGGTGTGGGGATAATGGAAGTGGGAATAAAGGTCTAGGAAGGTTCTGTGCTTAAAACTTATTTCATTCCATTTAAAAACAAGAAGAAAAATAATAAATCTTTGGTAATTCATCAAGGATATTGGTTTTGAAAACATAAAAAAGGAAGGTCTGTAACCAGTGGGCCATATTTCAAGAAAAGTCCTCAATCTTGCATGAAAATATTGGGTAATAAATACATTTTATGTGCTTAAGAAAGGATTTCAAGTATAATACATACTATTGCTTGTTCCCAATTGAACTGGTTTTCTGATTAACAACCAGTGGTCCTGTTTGTGTCAGACATGAGGGCTTCCACTGAACTCTAAGCTCCATTTTACATATGAGGAACTTGAGAATCAAAAAGGGTATGTGATTTCTCCAAAGGCTATAACTGGGTAATGGCAGAGCTAAGAATTGACTTTTTGCTGTATCTAAAGTGGATTTGGTTATAATTCTATGTTTAAACTTCTTAAGCTCCTTATATTCTTTACTTTTGATCTCACTCTGCACTTCAGTCCTCCTCTGAATCAACTCAGAGCCTCACAGGCTCCTTAGATTGTGGGCGAGGTCAGATGGGCTTCAACTGAGTGCCTTGGGAAATACCAGCACCCAGCACCTCAGCTGATGCTCTCCCCTGTGTTCTGTCCAAGCTCTTGGTCCTAGAGTCTACCATCTGCCCAGCCTATCCAGGCTGACTTCTTTGGACAGGTTTACTTAGCCCTTATTGGACCTCCATCAACTCCTGCTCTGTGGCAGAAAGACTAATTATGCCTCCCCTTCAAATCTGCCCTGGCAATCAGGAACCTCTTCCTGAATCTGGGGTGCCTGTCATTTCGTCTCATATAGATGGTTTCTTGTAAACATGGGCTCTGGTTCCAAGAGGGTCATGTTTTCCTGTGACTTGATGAGAAACCAAAGTAGACATTTTCTCATTTTCTTTTAATTTTAACATTATGCTTTTAATGTGAGTTTTCAAGATAATGTTTCCATCTCTAAATATTCTACTAGCTTCCATATTAATTTTGTATGTTACTAGACCCTTGGCAGAGCTTTCCAAAGCCATGTATAGACAAGGTGATCAGTTGCTTCTAAATCCATTTCTTTACTCCCTTCTTGACCTCTTTGGCCTTTTTCACTGTCCATTTGGGTTCAGACAAAAATCTTCCTTTAAGACCCCCAAATCATAGGCCAGTGATCGCAATACTGAACCAATTCTTCCTGCTTGCTCTAGCTCACAAAAATTAAGGAGATGTTCATCTATTCCCATGCCAAGTTTCCTAGCTATGGGAAAGGAAAACTTATGTTCCCATGAATATTTCCTTACATTCATTGAGTGTATGCTAACATTTATTGAACCTATACCATGCCTAGTCCTCTACAAAATCCTTTACATGTATTATCTTATTCTTAAATTAGCCTTAAAAAATGTACTGCCATTATTCCAATTTTAAAGATAAGGATAATAAAGCAGAGAGGTTAGCTTGTGCAGTTAGGAAATGGTGGCATCAGAATTTATAGGAAGTGTGTCTAATTGTAGGTGTCTGGCATAACAACTTCTACTTCTCACCTGATGCTGTAATTCTTCCATGATTATATCCATAGAAGACCATGGGACATTTCACATAAAGGGACATAATGCACTCACTTTCAGTTCCCTCAGTCAAAATGGGTATTAATGAATAAAGACAGAGGGAACTAGGTGGAAAAGGGTGATAGAGCCTCTGGTCCAGTACTGTAGGGAGCTGATACAGGAACTCAGGTTACTTGATTAAGGCGGTAGTCCTTTAGCATAAGGGTGACTGCTTGGTTTTGCTTGTTGCTGCAAAGATATGCTGTATCCCTGCACTTATGGGAGGGGAGATGGGAAGAAGCAACTTGCACTTTTTTATCAGACAGTGACGTGTGAATAGACCACTAGTTGTAATTTGCAATCCAACTTCATCAATGCTATAGGTCACGGGAAGTCTAAGAACTTTGCGAATGGTTGACCGCTTTTGTTAATTTCCAATGCTATTATGAGCTTTTTGTCTTTCCTTTGTTTTGTAAAACATTTTAATAAAATGCTGAGAAAGATGATGTTGGGAATGTTGGACTATCATGTTCTTTTTAGCAGAAAGGCTACTACTCTCCTCTGCTCTGTTATAATGGTGAAGTCTTCTATTCCCAATAAACCTGTTATCAGCTTCCAACTCTCAACTCCATTTGTTTCAATAATACTGAATGACTCAGAAATCCTAATCTTACTTTCTTATTTGTACCACTGTCTAAACCACAACTACCCAGGATGCCCTCAACTATCAAACTCCCCAAACCCCCTCTCCAGGATTCTCTAATCATCCCTCTTTGAAAGCACCTTGGACAACGTAGAGCACAACAAGATATTATTTGGTTTAGTTATGGTTATACTTATGATCCTTTCCCACCTTTCTCACAACTCAGCAAATCTCTAGCTGTATATATTCATTCATTTAACAAATACTTATTGAACACCATTATGAAGCATTGCTAAGAAGATAGAATATTAAAAACAGCCATGTCCCAGATTTCATGAAGAGTGACATCCCATGAGATGAGGCAAATGTTTACAAAGCAAATCAATAAATGTGTTATAGATGGTGATAAACAATTTGGTAAAAAATAAGACCTCATAAGAGGAATGTGATTTTTAGGTAGGGTAGCCAGAGAAACCCTCTGAGAGGAGATGACATTTGAGTTAAATGAGGCCAAGCCATGATGCCAACTGGGAAGGAAGAGACACACAGAGAATGTTGAAGAAACAATATGCGCAGACCCCTGGGACGGGAGGGTCCTTGTTGTATTTTAGGACTAACAAGGGCACAAGTGGAGTGGAAAAGACGAGAACGATTACTTTATGACCATCTCTTTCTATTGTTCCTGAGTCTGTGTTGATCTGCATTTGGGAGAAGGTATACAACAGAGCAGACTTAACTCTTGAGATAGTGGTGCTTTTCAGTCATTCTTTGAGGCTAACCTATGCTGGAAAACCCTGCTGTATCATCTCCACCAGCCCCTGATCTCACTCCTCTTGACAGCGCTTTCGAAATTTCCCACCCTTCCACCACCCACCTGTTTAGTCTCCTGTCTCTTGCTGACTTCACCACCATGGTCCATTTTCCAAAGAGACATAATCAAATTGTCTCCGTCCTATAAAATAACTAACAGTTCTTTAAATATCACCACTTAATCCAACTCATATTTAAATTCTGACCTCCCGCTTACCACCTGACTCTCTGAACTCATACCTTAAACTTCCTGCTTACATTTCCTGACTACTAATTCCTTGTGACCTGATTTCTGCTGCTACTACTAAATTTCCAACATTCATGCTTCCCCTACTTTGTCTCCCATATAACTCATAATCTTTTCTGACCAGATTTAATAATCTCTTCCAGCTGCTCATTCTCCTGACACTACCTGCTGATTTTGACAGTATTGGCCACCCCCATCCTGGGAGCTTGAACAATGAACTTTGTAAATGAACTGATCATGTAAAATTCAAAATTTACTCCCAGAGCCACTGTGAGGAAACGGCAATTTCCTTGAACTGCCCATGCCTCAGTTTTCTCATTTATAAATAGGAGTAAGAATATTATCTCTTTCCTATGACTGTTATGAGTATTAAATAATCCTTAAGAAGAACTTAGTAAAGTACAAGGCCATGCACACATTCAATAAAATGTTAGTTGTTATTATTTTAAGAGTATGGAGACCCTTCTCATGTCTTGGCTTCTGACATAATGCATTCCCTTTGTTCTTTTCAAATTTTTGTCTCTTTCTTTGCTTATCTCCATTCAGACTGAAAAGTTACTGTGTGTTAATACAAGGTGGAGGAATTGGAGACTCAAAACTGAGTAAGAGATGACCTTTTCCTCAAGGAACCCATAGCCTACGGGCCTTTTAATCACCCTTTCATTCTTTATCCAAGGATTTCATAGCCGCTCCATAAACCTTGAGCCCTTTCATCTTTCTTCCTTGGTTTTGGCTTATCAGAAAACCTTCCATTAACAAAGGTGAACTGTTTTACTTTGTTCTAGTCACCCCTAAATTCATACCTTCAGGCTTAACCTATGCCCTAAAGTCCAGCCTTCCCATTGGACAATTCTTCTGTGAGTACCACTATCTTTGTCTGTAGTTGCCTAAGTCCCAGCCCATTTACTCTTTGAGGAACAGGAGAGTTCTCTCTCGGCCTTCATTCTGTTGAAAGAGACTCAGAGACCCCTCCTGAATGCATCTGTTGAACACATAGGTCCCAGCTCTGGATCCAGCTTTGGGGTCTATGATAAACAATCTTCAAGGAGTTCACTTCAATCATAAACACAGATTGCCTCTGGCTGTTGGGAGTTAGCATATCATCAGAGTTATGGCTTCTGGAGCATTACATCCCAGCTCAGATAAAGCTAGGGTATAATTCTGCAATAGTAGTAAGGAAAAGTTGGATTCCATATCAGTTACCTTCTACTGTGTAACAAACCACCCCAAAATGTAGTAGCTTAAAGTCACAATTATTTGTTTTTCCTCATGAATCTATAGATCGACTGGGCTTTTCTAATCTGTAGTAACTTGACTTGGGCTGGATGGTCTAGGATGGTCTCACTCGTTGATGGCTCAATATCTCACTCGTTGATGGCTCAATTTGGGGTCCATCTTTGGACCCCAAAGATGACAAAGTTTTCCACTGTCTGATATTAACCAGTATGGCGGGCAGGCTTAGAGCATCATAAAGCAGGCAGGTTCAGGGCAGGCACTACATGGCTACTACAGGTTGTACATCTTCCCCCAGAAAAGGTGACACTTTTAATAGCAGGAGTTATGTGACCCTATTTGAGGGAAAGAAAACATCAAGACCCTTCAGCAACAAACTCTACTCTCTATTCAACATCACCCTCAAGATTTCCCTTCAAAGGCACTCAGAACTTTCATGGTCCAGATGCTCCCTGGATTTTTCAGTGGGTCAGGACAATATTCTTTCTTTCCTCATACTTCCTAAAATGGGCCTTTTGGTTTCAAGCAATACTTTCCACCTACAGCCTACTAATGGCTCCAGTGGTGGCATTTTCAGGCTCTATGTCAAGACCATGTGAGTGATCCGGGCAGATCTTCTTGTCTTCCAGTCACCTATTTTGTGAAGGCATAAATCCATCTCTTCTGAAAATGCTATTTAATGACAATATTAGTGCCTTCTTATTTCTGTTGTTATTTTTTCCCCTTAAATTCATTTGATTTTCACATCTGCTTAATATCTGTTTGTGTTCCCAGCCACTTCAATTTACCCAAGTTTCAACCAATGACAATAATTAACCAATATACTTTCATTGAGTGCTTGGTATCTTCTGAGCATAATGTGAAGGCTTGTATAGGACTATTTTAATTAATCCTCAAAATAATGCTGAGATAGGCAGGATTATCTCATTCACCTGGGAGGAAACTGAGTTTCAGAGATTTGCTCAAGATCCTGCAGGCCGGCCGGGCACGGTGGCTCAAGCCTGTAATCCCAGCACTTTGGGAGGCCGAGACGGGTGGATCACGAGGTCAGGAGATCGAGACCATCCTGGTCTACACGGTGAAACCCCGTCTCTACTAAAAAATACAAAAAAAAAAAACTAGCCGGGTGAGGTGGCGGGCGCCTATAGTCCCAGCTACTCGGGAGGCTGAGGCAGGAGAATGGCGTAAACCCAGGAGGCGGAGCTTGCAGTGAGCCGAGATCGCGCCACTGCACTCCAGCCTGGGCGACAGAGCTAGACTCCGTCTCAAAAAAAAAAAAAAAAAAAAAAGATCCTGCAGGCCAGTCAGTCCTAGGACATGAGAGAAGATGGAAGGGATAGTTGCCCAGCAGCCAAAAACAAACAAACAACACTTCTAATTCCCATGTCCCATGTTATATGCAGCATGATTTCCCCATTCTGCCTCTGGAACCAGGAAGATCTCAGTCAAAACCTAAACATAGGCCGTAGAAGGACTACTCAGTGACCTGTATTTCAGGCTCTTTATTAATCCAAACTCACCACTGACTGTTTCCTCGGACTCCAGGTGTATCACAGTTGCACTCAGTTCAACCAACTCACCACTCTTAGGGGGAAAAATCATCATGGAGCAGTATTTTCAGTTTCTCTACAGAGTAATTTTGAGTATGTTCTCAAACACTGGAATGTCAGGGGGTTATTCGTTCATTTTGGGGAGAACATTAATAAGCAGCTAAAGCAGAATTTATAATGGATGGCACAGCTGAACCCTAATATTTCACTACCCCCACATCATCATGACACAGCTTTACAGCACAATGTGAAATCATGAGAAATAATGAGTTCTCTGTGAAAATGTTGTAGGCTGAAATCCTAATAAGCTCTTTAGGCTGAAAAGCTTAAGTATTTCTATTTCTATAGTGGGAGCTTATACAAATAAACTTATGTATGTAAGTGTAATATAAAATCAGAAAAAGGTAACAGGAATATTAGGTGAAACTTTCTCTTCCATGCATAGTCCTGAGTTGCCATTCCCATACCCAAACCCTTGTGCCATATCCCAGAATGAAGAAATAACTTTGGCCCATTTCTAAGAGTATTCACTTCTATTGATTCCATTTCAAGTGACCCCTAGATTTTCATTAAAATATTCTGGAACACAGGAGATCTTTTCATTTGGCATATATCTGGATTTGTAAGAAAAAATAGGGCTGCATGAGGTGGCTCAGACCTATAATCCCAGCACTTTGGGAGGCCAAGGGAGGTGGATCTTGATGTCAGGAGCTCAAGTCCAGCCTGGCCAACATGCTGAAACCCTGTCTCTACTAAAAATACACACACACAAAATTAGCCAGTGTGGCAGTGTGCACCTGTAATTCCAGCTACTTGGGAGGCTGAGTGAGGCAGGAGAATTGCTTGAACCTGGGAGGCGGAGGTTGCAGTGAGTGGGGATTGTACCACTGCACTCCAGCCTGGGTGCCAGAGTGAGATTCCGTCTCAAAAAAATAAAAATAAAGCTTATCTTCTGTTAAGCTGTTATATTTTGTGCCTGTTTGTCATGGCAGTTTAGCCTACCCTATCTAATACATAGGGGAATAGCATGGTTTGGTAGGATGGTGCACTGGATCAGTCACAATAACCCAGGAAGTCCTTCCACCATTGGATTCTGCCACATACCATATCCCCGCTCCTCCAGGTACCCTCACACCTTGCCCCTTCCCATGCCTAGCCGCACTTGGAAAATGGACCCAAGGAAGCATATGTTACTCCAGCCCTGGCAGAACTGCTAGAGGGTACAAACCCTAAAGCCATTCTGGTGACCTTCCCAAGTATTTGAAGCCAAATAACCTGAATTGATTTGGACTTGCCTGAGATTTTACAGTGCTTCAATTGTATCATAAAAGCCAGCAATTTCATAACTCATCTACTCACTCACTCACCCATGGGGTTTCTAGCTATTCCTTCTAGTGACAGAGCCACCAGGTCCTTAGAGAGGAAATGTTTCAATAGGAAGGTTTCATCAGGAGCTTCCCTGATTAATCTGTGCAGCAAGCACTTTGTTTTATGAGAAAATGTTAGACTCTTCTTACTGGTGGATATACAGAGGAGGACAGAGGAATTCCTATGTGATGTTTAGGTCTGTGACAAACACCTACAGTGAAGATGAGCATATCTCCATCCTGAAAACAAACCTAGAGCTAGCAAAGGGAAGGCAAAAGATATGCACAAGGGTCCAAAGATTTCACATACACACTGAGTGTCAGATACAATACTAAAACAATCATGGTAAATCAAACCATTAAACACACTTACAATACCACAAACATCAGCGGAATCCTATCTTATAAACAATACTTATTTTTATCAGCCTCTCCAAAAACTTTTAAAGTATCAGCTAGATCACATCAAAGTTCAAACTTTCTGAAATAAGCTAACAGTCCCCTGTCTGGGATGCTTTGGGAGATAATTGGAGAACTGAAGGACATTTGTTAAGTTTTTGCAAATGTTTAAAATTCTCAAATATCTTAGTGATCATAGGGGTATGGACAATGCTTTCTCTTTTTTATGCCTTAGAATATAAATGATGAATGTGATCATAATGATAAAAGGGAAAGGCAACCACATTTAATGGCAATGATCTAGGGTCCTCTGATTACGCCTACAAAGGCAAATGGCTCAAAGACCTAAATGTTCGAGCAAAAACGATAAAACTGTTAGAAGAAAACAGGGGAAAATCTTCACAACATTAGCTTTGGCAATTATTTCTTGGATGTCCCACCACAAGTGCAGGCAACTAATAATTTCTCTATTTAAAATTATAGAGACAAAGTAGATTGGTGGCTGCCAGGGCTGAAGGATGGGAAAGTGGAGAGTTAGTGTTTAATGGATATAGAGTTTCAATTCTGGAAGATGAAAAAGTCCTGGGATGAATAGTGGTGACAGTGGCACAACAATGCGAATGTGCTTAATGCTACTGAACTGTATACTTAAAAATGGTTAAAATGGTACATTTTAGGTTTACTTTAAATAGATAAATTATTATAGTGAACATTTGTTCACTGTATCAAAAGACACTGTCAAAAGACCAAAAAGGTGATCCACAGGCTAGGAGAAAATATTTGCAAGCAATATATCTGATAAGAGGTTAATATCCGAAATATGAAAAGGACTCCTAAAACTCAACAGCATAAAATAAGCAACCAAGTTAAAAACGTGGACAAAGGACTTGAATAGAAATTTCTCTGTAGAAGACATACAAATGTCCAATAAGCACATGAACAAATGTTCAACATCACTAATAATTAGTGATATGGTTTGGTTCTGTGTCCCCACCCAAATCTCATCTCAAATTGTAATCCCCGTGTGTCAAGGGAGGAACCTGGTGGGAGGTGATTAGATCACGGGAGAGGTTTTCCCCATGCTGTTCTCGTGACAGTGAGTGAGTTATCATGAGACCTGATGGTTTAAAAGTGTGTGGCATATCCCCCCTCTCTCTTGCCACGATGTGAGACGTGCCTTTCTTCCCCTTTGCCTTCTGCTGTGATTGTAAGTTTCCCGAGGCCTCCCCAGCCATGCAGAATTATGAGTCAACTGAACCTCTTTCTTTATAAATTACTCAGTCTCAGGTATTCTTTATAGCAGTGTGAAAATGAACTAATACAATTAGGGAAATGCCTATCACCACAATGAGATGCCACTTTATACCTGATTGGATGGTTACTATCACATGCACACGTAGAGAAAATAAACATTGGTAAGGATGTAAAGATATCAGAATCCTTGTGCACTGCCAGTGGGAATGTAAAATGGTGCAGCCCCTTCAGAATACAGTATGGCAGTTCCTCAAAAACTTCAACAGTGAATTACCATAGGATCCAGCAATTCCGCTTCTGAATATGTAACCAAAAGAATTAAAAGCAGGAACTGAAACAGGTATTTTTATACCAATGTTCATAGCAGCATTATTCACCATAGCCAAAAGATGAAAGTCACCCATGTGCATCCACAGAAGGATCTATAAACAAAATGTGGCATATACAAACAAACAGAGTACTATTCAGCCTTAGAAACAGAGTACCTTCCGACACCCACTACAATTGGGATGAACCCTGAGGACATGGTGTTAACTGAAATAAGTTAATCAGGAAAGGACAAATATTGTGGCTCTTCCACTAACGTGAGGTACCCGGGGTAGTCCAATTTTTAGAGACAATGTAGAATGGTGGCTTCCAGAGCTGGAGGATAGGAAAATGAGGGGTTAGTGTTTGATGGATACAAAGTTACAGTTCTGGAAGATGAAAAGTCCTAGGGATGAATCGTGGTGACAGTGGCACAACAATCCGAATGTACTTAATGCCACCAAACTGTAACTTAAAAATGGTTAAAATGGTAAATTTTACATTATGCATATTTTACTACAATTTTAAAAATAATAAACACTTTTCTTAAGAAAAAGAGTAATGGCACATATAATGAATTCTTAAAAACCCACTTTGGCCCAGCGCGGTGGCTCATGTCTGTAATCCTAGCACTTTGGGAAGCTGAGACAGGCAAATCACTTGAAGACAGGAGCTCAAGAACTGCCTGGCCAACATGGCGGAATCCCATCTCTATTAAAAATACAAAAATTAGCTGGACATCGTGGCACGCACCTATAATTACAGCTATTCAGGAGGCTGAGGTGGGAGAATCGTTTGAACCCAGGAGACAGAGGTTGCAGTGAACTGAGACTGCACCACCGCACTCCTCCCTGGGCAATGGTGCAAGACTCTGCCTCAAAAAAGGAAAAAATAATTTTTAATCTTCATTACATGTGTATATTAGAATTAAGGACTTCAAGGACTTTTAATTATCCAGAAAATTTACATGCATTGAACCAGTCTTTTGTGGAGGTGAATAATCTGCTTGGAAATTTTATTCCCATTAAGTAAAAGAGCTTGAACGAGCTTGTTGTGGTCATCCTTTGGAGTGTTTTACTCTAATCCATGCTCTGTGACTGTCTTCTTCATCCATGATGGTCCTCTTTGTCTTGCCCTATACGAACACCACAGAACCATGGATACTGTGATTCTGGGCTTCCCTAAGGCTGATTGGAACAACGATAAGCACCTGACTCAAGATGGGTCAGTCAGTCAGAGACCTTTGCCAATAAATTTGGAATTGGGAAGAAAACAAAATGATGGCAAGAAAGAACAAAGAGAGAGAAGATGTGATAGGCAGCCTCTGAAAGGGCTCCCAGTGATCTCTGTCCACTGGAGTGGATGTCTCTCCCGTCAGCTCAGTGTGGGCTGAACCTAGTGTCTCATTTCTAATAAATAGAAGACCTAAAAGTGAGGGAATGTCATTTCCATGATTAGGTTTCAGGAAGACAGAGACTTCCATCTTGCATTTCATCTCTGATTTCTTTCACTTGCTCAACCTGATGAGCACCAGCAATCATGTTGTGAACTGCCCTACAGAAAGGCCCATGTTGCAAGGAATTAAGAGGGCTTAACAGCCAATGAATCCAATAACCTTCAAGGAACTGAACCCTGCCAACAGCCAGGTGAGTGAGTTTGGCAACTTCATCAGTGAAGTCTTTAGATAAGACTACAGCCCTGGTCAACACCTTAATCGCAGCCTCGAATGAGACCTTAAGGAAGAGGACCAGCTAAGACACAACTAGCTTCTTGCCTCCACAGAAACTGAGATAATACATGTTTGCTGCTTTAAACCACCAAGTTTTGGTGTCATTTGTTACACAGCAATAGGCAACTAATACAGAGAAACAGAGGCAGTGACCCTTTTGGAAGTGACATTTAAAAGATATGAACACAGCAGTGGAGGACGACCACACTCTGCTATGTTGATGAGGGTGAAGAGAACTGAGTCTTACAAGAAAAAAAGCCTTTAGGAATAGACACGTGAGAAGCAGATGCAGAGTGTGAGTGAGAACACAGAGTGGGTTCCCAGTGGCTTGCCAGTTCTCCATTCCAGTCCTTCCCAAGGCCTGGCTGCACTCCTGTCTTTGTGTTCTGTGAAATCACTGGTACTTTATAATAAATTGTCTTTATTTTCTTTATTTATCTCAGTTGGTTTCTATAACTTGCAATCAGAATCCTAAAAGCTTAGGATGTATCAAGTTGCACAGCTGTGATTTTTGAAGGGAGCCAGACACTTGACAATGAGTTTGGCAGTTTAAAGAGGCTCTTGGCTTCAGAAGCACCCAGATGTTCTGAGCCACTTGACTTTGGGTCATAAGAAAGCGAGCCAACTTCAAGAGTATCTAGTTCTCAACCGACTGCTCTAATCAATGATCAACCATGGCAAAATCTATTGTCTGTTAGGTGGTTTGGATAATATTTGTTCAGAACTTAGAGATCCCAGTTGAAAGCTGTTTGAAATACACAATATTGCTGTTGACACAGAACAAATTGTTACCCTTTCTTCTAAAGAACACAGTGATATTTTTGGAACTCCCTTATTATATTACATGATGGAAATACATATCCAGATGAGGCATATTTTAATTCTTAGAAACAGCCTAACTTATCCAGTTAAATCTCTTTAGTGTTTTCTGTTTTAAAGTTGTGTCACTGCCTAATCACTCATCATCTTAACACAATTCAAAGCAGATTATATCTTACAGGCTTGGCAATAAAACAGAGACTTAAAAGCAATAAACATCTTTGAAACAATTCATCAAGCCCTAAAAAGGTGCCAGAATGAGTTTTGGAATGATAAGTTTGAATTTAAAAATCAAAATTTGCTCTCAGGCTGGGACTTAAAATGTCACAAATACATTTTTATAGCTAAGTTATAAACCTTGAAAAATAGCCTAGATGTCCAAGCAAATACAGATGCACTGCAATGCTTCTTCAATGCTGTCAGGACACTCACTTGGGGTCTCTTAATGCATATATCCACATGCATGTGTGTTATCTGGATTTTTGCCTTATTTCCATGTGTTTAACATTCATTCTTATGTTGAAAGAACATGTTTGGCATGAGCACCATTTATCACTGGTGCTCCCCTACTTCCCCTTGTCTCCAGGCTCCTTGACCATGGTGAACACCCCATTTCCCCTTCCTGAGGGCCATATCACACAAACCTCGAGGTCCCAGGCAACAGGAAATGAGCAAAGTGTCACGCATTAGAGCAAGAGAGTATGTTAAGAGAGGTTGAGTAAGCTTGTTGTGGTCACGTTTTGGAGTGTTTTACTCAGGTGCCTGTGACACCAACAGCCTTCTTTATCCACGAGGGTACCCTCCTCTCTTGCCTACTGCTGACTCCGCCATGCTGGTATGCCATGAGTCTGCGGCTCCACTGCAGCTGACTGCAACAACGTTAAACATCTGACATAGAAGGCATTCCAACTCATTTTCTTTCTTTTACAATTGTTTCTAAATTGTTATTATTCAATTCATCCTCAAAACAAGTTCTCAGGGCTAGAGTTGTTGATCTCTGGTTAGACTTTTCTTCCATCCCAATCCAGCCTTAAACTATAAGTGCTTGGTGTCCTGTCCCTCCAGGCCCCATCTGCCCTCTATGCTTAGTTGATTGTCCTACCCATCCACGGGCAGGCAGGTTTTTTCTACCTGCCCAGATGATCAAATTTGCATAGTCACTATTAGCAGGCCATGGGAGCCGGATCTTGGCTGCAATTGTCAACTGGTCTACCACTGACAATTGAATAATAGCATGAAGAGTTATCTCTTGAATAATAGCATGAAGAGTTGTCAGTTCTGACATGTATGACAATAAAATTAAGACTATCTGGATAAGAATATTAAATGAACTATATGCTGTTTGCTAATTTTTTTTACTTTGGAGAATATGTGCCTGTGCATAGCCTCAGCTCATGAATGTGTTATCTCCCCGACAATAATAGCCATTTTCTGGTCCCTCAGCTTGGAGGCCTCTTCCCTGCCAACCCCCCGCCGCCCCCCACGACCCAGCCCTGACCCAAGATACTCAGTTCACTCCTTCCTCTTTTTTAGGTCTCTCTGCTCAGACGTTGCTTCATTGTAGAGGCTTTCCTTCACTGTTCTCTATCAAATAGCAATCCCTGCCCCTCTGCCACGTACCCTGTCTTCTTTATTCTGCTTTATTTTTCTCTATGCTTCTATAACATATTATTGTTCATCTTCCTTCACTAGAACCTAAGAACCATGAGGGCACAAACTGCATGGTGGCCAAAGCCTGGAACACAACCTGGCATTCAGGAGGCTCTCAAGAAACATCTACAGTAGGAATGCATACAATCAGTATATATACATATACCAAAAAATCAAAATTTCAGTAAATCATGGTTCTAAGTCTTGATGAAGCTTAGTTAGCAAAAGAACTCTTACTTTGGCTATTGGGATATTTCTCTACAACTTCAGCTCATCTTTTTGCTGTATTCTTGCTCCTGTCACATTGATCTATATCAAGTTGCTCCCCTGTATTGTATCTGACATACTGATTTGAAGAAAATTCTCACTCTCTCTGTCTGCAACTACTCAAAGTGTTCATTATAAGTCAAGTTCTGATCAACTCTATACCTCTAATTATCTCCATTACTGATAGCTTCTGTGCAGCTCTCTGCAGTGTTAGAATTAAAAATGTCCTCCTTTCTCAAGTGTATCTGCACAAGTGGTAGATGAAAAGTCTAAAGCGGCTTCCTTCTAGGTTCTGCTTTGTAGAGCATGGGTGTATGCATCACCCAGACCCATGTACTTGCCTTGGCATTGCTTACAGCCATGGAACTTGGTTGCTGCTACTACTTCTGCTACAAATGCAGGGCTCTGATCTGCTTCCCTTTCGTTGCTTGGTGCCTCATCTTCCACCCAGGCCATGCAAACACCCTAGTGCTTCCTTGTCTTTGCTCAGCGCATACATGAGAAGTGTGTAACTGTGAAGTGGAGGGTACTAATATGCTACACAGGCAAATTTTAATCAATAGGAGATGGAAGTTAGTAAAATAATAATTCTTCTTTTTTCCCTCTGGAGAGATAATTGAAAGACACAGTGGCATCACGCATCCTCTCCAAAGCTTTCCAGGACACCAGGAAGTCCTTTCTTCATGAAGTGCAGCCACCTTGGAGACCCTTCTATTTGCTCACCCTCCTTCCCCACCTCACTCCACCTCTTTCTCACTCCTCCTTCCTGGGATTCACTCCTCAATAACATGTTGGCACTAAAGCCTTATTTCAGGCCCTGTTTCTAGCGAATTCAGGCTAAGGTTATATATATATAGAGAGAGAGCACTTTTAGAGGAAATTAAATAACTTTCAGGGAAAAAACACAAAAATAGAAAATAAAATAAAATCAAAGCAAAGACAAAACAATAAAACAATACAGTAACTAAAATTGTTCCATTGCCTAAAAGTTATTATGGCATTTATTTCCTATATCATAGAAGAAGAAAATTTTCCTAAGTAGAGCGGCTTGATTTTGCTAGATAATTATTTGGATCCCACTAATACGTAGGCATTAAATGTACTTCAGAATACACAATGTGTATTCATATACTTCGTTTCATCTCATCAATAATTAGGAGGACAGGCACTATTGGACGTATTAAAGAGTGAGCTCAGTTCTTATTCCCATCCCACCTAAGAATCATTTGAAGATAAAGCACTCCTGACCTAAGAATAAAATAATAATGATGGTAATTTCAGTCTGTGTGATTAGAGAAGGTAGAGATCTGTGGTCCAGCAAAGTACTGTGAGCTCCTTAAACAGATCACATTTTGGCTTACGTGTATTTCTAGCTCTAATGAAGTTAATTCACATTGCTTGTGGATTCTCTATGATTATATTATTCAGATTTGTTTTTTGAAATACAAATATTCTATGATGTTGGTAAAATAAAGAGTTTTTCTTAAAAGTCAACTTAGAAATTTGAGTATAAACAGCATATTCAGAGCTTAGTGCCACAAAATCAAAAGAGGTAAAAAAAAATTGCTTAATGAAGTAAAGAGTCTAGGTATGATCCCAATCATACCTGGGCTCTGTACCTGGCAGGGCATAAACCTTCAACATTTGAATGCTGAGCAGGTAGTTGTGAGTTCCTTTAAAAGTCAGTACAGGGGCAGGCGACCTTTGGAGAGTGACGTCTGTGAGTCAGTCATTTGGAAGTTGGAACATATTCCCCATGGAAACAATATCCCACATAGCGACTAAGTCCCGATGCCGATTCCTCAATGCTTATTTAACCCAAAATGTACTTGGAACCTATCTCTGGGGGTTATTTGGGTAAAAGAGAGATAAGGGAATGGAGAAAATGAACTTCCTCTGGTTTTCCTGGCTCAGAGCTCTCCTACAACTTTTGAAAAAGGACAAAATTGGCTAGGCACAGTGGCTCATGACAGTAATCCCAGTACTTCGGGAGGCAGAGGTCGGCAGATAGCTTGAGCTCAGGAGTTGGAGACCAGCCTGAGCAACATAGTGAAACCCTATATTTACCAAAAGTACAAAAACTTAGCTGGGTATAGTGGCGCACACCTATGGTTCCAGCTACTTGGGAGGCTGAGGTGGGAGGAATGCTTAAGCCTGGGAGGCGGAGGTTGCATGGAGCTGAGATTGTACCACTGCACTCCAGTCTGGGTGACAGAGTGAGACACTGTCAAAAAAAAAAAAAAAAAGAAAGAAAGAAAGACAGAAAGAAAGAAAAAGAGAGAAAGAAAGAGAGAGAGAGAGAGAACAAAAACAAAGAAGAAAGAGAAAAGAGAAAGAAAGAAAAGAAAAGAAAGAAAGAAAGAAAAGAAAAGAAAGAAAGCAAGAAAGCAAGAGAGAATGAGAGAGTGAAAGAAAGAAACAGAAAAAGAAAGAAAGACAGAGAGAGGACAAATTTGCCTTCAGCCTCATCTCACCTTCCTCCCTTCAGCTCTTTCCTACCTTTCAGATTTCCTCTCAAAGACCTACCTCTCAAAGCAGGGCACCCACACTCACTCCACACCCACCACCCACTGCTCCATCAGGACCTGCACCCCGAGGTCTCTCTGTGATCACAGGACCTGCCCCTGCTCAGAGCTGCCCCTCACAGATGCTCAGGATGGGCACAATTTCCCCAATTACTTCACAAGAGTGTGGGACTAGCCCATCACATACCATCACCCTGCCAGGAGCTTAGACCGTCGAAACAGGTTGGTTTTATACAAAGAGGTGTTAATGTAAGAGTATTTGTTAACATATTACAAAACCTGAGGAAGTATCCCAGGCCTGACACACTTGAGGTGACCACCCCTACAGACCAGACCATATTGTGGATATATTGTACTGCAGTGATGCAGAGATTTCCAAACACCAAGAGACAGAGATCAATCAGAGTCTTTTCTTCAGCTCCTTTTTCCCTATCAAATGGCAGGCCGTTTAGGGCAAATGGGTTTTCCAGCACTCTGTCCTCTGTACCAGTTCCCCTGAGATGACTCTACTCTCAATGGTTTCTTTACTTCTGAAATTACACACATCTTTTTTAAAAATAAACAAAGGTTGGATGTGTTCTCCCTACCTCCTATGGTTGTGCCAAGGGCCTCCGCTAGAAGGAAGAAAAGACAGAGCAGGCCTGGACAGCAGTCGTCATCTGGACACATGGATGATTGGTCATTGGGGACTGATTATTGAATATATAAAATAAAAATCTGACTGAGTATAACTTCTGTTTTAGACAAAAATATGAACTTCTTTACTTACCAAAACATTTAAGTCATAAAAAATACCAGACCTTTTCCATTAAATGCAATTATTAATGTTCTGTCCTCCTCTAAGTCAGCACAACGAACAACTACATTTGCTTCTTGAATATAGGAGCCCTCAGTCCTGTTGACACCCATCCCCTGCTTCCCCACCTCTAGGACCTAGAGCAGTGCTTTGAGGACAAAAGGTGTTCAATATGCGGTCTTATTAAAAGTCAGTTTACCAAAACTCCTACTTTCTTCTCTAAAAGCCACTAAATATATCCAAGGCTGGAAAGAAACTGCAGATAACCAATGACAAGACCTTTTTTTTCCCTCTTAAGCGTGGTCTTTGGACCAAAACCAATTGTGAATCAAAACCCAGCACGTTTCTGACTCCCACCACAGATGAGGTAGACAATGTCAGCTGGGAGCAGGTGGGAAGGGTCGCAGCCCAGCACTGTCATCTGAGCCTGTTACTCCAATGAGCCTGTTAGAGTGCTACAATCCAGCATCTTAGAAGCCTACAAATCCCTGCAGATAAGGGAGGAACAAAAAAGAATAAAAAGGGGCCATATGGAGCCAGGAGCTTGCCTGCTGGATCAGCGGTTCAGGATGGGCCTGAGAGCACTCAGAATAGGCTATGCCTGGCAGTCAGGGAGTGCCCTAAAGGAGGACTGGGCTGCTAAGACACAAGACAGACTCAGGAAGCAGCAGGCAAGGCTCTGGAGAGGAAGCCGCCAAGTCACCAGGAACCCTCAGCGTTGAATCAGCAACTGTAGTTCCTTAGAACATTCCAGAAGCATCCTTCTCTCTCTAAGATGAAAGATACCTCCTACCGACCTCCACACTCTCCCCAAGTCTCAAGACTCTCTCTGTTATTGTAAATTTCTGTTTTACAATAACAGAGAGAAATACTGTTATTTCTCAATAATAGAGAGAAATGCTGTCTCTGTTATGATAAATTTAGCATTAAATGAAAGTACTGTTATTAGATGTGTATTGGGCACTCATGTTCCCGCCTTGTCCTTCTTTCATTATTTATGAAAGATGAGGAAAGCTCCAACCTGTCTGTCTGAGAAGAGAAGGGTGAGATAAGAAGTGCAAGATCTCAAATGAGAGCCTGGTCAGCCACAGCCATGGCAGTGGCAAGATGCTCCAGGAAAGTGGAACCCAGGGCTCTGGACTACATCAGCATCACCGCCCACCTGCGGCTCTCCTATCAGCCCTGTGATGGTTAATATTGTCAACTTGGTTGGATAAAAGGATGCAAAGTATTGTTCTGGGTTTGTCTGTGAGGATGTTGCCAAAGGAGATTAACGTTTGAATCAGTGGATTGGGAGAGGCAGACCCACCTTTAATCTGGCTGGGCACTATCTTTTTTTTTTTTTTTTTTTTTTTTTTGAGGCGGTGTCTCGCTCTGTCGCCCGGACTGGAGTGCAGTGGCCGGATCTCAGCTCACTGCAAGCTCCGCCTCCCGGGTTCACGCCATTCTCCTGCCTCAGCCTCCCGAGTGGCTGGGACTACAGGCGGCTGGGCACTATCTAATCAGCTGCTGGCATGGCCAGAATAAAGCAGGCAGGAGAAGATGGAAGAGCAGAACCACTGAGTCTTCTGGCTTTCACCTTTCTTTCCATGCTGGATGCTTCCTGCCGTCAAACATCGGACTCCATGGTCTTGAGCTTTTGGATTTACACCAGTGGTTTGCCACGGGCTCTTGGGCCTTCAGCCACAGACTAAAGGCTGCCCTGCTTGTGTCCCTACTTTTGAGGTTTTGGAATTTGGACTGGCTTCCTTGCTCCTCAGCTTGCAGATGGCCTATTGTGGGAGCTCACCTTGTGATTGTGTGAGTCGATACTCCTTAATAAACTCCTCTTCATATATACATCTATCCTACTAGTTCTGTCCTTCTACAAAACCCTGACTAATACAAGCCCCAACCCTGGAATTTGTTTTACAAAGGAGATATCTTTCCTAACAGTCTTCTCCAGCCTCGTTATTGGTCTAGTGTGGATATTTGCCTTCTTATGTTTTTGATACTTGATGAAATGACTGGAGGCATAGTGTTTATGTATTTGTATTGATGCAGAACCTCACACATAAGAAAAGAAACCTGATAAAGTCAAGCCAGGAAAAGCACAGAATTTGGCATTTGCTCCTAAAGAAGGCCCTTGTGAAGTAGCTTTAAACAAAACTTTGCTTCCTTCAATAAACCACCTTTTCTAGAGAATACCTGTTGGAGAGATTAAGTATCACTTGCTCCATGAATTTCAGCATGATTTATTTGGCAAGCATTACTGAATGCCTGTTATGTGCAGGGCTCTGTACCAGGCATGGGTAGACAGTGAGTGAAACTAGACACAGTCTTTGCCTCCCAATTCTAAGAAAATGCCTCCTGATTGGTAAGAATCTGGGAACCTCTCATCCTTTGAACCCTGGAAGGGACTATGATATTCTTAATAAATATGTTGTCTTTCCTATGAGATACTTCATAATTTGCTCAGCAGGGGAGCTCAGATTTACACTAGAAGAGAAACCGTGAGGTCTCCAGTGAGTTTGGGGTAACTGTGAAATGAATCATTGGCAGTTGGTCTGTGCGAAGATCAATTCCCATACAAAGCACCCAACAGAAATTCTGGAGCCAGCTGACATCTGCACTTTATTCCTCCTCTCAGTAGCATCACCATTCAAGTGGCTGTTACACTTTTTATTCTCCATCTGCTTTTGGTGGTTTTACTGAAGGTGAATAAGCTTGAGGACCCACCTGAAGAAAGAAGGAAACCTGCCCTTCTGAGCAGGTCTTTTAGATGGCGGCACTGAGCAGCGCAGATTGACGTGATCAAAGCTGTCGGGATCACCTGCAACTACGGGTTCTGCTGTTGTATGGTCTATTCACTCACCCCATCTAGACTAATTTCTGGAGCCTTTAGCAACTCGTTTTTCAATACAATGCGATGACTTCACTTTACTTTGCCTTAAGCTTTATATAACCTAATACTTAATGTGCCCTGAGTAATACTACTGTACACCAACCAAGAGGAGTCTGCAAACATCCCAGAATATCACGTCACTTTGACTTGGATCATAATCACCTATTAACCGCCTTACTCAAATCTCCGTTTTGTGAAAACTTGTATTCTAGAACCCTGTTCAAAGCTACAGAGTTGACCTGAATACCCTCAACAAGGCTTTTTATGTTTTATATTTGGCTTTCAACAGCTGAAAATGCCACAGCTTCACTTCAGGTTGGTTTTAGGGTTGTTTAACTGCTGTCCTTTCCTCTAACGCCTAACTCATTATCTTAAAAGCCTAGAAGAGTTAAATCATAAAGGTTGATTGTTCAGGGCACCTTAAATGGTCAGAGTACAGAGCTTGCAGCAAAACTTTGGGGATTTTTCCAATAGCAGCCAACCACAGCTGTACAAACACATCGTAATGAAACTTGACTGTGTCTTGCTTTCAAACAAGTATATGTAGGTGTAGCACTGAAAAACTCGTTTGAGATTCTATGTCCCTAGGGCTCTTGGAGGAAGGCTGTCTTCTTTTTCTGCCTATACGTTATCAGGGAACTGAAGTCAAAAGCACAAAACAATATAGTCAGTTTGTCTCTGGGAATGCCTAGCCCAGTGCAGTGTTGCCTTGTTACAAGTTCTTATGACATTTACCATTCCCTCGTGACAAGGGGCCCTTACCTTCACTGTAGGACATCCTTCCACTGACTCATAAGGTGTATTATTAGAAACCATTTCTGCTGGGTGCAGTGGCTCATGCCTATAATTCCAGCATGTTTGGAAACCAAGGCAGGAGGATCTCTTGAGCCCAAGAGTTAGACACTAGCCTGGGCAACATGTGAGAACCCATCTTTACTAAATAAATAAAAAAATAAAAATTAGCCAGGTCGGGTGGCACATGCCTGTAGTCTTAGCTTCTCAGGAGGCTGAGGTGGGAAGATTGCTTGAGCCTGGGCGGTCAAGGCTGCCATGAGCCATGATCATGCCACTGCACCCCAGCCTGGGTGACAAAGCAAGACTCTGTCTCAAAAAAAAAAAAAAAGGTCAAAAGAAACCACTTTCTGATATAATACAGACATTTTATTTTCCTATGAGACCCTTATTTCTGCTGATTCTATAAGAGTATCTGAAACGGGTTTGCCCTGCTCTGGAGTTTACTTCTTCACATCCACGTTTCCTGTACAGAACCATAATTATCTTTCTTTTAGGAACAAGTTTCTTTGACACACTGTTTTCTTTCAAGCTTCTCATTTTTATTCAGTTACTACTTTCATTTGTTTATTCATTCTTGCAATAAGTGTTTGTTGAGGGTCTGCTAGAAGCCAGAAATCATTCTTGGGCCAAAGATATGGTAGTGAAAAAGACAGACAAGATTACTGTTCAAACAATATAAACTATTCTCATACAGTTTATAGCCTAGGGGATAATAATAGCTAGAATTATCGAGTGCTAAAGACCTTACACCCATTACCTCCTTTAATTCTCACACAGTCATATGAGGGAAGCATTAATAGCCTTATTTTACAGGTAAGAAAAGTGAAGCTCTAAATAGCATACCCAAAGGACCTCAGCAATCAGGATGGTATCCGCATCTGAATTTGGATCCACTCACCTCTGCTAGTTAGCAAGATCCAAGCAGGGGACCTGGCATTGCCTGTACCCCACCATCCAAAGCTCCTGCTCGTACGTGTGCCTTTCCGCTTTCCTTTGGCATTACTATCACACATCTCAATTGCCTTTCTTGATTGTCTCAGAGTCTCCCCAGTAATTCCCATTTATACAGAGCAACGGCTATATCTGTATTCATGATTACTTTCAACACATGATTACCAAATGGGAAAACATCTGTAACATAACAGGTTTCCTTCCTCTCTTAATTATGGGCCTAGCAATCAGAGGAACTTTAATATTTAATATCTAAGCAAAATACTTAATGATTACAAAGTGATGTTCCACTTTTGATGTAAAATCAGAGTTAAAGTGAACTCTAAGCAAATCAACTCTGTTTGCCTGACACAGAGGCAGGGCATAGGCTAGAAGAAGGAAGGCATTAAACTCATTAGAGCTGACCTGTATAACCAACTTGGGCCTCAGCTCTGTTTTTGCTATGCTTTTGGTTCATGAATTATACAGGCAATTTAACTCATGAAGATAAATGAGACTTTTCATTGTCAATACCCTTCCACACCCCCATGACCCAGATAAGCTGATAAACAGGCTGCTAATTTTATTAACATTTTGCAGTGTATGATTCAGTATTGTTCACTGTAAAAACCAAGCTTACTTACTTTGAATATTTACCTTCTGGCCCCATTGTGCTTTGCCTCCAATAAGAGTTGGAGTACTGCCAATATTGTTCTCCTTGTGATAGGTGACAGATTTCAAGAATTATCAGAGTATATGACTAAGTGATCTTTTATACATTAAAATGAAATACCAGGACTGCCTAATGGATGACAGCTTGAAACTAAGGGGGAACAATTTCTATTTGTAATAAATTATCATAAAGATCCCTGCCTATGAATATTTATAGAGGGTCACTAAGAGTAGCTGGACTTTACCAAACCTGTTTTAAAAGGAGCCACCCCCAAAATTTGACAGCATTTGTGTTTTGCTGGTGTCATCACCGTGTATGGGAGGAAGATTTTGAGATGTCTGGTTAGGCCCTGGAGGACTTGCTCTGCACAGCAGAAGAGAATGGAGCCAAAGAAGTGAGCTCTCCCCTCAAAACAATGTCAAATAAATGATGATGACCCCCAGGTTTGCTGAGTGAGGGAAGCTAGAAGGTCAGGGACTGACAAGGCAGCTTCAGATAAAGAGTTGGAACAAAAAGTACGAATAACGCCGTGCTCTAAGAACACATTTTCACATGCTGCTGGCATGCTTTACATGTTTGTGCAGAGCCCTGATGGCTTTACTACTAGGAAACTTACTTACTTTTTACTGGGTATCAGGAGACCTGGTGCAGAATGCCAGTTTTTTACCTAACTAGCGAGGTGATCTTTGGCTAAGAAATTAACTTGAGTATGTTTCCTACCATTTCCCAGAGACAGCTGTTTTAAGGATAAGGTACAATGTGACATAGTGTTTGGTCCATGGAAGTGCCAGTTTGTAGCTTTTTTTCTTTACTTACAATTTATTATTGTTGTTGTTATTGCCACTGCCACTTATTTTGGGGGGTTAAAGTCATTTATATTATTTTTTTTCAAATAAGAATTATATTCCCCTGGCCCATCTGGCGTTAGGCTTGGCCATGTGAATTCTTGGAGCTGATGAAATATAACTGAAAGTGATGCATGGTGCTTTAGCGTAGAAGCTTTGAGATCATGCTGCAGTGTTGCCGTTGTTGCTCTTTTTCTGGTGCCACAAAGACAGCATATCCCAGATAGGAGGTTCTTTGGTTCTGAATACTAGAATGAAGAGTACACATAGAAAAGAGCTGTGGTTGACCTGCACCTGATGTGTAAAACAACTTAGAACAAAAACCTGTATTGTAAGTCACTAAGAGTTGTTTGTAACTGCAGCAGAACCAAGAATAACTCAGTTCTGATACACCTAATACATATCCTTGATTTACAGGGTTGGGGTAATTTGGAAAGGAAAAGATTTCAGCTATGATCCCACCTGCCTTTAGAGGTTCTACTCCAAGCCTCCCATTGTATTAATATTCGGAAGTTCAGAATCTTGAGGGGGCCATTGTGGCAAAACAGTGGATTACCTTCACAAGTTATTTTTATTTCTCAATCACTTCTAATCATCCCCAGCTCACCCCACACTAAAACCCTCACCTATGTTTGCGTAGAACATCTAACTAGAACATCTTCAAGTGCAAAGAGGAATGGATACTAAAAATCCTTAAGACATACTGTTGGGGAAACAATGCCTATGATATAGAAAGAATCTTTTTTTTTTTTTTTTTTTTTTTGAGACGGAGTCTCGCTCTGTCGCCCAGGCTGGAGTGTGCAGTGGCCGGATCTCAGCTCACTGCAAGCTCCGCCTCCCGGGTTTACGCCATTCTCTCGCCTCAGCCTCCCGAGTAGCTGGGACTACAGGCGCCCGCCATCTCGCCCGGCTAATTTTTTTGTATTTTTTTAGTAGAGACGGGGGTTTCACCGTGTTAGCCAGGATGGTCTCGATCTCCTGACCTCGTGATCCGCCCGTCTCGGCCTCCCAAAGTGCTGGGATTACAGGCTTGAGCCACCGCGCCCGGCCTATAGAAAGAATCTTAAGAAACATGTCTGGCAAATGTATAGGAGTAGAAAAATAGGGCATTTTTCTCCAGTGAGAAATCTGTGAGGCTTTGTTGAGCCGCCACTGTTCTAAGAGTTGTAGAGAATACAAATGTGATTAAGGTACATGCCCTGTCCTCCACTGAAGAAAGATAAGATATTGCACAAATAACCAAAATTCCAAGTGACAGTGGTAAGTGCTCTAGAAAGATACAAACTGCTATATGATCACAGACGAGCAAGGGAGGACCTCCGGCTGAGGTTGGTGAAGGCTCCTAGAAGCAGCTGACCTTTGTCCTGTACTTCTGCAGGCTAGACAGCACTTCCCTTGTCAGGTACTCGGGTGGAGGAGAATTCCAGGGGAAGAGAAGAGCAGAATAAAAGTACAAGCAGAAAAAATAAAGTTATTTTCAGGCATTGGTGAGCAATTGTTTGATTAGGAAGAGGGTTCATGAGGAAGTAGTGGGAAGCAAGATTATGACTTGACTGTGTTAATGCTAAGGTGGGGAAGCCACTGAAAAAACAAAGAAGGGGCAAAGACTTTCTGGGAAGCGATTCTGTGTCCTTGAACAGGGAATGACTCACCTGAACTGCATTCATTCCAAGTTCTACTTAAACAAGAGAATCGAATGCCTTGGCTAAAGAGCAAGAATTAGAAGATCTGGTCAAGATGATGGCCCAGGCCCATGTGTTTTCTTCCCTCTCTTCCCCAAAATTCCACTAGAATGTCAGTAGTAAAGAAGTACAAGAGGCTGGGCAGGGTGGATCATACCTGTAATCCAGCACTTTGGGAGACCCAGGTGGTTGGATCACTTGAGACCAGTCTACACAATATGGTGAAACCCCATCTCTACCAAGAATACAAAATATTAGCCAAGCAAGGTGGCATGCTCCTGTGGTCCCAGCTACTCCCAGTTACTTGGTAGGCTGATGTGAGAGAATCACTTGAACCTAGGAGGCAGAGATTGTAGTGAGCTGAGATCCAGCCACTGCACCCCAGCCTGGGTGAGAGGATGAGACTCCATCTCAAAAACAAAAAGAAAGAAAAGAAAGAAAAGAAAGAAAAGAAAAGAAAGAAAAGAAAAGAAAAGAAAGAAAAGAAAAAAAGAAAAGAAAGAAAACAAAAGGACAAGAGTAATAGGGTGAATCTATCAACCAGACAGAGATTTTGATAAATTTCTGGAAGATGGCCAGTTGGTAAGATTACATTTATGGATAACAAAGCATGCAAAAAGTCTCCACTCAGCATCAGAGGTAGTAGCCACTCTTCCTGGTCAGCTCAGCATATGTTTGAAGCTACAAACTGGTAAGTGAAGACGGGAGCCAGGCAGGAGTCTAGGTGTAACTGAAGGTCTGTCTGTCAAACAATATCCCACACCCACCTCTGCTTTCTCAAGCCCCTAACAGCGGTGGAATTTATCACCAGGATAAGACTGGGAACTGATCTATAAAAAGGTTGTTATCTAGCAAGGAAGGGCTAGGGGTACTAGCTTGTGGGTTGTTAAGACTCTCTTCATTCTAGAGGAGTAGAATGTAAATACAATTGGTGCTCTGTATCCCAAGCTTGCACAGCTGTGGATTCCACCAACCCTGAATGGAAAATATTTGAAGAAAAAAAAAAAATGGATGGCTGCATCTTTACTGAACATTAAAAAAAGTTCTTTTTCTTGCCATTGTCCCCTAAACAATACAGTCTAACAACTATTTACAAATGATTTACATTGTATATGGTATTATAATAATTTACTGATGATTTGGAGTATACGGAGGATTTGCGTAGGTTTTAAGCAAACACTATACCATATTTTATCAGGGACTTGAGTATCCATGGATTTTGGGGATCTCAAGGAGGTCTGGAACTTCCAGGGATATCAAGGGATAACTACGCTGGCAACTTTAACAGTAGGAAAGTAATGGAATTGCAATCAGAAGGAAGGAATGGAACCATAATTTCCTCTCCTAAGTGGTATCTGCAGATACCATCTAAAGTTGACAGATTAAGACAGGTTGGAGTACATTATATAGATTTATACAGGTAACCAAAATAAGATCCAAACTTTTGTTGTTGTTGTTTTGTTTCTTGAGACGGAGTCTCACTCTGTCGCCCAGGCTGGAGTGCAGTGGCACAATCTCGGCTCACTGCAACCTCCGCCTCCCAGGTTCACACCATTCTTCTGCCTCAGCCTCCCGAGTAGCTGGGACTACAGGCTCCTGCCACCACGCCCGGCTAATTTTTTGCATTTTTAGTAGAGGTGGGGTTTCACCGTGTTAGCCAGGATGGTCTCGATCTCCTGACCTCGTGATCCGCCCGCCTCGGCCTCCCAAAGTTCTGGGATTACAGGCGTGAGTCACTGCGCCCGGCCAGTAAGATGCAAACTTTATAGCACAACTAAGAAAAAGTGAGAAGTGGAAAATGAAATGAAGAGAAGATTAAATATGCCGAATTCCTCATCTTTCATAATGAGAAGTTATGAATATATTTACATTTTTTAAAGTACAAGAAGTATTGCTGTAATCATGTAATTTAGATATATGGAGGTAGCCACTAGAAAAATAAAACCAGATAAGATTAAAAACTGTGGCTTCTGGAGAATAAAGCTTGAGTGGAGTAGGGGACTGTAGAGGTTGAGAGAAAATATTTTTATTTTATTGTATCCTAATCCATTTGAATGTTTTTAAAATAAATATTTACTATTGAAGTCTAAAAGTAGGAAGCAAGAGCATTTGAATTTCACTTCAATGCCCAATGGACAGCATTACTAATGAGTTAATGAGTTGTTTGTTGACCCCAAGAGTACTTAAGAAAACTATAAGTGTCACGGGTCTACTATGGCTTTTTCTTCCTTCTCATGTTTATGGCTCAGCCCCAACAGATATTTTTGGTTCCCTTGCCTGACAGAGTTTTCTTCCCTTAGAAATAAAAAAAGTGCTTTTTTTTTTTTTCTACTGTGCAAGCCCTATACTTGAGTATACACATGTCAATTTAATTAGCAGTGTCTAGTTTTACAGTTCCCAGGAGCAATGGGGCCCAACAGCATCACAGGAACTCTAGGTATTTTGGACCAGTTCAAAGGAGTCTAAAGAAAATGGCAGCTATTCAGTATTAAACATGTAGCTGCATATAAAAATTACTATAGATTTTTAAAAAATGTTATCAGGTTAATTTAAACATACCTAATTGCTTTAATTTTTCTTAGCCTGTTTTACTGTACACTGAAATTTGCATGAGAGGGCTATGAGAAAAGATTTAAATGAAGTTATTTTTCTAGTAAGATTTCAAGTAGACAGATGTTTTCCCCAAGGGGCTGTTCAAACAACAGAACACACAGAAGAGTATCACAAGAGCCAGAAAGATAGTACATCTTCAGCTATCAAATTTTTGCATCATTTTTAAGCTGGATCATTGTCTGTTTGAATTTCCAATGTGTCATTTTTGAACTGGTAAAATTAACCTTTGTCCAGTTATATGATAAGTTTTCCACTGAAGAGCTCTGGAACACTCAAAATGTTTACTCTGAAAATTCTCCTGAGAATATCATAGTTTTAAAAAAGGTTAATTTATGCAGATAGGAGATACTCAATTAGGCTCATGCTCAGAACAGTCTTCTCTGACAAGAGCCGCCTACCATCTGTGAAGTCAACTATTTCCGTTTCCAGTGATCCCAAGTTCATCCTTGTAGCTGCTGAGATTGAAATTCTCAGTCAATCATAAATATCTGTTCTGTTCCCCCTGTCCTACTCTGGTGTTCACGAAGGTCATGAATTTTTTTTTTCTTTTCTAATCAGCAGATTTCAAAAAAGCACCACCAAAAAGGATGTGTAAACAATTCTATTTTCATGGCTGGTGGCTTTGCAACAACCACTAGCTCATTCTGGGGGTCCAGAAGGCTGCTCATTTTTTATTCTCTAGAAAGAACCCGGTGGCAGTTGGAATAGAATATTAGCAGTTCAGAGAGGACTGTGGGAGGATCTCATTTTCCCTATACTCCTCTGAATGAGGAGTCACTTAAGCAGACTTGCAGAGAATCACCGCCTCAATTCTAGAATGTCTGACCTCATCAGGGCTCAGAGATGCCATAGCCACTTGCAGTTAGTTACTGCTGCAGTTAACAATTCCATCAGAACTGCCTAATCTAGGGTTTTTTTTTTTTTTTTTAAATTATACTTTAAGTTCTAGGATACATGTGCAGAACGTGCAGGTTTGTTACATAGTTATACACAAGCCATGGTAGTTTGCTGCACCCATCAACCCATCATCTACATTAGCTATTTCTCCTAATGCAATCCCTCCCTATCCCCCAACCCCTGTCAGGCCCCGGTGTGTGATGTTCCCCTCCCTGTGTCCATGTGTTCTTATCGTTCAACTCCCACTTGTGAGTGAGAACATGTGGTGTTTGGTTTTCTGTTCCTGTGTTAGTTTGCTAAGAATGATGGTTTCCAGCTTCATCCATGTTCCTGCAAAGGACATGAATTCATCCTTTTTTATGGATGCATAATATTCCATGGTGTATATGTGCCACATTTTCTTTATCCAGTCTATCACTGATGGCCATTTGGATTGGTTCCAAGTCTTTGCTGTTGTGAACAGTGCTACAATATTAGAAATCCATAATCTAGCATTTTAAGACCCAGAATGTCCCTCAACAAAGTCCGAAGACTTCATCACCCTAGCTAAATCTCTCTATTGGCTCTTTGAAGCCCTTCTTTTTATCTTTGACAGGTAAACCTAGCAGCTGAGTTGAAGTCTTCCTTTTTGTGAGATTCATTCACCATGCTCAGTGGCACAGAACTTTGTGGAAGGATGAAAGGAGTCATTTGGTCCAGTCTCCTGACTTTAAATAGATCAGGTCAAGATTTGCTTCAAAAAAACATCTCTTTTAGGAAGCCTCCCAAGAACTGCACAAAACTAGATTGATGCCTTTCTTTTGCACCTGAAGTCCCAATGCCTTCCTTTGTCCTGCTATTTACATCCCAGCTATAACATCTACTTCCTTGTCTGACTCTTCAAGCAACCTTTAAGTTCTTTGAAGTCAGAAGTTTCACAGTGTTCTTTGTACCCATGTTGTGTGCCCAGCACATTGCAACTGTCAGTAAATATGTGGTAAATGGCTTTCACAGGTGAGACACCTCATCCCCAAATGATTTCGATGATTTCTAAGTCCTAGAACAAATGTAGTGTCATGAGCAGGAATTGCCTGAAAGGGGCCCTGGATCGTTGGGAGAAGGTAGCTACCAGGGACACGAACTATAGCTGATTCAGCTTCCCATAGAACCTGTGGCTTCCTCATCAGGTCTTCAGTAGCTAGGATTTCCAGATAATTCCTATATATAAATAGTTTGTATCCCCCAATCCGGATAACCTAGTACCAAGCTGCCTGTGAATCTCCCAACGAGGGCTCGTGTTTAAAGGAGAAAATAAAATAAAATAAAATAAAACAAGGCTCTCTGTTAAAATTTCAGTTTCAGAAAAACAGCCAATAATTATTTATTCATTACACTATTTGGGACACACATACTAAAAATGTATTAATCATAGATCTGAAGTTCAAATTTAACTGAGGATCTTGTGTTTTATGTGGTAACCCAACCTACACCCTCCCACACACACAGCACACACATATACACACACAAACAGAAACAGCTGCCTTTCTACCTTATCCTATAACAATGGACACCACAGCGTTCCACCTCTTCAGGCACTTGTAGACTATGCTGCAGGCCCAGAGCACGTAGACCCTGACGCGCCTCTCAGGAAACAAGGTAATCCCTCCCTTCTTTTGCTGGACTTTGGTTTGTGCAAGTTTCCCCTTGTCCAATAAAACCTATTACTTAATCTGTATTCTGTATTGTGGTGGAATTATCAGACCCCCGGCACAGGACAAAGGATGAACCAGATGGAACCCACCTTCTACAACAGAGCTACACATGTGATATTTCTAACACTCCAAGTTCTCACTGGCATATGTTTTCCTCCATATCTTAGCCTCTCACTACCTCTGTTTAATATCTCCCGCCTGAGAGAGGCCCTGAAGTGTGTAGGCTAAGATGTGTATGCTCATTAGCATCACACACTTGAGAGGCTGGGTATCATAGCAATGGAGCATAAGGGCTTAGGATTGGAGAGCCTAGGCTCCCGTCTTTGCTCCACCAGTTTCTAGTAACATGAACCTCTGAACTAACTGCCTCCTCTGTAGAATGGGCATCCTAAAAGCTCCCGCTTCATAGGACATGAGAAAATGGGATGAGCTAGGTCACAGTAATAAACACACTGCCAGGCGTGTGGTGCACCCTCACTGATATTGGTACTGTTCATCATGATCAGATCTGGCCCGCCTCTGGCTTGACCCTACACTCTTTGGGTATTTGTCCCTTTTGAGGACACTGCCCCTGGACCCAGGTTGCCTCTCAAACTTCAGCTTGTTTGTTTTTGATAACGATGCCCATTCTCTGCTGGAATGTTACACTTCCATAACTTGACTCTATCATCTCTTCTTTTTAAGCATAGCTTGCGTTGTTTCTTGGATACACTAAACATTTCCTTTCTTATCACATCTCTTGTCTCAATTTGCTCCCTGCCTCGCTCCATGCCAATGAGCAACAAATAAAAAATGTTTGATTAGTATCATCATCTCCACCTCAAAATCATCAACGCATTTCATGAGAGGATGACCTTTTCTTTTTACTTGTAACATTTTTACTTCTTTTTTAAATTATGAAAGCATTAATGTATTCATTGAAACTAGTCAAATAATTCAAGGATGTATAATGAAAAATTTTCTCTTCATTCCCCCCATTCATTTCCATCACACCCTCTACCTGAGGTTGATGCATATCTTTCCCTATCTTTCTATGACTCATACAAACATGTACACACACACACACACACACACACACACACATCTGTAAATATATCCTCAGACATGGCATTACTCTCTTACTCTTGTTTTTATCAAAATGTATTACACTAGTTACATTATTGTACACTTTACTTTCTTATATAATGTTGCATAGATATGTTAATAGCAGAATAATAATCAGAATGGATGTAATATATATATTACATATATATTGCACATATAATATACATATTCTATATTACATATATATTGCACATATAATATACATATTATATATTACATATATTATATATTCATATATTATATTGTATTATATTATATATATATATATATATGTTTACCCTCTCGTTATTGACAGTCATTAAGATTGTTATCGATTGCTGTTCCGGTATTCACAATGCTGCAGTAGAAAGCCTTGCACATATATCTTCTATGCCCTGGGACTCTGTTGTGTATAGGGTGCATTCCCAGAAGTGAGGCTGCAGGTGAAAGCGTGTGTGTAATAGAGCAGGATTTGCCAGGAAGATAACAAAGCTGGAGCTTTAAAGCCCTGGTTGCACAAGCCCTTTAAAGGATCCTAGACTTCATTTTGTATTTGTAATTTTGCATTAATTTTCTTAAAGAAGCATGAATGAAATGCTAAAATGAATGAAGCTAATAAAATTTAAGCTTTGAGCCCCTGTGAACCCTAGGATCTCCCTGAGTATATGTGTATTTAGTTTTAAAAGATACTGACAAATTGTTGTCCTAAAATGAGGTAGAAATTCATGCCTTTACCAGCAAGACAGGGAAGAGCCCAGGGACCCCCGTCCTTCACAGCACTGGCTGTCACTGCATTTCCACCTTCCTGCCAATTGGATGGGTAAACATATGGTGTCTTATTCATCTATGTATATTTTATTTATTTCTGTAAGTTTAATCATTTGCCATATGTTTATTGACACTTAGAATTCTTCCATGAATTGCACCACCATTGGATTTTAACCTTTTTCTCTTCAGTTTATAGAAACTTTTTATGTCTTGGTTTATCCATTCAACAAATATTGAGCATTTACTCTATTCAGGGCACTTCTGTGAGCCGGGGATAGAGCCGTGAACAAAATCCCTGACTACGTGCAGTTTTCTGCCTGGCTGAGGGAGACACTCTAAAATCAAATAAACAAGAATGTGAGGAACATGTCAAAGTGCTATAGAGAAAATAAAGCAGGGGAAGGGAAGAGCCCAGGTGGGAAGGAGCTGCTCTTCTATGTAGGTTGCTCAGAGCAGACCTCACTGATAAGCTGTTCAGGTCGAGCCAAATATCCATGGAAAGACCATTCCAGGAGGAGAGTCAGCAAGGGCAGGGAGCCCTGAGGTGGCAGCAGGCTTGGCCAGGAGGCCAGTGTGACTGGAGCCACGTGGACCCAGGCAGGTGTGGGGAGAGCGAGGTAAAGTCAGGTAGCAGTTGTCTCCCAGGTTCTGCTGGGCTGTGTCCACGGGGATGATGTGGCTGTTACTCTGAGCAAAATTATGAGCAGGTGAAGTTTCCATCCAAAGAGTGACATGATTTCATTTATAAAGATGTCTCTGCCGCTGAGTAGGAAATCGATTGGGTATTATCTTCTCTGCCGTGTCTATGTCTGTTTCAAAAGCATTCCCCAGTCTGTTGTGTGTCCTTTGAATTTACGGTGGTTTCTATCGAGTGTTAAAAACTAAAGATATTATGTCGTTAAATGTCTTTTGAGTTTTTCCTCATCTTGCTTCTAAAGCCAAAGTGGTAGAAAAATCTGCATATTCTTTAATACTTTTAAATATATTTTCCATCATTTAAGTTACAGATATAAGTGTCAGACATGCAGAATCTAATCTGACATCACAAAATACGATCTCTTTTCTCCATCTCAGATGGTTTAGAGTCACATTTAAGTCCACATTTAATTCTATTTGTCTGGTTAACTGTTTGGATGTTCTGAGAGGCAAAGCTATTTTATTTGTCAGAAAAGGAAAAGAAAGAGTATGAAATCCTTGACCTAGCGTCTTCATTCTGCTTCTATACACATTGAATGACAGGGATTAATCACAATCAAACCTTGCATGTAAGAATAAGAATGTCTTGCATTTCAAGACTGTGCACAAATATATAATGATAAATACATCAAAACTCATGCTTTTTAAGAGGTTAAACTGTCTATTTGTACTATTGTAAGTAGGTTAAAATAACATTAATATCTGGAGAAACAGGAAGGAGAAGCTTTTTTAATCACATGAGTAACAACAGTAAAAATTCCTCAGCTTTGGATCTCGTGGTTACTACCCTCTCAATGATGTATATAAGGTTGACTGTGTTGGCAGTATTAAAATGAATACTCCTATATGAACCTGAAATTTTCACATAAATATTGAATATACAGAACTACAATAATAAAAAATACAATTATAACATTTATTATTCTGATTTTCTTATTCAAATAATTTATGAATACCAGAAATTAGGCAATTCCTGTTGTTTTAATTTTCACTGACCTACATTTTTACCTACATTTTACCATTTTTACACACATACACACGACTGTGCTAAAATTTTGGTTGTAGGACTGATACAATTTCCACTTGACCTAATTCTTCTACTCATGAAGGCAGAGTCTAAATCAGAATAGATAGAGCACGAGATGTAACTATGGTCAATATCCTTAGCAAGAGAAGGGAACAATGGCCTGGATAATAAAATAAAGCATGTAATGCCCTCCATTGTGTCAGGTTGAATAGAGAGGACAGCTGTCAGAATGAAATAGGTGAGTGGGCAGGATGTGTGCCAGCCCTGTGGTCCCTGCTCTGGGCTGAATATCCTCCTCTTGAATGGATTTTGGACACATCCAAGTTTAAATTTCTATACTGTTGCTCCTTCTTTCTGTTTCACTTTCTTTTCAACTCCGTCTTCCACATAGCCTGCACAGATAGAGAAACAGAGAGAGAGAGAGAGAGAGAGAGAGAGAGAGAGAGAAAGAGTTGCCCCTGCTGCTCCCAGCGACTTTTGATTGCCTGCTCAAGGGACATCAGAAGCTCACATCACACCATCCAGGGGTGTCCTACTAGGGGAAAGGCAGAGTGAACCGTGGCTTTTGCTCTCATAAAAAGCATGCATGGAAAATTATGGGGAAAAGGTGATTACATTTCCTTCCAGTCACAGCTTACGAGGCAAACTATGAAAAATGGGTAGGGTCACAGGTTTTCTAAATGCACACAGACATATTCTTGCCTTCTGGGACTGTGGTCTGCATTTGAGCCAGCTGTCTATTAGTGCCCAGCCTGGAACCTCTCCAGTCTTTCCGGAGTTAAGCCCTGAGGCTGCTTAGATTCACTTTTTTCCCCTCCTCATGACTGTAGAAGTCAGTCTGCTTTCTTTTCACTTTTTAACTGACACTGGCCACCACTAAACACACACACACACACACACACAAACACACACACCCCAGACAAGTTATGTGAAGGGCTAAAGTCTCTGCAGCTTCCTCTCTCTTTATAGTGTCAAAGATGAGCACAGGAACACTTTCTGTTTTCAAACTTTTACCCTGATCACTTTGGAAAAACAATCATTGAGAAATCAATAATGCCACAGACTCATACAAAATGTTTATCTTCTTAGTCCCCAGGCTGTCGATCCTACCTCTGTTTCACGACGAGACCTGGAAGGCCAGGTCAATTCCATCTATGTATCTTTCTTTTAGATAAAGGTATCCCTGCTTCCAAGATTTTCTTCTAAGAGCTTCCTTTATTTTTTTAGACAAAATAACATCCACGCAGGAAACAAACTTTTGGATATCTTATACTTTCCTTGCTCTAACTTGGCAAGGAGAAAGGGTCACCAGATTCAATAATAGTATAATTAAAAAATATATTCTTTGTTATATATCTCTTTGAGGTGTATCTTAGATAGCTGCATATTCTGGAGAAAAGAAAAATCACCTCAGCAAATTCAGGAACATCCTGAGAGAAGACATGTCCTATGTTCATAACTGGACCCAAGAAACTGCCTCAATAGGGTAAAGGAGACCTGAAGGCAACACTCACAGTTTCTGACGTGGTCAGGCCATGGGAGTGGAGTTGGGCAGGGGGCTCTGGCTTCTTGACACAGTTGCAAGCAGACGAGGAGGGCGATTTGCCTCCAAGATCATCCTCCTAAGGAAGGTCCCCCCTTACCCAAGGGAGGAGCCATCTCTGGGGGAGGTTGGGAGTCATCAAGGCTGATATGCTGGGGGGTGGTTTGATCAACAGTCTCATCGTGACAGGCTGGTTTAGAACATAAACTCACCTTGTCATTCCACCACCCATCTATTTATGTCAGGGAGGCATGTCTCTCACCAACTTGGAGGACAGATTACAGGGCATCCTGAGAATCCTGAAGGATTGATGTCTGTCTTTGGTATTTCCTTGCCATTTTCTGCCTCATCTTTCCCTTACTCAACCCTTATTATGAAGGGCATATAAAAACTTTACTTTCAAAGGTTCATGAGTCATTTAATAATAAAAGTGAATAACATCTGGCCGGGCGCAGCAGCTCACACCTGTAATCTCAGCACTTTGGGAGACCAAAGCGGGTGGATCACCTGAGGTCAGGAGTTCAAGACCAGCCTAGCCAACATAGGGAAACCCCGTCTCTACAAAAATACAAAAATTAACCGGGCATGATGGCATGTGCCTGTAATCCCAGCTACTCAGGAAGCTGAGGCAGGAGAATTGCTTGAACCCGGGAGGTGGAGGCTGTAGTGAGCCAAGATCATGCCATTGTACCCCAGCCTGGGTGACAGAGCAAGATACTATCTCAAAAAAAAAAAAGAAAGTGCATAATATCTAACATTTATTGAGCAACTACTATGTCAGGTGTTATCTGTTTTACAAATATTATTGTGTCATATCATTCTCAAAAAACCTTAAGAGGTAGTTGCTATTATTATTCCAATTTATAGATGAGCCAAGCTAAGAATTTATAGATGAGATGAGCTTGGAATTTATAGATGAGATGAGGAATGTTCCTCCTCTCCTCAATTACTTCATTCCTTCATTCAGATATCAAACATAGATTAAGTATCTACAATGTATAAGGCCATGACCTAAACAGTAGAGCAACAGAGATAAAAGACACAGTCTCTACCCGGGGTAGCTTGCAGTCTAATGGGAGTTCACTGAAAAATAAATTTTACAATGTTGAATTCAATGAGATAGATGAAAGTGTACATAAGGTGCTATGATAAGAAGGAGGAGGCACACCCAGCCAAGAGGAGCGTAGGACCTAGTATTGGGTGGGAAGGGAGGTGGTGGGGAGTCAAGGATGGTTTCTCAGGGAAAATGATGAAGGCTGAGCTGAGTCTTACAAAACAAAGAAGTGCCAGGCATTGGTAATCTGGGCCAAGGGATGAGTGACAAGTTGGTAATCTGGGCCAAGGGATGAGTGACGAAGAGGTGAACTGGGAACCACATCATGAGAGACAGGTGTTATCATGCTGAGAAACTGCGGTTCTATCCTAAAAGTAATGGTAAGATGCAAAGCGATTTTTTATTGTAAAAGTTACATAACATAAATTGTACCATTTTAACCACATTTAAACATACAGTTCAGTGATATTAAGTATATTCACATTATTGTGCAACCGACATCACTATCCATCTCCAGAGCTTTTTCACCTTCCCCAGTGAAATTCTGTGTCCATTAAAAAATAACTCACTATTCTCGTGCTTCTCAGTTCCTGGCAAACAACATTCTACTCTCTGTCTTTAAAAATGTGACCACTCTAGGTACCTCGTATAACTGAAATTATAAAGTATGTATCGTTTTGTGAGTGACTTATTTCACTTAGCGTAATGTCCTTAAGCTTCATCCTTATTGCAGCATGCGTCTGGGTTCCCTTCCCTTTTAAGGCTAAATAACATGCCTTTTTTTTTTTTTCTTTTTGTGGGGAGGGAGGATGGAGTCTCACTCTGTCACCCAGGCTGAAGTGCAGTGGTGCAATTTCGGCTCACTGCAACCTCAGACTCCTGGGTTCAAGCAATTCTTCCTGCCTCAGCCTCTGGAGTAGCAGGCATGACAAGCATGCACCACCATGCCTGGCTAATTTTTTTGTATTTTTGGTAGAAACAGGGTTTCACCATGTTGGCCAGGCTGGTCTCAAATTCCTGACCTCAAGTGATCAATCCGCCTTGGCCTCCCAGCATGCTGGGATTACAGGCACGAAGGCTGAATAATATTCTATTGCAAGCATACACTACAATTTGTTCATCCATTCATTTGTCAATGGATGCTTGGGTTACTTCCACCTGTTAACTACTGTGAGTAATGCCTCTATGAACATGGCTGTACAAATACCAATTTGAGTCCCTACTTTCAATTCTTTTGGATGTATACCCAGAAGTAAAATTGCTGAATTACATGGTAATTCTGTGAATTTTTTTGAGGAACCACCATACTGTTTTCCACAGCTGCTGCATCATTTCACATTCCCAACACCAATGCACAAAGCTTCCAGTTTCTCCATATCCTTGCCAATACTTGTTATTTTCTGTTTTTTTTTTTTTTATTTAATAGTAGCCATCCTAATGGGTATAAGGTGATATCTCATTGTAGTTTTAATTTGCATTTCTCTAATGGTAAGTGATGATGAACATCCTTTCATGTGCTTATTTGCCATTTGTGCATCTTCTTTGAAGAAATATCTATTCAAGTCTTTTGCCCAACCAAAGTGATTTTAAATAAGGGGTGATATAATCTGATTTGTGTTTCAGAAAGAGAAGTGCACAAAGGATTGTGGTTCAGAGGTTGCCCAGGATGGACATGAGGAAACTGGAGTCTCACTGGTGATCAGGATGGTGAGGAGAGTGTGCAGCTAGGATGTGTGGAGGGGCAGGATTCACAAGCTTGGCAATGTGGGAATTGGAGAGGGGGAAGGTTGAAGGTTCTGTCCTGCCAGTGCTGGTCTCTGGGCAGCAGGCAGGGGTGCTGTCTCTGCACAAACTTTGTCCCCTTCTGTGTGGCACCGAGTCAGAGCCTCTCCAGTCTTCCCCTACTTCTACCCCTGGATATTCTAAGGTTTTCCTCCCTTTCATTCCTAGCAGATTTCCCATCTGTTTCCCCTTCCTCTTTCTCTTTACCTGGTCATGAATTCATGTCCTCACCTGGCCACAGATCTGCTGTTCCTGGATACCTCTGTCTGTATCACCATCCTATAGCTCTCCCAACCTATGATGATTACCTCTTTCCTCATTGTTCAAGGAAAATCTGGCCCTAATGTGGTTCTAGACAAAGAAGCGGAGAAAGCAGAAAACCCACAGACCTGAGGCCACAATTAGGAGAAGATGAGAAAACAGGCATTTCGGTGTCTTTCCTTTGACTTCATGTAGCTCAATACCTTCTCCTTCAATGAATTAATAAACATTTCTCACATGTTACTGTAATTGTTGGCTTATTTACCTATTTCTCAAAAAGTTTTAAATGGCACATACATATTTTCATATAGAATGTATATATTACATATTTGCTGTGTGTGTGTGTGTGTGTGTGTGTGCGCGCGCGCGCGCGCGCGCGCGCGCCAAAGAATGATCAAATGCAAACTAACCCACTCAGGGTCAAAATTTATACTTAAACTATGAGACAGAAAAGATTTTGTACTTCTTCCTAACAAGTGCCTTTTAATTTTCCAAAAGGCAACTTTTAGCAAATATTGTAATAAATACAACCAAGAAATCAAAGACATAAAATAAATAGTGAGAAAAATGTAATGAGGATGGCTCAGGCTTTGTGGTCATTAACACTAAGAAACAGTGTTACAATCCCATTAATGTATCTAGGTATAGGGGAACAGCACTAAATATATACTAAAATGACTCTATGTCACTTTTAAACCCTTTTGATTATTATTAGGTGGGGTCAAGAAAGTCATAAAGGAGAAGTATTTTGTTAGGAAATTATTCATTCCATATGACATGTTATCATCATGAAATCAGCAAGTCCTCATTGGCAATTAAAATTTCATTATCAGAAGAAAAGTGGAACTAATAATTTTGGTTTTCCATAAAGATTTTAGCTGAGCAAGTTTTCTTCTTCTTTTTTTGGATATAGCTTTACTACAGAACAGTAAAATACACTGCCAAGTTGACTTACTTGTCAATTAAAAGTGAGTTTACTTACTCATCAATAAAAAGCAAGTTTTGAAAGTAGAGCTTTTGTAGACTTGAACGTAAAAGTTGCATCCCCAACTCTTATCCCTGGGAAATGATCTAGCATCCAAGTGTGAGGAAATAACCTTTTGAGTAAGAATTGACAAGGTGTTATGCTACGATTCTGGAAAAAATAAACACTGCTCTCAGAAAACAGAATGTGTTCTTTCCAGTGAATAAAGTTGCAGGCTGGTAGATGACAGTTTATGGGAAGAAAGAGTTGTTTCAAACCTTCCAGCAGGATTTTACACTGAATAAGTGCCTTAAATAAAAATCACATCTGTGACATACAATGTCACATAATGAACAATGGACAAGTCTTTTTCACATGCAGTTAAATCAATAATAATAGGCAATGCTGAAGTTGTATGTTTTAGCCTTTGGTGACAAACTTATCTCTCTCTTATCCTCAGTTTTACCAAAAGTTGATTTGGGCTTTTTGTTTTCAGAAGCCAATTTTGCTGCTACTTTTAAGAAAGAAAAATATATTACATGGTTAGTTTGGAATTAGGACAGGTGACAGTCCCAAGTCCCTGTTTGTGATGTACCAGTGAGTGCTAAAATAACCATCAGTGCAGCACTACTTATTACAATCACTGATTTTGAAAAAGAAAAGCCTAAAATCAGTATTTTTTTAAAAAGTGGTAAAATGACAATAGAAAATGGAAAAGTGATGTGAATAGCGATTCACAGGAGAAATATAAACGATCAATAAGCATATGAAGAAAACATTCAACCTCTCAGTAGTAAAATAAATATATTCTAATATAATAATATGACAGCATGTTGTACATTTATGACTCTTAGATTAGTAGATATGACAAGAAATGATAATGTCTGGGTTTGGCAAGGTTGTTGGGAATGTACAATTATTATAAACTATTTAGAAAGAAATCTGATATGTATAGCAAGAGTCTACTTGTAATCCAAAATGTATCCACTTGAGTCTCACAAAGCCTTTGCTAGGAAGCCAATCTAAAGAAATAGAAAATTCAGCCGAGTGCGGTGGCTCACACCTGTAATTCCAACACGTTGAGAGGCTGAGGGGGTGGATCACTTGAGGTCAGGAGTTCGAGACCAGTGTGGCCAACATGGTGAAACCCTGTTTCCATTAAAATACAAAATTAGCCAGGTGTGTGGCGCATACCTATAATTCCAGCTACTCAGGAAACTGAGGCAGGAGAATTGTTTGAACCCGGGAGGCAGAGTTGCAGTGAGCTGAGATTGTACCACTGCGCTCCAGCCTAGGCAACAGAGTAAGACTCAGTCTCAAAAATAAAATAAAATAAAATATAAAATAGAGAAATAGAAAATTGGACAAAAATTGTGTACCAATAACATAAACAATCAGGTTATAAAAAATGGAAATAGTCAAAATGTTCAACAATAATGGAAAAGTAAACTGTAGTTATGCATACTATGGAATATCATTTCACTATTAAAGATGTGTGTTAATAAAATAGGGAAATCCCCATGCCACAGTGTTAGATGAAACCAAAAGGATACAAAATTAACATAAACCTGATTCTTATTTTGTAAAAAGAAAGACATATTCCTATGTATGTAAAAACAATCCTAAGTTAATAAAAATTAAAGTTATTATGCATTTGCAGAGATAAGAAAAATAATGGAAAAATACATTAGAATTGTAATCATAGTTACCTCTTTCTTTTTTTTTTTTTTTTTTGAGACGGAGTCTGGCTCTGCTGCCCAGGCTGGAGTGCAGTGGCCAGATCTCAGCTCACTGCAAGCTCCGCCTCCCAGGTTCACGCCATTCTCCTGCCTCAGCCTCCGGAGTAGCTGGGACTACAGGCGCCCGCCACCTCGCCCGGCTAGTTTTTTGTATTTTTTTTTTTTTTTTTTTTTTTTTTGAGACAGAGTCTTGCTCTGTCGCCCGGTCTGGAGTGCAGTGGCCGGATCTCAGCTCACTGCAAGCTCCGCCTCCCGGGTTTACGCCATTCTCCTGCCTCAGCCTCCCGAGTAGCTGGGACCACAGGCGCCCGCCACCTCGCCCGGCTAGTTTTTTCGTATTTTTAGTAGAGACGGGGTTTCACCGTGTTAGCCAGGATGGTCTCAATCTCCTGACCTCGTGATCCGCCCGTCTCGGCCTCCCAAAGTGCTGGGATTACAGGCTTGAGCCACCGCGCCCGGCAGTTTTTTGTATTTTTTTAGTAGAGACGGGGTTTCACCGCGTTAGCCAGGATGGTCTCGATCTCCTGACCTCGTGATCCACCCGTCTCGGCCTCCCAAAGTGCTGGGATTACAGGCTTGAGCCACCGCGCCCGGCCATAGTTACCTCTTTCTACAGAGATAAACAAAAGGAATCAGAAATAAATACATCAAAATTAAATCAAAGGTCATTGTAACTTATTTTTGCACGTTTCTATGTTTTCCAATGTTGCCACAGTGAGCAACATATCTATTAATATGTATTTGGTTGCTGCTCAACTCAACTAACTTAAAAACAAAGGAAATATATTGGGTTTTAGCTCCCAATTTCTGGGATAAACTTTGCCTCAAGAGTGGCTAAAAACAGAGGCTCAGTAGAGTTTATCAGAATTCTGTTTCTCTTCTCCTAAGTTGCACTTTCTGGGTTGACTCCTCACAAAGGCTCTCCATTGGGACTTGCAGTTCTAGGGGCTATGTATTTCCAAAATCAAGGCCCCATGCATAGCAAAATTCCTAAGATACATTCTTAGGGGTCTGCCTTGAGTCATGGGCTCAAAATGAACCAAGTGCATGGCATGGGAATACTAAGCATTAATTCACTTCCATCAAGCATTATGTTCTCCCCCGTGGACCACCACCCAGGCCAAGTTTAATAAACATTATGGAGAGACATATTTCCAAATACATATCCAAGCTATTTTCAAGGATAGCTGTAAACACACATGCTCCATTTCTGTAATTAAGAAATAGATTTAGGCTGGGCGTGGTGGCTCACACCTGTATCCCCTGCACTTTGTAAGGCAGGTAGACAGATGACTTGAGGCCAGGAGTTCCAGACCAGCCTGGGCAACATAGAAAGATGGATTTCACCTCTACAAAAAAAAAAAATTAAAAACAATTAGCCAGGCATGGAGGTGCACCAGTAGTCCCAGCTACCCAGAGGCTGAGGCTCAGAGGCTGAGGTGGGGGGATCCCTTGAACCCAGGAGTTTGAGGATGCAGTGAGTTAGCATTGCACTCCTGCACTCCAAAAGACAAAATGAAAGAAATAGATTTAACTTAATTCTTTTCAAAACCAGTGCTCCTACTCCTCCCCATTAACCCCTAATCTGTTCTTCTTTCTCACCAGTGACATTTATTCATCTGTCAACATCCTTACATGGATAGAACTGCTCAGTCTTCCAATGGCAAATGGAAATAGCTCATACACTTTAGGACTGCAAGTGATACCTCTCATGAATATTGAGGAGAGGAGAGGAGAGGAGAGGAGAGGTGAATATTTAGAAAGAGAGACAAGGTGGAAATAATGTTTCCTCTTAGAATTCAAAGTAAAACTTTGACTGACTGATTTAAAAACTGCTTTTATTAATACCTCACTCCATTTTTTTTCTTCAACTGATAGGTTAGATCACTTATACAAAATGATTCTATTATATCAAATTATTGTTATGAAGCATCATTAGAGAGACAGAGAGAGAGACAAAGAGAGGGAGAATGACTCCAGGCTGTTAGTTTTATCTTGCCTAATACTACTCAGCTCTGTGACAATTTCGTATGGTAACTTTTACTGGGTTGAATGTTGGAAATTATTTCAAATATATTCTCCTAACTTATTCAATATCTGTACATTTTTCAGTAGTAAGAACTTTTAAAATGAAATGTGAATGTTTAAGCCTTCCTTCACTTATCTAGGTGAGTGATTTTGATGAGGACAAGCTTACTCTGCCCCATGCAGGTAATTTATTCTTGAAAAACCACTTGTTAAGTGAATTCTCATAAGTAAAAAACATCACTACCATTAACTTTTATGAACATGGATTTATGCTAAGACAACACCAAAGCCCATTAAAGTTGGCTCAATTACTTCAACAGACATATTAGTTAAACAACCTAACAAAGTCTTTTCTCTTTATTAATTATGCCATAATATTGCTATTCACCTACTCTCATTAAGTTCTTGTGGCGCTATTATGCAATACATACTAAAGATTATTCTTACAAATAAAACATGTTGAATACTCAATGTCATATAGTTCAATCTTTATTGCTAAACAACCGCAACAGAAAGACCAGAAATCTCACTGAAAACAAGAACAAGTTATTTCACACTCACCAATAACTTGACATCCTCAGGGCATCAGATTATCTCTGTTGTAAACCAACATCAACAACTATGAGCGTGGCTGCACGGTGCTGCTGGTCTGTCCAGGTTCAGCTGCCTGTGTGAAATCCAAAATCCAAATCTGTCCTCCGAAATGCTAAGAAATGTCTCACAAGCCCAAGCTGGGGTTGGGGTATAGAACAAAACCTGGAAAAAAATCAAATTCATGTCATTCTACTCGATGTCACATACCCAATTCCTCAATCTGAGTTTTAGGTTGTTTATATGATAATCACACTAAGCGATTAATATCCCGAGTGCCTTTGGAAACAGTATCTTTTAAAGGTTTCATTTGCCTGAACTGGTTGAAGATATTTGTTCTCAGTGACTCAACAGAGAATCTCAGTTTCCCACCCTATTCTAGAACCATCACCCTATCTGAGGAATTCGCCAAACTTGAATGGCTGTGTGGGTGACTGTGTAGCAGCTGCCAAAAGTATTGTTGCCCCAAGCACCTGCCTTCATTACAACCAATGACAGAAAACAACCGTGTTCTAGGGATCTTTTATGTCATCTGTATCTTCCCGTTTTTTTCTTCATAACTGCAAGTTGGTTGTCAGTTCTGTATCTGGATTTATTTCTAAAAATAGTATCCTGAGAAAACACAGCCCAAGGACAAAGAACAACTCCAAAATTACAGGAGGACCAACAACACTTGAATCTTTTTTCCCTTTTAAAAGAATCACGAACACAGGAAATGAGCTTTAGCCTTTATTTTTGCCTTGTCTTGAGAGATATTCAATAAGGAACTGAAAATGAAGTACGCTTCAAACTTTAAAGGCAATGATGAAATGGAAAGAAGAGGGTCCTTCAAAACTATAGAAGCAACTTCAACCAGACTAATACTATTTCAAAGAGATGGGCCGTAATAGCATCGATTGCTCCATGTTTTGTTCATTCCATCTACAGTACATCAACAGGCTTTTTCCAAAAGTGTATGGACAAAATACTTGAGTTGAGATCTGTAGCCTGAGCCTAGATGGTATCTATATGTTGTCATGGTAACTCACAGGGCGCCATCTTTAAAAGCATTGAACTCAGGAAAAACACACACTGAGAAATTTCAGCTCTAAAAGCTATTTCCCAAAATTATCTGTTATCCTATATACCTTTGTCTGCTTAGAGCCTTGCTGTAATTTTTGTTTTCATTCCAATGCTCAAGAAACACTGAAACAAGTGAAAAAATTGCTTGAAGTCCTTTATTAGAGAATTTCCATGATAAGTTTTATGCTAGCTTTTAAACTGATGAACATTGCTCCTCTACCCCACAAATGTTTTTTCCTTTATACTGACTTTTTATTTTATTTTGTTTTATTTTTTTGAGACCGAGTCTCGCTCTGTCACCCAGGCTGCGGTGCAGTGGCGCGATCTCGACTCACTGCAAGCTCTGCCTCCCAGGTTCACGCCATTCTCCTGCCTCAGCCTCCCGAGTAGCTGGGACTATAGGCACCCGCCACCATGCCCGGCAATTTTTTTTTTTTCGTATTTTTGGTAGAGACAGGTTTCACTGTGTTAGCCAAGATGGTCTCCATCTCCTGACCTTGTGATCTGCCCGCCTCAGCCTCCCAAAGTGCTGGCATTACAGGCATGAGCCACTGCACCCAGCCCTATACTGACTTTTTTAATGTAAACATTCCCCTTTTATCCATAGACACAATTTTTATTCTTATTCTCTTTATATTGGTCTATAGCCGATGTTAAGGTGAAGGGCTTCTCCCTTACTTTGAAACTCCAAGATCCGGCTGTCAATCCATGTGCCAATATTTTGGAGAAATAATGACCTTCCCTCCTCCCTTGTAGCACTTATTTTTGCATGTCAGTCATGTAGGACTTAGAAAATTAAATCCTGGATCTTCCTTCACCTTCTCATTAGCATCCGCTCCCCTCCAGCTGTATCATAAACTATTGGAAGACAGTGAGGGTGCCTTAGGACTTTTCCTAGCTCTAGAATCGGCAGTATTCTACACAGGGGCACAATAAACATTTGATGACATAGAACCCAAATTTAAAGATAAATGGACTTTGGAAATTATCAAATCTACCCCATTTTTGTAAATGAAGAAAGAGAAACAAGGAGAGATAAAGTATCCAGCCCAGGGCCATGTCCAATTCAAAACAGTATTTTGAGGTCAGCAAAGAGGATGTCAGTCCCTTTTCTGCTGGTAGTACCTGGCAAAGAAGTAAAACAGAGATTCTGCATTCACAAAACAAAGTAGCTAATAGCCATTCCTGGTTTACATACCACATTAGATAGGTTGTTGTTTTGAGGTTCAAATTAACCAATATGCTGTACCTGAGTGTGTTAAATATCATGCAAATATAAAGTATTATTAACAGGAAGGGTTTTTTTTTTTTTTTTAAAGTCCATGGGAAAAGCTGAATGGAAAAAATAAAAGAAATAAAAAATGTATTGGTAATAGTGAACATTATCTTGTTTTGACTTACAGGCAATATCATACCAGAAAAATGGCTGCATTTGGAAAATGAATAGCTAGAGAAAATTCTAATGAATAAGCCCAAGGCCTCCAGAAATGAGGATGAAAATAACCAGCATAAGGTAATGGCTAATCAGAAATCTAGCCTAGACACAAGGTATTACAGTTCAGATTCTCTTCCTTCTCTGAATTTCTTCGTAGTTAAGCTTTCATGGGAAACTCTGGTTGGGGAGAGTCCGTGTGTGTATGTGCTAGGAAGATCCTTGTGTTCCATCAGTTCATCTGTGTCTGCAGCAGAGGCAATGGAAGGAAATGACCAAAGGGAGAGCAATACAGGCAATTAGGGATGAACCTAATACAATATGCACGGTGACTACATTGATTTGTGTGTATGTGTGTGTGTGATTTAAATTCCTGATACAGTTATTAAAAAGGAAATTGACTAATAACAGCTTATAGGTATTCAAGACCCTCACAAATTACAAAGTTTACATTTTTCCAGTGAATACTCTCTACACGGTTCAGAGGTTAGAACAGATGTTCTCATTCCTATTTACTGATGAGCCTTGGACTAGTCAGCTGATTTGTACAAAGTTAAATGCCAGGGAGCTCTGATTCCAAATTCAGGGCCTAGAGATTTTAGAGGAAGGTTATGCTTTGCTTTACTTTTGTGGACTGCTTTTAAGACGATGTCACTTACCCGAAGGCTGTTTCATGAAGAATGGGCAGATGTAAGAAAGGAAATAAAATAGCTATGTTATAACCAGGCAATAGGAGTGGCTGAATGGCTTTTTGGCTTGAAATGATAATTGGATCAAAGGAACAATACCATATGTGTCTTCTATTACCTTAAAAAATCATACCTAATTGGTGAGAGTTTCTGCAAAGGAGATGAAAGAAGAAAGAAAGAAAGAAAGAGAGAGAGAGAGAGAGAGACAGAGAGAGAGAGAGAAAGAAAGAAGAAAGAAGAAAGAAAGAAAGAGAGAGAGAGAGAGAAATGAAAACATATCATGTTTCAGCACCATAGCCCTGTACTAAAGCATTATCTTCTTTAATCCTCAAAACAAAACTATTAGGTGAATATGATAAGTTCCTCTTATTAATGAAGAAATGGAAACTTCAAGTAGTTAAATTCATCGCAGATTGAGACTTCAGCCAGATATTGTCTGCCTACAAAGGCTATGTTTTAGTTGTTTTAATGCTGAACATATATTGTCCCCTGGTAGGAAGCAGAGAGGTAAACAATGAACATCTTAACAGATCAAGAAGCTGAGAATGTTCAAGGGGCACATTACTACTTCACAGTGGGGAAGAAAAAACAGTCCTCATTCCAGAATGGCCTTCAGATAAGAGAAATGAAGGTTCATTCTAAGACCCCCAGCCTTTGTCCCTGCCTGCATTGATACAGAGGGGTCTTTTCAATGGCCAACTTGCAAACAATGGGATATTTCAGGTAGTAGACAAAAAGCCTGGGATTCAGTGGGGTTTCCTGTGTTGGCATGGCTGGCTAAGAGTCTGGATCTGGAAAAGGAGTTTTAATCCGATTCTACAGGGGACAGATACTCTTGGTGTATCCATGCTTCTTGAGACTACATCTCTCCTCAGAAGATCTGACTCATACAACTAACTGCCTCCATGAACTCTTCACACACATGTATCAAAGGAATCTCAACAATGTCATGTCCAAAATCAATTCCATGACCTTCTCGAAAGACCTGATCCTCTTCCCGTGTTCCCCTTCTCAATGAATGGAAGTACATCGTTCCATAGTCACAAGCCAGAGATGCAGAATTCATAACTGGTAACTTATTTTTCCTCACTCATGTCAAATGCATCATCGAGGCCATTTTTCTTCTTCTTTCTCTGCACCACAACCCTCTTGATCCAAGCAATCTCCATCTCCCAACCTAGACTGTGGCCTTCTCAATGTTCTACCTATATCCGTTCTCAAAGCCAAGGAAGGTCAAGTGATACCTCAGCTTAAAGCTCTTCCTCCACTGTCCATTGCTCTCTGTAAAATGCATAACTGCTTCATGAGGTGTAAAAGGCCCTACTTTGTCACTACCTTCTCCCAACACAAACCTTCAACCTCATCTGCACCATGCCACGTGGGTCTCTCCATTTGCCTCCTACCCCTTAAGCTTCTATCTCATGGATTTTCCACAAGCTATTTCTTCTACAAAGATGATCTTCTCTCCCTCCTATGACTTGTCAACACCTAGTTATTCTTCAGATCTCAATAGTCCCTTCCCTGACTTCCTTAGCTAAATCAAATACCCTTATTACGAGCTTTCTTAACACTGTGTAGCTATTTTCCAGTCCCAATTAAATACAGGAATACCTCTGAGATACTGCAGTTCAGTTCCAGATAACTGAAATAAAGCAAGTATTATAATAAAGTGAGTCACACACATTTTTTGGTTTTCTAGTGCATGTAAGAGTTGTGTTTACACTATTCTGTAGTCTACAAAGTGTGCAATAGCGTTATGACTAACAAAACACAATTTACATATAATTTTAAAAGACTTCATTGCTTAAAAATGCTAACAATAGTCTAAGCCTTTAGTAAGGGTTTGGTTTTGTTTTGTTTTTTGCTTGTAGAGGATCTTGCCTCAATTTTGATGGCTACTGATGGATCAGTGTGGTAGGTGCCGAAGGCTGAGGTGGCCATGGCTAATTCTTAAAATAAGGCAACAGTGAAGTTGGCTATATCGATTGACTCTTGCTTTCATTAAAAATTTCTCTGTAGTATGTGATGCTGTTTGATAGCATTTTACCCACAGTAGAAATTCTTTCAAGGTTAGTCAGTCTTTTCTAGCTCTGCTGCTGCTTTATCAGTTAAATTTATAGTCATATTCAAAATCCTTTATTGTCATTTTAACAATGTTCATGGCATCATCACCAGGAGTAGATTTCATTTTAAGAAACCACTTTTTTCGCTCTTCCATAGAGGCAATTCTTCATCCATTAAAGTTTTATTGTGAGATTGTGGTCATTCAGTCACAACTTCAAGCTCCACTTCTAATTCTATTTCTCTTGCAATTTCCACCACATCTGTAGTTACTCCATAATTCTTCCAGTAGAAGGCTGTTTCATCCACATTGAAAATCTGTTGTATAGTGTAACCATCATCATCAACTATCTTGACTAAATGCTCTAGATAATGTGCTGCAGCTTCTCCATCAACTCTTGCTGCTTCACCTTGCACTTTTTTGGTTTGGAGACGGCTTCTTTCCATAAACCTCATGAGCCAACCTCTGCTGGTTTCAGACTTCTCTTTTGTAGCCTCTTCACCTTTATCAGCCTTCAAAGAATTGAAGAGAGTCAAACCCTTGCTCTAGATTAGGCTTTGGCTTAAATGAATGTTGTGGCTGGTTTGATCGTCTGTCTAGACCACTAAAACTTTCTTCACATCAGCAATAAAGCTGCTTCACTTTTTTTATAATCCATATTTCATAGGAGTGGCACTTTTAATTTCCTCTGCATTCACAACTTAGCTGTTTGGTGCAAGTGTCCTAGCTTTTTGCCAATCTTGGGCTCAACATGCCTTTCTCACTAAGTTTAGTAAGTTTTCACTTTTGATTTAAGGTGAGATACTTGAAACTCTTCCTTTCACTGGAAGACCTAGAGATCATTTTAAGGTTGTTAACTGACCTAATGTTAATATGATTGTCTCAGGGAATAGGGAGGTCTGAGGTGAGAAAGAGAGATGAGAGAATGACTGGTCAGTGGATGAGCCTGAACATACACATTTATTAATTTCACTATCTTACATGAGTTCAGTTTCTGGCACCCCAAAACAATTACAATAATAACATCAAAGAGCACTATACACAGATCACCATAACAAATATAATAATAATGAAAAAGTTTGAAATACTGTGAGAATTACCAAAATGTGACACAGAGACACAAAGGGAGTACATGCTGTGGAAAAATGACACCAATCAACTTGCTCAATGCACAACTGCCACAAATCTTCAATTTGTAAAAGATTTCATATCTGCAAAGTGCAACAAAAATGAAGTACAACAAAACAAGGGTGTGCTTGTATTTATGTGTGTGTCCATTAGGTCAACATCTGTCTCCCCAACTAACTGATAAGCTACATGATGGTAGAGTCTGTGTCAACAGTGCTCACCATTGTAACCCAAACATCTATTTGGTCCCTGGCCTAATGGGTGCTTGATAAATATTTCTTTAATATCTAACTAACTATCAACCAACCAACTGAATGACTGAGTGAATGAATGAATGAATGAAAGAAAGCATCCTGTTCATTGATGTGTTAATTTTCTGTGTCTTGCTAGAATTCTAAAATATTAGAATCTTTATGTGGAGGCAAGCCTTGACTCAAGTCCTTCCTCACCACTCATCTTCTCATTGAGACCTACCCCTAACCATACTATTTAATGCTGCAGTCTCTTCATACCCCACCCACAAGCACTCCCTAAGACCCATATCTACCTCTATTTTTTTCATTTGCCCCACCTCATAACACACTAGAGAACTGCTTATTTATCATTGTTCTAACTATGCTTTCTTAGTTTCCATATTTGTCTATTTGGCTTCCAGTCACAGATCCAATTGTATTTACCATATTTTCTTATTTTCCATATTCTTGATGCTGTGGCATTTGCAGCCTTGCTAATTGGGGAAAGACTGTGCCTACCAGGGCTAATCGATTTTTAGAAATAGCAAAGGGCTCTCCATATCCTGCCTAGGTAAACCAGCCATTCCAAATTCCTAACAATCTCCTTCATCAAACTCACACACCAATCCAAAATTCTCCTTGCTCTAAATCACCATGTACCAAACAATAAGGAAGAAACTCTTTGCCCCAAAACTCACCAGAATTATTTGGACTAACCAATCCTAAAGCAACTCTACATTCCAGAATGTCTTGCCTTTCTCACAAAAAACACAATAAAAACAGTAACTTTGCCACTCCTTTCTGCCTCCTGCTCCACACTAGTGCTTCCCAATGTGGCCCTTCATGGTGTGACATGCACTCTCCTCTTGGAAAATGTAATTTTTAAAAAAATCTTTGGAGACAGAGTTACAGTCTGTCAGCCAGGTTGGAGTAGAGTGATGTGAACACAGCTCACTGTAACCTCGACCTCTTGGGCTCAAGCAATTGTCCTGCCTCAGCCTGCTATATAGCTGGAGCTACAAGTATCCATCATCTTGTGAAACTAATGTTTTGTTTTTAAATATTTTCTTGTAGAGATGGGGGTCTTGTCCAGGCTGTTCTCAAACTCCTGGGCTTAAGCCATCCTTCCGTCTTGGCCTCCAAAAGTGCTGACATAAAAGGTGTCAGCCACCATACCTGGACATAAATTCTTATTTCAATGGCTTTAGCCTCTCCACATCATCATTCAGTCACCTTTATGTGTTAAAATACCATAAAATCCTACAGGTACAATTGAGGTAATCACATTATTGTTTATCCCCTGATGTCTTCCCATCCATCCACTATCAATGGAAAATAAACTTCATAAAGGCAGGGACCCATATTTTGTTTTATTCCACTTCTGGGTACCTAGAGCAGTGCCTGGTATGTAGAACTTTAATAAATACAAGTTGAGTGAATGAATAAGTGTTCCTGGTCTCAATTCTGGCACACTATCATTTCAGACCTTGAGATTCCCCTGAGATAGACATTTTCTTACACTCCATCATATCTCTAGGCCCTCTCTCACTATTTGGCATTTGGTTAAAAGCTCAGTGATTGTTTGGTCTGATTTTGTCTAAGTTTTGCTGGTCCCTAGAGCTCTCAGGCTAGCCCCTTGAGTTCTTGGGCTACCAAAAGCTTCTGTTCTCAGTGGCAAGGACTCCTATTTTTTGCATCTTTTAAGGGATTCCCCAATCACAGAGTATATAATGCATGACCAATGGAGAGCTGGGGACCTGGGTCCATTACCTTCCCTCCATCCCTAACTACGAGTGCCCGTGAGCAAGTAAATTGATCATTGTGGAAGCATTCAGTATTATTTTCACGAGTGTGAAGTGTGGAGAAGACAGATACACAGCCTTTAATGTCTTCAATATGGATTACATTAGGACTCAACTACATGGCTTCTCAAGATCTCTGTGAAGTTTATGAGTTCACAGTCCATCTTATAGTCACTAAACATGATTTCAGCTTTTCAGTCTCATTACTATTCCCAGTTATCCTTCTGAATGATAAGGCAGAGTTCAGTACTTAATCTTTACCTTTGCGGGCTGTAGACATATGGCAAGCTGCGCAAAATTCATTATTTAGATGACATTGATTGAACTTCCATTTACAGTTACTATGTTCTTAAAATATGTTTTAGAGCCAAAATTTTGTAAGTTCACTTTCTTCTCATGTGTGTAAATTTGGTCTTAGGATTTCTCATTTTTTTTTTGAGTCTAAGAAGATTTTTCTCTCATAATTGTAACTGGCATTATGGAGCACTACGTGTCTTATCTTAGGTATCCTTTACAATAGCTAAGTCTAATTTTATGAATGAAGAATCAGAGCAGTTAAGTCATTTGCCCTGGGTTACACAGCTAGAAAACAATAAGATGGGTTCAAATCAAGGTAGTTTGTCTACATAGACTGTACCTAGCTACTTAGCTACACTGCCTTAGTGGGTTGATTGAACTCATTAACTTAATTCTTACTGACTTGACCCCATTCTCTTCCTAATTGTATATTTCACAAATACTTTATGACACATGCTAAACTCTCTTGAGCCATATATTTTTGCTAGGGGAGTTTAATCATCATGCATTAGAAATAAAAGTATGCAAAGGCTAAGGTGACCCTGAGGAAGTCAATGACAACAATAGGGTTAAAACTCACAGCCTTGGTTGTTCAGTTTTCTTATCAGTCCTTTGAGACTTCACACATTCTACCTGATTTTTCAATTTCATGGGAGTCGTCGGGAGCTGAAGGCAATGAAGGCATCATCAGGCTTCACTCCTGGGTAAAGGTAGCAGCTTAGATGGCAAATTACTTTATAGACATTTTAGTACAGGTAGCAGCAGGCATGTTGGAAAATTCTAAGCCCTGCCTGTTAGTATGCAGAAACGCCATCAGCTGCCGAAATCATTTGCTAATAAACCAGGTCTTCATTATGTCCCAATTGCCCAAAGTCTGTTTGCCTTGTCAGACACAGGTTTTTAAAAGCAGTTCAGTCTTGAGCCACTTTCGGTAACACGGATTTCTCCCTCCCTATTTATTTTCAGTCCTACTTTCTGGTGTAACTCTTTTTTTCAATATATTTGAAAACACTTTATTTTTGCCTTAATCTTTGTGGCTCTTTTTAGCACAGTCAGCAGTTTTGCAACCTTCTCTCTTTCCTCTGGGCTCCAAGAGTTTGTTGTTTGCACTTCCACAGATGATTGGCAGAGTGGTTTTTTTTACAATCTTGAAATCTAATTGAATATTTCTTGCTTCAAAATTTACTTCTCAGAGGAACACTAGATAGCTGGATCTCTACAATTGCCCTTTTTATTAATCTTCTGACTGCATCTATACCATAATATAGTTAAATATTCAAATGTGCAAACCAAAATATGTGGAACTAAATTAATTGAAATAAAATATTTTCAGAAAATAGGAAAATGTGGAAGAAAATTTTCTGCCACCAAAAGTTAATACCTTTCAACTTCAGATCAACAAAAGCATCATCATAATCTCACTAACACATGTTTGGGGTCACACATATTTCACTTCTCATTCCAATAAACTTCCTAAGTGTACAGAAATAAAAAATTATCAAAAAGTTTTTTAAAAAAAGGACAGGAAATGTTTTGGTATTCTGATATTTCATCCTGATCCAAGCAAATAGGAAAAGAAATAATTTTCCATTTAGATTTCAAATTGGATATGACTATGAACAATCACTATTTCTAAAACTGATGACCACTGATAGCTAAGATTTTATTTGTTTTCAAGCATATGTTGAAGTTTCATCTTTTAGTCTTTAATTCAATTATGATTCACCCCAGATTTTAACAGTCTCTTCTTTTAAAAATAACTGAGCATAAACCCTCATAATTTGATGCCACATATTTTATTCAGCTGAAAGACATAGCACCCTCTTCCAGGACAGTTTGCATTATAAATAAGGAACTAAGGACTAAAAATGGAAAGGATCAGACTGCATTATTCTGGTTTAGGTATTTACTACTTTTTTTATATCAATAGTAAGTATTTGGAGTCGTTTTAAATATCAGTACACATGTTGCTGCTAAATCCAGAATAAGGGTGCATAGAAATGATCCTAGAAAATTATTCTTCCCATTTAATTTAATGTGTTTATTTAATCAACCACCTCTGTGAAAAACAGTCTGTTTCATCCAGTGGTGGATAGAAACATTGCTGAACTATTGCCAGAGGAATCTTTCAGAACGAAGTCAGGTCTTGTTACTACACTTCTCAAATACTCCAGTGGCTTTGAGTTTCATTCAAGGATGAAAATCAAAGATGAAGAAACTAAGGTTTGTGGAAATTGACCTTGAAAACAAGGTCAAAGTCAGAAACCAACATGCTGAAATGGCTCTGTTACACCAGGTCTCCTCCCATGGTCTTACAGAACTTGCGTGTCTTGACTCCTTCTTAAACCTCAGTCTCTACTATTCCAGCCTTCATCTTTCAGCCACGCCAGCCTTCCTGTCTTTCCTCAGAAATGTCAGGCAGGCTCCTGCCTTAACACCTTGGTATTTCTTTTGTCTCTGCTTGAAATGCTATTTCCTCAGATTCCACATGGCTGGATCTCCTACATCTGTCTCTCTCCACCAAATGCCAGGAAAAGCATTCCTGAATGCCCAGTATGAAATAGCATCCCTCATCCCAGCAGCTCCCTGTCTGCTTTACCCTACCTTTTTCCCTACATAGCATTTATCACCAGCTCATACAGCACATATTTGCTTTCTGTAGCTATCCACTGGAAGGTAAGCTCAGTGAGAACTTGACTACTGGACTTGCCATTGTATCCCCAGGACCCTGAGGAGTGCCAGGCATAAAAAAAGTGCCCAATAAATATTTGCTAAATTCATAAATACAGTTATCCTCCCTACTCCAACTGTATTACTCTGTTTTCACGCTGCTGATAAAGACATACTGGGCTATTTACAAAAGAAAGGTTTAATGGGCTCACAGTTCCATGTGGCTGGGGAGGCCTCACAATCACGGTGGAAGGCTGAAGGCACGTCTCACATGGTGGCAGACAAGGGAAGACAATGAGAGCCAAGTGAAAGGGGTTTCCACTTATAGAACCATCAGATCTCACGAGACATATTCACTACCATGAGAACAAGATGAGGAAACTGCCCCCATGATTCAATTATCTCCCACTGGGTCCCTCCCACAACACAGGGGAATTATGGGAGCTACAATTCAAGATGAGATTTGGGTGGGGACACAGTCAAACCATATCACCCACCAACTCAAATAAATTATGAAGCCAAGTACATGTAAGTAAAATGAGCATTAGATACCAAATGAAGCGGAATGACAGAGAAGTGTTGGGTGTGGGCTCAGTGTGAAACTAGGCAAGTTCAACGTTAGAAATTGAAATGCCGAAAGAGCTCCCACGTGTCAGTGGTGTGGTTCATGTTAGATTACTGCCTGATAAATGGGGTCAGGAGAGGAGGCCAGATGCACAAGGCCTTTAAAACTCCCTCCCTCTGTCCAGTGACTGATGGTCAAGATGCTTGCAGCGGCACTCGCTGCTGTCTGAGGCAGCCATAATTTCAAGCATGTTAGACATTTGCAATGGAAATTCTAGAAGGGCCTGAATGAATTTATGCCAATCAGAAGACATCCATTTTTAAGATATTGCAACGGAAGGAGACTTCTCTAGGCATCCTGCTCAGAAAAAATCTTCCAAAAGGCCTTTATAGAACTCTAAAAAGTCAACGTGTGGAAGGACTAGCATTCAGGTAGCTCTCTAGAGCTTGGGCTCCAAGGGAAAAAGGAACAGCCAGAAATGCAACTAGCCCATTCAGCCTCTGTGGGAAATCAGAAAAAGGCATCTATTCTTCCTGGGAACATGTAGTACTGTGTCCCGGTACTCACTTGGTCCCTTGTCCACTCACCCTTACACAGAGGGCAATTATGGGTGTGGCCCTAGGAATAGCAGGGATGTTTCAGAACAAATTGAATTTACTGCCGGCACTGGCTATTTCCATAACTCATGGAGGTACCCACTGCCTCCAAGGCTACAGCTTTCTGAGTTCCCAACCATAATAAAAAACTCTAAGACAGACAGGTCCTTCTTCCCCAGGTCCTTCTACACCGCTTGGATGGCTCATCAGTGGACACTTAGCCAAATAGGGTGGAGCTTAAGATCTTCGCTTCCACTCTGAGTTGCTCTCACCTGTCCCCAAGGTTCTTCTCACATTTATCAAGAAGTTTCTACACAAACCAAAGCCACAGGAGCATCACGATTAAAAGCACTACTGGGAAGTCAGACAGGGGTGGATCTGAGTCCCACGTTGGCTCATGTCATTGAGCAAATCTCTTAATTTCCATCAGCTTCAATTTCTTCATCTTTCAAGTAGGAATAGTAAGAGTGACTCAGAAGATAAAGTTTAAATTATAAAATGTACTTATAGAGTAGCTGGAAGATGATATAAATTATTATTATTGTCTATTTACTATTGTTATAAGTATTAGTATAATTCACTAAAATTCATACTCGGACTCTAAATCCAATAAAGTTCCTGATCTTTGCTCTGAAAAATGGTAATTCCTCTATAGTGAATATTTATTTATATTCCAGGTGTAATTTGCATAGGCTTGCAGTAAAATTTACCTTATAACATTTTATATGTGTTTATTATATGAATATATTAGGTTAGTGCAAAAGTAATTGCTGTTTTTGCCATTGAAGGTAACGACATAAACCACAATTACTTTCGCACCAACCTAATTATATAAATGTTGTCAATGCATACAGTTTTCTGATATTAATATAGATTTATCAACTTCCTTTTAATTTAGTAATCTTTTCCCACTTTCTTCCAACTTCTCTGAGCTGTTTTCTTTTACAAGTATGTGTCTTTAAATAAGCCTACCCTAGATTTTTGAAATCCAATCTGAAAATCTCTACTTTTAATTGCAAATGTAAGCCATCTGTACTCATTTTATTTAAAAATTGTGATTGAGATTTATTTCTATCATCTTATTTAGTGTTTGCAATTTACCATGTATTTTTTCTTTTTTCCTTTTTTTCTACCTTCTATTAATTATTGGGTTTTCCTTAATCATTTTTTTGCCCTTTACTGGATTGGAAATCATATAATCTATTTATTAAAGGTTACCTTTAAACTTTTAGTTTGCATACTTGACCTAACAAAGTCTTAATTTGATGATTATCTCCCTCTCCTTCCAGAACACACTTTTTCCTACCATCTTACACATTATCTGTGTCCATATTTTAATTCACTGTACTTTTTTGTCCCATAGTCAATGCTTATTTATATATGCCTATCTTTGCCAATTTCTTGGCTCACAATTGTTTCTTGTCCAGGAATCATTTCACTGGATTCAGTTTTCTTTTTTATGAAGTTCATCTTGTAGTAGTTCACTCCTGGGTCTCATGGCATTAAAGCTCAAGCCCTTTGTTGTGGGGACCAAAACCATCAGCCAGAGTAGCTGCAGCATCACCTCATGAGTTCACAGTTATGGTTTTCAGTCCATCTTTGATCTTGGCAATTAGAGCATTTCTTTCTTTCTTGTAAGCTCAGCTATGCATTAAAAAAAAAGTTTGCTGTGTCACATTTTGCATTTCAAGGAGTCCGTTTTGAGGTGATCAGATGTCAGCAATCATACACAGAGCATATATTAGGAAACACACTGTGTTCTAGCCATTAGAGACGTAAAAATGGAAATGAAGCAGTTTGTCCCTCAAGAAACTTATGATCTAACAGAGATAGTTATGAATCAGACATATGTAATAAATTTTTTAGGTGTTGTAGATGCTAGAGTTATCAGATCCTACCCTAGATTAAGCGCTTTAAGAATAAAGAGCTCTTTAAGAATATAGTGCCATAATTATCTTTCCATCTCTAGCATGTAGGGTAGCGCTAGCAGATAGAAAGTATTCACTGAATGTTTGTTGCCTGAAGGTATGAATGAATTATAGAAATCAAACATACTTGCACTGTTCCTCATTCTCAATTTTTAATTCATAAAATGTAAGATGGTGGTTGTTTTCTAATTACAACTGAATTTGTATAAACATTTGATTTGAAGATGTTTAATTTTATTGTACTAATAATAATAGAAAAAAAATTAAATTCTTACTTTGTATCAGGCATTGCTCTCAGAGCTCTCCAAGCACGAACTAGCTTGAAATTCACAATAACTATTTACAATGGAGACTTTTGTGGCCTGGGTTACATATTAGAAGCTATATTAGGAACTCACTTAAATTGATCTGACTAGAGCTTCTGTTATTTGCTACTATGTATATATCCATCTGCCAGTCTGCAGTTCCAAGGTAATTTTCAACTACACATTATCCTTTACTTTTACAGTTATCATCTATGTTTGTAGAATTTAGCTCATTTACAACCTGACCACTGTCTTAGTGATTGATCTATTACTATTGGTCAAGAAGGCTCACTTCATTCCAATCACTACACACCATGCTGATTTTACTGCTGCTGTGCTATTCTTAAAACACATAGCTAGAACACACATCTGTGACCCATCTCTTATCCATGGCAGCTTTCCCCAGCCACCTTCCAGGTAGGAGTGGTACAACCTAACTAAAAGTAACCCCGCAAGTGCTTATACATAATCCAATTAATAACAATCTACGATTGTTCTAGGATCTAGCCAGCAACCAACATCTAGTATACTGCTTGGTAGAATTTGCTTTCCAAGAGTTGGACCAATGTCAGCCAATACATTTTCCTGTCACCTTTGCTATTTCCCATGAGTTCTCAAAAACAAATTCATAGTAGTTGTAAAACTACATCTGAAATTATTTCAGTATCCAAATATGTTATATCTCAGTAGCCCAAAATATTAAAATTATTGCAGGAATATAGATGTTATTTTACTGCCTTAACCTTAAATATCTTTTATTTATTTATTTACTTATTTTTAGGATGGGGTCTCGCTCTCTCAGGCTGGAGGGCAGTGGCACAATCACAGCTCAGCCTTCAGAGTAGCTGGGACTCCAGGTGGACACCACCATGCTTGGCTAAAGTTTGTATTTTTGTAGAGAAGGGGTCTTGCCATGTTGCACAGGCTGGCCTTGGCCTCCCAAAGTGCTAGGATTACAGGCATGAGCCACTGCACCCAGCCAGGTACCCTTTGTTGATCACTGTTCAAGGTTTTTTCTAGTTTGAATGTGGATTCTTTGGCAGGGAAAACGTAAACAAAACAGGAGTTGAACAGTTTCACAAGGCATGACCTGTGTTTTCCATCCTCAGAGTACCTAGTGCTTCACTCAAATATTTATCCAGTATTAACTACGTTTCAGGCACCGTTCCAGCCACAGATATAATTGTACACAAAAGAGACAAAATATCTAGACTTAATGGTAGCTACAATACGGTGTTGCATGACATGAACAATTTTTTCCTTACTCTGAACTCACTCTGTCTTTAGAGGACCCAGCAAACTGTTCCTGCTTTTTTCCATCTTCTCCGTCACATACATGACATCACCAACACCATCACATACACACACAGACATGCACGGCCCTCAGGCCACACCAGATTACGTGGCTGCGGATCCAACCCTGCATTTGCCTGCCCCTCCTTTACTGTGAGTGTCACCTCTACCTGGAAAGGTCTTCAACCTCCAAGTCCCACAGTAATTTAAAACCTATCATCATCTTATCTCTATGCCATCTTTGTTCATTCTAACACAAATACATGTATTCATTTCACACTCTCTCATTATAATTTAGATTATACCATTTATAATCTACTTTGGATTGTGGTTACTTATATAGAGAGACACACCCTTATTAGATTGTGAGAAACAATCAAAATCCAGGGTTAACAAACTCTTCCCTTTTACACCTGCGAATTCCATACAGTACCGAAATAGCAGTATGCATCAAATAATTCTCAATAATGCTTGGTAACGTGAATGATTATGCCACTTTCTCTGTTGTATAACTTAATTTCTATTTATTCATTCAGTTATCTATTCATTTATTCAAAAAGTCACTTAGTTAGTGCCTACTAGATGCCAATCATTCTCTCAAGGAATTGAGGATACATGAGTAAATAAAACAATCACATTTTTTCTGAGTTTTGGAATTATTTAAGTTAGAGTTTATGAATAATCACTTGTCTGCAAGAATTGATAAGATACCGAGGCACATTGCTAAAGAAAGTGACAGAGTTTCTTACGGTGGCTGTTAAGGGCAGTCGACTTTCTGTCTTGAGGTATCCAAATAAATTCTTCCCTGGAGACAGGGGGATGAAGAGTTTTAGCTCACAATGTTCCCTTGAGGTCTTTAGTTTTATGAATCAATATGCATGAGGACAAATAACCAAGTAAGTCTATTCTTCTCCTCCTTCGTTATTCATTCCAACAATGAAGCCAGAGAGAGGCAGCTATAAAAATCATTAGCAGTGGGCATTGTAGTAGGTGTAAGAATTCCATCAGCCCTTTAGCCCTCCTCTAAAGTAATCTATTTTTCCAGGAGCTGAAAGAGTTTAACAACCTAGAAAGGTCAATTCTCTAAAATATCTCAACAATATCTGGGTTGCTAGCATTTTGTGAGAAGAGGAGATACAAGGTAATTTTGTAAGAAGAAAAAAATGTCTTGAATAACAGAAAACTCAAATTAGCTTTTTATCCCCTCCAGAATGGTAGTTTGCGAATGTCAGAAAACTTGACCAAAATGTAAATGTATGAAACAGAACACAGGAAAATCTGCAATCATAAAACGATCACTCCTAAAAAGAAAAAAAAAAAAAAAGACAAGTAGAGAAAGAGAAAGAGGTAGTTGGTTTTGTTTCTACAAAATAGAACCTTTAATGCTCGTAGCATATTTCCTTTCAAATATTTGGTTCTAAAATATCATAAAGTTGAAAAGAGACTGAATTATCAAATTAAAGGACACAACATTGAAGATACGCTTCAGGCAACAGAAACTACGTCCGTATGCCCCGTGTGGTCATCTCCTCCCCTCCTCTTCCTCGTGCCACCTCCACTCTCTGGCCTCTTCCAGCCCCCATGCCGGGATGCCTGGAAGAGGGGCCCCAGAGAGAACCTCCCTTAAATTGACCTGGCCGCTGGCAAAAATCCCAGTCCGAGGGTTGCACTATTCATAATTCTCATGTACTCTCCCTAGAGCCCTAATGTTATTTTCCAACAGAGTGACTTCAAATAGCCTTTGTTTCAGCTTTGCTGAAGTCAGGAATTAGTTGCCCCCCGACCATTGCTTTACTGAGATGCCTAAGTGAAAAGTGGAAGAAAATTCCCTTTCTATTATTTTTTCTCAAGAGAATTTTGGAAGTCACTTCCTGGCCAGGAAAAGAAATTCAAGCACGAGTAAGATAACTTTGTCACTGAGTAGCTAAAGGATGAATGGCACAGTCTGGGAAACTTTAGAGTATCCAGGATTCCAGGAAGACCTGTTCCTTCCCATGATGCTTAAGGATCTCTTCCCTGCTCCATTGGAGACACGCTGTTGGAATGTGGAAAAGCCTCTCCATTTCCAAGACAGGAACAGACTGTCATTCTCCCAGAAGGTAACACAACCTCGAGCAGCTGGAAGGTTATAGATATTCCAGAACAGAGAACAGAATATTCCACTCAAGTTTCTGCTTTATCTGAGCCCTTGGCAGTCAGCCCAGACATGAAAGAAATGTCACTGTGCTGGGCCGAAGCAAGGAACTCCGTCAAAAAGGATTATGGGAAAAAATGAGCTATGGGGGAGAGATTGTGTACAGGACTTCTGGCTGAATGAGAAACTAGGCCCATTCTGAAATGAGAGCAGCTGCCATTCGATGGAAGCCCTCAGGCCTTCATTTATTTTAATAAGATTCTAGTGGAGGCTTGCCTTAGTCTTGGGTTGGTTTATCATTTATGATAAGCCATCCTGCACCACAAACTCAAACATATCCCTTCAGATTCATTGACATTTGGGGAGTGTGATTTTATCCTCCCTTCACTTAACATACACTTTTTGATGGCTTACAGTGTGACAGGCACTATTCCAGATTCTGAACTTCAGCTTTGAAACCAGAGAGACAAGGACCTGTCTTCCACGGAGCTTCACACGCTAGCATGTGGCCTTGTTGGGGACGGGTGGTGGAGGAGTGGGAAAGGGATGTAGAAAATGAACAAAGAAAAAAGATATTCATGAGGTAATTTTTTAAGAGCTCAGATTATTCTTTTGTTTTTATTTGTTTTTAGTTTCATTTCAGGTTCAGAGGATACCTATGCAGGTTTCTTACATGGATATACTGTGTAATAGTGAGTTTGGGTTAGTGTTATAAGGTAATTTCTTATCTTTTTTTCTTCAACAAAGAAAATACACAAAGAAAATGCCACAGATTGACTGGAATAAGGATGACGTTTTTGTTATTCTTTTTCTTTTTATTTTTTTAGAACTGGTGTTGCTGAGGAGATGATCACTGAACTTGGATGTCGATCAAAGCCAACAGATACGGGGTCAGGGGCTATGATGGAAGCTACACAAAGCAGAATATCTAAAATGGAACTAAAACTTGGGATTAAAATATGAACAAAATACAGACTTACGAAAATAACATATATGTATATCAGAGGAAGATACGTTTTATCAAAATATCATATGTGTACATTTTTCAGATAAAATAAATATTGTTCCATAGTTCACTTTTCTTAGCCTTTTTAGCTTAAAGATGTCATAAGGAGAGACTAGTCAATAAATTAGAAGTCCTAACATCTGACCTTGCTCATGCCAGTGTATGGCCTACAAGACTAAACTCCCAGGGACTAGGGGAGATACTGGTCACATGATTCAAAATTTCAATTAGGCAGGAGGAATAAGTTCAAGACATCAATCAGGTATCCTGGTGGCTATTGTTAACAATAATATATTACATACTTAAGAACTGCTATGAGAGTATATTTTAAGTGTTCTTACCAAAAAATAGTAAGTATGTGAGGTGAAGATAAGTTAATTAGCTTGATTAAGCCATTCCACAATGTATACACAAATCAAAACATCAAGTTATATACCATAAATATACACAATTTTCATCAATTTAAAAAATTAATTACTATTTGAAAAGCCTAGAGAATTCCCAGAAGTCAACAGATATTTTATGAAGGCACAAGAGCAACCTTTGTCCTTAAGAAGTTCACGTTTTTGTTCACTGTATCACAAAACCAACACCATCAAAGGCAAGATGTAACAGCCACAGCAGTATATAAACAAAGTTTCCTGAAAGCATCAGAATACAGTGATTTATTGCAGAAGAATAGACTAAGTCATTAAAAAAAAAAGATATCTACTGCGGTAATATCTAAAGCCCATGGTAAATGATGTCTTTGAGAATTGCACATCTGTTGTTCTGGCAAAAAATTAGGAGACCTGAAAATAATATCTCTAAATTGTTCATTTTTTAGCTTAATTAACCAACTGGCTTAAAAGTCCAATTTCAATCCATAATGGAGGGACTGAATTGGATAACATCTAAAGTCCCTTTTGATGCTTTAATTCAAAAAGTATTTCTATTTTTAAAAGTTCTATTTTGACATTTAAAGATGGGTTTAAAAATTTCATGTATGAAAGAAACAAAATGCAAATGATAAAATTAATTTTTGTCATGGATACTATTTTATTTATTGGATATATGTATAGAAGAAAATTATTAAGATATAACTTTAGTTTGTTTCTGGTGTATCTGAGAAGAGAAAATAAACAGCACACATGCAAAAGTTTATAAGACAACACCGTCTTGAGTCAGTGACAAAAGGAGTGAGACACATTAATGTTCACTGAAATTTTTTAAATTGTGAACCATGAGTCACTAGCTGTGAAGTTTAATCAAAAGCAGTTTACACAGTTAATTAGACACCAATTTAAAGTGCTGCATAGTATTCACTGTGCTGCACAGCAAAAGGCATACATAACCACATAAATGACTGTTAAGTAACCACATAAATGACCGTTCTCTGTATTTTTATATAACCAAATAAAACTTTAATCAATTTTTTCCTCTAAATACTGAGTTTTTCAACATCTATAATCAGTGTTGACAATTCCCCTGATAAAGTGTAAGCTCAGTCTTGCAGGCACCCCAAAAACTCACATGCTGTATAACAAGGTTTGGATGGTATTCTCCAGCATTAAGGAACTCTCTTCTTCTGGCTGCTGCTTTCTTCACCACAACCTTAAAATGCAGCTTGCTTGCCATGGGAAACTGTAAGTCCAATGAAACCTCTTTTCCTTCCCAGTCTTGGGTATGTCTTTATCAGCAGCATGAAAATGAACTTATACATTATTCTCTCCCTCCTCCCACCTTCCACTTTCAATAGGTCCCAGTGTATGTTGTTACCCTCTATGAGTTTGTGTGTTCTCATCATTTAGCTCCCACGTGTAAGTGAGAACACATGGTATTTGGTTTTCTGTTCCAGGGTTAGTTTGCTAAGGATAACAGCTTCCAGCTCCATCTATGTCCCTGCAAAGGAAATGATGATCTTATTCCTTTTAATGGCTGTATAGTATTCCATGGTGCATATGCACCACATTTTCTTTTTTCACTCTATCTTTGATGGACATTTGGATTGATTCCATGAGGTGGTTACTGTGAATAGTGCTGCAATGAACATATGTATGCATGTGTTTTTATCATAGAAAAATTTAAATTCCTTTGAGTATATACCCAGTAATGCAATTGCTGGGTCTAATTTATTTTGATCATGAAGCTTTTGCTCTTTCCACCAGAGTGGAAATGTACCTTCCCGGGAATTTCATTCATTGGAGTTACTTCTGTTCTCAAGAGTAGCACTGCATGCATTTTGTGCCTCAATTATCAGGCTGAGCATCTCCCATCTTCACAAGACTTCCCCACCATATGGTTTATGGTCCCACCATCATCCCCTTGTGTTCTACTGAATAGTCTATCCCCATATGGATTTTGATATCCTATAAAAATCCATGATATTCCAGAAGTGGTCAGACCTCTGGGCTCTGCAGTAGTGCCAGTATACACTTGACCTGGACAATGCTGCTCTTAATACAACCTGACATTGTTATTTGCTTTTTTCTTCTTTAGCAGCTCTAATACTTTATTAGCTCCCTATGAGCTCATCATCAAAACAATCCATAGAACTATAACCCCTTCTATATTTGTACAATGTATGCAGTGTTTTACATTTATCCTTGTTAAATTCATTTTAATTTTTTTTTTTTCGGTGCCTAACATCAGTGCTCAGGAACATTTTTGTGATATGGATCAATAGTGTTATAAGAGAATATAATAGGATAACTTGACGTTGTTAGCACTTAGGCCTGGTTAGAGACTTTCTACATTTAGGGGAGGAAAAGATTGTTTTTTAAAAAATGACATAGAGGCTGGGCACAGTGACTCACGCCTGTAATCCCAGAACTTCGGGAGGCCAAGGCAGGTGGATCGCTTGAAGCCAGGAGTTCAAGACCAGCCTGGCCAACATGGTAAAACACTGTCTCTACTAAAAGTATGAACAATTAGTCAGGCATGGTGTGTGTGACTGTAATCCTAGCCACTCGGGAGTCTGAGGCAGGAGAATCAGTGGAACGTGGGAAGCAGAGGTTGCGGTGAGCCGAGATCATATCACTGCACTCCAGCCTGGGCAACAGAGTGAGACTCCGTCTCAAAAAAACATGACATAGAAAGTCTGAAAAATATTTTGAAGAACAAGAAACAATACACAATGGTGGTCATTTGCTCGGTTCACTGATATTTCTGTTTCTGCTCCCTTCAGACACCTTAATAGGATCACACAACACTGCTCCCTTGAAATTAGTTTTGGGCATGTGGCACACTTAGAACAATGAAATGGGATGAGTGGCACAGGTCACTTTTAAGTGAAGGCTCTAAGAAGTAGTGCACGGTTTGCCAGTGCCTCTCTTTGCCTCTGCCACAGGAACAGCGATGGGGATTACTCGTCATACATAAGTTACAGAGGAGGAGAAAAGATGCAGGGATCCCATTTGGCTGTGATAGGCAGAAGAAGCAAACCTCATTTGTTATAAGCCACTAAGATTTAGGAGTTGTTATTGCAGTAACAATAATTATGATTTGTTAACAATCATCTAGTCTGATTAATAAAGCAATAAGAAGACTCAGTGAAATAATACATTTCTGGGAATAATTTATTAAGAAAAGAAAATCCAATTTTGGAGACTGTTATATGTCCTCAGTGCAAAAATATCAGATTCCATTAAAAAAAAATAAAAAAAAGAACAACTTCCAGCCAAAAGCTCTGACCTCTCAATAGATCCGGGAGATACAATGTCAAGGTAGAGAATCTGGCTAATGTAACTAAAGAAATACAGTTCCTCCTTTTTCCTACCCTCTTTCCACCTTAAACTCTATTCCTAGCACTTCCACTTTATACTCAAATGCCCATATCATCTTGTTACAGGATGTCTGACCTTGGTTTTATAATTACTTTATGGTGCATCATTATTTTTCACTGTGCATCATTATCTTTCTCACTATAACCAACAGAATCATCCAGAAGATTTATCTATCAGGAAACTGGGGGCTCATCTGGGTGCTCAGCTTTCTTTTTGGGATACTTGGTGAGTCCATCATTGTGCAACTTAACGCTAGACTTCCTTCTATCCGGTTGTGTGTGTGACCGTCCGTCCGTCTTCATCAACCTTCCTTTGCATGATGGAGTTTGTATGCTTTTCTGGGACTTTTTGGTACTCACTGTTCATTGCTTCTACTATATGAGAAAAACATCTGTATTCTATAGGAAAGTTTTGCTTCAGAGATAAAACAGAACCCAATATGCAAACACGAAAAAGTTAGGTTGGTCTGAGGGTAGTCATTTGCCACATGTAATGTCGGATGGTAACAGACGATGCATATGAAACTGCTGAGAGGAAAATGCCGTGAACCAACTTCCTCTGCCAAATTGTTGTTCGCGGGCAAAAGTAAATAAAGACAGTCTCTGTCGCATGACTTCATAAGAAAAACTTAACATAATTCATTTGACCTAAGAGTGAACAAAGTTTAGAACCTCCAAGTGGGAAATAGCAGGTAAACGGTCAATGAGTTAAACCGTGTTCATCTCAATAGTTTTTATAAAAATGGTTACAGGCTATAAAAATGGAAATATGAAAAATTCTTCTTGAATATGATACATGGTACAAAATGTATTCTTTGCTTCCACACCCCAGATTAGGTTAGCTAAGATTTGGGAGTTGCTGGAGTGCAGACAGAATGACGAACTCCACATTCCTCCTTGTACACATGGGAAACCCAAAAGATACTATTTCATTCTTAAGTTTTCATAAACAGAAAAGCATAAGGAATAAACTGGTGAATTTTATTTTATTTTTTGTTTATCAATAATAAGGTTTGAAACACTGACTTGTTGCTTAACTTGAAACTTAGAAAAAAATAGATAGAAATGGTATGTAAAGGAATTCTGATTCAAACCCAAATTCTTCTGCTGTCTGAGTATTTCCCAGTCTTACTGATGTCTCCATCTCTGTCTTAGAACTAATTTTCCCTCCTGAATCTTCTAGCTCAAATACATACCCACAGAAGCAGCCACTGTGTGCTTTTTTTCCTCATTCACTTGAGAAAATTAAGTCTCTGCCTACACGGCCCACCTCTGCCTTGATTTTCCAGATGTCCATCTTCTTCATATCATTTGCATGAACATGTCGTCTACCAATCCCCCAAGAATAAATGGCACACAGCACCCCAAAAAACTGCCCACTCCTCCCAGGCACTTAATCCAGAGGTATAATAAGCAATATTCCACTCAACTGTTTCTATACCTGTTTCTTATTTCTCCCAAGTGGCTCTGATATCTAGCTCTTGATATAATGCATCCTTAAAAGAAAACCTTCCAATAGTTAATGATTCCCACCACATCTCCTCACACTAATAAAAGGAAAAAACAGAATAATATTAACAGTGAACAGCAGCAGCTGAAAGAAACCCAGAGCAACACATTGGCAGTATTTTCTACTTGTATTATAGTGTCTATTTGCCTAGACCCTTATTTCTCTCAGGCCTAGTGCCTAGAGGTATGTGCTAATTTGCCAGGCTGCTTTAATATTTAGTGAGGAGCCACAGCCGACCAATAATTTTTAATAGCTTGTCTTCTATTGATTTCAGCCCACACATTAAAGCACCTAATAAAAATTATAGAAAGATAGGTGAAGGGATGTAAGGATGAGAGAAGGTTCATAGTTTTGTCCACCTCCATTTGAAGGGAACAAGACAATTATTTCAACTCATATGCAGAGTTTGTATAGTTAGACAATTGCTGACTCACCATCTTTCAGAAATTTTTTTTCTTTTTCACAGACAAAGCCTCACTCTATCACCCAGGCTAGAGTGCAGTGGTGCAATCACAGATCACTGCAACCTTGACCTCCTGGGATCAACTTATCCTCCTGCCTCAGCCCGCTAAGTAGGTGGGACTCCATGTGTGAGCACCATGCCCAGCTAACTTTTTAACATTTTTTTTTGTAGAGATGGGGTCTTGCCATGTTGCCTAGGCTGGTTTCAAACTCCGAGGCTCAAGTGATCCTCCCACCTCAGCCTCTCACACTGGGATTACAGGCATGAGTCACCACACCTGGTCTTTCAGCAATATTTTAAAGATTAACTTACAAAATACACGTTCTTTTATTGATACGGCTGTGTTCTTCAGCAATTTCTGAAATCAGTAATTTCTGATGAGGTGTAGGTGGGTTTGTTTTACGAATTCAAAACCCTTGGGGAGTGAGCAATAAAATGTTAAAAGAAAACCAAAGTTCCCAGCATGCGAATGCCCTTCAGATGTTGACCCCCGCCACCGCTTGACCTCCTGCCCTGGAATAACTGATGTCATAGGAGACTGCAACAGACAGATTAAAAAATAGAGGCATCTATTGTAATTCCAGAACCGTACATTAGAAGATCCCTGGCACCAAGGCCTGAGACTTTATAAAACAGGAGGATCGTACTTATCCCTGGATGTGACTTGGGGAGAAAGGAAAAAACTGTTTTAGCTAGTATGTATCATTTTAGAAGAAAAGCATTTGTTCTAAAGCAGCATAGAAAACAAGTACCATCAAAAGAAGTCTTTGGGATTATGGATGTGGCAGCTTGCAAAAAAATAAAACACATGAACATGAATTAAGTACTTCTTTAAGCCTCAAACTCTTCATGAATTCTGAAATGTATCCTCTAAAGTAATTCAGTCTCTCTTTTCATTCTCACATCTGTTTAAGTTAGAATGAAACCTAAAGGGTGATTTCTCTTGGGTGAAACACCAGGGGGCTGAGGGAAACAGAATGATGACAGGCATTTACACCAGAAGTGTATCGCAAAGGGGCGCTACTCAAAGACAGATACCTGTCCTTGGTGGTACGGTGCCCCATTTGTGCTGAAAGATGTTTTTGAGGAGATCGAGTGGTGCAGTGAAAGGATCGTTTACGACACTGACGCAGGCTTTAACAGGCTACCATTAAAACCCATATGTTCAGAAAAACATGTGACTCAAGCTCGCTTACTCAGCAACGACGCAGTGGTTGAGTCCCTGCAGGTCAAACACAGGGCTAGGCAGCACAAGAGACAAAGGGAAAAAACATAATTTATTTCTCAAATAGGATTACAAGTTAACCATAAAAGCAAAACACACTCACGGAATAAGGTGAGGGAGAAAGCAAAGTGACATTTTAGTGGGTCACTGTGCTAGACTCTGAGGATTAAATGGAGGAACGGTCTGGAGCCCTCTAGCCAAGAGCTTATTTATGACACAACTAGGGTCCACGATAGGAATATCTATTTTGTGTTCAAATCAGCTGAGGCCTCGATGATGTCATGGTAGGGTGAACGACCCTTCCTCCCCATTTGCAGGGGGAGCAGGGAGGTTCCTGGAATGAGAGATTTTCAGTGTTAGAACTGGGACAGTCCCAGGAAAACTACTGAGATAAGTTTGTTACTCAACATGGTGAAGCAAGCATAGTTTTGGAGACAGATGGTTCTATGTTTAAATCAAAGTCCTGCTGCCACTGTCTCTGAGACAATGAACAAGAAGTGATTTTAAATTGCTCTTTGTATCTTTTACTGTTTATCTGAAAAAATAGGTTTCATAGGTTATATAGTGTATTAAGATACCTGGCATATGGTGGGCACATTGTAATTATAGCATGTGCTACACGCTAAAACAATGCTGTAAGACAGACATCTCTAAGGATTTCAGAAGAAGGAAATAGCCATTGTAGTTTGGGACGGACAGGAAAGATTCATAAGTAGGATGACGTATCATTTATCTTCTAAGTTGGGATACTTTTGAATAAGAAACAGGATGCTCTTAATAAGTATGCTGAGACAAAAGGTGTAAACAGTGCCTGTTCTGGGCGCATCAGAGAGTACCATCAGCAATCCTTGACTTCAGCACTCAAGACAGCCTGGAACTTAGATTGCAGGAACATCATGAGATGCAAAGGCCAGGTTCCACTAGGCATTTTATAAACTGGTTAGAGAAGCCTGATCAGTCCTTGTTAAAGGATTCTTAAATGCCAGTTAGCAAGGTGGTTTTGTCTCTTAGATCGAGAGGAACCACTAATAGTGTTTGAGTCAAATAACAAAATGCAGAAATGTCATAACAGATGAAGAAGAGTCTAAAGAACTCATCTTCTGGCCAGGCACGGTGGCTCACGCCTGTGATCCCAGCACTTTGGGAGGCCAAGGGGGGCAGATCACGAGGTCAGGAGATCAAGACCATCCTGGCTAATACCCTGTCTCTACTAAAAATATAAAAAAATTAGTCGGGCATGGTGGCGGGTGCCTGTAGTCCCAGCTACTCAGGAGGCTGAGGCAGGAGAATGGCGTGAACTCGGGAGGCGGAGCTTGCAGTGAACTGAGATCGAGTCACTGCACTCCAGCCTGGGCCACACAGTGAGACTTCATCTCTAAATAAATAAATAAATAAATAAAAGAACATATCTTCTACAATAGTCTTAATTTTCTATTAGATCCCCCACATATTTCCCAGTCACTTGCCCCATAATTTATGATCCTTTGAAGTCCAAGCACTGTTTCCTAAATCTAATCATTTCTTTGTTTCACTTCTTAGCTTGGTGCAAAAGTAATTGCAATTTTTTGCCATTGAAAGTAATGGCAACAACCAACTGGGTGTGGTGGCTCATGCCTGTAATCCCAGGACTTTGGGAGGCCGAGTTGGGCCAATTACCTGAGGTCAGGAGTTCAAGACCAGCCTGGCCAACATGGTGAAACCCCGTCTCCACTAAAAATTCAATAATTAGCCAGATGTGGTGGCACACACCTGTAATCTCAGCTACTTGGGAGACTGAGGCAGGAGAATCACTTGAACCCAGGAGGCAGAGGTTGCAGAGAGCCAAGATCACACCATTGAACTCCAGCCTGGGGAACGGATTGAGACTCCATCTCAAAATAAAAAAAAAGAAAAGAAAAGAAAAGAAAAAAATGGCAAAACCACAATTATTTCTGCACCAACCTAATATTTTCTGTGAACTCTGTGCCTATAAATATTAACAAAACTTGTGTGTCTTTTCTCCTATAGTTTAATTTGCAGGGCCCCACGCACTTAGCATAAGCAAGTAGAAAAACATTTTTTCCTCCCCAACATTCTTTTTTTTTTTTTTTTTTTGAGATTGAGTCTCACTCTGTCACCCAGACTGGAGTGTAGTGGTACAATCTTGGCTCACTGCAACCTCCGTCTGCTGGGTTCAAGCGATTCTCCTGCCTCAACCTCCCAAGTAGCTGGGACTACAGGCGAATGCCACCACGCCCGGCTAATTTTTGCATTTTTAGTAGAGACGGGGTTTCACTATGTTGGTCAGGGTGGTCTTGAACTCCTGAGCTCGTGATCCGCCCGCCACGGCCTCCCAAAGTGCTGGGATTACAAGCGTGAGCCACTGTACCCGGCCCCAACATTCATTTTAACCATGAGAAAATGAAGGAAAACCCAATTTATCTGACTTCAAATTTCTTGCCCTTTCAATGAAGCTTCCTCTAGATTACACTTTTTTGTAGAGGTAAGAAATAGTTTCAGAAAATGGATGCCCCTGAAGTTGCAGGAGACAAAGTTTTACCAGGTTGAGTGGGAGGGAAGGGGGTGGAAAACCAGGAAGCCTCTGACTCTGGTAAGATTATTCGAAAGCAGTTTGCCACATTGCTTTACAGCAATTTCTGCACAGATAAAATCCCTAAGGGTCAAAAAAATTGGCTGACAGGGAGATGAATGGATCTTCTCATTAAAAAAAAAACAACAACTCTTAATTGTGCCCTATCCCTGAGCTTTTTTGTACACACCCAAACAGAAATATCGTATGTTTGACTCTTGATCAGCTTGATATAAAGTAATATTAAAGCAGGGACTCATAATGAAACATGTTAAATTGCTATTCCGTCCTTCTATCTCCCCCTTGTCCCTCCCCCCAAAAAAACAAGAAAAACTTAAATTAAACTCTGAAGGAATTGATGACCAGTGATAGTCTCTATAGAACAGTATGGGAATCAATTAAAACAGAAACTACAACATGCCTCAGGACGTAATTGATAACATGATGAGACAGAGAAAAAAATTGTAAGTGTGAAGTTAAATTCAAAAGTTCTTAGTTAGAGAAAATGCAAAGGCTTCTTTTATCCCACAGGACCAATCTCAAGAGCTATTAGTGTCTCAGGAAGCCAGAAACAGAGAATAATTGTTGTTTGTTTATTCCTGACAGTTTTAAAGGACAGTCTCTCTTGGTGGAAAATTTCTGTTTTCAACTTAAAAGTTCGTTCTAAACCCAAGACCATTCCAGGAAAGCTATTTGGCTCTTTCTTGAACTGTGGAAATAAATTTTGCACAATTTTTCGTAATCCATTTATTTAGTTGCTTCAATAGATTATCCCTTCTCAAATTCAGAGGTTTAGAAACATCATTGGATAGGAAACATATCCAGGAAAAAAAAAAAAAAATCAGTATTACAAAGACTAGATGCCAGTCCAGTGAGAAAAAGAAAAAAAAGGATAGGATTATGTCCATGGTGGTCTCCGAATTGCATAATTGCCATTTTCAGTGTTGAGGCCTACTGACTGTTGATGTGATGTTTTAATATTTCATAAAATGTTAAAATGCTTTTACTTGAGCTGTAGCTCAGTCACTTAGGTCTGGTTAAGCGCTGGTTGCCAGATTTTCTTAGTGCATTATCCACTAAGCCACAGCCACTGCTAAGAAAATCTTAATTCCTATTAAAATACTAAATCTTGGTAAGAAAGATTTGGTTTTTGCACAAGAGCACAATTAGCTGTTGTTTCACTTGCAATACCAAAGGCTTAATAATATCTAACATTAAAAATTAAAATACAAAATGTATTTGGTACCAACACTATGTATCATTTCAATCCTTAAAGAACTTTTCTGAATCATTGGGAATATTTCAGGGAAAATTACTCAGAAAGACCAGACACCTGCATTACATTGCTCTAAAATTAAGGTAGAATTATCGTACCCCATTAAAATTTGTAAGCTCTTGTTAATGAAGTTTAAAAAGACAGCACATTTATTGCAAGGGAGCTGAGAGAAAGGAAGTAGTAATTATCAGAATATATGCACCAAATCATTATTCCGCCTCATTCCTTATGCATTTAAACTGTCTCTCTCTACCACATGAGTCTTTTGTAATAAAAACTGAAGGTTTTGATTGCCTACTTAATGAAAATTTAGATGCAGTCCACAGCTAGTTTTAAGAGAAGAAAAATCTTAAATTTTATTACCATAGCTCCCAGATTAATTAATGGCAGAAGGGTTAAAATTTCAAATACACATTGGTCTTGTTAACACATAATTGATTCTAATTCCTCAAAGACAGTGCCTCCTTTTTAATGCCAGGCATCTAGGTTGTAAAACAAGGTAATGTTAGTTACAAATACAGCGTAGAAAGAAGGGTCTATATAGGCTTCATGGACTTGTCTCTTTCTAAAATTTATTTTTCATCATAATCAAACAAGCATTCGAGTGTATACTGTTTACCATGCACTTTACAGGCACTATCTTGTTTAAACCTGACAACAATCCTCTGTGGTATGAATTAGTATTTTCCTTATTACACGAATGAAAATTTCATGACCCAAAGAAGTTAACTAACTTGTTCGAGGTAATTCTACTGGTCATGGCATACTATGAATTGCGATCCATATTCAGTTGACACTTGAGTCTGTGCTTTATCACTGAGCAAACCTGCAGTCATGAAAACATCTGATAAATTCTTTCTACAGTCAGAAAGCTTCATATCAGACAGACTACTTCACTAACATTTTTTCTTTCACTACTGCTTATAAATGAACCTGCCAGCAAGACCAGGTGAAAGCTTATCAGTTGCTCCGCTTTCAGCAGCATGAGACTCCCGAAACATATCTATATATTTGAAGTCCTCTATCGGTTTTTTATCATGCCTGTTGCAATTTTATGATTTATGTGAGCAAAAAAAAGCCCCATCTTTCCCTCTGGTTGGCCAGTCAATCCACAGCACTCTCCCCTAAGTCATATCCCTCTCTGAAAAAGCACAAACACCTGAAGGTATATTTTTTAATTGTTTATTTTTCCTTTTAGTTGACACATAATAATAGTGCATATTTATGGGGTACAGTGTGATGTTTTGATACATGTGTACTTTATGTAATGATCAAATCAGGGTAATTAGCATATCTATCACCTCAAACAATTGTTGTTTCTTTGTGGTGGGGACATCTAAAATCCTCTCTTCTAGCTACAGTCAAGTGTCACGTAATAATGACATTTAGTCAAGGATGGACCACATATGGCAGTCATCCCATAATGTTATAATGGAGCTGAAAAAAATTCTGTCACCTAGTGAGGTCTTAAAGATCCTGACCCTGTGTAGGCCTAAGCTAATCTGTCTGTTTGTGTCTTAGTTATTTAAAAAAAACAAAAAGTTTAGGCTGGACGCTGTGGCTCAAGCCTGTAATCCTAGCACTTTGGGAGGCGAAGGCGGGTGGATCACTTGAGGTCAGAAGTTTGAGACCAGCCTGGCCAACACGGTGAAACTCCATCTCTACTAAAAATACAAAAATTAGCCAGGGGTGGAGTCGCATGCCTATAATCCTAGCAACTTGGGAGGCTGAGGTAGGAGAATCGCTGGAACCAGGGAGGCGGAGCTGCAGTGAGGTGAGATCATGAGATCAGGCCACTGCACTCCAGCCTGGGCAACAGAGTGAGACTCAGTCTCCAAAAAAAAAAAAAAAAAAGAAGTTTAAAAGTAAAATTAAAATTAAAAATTTTAAAAACAGAAAAAAGCTTATAGAATAATGATATAAAGAAAAAAGTATTATACAACTATTCAATGTCTTTACCTTTTAAGTTGTTATTACAAAAGAGTTAAAAGGTTTTTTTAATGTTTAAAGTTTAAAAAGTTAAAACGTTACAGTTAGCTAAGGTTAATTTACTATGGAAGAAGGGAAAATGTTGTATAAGTTTAGTGCAGTGTTAAGTGTATAGTATTTATGAAGCCTGCAGTAGTGTAATGACTTAGGCCTTCACGTTCACTCAGCAGTCACTCACTGCCTCACCCAGAGCAACTTCCCTAGTCCTGCAAGTGCCACTCATGGTAAGTGCCCTATACAGGTGTACCATTTTTAATCTTTTACAGTATATTTTTACTGTAACTTTTCTAAGTTTAGCTATGTTTAGACACACAAATACTTGCCATTGTGTTATAATTGCCTGCAATATTCAGTACAGTAACATGCTGTACAGGTTTATAGCTTAGGAGCAATAGGTTATACCACCTAGATTTGTGTTAGTATACTGTACGAAGTTCACATAATGACAAAATAGCCTAAGAACACATTTCACCGAAGGTATTCTCATCAGTATGCAATGCATAATTGTATTTTGAAATATCCTGTACATTATTCATAACTATAGTCACCTAACTGTGCAATAGAACACCAGGACTTTTTCCTCCCATCTAACTTGAACTCTGTAGCCACTGACCCATCTCTCACAATATCCCCTCCCCATGACCCTACCCAGACTCTGGTAACCAGCATTCCACTCCATACTTCAATGATCAATGAGATCACCTTCTTTAGATTTCATATATAAGTGAGATAATACAGAATACAGTATTTTCCCTTCTGTCCTTGGCTTATTTAACTTAACATATTGCCCTCTAGGTTCATTCATGTTGTTGCAAATGGCGGGATTCAATTCTTTCTTATGGCTGAATAGTATTCCATTGTGTATGCATGTCACATGTTTTTAACCATCCATTGGTTGATGGACGCATAGATTGATTCCATATCTCGGCAATCGCAAAGAGTATCACAATAGACATACGTGTGCAGATACGTGTCTGACATACTGATTTCATTTTCTCTGGATATGTGGTTAGTAGTAGTATTGCTGGATCAAATGGTAGCTCTATTTTTAATTATTTGAGAAACTTTTGTTGTTGTCCATAATGGCTATATAACTTGCATTTTCATCAACAGTGTATAAATTCCTCTTTCACCATATCCTCACCAGCATTTGTCATTTTTTCTTTTTGACAATATCCATTCTAAATGGAGTGAGTTGCTTTCTCATTATAGGTTTGATTTGTTTGCATTTCGCTGATGATTACTGATGCTGAACATTTTTTCATATAACTGTTGACCATTTGTATGTCATCTTTTGAAAAATGTCAATTCAGATCTTTTGCCTTATTTTTAATCAGGTAACTTGGGGGATTTTCTGCTATTGAGTTGTTTGAGTTCTTTATTTATTCTTGATTTTAACCCCTTGTCAGTGGTATAGTTTGCAAATATTTTCTCTCATTCTGTGGGTTGTCACTTTACTCTGCTGATTGTATCCTTTGCTGTGCAGAAGATTTTTTGTTTGATGTAATCCCATTTGTCTATTTTTGCTTTTGTTGTCTGTGCTTTTAAGGTCTTACACAAAAACAATCTTTGCCTAGACCAATGCCCTGAAGTATTTCCCCAATGTTTTCTTCTAGTAGTTTCATACTTTCACACCCTACATTTACATCTTTAATCCATTTTGAGTTGATTTTAATACATGACGAGAGATAGGAGTTTAGTTTCCTTCTTCTGCATGTAGACATCCAGTTTTCCCAGCACCATTTATTGAAGAGACTGTCCTTTCCCTACTCTCTCAGACAAGATAAGGCATTGTCACCTCAGTGCTAACTTAGCACTTAGCCCTTACCTTCGTCGGAACACAGACCACATTTCGGATGAATCATCTTCATATACCAAGTCTGCCTCTTCATTTTCAATGAATCTGTTGGTAAATATAGGAAAGCTATATCTCAATCTTCTATTTTTCTAAGACTTGTTGAAACAGCTGATTATTATTATTGTAATTTTCTCCTCATCAATCTACCCAAATTATTTTTTTAAAAACACACAGTATCTTTAACTTTGTCATTGGTAAAAGCAAAAAACAGCCACAAGCAATTTATCTCAAAGCCATGAAGAATCTGAAGCCTCTACTTGAGAAAAGGCCCTTGAAAACAAAGAATGCATATTATTGCACAGGGTTGTGTTTCAGGCTCCTCTATACCACAAACATTTCAGAGAATTCTAATCACTGAGAAAATGTCAAATTAGTATTTAGTGTTTGGAAACTAATTTTGTGAATAATTTCATTATAATAGCCTACAACTACGGTTTTGAATGAGGAACCACTTTGGAAATTAATAGTTTGGTTGCTGAAACAAAAAGTTATTAACCCTCCATCATCAATTAAAATAATATATGGTACTCTGAAGCACTTCCATACTGAATAAATAACGAGTATCTGGAAAAGTGTAAATTATATAAATCCTAAAACCCTAAAATTAAAAGGAAATTAAAGACTATTTAGCAAAAGCAAACTTGTTGTTCTCCCTGAAGGGAAAACATAAAGGTCTTTTAGAAGATTAGAGATTCCTGTCTGTGCTGCTTTCTGAAAATTCCTATGAATCATTCAGTCTTATTGAAATGCACAATTACTACTTACATAAATAGAACATTCTCATATATATGTATATGCGTGTGATGATTTGTGCATTTTTGTGGCATCAATGTAACTAGAGCTTTAAACTTTGTTATATTAAAAAATAAATCATTCGAGGTCTTTGCCAGCTTCTATTCTGCCTAGAGCTGTGAAAGGAAGGGGTGGAGGAGGACAAAATTAGATATCCCAGGAATAGAATGCTCATTGGAGTACAATATAATCTGAAAATCCAAGAAACTTGAATCTTATCTGACAGTGTTCTCAGGAGATCCTCAGGATGGAAAGTAGCTATTTTGTGTCTAAGCAATTTCCAAGACTAGAGAAATTTCAAGCTCTCTACAGATGCTACCAGTAAAACACTTCAGAAGAGAGTTCATTTTTGCCTCAGTAATGATGCCTCAACACAGTAGGGTTTGTGTGTTCATGAGTGGGCATGGGCATAGTACCTGGGTAAGTGCTTAATTAGTGTCCATAGCTAAGGAAAGAGATAAGAAGCCAGCAAGTGCATGCAGGGAATGGCAATCTATGGTCTGTAGCTGAAGCAGCTGGACAACAGGTGATAAGAAAGAGTGAGGAAAGCCAGATGAAGTGACTGAGTTGTTTACTAATGATCTCCATTTGTCTTCTGGGAACATACAGGGTCATATTTCTTATCTACTCAAATAAAACCTTATTTAACACCAGAAGCAATAGTATCTGTGGTGGGCAGAACAATACCCCGCTAAAGATGTCTATGTCCTGGGCTGGGTGCAGTGACTCACGCCTGTAATCCTAACAGTTTGGGAGGCCGAGGTGGCCAGATAACGAGGTCAGGAGTTCGAGACCAGCCTGACCAACAATGGTTAAACCCCATCTACCAAAAATACAAAAATTAGCAGGGTGTGGTGGCATGTGCCTATAATCCCAGCTACTCAGGAGGCTTAGGCAGGAGAATCGCTTGAACCCGGGAGGCGGAGGTTGCCGTGAGCTGAGATCACACCACTGCACTCCAGCGTGGGCGACAGAGTGAGACTCTGTCTCAAAAAAAAAAAAAAAAAAAAAAGTTAGAGGGACAAGGTTTTCCCCATGAACTTCCAGAAGGAACACCAGCTCTGTTGATTCCACTTTGATTTTAGTCCCAAAAGACCCATTTCGGATTTCTGACTTCCATAACTTTAAGATGATAAATTCCTGTCGTTTTAAGCCGCTAAGTTTATGGCAATTTGTCAGAGCAATCATAGGAAACTAATATAGTGTCTTTCTTTGTTGATCTTTGTTTCCATTGCTTTCTTCAGTCTAAATGCACATGTTCTTTCTACATGGAGTGATCTTAGATAGTGCTCTATTTTGTACCATCAAGGTACAAAACATTTATAAGCGAGTGTCAGAATATGCTCTTATACATCAGGAAATTTCCTTCAACTTCAAAGGCTAAAAGTTCTAGATATGGTCATTCAGGAAGTACTGAATGATAATCCCTATGTTGTTGCAATACGTCTTTTATCCCACCTCAACCCTCATCCTCCTATACATCCCTAAGCTAGGAAAAGAACTCAGGCATTGTAACGAATGTATTGTGAGGCCACGGTGATGGGGTGGTGTAATAACTCTAGAGAGGACTGGGGTTGTACAAGCTTATATGGAGCCTGTGCCAGAGAAACCAACAGATAGCCAAAGGTTTCCATCAGCCTTATGAAGCCAACCAGGAAGCTGTCACAAAGTTCTGCTGCCTAAGCAGCATGAAACACAGTGATAACAAAATAGAAGTTCAGTGTGTCCTTTAGGCGACTGGCAGAAAACCCAGTGTATCAATGTGATCTGCAGTCCAATGAGATCTGCAGCCTTGTTCCAATGAGAATTCAAATTGGCTGCTATCTCTTTATCTTGAAACAGGACCACAACTTGGTAGACGAGTTGACTGCTCTATGTAGGTGGGTGCAGCCAAACCTTGAAGGATTCTATCCAAATGTCTTCAGTAATCCTAACAGAGGTGGGTGGATTGGGGCGCCTTGAGGGTACTGATAGTCTAGATAACAACTTGCTCCATAAGATACTTGTCCATCTCTTCATCTTAGACCCAGCTCCTGTCAGCCTATGCACTCACTAGCAGATCAGGAGCCGTGACAGCAAAGTCTATGCCAGGGAACTAATGTTAACATTCCTTAACCATGCGTTCTCCCAAGAAAGGGCCAGGAATGATTCTTACAATGGTGGTCATTGGTCCCCATAGGGAAAGGGGCCAAAAGAAAGGCAAATTGAAAGGCCGAGTAGAATTTGGGTCCCAGATGAATTGACAGATTGTTTTCTTTGCTCTCTTCTCCCAAAGGAGGTCTCTCCACTGGGATTTCTAACTCTAGGAAAAGAGACCATTACAGGCCAAAGGGGAGCTTCCAAATAGTCAATAATAGGCCTTATCTCTCAGGAGTTAGGACAAGGGACAGAAAATATCATTAGCTTGAGTGTGTGGGATACAGCTTCAGTCGGACCGAAATCTTGTGTTCCTCAAGGTAGCTGAGTCTATCACAGGGGCCTCTCAATTATTTGGAGAGCTAAAAACTATCTGTTCTAGATCCATTACGTGCCCGGTGCTCTGCTCATCACTGGAGAAACAGGCATGATTGGAAGGTAGCCCTTCACACACAGGAATCAGTAGAGTTATATTGTTCTGAGTTAAACTCCTGGCCCCATCTCAGAGTAGCTGTGTGACTTTGATCAATTTCTACTGTCTCCCTTTCATCTACAAAATGAGGATAATCCTTGTCTTCTAATTCAGGTTGGTGGATGTTGTTTCCATTTAGTAACTTAGAATCAAGTGGGGAGAGAAACAGGGACATAGATGCCTAAATGCTGTAAAAGAGAAGCACAGGAGACTCAGCTGGAAAAGATAAATAGTAAATAATTTATAGGCGATGGTATAAAAGTCTACAATCCAGATGGGATCCTAGTTTACCAGATTTAGGGGTCAGGGCTTTAGCCATATAGGCCCTATCAGAACATTCCATCCATTCAGCCTGAAGGCACAAGTTGATTTTCCATGGTTCTGTTTCTTGTTGAAGGGTGAATTGGAACTAGTAAAATAGACTACATTCACCTGCATGTGCAGTTTGTTCATTCAGCTACTATTTGGACAGGGGAAGTTGCAAGTCTCAGTCAAGGCTGAGGACACTGCTGAAATACTCGTTCTGAAGCAGAGTTCAGCTGCCCTGTGATCCTCAAGCACTGATGGAGTTCAATTCCATTGATTAGCATGGATTCCCTTCTCATTCCTCTACTTAAACCTGCCAGGGTAGATTCAATGTCAATCAAAGTATACTTTAAACAATGAAATTGGGTCCACTTAAATTCAAGAGAGAAATTAAGAAATAATGCCTGTAATTAGAGTAAAATTAATATCTATTTAAGAAAGTTAAATCACACTGGGATTCACTAACTGAATGCCTTTTGTTGGCCATTTTATTAGATGGAATAATTCAGTCTCAGGTAGTAGGCCTGCCTATATCAAATGAGAAGTTTACTGGCAGAATATGAGTTTATATCACATGCATGGAGCAGCATTGCTCACCAAATTGTCTGTCTGGATCTTGTGTGCAATTTGGGTGATATTTAAGGCATATGACTTATTGAGATAGAGAAAATTTGTATAGTTTTTTGAATCCTAAGTCCTTATCTCCATGTAGCAATTGCATTTAGGGTCAGAATCTCCCCTCTGCCCAGTTCTGCTTTTCTCAATTCCTTATAGTGTTTCTCCCGAGAGCACTCCCCAGTAAACATTCTGCAAGCAACTTTACATCTCAAAGTCTGGGAACCCAACCTAACATGGAATTGTCAATCAAAGTGGTCCTCTCAAGAAGCTTTACCCAAACATTAATCACTCTGCTTGTGCTCAGAACCCAGTAAAAATTCCTTCTGAATCTTTTTAAAGCAGAAGCACATTTTAGGGGACATCCACTCCAAAGTGCCAAATATTTACCATCTGGGGTTATGTATGTATATTTTCGGGATACAGACGAAATGTACTCTAAACTGAGTCTGAGGAATAAATTCTGTGATTAAGCTAGGGTCTACTACCTAGGTGCAGCTGAAATGTTTTGATAATGATTTTCTTAAATGGTGGTCACAATAGTTTGAAAGCAGAACTCAAAAAGAAGTTTTCAAATGTTTCGAGCAAAAGTGGCATCAGTGAAATAAGTGTGTAGTCTCTCCCAAGAGAATTACCTAGAATGATAAATCTCTTTCCTGTATAACCCCCACCATTCTTGCTAAAATACCAGTCTCATGATTTTATAGTTATGCTGAAGTTACAACTAGGAGACACTAGTTAGAGCCTATTATTCCCCCTCGTAATTACACTTTCAGGCATAAAGATCTCCATGGAAAATAGGACTTTAGGACCTAGGTTGGAAGATATGAAGAAATGAGAATATTTAAGTAGCATGTGGTCTTTTTTCCACTATAAGAACTTGAGCATATTTATAGACTAATAACAGGAATTGTGTCTTATTCATCTGTCCATTTCTAGCTCCAACCCCAGTGCCTGATATCTAATAAGCCATTGTAGAGGTTGTTAAATTATTTAATATAAGAGAAATGCTAGAGACAAGCAGGATTTCTGAGCCCTTGCCAACAACAACAACAAAAAAATCAGAAATTACGAACAAGTATAATTATATTGTTCTTCACACGCATGTAGCTTATTTCATATATTTATGTAACTTCCCTTTGTACTTTCCCTCAATTTCATACTTCCCCTTAATGATTAGCAGAACCCTAAAAATCAAAGTAGTCTATGTGCTTGTTTGCAGTGATAGCAGTGGTTGACTCCTTAGCAGGCCTTAGCAGTAGAAGAACCCAATAAATAAAGTGAATAGAGGCTGTCATAAAGGGGAGGGAAAGCCTGAGGAATCCCCAGGGCCTGGAAGTAGAAGAAGAGGGAGACTAAAGAGCCACCCCAGCCTGTATACAGGCCTCAGGGTTCTGAAAGCAACTTTACAGAGCAAGAGATTGTCAAGGCTCACCAAACAGGAAGCCATGAGGCAGTAATAATAGCCAGTGGCATATGGTTAAGCATTCAAAGGGTAAAGTTAACAATGTGTGCCTTGTGAAGTAGGAAGGGCAGAGATCAATATACACTGGGGAAAATCTTCATGAGAGGTGTATTAATCTGTTTTGCATTGCTGTAAAGGAATACCTGAGACTGGGTAATTTAGAAAGAAAAGAGACCTATTTGGCTCGCAGCTCTGTAGGCTGTACAAGGAGCATAGTGCCAGCACCTGCTTCCGGTGAGGCCCTCAGGGAGCTTCCAATCACAGTGGAAGGTGAATGGGAAGCCTGCATATCACATCACAGAGAGGGAATAAGAGGGAGAGAATGAGGTGCCAGACTCTTTTAAACAACCAGCTCTCACCTGAATTAAAAGAATGAGAACTCGCTCATCACCAAGGGGATGGGGATGGTGCCAAGGCACTCATGAGGGATCTGCCTCCATAAGCCAATACCTCCCACTGGGCCCCACCTCCAACATCAGGGACCACATTTCAACATGAGCTTTGGAAGGGACACACATACAAACCATATCAAAAATGGTGGGGTGGGGTGCTGGGGAAGAGCTGTGGTTTGAAAGAAAGATCATTAAGAATTGTATAGTAAGTGCTGGAGGTGGAAAGCATTTCCAGCAGCCATCACATAAGCAAAGGCTCTGAGACAAGGAGAGCACTGATTTCAGTGGCAGCCCTGCTGCAGGCATGTACTATGAACAAATGATTAATGGAAGGCAGGTGGGTCTTTCTAGATCAGATCTGGACTAGACAGTGCAAAGGCTAGACACATGCATGCAGTTCCATGAGAGTTTTCACAGTGGGTCTGCAAAAGAGGAAACCAACGCACATGACATCATAAACTCTAAACATTGTACCAATTAATCTGAAAACAAAAATTCAGGAAGTGAGAGATAAACATGAATCTGAGAAAAATTCATGGAGGAAAGACCTCAGGCTAAGCCTTAAAGGGTGGGTAAGATTTTGATAGCTGACTGGGAGCAAAAGGGAGAACACGAGAAGCATCAAAAATCAGCATTATTTGTAATCTGCAGGACAGAAAAGATGTGTTGAGGAGTACAATAAATTACCATTGAATGCCTCTGAGTACTGGGCCCAAATTACACAGGCCTTTTAAAGCACAAGAGGACTCTGTGAAGTGTAGATGATGGGGAATCACTTCATGGACGGGCTGGAATTGGGAGAAACTGAGGATGGAACCACCCACTGTCAGGCAGCTATGTTAATCCAACCCAAAATTGAGGAGTACCAACCAAGACTAGGGCATGGAAGTGAGAAGAGAAAATGGGAGAGGCAACCAACATTTCAAAAGCCCAACAGGATGATATGTTATCTAAAAGGATTGAAATATAGATGGATTCAGTGATGCCACTCCAGGACACTGGATGTCTAGGAAGGGAATGCAGTCTGGAAAATATAGAATAAGTTTGGTTTAAAACAGATTGAGCCTGGCAAGGGTGCAGGCTCTGGAGTGGGAAGATCCTGCACGCTTACTTCAATCCGAGAGGCTCTACTGCCTCCCAGCCTTGAGGAGAGCGAAGTCTTTCTCACCTTTGTTGCTGTAACTGACGAATCCCTTCCTCCATTCAACTCCTTCTCCGTTGATCCCCCCAGGTTTGTATGCAGAGCCAGAACCAACTTAGTAAGACAGACTTTCCCACAGTGTGGAGGAGGCAAGATTTTGCCAAAGTGTATGCATTATTTTTTTGCCCAATCATGTATAGTAGGCAATCCAGGAAATACTATAAATTGCTATGTTCATTACAGCACATCCACTATGTCCTTGGTCTTCATCTAGACTCTTTTTCTACCTTATCTCACTTAATTTAAACACTAACCCAAGGCCATAGAGATCATTAACCCAATTTTACAGGAAAGAAAGGAAAACCGGGGCCTAAAAAACATTACATTCGAAATTCGCACAACTAGAAAAGTAGAACTGGAATTCTAACCCATCCCTTTTTAAATCTGAAGCCTATGTTTTTTCACTAAAATGTACAGAGATGACTAGTCAAAACACAATAGGGATAAGTACATACCAAGTTATTTGAAATGTACTCTGACAATACAGACGAGGGGACTGCAATTAATTGGTTGAAAGTTCCACCCTTCATCCCTGAGCCTTCGAGACTTTCACATGGCTGCCATTGAGTATTAGGGATATGTTCACATCTAATTTTTTAGATTTAGGACATCTGGAACATTTATTGTTAACTATTTTAAAAGCACTAACATCTGTGTTTCAAAAGATAATTTAGGAGTTAAACCTTATCACATCTTCATCCATAAATCAGAATATATATCCCAATGTGAATGGGCAAGAGCAATTTATAAAGGAATAAATACAAATGGCCAAAACCCAAATGAGAAATTTTCCAACATCACTAATAACAACAAAAAAATGGAAATTAAAATAGATGTCATTTTTCATCTATCAAAATAGCTCAGAAATTTTTTTTGAATCTAAGTGATGAGAGTGAGTGAAAATGATTGCTCGCATGTCCTGTTGATTAAAATATAAATTGATATAATCTTTCTAGCGGACGAGTTGGTATTGTAAATGAAAATCATCAGAATATACTAACTCTTTGACCCAGATTTTTTTATATACAAGGATATCCATCACAATGTGATTTAACTAGTAAAAATTTTAAACCACCTAATGTCCAACATAAATAATAATCAAACAAAATTGGAGGTAGCATACAATCAAATGCACTGCAGTTATTTTTTGAAATCACATTATGTAAGAACATAAAATGACTTGGAGAAATGATTATAGCACATCATTAAATAAAGAAAAGCATGTCTCAAAATAGTATTGCACTATAATTCAATTTCGTGGAATCTAAGCTGAAGGCCCACCTAAATTCTTAACAAAGATTCTTTTTGGATAATGAGATTATATGTTCTTCTTTGTGTTTTTATGTGATTTCCACATTTTCCATATTCAACATATAAGCTTTTTAACATCTGGAACAAGTCATATTAAAAATCTGATTCTATTCTATTATCTGTTCTACATTCTCAGGGAAGCCCTGTACCAGTTCAGCTCTTTGAATAGGAATTTGCTCCCTCTCTCCTTTCTCCAGAGAGCACCTCTAGGCCTCTCTACCCTCTCCCCTGAAATCCCAGCCTTCACCATCCAAGGAGTGCACAGCTAGTTCCAGTCATTGTCCCGATCACAAACATTTCTATAAGAACGTCATGCTTGTCCCTTGGGTCAGACTTTCATCCTCTTCAATCCAACTCATTCATTCACTTGTGAGTTCAACAGTCACCGAATATCTACTCTGTGCCAGGCAATATGCTAGATGCCAGTGACACAAAGCCAAATAGGACAATGTTCTGACTATGACAGAGTTAGACTTGAGTAGATAGCATGTGCTGTAACCAAGCTTCATGGGCACACAGGGGAGAACATCAAAAGATCTAGGAAGGCAGGGAAAGCAAGCAAGAATGCTCAGAGGCTGTGATACTCACCCTAAAAAATGGGAGCAATTTAGATCATAAATTCACGGAAAGATACTCTAGGCAGAGGAAAGGCCTGTGCAATGCACATAGGTGAGGAAGAGCATCATATATTCTGGGAGCCTCAAGGATCTCCACTTGACTGGAGTATAGTGTGCAAGGGTACATGTCAGGAGATAATATTGCAAGAGTATGTCCCAAATTATGTTACATGGACTACCAGGGCTCTGAAATTATCGCTGGAATGAGAAGTGATACCTTGCCCACATTACTCTGGGAAACACTGCGTACAGCATACGCATCTCTTGTAGAGTGATAGTGCACACTAGCATATTGAGGGTCTGCAGGAGGAAAACAGCCACTCTCTCCCTTTCCCCTACTATTCTTAGAAACACACATTGAAAAAATACTGAACCAGACAAGTGAGGAGGATCCAGAGGATAAAGGACTGTGTATTAAGCTAAGGAACTGTCTTTGCCCTGAAAGCTCTTGGGAACCTTGATAGCTTTCAAACAAAGAAGCTGCATGATAAGGGCTGTGGTTTAGAAAAAACCACTCTGGCACCGGTAAAGAGCCTGGAGGAAAAAGAGTCGAAGAGGAAACAGAAAAGAGTACTCAGGAGGCTGTGACAGGGATAGAAAGCAGCAGAAATGTGGCCCTAAAACAAAACTAAGGAAGCAGAAGTGGGATTAAGATGGTGGACTAGAGAATTTGACCCAAAGCAGACTTGGTGACTTAGTCTACATAATAGTGATGGATACAAATGTAGTGGAAATCAGGACTAAGCGTGTGAGAGAGAAATCTCTAATGTGTGTCTCAGTTTCTCCATAGGGTTATGAGACAGGAGAAAGCATGCTTGGAACAAAATGTAATAAATGGAGTTGTGGACATATCTCACACATGATAGGAAATATGAGTCTGAAGCTCAGCAGAGAGATATAAATGGACAATACAGACCAGGAGGGCATTAGAATACAGTCACAGATGAAACCACGGGCTTAGATGGAAATATATCACAATGAGAATACAGGTTCAGAGCATAACCCTGGGTAACACCAAAGTTTGGCCAACAATAGTAAATCTACAAAAGCGGCAAGACATGGCCACAGAGAACATTTGAAAACCCCAAAAGAGAAATGTCAAGGAAGCTAAAAGAGAAGCACATGAAAATACCAGATGCAGCCACTGGGATTAAATACCAAAGAGATCCAATGAGTGTGAACAGGGATATGTCTATTGGCTTTGGCAAAATGTCACTAATCAGAGGGAAGCTGTCCTTCCAAGAGCTGAACAGAGAGAGGGTGATTAGGACTGAATAAAATTTCGGTATTTAGGCTTTGAGTATTTTGGCTTTCACCTGGGAAATAACTGAATCTGTTTATTCTATGTTGAGCGTTGAAAGCGGGTACTGAGGGGGATGTCAGTGAGAAGGGAGGTTAAAAAAAATAGAGAGGGGTGGCTAATACAGGGGTCTGGGGAAGCAGAAGGGAAAGAATGCACAGTACAGAGCTGGAAAGGAGGAGAGCCCCTAATCCTCTTACATTTGGGTGCAAGAGGCAGAGGAGCTTGTAGGCAGCAGGGAGGAATCTGAGGACGCACTCACCCAATGGCTTCAACTTTGAACCAATGTCAAATTTTGAAAGGCATGAAAGGATCTGAGAGAGAAGATTGGGTTTCAGAGGAGAATCAGTTCATCACCCTGAATCACAAGAAGAGGAAGACTCTGGCAATGTCAAGTCTGCATTTAAAGCTTCTCAAATTAAAATCAACTCAATATAGAAAAATGTCAATATTAGTGTTAAAATAGACGAGCACAATTATCAAGGTAAAGTTCATCAGATTTAAATATGTGCCTATTTATGTCATGTATATGCATTTTCTAGGCACCTTTTTAAAACAGGAACTTTTCCTTTGGTGTGCAGATTTGGGGAAATGTAAGTATCAAAGCTCGATGAACTTTCTTTTTACCTTTTCCCTCTCGAATCTGGACTCTTTTAAAGGTTTAAGCAAACCACAAATAATATAGAGATGATATTTTTATTTACTATTCTTGTTAATACTACTTTCAAATTTCTATGTAATGAAGTGTTATCAATTATTACAGTAATAATGTTTCTTCATTTTCACCATTGATATCTTTTAAAGTCACTGAGATAATTTAAAAATTAAGATATTGACTAAATGGGTTCAGTGAAGGGATGCATAAGACCATCTCACATTGCAGCAGAAGCCTAATCAACCAAGTGGATTCTTACACCATGGCCTGAAGACAAAAAAGATCCACACCTGGAGTGAAAATGCTGAGCCCATCGAGATGCTATTTTTGGTTCCTTGATTACCGTAAAATATCATCAGTGCATGTTTTTCAAAGAAAAATAAAATGCACACAGTATGAAGGCAAATCAAGAAAGCTGGTGCTTCTAAAATTGGCTATACCACCACAGCTTCTCCTCTATCCTTAGAAAACACAATGCTTCATTCCAAGGCAGAAAGACATTGGAAACTGAATCAGAGAGCTTCACACCCTGGGAACCCAAGTGTAAGAGGGAAGTCTAAAGAGCTGGTCTGGTCTTAGAAAGACCAAGGGCTTAAGAAAATATTCAAGGCTCCCCCGTGCAGATCAGTTCATCTTTCCTACAAATCCAGATTTTGACACAACCAAAAACAATCATCACAACCCTACTATTTTGTTTACCTGAATGTATCCTCTTGACTATTTTGATAGCAATATTTATTTAATTTATTGTCTATCCCATACTTCATTCACAATTCATAAGGGAGTTAACTCTTTCTTTTTTTTTTTTTTTTGAGACGGAGGCTTGCTCTGTCACCCAGGCTGGAGTGCAGTGGCTGGATCTCAGCTCACTGCAAGCTCCGCCTCCTGGGTTCACGCCATTCTCCTGCCTCAGCCTCCAGAGTAGCTGGGACTACCGGCGCCCGCCACCTCGCCCGGCTAGTTTTTTGTATTTTTTAGTAGAGACGGGGTTTCACCGTGTTAGCCAGGATGGTCTCGATCTCCTGACCTCGTGATCCACCCGTCTCGGTCTCCCAAAGTGCTGGGATTACAGGCTTGAGCCACCGCGCCCGGCAAGGGAGTTAACTCTTTACAGAAAAACTTCTAGAATAAAAGAAATACTCATTATTTAATTCATCAGACCTGTAAATCCACATTTCTTGTACTCTGTTAGGGTTGCCGAAAGATAGGCTTGCTTGTAATTATAGTGCCTAGGAGCCAGGTATCATGCTTTTGTGTTTAATTTTTATTAACATCATTTAACTTGCACTAAAGCTTTTTGGAAGACTATCCACTTCCAGTATCAATAAAAAGGCTGGAGAACTGGTTTGAAAAAGTCAGGAATCATGAAATTCCAGTCAGCCAGAAGTGGAGCCCATATCATGCCTTATATAAAGTCTGGAGAAGCTTATAAAAACCAGGATGTTGTGGCTGTCATTGCTGTTGATCACTGCACATTTTCCTTGGTAGAACTGACACCATGGCCAATACTGAATAAGGGATGCTGCTACTATGGTACCTTGCAACTTAACGCAGGGTACCACTGCCGCCACCACAGAAATACTTCTCAGCCATTCTCGTCTAGCAACATCACAGGCTGCAGACTCAGTACCCAGTAAGGACATCTGATGGGTTGGGCAAGTTCACTTGCACTCCCTCCAGCAGCCAAGGAGACAGGGAATGAAACATATGCCTCCCTTCAGCTTTCCTGAGATTTTCCCCAAAGCAGGAAAGATAGGTGGATGCAGGGCAGCTAATCTCAATAAATATCCACAACACGGTAGCCATCTGCACCCAATAAGCATTTAAAAACTGTTCTTGCGAATGACGTAGAAATACATTTTTGCATTTAAAAAAGTGGATAGGAATTTTGTTGCAGAAAACTGTGTGAGAAGTCATGCTAGTTCTCTTTGTTTTTTAATGCCTCAAATGTATTTGTAAATAATGTTGCATAGAGATGTTGATTGTCTGGAAACTTTTTGGAAGAGAAATAAAGGCCAATTTTCACATTCTGAGCCATCTTCATAATTTTCACATTAGGGAGAAAATAAAAACACAGTGACTGTATCGAAATACAGGCTTTAATGGGCTAATGTATAATAAATTGGCCCCTGTGGAGCCTGAATAGAAAGAACATGGTGCGACTGTGGCACTCTCTGTTCTATCCCTACTGTTTGAGGCTTTGAGGCACAAGGAAGGCTTCTGCAAAAAGACACTCAGGAGCTGTGCTTCCCCCAACCAGCCTCAGCACAGATTAAGGAAGGAGGAACTATGTTCATACATTCAAAGACAGAGAAGTCACAGCTCTTTGAACGTCCCTGGATGCTTGAGTTCATTTGTTCATTCATTCATTATTTATTTATTTATGAATTAAATGTGTTCTACATGTTGTGCCTAATGTCACAGGCTGGTGAGCAAGATGTACAGGGTCTTCTCTCCCCTCTGATGTTTTTCTTTTTGGAAATACCTGGCCCCTTCCTACAGACACTGATATGTGTTTCTTTGGAAGAGCACACAATGCTCCCTAATGCAGTGAGGACAGATGAGGCAAATGTCTATCCATCGGTAGAGAATGCTAGATTCAATCCTGAGGTGCTCTTGCCCATGACTTAGTCTACCAAAGGTCTCCTTTTTCTTTTCCCTGGTCAGGTGATAAATTCACACATCAGGTCAGAAAGACAGAAACAACTTTTAAAATTCAAGTTGCTTTTATGAACAATCCGTTCACCTCTGAGAGCTTGTAGAGGTTAAAAAGATATGCAGTCCAATCAATTCAGAACACTTTAGGTCCCATCTGCCAGTTCGCACCCTCCTCATAAACTGTCCTTGCACACTCTTTGTATGCTGATGACCCTGGATTAAAATGACTCTTACAGGATGAGAGAAAGGTATTGTGAGACATCCGTAGTTTCTTTCTTCTTCAAAATCTTTTTCATTAAATAATTATCATCTTTGAATGACATTTTTCAAATGTCTTTATTGAGGACCTTGTTTTGTACCAGACACTAATCAAAACACATTAGTCACTGAAAGCAGACCTCATATTCAAAAGTAGTCTACACTTACATGGATTTGCTACAGGAAGGGGCAATGAAGCAAAGTACAAAAAAAAAAAACCAAAAACAAAAACAAAAAAAACCCAAAAAATGGATCTACGATATAACGCAAAACCAAGCTAAACTAAACTAAACTAAACTACTACTAATGATGATATTGACCGCTAACATTTACTGAGGACTTCCTACATTTCAACATTATCTTAAGTTCTTGGTTTTATTACTTTATCTTCCTACAAACCCATGAGGAATACAGTGAAAGTATGCTGTGTGTTGTATTCCATCTGCTGGGGCTGGAAGGTTGGGACCACATGGATTCTCTGTTTAACCACAGATTTGGTGGAGTCAGTGGTATTTTAATCAATCTGGGCTTAGAGGATGGTGCTGTGCCAGGCACAGAGATATGGAAAGCAGAAGAGCCAGAAATGGTCACCATGAATTGTCTTTGACTGAAAAGAAAAAGAAAGTAAAACTAGGCAGTACAGGGAGCCCAACTATGCTTTGAGATAAAGGGAAGAAAAATGTTTCTATGCAGAAAGTGATGAGGATTCACTGTTTGGACTCAACCAGAAGAGAGACCTGCGAGGCATCAAGTGAAGGGGGAAATGCGGCCAATGTACTTGCTGGGGAGGTGAGAATGCTGGAGTGAGGGGTTAAGGTTTCCAGGGCCCAGGTCAGGGAAATCAGAGCCTAGGCATGGATATGGCTCTGTGATCAGATGGAAAAAGAACAGAAACTGGGATGTTAGAATCAGCAGTCTAACATGACAGATTGGATGTGGGTGGGGAAAAAATAAAAAAATAAAGTCGACTCCAAGGCAGAACAGGAAAGAGGGACTTCGGTGTCTGCAGCAATGTGTGTATAGAGCTGTCTTTTCTCTGTTCGCTACTCCTCTTAATCTGATCCTGTACCAATAGCAACCACTTGAATTTTCAAAACACCCTAGCACTCTCCTCTATATATGCTGATCTTGTCATCGCTAGCATTTCTCAGCTGTCAAGTTGCGTCAGCAGCTGCCATTCCCTGCTCCTTGTTATTTCCTTCAAACCCCCTAATATCCAAAGCTCATTCAGCCAGATTCTCCCCTCCTCAGAAGGACACAGACCTTGACGCTCAGAATGGTTCAGGCGGCTGCAGAGTTCACTGTTAGAGCAATTTGCAGCCCAAGCAGCAAAGCATGTCTCAGCAGTACCTGCAGAATCAAACAGCCCAGCTGAGAAGGAACAGAGAAGCAGGAGGCCCAGAGGCTTCGAACAGACTGAATAACAGTCCCTGAAGGTATCCATGCTCCAGTCCCTGGGATCTGTGGACATTGTCCTACTTGGCAAGAAGACTTTGGAAGTGTGCTTAAGGTAAGGATGGAGATTATCCTGGATGATCTCTATGGGCCCTAATTGCCACCACGGTGTCTTTATAAGAGACAGAGAGAGGAAGTTTGAGTACAAAGGAGGAGAAGACAGGCGATGACAGAAGCAGAAACTGGACTGATGATGCCGCAAACTAAGAAATGCTGCAGCTATCAGAAGCTGGAAATGACAAGGACCAGACTCTTCTCTGGAGCCCCAGAAGGAACCGCCCCTCCCGACATTTGGCCTGTAACTCCCTAAGACTCATTTAGGACTTGTAGCCTCCAGAGCTTTAAGACAATCAATTTCTGTTGTTTTCATCATTTGTTACAGTAGCCACAGGAATTGCATACTATGTTCTTCCCTCAACTGGCCTGGAGAGACAGGTCCAATCATTAAAGAAGAGACCTCTCTCACCATGCCAGTATTCATCTGAAGGAGCGCCATCTTTCACATTTTCCTCAAGAGCCCAAAGTCATGCATAGATTTACCCACTTTCAACAGGGCCCTGAATAATCTTAATCCCACATGCTTTCTTTCATCTCTTCTATTCCCCAAACTCAAGTATTCAACTATCTAGTATACCCACCCCCCGCTACATTTGTTCTGCTGTTTCCCAGTACCCTGCCACCGCTCATGCTGAAACTCCAGCAAGAACTGTCCTATCCCTTGTTTTTCATTCTTAAAATGCTAATCCACCCTTAGAGACAGCAGAAAACTGACTTCCTCTCCAATCCTTCCTTCCATCTACAAAATGTGTTGCTCTCTCCTTTGCATCCCCATGGCTTGAGAACATTGAACACGAATCACATCTAATTCATTATTTATGTACCAGATGGTGAGCTCCTCATGTCCTTCTCAGCAAAATGCCTGCTATGCTTGGGCATTAAATGGACAGTTGTACTTGATGTGTGAGTGAAAGAAGCCATGAGACTGTCTTCTCCCCTTTGTTGTTTTTTTTTTTTTGTCCCCCATGCCCACATTCCAAGCTCTGCATTTAATTCTTAACTTTCCTATTTTAAACATGAGTTAATATGCCCTAGGGGTATCTTTAAGTTAAATGAAAAATGATTTTCTTAAATTTAGTTTAACAATTCACACTACATTAAAAAATAAATAGTCATCATTCTAACTATTAATAGCTTATTTGCATCCCACTGTAATTGATTCAAAAGTGACTACTATTTTAGACCTTACCCTCTCAGAATTTACATTTGGAAAGGGCACAGTGATGGGACAGACTATTTAATGGGGTCAGAGCAGTAGGGTTCATCAAAAACTACAGGATCAATGTGGGTGAACTTTAAAAACCAAACCCTGAGACAGAGCCAAGACTTACAAATAAGCCACTATCTGCTATCTTCTTCCCCAGCTTCCTGCCAGCTAACAAGATGTTGCTGGTCCACAGCCTAGGTCTTTCTGTTGTAGAATTTGAGGAATAGTTGGAGAGGCATAGAAAAGGAGATTAAGAAGAAACCTGCAAGTGTAGGCAGAGATTTCACAATATGTGTAACAAAGAGCTCAGGCAGGGTTGGGGCAGAGGGAAGAAATCCCTGTGAGGCTGAGCTGTGAGGGAAGGTTTGGAGTTTGCTATGGGAAAGGCTGCAGGGTCTGGAAGAATTGAAGAGGGGAGGCCAGGGTGGTTTCAGATCCCCTTGACAGTTTTTTAAAAGATGCAGGTTAAAAAATGGATTTTCTTGTTATTTATATTTATATTTTGATAACTAATTGAACTTCTCCAACTAGATCTCTTTTAAAAACAACAAGAAAAAAAAAAACAAAAACAAAACACCAGCATCACCCTAGTATCTAAACCAGGAAAGGACATAACCAAAACAGAAAACTACAGACCTATATCTTTGATGAACATAGATGCTAAAATCCTTAACAAAATACCTTCTAATTGAATCAAACAACACATCAAAAAGATAATCCACCACGATTAAGTGGGTTTTATACCAGGGATGCAGGGATGGTTTAATATATGTAAGTCAATAAATGTGATACACCACATAAACAGAATTAAAAACAAAAAAATCACATGATCATTTCAATAGATGCAGAAAAAGCATTTGACAAAATCCGGCATCCCTTTATGATTAAAACTCCCAGCAAAATGGGCATATAAAGGACATGCATTAATGTAATGAAAGCCATCTCTGACAAACCCACAGCCAACATAATACTGAATGGGAAAAAGTTCAAAGCATTCCCTCTGAGAACTGGAACAAGATAAGGATGCCCACCCTCACCACTCCTCTTCACCATAGTACTGGAAGTCCTAGCCAGAGCAATCAGACAAGAAAGAAATAAAGAGCATCCAAATCAGTAAAGAAGTCAAACTCACAGTTTGCTGACAATATGATTATTTACCTTGAAAACCCTTTCTGGATTCTTCCAGAAAGCTCTTAGAACTGATAAAATAATTCAGCAAAGTTTACAAGATTACTATACACAAATCAGTAGCTCTTCTATACACCAACAGCTACCAAGAGAAGAATCAAATCAAGAACTCAATCCCATTTACAATAGCTGCAAAAAAAATCAAATATAATACTTAGGAATATACCTAACTAACGAATTGAAATACCTGTACAAGGAAAACTATGAAACACTGCTGAAAGAAATCATAGACAACAAAACAAATGGAAAAACATCCCATGCTCATGGATGGGTAGAATCAATATTGTGAAAATGGCCATACTGCCAAAAGCAATCTACTAATTCAATGCAATCCCCATCAAAATACCATCCATCATTCTTCACAGATTTAGAAAAAAACAATTCTGAAATTCACATGGAACCAAAAAAGAGCCCACATAGCCAAAGCAAGACTAAGCAAAAAGAACAAATCTAGAGGCATCACACTACCTGATTTCAAACTATACTATAAGGCCATAGTCACCAAAACAGCATGGAACTGGTACAAACATAAACACATAGACCAATGGAACGGAATACAGAACCCAGAAATAAACTCAAATACTTACAGCCAATTGATCTTCAACAAAGCAAAAAAAAAAAACATAAAGTGGGAAAAGGATGCCCTTTTCAACAAATGGTGCTGGGATAATTGGCTAGTCACATGTAGGAGAATGAAACTGAATCCTCATTTCTCACCTTATACAAAAATCAGCTCAAGATGGATTAAGGACTTAAACCTAAGACATGAAACTATAAAAATTCTGGAATATAACACTAGAAAAACCCTTCTAGACATTGGCTTAGGCAAGGATTTCATGACCAAGAACCCAAAAGCAAATGCAATTTAAAAGAAAGGTAAATAGCTGGGACCTAATTAAACTAAAGACCTTTTGGATGGCAAAAGGAACAGTCAGCAGAGTAAACAGACAACCCACAGAGTGGGAGAAAAAATCCACAGAGTGGGAGAAAATCGTCACAATCTATACATCTGACAAAAGACTAATATCCAGAATTTACAATGAACTCAAACAAATTAGTAAGAAAAAAAAACCAATTCCATTGAAAAGTGGGCTAAGGACATGAATAGACAATTCTCAAGTGAAGATACATAAATGGCCAACAAACCTATGAAAAAATGCTCAATATCACTAATGATCAGGGAAATGCAAATCAAAACCACAACGTGATATCACCTCACCCCTGCAAGAAGGGCCATAATCAAAAAAATCAAAACACAGTAGATTTGAATGCAGTGAACAGGGAACACTTCTACACTGCTGGTGGGAATGTAAACTAGTACAGCCACTATGGAAAACAGTGTGGAGATTCCTTAAAGAACTAAAAGTAAAACTACCATTTGATCCAGTAATGCCACTACTGGTTATGTACTCCGAGGGAAAAAAAGTCATTATACGAAAAAGATACTTGCATATGCATATTTATAGCAGCACAATTCGCAATTATGATATGGTGGAATCAACCCAAATGCCCATCAATCAATGAGTGGTTAAAGAAACGGTAATATATATATGCATGTAATGAAATACTACGCAGTCATAAAACGGAATGAATCACCAGCATTTGCAGTGACCTGGATGAGATCGGAGACTGTTATGCTAAGTGAAGTAACTCAGGAATGGAAAACCAAAGGTTGCGTGTTCTCACTGATATGTTGGAGCTAAGCTGTGAGGACGCAAAAGCATAAAATGATGCAGTGGACTTTGGGTACTTGGGAAGACTGGGAGGGGGGCGAGGGATAGAAGACTACAAATACAGTGCAGTGTCTTCTGCTCAGGTGACAGCTGCACCAAAATCTCACAAATCACCACTAAAGAACTTACTCATGTAACCAAATACCACCTGTACCCCAATATCTTATGGGGAAAAAAAGTGGATATAATCAGTGAAAACTAAAAAAAATTTAAAAAACCAGAAGCCCTTGAGTATATAGGAAAACAGAAAATTGGTTGTTACTAACTTTGTGTAAGCAGAGCAGTTCAAGGACTTTCTTGGGCTCCAAAAATCTCGCTCCCAACATGATGCCAGCAACCATCACATGCGTAGTCCATCTTTTTCAAGGTCAGTATCTTAATTTGCTCCTCTTTAAACAGAATTATCCCAGGTTCCTAATTTGATAGTGCAGTTCCAGGTTCTTGATCCCAGAATTGTATTCTTAACTACAGGCTTTAAAAATAGACATGATGGATCAATAAAACAGAATACAGAATGCAGAAATAAAGTCTCACAACTACTGCCAACGAATCTTCAAGAAAGTCACTACAACAAGAACATTCACTGGGGAAAGGACACCCGAAGGCTGTGGGTGAAATTGGATTGCCATATGCAGAAAATCCAACTGCATCCCATCTCTCACCATATACAACAATTAACTCAAGATAAATTAAAGCTTAAATGTCAGACCTGAAACTATAAAAATACTAAAAGACAGTTTAAGGAGAACTCTTGGACATTGGTTTTCTCAAAGAATTCATGATAAGACCTCAAAAGCAAATGCACTGAAAACAAAAATAGACAAATGGGACTGGATTGAACTAAAAATCTCCACAGCAAAAGAAATCATCAACAGAGTGAAGAGACCACCTGCAGAACAGGAGAAAACATTCGCAAACTATGCATCCAACAAAAGACTAATATCCAGAACCTGCAAGGAACTCAAACATCTCAACAACAACAACAAAAAATAACCCCATTTAAAAGTGGGCAAAGGACATGAGCAGGTATTTTTCAAACGCAGACATACAAGTGGCCAGCAAACAGATGAAAATGTGTACAATATCACTGATCTTCAGAAAAATACAAATCAAAACCACAATGAGGTGCCATCTTATATCAGTCAGAATGGCTACTACTAAAAATTCAAAAAAGAATAGATGTTGCCAAGGATGCAGAGAAAAGGGAACACATACACTATTGATGGGAAGGTAAATTAGTACAACCTCTATGGAAAACAGTATGGAGATTTCTCAAAGTACTGAAAATGAAACTACCATTCAATCCAGCAATCCCACTACTGGATATATACTTAAAGGAAAAGAAATCAATATGCGAAAAATATATCTGCACTCAAATGTTCATCACAGCACTATTCACAATAATAAAGATATAAAATCAACCTAAGTGGCCATCAAAAGATGGTTGGATAAAGAAAATGTATATATGGATAAAGAAAAAATATATATAAATATATATATTTATCCATGGAATATACAGATACACATACATACACACACACACACACACACACACACACACCACACACACACACACACACAGGAGATTGGTCAGGGTGGTGGGAAAAGTTATAAGGAAAGACACAAACCTTCTTGGAAGGCCGGGAGGTTTTGCAAAGCTTCAGGAGAGAATAAAAGCTGAAGCAGAGAGCTAGAAATAGGTGCAAGGGAATGTAAGGGACTTTATCTAAATAAGTTTATTTACTTATGTAGTCCGGAAACCAACCTGTGATCATCCACACTCAGGACTGCTTCCTGCAAGGGGGGACAACAGTATTAATAATCCACAGGTTGTGTTGGCTCCAGGCCTTTGTCATTAAATCCGAACTGATAAATACAAACAGCTCCAGCTTATGGAGGCTGCACTGTCATCAGCGGTGTTAAATCGTGCAGTCTCCTAGCCATGCTCTCAGGCAAGATACTTGTGTCTGCGTACTTGTTTCATCCATCACTTGGCCAGAGTCTGTGGGACAGACTTGGCACACACACACCATGGAATATTATTCAGCTATAAAAATGAATGAAATCATATCTTTTGCAGCAACATGGATGGAACTAGATTCCATTATCTTAAGTGAAATAATGCAGAAACAGAAAGTCAAATACCACATGTTCTCACTTATAAGTGGGAACTAAATAATGTGTACACATCGAAATAGAGAGTGGAGTAATAGACATTGGAGACAAGGAAGTGTGGGAAGGGGTGAGAGATGAAAAATTACTTCATGGGTATAATGTACACTATGTGGGTAGTGGCTATGCTAAAAACCCAGACTTCACTACTACACAATATATCCATGTAGCAAAACTGTACTTATGCCCTCTGAATCTATAATTTATGAAAAATGCATTCAAATTTCACTTTTTGCTGCTTTTCAGAACTGCTCTCTGGCTTCCTTACCTCTCAGACCTGCTGTCACCCTCATGCTTTCAGCTGCTTAAGATTGACCTGGATTCTTCCCCAATCAGGGTTAACCTTGGCCCAGAGACTCAATATCAAGAAATAGTTCAAACTAAAGTCATCCTCAGTAAAAAGAATAAAATTGGAGGAATTACACTATCTAACTTTAAGTTATACTGCAGTGCCATAGTAATCAAATGACTTGGTACTGGCATAAAAGCCGACATACAGATCAGTGGAACAGAATAGAGAACCCAGAGATAAACCTATACATCTACCATGAACTCATTTTCAACAAAGGTCCCAAGAACATACATTAGACAAAGGAGAGTCTTTTCAATACATGGTGCTGGGAAAACTGGATATTCATATGCAAAAGAAAAAAGCTAGACTCCTATCTCTTGCCATATACAAAAATCAAATCAAAATGGATTAAAGACTTAACTCTAAGACTTCAAACTATGAAAGTACTATAAAAAGAAATTGGGGAAACTCTCCAAGACATTGGACTGCGCAAAGATGTATTTAGTAATATCCCACAGGTACAGGCAACCAAAGCAAACATGGACAAATGGGATCATATGAAGTTAAAAAGCTTGTGCACAACAAAGGAAACAACCAACAAAGTGAAGAGAAAACTCACAGAATGGGAGAAAATATTTGCAAACTGCTCATCTGACAAAGGATTAATAACCAGACTATATAAGGAGCTCAAACAACTCTATCAGGAAAAAATACAATGATCCAATTTAAAAACTGGCAAAACATTTGGATATACATTTATCAAAAGAAGACATACAAATGGCAAGCAGGTATACGAAAAGGTGTTCAACATCACTAATCAATCATCAGAGAAATGCAAGTCAAATCCACAATGAGACATCATCTCATCCCAGTTAAAATGGCTTTTATCCAAAAGTCAGGCAATAACAAAGGCTGGCAAGGATGTGGAGAAAAGGGAACCCTCTTCCTACACTTTTGGTGGGAATGTAAACTGTTACGACCACTATAGAGAACAGTTTGGAGGCTCCTCACAAAAAACAAAAATAGAGATATCACGCTATCCAGCAAACTTGCATGGATCTATACACCCAAAATAAAGGAAATTAGTATATTGAAGGGATAGCTACACCCCCATGTTTATTGCAGCACTATTCACAATAGCCAAAATTTGGAAGCAACCTAAATTTCCATCAACAGACAAATGGATAAACAAAATGTGGTACATATATATGGTGGAGTACTATTCAGCCATAAAAAAGGATGAGATCCTGTCATTTGCAACAACATGGATGGAACTGGAGGTCATTATGTTAAGTGAAATAAGCCAGACACAGAAAGACAAACATCACATGTTCTCACTTGTTTGTGGGAGCTAAAAATTAAAATAATTGAACTGATGAAGAAAGAGTAGAAGGATGGTTACTAGAGTCTGGGAAGGGTAGTCGGGGGGTGGGATGGTAGGGCTCAATGGGTACAAAAAAGAAGTTAAAAGAATGAACAAGGCCTAGCATTTGCTATCACAATAGAGTGATTATAGTCAAAAATAATTTAAGTGTACATTTTAGCTAAAATAGTATAATTGGATTGTCGGTAATACAAAGGAAAATGCTTGAGATGATGGATACCTCATTTTACATGATGTGATTATTACACGTTGTATGCCTATATCAAAATATCTCATGTAATCCATAAATATATACACCTACTATGTGCTCACAATTTTTTTTTTTTTTTTTTTTTTTTTTTTTGAGATGGATTCTCATTCTGTTGCCCAGGCTGGAGTGCAGTGGTGCGATCTCTGCTCACTGCAAGCTCTGCCTCCCAGGTTCACGCCATTCTATTGCCTCGGCCTCCAGAGTAGCTGGGACTACAGGCGCCTGCCACCACCCCAGGCTAATTTTTGTGTGTTTTTAGTAGAGATGGGGTTTCGCCGTGTTAGCCAGGTTGGTCTCAATCTCCTGACCTCGTGATCCGCCCACTTTGGCCTCCCAAAGTGCTGGGATTAAAGGCATGAGCCACTGCGCCTGGCCAAATTTTTTTAATTAAAGTTAAAATTTTAAAAAGAAGCAATTTTGATAATGTGGATGTTTTAATTTATCAAGGACAACCTCATGAAGGGGAGAGAATCTCAACAACTATTTGAATGAAAGCATGGAAATCTTAGAGATTACAACACAACTTGAACATAATTTTTAAAATCTGGGCTTGCATTTGCATGGGTGCCTAGAAGTTGGAATGGATTGAGAAGGAGGCTCTGTACAAAGTTGCATTATAATGACTGCAAAAACCAGGCGGGTAGAAATGCTGAGAAAGAATTCACAGTCTGGTCTCTTTGGAAGTGGGACATTTCCTTGATTGACTTGCATTCCACTCCTCTTTGGGAGCTTTGCTCCTTAGCTAAGAGAGCAGTAGGTAAGCCGCATGTTTCTTCCCTCTCAAAAATGGCAAGGGATTAATTAAGCCAAGAGCTGGATTGTCTTTGGGTCTGGTTGAAAGAGATAGCAGGCTGGAGAAAGTGCAGCAGCTGTCTCCATTTTTCTACAGAACTTTTGCTGGAACAATTTTTTCCCTTTCTTTTTATTTAAAATTTGTGCCAAAACACTGCTGCTCTGCCTGCCCATCCTTTAGCCAGGCGTTTTGTGTGCGAGTGATTGAAGTGGGCAATTAGATTCTCCTCTTAGCTCCTCTTCATTTTCCTTTGGTAGACATTTATTTCTTCGTGGCGCAGCAAAATGCATTTTTCAACAGAGGGGGACTCATATTTTTTCCTATTTGGATTCCTGATAGATCATGGAGAGAGATATGTGTGTTTTCCTGATACACTGATTATTTTTGGGAGGAAAAAAGAAGCATTTTGATTAGCTGGCATAACACAGAAAAGCACAAATATTCCCTTCTTCATGCCATCTTAAAGGGTTGCTGCCCCAGGTACCATACAAGTGAGATAGAAAAATGTTCAAAATCACGTTTCCAAATATCCTAATTATTTGCCTTCTACATTGAACTTTCAGCTGAATGTAAATACTGCATCAAAGTATTCACTCATCTTTAACTTTGTCAATAATTTTGCCAAAATGTAAATTCTCTACCCCACTCACAGGTGCAGATGTGCTAAGTCAATGTTCTCCCTCCAACTCTACATTTTCCTGTTCCTGTTCTTCTCGTATCCACCAATACTTGTTCCCTTTAACTGCCAGAACATTCAATGCAAATGGTATGTTGCTGTGTGGATACATTCAAAGGCTGCTCCGGAAAACTGAGATAACTAGAACTTGCCCGCCCCAATCCCCAAGGCACTCTGACATCTGAAATCACCCTCAGAGATTTCAGAAACTTTCCTGCTGAGACTGCAGCATATGTCATGAATTTGCTCTGGCTTTAGTGTCCTTCATTTCCTAATTTCCTTGGAGCACCAGCAAATGAGACTTAAATCTAAATCTAATAAGCTGAACAGATATTTCCATATTAAATTCCTAGGGCCAGCTTCATGAAATTGTAGAGGAGAGGTTCCTTGCGTATCATCTGGTCTTGTCTCTGCAGAGTTGGCCAGTCATACCATCCTGAGTTTGAGGAGAGAACCACGTGAAGAAGGTGATTTGGTTAAGTCTTTGCATCATCATTTCAGCACCAGATGCTGCTTGTATGTTCACACTGTGTAAATGTCTGTACCCCTGTCTTCAGTACTCTCTCGTGGCCTATTGGAGGCACCTGCTCAAAGGTCATTACTGAAGCCTGTATAGAGAGGGCAGTGCTCAGTCACATGGAAATGTCCTTCAGGTTCTCTGAGGCTGGCAGAAAGCTCATGGAATACCAAAAATGTGTATTAATAGAGAACTTTCCTTCCTTCCTGGGAAGATACCATTTGCAAATGAAATTACACAAAGACTATTGATGGAGTGAATTTCTAATTTCAACCTGACTCCCCCTTGTAACCACCCTACCCAGGGCAGCCCCATCTTCTCCAATCGGTCACTCTGTTGTTCAGCAAATGCAAACCAAGTTAAATATAGGCCCAAACTAAACAATTGCTAAGGTACATCTGCTGTCAAAATTATTCTGAAGTATAAATAGTGCCCAACACAATGCTTTGCCTGGAAGACTTTTGATAAACATGATTGAATCAGCAAATATTTTTAAATAAATGAATATGAATGGTTTTTGCACCCATCCATGGTTTGGGTTACCTGTCACATTTGATTACTCTCACCATTTCTCCCTTCCATTGGTTAGGTCATTGGGAAAGTAGAGTAATCTGAATTTCCCTAAGAGCACGCAAAATGAGAATGAGAATGTCAGAAAGGAAAATGCATTCTCCACTTCACAAAATCTGTGCATCTTATAGGACTTGCTCATATGCAAGGATAGATAACCCTGCAGGACAATCAACCTTAATATTCAGAAGGATCTGTACTTCTTAGTGGAAAGGGTGGAAAGGAGTAACTTGTATTAAATGCCTCGAATGTGTCTTTGCTTTCACATACACGATCTTACTTGTATGCAAACCAATCTTGGTAAGCATATAATATTTCCATTTTAAAAATTAAAAAAGAACAACCTGAGACACAGAAAAGTTAAGTAAGTGGAGGAACCATTCTATAAATAGCCCAGGAAAGACCAAAGCTGGCAATGTTCAGTGTTTGTGAAAAACGTTTGCACATGGGCCACAGGTGCTTGCCTGAGATCCTCATAATATTGCTTTACTGAGAGTTTCATACAGCTCAGCACTGTTTTCAGTGCTTTACCTGAATTTGTTAATGGGGTATCTACTATACTGTTCCCATTTTACATGGGTGGAAATAGAGGGACAGAGAGATTAGGAAACTTGTCCCCAATCACATAAACTTGGCCCCAGTGTACCAATCAATATTGTAGGGATCTATGTCCTTTTCATCTCTCTCTCTCTCTCTCTCTCTCTCTCTCTCTCTCAAGGTCTCTAGGGACGAGTGCTATTCCATAAAACTTTCCGCAAAGATGGATATGTTCTGTATCTGCTGCACTGTTCAATATGGTGACCCCAGCCACGTGCGCCTATTGAGCCCTTGAAATATGGTTTGTGCAACTGAGTGGCTGAATTTTTAACTTCACTTAATTTAAATTAATTTAAATTTAAAGAGTCACATGTGGCTAGCAGCCATATTGATCAAAGATAGCAGCTGCAGAGATGCTGAAATAATAATCGCTAATGTAAGAGCTAACATTTGTTGAGTTCATTCAAACTTCAGAACAACTCCATGTAGTAAGTCCTATAATTATCCTTATTTTACAAATTCAGAAAATTTCTTTTTACAGAGTGCTGTACTTGGGATATTTAACCCCTCCAAATCTCATGTTAAAATTTGATCTCCGACATTGGAGGTGAGGTCTTATGGGAGATGTTCAGGTCATGGGGTGGATCTTTCATGAATATATTAATGCTCTTCCAGGTCCAAGAGGGAGGGAAAGAGGGAGTTCTTGCTCTCCTAGTTTCCAAGGGAGCTGGTTGTTGAAAAACAAAGCCTGGTATCTCCCCTGATCCTTGCTTCCTCTGCATGCACCATGCACTTTTTGCTGTTGCTGTTATCGGGAGGCACATGGCCCAGTGTTAGCATTTATTTCACCCTCACGACCCTGGGAGGCAGGTAGCAGTGTTCCCCTGACAGAGAGGGTTAAGAAAGCTGCCTCATGGTACGAGGCCGGGATCAACCCAGGGCTGTGACAGACCAGAGCCTGGGCTCCCAGCCATGAAGACCTTGAGTAAGGGGTGTAGGGGGCTTGTCCAGAACCCAGAGACCCCAGAGTGGGCAGACACCTGGAGCACCAGGTCCAGGAAGGCTCAGTGCATGGTGACCAGGGGCTTGATCATCCATGGGAAGACCAGTATCTGCAGTCAGCTGGTGGGATCAGCATCATCGCCCCCTGTCGATATTCTCCTTCCAGCAGCATAGGAATCTGTGTCTCTCAAACATGGTGGTGATGTCCAAGATGCTTGGACTTCATCAGTTCCCCCAGGAGGTTAGGTTGCAGTAGGTGAACAGACATCACCCAGCTTCAGCAGGCCAAAGGTGTGGTTCTTAGTGAAGTTGAACCGGCACATGTGCCAGGTCTCTTCCAAAAGTGGGCATGTGTCCTATAGGATCCCATCAAAGTGAACATCCAGCAAGGGGGCACCACCCTCTCCCATAGGCCTTTCAAGGGGACAATCTTGCATGGTTGCTGCTTTGCCGAGCCCTGGAGTTGCTGGAAGTCACTGTCACTGCACTTGATGCACTTGATGGTCCAGTGTTCATTCATGGAGGCCTCCCACACCATGAGGCTGTGATGGCCACACTCAAGCCCACCTCCAGGTCCTAGCCCCCTTTAAAGGTGGTGGCAGCCACCAGCATATGCAAGTAATGGGCCCCCCGGGCTCCATCAGCAGCTCCCCTTTACTTTCTCCCAGGAGTGGAAGAAGCCAGAGCCTATACCAGAAGCAGATACTGGTGCCATGCTTCTTACAGAGCCTACAGACTCACAAGCCAAATACACCTCTTTTCTTTATAAATTACCCAGCCTCAGATATCCCTTGGTAGCAATGCAATGGACTAAGAGATGAAATATGATTGAATTGCCTAATACCACATAGCAAAGAAAGTAGAACGGGTAGACATAGAAATTAAGGTCTGGAAAAATTGATCTAAGGGGAAAAAAAGGCACAGCAAAGATCCTTTGGCTGTGAAAGTAATTTTAAAGTGCTGGGACTGTGTCTGGTTTTGCCCACTATTTTGTCCTCAGGGCTTGGCTCTTAGTAGTAGATGCTCAATAAAGCCTTTTTAAATAAAAGAGTGAATAAATGCATAGTTACAGTCTTGTTCTATTATACAGAGAACTGTAGCCAATTGTCCTTCATCTTTGCTAAGAACAGTCTGGGAGATTTAGATTAGATGAAAGAACTTCCTGACACTGAAATGTGTTTCTGGAGGATATTAAAATCTATAGTCTCAAAGTATGTAAAATAAGATTTCTCCTGATCAAAATGCAATGCATTTGATATGCTTCCACCTACAGAATAAGGGATTGATTAAGTTCATCCTACATCCCTTTGAGATAGTCATTCACTTTTAAATGTAAAAGACCCTCTCCTAGCGCATAAAGAAATAGCAAGCATTTCCTAAACAAAAGCAATGTCTAAAAAGAAATTACTGCCAAACACGTTTCAATCAGAGAGTGAGTCATGAAGAGGGCACATTTGTTCCCTAATTTGAGGTCTGTTGGTTATGAAGGTTGTAGCACGTCAGTTTGGGGTTATTCAAAACTGTAAATTTTACGATTCTTTTCATTTCTAAAGCTGTTTAAAAACATCAGGGGTCTCCATCTAGTTTTAATGAGAGCTTTCCACATGCTTTGTGATTCTCAAAAACAATTATGTGGTCATTTACTAATACTGACCTGCTAAATTTAATGGACATTTTTAAGGAAATGGGACCATTAATGGCACTGCTATCAAAGCTGGCATCTTCTAAGTGAATGTGTTGCTGGCATCTTTCATCTCCCTGGTCTATGATGTTTTTGGAACAAGGAGCACATCTGTCCTGATCATGGTTATACCCTCAGAGCTGGCATGTCATCTCCAGGGAACAGAGCTTACAGAGCTTAAATAAAACTTGTTGGATGAATCAATGAATGAATTATAAGGTGGCCAAACATATTACATTTTTCTCATTATTTTAAGGTAAAAAATCTGAGTCCAGAGTAAATTAAAACTTTGTCCACAGCCCCCAAACAAGACAAAAACAGAATAGTACATGTAAAAAACGATGAAATCTCCAGAAACAGCCTTATTGCAATAGCTTTTCAATGTGACCCTCTTTGAGAAGCTTCTGAATCAAACAATGTTTGTTGGGAAACAAAGTACTTTCAGTGTTTCCGTGAATTTACCATTGGATATTGATATCACAGGTGGTGAAGAGCCAAGGAGCCTATCAGGAAGGTAAAGAAGAGACTGACAAAGGCAAGAAGGTACTATCACTGCTAGAGAGATCCAGGGGGAAGGCTGTGTGACCACAGTCAAGGAACAGGACCACCTGGAGAAAGTCTGCCCAGCAAGAGCTGAAGCTGTGTGGAGGAGACGCAGCAGCTACCACTGCAAATGCTACTCGAAGCAGAGAGACGGAGGAGGTAGAATGTGGCCTGCTCCCTCATCGGGTCCTTCAGTTTTCCACAGTGTCTTCCACTGGCCTTCACAAAATCAAAGAAACAAGAGAGCTGGAAAATATTGCTCTGAGTTATAGCACAGGGCAGAGAAGGGCAGAAAATGCACTGGAAAGAAAACAAGCAAGTGACCTATATAACTTCTCTTAGGCCTTCTCCCTCCTGTGTACCCCATAGCATTATTAAGTGGAAAATTATTATAACACTCATTGTATCATGTGGTTGTGTTTTGCTTACGTATCCATCTCAACTTGTGTCTCTCGGTTTCCCCAGCACCAGTACTGGCACACTGCAATTTCTGAACAAAAGATTTTTGAACTAATGAATAAATAGGTGATTAGATTTCATTCAATTTCAGTGTATGTTTATTAGGTCATTATTAGGATATTGGGTCAGAATGTTCTAGTACATTCTACATACATCAACTCCTTCATAGAGTATCCTGAAAGCCCCACAATTCACTCACACATTCTTTCTCCAAACTGTCAAATTTCACCAATTAAAAATTATTATCAGGCTGGATGTGGTGGCTCATGCCTGTAATCCCAGCACTTTGAGAGGTTGAGGCAGGAGGATCGCTTGAGCCCAGAAGTTCAAGACCAACCTGGGCAACATAGAGAGATGCCAATCTCCACAAAAACTGGAAAAAAAAAAAAAAAAGCAGGATGTGGTGGTCCTTGCCTGTGGTTCCAGCTACTAGGGAGGCTGAGGTGGGAGGATCTCTTGAGCCTCTGAGGTTTAGGCATAGCGAGCCAAGATTGTGCCACTGCACTTCAGCCTGGGAGACAGAGTGAGACACTGTCTCAAAAAAAAAAAAAAAAAAAAAAAAAAAATCACTGTTTAGTGATGTGTGTGATGGCTCCCTCAACACAGATAGTTCATTTCCCATGGTGATAAATATTAAAATCCAGCATATATTAAACCTGCCATGTTACAGGTCAGGTTCTGCCCTCCATGCTGTGTGGTCACCTGGGTGAAAACCATGTACCTGTCCTCAGGAGCTTATCCTCTGCTGGGAGTAAGCAACAAGGGATCATTTTGATGTCTCTGCTGATTTAGAGGTATGCACAGGATGCTGTGGAGTCAAACTAGGGCCCTTCACACAGGTTGGGAATTCAGGGAAGCTTTCTGGAATCACAGAAAATAAGACTGAGTCAGATAAAGAAAGATGGGGCCTGGCGCGGTGGCTCATGCCTGTAATCCCAAAACTTTGGAAGGCTGAGGCGAGCGGATCACCTGAGGTCAGGAGTTCAAGATCAGCCTGGCCAACATGATGAAATCCCGTCTCCACTGAAAATACAAAAAAAATTAGCCAGGTATGGTGGTGCATGCCTGTAATCCCAGCTACTTGGGAGGCTGTGGCAGGAGAATCGCTTGAACTCCAGGGAGACACAGGTTGCAGTCAGCCGAGATTGTGCCACTTCACTTGATCCTGGGCAAAAGAGCGAAACTCCGTCAAAAGAAAGAAAGAAAGACGGAAGGACAGAAGGAAAGAAAGAAAGAAAGAGAGAGAGAGAGAGAGAGAGAGAGAGAAAGAAGAAGAACATGCACACAGACAGAGTTGCAATAGAAGTTTCTGTCCATTATTGAGTTTGACCAGAGATGAAATGTAGACCCTGAGGCTGAGCCTCATCACAAAAAGTCACGAAAAGTCTGAATGCAATGGTGAGGCACTGATGAATAGTAAGAAGAGACTCATAGATGAGATGTGCATGGCAGGTGGCTCACTCAGTCTGCAGCACGGAAGGGAGAGATTTAAAGTAAGACTGGAGATAGTCAAAGGTTATTGCAGATCCTACAGAAATGGGCAGACCAATACCCAAAACCCATGTCTACAAACATGTTCACTTCAGCATTTTTTCCAATAACACAAACCAGAAAACTGTTTAACTAAAATTAAAAATTAAAATTTTTAATTTTTTTCTCTATTTTTACAAGCCCACAAGTAACATCATATATGTTTCTAAAAATGTTTGTCAAAAACTCACACTTTCAAATTCATATGACAAAATGTGATTTTATATTCTCAATATCTGATTTAAACAGAGAGCTCTATGTGCAACCACCTTTTTTTTTTTTTTTTTTTTTGGCATTTCTACTCTTCTTTTGTAACAGATGATTCACAATTATAATTACTCAACAAGGATTCAAGTTCTACAATGCCCTAGATACTGGATATGAAAGGCAACATCCAGTGTTGTGAAAGAGACCGATAATCTGGCAGGCATCTCACCAAGCCCAGGGCAGCTCGTGGGATGAGGTTTTGGTGCAGAAATCCCAGCATCCTATGGTGCTCCTTGATCATAGAACTATAACTATTATTTCCCTGAGCTTTAAAAAAATCTGTTTTCTCAAAGTCTGGGGATATGGCTGATTAGACCTGATTAGACATTCCTTCTCTTGCAATAATGATCTCTCAATGATGTGGCCACTTTCTCCTAAATTTTCAGTAATCTATATGATCAGAAGTAAGTTCTGTCTAGGTAACTGGAATTCATTCCCAACTCAAAACTGCACTTGCTCTACATACTAAGAGAGAAATTGGCCAGCCAAAAAGTTAAATATTTATTAGGCATTCTGAAGACTGTGACTGTCTTATCAATTTTACATCTCTGGCATCTTACATGGCATTTGGCCCATGGTAGATTGTCTGTGAGTGGTTAGTGAATTCAATAAATCAAGTGACATTTTCAAAAACACAGTTTCTTCCCTGAACAGACAGACCTCCTTCCCCAAACATTTTATTCCTCACCTTGGATCAATTTTGTATTTAAAGATAATTTTCAAAATCTCTTGTTACTGTCATTTGACAGGCAGACTGGACATGCTGTGCTATATGCCACAATGATTCCAGTGTTCTTTTTTTTTTTTTTTTGAGACAGAGTCTCGCTCTGTTGCCCAGGCTGGAGTGCAGTGGCCGGATCTCAGCTCACTGCAAGCTCTGCCTCCCAGGTTTATGCTATTCTCCTGCCTCAGCCTCCTGAGTAGCTGGGACTACAGGCGCCCGCCACCTCGCCCGGCTAGTTTTTTGTATTTTTTAGTAGAGACGGGGTTTCACCGTGTTAGCCAGGATGGTCTCGATCTCCTGACCTCGTGATCCACCCGTCTCGGCCTCTCAAAGTGCTGGGATTACAGGCTTGAGCCACCGCGCCCGGCGATTCCAGTGTTCTTAAGCCTGATATGGGTGGGATTGTGACCCAAAACAGATGCTCAAGTCACAATCCCCAGCACCTGTGAATTTGATCCTATTTGGTACTAGGTCTTTGCAGATGATCAATTTAAGATGAGGTAATTGATCTTAGAGAGTGGACCCTAATCCAGTATGACTGTGCTCTTATTAAGAGGGGAAATTTGGACGTACACATGCACAGCAGGGAGAACGGTGTGTTAAGATGAAGGCAGAGGTTGGCGTGATCCATCCACAAGCCAAGGAGTGCCAAAGATTGCCAGCAAACCACCAGAAGCTAAAAGCTGGGAGAGAGGCATGGGTCAAACTCTCCCTCACAGCCTCAGAAGTAACCAACCTACCAATGCCTTGTTTTAGGATTTCCAGCCTCCAGAGTGGTAAGACAAGAACTTTCTATTGCTTAAGCCACTTGATCTATATAATACTTTGTTAGAGCAGTCCAGGAAACTAATGTGTGGTACTTTAGACATACCGGTTGTAGTTTGTGTTACATTTTACTTTAGTTAAATGTTTATGTATCCATCTCCCCTTGTGATTGTGAGGCGTTTGAAATCATATATTATGTCTTAGTCATTTTCATATCCACTGCACAAGCCCACTATTGATTTGAATTAATTATGTGCTCTATATACCTTGCTATCCCCCAAGCCCACATCAAGTCTATTTCCCTGGAACAGGGTGTATATACTCTTCTATTATTTTGGTTCACTGAAACTTAGTGATAATTATGAGATTATTTCTGCTTTCTTGTATTAACATTTCAAGCACTTTTTGCTTTTTCTCTCTTTTGCACTTCAATGTTTACAAGTTCAGCCAGCTGTAAGTTACTGTTTTTGACCAGTGCTCTTGTTGTTTTCTTGTGAGAATGATTAAGCTCTTTTTGTACTTCTGCTTGTAATTGTTGATGTTTTGGGGGGAGGTGGGTTTGGTCATACGTATTATCGCTTATATATTTGTGATTTATGGCTTATTTTGCTTAATATTTCTTCTCCCTCTTCTTAAAGTCTTGTAATTTTAAACCCCTACTACACGTAAATCACTGTACTAGAAGCTGAAGATGCATATATGAATAAAATATGGTCCTTGTTCTCAAGAGACTAAGTCAGCTACTTTCCTGAACTTTTTCTTCCTAATCTTTGTAGGATACTATCTGCCCCTTATCATTTTGTTACCATAAACCACATGCCCAAGGACCAAATTCTTTTATTTTCTCACATACATCCTGCCATCCAGTTACTTCCCACATCTTTCCATCTACCTTTCAAAGTCATGAGTTCAGAAGAAGATATTGCATATCCTAGCCTCTAAGTCCATCTGTTTCCCACTCAGATCTTCCAGATCACTAGACATACGTACCAAGTTCCCTTTTCCAGCAACATGTATCCCCAAGTGGGTAGGCAGAAAACTAATACATTGGGTGGTTAAAAATGGAAGGGACACTGGATTTTTGTTAGACTTCCTTCCACTTTCATATTATAAACTACATAGGTTCTTGGTGTGCAGTCATCCACCACCATCCGTCACTCTGTGTGGAGTGGCAGGGATCAGAGGGAGTCACTTCTTCCTGGGGTTGTAACAGGATTCTGCTTACTCATGAATGCTTGGAAATGATTCTTCCTTCATGTTTTTAGAAAAATAGCATACTGTTTTCTCTTTAAGCAAAGTTTTATGTTGTGCCATACTAGTGATAATCTTTTTCCTCATCTCTTTTCTCAATGTCACATTCATTCACTCCTATACTTCTTAACACTGGTATTGATTTTCCCAGTACTTCCTCTTGCTTCTTTAGAGTGTATTTTTATTTTTAGCACGCTCCTTGAATTATTTTCTTTACTCATCTTCTCCAGGGATTTTTCCTTCTCCTTAGTAAGCTGGAGTGCAGAGGTACGTTCTTGACATCCTTTAACCTTCTTCTAAAAGAAAGATCAGTACATATTTAGAGCACACATAATTGATGACTATCGCAGCAGAGAAGACAAACGTAGCCCATACTCTACAAGTCATTGCAACAGGACTCTTAGTTCTCATACTTCCTGAATCTACTGGTGAAAGTATAACCAGAGGAGACTGACTTTTGAGGCTTGCACATAAGAGATCTCAGAATTCCCAGGTCAAGACATGAATTTATCTTCTCAGTACAATATACAAGAATGGGAATTTTCAAGTAGACAATGTCATACTCGATCACACAGAATGACTCTATCTTAGAAACATATTTTAAAATAATGCAGGACTTGATTCAATAGATGAATTTTTAACCCCAAAAGTTGATCATATAATATGATGCTTTTATCATTACATCATTCTTTTCTTAGCAAAAGGGAATATTTACACTATTTATAGTTCCCTTTGCATTAAAGATAGCACCCAGATTCTTTTCCTTGTGCTTCAAAAACTCCTCCTTCAGGGTTCTAGATTACTTAACTTCTTTTGGCCACAAGTACATCATCATCCTCCTTCAATACTAAGCTAGCCCCTCAGTTCCCAGCTCCGCAGTTTTCCAAACTCAGCTACTGCAACCACATCTACCCAAACCACCTTCCTGGCAAACAGGCTGCTGAGGCTCCGCAAGTCCATGCTACTTTTATGCACTGGGCAGCACATACAGAGCAACTGTACATGTGGTCAGGGCTGGACTCGAAGTATCTGAGCTTCCTTCCCTCCACTCTTGGTCGTCTTTCGCATCGTGAAGCTCACTAGGTGAACCTTCTTTCAATGCTATTTTTTTTTTTTTTTTTTTTTTTTTGCTTATCTTGTCTTCTTTTATGTTGAATTTGGAAAAGTACACATTATGTTGCAAGTTCTTAGAGAATAGGAATACTAACACTGCCAAATCCTCTCTACTAATATCTGACGTGACAGAATAAATTGTTGGCAGTAAATGGCACCTCCTGTGTGTAAAAGGAGTTACATGACTGATGCATGACCACAGGACCACAGCCCTTTCTAAATGGGTAGCTATCTTTTGGGTTGAGATTATAACCACTGTTTGAAAACTGCATTTTTACAACTTGCATTGCACTCTTTCAACAGTATGGTTTTAAGTCATCCTACACAATTGTACATAGGTGCTCTTTAAATCTAATCTACCCATAAATTGTCTATTATTTGGTATTCACAGTGTCCCCACCAATAATTATTAGGATAATTATTATATACATATATATTATTTTCATAATACAGTTATAATATGTTCATATATAATAATCATATATGTATATGATTAAACGAGGAGCTTATATTAGAAGACTTTATCCTGAGCTCCAAACTCACTGGCAATCTCTTTCTCATGTCTTATGAATACCTCACATTAAGCAGGCCATAAAGTGTGTGGTTTCCTTTGGGCGTGTATTTCCCTCTCCCTTTCTCCCAGGACTTCTAGAGAGCTCTTACTTCTTCCTCAAAGTACTGTTCAGAAACGCATTTTTCTGTTAGTTCTTAGTTCAATGGATTAAAACTTTACATACAGCAGTGTTGTTTAGAATGCAGAAACTATTCTTATTCAGCTCATTCATTCAATCATTCATTCATTCAGATAGCATTTATTTAGTGCCCAACCATGAATCAGACACCGTGCCCTACCGGAGTGACTCAACGGGGAGCAAGAAAGTCATACGCCCTCTGTAAAGGAGGTTACAGTGTCCTGGGGAGGACAAATCATAAACAAAACAATTAGATCAAAGTGCATTATAGCCTCAAAACCTGGCAAATATAGGTTCTTTAAAAATGTTGATAAAATAAGTTATTTTTTTCTAAACTCAACAAGCCCTCATAAACATAGGGCAGAAAATACTATATATAGTCAATGGTCACATAAAGAAATATTTTATTACAGAGCCTGATTCAAAAAAGTTGTGAGAAAGTGATGATGGATTCTTGGCCCATATCCCCCTTGGTATCAGACAAAGCAAGGCAGATGATCAATGATCAAATGCTTCATTCATTTTTTTTGTTGCCCAAACCAAAAATGGTATTTTCCACACCAAAATTTAGAAATGGGGATATGCTGAAGTGGCTTTAACTAAAGAAGACAGAACTCCAGCCAGAGAAGAAGAAAGACTTCCAGCCAAAAACAAAAACACTTTAATTAGTTGTTTCATTTCAAGATGTTGAAACAGCTCCAACCTAAGGAAACCAAGCCCTTCAGAGTCAGAACAGCTTAAAGAAGAGGAAAAAAAGATGTTTCATGTATTTAGGAGTTTGATCTCAATCCAATTTGGACAAGAAATCCTAAAACCTTTTAGGCTAATAAACCTAGTGATAACAGAATGTTGTTTTCAGTCATATGAGAAGACCTACGCTCTATATGAGCTCTGTTTTAAAATCTTTAAAATTGTATAATCAGGCCAGGCATGTAAAGGGTTATTTAATATGGTTTAGTTAATACTTAACATTGCTTTCTATGAAATATTCTGTTTAAAGTCAGCTGTTTGCAAGCTCGTTATTGAAGGCTTGATTTCAGAAATCTTCTTGTAGACAAATGACTTTCTCCTGGAAAGTGATTCTGAAGTCGAAAATATATATGAGAAAATTTGGGATCAGTTATAGTATTTTTAAAATAGCAAAAAAAAAAAAAATTATAGGGAAACTTAATGCTTAGATTATAAGAATACATTGACATTAATCTGAATAGGAATTTAGAAGGGAGGTGTCTAAGCATGGCTTCCTCCCACCTGTCAAACCCAACAGAATCTTACTTTTACAACTAAAAGAGGAAGGTAAAATATTGATCTTTTATGTTTGAACTTGGAGAATAAAATAAAGAGAAAGAAAATAAGCCTATTTACAGAAGATGTTCCAGGTTACTCAAAACCCTGAAAGCACTCTATCAAGAAACTCAGATCCTTACGTTTCATCTGCATCCCAGCAAGTATCAGATTTTAATCCAAATGCATTCTTCTACTGTCGACACTATTCATTATCTGATTAATTTATATCAAAGAGAATGATATCAAATACTTAATTCCTATGGTCTCTCCTTGCATAGCCAACAAAGTTTTGTATGCCAAAATGTGGACTCTGGAAAATGAATAAGCCTTTTGGCATGATATTTTCATTTCCTCCACACATTCCTGACCATCCTTCAAATTCTTGCAGTTCTGCAAATAGAATTAGTGTTTTGATACCTGTCTACTCTAGCACATGTGGTCCCATCTGTCCGGCCAATCCTGACTCTTCCTTCCAACCTTTAGTGGCCCTTCCTCTGGAAAATTTTTCTAATATTCTTTTCTTTCTCTGTGTTCTTATAGAAGTTTATGGAAACTTTCATAACTTACTACAATTAATTATTTCGTTAGTTTACATGGCTATCTCCTCTAGTAGAGTAAAAAGGGCAAAGACTTACGTTCCAGTTGTCTTTGCATTTCCAGAACCTTACCTGGTTTTATAACTAAATAAATGTTTAATAAATTGACAAGAGAAATAAAGGTGGAAATGGAAACCTCTGATCTCAAGTAACATTTTTACTTTGTAAACTCATCCACCTCATGGGTCAACCCCAGACCATTTCTATATTGAAGCTCCTGCTTTACAGGTTTTACAATACAAAAGGAAAAGGTATATTTGAGCAGCATCAAATTCATTTCCCACACATTCATTTAGCATAAATAATGTGATAAAACAAATAGTCAAGAAATGCCAAGTTAGATTTTTTTAAGGTAAAAATTACCTCAAGCAGGTATAGATCCATTAATCTTCAGATTTTAAAGAACGAATTATTGTCAACCTTTCACCAATTAGGAAAGTACTTTTCAGCACATTAAATGCCTTTTAAAATTTTTATCAACATGAAGAAAAGCCTCAAAAAAAGGAACAATATAATTTATATCCTATAAACACATCAGAGAGTAACAGAAAATGGTGCTATGACATGAAGATATGAATATACATAGTATCATTTTCCATCACATAAAAATTCATAATAGCCACTAAAATTTTCTAAATCTGCATTTTATATCTGCATATGTATGGTTCTGTAAAATGTGGAAAAAATCGGTATTAGCACAGCCCTATGTGTTTTTTCAAAGCACATTCTCAAAACCAGAAAATCCACTTTACTCAAAGCAGTTCTAAAGGGGAATTACATGAAAATGGGGAAACTGAGCTTAGAATCCCTATATCTCATTCTTCACCTGAGTCTCACAAGCATCCTCACTATAGGAGCTGGGAAGCAGCACATCCTGTCACCCTGTCCTATGCCAGCACTCCCAGAGCTAAGCATCCAATACATCATGGTATCTGTTCTCTCATCTGCAGCAAGAGAGGTGATTTAAAAACACAGATATGCCAGGTAGGGTGACTCACGCCTATAATCCCAGCACTTTGGGAGGCTGAGGTGGGTGAATCACGAGGTCAGGAGTTCAAGACCAGCCTGACCAACATGGTGAAACCCTGTCTCTACTAAAAATACAAAAAATTAACTCGGTGTGGTGATGGGTGCCTGTAATCCCAGCTACCTGGGAGGCTGAGGCAGGATAATCACTTGAACCTGGGAAGCAGAGGTTGCAGTGAGCCAAGATCATGCCAATGCACTCCAGCCTGGGCGACAGTGTGAGACTCCGTCTCAAAAAAAAAAAAAAAAAAAAAAAAAAAAAAAAAATATATATATATATATATATATATATAGCCAAGTTCTGGCTTCTTAAATGACATGCCCATGCCCCTTAAATTAAAAAAGAAAGAAAGAAAGAAAGAAAGAAAGAAAGAAAGAAAGAAAGAAAGAAAGAAAGAAAGAAAGAAAAGTGAGTCTTCAATGATCCTGGGAGAGGACTCAGAGAATGGGCAGAGCCTTGAGTGGGGTGTGACCCTGGACTCTTGCTGCGAAGGAGAGAATAGATTGAGGAGACGAGAAGCCGAGGGAGTAAGTCTCCTGGAGTCCATGCATGACACGCTGGTGGCATGCGGTGGCCTGGTGGTGGGTAGATGAGGAGCAGATATGTTGCGAACTGTGGAGAAGGCCATGTTGCTGCTAGTTAAAGCAGCTGTATACTGAATGGTCTCAGAAGTGGGAGACTAACCATGATGTATCTAATGCTTAGCTATAGGAGTCCTGGCGTAGGACAGAGTGACAAGAGGTGGCGCTTCTAAGGATACATATCATTCGAGACCAGTAGCTTCTTGTTCTTCACAGGAGTCGTGTTCTAGAAAGTCACCAAGAACTCTGAATTAGTGAATACTGAACCTTTGCTCCTAAAGGAAATACATGATGATGTTCCCACACGCCCCTAGTCACACATTTTCATCAACCAATCAATACACACCCTTGTTTTATGTGCATTTAAGACACCCTATTTAACCTGTGTTGCTGATTCATTAATATTGAGCTCACAGCCTACAGCACTATAACCACACCTAAAGGAAGCTCCTGTAACACTCTTATTTTCTCCATGAGGCACATCACAGCTTTCTTGTTTCTCGGAACGTCAAACAGCCCTTCAGAGCTACATTTGGGAGCCATTTTGAATAGCAAAGTTACCAACAAAGATCCCATAAGTGCGAAAAACACAGCACTAACTGGACTGTGGAGAGGACGCAGTCTGTGAAGAGGGCACTTGTCTACACTATGAGAACGGAAACAAAATGGCAGTGCAGGTGTCTTTGACCCAGCTGGAAATGTGCTCCTCCAGTGACTTGAAGTTTTTGCCACTCGGTATATGTCCGCAAATGACCGAAGTGCTGGGAATATTGATTTGGGGGCAACAAATGAATTTTAGTGAGTAGGCAAATTCTCAGATAGGGAATCCACAAATAACGAGGGCCAACTCCATTTGTTAAGACATTGTTGTGTACTTGGAGCACGTATGTATGGGTTGCATGCATACATGCTGGAAGACGAAGAACATGCAGCAATGTCCAGGTTTATCCTATGCACTTCTCGACAATCTAGAGAAGTGCCACAAACTCTAAATATTACTGTAGCCAATGCAAGACGATTAAGCCTTCTAAGACTACTTTATTCAACTGAGTTAGCCACTTAAGATTCCAGTACATCCAGTTAGAAGAAAACATTATAATGTTAAGTTTGCATGAAGAATCTGTAAGATATAAAAGTGTACCAACAGATCATTAATTGTATACAATTTATTTGTAAGAAGGTCAATGCTTTCTGATCACAGGACATACTAGAAATACATAAATGTGAGATTCCTGGACAGTTTCAAAATAACAAAACCAACTCTCAATTTATTTGGTAAATAAATAATCATACCAATAGATCATAGGCAAATAAATCTTAAGCCCAAAAGACATTTTAATACTCTGGTTACTCTTTAAGTAAATCCATGTGAGAATTTTAGTACCTAAAGTGAAAATGGCGAGTTCTGGGCTTTCTGCCAATTTCATTTGGGGTGTGAAATTTCTGACTTACAAGCTGAAATTCTTGGAACCTTAGAAGAATTTCTCTTTTTGTAATTGAGAATGGTTCTCCCACCCACAAAACGACCTACTTCCTTTTACCTAGCAGCTTTGGAGGAGCAAGTGTGAGCAGTGTGAGAAGGACCTTCTGGGAGGCAGGACTTCAGCCCACCTGCAGCCCCACAGCCTCTCCTCACAGCTGGCTGCCCCTTGGTGCACAAGCCTTCCACAGCCTGGGGAATGTCATGGCACACAGTGAGGCATTGTGCCATCAAATCCCCATCCCAGGTTATTTGAGGTAAAGGGATAACTGACAAAGGAAGCGCCAGCACCTGCTTCCTCACGCCCTTTCCCAGCTTCTCTGGAGGCTCCTTCCTTCAGGGATGTCACATTGTTCCTTCCTGCCTTCACGACCTCCCTCAAGCTTGCTGCCTAAGCAGCCTCCTAATGTCACTTCTGTGATTTCTCACTTCGGGGTATTTTTACCTATGGGTGTGAAGAACAAGGAAGCAACACGTCGTGGAAGGAGGGTGGTCGCCCATGGCTCCCCCATCAAATGAGAGCACAGGAGGAGCAGAAGAGACTTCCCCAGGGGCACACAGTTTCTCCCTCTCCTTGGAGAGCTTGGCCTGCATCCCCTGAAATTTTGAAGTGCAGGAACATGTACCCCGTTCTCCTCTGAGGAAGCTGAAGAGACCGTAGATGAGCCTGACTCCTGAACAGGAAATCTCACAGACACGGGAAGGGCTGACACACTGCTGGGGTGTAGGCTACACTGCTGTGCCACACCAGGCATGGGCAGGGCAGGGTAGAGGGACAGTCTACGTGAGTACTTGGGCCCTATTTTAGCCAGGAGAGCTGCCTGGAGGGACAAGGAGATGTCTGTAGAAAGAGGCTGGTTGGGGATAGAGGGTGAGGGTCTTACCAATGCCCCCGGGTTGAGGAAGGAGCCACAAAGCTACCCAGAATAGAGGCTTATCCTTTCTTAAGGTAAAACCAGTTGAGAGAGTCCAAGCTATAACTTACAAGGAGCTCAAATATACTTCATGGAAAGAACCAGACATCTGCCAGGCCCAGGGTATGAACCAGCAATGTAAGAATTGCCCCATCCCCTTAACCTCCCTTCTCCTTCTCCTCCCAAGGCAGGAAGCTGAAGCTTGTGAGATAAGGCATTCTAACTCCCTCCTCTCCTGCCTCCAGACTGACCCAGGTTGGTTCCAGGAGGCTGACACTTTAACCTGAAGCCAAGTCAGACAACTTGAATAATAGCTTGGACTGGACATTAAATGTTTGAAATTGAGTCTATGCCTTATGTCACCATAGGGATGCACATTTTCTAAGAATAAAAAGAAAAGCTCTGGGCTATGCCAGAATCTGCATCCAGGATTGAAGGGAAAAAAGTTCTACTAATCAAGGTTAATGGGGTAATGAGAGGCAAAATAAAGTTATGCTTGTTTTAGACCCGACTCTCGTTTGTTCAGCTTACCTGATAGATTCATGCACACTTAGAAACAACAGGAAGCATAAGGTAAAATAGGAAACTGATGCACTGATTATGAGTCAGAGGTTCAGGAAACAAATTTTCAGAGTAGAATGTTCAGAAATTCCCAATGTAGTCTCCACATAGGTCTCTCTGAGCTAGAGCCTTATAGCTTTCAACTTAAATGTCCCACAGGCATCGCAGAAGAAGCATGTTCAAATGCCTCCTACCTCAAAACTCTCTTCCTTCAAGGCTCCAGAGTCAGGTCCTTGCACTAGCTTTTTTATTCATACTTTTTAAAAATAAATAAATAGGAAACTGCATAAAGAGCATGTAGTACTTTAATGGGCACAAAATGTACTATTATTACACAGAATCTATTATTACAAGTTGGTCAAGGAAATGAGGGAGGGAGGGATGGAGGGAGGGAAGCAGAAGGGAGGGAAGCAAGGAGGAAAGAAGAGGCTGGGTGCACAGTCCATCCCACATTCAGGTGTGTGCCAGCCCATACCCATGTTTGTGGACACAGATCTACAGGTTGGTCACACATGAGGGCATGGAGTTTATTCACAGCCACTCACTATAAGAGCCAGCACTTCAACACTGCAGGTGACATCTGGTCTTCATTTAGGAATGCAGGCACCTGTGGCAAGTAGGTAGTGGGGGTTTAGGTGATTGACAAAAGAATGTTGTCAGGACATGTCATCAGAAGACCTGTTTGCAGCTTAGAGGGATCACTTAAAACCTTAGGAGTTTGAGTGGTGAATTCTCTTTAAACTTCATTTTTGTTACCTATAAAGTGCAAAGAAGAATCTTAACTCTATCTCCTAGAAGGTGTGGGAATCAATGTGGTTGGATATTGTGTCCCGATCCTCCTTGAGGACCAAGGCACTCATTTGCATGGTCCCAGGCATTTTGACTGCTGAGGGACCTCTGCTGAGTCCCTGTCTAGGAATTATCCTCAGCCTTTCCCAAGGTCTGTCTCTCCAGACCGTACCTACCCCAGTGATTCATTAACACAGGTAGAAATCATCTCCAAAGTCCGATTCCATCTCCCCACCTTCACGTTCCACCATAGGCCAGGCCTCCATCACCTCTCACCTAGTAGATTCTTATAATTCATCTCCCTCGTTCTTCCCTTGACACCCTGCAGCCTGAATGATCCCTGTAAAAGGAAATTACACCATGTTCTCCGTGGCATGAAAGCCAAAATCCTTATGAATGCCTACAAAGCCCACACAGCATTCCACTGCTGGCTCACCCTGCCAGGAACCTTGTGATCTCCTCTCCAGATCCAATACTCTCTCCTTGTTCATGTTACTCCAGCCACACTGGACTCCCTGCCCTAACTCAAACCCGCCAGGCACTCTCCAGATTCCAAGCCTTTGCACTGGCCATTCCCTCTCCCTGCAAGGCTCCCCTCACATGAACTGCTTCCTCCCTTCCCTTAAGTCTTTGTATAAATGGCTCCTAATCACTGAGGTTTTCCTCCCCACTGTACTTAAAATTGCAACATCCTATCCCTTTTTCCTGCTTTATTTTCCTCCTTAACATGCATCACCATTATCACACGTATAAGTCTATATGTCTCCTCCCACTAGAATATAAGCTCTGTGATGGTTGGAATTTTTGCTTTGTTTTCTTCACTGCCATAACCCCAGCACCTAATACAGTGATGGACACAGAATAAGTCTTCAATAAATATTGACTGATGGAATGAATAAATTAATAACAAGTGAAGAGTTTCCCTGACAAACAGAAACTTTTTTTTTTCCCTGTGAGTAAATAATGTTCAACAGAATTCAGATATTCCTGATCTGTATGTAGGCAAGTACATATATACAAATGTAAGAATGTAGTACTTGAACATAACACAGTGATATTCAACACCTAAAGACAGAAAAATTTGCTACAGTTGGTTAGTCAATGACAGCAACACATACTGAGAACTGACATTATCAGCATCTAACTCCTACTCCATGTTTTTTTCTGTGAGATAGAGCCAAAGAATGACACATCTGAATTATTGTGACATCTTTTCTTCTTTGCCAAAGAAACTGAAGAGAAAGGTCTGTGAAATTGTAAGGGCAGATGTAACCATACAGTCTGTAATTTTTTCTTCTCTATCATTTCTCAAATCACTAGGGCTTCTGAAGTTTCCATTGTTTTTTCTTTCTTCCTTTTTTTGGGGACAGGGTCTTGCTCTGTCACCCAGACCAGAGTGCAGAGGCATGATCATAGCTGTCTGTTACCTTCACTGACCCCCTGGGCTCAAGTGATCCTCTTGCCTCAACCTCCTGAGTTGCTGGGACTATGCACATGTACCACCGTACCCAGCGAATTTTTTTTTCATAGAGACGGAACCTATGTTGCCCAGGCTGGTCTCAAACTCCTGGGCTCACGCAGTCCTCCTGCCTCAGTCTCCCAAAGAGCTCAGATTACAGGCATGTGCCACCATGCCCGACCTGAATGTCCAATTGTATCATTTTGCTTTCCATAAAAGACACTGGTCCTAGGTTTTGATTTTTTTTCGTTTTTGGAAAAAAGAAAAAAAAAATTAACAATTATCAGTGATGGAAACAAAATTTTCATCTTCTGCAATTTCCCTGGGCTTTCTGTCCCTGCCCCAAGTCCAACTTCTCAGGATTCAGATGTGACTTCTCCCTCAGTTGACAAAAGGCTACACAAGAGCCATTAACAGAGACATCTCTGGCCTTCACTATTAGCCCACAATTTGCTGTGCTGGATTTGCCAGTAATTTATTTGCCCTACCAAATTACTAGAGTTCACATAGTTGGCAGTAGTTTGGAGGGAACGGATCTCCCAGCAACACCTGACAGGAAAACAAATAGGAACCAGAAACCCTTTGGTCCCGGTGGTACTCCATGTCCCCTGCTTTGCCAAATCTCTCTGCAAGCCAGTTATTCTTTGAAAAGGGAGAGAGTGGATGAAGCCCAGAAAGAGTCACACTCACATCATCCCAGACATTCTAAGAAATGTGACTGGGCCAGTATAAGCCCTATTGAAGCTTTTGCATAAGCTCCCGGTTCAATCTCCCCCTTGGCATGCAAAACAGCTCTGATTCCAACACTGTGAATAGAAGCCGCCCACTGACTGTCCTCAGAGACCATCTCTCACACCCCAGGAAGCTCTATTGTTGAATCAAAAACTCATTCAAATAATGAGTAACTTCAGGCCTGGCCATTTGTAGGGGGAGAGGCCAAAAAAAAAAAAAAGATCCAATGCTAATATAGAAGAATGCTAGGCAATGGGAAAAAAATCACAGTCACTTGCCTCCACAAAGCAGGTAAAAAGCTGTTGTGTAGTAATTTTGTGGTCTTTGGAAGCCCTTCAGAGTTTTCTTATTAAAAATAGTAAAAGACGAGTATAAAAGACAGAGGGCAGAAGCAGAGGTTTTCGTGCTGGGGTCCCTCTCTGCGGTATCATAGGGATCACAAAGAGCCCAGTCATTCTACACTTGGCAGGTCCTCAGTGGGAAAGTAGCCCTGTCTCTCCTCCAGCCTCTGGACATGCAGGTTGCTTGCGTGCTATTTGTGTTTTGATTGACAAGTGTATGCTCTGTCTAGATACGTAGAGAAGCATCTCTTGCAAAGATGCTTCAAAAGAGCAGCTGTCTGGAAAGATGAAGCAATGCCAGGGTGGTTCAAGAAGCAATCCAAATACCAGTCACGGAAGTAAATATGAACAGATGAGGCCAACACTGCATGCAATAAGGAAGCTTACTCTAGGATCCCACGGTGCACTGGAGACGGACAATGAGATACATTATTTCTTTTTCTTTATTTTTCATTGGGAGATTATCCAATCAGGAATTATTGTCTTTTAAGGAATAATCTTGGTTTATAGCATTTGTGCCTGACACATTGTTTTCAAACTTAAGAGAAAAAAAAATAACTTTACTTTCCATTCTCTCAAACACTTTAGCATGGTGTTCAGTGTCCTTAATGACCTTGTGCCACATTCTCTCACCTTCCACCCATGGAAAGTCTCTGTCGCCCATACAGCCTGTATAGCAAAGTCCGTGTCCACAATTCCTTAAACATGCATAAACCTTCACTTCACTTACTCCTTTTTTTTTTTTTTTTTTTTGCTTTCTTGCAACCCCACTGGATCAAATCCTCCTCCTTGTTTCATTGTTCAAGGCCTAGCCAAATTAATCTCTTCTTTGGGGAGACCCAAATGCCTTCCTAAGTAGAATGTATTCCTGAAAGTGTGATCTTTGGCAGACTGTAATAGTCGCACTACAGATTTGCCCTAATATGTAAAAGTCCATTGTTTATGGGCCTCTCTTACTCTACTAGGAAGTTTTGGCGGACTGATCTGTATCTTATTCACATACTCCCTACCCACTCATTAAATGTTTGGTGAATGAATGTGTGAACAAAAGAGAGACAGAATCTATCTCTTTGTTCTCTCAAGTTTTCACTGTCTTTTGTTTTAGAGAAAAGAAAAATCTACAGTCCAGAGAAATTCAGTCTTTCCCTGCACAACATTGTCAAAGTTGCAAACACAGAATTAATGGAACAGCCTCGCTGGCTCCATGGATATATGTAGTGTTAGGACAGCTATTCTGTGTTTCCACCACTGACAAGAATCAAGTATGTAGTAGAGAAATATCACCAGTGGTATTAAAAAAAGGAATATTGTGGCCGGGCGCGGTGGCTCAAGCCTGTAATCCCAGCACTTTGGGAGGCTTAGACGGGCGGATCGCGAGGTCAGGAGATTGAGACCATCCTGGCGAACACGGTGAAACCCCGTCTCTACTAAAAACTACAAAAAACTAGCCGGGCATGGTGGCGGCGCCTGTAGTCCCAGCTACCCGAGAGGCTGAGGCAGGAGAATGGCGTGAACCCGGGAGGCGGAGCTTGCAGTGAGCTGAGATCGGGCCACAGCACTCCAGCCTGGGTGACTGAGCGAGACTCTGTCTCAAAAAAAAAAAAAAAAAAGGAATATTGTTTATTAAAATTCTGAAACTCTAGGCAGACTCCCGTGAACTCTCCTACATGCTTTCCAAAATATATGAGTCTCTAGCAAAAAGGACTACTCCTTTTGGATTTGATCTCTTATTTCTTTAAACTCCCAAGACATACTCTAGCCCACAGACGCTGCCAAACTGAAGTGTTGACAGTGCTTGAGTGATACTGATGTCATCAGAGAGAGGACAAGTAGTCAGATTGCAGGGAGCTGGGACCGTCATATCAATGGGGAGAGAAAGGTGGAGATGGGAATTTTTGACTCTTCTTTACTTCTGCACTGTAACCCTTTAAGTACCTGTGAGCAGTCAACCTGCATCTGCAGCAAGTTACCAAGCCTTTATCCTAGAAGCCTTTATCCTAAAGGAATCTGCTGACATAATTAATTAGTGTTAATTCAATGGGTGGAAGAATCTTGGAGGATTCTAATGATATTGTGCTAATGTCTCTCACAGAATTAGCAAAATCTAAGGTCAAGGAAAGGATATCATTCCTCTGGGCTCCAATCTATCTGGCTCCCAGGGCCCCAGACATTGCAGGGACTGGTGACTGAGGAGTTTCACCTTAGACCAGGAAGCATCCCTTTGTAAGTGACTTTCTGGAAGCTACTGAAAGCGAGAAGTGTAATTTTAACATTATCACATCAGCATGCGTATTGTTGTGTTTATAATGTACAGGACCATTCCTAAGGCATTTGGCCATAATTGCTGGGTCAATTCACAGGGCAGTCAAGGTACTCCAAGAGTGCTATGGAACAGGATGCTAATGGCATGTAGCCGTGATAGAATGACGAAGTGATGATAGTTTAAGATACATGAGACATCAGCAAGGGTGACGGGCAAAAGAAGATGCAGAACTTTGCCTCTGAAGGAAGAAAAATGCGCTTAGTTTAGCTAAAATGTCGTTTATATTCCACAATCATTGTCATTGTTCTATCACTACGTCATCGTTATCAGGAGCCACAGGATCAGCACACTGCCACTTCACACACACACGCATGTGTACACACATGCACACATACATATACGCATGCATGCACACACAGGCACACACACACGCACATACACACATACAAATGGGTTTAAACAAACTCAAACTCTGCTCAGCTCTTCTTTGGTTTTAAGTGTGTGTGTGTTTGTGTGTGTGTGTGTGTGTGTGTGTGTGTGTGTATTGGTCTGTTCTCACATTGCTACAAAGAACTATCTGAGATTGAGTAATTTATGAAGACAATAGGTTTTTAATTGACTCACAGCTCCACAGGCTATACAGGAAGCATAGCTAGGAGGCCTCAGGAAACTTACAATCATGGCAAAAGGCAAAGAGGAAACAAGCACGTCTTACCATGGCAGAGCAGGAGAGAGAGAGAGAGAGCGTGCACAAAGGGGGAGTGCCACACACCTTTACATCACCAAATCTCGTGAGAACTCACTATCTATCACAAGAACAGCAAGGGGGAAATCCAATCACCTCCCACCAGGTCGCCACCCAACATCGGGAACTACAATTCGACGTGAGATTTGGGTGGGGTCACAGAGCCAAACTATACACACACACACACATATGCACACACCTACATATGTATATGTATACACACACACATGCACACACACACGTGCAGAGGGGAGTGGGAGATCTAGAAAGTCTTGAACATGAACTTAAAGATTACAACCAGAATGATAAGGGTATACAAACATAAAGTTATTTGTATACATCAGGATAAAGGAACCCCTGGAAGAGTAAGTCTTCTGCATCATAACTAAAGTCCTAAGGCCATCAGCTTACTTTTACCTGAGTCTTACATATTCTGGCTTCCACTTGGTTTTCATTCTACATCCCTTACCTAAGCATCTCAGTCATTTCTATAGTTTCTTCTATATATTCATAATATTCTAATCTCTGAGGTCTAGACCCATAATTCTAACTGCCTATTACTATTAGATATCGATGTCATCTGGACATCATGAATTCAATACATCCAAAAGCAGATGACTACAATGGGTCAAAAATTAAGTAGTTTTGATTCTTAGCAGATAAATTGTGTGATTATGTGAAATGACAAAAACTTTAGAGCAGTATTTTTTAAACTTTCAGTAAGCTGTGGGCTACCTGCTTCATGGGTACACACAGACCAACAATTTTTCTAATTTTTATGGATTGATTGCAATTTTAAACAATTAAAAATCAAGCATTTTAAGTTAATATTCATATTTTTATATCAAAAAAATAATGGTATTATTACAAATTATAACCAGTTACCAAAAGGGAACTTTTGTCTATTTCAACTTAGACCCCAAGACAGTAAGTGCCATTACACTTTCCTTCCAGACTGAGGTGATAAACTAGCTATAAAGGTGTTTATTCAGGCAAGAAGGGAGTTTGAGCTTGAAAAGAGAATTTCACTGGAAAATGTCGTTCAAGTGTTGTGACATTTGCCTTCTCCACCCCCAAGGAGAAATAGGAGGTAGTCTACCTACCTTATCTCAAAGCTAAAGAGAAATGTTCAAACTCATAGAGTTTGAGGTGTAACCTTACAGTCTGTGGGACAAAGTAAACTTGTGTTTGACTCACAGCAGAGAGATACAAAGGGAGAAAGGCTGAGTGAAGCACAGTGGAGATTGTAATTAAATACTTATATTTCCACCGACGAGGAAACAAATATGTTTCTAGTAGACGAAAGACTTCTTTTTAAAAACCCTAGGTATGCAAGAAAATAAAATAACCAAAAACTAAGGGGAAGAGGAACCCACAGAAAAATGTCCAGATATGCAAAAAGATTAAGTGACCAAAAACCAACAGAGGTTGAAAAAAACAATAATAACACTGTCAGGTGCCCAGAAATTTGAGTTATCAAACATGTATTTTAGAATACTTGTGATTGTTATTCAAGTGAATAGATGGTGAGATGGTGAACTTCACCAGATAGCTATAATGCATAAAAAGAATAAATGGGAATTATGGAAATCAAAAATAAAATAACCTAAATTAAAAATTGATGGATGTGTTAAACAACAGGTTAAACATGGTACAAGAAAGAATTAGTGAACTGGAAATGGACCAAGAGAAAATATCTAGCTGAAATCACAGAGACAAATAAGCAATTGCAAGTACAAAAAAGGCCATAATTGAAGAGACTACAAGAGATACACAAGACACCATTTTTAAAATCTAACAAGCGTTAGTCTTCAAAGGAGAGGAAAGAAATAATGTGTCAGAATTAGTATGCGAAGACAGACTATGAATTTTGCAAAAATGACAAAAGACATAAAACCACAGACACATAAAGATTCTGGAGGCTCTACCAATGTTGAGCAATATAAATACAAAGAAAACCACACCTATGCACATCAGAGTAAAACTGCTGAAAACTAAAGTCAGTGAGGAACGGTTCGTTCAAAGAGCAATAATAAGACCAATGGCTGACTTTTCAACTGGAACTATGTTCAAGAGATGATGAAATGACATTTTGAAAGTGTTGAAAGGGTGCGGGGAGCGGGGGAACTGCCAATCTGCAAAGCTGTAACTAGAGAAAATAGGTTTCAAAACTGAAAGTGAAAAAAAGAATGTTATTCTTATCTCATGACATATATAACAATTTATTCTAAGTAGATTGCAAACAAAAAAAAAACCAATAAATTCTATTTCATAAAATTCTATATCAAAAAATGTTACTAAGTAAGTAAAAAGACAAGGCCTACCAAGGGCAAAGTTATTTTTAATCCATATGCCTGACAAAGGATTCATATCTACAAACCATAAACAACTCCTCAAACGCAGTAAGAAAAAGACCAAGATCCCAATTTATAAATAATGGTCAGAAGACGTATTCAAACGTTTCATAAAATGTGACATCCAAGTGGTCAGTAAGCATTTGAAACGGTGAGCAGCCTCACTGCTTATCGATGAAATAGCAATTAAAACAATCAGATAAAAGCACTGGCAAAATTAATGGCAAATGGCAAAAGTGAAAAAGAAAATTCCAAGTGTTGCAAGGATGAGAAACAACTGGAATCATCATTGGTGCATTTAAATGTGTGCAGGGAATTTAGAAAACTGTTTGGCAGTATCTTCCAAAGCTCAGCATATACTTGCTCTATGACCTAGTGATTCAACTTGTAGGTATAACTCCAGCAAAAATATCTACCAAAAGAATGTATAAAGCAGCAGTATTTGCAAGAACTAAAAAATAGAAAAGTCCAAATGTCCAGCACTTCATTCGCACTTTCCAAAGAGCATTAACTCCTGCTACAGCAGACAGACGTTTATGCACCTGTTCCCAATGCCAGCACCTCACTCCATCTCCACCCTCACTAAACACTGGTCTCCAGTTACTCAGGGACTCTAGTGAATAAAAAGATCTAGGATGGATTCAGCAAAAGAGATCTAAATTATCTAAATGAAACGGCATTATTATTTCGACTTCAAGGTCAAAATTAAAAGCTCCTTTTAAGCACACATATCCTCACTGACCAGCTGTGGGGTTCCGTGCTAATCCAACTGTGGGAACATTATTCAGGTGAGGTTTGAAGAGAGATGAGATTCCACAATTCTGAAGAACTGATATGTGTCCATGGATAGTTTACTGGGGAAACCTGACTTTCCAATGATAGGCGAGAGCAAATATATTTCCCAAGCATGTCTGTTCTAGGCATACAAATTGTAGAAGCTGCATTATTAATGACTCAGTTCATTCATAATAGAAAAAGTTAATGAGTATGGAAAAGAATGAAAACTTACATTGTAATATATAAGTTTTTTTTTCCTTTTTACTGTTTCCACTATAGCATGCTTTATAGTCTTTTGGAAATAGACTATACAGTCTTAATAATATATTGACATGTAGATATATTATTAAGCATCAACATGGTGTTCTCAGTGTCCTGGGTCTTTTTAATTCTACTGAATAACACCTCTAAAATATAAGCTTCACTCCACATTTTACCTTTACCCAGCTCCTACTGAATGCAAAACCTGCAAGGAGGACATTTCCACATCCTCCCCCTCTACCTACACAAGTCAACTCCAAAGCAAATACAGGGTCCTAAATCACAAAGGAATTTTAAAGCCCAAGAGACCCCTTATTTGTCTCTATCATATTCAAAAGCATTTTTCAATTTGCACATGGATGATCACGCAGGAGACGATTTCTGATTCTCATCAACCAGGAGATGTGAGTTGAGGGTGTCTTTTGCCAGCCTTCAAAGGGGAGGATCTTTGCACATGCAAACTGAGGATAAAGTTCCAACAGAGGGTTAAATCCAAGGTCAAGCACAGGCGTATCCAGACTTTAGTGAAATCACAATGAATTACACCTTGTTCAAACCCTGGTCCCACAATTTTCCAACTGTGGAAGCTTGGGCAAGGAAATTGACCTTCCTCTGTTTCAAAGGTTTTCATCTGTCAAAAGGAGATAAAAATGCTTGCCCTGAGAGGTTTCTGTGGAAATTAAATGAAATAATTCATACCAAGTACTTAGTCTGATAAAGCCTTGCACAAAGGAAGCACTGAATAACTATCAGGCTTATTATTATTATTATTATTATTACTGTCATCATCATCACAATAAGGATAATTATTATTATTCTATCATCTCAGACACCTAAATATCATTTCTATATTAAGGCACAGCAGCACCACTTGATATCCTTTGGGAAAGAAACAGCCCTCTTTTTATTCCACATCTTTTTGGTACTCACTCATTAGCTCACTGTAAATTTGTGCTTTTCTCTTATTACAATATCCATTGGACCAGAAATGCTTTTTGAATGGATAATAACATTGACAACCACAATAATTAGCACAAACAGAGTGCTTCTGGTGAGCCAGGCATGGATCTAAGGGCTTTACATGCATTCTGTCACATGCTACAGGTACTTTTCACATCACCACCTCATGCTGCAGGTACTTTCGTTACCCCCACCTGATACATTTACTAAGAGAATTACAATGTATTTCTTCTATCCACTACCCAGACTCAGGTTTGCCATTTGGCCTCCAGGAAAGAAAATTTCTCTCACGTTGCTCTCATGGTGCTATGCACGAGGCATGAAGGGGGTGAGATGGTTTGGATCTGTGTCCCTGCCCAAATCCCATGTCAAATTATAGTCCCCAGTGTGGGAGGTGGGGCCTGGCGAGAGGTGACTGGATCACAGGGCCAGTTTCTCACGGTTTAGCACCATCACCACTTGGTGCTGTAGTCACGATAGTGCGTTCTTGTGAGATTTGGTTGTTTCAAAATGTGTGGTACCTCCCACCTTGCTCTCTCTTGGTCCTGCTCCTGCCATGCAAGATGCCTGCTCCGCTTTGCCTTCCTCCATGAGGCCTCCCAGAAGCAGATGCTACCGTGCTTCCTGTACAGCCTGCAGAACCGTGAGCCAATTAAACCCCTTTCTTTATAAATCACCCCATCTCAGTATTATTTTACAGCAATGCAAGAACTGACTAATACAGGACAAGGTGCCAAGCAATGACCCTGGAGGCTAGTGAAGACATCACACAGGAGAAAATGAGACACATCTTAAAGAAGGAAAGACACACCAGACAGAGCAAAATCAGAAAATCAGCCTAGACCACCTGGACACTGGCAGCACTGCAGGGGCTGTCATGGAAGGAGTGACACAGGGAGGTTGAAGGCAGATGGGCCAGACTGTGGGGGACCCGCACACCACGTGATGGCATTGTCCATTTGATAGTGTACAGATTGTGGTAGGAAGGAGCGTGCCAAGAGTTTAAGCTGGGGTTTCACATGATCTTTTTCATATATTTCCTCTTACAAAGATCCCTCATAGCCACTGTGAAGTTTGGCAATACTAGACTCCGAGAAACATTGAAGGTAGAATATATGAAAGAGGAAAGGACCAGCAGGATGTTGGTGGTGGTGCAACTGGAGGGGAGGGTCAGATCCCAGAAAGAGGAGGTAGAGTGGAAAAGGTGTGATGGATGATGGGATGTGGCTGACGAAAAGGAGGGGACAGGCTGGACGTGGTGGCTCACATATATAATCCCAGCACTTTGGGAGGCCAAGGCAGGTGGATCACCTGAGGTCAGGAGTTCGAGACCAGCCTGCCCAACATGGTGAAACCTTGTCTCTACTAAAAATACAAAAATTAGCTGGGCGTGGTGGCGCATGCCTATAATGGCAGCTACTTGGGAGGCTGAGGCAGGAGAATCGCTTGAACCCCGGAGGCAGAGGTTGCAGTCAGCCAAGATCATGCCACTGCATTCCAGCCTGGGTGACAGAGCAAGACTCCATCTCAAAAAAAAAAAAAAAAAAAAGAAGAAAGAAAAAAGAAAAGTAAAAAGAAAAGGGGGGACATTCCAGTAAGATCCCCAGTCTCAGTGACCAGGAGGATGGTGATAACAATCAAATAAACAAGAATACAAAACAGGAGGTAGGATTTTTTTTTTTTTTTTTTGGTTGTTAAAGAAGATAATAACTTCAGTATTGAACACGTGGAAAGAGACCTGATAAGAACTTGTGAAATTCCTAAATTTCTAAGTTGGCAAATATTTAAAGGTAAAGAGAAAAGTCATAGTGGAGGGCTCCCGATGGGATTACAGGAGCCTTCAAGTGGCCTGAACCTTGGCTTGTGTCAAACAGCCTTGGGTTTCAGTCCTGCCACTGCCATGGCAAGTCACACAGGGGTCCTGCCACTGCCATGGCAAGTCACATAGGGGTAAAATGTGGGGTAAAATGGTAAAGGCCTGTGCACTTTGACTCCAAAACCTTACTTCTGGGGATTTATCTAAGGGAAATAATCTGGAGGGCTCAGGATGTGTGAACATGGCAGTTCCCTATAGCACTGTTTATAGCAGCAAAACGTGGAATTAAGTGCTCAAAAATAAGAGATAAGAAGTCATGTCACAACTATTAAGCAGAAGATTATGCAGCCAGTAAAATGCATAGTCCTGCTTTTATAGATGGAAAGATGTTCACCATCTGAGGAACAGGCAGGCTACTTATTCAATGTCCAGCCCAACCCCATTTCATGCCGTTCTCTCCCCAGTCACTCACTCCAAATGTCACCTCCCAAAAGAAGCCTCCTCTGACCCTGCAGTCCCCTCTATCTCCCAAGTCACTATCATTTTGCCCAGTTCATTTTATAATTATTCATTAAGCATCTTAATCACGAGTGTCTGTTTCTCTGTCTATCCAATTGGAACCCTGTGAAAATAGCAGTGACATTGAAATAAGGCCATTTGTATTAAATGAGATAATACATAAATACATAAATGTGCCTGGCACAAAATAAGTGCTGAATAACTGCCAGCCTTAGCCATTATTATTTTTCTTCCTTACATCTCTCTACTACATATTTATTTTCCTCTTCCTATCATCACTTTGAGATCTTTCAAAAGTCTCTTGTAATTAATAGGTAAATATTTTTGGTCGAAGGTAAATATACACCAATATTCAAGGGAAACATACACCAATATTCAAGGGAAACCAGATTCTTTTTTAATGTAATTGAGAAACAGGTGCTTCAATTTCTTTCTGTAATGAAGACATTATTTATCACAATACATAACATACATATACATATATACAAAGAACACATTTAGTGGTTTATTAAAAACAAGATGGACTGGGCGCAGTGGCTCATGCCTGTAATCCCAGCACTTTGAGAAGCCGACGTGGGTGGATAACTTGAGGTCAGGAGTTTGAGACCAGCCTGGCCAACATGCTGAAACCCCATCTCCACTAAAAATACAAAAATAAAAAATAGTCAGGTGTGGTGATGGGCACCTGTAATCCCAGCTGCTCAGGAGGCTGAGGCAGGAGAATCGCTTGAACCTGGGAAGTGGAAGATGCAGTGAGCCAAGATTGTGCCACTGCACTCCAGCCTGGGTGACAGTGAGAGACTGTGTCTCAGAAGAAAACATAAAAAATAAAAAAAAAAAATGACTACTGAAGTTTTGCCCATTTAAATTTTAAATATTTAAATAAGTTTGCCAATCCTTAAAAGAGGATCTGCTCTGCGATAGATATTACTCCTTCACAAATTTCTTTTAGAAATTCATTTTGCATTGCGTTCTCCTCCTTTTTTTTTTCCCCCAAGGCCTTATATAGAGACTGGTGTTATCTGAATGTCATGATTTTGAGTAACACAGACACATTCTTTTTCTTTTATTTGTCCTCTCTCATCTCCTTTGTGATGCTCATATTTTTATGCTTCTCCTCTATTTTAGCGACATGAATGCCTCATTGTTCTTCCATAAGAAAGTGATACATTCATGGGAGCATGCTAAATATAAAAGCATACATGAAGACACGCTCTTTACATGGGATCTGGGAGGTCAAAAAGGGCAGTCTCTATCAGGTACTGGCAGGAACTTTTGGTTCTGGTTTTAGAAGAGGGAAACGTCTATTTTCAATGCGTTAAAATCTGTAAGAAGCCATTTTGCATGGCCAAAGAAAGGCCACCTGATAAGGCTACAATTGAAAATGCACTCCTTGGCCGGGCGCGGTGGCTCAAGCCTGTAATCCCAGCACTTTTGGAGGCCGAGACGGGGGGATCACGAGGTCAGGAGATCGAGACCATCCTGGCTAACACGGTGAAACCCCATCTCTACTAAAAAAAAGACAAAAAAACTAGCCGGGTGACGTGGCGGGCGCCTGTAGTCCCAGCTACTTGGGAGGCTGAGGCAGGAGAATGGCGTGAACCCGGGAGGTGGAGTTTGCAGTGAGCCCAGATCACGCCACCTCACTCCAGCCTGGGCGAGAGAGCGAGACTCTGTCTCAAAAAAAAAAAAAAAAAAAGAAAAAGAAAATGCACTCCTTGGGCAGAATTTCTAATGCTCTACAACAATGAAGCAGTCTGCACATTTAGTATCCTGAAATTTGGGGAAGAATCGGCAGACAACTGCATATCGAAAAAAGCTCATCCTAATTTGAAGGCAGGTTTTTTTAATAAGCCAGGACATAAAGGTTTATCTTTCCCTTCCAAAATAAAAAATAACTGCAATGGCAATAAAATGCCTTTGGTTAAGCTCTGCTTGCATTAAAGTATCGCCCACAGCACCACGTCTTTTTGCTGGTGGATAGCCATGCTTCCACTCCTCAAGATCTTAGCAACATACATTTAACAGCATGACACGATAAAGGGAGAACAAATTTCTTCACACCAGATGGGAATAAGAAACGTGAGTGTTGTACACAATGAAACAATATCTATAAAACTAGCATTTTATCATCCCATTTCAGACTATAAAATTAGAAGATTCATCAGTTATACCTTCACTCCTGAAATACACCTGCTGAGGTATGGGGTCTCTATGGGAAGACTGATACAGATAACACCTTCCAGCAGATTATATATCAGTGGGTGGCACAGCCCTAGCGGGAGCTGCAACTCTCAGATCCCCCTGCAATCGCACAGCTGTGGGATGTCAGGAGAATGCCTGGAGACAGAATTATTAGGAATCCGCTTATTAGCAACTCTGTAATTCATGGGCCAAATGGAGATCTTATTTTGAGGTTTCCTATACACAGAAATGATCCCAAACAATATTAAGGTAATATTCAACATTGACTAAAAGTATTTTTCTATTATCAGGAAACTTACTTGTATTAGAGAAGGAAATGAACAGATTTTCTCTTATTTCTTCCTCCCAGTTTCCAATTCTAACCCACATTCACATCCTTTGTCCTCATGATTCTAACATTGACGATGTGATATTTGCAAGGTGTTAAAAGTTATAGAGAGCTTCCGTGTTCATTATCTCATGTGATCCTTGAGTAACCCAGGGAGGTTGGAGCAGAAAAAGCTTAATGACTTGGCCGAAAGTTGGGATGAAAATTCAGATATTCTGAATACTTTTTACTTTTTTAGTGTTTTTTTTTTCTTCAATGTGCTATGCTATGACATTTACTTTCTTAGCATTCCAGTGATATTAGCAAACTAGGTAAAATACACATCAGGGTTCTTTGTTTCCTGTATTCTTTCTTCTTTATCTTTTCAACAGAATACCTATGGGATCCAAAGAAAAGAATATAGAATTTTCTGCCCATTTCCTCTCTATTTGAGTCACATTAGATGGGTACTATGTATGGCCACTTAAGGATGAGAAAGTTTACCCTGACTTGCCTGATTTGGGAATTACAAAAATTAATTTAACCATGCATAATAAATTACCCAAAACTTAGAAGCTTAAAACAACGGTAAATATTTCTTATCTTTGACAACTAGTTTCTCTGGGTCCGGAATTTGGGAGCTACTTGGCTGGCTAGTTTGGCTTGAAAAAGCTGTTCATGAAATTGCAGTCAGGTGTTAGCCAAAGCTGCAATTAGCTGAAGCCTTGATCAGGGTCTGCTCCAAGATGGCACACTCACATGACTGGCAAGGGGCTGCTGGCTGTCCATGGAAGGCCACGGTTCCTCTCCACATGAGTCCCTAACAGGGTTGCATGACTGTGCTCACAACAAGAACAAGGGACCTGTAAAAGCAAATGGAAGCTACAAAGCCCCACAAGACCTGCCCTGTAAGCCACATGCCACCAGCTCAACTGCGCTCGATTTCGATGAATCACACAGGCCAGCCTGGATTCAGCCTGGGATAAAACTACGTGTGTGAAGGACCCCTGGGGCCATCTTGGAGACTGGTAGGATTACTGTGGACTTCTCTGAGTAAGCCACTCACTATTCCATCACTCCTAATAGGATTTAAAACACGTTACCCCAAAAGATGGCACATCAGCACTTGAGAAAACAGAAGCAGGAAGGCCCTTCCTACCATTCCTTCACCCTTCTTCCCTAAGGAAGGTCATAAGACTCTCATTCAAGAGAAGCCCTCCCTATACCCAAGGGAAAGGAGCCAAAGACACAGAGACACTAAGAAGAATCAGAAAAAACAGAGCTTGCTAAGATTCCCCTGGCTTTTACCATTAGATCATATTCTTTTCTCCTCTAATCATACTTCTCTATGACTGACCACTCTTCAGCAAGCCTAGGCATGAAAATACACAAATAGACCTGTTTCTTTGGGGTCTTCATTTCTTAATGAAGGCTCTCATGTCACATAAAATCATAAAAAATAAATCTGTGGCCAGACACAGTGGCTCACACCTGTAATCCCAGCACTTTGGGAGGCTGAGGCGGGCAGATCATCTGAGGTCAGGAGTTCGAGACCAGCCTGACCAACATGGAGAAACCTCATCTCTACTAAAAATACAAAATTCACCAGAAGTGGTGGCACACGCCTGTAGCTTTTCAGGAAGCTGAGGCAGGAGAATCGCTTGAACATGGGAGGTGGAGGTTGTAGTGAGCCAAGATCACTCCCTTGCACTCCAGCCTGGACAACAAGAGCGAATCTCCATCTCAAAAAATAAAAATAAAATAGTAAAATAAATTGTCTATGGTTTCATTGTGTTAATCTGCCTTTTGTTATAGCGGCCTCAGCCGTGAACCTTTCCCTCCCCTACAATCCTAAGAAAACCGAATGTCCTGGGGTGTCCTGAATGTCTTGGCAGAGGATTGATGACATGTTGTATATTACTGGGACTTGCTTTTAACATCACCAAATGCTATTAACTGAATGCTTGTATCTCCCTAAAATTCATATGTTGAATCACTAATCCCTATTGGTACTTGGAGGTGATTAGGTCACAGGGATGGAGCCCTGATAATGGGATTAGTGCACTTAGAAGAGAAGAGTTCTCTTTCTCTCTCTCTCCCCTTGACACATGAAGATATAGCAAGATGATGGCTATCTACAAACCAGGAAGAGGACCCTCACCAGAACCCACCAGCACCCTGATCTAGGACTTCCTATCCTTTAGAACTGTGAGAAATAAACATCTGTTGTTTAAGCTGTCCAATGTGTAGTAATCTGTTACGGCAGTCCAGACTGACTGAGATACCCTCACTCGATCTTTCTCTTGGGAACTCTCCCTCAGTTACTTGGACACCATGAACTGCCTTGATCCCTAAACCCCTGACCACGCTGACCACAGTTTGTTGGTTCAAGAGTAGGCAATTGACCCAGGAGGGAAGGAGGTGTGGAAAATGCCATCCCCAGGCTGCAACCGATTGTTTAACCCGGGAAGTAAAGTATGGGTCACCCCTCATCCAGTTGCTCATGATATAGGAAAAGAAAGAGACATGTTGAGGATGAGGGTGAGGATGGGGAGAAGGAGAGGAAGAAGGAGAAAAAAGGAGATACAATGAATTCATTATGTTCCCAGAGAGAAGAGTGATCAAAAGAAGGATGACCCCCTGTAGATGTGCAAGAGTAAGACACCTGACTGCAACACAGGCAATATAATCATTCCCTGAGAGTTTGCATTTGAGGCCAAAACATACAAACTTGAGGGAAGTCTCTCTTCCTCTACTGGTTGAAATATAGAGTATAAAACTTCCCCACGTGAAGGAACTGATCAGCAGCGAGAAAGAAAGAAGCTGAGATGCAGCACGAAGCAGAGGTTAGTGAAGACAGAAAGCAGAGCCCCTGCCTCCAAGTGAGCCTGCACCTTCTCGTAACTCAAAACTGCTACATTCTCTACAACCTTTTGGATTCTGTGAACCGGTAAATCCCCCTTTATGTATAAACTAGCCTAACAGAGTTGCAATATTGTTCATGCTACAACTTAAATACAAAGAAAATGTAAATTTTACATGGTTTTAGTGGGGAGAATATATACTTGGTTTTCTCTAATCTGGGATAATTGCTCAGTCTCTCCTCTGTTGGGCTGAACAGTGGAAAGAGAGTTCTCATGGCCTTGTGGCTCTGGAGTACGGAGGTTCCTGGAGTGCCAGAGCTCCTCTGGCTTCTGGCAGGGTGTCCTTGGTCTGCGTGATCACTGCTTATTCTGACAAAAGTCACAGCTGCAGGCCCTGCAGCCCCATGCAGCAGTGTGTAACCCATGCACCAGCCTCTCTCTGCCTGCACCCCGGTGACCCCCACCTTGCACTACCAAAGCCTCCCTGAGCTCTTGCTAAACACTGAGACTTTGCTACATTCTCCCTGAGACCTTCTGAACCAGGGGGTCTCCCTGCAGCCCCTGCAGCCTCCTGTGGCATCAGACAGAAAATCATCATCCTCAGCACTTTCCTCAACCTGCCTAACACACCCACCCCTCTCAGGCCTGTGCATGGGAGTTTCCTTCTCCCCACTCAGTCCCTTCTCTCCTTCCCACCATCAGCCTGCAGCAGGAATGAGTGGTTTCTCCACCTGTCTACCACTTGGGGCTTTCCTTACATAAAACCCTAAGCCCTCGTCCCTAACCTGATGTTCAAGATTGTTATACTGCTAATGGCTGACAGTCTTTCCCTTACATCAAAGGTGACAGTAAAGGAAGAGTTTAATGGCAATAAGGACTTAAGAAAATTTAAATAGATAGGCTTAATATTTATATGACCAAAAATAGCCCCTTTAAGCAAGTTTGCATTCTCTAATGTAAACCCAGAATCCTAACTAATGCCACTAATGATGCCAGGTAGCAGTAAAAGAGTTCGGTGACATCATTCAGGCGCTCAGTCAATTACTCAACAATCTACTGAGCATTTACGGAACCCCCCAATCAAGTCGCTCATGATGTAGAAAAAGAAAGAGATACCTTGAGGAGTAGGGGAGGGGAGGAGGGGGGAGGAGGAAGGGGAGAGGAAAAAGGGGAGAAGGGGGAGGAGAGGGGAGGAGGAAGAGAAAGAGAAAAAACAAAATACAATGAATTCATTATGTTCCCAGAGAGAAGAGACCGAAAGAAGGATGATACCCCCACAGATGTGCAAGTGACTAATTCGGTCAAGAAGAAAACCAGGCCTCCCTCACAGGGTTGAGAGAAGATAGCACCAGCCAGCCTTGTAGCCTGAGACGCTGTCTCCTCACCAGGTTTGATTCCGTTTATTACATTTAAATCTCTGAATGAGGTCTCTTAAACCTGAATCCAAAGTAGGACAGAGATCATAAAAGAGTATATTGTGCCTTATGCTTGGGCTGTACTCCTGTATAAATGTGCAGTCCAGGATCTCATTTCTATTTACTTCGATATAAAATGCAGTGAAACAATAGTGGAAGGCACTGGCAAAGACCCAGAGACTCAGGCCTGCCCACATGCTGCTGGGGGACTCTGAAGTGGTTCTTCCCCCAGGATCTCCAGTGGCTCCTGGTTTTCCCCTTGTGTGACATTCAAACCTGCTGTGTTTATGTATTTAATGGCTATCTCTATGAGGACATTGTGTTTTCTTCTTCACAGCTGGACGTCCCCATTTAATAGCCAACCCTGGACATACACTGACTGCTCAGTTAGTAAACATGTTTTGAATACATAAACTCTTCAGGATGGCAACTTAGCAATATGTATCAGAAGTTCTCAATTTTCCTTAGGAATTTATGGTAAGAAAATGGTCATGGATGTATATGCATAATTATTTACAAAAGTGTTCAGGACAATGTGGTTTACACTAGGAGAAATCCCAAAACAATTGAGATGTCTGGCAATAAAATCTTGCTTAAAAAACGTTGGTACCATCTTTAAAAGAGCTACTATGCAACCATTAAAAATGACAATAGTTACAATAAAACTATCACATTTGGTAAATCTGTGTTTGCTGTGTGTGTAGATGGATAAGCAAAGAAAAGAGCTCAGAAGGATGGTCCTGGCATATTAACAGTGGTCATCTTCAGGTGAAAAGTGTTCAGTTCACTCTTATTTGCTCAGTTTTGCTTATCTTCATTTCTTCAATATTATAAAATAGATATACATTTATTTCATTGTAAGAGTTTAAATAAAGAAAAATAAGTTAATATCCCCTCAGCATGTTGTACAGAAAGCTGGTTATTAAATCTCCAACTCGTTCATTTGTCCCCACTTTCTGCACAGGCCTCCCAGTCTTCCATGGAAAGGTTATACCCCAGTGCGTAAAGGAGGTGCTTATAACAGGATTTACACATCTGCTTCCTTCTTTCCTGCTCACCAGAAGATGTGTTAGGAGGCTGTATACTAGGGAAGATACAAGCAAATCTTTGATAAAGCATTTACTTCTACACTGCTGGGTGGGAATGCAAACTAGTACAACCATTATGGAAAACAGTGTGGAGATTCCTTAAAGAACTAAAAGTAGAACTACCATTTGATCCAGCAATCCCACTACTGGGTATTGACTCAGAGGAAAAGAAGTCATTACACAAAAAAAGATACTTGCATGTGCATGTTTATAGCAGCACAATTCGCAATCACAAAAATATGGAACCAGCCCAAATGCCCATCAATCAACGAGTGGATAAAGAAACTATGATATATAGTATGGTATATATGGGATAAAATATGGTATATAGTATGATGGAATACTACTCGGCCATAAAAGAAAGAATGAATTAAAGGCATTGGCAGCAACCTGGTTGGAAGTGGAAACTATGATTCCAAGTGAAGTAACTCAGGAATGGAAAACCAAACATTGTATGTTCTCACTCATAAGTGGGAGCTAAGCTATGAGGATGCAAAGGCCTAAGAATGATACAATGTATTTTGGGGACTAGACGGAAAGGACGGAAGGAGGGTGAGGGATAAAAGAGTACAAACTGAGTTTAGTGCATACTGGTCATGTGATGGGTGCACCAAAATCCCCACAAATCACCACTAAAGAACTTACTCATGTAACCAAATACCACCTGTTTCCCCAAAACCTATGGAAATAAATGATTTTTACAAAACAAATAATAAAGCATCCCTTTATCCATGCAAAGACTTATCTGGGTTAACCCAATCCTAATATTCCTTTTGCACACAACTGCCAAAGATCAAATAGACTTCCCTGCTAACAGGGTTCCAAAAGAAAACACCAGCACCGACCCACACCTAGCAGCTACACCTGCTGCCGTGCCACTGTTTGGCAGGCCTAGAGCTGCAGCCTGCTCTTCTGAAGTCATTTAAAGTGGGGTCAGCAATCCTTGGAACTCCCAGAAGATCTCTAATGGGTCCCAGGCATTCAGTGCATGGACTGCAGAGTACAATGAGTCTTCCAAAGCCACAAATGTCAATTACCAGACTGTTCTTCCACCTTGTGGAAAGAGAACCAGGAGGAAAGAGAAGGGGGAAATGATGGCGATAGTTCCTAAGCAGTAGTATTTGCCTCAAGCACTGTTAAGTACGATAGAGAAGTGGCGACCAGCCTTTTGAAGATCTGGCTTAAGCTCTTCGAGGCCTGGACCACTGCTATTCTCTCCTCAGCCTAATTTATTTACATATTTCACCTTGCTTCCGCCTCAATGAGTTGCAACTTAGGAATTCATTTTTTTAAAGTCACTTGAGTCCATGCCTTCTTCTATGAGAGCACTTTTAATTCATCTTTTTCTAAAGGATTCATTTTTTAAAAATCAGATTAGTGATAAAAATTCCTAATGAAATGATTGCTTCTATAAGTGAGAGAAATGAAATGCCCTGATGAATCCTCCAGGATAATTGTTTCTTCAGTAATGTTTACCATCATTACCTATCCTGAATTTCAGATGCTATAGCTTCCACCCCCCAAATAGCAACACAATTAATCTGATTAAAAGGAACCATTTATAGTTATGCATTATCTTCATCTTAGGTTGATCAAGGCACTTTATTGATAATAAAATGCTCTGATTCACTATAATTTTTGCATTGCTCATTTCTACCAAACAAAGTGCTTCAATCCTTCTAGGCTTATTTATTTATTTTTTTAAAAAACTGAATTACAAATTGAGATGTCAAGCAAAAGTTACTTTAAAATGTATTCTTTTCATACGCAGCCTCCCAGTTGATAATCCTTTTTTCGAGGGTTCTCATTACAATTCCCTTGATGAAGGCAGAGCTCATGAAAACTTGTGCAAAGAAAATATAACATGGCTTAGGAAGAGGGGGAAGGAGAGAAGGAAGAGGAGGTTACTAAATTAAAAACTGCTGTGAAACCTTAGATAATGGATTCCATGTCTTTTGAATAGAAAATTACTGACTCCTCTACACAGATGCTAAAAAGATGCCTTCTCAGACCAAAAGACAAAAGTGCAGAACTCTCTTTCCCTGCTTAACCTTACGTGCTTTTCTTTTACTTTGTACAGTCCCTCGATGCATGACTGCCTGGCTGCTGTCAGTCTGTTTAACACCAATTATGTTGTACCAGCTGCAAAACAAGGACTGGTGGCTTTCTGTGCATTCCATCCACCCACCAATGCTCCACCAGGGCAGTGCTCAGTTTTCCAAGAGGTTGACTAAATAAACACTGAGCTGAAAAGTATAGGCTAGAAAGATTACTCCTATCCAACACAAATAAAAATGAGCCTCTAGAATTCAGTGCAGTTATTCTGCCCCTTACAAAATCCAAGGTGATTTCCTTTTCCTAAAGAGTAACACTTTCATTTCACAGCTAAAACGTTTCCTTAGAAATTTGCCACCAACTCAGCTATATGTGGGAATTCTGAGTGACAAGGAAGGGACAAGATTCCCCTTCTGGGCTGAAAGACAATCATTAATATAAACATGAAGTACAAAGAGTTTCCTTGTTTTCTTCTGTCTGGGTTTCTTGACACAGCCTGGCTAGACATAGCAAGTCAGTTTCCATCACATCTTGCTATTAGATGAGCCCAAGTCAAGAAACACCCTCTCCACACATTGATTCCTGGAGGCCTAGAGAAATTTCTGTAGCTGTGCACTTTTTAGCTCTGCCCAGTTCCACAAGTCTCCAACTCCTCCTTCAATCTCTTAAAGTTTAGGGATAGTAACTACCGTTAGCGTTTTACTGACAGCTTTATATTCAGAAAGTGATTTAAGTTTTTTTTTTTATCTTTCCATTGTTAGGGCCATTAGGGCCATAACAAAGTTCCATAATAAAGTACCACAGGCTGGGGCGCTTAAACAACAGAAATTTATTTTCTCATAACTCTGGAGGCCAGAAGTCCAAAACCAAGATGGCGACACAGTGGTTTCTCCTACGACCCCTCTCCTTGGCTTAAAGATGGCTATTTTTTGCCAGTATCTTCTCACGGTGCTTATCAGTATCCTAATCTGTTTTTCTTGTAAGAACAGCAATCATGTTGGATTCGAGTCCACTCTATGACCTCGTTTTATTCAGCTCTCTTTAAAGGCCCTGTCTCTAAATACAGTCACATTCTGAGGTACTGGGGGTTAGGACTTCAGCATGTCAATGTGAGGAGCACACAATTCAGCCCAGGCATGGTTTCATTTTATAGACCAGGAACATAAAATTCAATAAAGAAAACTGAGTTGCCAAGCTCTCTCAGCCATTAGATGATGTCGCTAAGACTGGACTTAGCTCTCAGTTCAAATGGCACGCCATTACAGCCTGCAGCCACTCCAGTAACTAACTCGTGTTTAACTTCTCAACGTTTACATGTGACACCACATCATCTCATTGAATCTCCTGAGGAAAGCAAATCAGATGTTACCTTGGACTCATTTGGCCATATCTACTCTTTTATACATCTCTGCGTTGAAAGCCTGGGGCAGGAGAGGAAGTTCTGGAATCCTCTCGCAGCCGACTCTTCACCCACAGCCTTTCCCCACTAGCTGAACCTTGTGATACTGGGGATGCTGGACAGTCTGACCAAAACTTGACTCCCAAAGGGGCCTCGAATGTTGGCTGCAGCTCAGAAGCAAATTTGCCCAAGATAGTGGCAGGGTGAGGATTCATCACCAATGTTGATCCCAACTGATTTCTATCAAACCTCAGGTGCTAACCAAATCTGAGAGTAGACAGATGGACCCAAGGATAAGGGGTTGAAAGATGAACAGGTGTTCCTGAATCCCTGGTAGAGTTGGTCCAAGAGGAAACATACTGTTCCCATCATTTCAAAGTACCTAAATGGACCTTGTATTTTAAATACCAAGAGTATTATTTCCTTAGGAGATTAAAAAGAAATGTTAACCAAAGTATTTGAATGCTCACTGACAGTTTCTTCTAAGGAAGAATAAAGCAAAAGTGTGTTGCTAGTGACTATGTGTTTGGTGTTTGAAGAACTTTTTCTATGTATGCCTACACAGAAACGAGGAGACCTTAATTCAAGTGCCCGGTACTAATGTTGGTGAGGAAATCAGTAGATCTCTCTGAACCTCAATTCTCTTCTCTATACAATGTGGGCTGGATGAGATGATCTTTAATGTTCTTACAGGTCTAAGCTTTTATGCACAAACCCATCTTTTGTCTTTTTTTTTTTTCAGCTTTCTCCTCACCAACTCTTCAAAGATCCAGTTGATACAAAATGCACATGCTAAAATGTGATTCCCCAGTCCTCACCAAGCTGATGTGGTCTTCTCCAAGTCCCCAATCCTGACCAAGCTGAATCTCCTTTGTCGCTCATGGGGCAACAGGGACTTATCTGCCAGAGTAGCAGAAAGGAGAGATCCTTTAGAACAGGAGCTCAGATGCCAGGAGCTCACACAAAATGCTTGAAGAAAGGGGCTTAGCCAGAAACTGAACTGGGAGCTGATGCCTAGTTTAGGAAGGGTTCAAATCGAGTAGCCAAAGCAGCAAATTCTACATCAGATCCACAAACTATTAACTAGGAAACTAAAAACAAGTCAAATCAAATTGGGCTCAAAAGGAATATAGGGGCAGAAGAGGTGATGTGCAGATGAGTGTGCCTGGCCGAATGGGGAGGGTAGGCACAGGCAGTGCACACCATTGCTTTCTTTGCTTCCTTTTTAAAAGATTTTATTTTTAAGAGCAGTTTCAGATCCAAAGCAAAGTTAGAAGTACTGAGATTTTTTCCATATACCCCTGTCCCTATACAGGCATAGACCCCCATTATCAAAATCCCCTATCAGAGTGTAACAAATGACAATGAACCTACATTGGACACATCATAATCACACAAAGTCCTGGTGTACATTAGATTTCACTCTTGGTGTTTTACATTCTATGAATTTGGACAGATGTGTAATGGCGTGTGTCCACTGTATCATACAGAGCACTTTCACTGCCACAAAAACCTTCTGTGCTCTGCCTATTGTTGGGGATCAGAAACCAATACCCCAAAATATGGCATTTTGACATGCTGAACTGAAGAAAGAAGCTTTAATGTCTCTCTGACCTTCCCACCACCTCTTCTGCCCCATTTTCTTTCCCCAAAACCAGGATTATCTTGTTCCCTCATCTGCTTAAAGTCCGAACCTGCCAAGAAGAAAACAATGACCTCTGTCCCCTTCCCTGAGTTTTCATTAATTGAACCTGGATTCCAGGAAGAAAGATTGAAGTCTGTCAACACACCCGGACAGACTTTTATCACAAACCATTGTCCACTCTGCGAACCCAACAGACTTTGTCCCAGACAACTGTCCGCTCTTCAAGCTCCTTGAATTCTCCCTAGGAATCACGCATTGCCCCTCAACAGAATTCCTCTTGTCCCTACTCACATAGTTCGCTTTGCCAGGATCCTAAGATTTCTTGGAAAACCTTAGGACCAGGAGGTATTCTTGTGGACTCATTCTGTTTTTCTGTAACCTCAAGATGGTGTATAAGCCTCTGCACCCCGATGGGGGTTGGAGTAATCACGGTGTCTCCTGTGTGAACGTAAAGAAATTTGTATGCCTCTTTTCCAATTAATGTGCCTTTTGTGAGTTGATTTTTTAGCGAAAATTCAGAGGGCTCCTTAACCCCTACACTATTTATCCCTCCCCCTCCCTTCAGCCCCTAACAACCACTGATCTTCCTACTGTCTCCACAGTTTTATCTTTTCCAGAAGGTCATATAGTTGAAATATCACAGTCCATTACCTTTTCAGATTAGCTTCTGTCACTTAGTAATATATATTTAAGATTCCTCCATGTCTTTTCATGGCTTCATAGTTCATTTCTTTTCGGCATTAAATGATATTACATTGTTTGATGTACCACAATTTATCCTTACCTACTCAAGGAATACCTGGTTGTTTCCAAGATCTACCTGGCCAGCTATGGAATACTGTATTTTCCAAAACTGGCCGTAAGATATTTCCTACTATTTTTGGATATTGCAGTTGCATAAGAATTGTGTCCTACCTAAGGTTTTCCAGAAATTTGGCACTTCTCCATCAAGACATGGATTCTTCTTCCTCTTCCCATAAGTTCGGGCAGATTTGTGACTGGCTGGTAACCATAGAGCATGGTGGAAATTACACGGAGTGATTTCTCAGGTTAGGTTATAAATGATGAAGCTAATCTCCCTCACTGGAACATACGCATTGAGCCCTGAGCCACCAAGCAAGTGTCCAGCTGCCCTGAAACTGCCATGTGGTGAGGAAGCCCAAACTTGTGATTTCACCTCTTCTGCCCCTATTCCTTTTGTGCCCAACTTGATTTGACTTGTTTTTATTTTTCTAGTTAAGTGAAAAGATGGCAAGGGGAAGCACTGAAGCTGCATCCTGAGTGAGAGATGCCCGGCCACTGTGCAGCTGCTCCACCCACCTCACCCTCAGCCTACTTTCCTCCACCCCCAACCCTTGTACTTTTGCTGCTCCAACCACTGTCTGGTTACAGTCAGAGGAGAGATTACAAGACAGTAGCACCCAGCTAAACCCTTCCTGAATTCGCAATTCACAACAGTTATAAAAGACAATAAAATGACTGTCCTTCAAGTCATGTGTTTTAAAGTGAATTATTCTTCAGCAACAAATAACCCATAACATCATCCTTTTTTCCTCACCTCCACTTCCCAGTGTTGCCTCCAATCTGAGTACTTAAAGTTAGGCCTACACATCCAGTCCTTTCCCTTCAGAGGAAACTTATTATAAACTGAGGCATCCGGAAAAAGGTTATCATGAGGTTTTAATGTCATTCTCTGCTCTCTTCATTAACATATAAATAACCCAGTATAATTTTTTCCTCTTGTTTACATGCAAATATATTTAAGAACTGAACTGCCCCAGCTGTTTATGATTGTGTCCATACCATAATCCCAAAACAATTTTAAAAAGATAATAAGATTAATTATTTATTGGTTTTATATTTTTCTCCTTCTGGAATCCATTAAACCAACCATATTTTACTGAGTTTCTCATTTGGAGAAGGAGATGATTTGTCTTGTTTTACATTTTCCTTTGTTCTTATCTTGGCAATTAACTATTGGATGATTTGTTAATTAGATAACTGACATCCAAAGGCACTTCATTCATTGAAAAAGTAAAATAACAACAGCCCATCATCTAGGGAAAAATGCAGAGGAAAAATGATCACATTTTTAATATCACGGTCGATGTAGGTAGTTGAACTTGAATATGTTTACCAAACCACTAAATGCAGACCAATGCTTTTGGAAGCTAACTTTAAGATGAATAAACTTTTGTTTATCCTAATTGCCCTTAGGAAATGACAGCACATGCTTAATAAGAAGGAAAAAAGTAGAGTGGGTTTTCATGCGACTCCTATGACATTTCTCACTCCACTTTTAACAGAATCAACTAAAATCATATGAAAAAAAACATGCCCTTTAAACTTGTCTATGTTAGTTCTTTATAACTCAGAGACGCCCCACTATTCAACGTATTTTCAGCATCAAAAAAAATCCCCACCCTCAAAAAATACTCATTTACCCTTGAAATTGTTTTTGCTATCACCACATGAATTCTGAAGAAAGGCTTGATTATATTGTTAAATCAGTGTGGATTTAAACATGGATCGACCTCCCACATAGCCACCATATCTGAGTTGTTGCTAGAACTGAAAGAAACTGGAAGGAAATGATCAAAATTTCCCTAAAAGCAGTAACCCTCCCTCTGCACAAATTGCCCTGGTAGGAAAAATCTCAGTCCCGCCTACCCTAATGTGAACTAATTTGGTCTACAGTGACACAGAGAAGACACACATAAGGAGACATTTTCCAATGTTTAGAATTCTTTTCACTGCTATAGAAAGCATCTTGCTATAGTAAGAAAAAGGCCAAAGATCTGCCTTACACAGCTCGGGATCTTTCTCCTTTGGCCTTAGCATTTGGGGCTGGAGGTACTATTTGTGGAATGAGGCTGAGGAAATGAGCCAAGATGAATTTCAGGCTTGCCAGAGCTTACAATCTTAATGTAAATTCAACAATTAGCAATGCCTCAGCTGTGAAAGCTGGAAAAAATTCCACACATCAGATGGTGAGAGAGGCTCGTTGGAAAAATGGAAAAATCATTTCCATTTTACTGTTGTTATGCTGTCATGTCCTCACTCAACTAACCTTGAAAGCAGACCTGAACCCTATGAGTCATCGACTCATGAAGATGCCCCCAGAAAGGTAACGTCCTTATTCGTGCAAAGTAGAACTATGAAACTGTACAACGTCTATGCAGGGAGATTTAAAACATGATATAGTATGAGGAACAGGATGTATCATCAGCTTCAAAAACTGCCGAGGTTAATGGATGTTGTTGGATGCCAAGAGGATCCAATTAAATTAAGATACTTCTTATAAGAATCAACAGCTCTAACACGTCCTTGTCAGCCTAAAGCTTATAGCAGGTGTGATCCTGTAATATGACTCTCTTTTGTTTGTTTCCTGAAGTTTTTAAAGAAGGCAGAAAACACGCATTACACACCATGGAGTCAATAGTTGCCTGTCCCCAGCAAAACGTGGAGGTCTCCTTCCCTCATTTCCCCTCCTTGGGGTTTTTCTAAATAGGAAGAAAAATGTAAATATGTATGTGCATATTTCATCATCCAATTGGAAGGAATATAATGATATGGGAACTTGAGGGAAAGACTTGAAATTCTAAGGACTTCACATGCTAAACACAATTACTTACTCTCTGGGGGGGGGTTTGCCCCAAAATCTTTCACCCTTATTTTCGTTGTTGGTCATTATAGATGATGCAAACTTTGTGACCATCCTCAAAACCAAGGACCATGTTCCATTTAAACCTTTTAATCAATTATACATCACACCCAGTCTGGGAGTAAATCTTGCTAGTGCCCTCAAGCTTTCTTCTTCATGACTTTTCCTCATTCCTTCATACCACCAAATACCCCCCTTTACTATATTAAACTCTGTTCTGAGTGCAGATCAAACACAATCAATATTTTAACACAAATGTCCCCCAATTTTTCTCCATCAAACATCCATTCAGCTTATATCTTAGTTTGGATTTCCCCCCGAAAGCATAGCCTGAGAAAGAATTCAAGTGCAAGTAGTTTATTTGGGACGTGATCCCAGGAAGCACCAGGCCACTCTGGGGAAGCCAGATAAGGAAGGGAGGAATGCAAGTGAAGTTCGCACTGTGGGCAACCGTGCTGAGATCCCACTGGGGACCTTCTAAAATACCGCACTTCACACCTCACATTGTCCCACCAAGGCACATTCATCCACCAACTCATGTTCCACATTGTGGGGGGATTACTTGCAAGACTGTTTGACTCTGCAGAGCTTCCAACCTACTCAGTGCACAGGCAAGGGTGTACTCCTGCGGCCAGAGAACATCCTCTGGCAAAATGGTTGCGGAGTGCCCACTAAAGCTGCAAGTGATCTTCAGAGAGGACTGAGCGGACACAGGCAGGGCTCCTCCAGTGATGCCTGCTACCTACTGCCTGTGCCTGAACCAGGCAAATGCTCAGCCATACACACAATGGGTAGTTTTGTTTATTGAATGAATGTTCAGATATATATTCTCTCCCCTTCGATTGTCTAACTGAATTATGATTCTTATTTGTATCTTCCCTCAGATAGAACCTTTTAACCCAATCATTCATTTACCCATCTTTTAATCTGTACAGAGAGCTTCCTGTTTCCATTCTGCAAATACTTGTTTTGAACCCAATTATCTCAGAGCTCTTCTCTCCCTTATGCACTGTCAAGACAATTTACTTCAAATGAGCACAGAGCTCCAGCTCATGGCCCCTGCTTTTGAATCTCAGGAAAATAAACGGATATCTTTCTCAACCACAGGGCTGTATCGTGAGTCTTTTTCAGAAGTTTGAAAAGTGTTTAATTATTTCAGATTCACATTATGTTCTACATCTATTTCCACAAGTAAAAAGGAAATGTGTTCTTTTATATTAGCTTCTTATTCAATCAACAAATAAGGGCAAAAAATTTCACCACAGCAAATTCTGTTGGTTTTATATTTAAATCAGAATTGTTTCTTTGTAAAAGAGCTTATAGTAAAGTCCATACAGAACTAGAAAGAATCGTGTGCCAAAAAAATGCGAGCTGCCATTCAGAAACTTATTTTGTTTTCCATATGAGATATTAACTACTGATTTTTCTTTTTCCTATCACATTGTCCTGTTCTTACAGCCTGGGGTGGCTCTTAATCCTTGTTTGTGGAGACTGTAACACTTTATCGATTCTCAAAAGATTTTTCTATCTGAGAGTGATTTTTTCAGCGTCACTAGTACATCTAAGTACTTTGGTGTACATGTGTGCTGAGGCTTCAGGGACATCATTTCTTACCTGCTGACATGGCCTAAGTACTACATTTCCTTAAAGGTTGGAGAAATAGCCTTAAGGCTATTGATGGGAGTGTCCTGTAGGGTCTATTGTCTGGCTCATATTTGTAATGAACCTGCCTTTAGACTACAGCGATAAAAAGGACATAATCCTCCAGTGATTCATAATCCTTAAGAGAAGCTCCGCCAATTTATGTGGCAGGCCTCAATCTCATGTGAAGATTAAATGAGAACCACATGCAGTCAAAAGTATACCCCGCATCTGTCACAGCAGATAGCTCTGGAAAAGCAGAGTAATACCTCGTGTGAAGACGAGCTATTCAGACATTTTTAACTGACAGCAATGCAATGACCCTAACAGAGAACTTGGGGGAAAGAGAGAGAGAGAAAAAAAAGATAACCAGTGCAGCAAATATTGATCCATTATATGCTTTCTGGTAATTTCTGAATATTCCCCAAAAGAAAAGCAAGACATGGATAATTTATGTGCCTATTGAAAGTAATTTTCCAAGCATGAATGGCTGAAGGATTGTAATTTCTTTCCCCCTAGTCATTATGGGTCTCCCAGAGGTCATACAAATAACCAGCATCCTTTCATCCTAAACACCGCTAAGCCCAGGTTGAGATACGAGCCTATTAAAAATTCAGTTTAAAGAAGAATTTTATTTTGCCGATGATCTCATTTATTAATTGCTGACTGCCTCTTAAAACCTTCAGTGGAAGACAAAGAGACCTTCAAATCCTTTCTCTGAGAATTAAAGCTTTCATTTAAGGATTCCAGATGGGCTGTATTTGGGTATTAAAGTTCAAGTACTTTAACCACCAAAAGACAAAAGGAATTTTACCCAGTTTTGTTCCACAATTGCCACCCAGTATTTCTTGAGTCCTGGCCAAATTGAGCATCAATTTAAATCAGATTTACTCATGGGACCCTGTGTAATCACAGTCAACACAAGATATTAGGGAGTTTAGGAAACAGGTCTATTAAATGACAATTAAAGCTGTCAGCCTTCCAGAGCTTATTTTCAGTTAATTTGATCCTAGTAGACAGTTGTATTGGACGGCTGTAAACAAAGAGGTTTGCTTTACAATACACGCTGAGATCCAGAGCTGGCTGCCTGAAACCTGATGAAGGTGCAGGCTTCACTTTGGCCTTAAGATGGCTTCAGCTGTTCCTCTGAATAAATGACTTCAAAATCACTTCAACTGTTTAAATCCTCCTGAAAGTCCTAACGCTCAGCCACAGAAGAGTTTAACTGGCACCTTTCAGAGAAAGGAGTCAGCAATGAGGTTCTGGGTACTGACTGGCATTTCCTTTTGATGTGAAGTCTCATGGAAATTATTTAGGACTAGGTGCTCTCCATTCTGCATATAGGCAATAGTAAAGAGAGCACTTTGCACCTAGAATGTGCCTGAAATCACCTATCAAAAGTCTTAGGTTATCCACACCCTTTAACGCAGTGCTCTCATCTTCAGGGATTTATCCTGAAGAAACAGTCAGATAATTGTGCAGATGCATGAACAAGCATGTTTGCTGCAGTATTAGATGTAGACAAGATGTAAAGCAGGCTTGGTTTTGTGACTCCTCCTGCCTCATTCTCCTTAAGCCATCCCAAACCCCATATCATTTTTCTCTGCCTTAAAAACCTCTTCAATGTCACTGTCCTCTTAGGCATTTAGCTGGAGAGCGGTGTCCTCCACAGGTTGAAAATTCCAGGATCTGGGCATTTCTCCATTCCACCCTTCAGTTCATATTCTCTACAGTCCGCAAGGCTAGAAAAACAGATGCATTTTTTGTACGTTTTTATACTAAGGTGTTCATGGATCAACATTGCTTCTACTAGGTAGTATTTTATATTGTAAAATGAGATCGTCCTAAAGACAAGACTTTAAACCAAAAATGGGAATTTCAGGCTCCACATCAACCCAGCAATAAGGATGTTTGTGGTTTAAAATTCTTTTTAAAAATATCTTTTCAGTGTGTGGGTGTGTGCCTTAGTTTGTTTGTTATGTTTCATTATGAAGAGATATTCATGCTTATTATAGAAAATGTGGGAAATGAAAGGAGAAAGGAAGACAAAATTCATCCATATTCCCAACCATGCAGAAATAGCATTTTTAACATTCTATTGTGTTTCCTTTCAGTCTTGGTAATATGCACAAATGTTTGTTTTTTCTCTGGAGTCATAATTATAGTATATGTACCATTTTGCATTTTTTAATTTTGCACAGTTATGGAAAAATATCAGAATAGTTCTACCCTAATAAGGCTTTCCACGGGGCAACACTTTACAGTAGTTCACTGCTTCACTCTTGCTTTGCGCATCAATTTACCTGCCAAAGATACTTTAAAAGCGTTTGCCTCCTCTTTATGGGCTTCCCATTCACTCCCATCTCTATGTGACATTGGAAACCTTCACTGTATCTAGCTGGTAAGTAAATTTCTCCAAATGAACACTTCAGAGGCATTTAAACCAGAGCAACCCCATCTTGAATAGGAGCTGGGTAAAATGAGGCTGAGACCTACTGGCTTGCATTCCCAAGAGGTTAAGGCATTCTTAGTCACAGGAAGAGACAGGAGGTCAGCACAAGATACAGATCATGAAGACCTTGCTGATAAAACAGGTTGTAACAAAGAAGCCAGATAAAACCCACCCAAACCAAGTGGCGATGAGCGTGACCTCTGGTCATCCTCAATGCTACACTCCCACCAGTGCCGTGACAGGTTGCACATGCTATGGCAATGTCAGGAAGTTACCCTATATGGTCTAAAAAGGAAAGGCATGAGTAATCCACCCATTGTCTAGCATATAATCAAGAAATAACGATAAAAATGGGCAACCAGCAGCCCATGCTGCTGCCCTGCCTATGGAGTAGCCATTCTTTATTCCTTTACTTTCTTAATCAACGTGCTTTCACTTTACTCTGTGGACTCACCCAAAATTCTTTTTTTCTTTTTTTTAGACTGAGTTTCACTCTTGTCACCCAGGCTCGAGTGCAATGGTGCAATCTTGGCTCACTGCAACCTCTGCCTGCCGGGTTCAAGCGATTTTCCTGCTTCAGTCTCCCAAGTAGCTGGGATTACAGCCGCCCGCCACCACTCCCGGCTAATTTTTTGTATTTTCAGTAGAGATGGAGTTTCGCCGTGTTGGGCAGGCTGGTCTCAAACTCCTGACCTCAGGCGATCCACCTGCCTTGGTCTCCCAAAGTGCTGGGATTACAGGCGTGAGCCACTGTGCCTGGCCCCCAAATTCTTTCTTGTGCAAGATCCAAGAACCCTCTCCTGGGGTCTGGATGGAGACGCTTTTCCGGTAACAATATCACTCAAATGAAGTTCTGGAACACGGGAAGAATTGGAGTGTGTTTAAACAATGTAGATGCAGCTGATGCCAGCAGGAGGATGCAGGCTACAAAGGGCAACCCAGCAGGAGGGCTGGGTCACAGCAATCCTGGTGAGAGTCTCCACCACCACAGCTCTCCTCTGGGGCTGTGTAGGACGGCACCCTGTTGTCCACCTGAGACTCAGCCTCTGCTTCCCGGTCGCTTCGGGCACCATAGGAAGCCCCTGTGATAACGCCCAAGGGCTCTAAAAACTGTGTTCTCAGTGTCCCTGAAGACAGCTCATTTCTGCCACCAAAAATATACTGTCCCCCTGCTCCCTCACCCCTCTTCACTCAAGAGCATGGACTGAAGTTGTAAGGGGGGTGTACGAGTCCTACAGTTGTTTATGATTTGGTGAGCACATTCTCATTTCTATCTGGGCCATTTTTTTCCTAGTTTTTTCTTTTTTCTTTTTTTTTTTTTTTTGAGACAGAGTCTCACTCTGTTACCGAAGCTGGAGTGTGGTGGCGTGATCTCAGCTCACTGCAACCTCCACCTCCTGGGTTCAAGCAATTCTCTTGCCGCAACCTCCTGAGTAGCTGGGATTACAGGCATGCACCACCAGGCCTGGCTTTTTTTTTTTTTTTTGTATTTTTAGTAGAGATGGGGTTTCACCAAAATGGTCAGGCTGGTCTTGAACTCCTGACCTCGTGATCTGCCCGCCTCGGCCTCCCAAAGTGCTGGAATTACAGGTGTAAGCCACTGTGCCTGGCCTTTTTTCCTACTTTTGCTACTTACCTTGTATAATCCCACTTGGTAACTGATAAATTATTTTGGTAATAGGCTCAGATTAAATAGAGAAGGTGCAGCCAAATATTTCTGAAGGAAACAAGGTGGGGAGATGCAACATTTTTAGTCAATCCAATTAGTCATACTTTTAAAATAATATTTAAAGAGGACATTAAAAGCAGAAGAAGATGGGAAGGGGTAAGATGAGGAGAATGAGGTAGACTTCAGCTGATATGGGTATCTTATTTATAAATGGCATGTCATTGTATTAGTGGATTTGAATTACATCAAACATTTCTATAAAGATTGGTTTGTATTAAATTTAAACATGTTTTAAAGAGCCTTTTGTTCATTTAGGGAAGCCTTAATAATGTTTACAAATAATTAATAAACACTTAGGAGGGCTATCAGATTTCTAATAACTAACAATATGCTGATCTACCCAGAGACTTGGAAAGAGCTAGATTCACAATGTATGATGACTGACCACCATGTTTGCTACCCTTCACATGGGAGACGACATACACAGCATAGTAAGAATACTAGGAAAAAATGGCTCCTTCTCCTCACCTAGCAACTGTTAACTCCCTTGGCAGCAAGTGGGGTGCTCATAAATGGCTTATGAAGCAAAAACTGCTTTTCAAAGGAGATTCAGGGGACTGGGGGAAATGGGATTCCCAGGAAGTCAGAGCTTTCTTCTGAAGCCTTGGCCATGAAGTCATTCAACTGGCCGTCATGACTCTTTTCAATCTCCAATCCAGGTCTATTTAGTCTTCTAATAAAAACAGAGGAAGGAGGTACCCAAATTAGAGTAAAAGGGCAGAGGAAACTGAAATGGTCAACAATATGCATTGTTACCCTGCTAAATGACTTGACAGGTACATAGCTCAGTAGAGTGAAATGAATGGTGTGTTTATTTTTCTATGTTCTTATGTAGTCAGAAGAAATTCAGGAAATGAAATAGAATCTCCATTTTTAAAACAAATAATTACTATCCTATTTAAATTTTACAGATATTCTGAATTATGTTTTCCTGCCTCTACAGGTTTTTCTTCATGAAGAGTTCCCTGTTAGAGACGTTGCTGCACATCTGCCTGGTGAAGGCATAATTTTATCACTCTTATGATTAATCGCTTTATAGGATGAATTGACCTCTTCAGTTTTTGTAAAAATGATACATTTATATGTTTTATCACAGTAAAAACAAAAATCAAAATAACATGATATACTGAAAAATCATGAAGAGATGCCTCAAATCTATTTTTAAAATTCTGGGAAACCAGATATTTGGAGAAATTATTTAAATTAAAGTGAAAAGACACATCATTTACTGGTTAAAAGTTGGCATGCTTTAATAATGCAACAGGGTTTATAGGTCCTGAGACCCTTCCACTACCCTTTCTAATGGTATAAACTATGTTCAGGGCTGCCATTTTCCAAAGGACTGAGGACTAAGCAGAGAAGAGCCAGCCTCGAATCATGGTCTAAAGACTTCAAAAAAGGTCATCTTCTGGCTTCTTTCTCTCTGCTGTGGTTCCCAGCAACCAGCCGTGCTGTAGATTTTTCAGTATCTCTGAGGGAGGGACACCCACTCGATCACATTCACGTTCAGTTAATTTGTTTTTTTTTTTTTTTCCTTTCTTTTTTTTTTTGTAGAATCCAATGGCTATTAGCCCTTAGTGGAAACCATACAGCAGCAAAAGCCACAAAGGCAAGATAGAGGGCTTTGCTCTCTATCCTATAGACAGCACTACTTTTCTCAGATTCCACCCCTCATCCTGATTTCACCTTGATCCTTTGTAAAACTGTGCCTTGATTTTCACTTTGTGCTTTCGGGATAAAAGGGTCTTAGGCCTAACCCAGTTTACCAATACTCCAGCACCCATTCTAAGTATGTGCTAACCTGGTACCTGTAGCATGGCACTCCCGGAGGTCAGTATTGGAGGCCTCAGTGAGTTTATAAAAGAAGGGAGAAGGGAAAGGAGAGAGGCAGAGGACTGGATCCAGACATATAGAATATGTGAACGTTGTTCAGTAAATTTTTGAAACAACATCTTTGTTCCATCACTATGTATTTAATTTTTTCACCCAAGAAAAGAACATAAGAAAGTGCCAAAGATCACAAACTACAACAATATTGATACCAGTGAAATCAAGACCAGTCATAACAATAACAAAGTGGGATTTACACCTTAAAATGCTTTATTCTCACCCTGACACTCTAATTTTTGTAGCATGTCTTGAAAATAATAGGCAGTGATCCCATTAATATGTTTCAACTGCAAAAATCTAAAGATTTGAGTGTGATAATAAGCATGATAAGAAACAGTATGCTTATTCAGTCTTGAAGAATCTCTCCACAACTTATTTACAGCAAAGGGGAAAATAGTACCTTCACAGTGGCAGACATCACCTTAGCAAAGTGAGCAAAGGTCACATCACTAGCAGATACATCTATCAACACGACATACTCCCTGATAAGATGCACCAAGTTGGGAGGCTTGAAGTCAGGAGTTCAAAACCAGCCTAGCCAATAGAGTGAAACCCTGTCCCTAGTAAAAATACAAAAATTAATGGGGCGTGGTGGCACGTGCCTGTAGTTCAGTTACTCGGGAGGCTGAGGCAGAAGAATCACTTGGGTCTGGGAGGTTGAGGTTACAGTGAGCCGAGATTGTGCCACGGCACTCCAGTCTGGGCAACAAAGTGAGACTCCGTCTCAAAAAAACAAAACAAAACAAAGATGCACCGACTAGGGCACAATATCACTATTGTCATATTCTTGCTGAAAACGCATAATCAATTTGATCACGAGGAAAACGCAGACAAACCCAAACAGAGGGCAAGTTTACAAAATAACTAACTCTTATTTTTCACAAGTGTCATAAAAGTTCAAGAAAGACTAAGAAATTGTCCCAGAATGGAAGAGACTAAGAGGTTGGGGCAACTAAATGAAATGTGTGATCCTTCAGAAATTATTTAATAAGGTCTATAGATTAGTTAATAGTATCACATCATGTTAATTTCTTGGTTTTTATCATGTTAACATTTGGGAGGCTGGGTGAAAGGTATATTGGCATTCTTTGTACTATTCTATTACTTTGTTGTCTATCTGAAATTATTTTAAACAAATAGTTAAATTTTTTAAATTAAACAATTCTAAACATCTAGATATTAGATTTCAGTGCACATCTGTGAGCATCTTCTCGAGAAAAAGCAAATAAAGATTGTAAAGTTGCTGGTATTTACTTTATGTCAGTGGATAACAAACATTGTGCCATTTTAATTACAGACAGAAAGAGCTACAGAGTCAGAAAGACAACCTAAATTGGTATGTCTGCATTGACGAAGCAGTTCAAAGGGAACCAGGGATGCATCTTAGAGCCACACCAAGGAGCCCATCTCTGTCGCTGTCACAGCCTGTGCTACCAGAATCAAAGGCAGGCTTTTCTCTGATTGGTTAGGTCAGGCTGCTAATGAGGCAAAGGTCATGGATTAGATTCATTCTCAGGGCCTGTGAATGTCTCTTTGTCCCTTGGCATTTTGCTGATCACAAGGGAGCGAGGTGTAAAAGTTTGACGGCAACAACGAGAGGCCAGCCCTACTGTGGGAAGGAACTAAAACTCTCACCATCCCTAAGGTCACCTTTAAACATAATGGACACACTTGAATATAATCACTGTCACCTAAATGTAATTCAAAAATAACTGCCCAGGAAAGGAATCCCTTATTAGATTTGCTTTCCTCTCTTCCACCTGTAATTAGGAGACCTGGAAGGGTGAGGCTGATTGGCCTCCGTGCAAGCCCAGACATTCTAGTGAGCACCATTGCCTCTGTAGCAGAAGTGTGAGATGGCTTTGAAAGCTGTGCTCTCTGATGTAACATCACTTACGCAGACACCAAAGTACATAAAGCATGAGGCTCCTCGCCTTTCTCCTGACAGTTAGACATCTTTCAGCTTCCATATTCCAAAAAATTATTGAGAGGGGGCTCCATTCATAAAGACTGTGTTCCTGAGTCTCATGTTTTTACTCGGAGAGCCTCCCTGACGTACTTAGGATTCCAAAGTGGGAGGTAAATACGTGCTGGAAAATCATCTCTTCCAAATATCAGCATGTTTTACAGCCAAAAGCAGCTAAGGAATTAGAAGAGGTTTCAACATATGATTTATTTTAGAATCGTAAACACACACAGTGATTTGAAAGTAAATGTACTTACAGGGTGAAATACAAAACGAAGTCAGCAGGCTTCACTCGCTTCCACCTACAGTTAGAACAATTAGAGACACACTACCCGAAGAGCTGTCCCTTGAGATTGTTTAAACATAAGGATTTGTAAATATCAGAAGTCAGGAAACAGGGAGGTGTCTCTGCAAAGCAATGCTGCCCGCCTCTCCACTTTCTCCACTGAGCTGTGGATTTTCAGGTCCTCCCCAACACTTTCAGTCCAGGTAAGGATTGGAAATGTATGCAAACAAACCAAAGAAATTTTTAAAATCCCTCTCGCTTCCCCTGATACCAATGTACTCAATAGATTGCAGGGAAATTAGCTGTTTCACTGGGTTAAGACTTGTCAGAAGCTCCTCATAATAATACAAACAAAATAAAATCTAGAAATGCATCTTCCAACTAAAATCTGTGAAACTATGTTCCATCTCCGCTGGGTAAAGTCGAATGCAGCCACAGAAATCAATGTCAGAAAAACCAACAACTGTGGAGTAGAAAGGAAGTAAAATCCCTCAAGACTCTAGAGCCACTGGGTTGTAAATATTCTTAAACCCAGGCTTATAAGACACAGCTGCCAGCCCGTATCATACTAAAATGGTTGTGTCATTTTCAGATGAAGCAATTCACATTTGACCACTGCATCTTGATCTATGATTCCCCAAAGGTGGACTTGAATAGACTGCTCTGTGTTTCTTATAGATTTCTACTATCCAAAGAACAGACTAATTTTACATTTCTATCACTCAGTTCCTTTATAAGTTATACCAAACATAACGAGTAAATAGTCTGAATTATTTCCCTCCCTGGAAATATTTATAAAAGTTTAGCTCACTTCACATACACATTTTGCAAGGAAAGGTTACCTGTAACAGATTGGTGCATGAAATAATATACAACAATGTCCTGGCTCCAAGCAAAGCATGGAATATAATGAGAACTTAGCTCCTAGCGAGGGCCCAGTCTCCCTGCACTGTAGGCTGAGCCCATGAGGGCATGTGTAGAATCATGTCTACTGTTTGAAAGACAGACAGAAAAGCAGTCCCCCGTTCAGAGGCTGACCCCTCCAACTGATTCACCTGACCCCTTTTCTGTTCATCTGTGTATTTGGGAATCACAAAGAATTTCTTTTCACAGTTTATTCAACATATTTGCACCCATTATCTTATGGAAAGTAAAAAGTGTGATGATCATTTTGTAGAGGAGAAAACTGAGACTCAGGCAGAGGCGATCATGGTGACATGGCTAGGGCCTGCAGAACTGTGCAGCTACTCCATGGTCCTAGAATCAAATTCTGTCTCTCAGGCCAGAGTTGCTCCACATCAGCATCGTATTTCTGCTCAATATCCTCAGTGTCTGCTTGTGCTGGCACCTTCCCATCACCTGTCTTTTCCTCTCAAAATCCACAAAACGCACATTTGCCCAAAGAGCCCCTATTAATCATACTAAAACGTCACCTGAAACTGAATGCTAAGTCACCTTAACCCTCTCGCTAAAGGAAAAGGGATTTGAGGCTTCTGTCTGTAGGGACCAGGACAGGGGTCTGGATCCAGATGCCAAGAGAGGGTTCCTGGATCTCACGCAAGAAAGAATTCAGGGTGAGTCAGCAGTGCAAAGTGAAAGGAAGTTTATTAAGAAAGTAAAGGAATGGGCCGGGCGCGGTGGCTCAAGCCTGTAATCCCAGCACTTTGGGAGGCCGAGACGGGCGGATCATGAGGTCAGGAGATCGAGACCCTCCTGGCTAACACGGTGAAACCCCGTCTCTACTAAAAATACAAAAAAAAACTAGCGGGCGAGGTGGCGGGCGCCTGTAGTCCCAGCTACTCGGGAGGCTGAGGCAGGAGAATGGCGTAAACCCGGGAGGCGGAGCTTGCAGTGAGCTGAGATCCGGCCACTGCACTCCAGCCTGGGCGACAGAGCGAGACTCCGCCTCAAAAAAAAAAAAAAAAAAAAAAAAAAAAAAAAAAGAAAGTAAAGGAATGAAAGAATGGCTACATGGTTGACACAGCAGCCCCAAGAACTGCTGATTGCCCATTTTAATGGATATTTCTTGATGATATGCTAAACAAGGGGTGGATTATTCATGCTTCCCCTTTTTAGACTACACAGGGTAACTTCCTGATGTTGCCATGGCATTTGTAAACTTTCATGGCTCTGGTGGGAGTATAGCAGTGAAGATGACCAGAGGTCACTCCTGTCACCATCTTGGTTTTGGTAGGTTTTGGCCAGCTCCTTTACTGCACCCTGTTTTATCAGCAAGGTCCTTATGTCTTGTACTTTGTGATGACCTCCTATCTCATCCTGTGACTTAGAATGCCTTAACCATCTGGGAATGCAGCCCAGTAGGTTTCAGCCCCATTTTATCCAGCTCCTCTTTAACATGGAGTTGCTCTGGTTCACACACCTCTGACAAAGTGTCCTTTGCTTCTGAAATTATCATCTTACTGATGTAATGGCCCTGTTGGTGATAGAATGACTTTAAAACCTTATTTTTAACTATGAGGACCAACAAGCTAAATAACAGCTCACTTACATCCAGACACAAGTACACACAAGCAGGTACCCATAAACTTTGGTAAAACTGGCTAAGCGCTGGGACTACAGAATGAATTTGCAATCTGAATAAACAAACTCCATAATGTTTAAATACTCTGAGAGGTGCCACCATGCAAATGATACCCAGGAGCTGTTTGCAAAGATTGCTCAAAGACATGGTGCTTGCTTCCTCCCTCCTGGAGCATATCCCAGACTTAACTGATGCTTTTATAACTGAGATCCCAGACCCCTCCCCACATGTTTCCCAACACAGTGATATCCTAGAGCCACTCTGATCTCCAGAACAAGTCCCTGAGACTCTATGGCATTATAAAGCTCTCCAGGTTGTTCTGATGCCTGCCTTCAAGGAGGGATTTTCCCCACCAAAAGAGAGAGCCACAAGGAAAAGGAAACCACCTGAATTAGTTCTTTTTCATGTTGCCATGAAGAAATACCTAAGACTGGGTAATTTATAAAGCAAAGAAATTTAATTGACTCACAGTTCCACATGGCTGGGGAGGCCTCAGGAAACTTACAATCATGGCGGAAGCCAAAATAGAAGCAGGCACCTTCTCCACAGAGCAGCAGGATGGAGTGAGTGCAAGCAGGGGAGAGGCCAGACACTTATAAAACCATCAGATTTCATGATAACTCACTCATATCACCAGAATAGCATGGGGGAAACTACCCCCATGATTCGATTACCTCTAACTAGTCCCGCCCTTGACATGTGGGGATTATGGGGATTACAATTCAAGGTGAGAGTTTGGTGGGGACACAGAGCCAAACCCTATCACCCCCGCTACTACCTGCTCCAAATGCGCAGCAGCTCCCACCACCTTCCTGCAAACGTGACATGAGATGCTGAAGAGACCAACCACCAGAATGGCGTAAAGATTACTTTAAACTGAAAACATCTAAACACACAGCAGCTGAGGGAGAAAAGGGCCCCTCTAAACTTCCCTTGTTTTAGCAGAGCTTTCTGAGAATTCAGCCACCAATTAGAAGAAAGAAGGCTAACCCTCAGCACCTAGCTGTGAGAAATGAGCCACAATAATTCCCCTTCCAGGGAGCTTCCAAACAGAAAGGAGAACGACTGTTAGTACCAGGATGACAAATCATATAAAGCCTTATCACAGCCTCCCATACATCCCCACTAAAGCCCTAACCACTCCTTTATTATGCTGATCTGTAAATACAAACCCTTCCTGGCTGTTTGGAGAGGACTCAGAGAGAGCTTCTGCTTGCTTGTCTGAGGGAGGGAAATATGTCTTCCCTCATTCGCCTTAGGTTTCCACCTGGGGCCCTGTAAATTAGACTGCCCAAAGACAGATTAACAGCAGAAAAGCAAACAAGTTTATTAATGTGTGCGTGGTGCATGTAACACATTGGAGTACTCAAGGATCAGTAACTCAAAGGGGCATTCAGAACCTTGGCTTTCGTAACCCTCTTGCTAAAGGAAAATGGGTTTGAGGCTTCTGTCTGCAGGGACCAATCAAATGAAGGGGTAAAAGTTTGTATTTTCCTTTCCAAACTTATAGTAACAGGAGAAAAACACATGTAAGAATTCCTTCTTTGGATTGTGACTGTCATTAATTTGGTTCTGAGAATTCATTGGTTATTGATCCTTTCCCTCCAAATGTAAACCAAAAATACAATTCTAAGCCCCCCAGCCAACTGAATGGACTCCTTCTCTTGACCAAGGGCATTCTAAAGTAAACCTGAAACACTAGCTCAGGCGGTGATGGGAAGGGTGGTCAGACATGTCTCATTATACCCACCGACCTTTGGAATTCAGGCACAGCTGACCAGCATTAACATTAAAGCAGAGACATTAAGACTGACAGAACAGACTCTTTAATCTGATAAGAAAACATTCACAATCTACTCTCTCTGAAGCCTATTACCTGGAAACTTAATCTACATAATAAGAACTTTGGTCTTCACAACCCCTTATCTTAACCTAGATACTCCCTCTATTGATTCCAGGTCCTTAGATAAACTCTTTCAACCAATCGTCAATTAGAAAATCTTTGAATTGGCTGGGTGCGGTGGCTCACACCTGTAATCCCAGCACTTTGGGAGGCTGAGGCAGGCAGATCACGAGGTCAGGAGATCGAGACCATCCTGGCTAACATGGTGAAACCCCATCTTTACCCAAAATACAAAAAATTAGCTGGACATGGTGGCAGGCACCTGTAGTCCCAGCTACTCCAGAGGCTGAGGCAGGAGAATGGTGTGAACCTGGGAGGTAGAGCTTGCAGTGAGCCAAGATCATGCCACTGCATTCCAGCCTGGGTGACAGTGCAAGACTCTGTCTCAAAACAAAACAAAACAAAAAACAACAAAAAAGAAAATCTTTGAATCCACCTATGACCTGGAAGTCCTCCTCTGCCCTTCCCAGACCAAGGCAATGTACATTTTACATATATTGTTAATAGGATTGATGTCTTATGTCTCTCTAAAATGTATAAAACCAAGCTATAGCTCAACCATCTTGGGCACATGTTCTCAGGATTCCCTGGGGCTATGTCACAGGCTGTGGTCACTCACCATTAGCTCAAAATAAATATATTCAATTATTTTACAGTGTTTGACTCTTTTGATTGACACTAGGAAAAGTATTGCTTTCCTGTTTTCTTTATTTTGCGTCCTGAAAGTTTGGCTCGGCTTTCTGCCTGGTAGAATACAGATGCCATGGAGTCTATGTCTGCTGGTTCTCAGTGGCCTCAGCTCAAAATAATCCATGTGCCAAAAAGGTATATTTTGGGGTAGTGTATTTTAGTACTCCTCAACGTGTGATCAACTTTTCTTCTGTTAATCTATTTATTAATTCTCAGGGCCTGACTCCTCAGAACTAAGTAAAGGAAAAGTTTTCTTCCAATATCACCAAGCCATTGAATGAACCCTGCTACCACTCACGTCCAGGATTCTTGTTATAAGAACAAAACAAACCCTAATGTGTTAAACACATTATTAATTGGCTCTGAAACTGCCATTGAAAATTATAACAGTGAGAAAATTGTGACAGTGAAAGAAATCTGATCTAACCAACTCACATGTTGCCTTTAACCTCCACACTGCCCTTGGTCATTCCTGAGCTTGGGCCATATTAACTTTAGGAGAAAATAAGGTTATAGTTTAAATAAGAATGGTCCTTCCACAAAGCAAACTGCCTTTGTAAAATGAATAAAAGGCACCAAGGTTAGAAGGATGAGAGGAGCCTGGATTCTACTAAAATGTAGGTGTAAACGATTACCAGCCATTATTCCGAAGGACACAAGATTTGCAACTTCTCCAATTACTCCCGCAGATAACATCACTATTGTAGAACCCAAGATTAACGTTTTGAGATGTCTTTTCAGGTTTTTGCATTTCTGCCAAACAGGTGGCCCCACCTAAACCCATGAGTCTTGACTCAACTGGTCTTGTGGCCTCCACCCAGAAGTAGACTCAGTACACGAGGAGCATTTTCCACCTCCCCATAATGGCATCCCCAACAAATTGGCAGCACCCATTCCCCTGCCTGCGAAACTATCCTGGAAAAACCCTAGCTTTCCAAATTTTTGGAGAGACTAATTTAAATAATAAAACTCTAATCTTCCATTCGGCTAGTTCTGCATAAATTAAACTCTTTCTCTATTGCAATTCTCCTGTCTTGATAAATTGGCACTATCTGGGAAGAGGGCAAGGAGAACCCACTGGGCAGTTACAGTTCTTCTGCAGCTTAAACAAGAAATTAGAGCTCAGTCTTTGAAGCCAGGACACAAGATAACTGGGGGCCAGGATCCAGGGTCTGCATTTTCTCCTGGGGCTCTGGCTGGGATGGCTTTCTGAGAAGGAACGCCAAGCATGACCTGGCTGGTCGGAGCAACCACAGAACCCCAAATGTAACAGGAAGAGTCATAGTGCTGACACTTAGACCCTAGAAGAACCACAGGAGAAACTGTAGCAATATCCGAGTAGCTCAAGGTATGATCAACTCCTACATATCCTACTCCAAAAACTAATACAAATCAGCTTCTCATACTTGTTCCTTGAGTAACCATGACAATTCTACATTAGTCTGGTAAAATGAAAAAGAAATTTTTAAAAATGCAGTTATGGTTTTCAAAAACTTCTCTAAATTATTAATCCTATTATTATAAGATGTTCAGATATGCAAAAAGAAAAGCCTACATGTTTTCATAATTAAATGACAGTCTCTTCTTCAAAGTCCTCTATATGTTGGGGGAAGCTTGGAGCCAGATGCCAGGGTGATGGTAAAGGTGAGTGGAGAGATTAGAGGGAGTGCCCAAGCTGAATGTATGTTTCTTTCAGAGTCAGCAGGAGAGGAGGAGGTGGAGGGTGGGAGTGAGCTGAGTTCTCGGTAAGTAGGCTGAAAGAGCAGGATAAAAGGAGGAAAAACAATGAGCACCACACCCAGACCTATATCTGAGTGGAAAGGGTTCATGAACTCTAAGATGAAAAGGGAACCTGAACTACGAAGCCTAAACCTTTAAATTAACCTAGCAGTTGGCAAGACTCTGAAAGTATATTTTCACATTTTAAAAGTCATGTGGAAACTATTTGAATCTTGGTATATTCATCCACAAAATAAAAGAAAGGGAATCAGTGGGCTCTGAGGTTCTCTCAGCTCTGAGATGCTATAATTCTATCATTTGCCTTCTCAAGAGGATTCTGGCCATAGCTTTTCAAGTTACATCTGTATCTCTTCCTCCAGCCTTCGTCTAAACTGAAAAAGAAGGCATATGAGTTGGAAAATAAATTCTTGTATTATCTTTCAACAGAATGGCTAGTGCATTTACTTCTAGCCCAATGATTGAGTCTCAGAAATCAACAAGCCCAGTAATTCATTCTGTAATTTTTTAAAAAACATCCACCATGAATGAGGCACTGTGGTTGCATTTGGGATACACAGAAAGAGACAGGATGCAGTGTCAGCCTTCAAGTCACTCACCACCTAGGCCAAGCCAATCATTTTTCCAAAGTTTATTCCAAATGTTGTTGAATAAATGAATGAATTATTATTGTAACTCTATGCTAATTTGTGTAAGGGGTAGCTCTTCCCCTTTTGCCTACATTCTCTGAGGACACAACATAAAAGAGAATATTCTCACTATTTCTCCAGCTGGGTGTCTCTATCCTGGCACTCAGTAGCCCAAAGTGAGAATGTAGGCCAATGTTTGATGAGTATACAAGCAGGGCACACCTACCCCACTACAAATGCTTTCTTGCTTAAATACCACTGAACAATAATAAAGATTTAGGTAGTTCTTTGTTGAAGGGTTCAAGAAATTTCTGCATAACTTAGCAAAATATGGGGCTAATGGTGATAGAATAAATTACTGTTCCACAAGGCATCTCACTCTCTTGAATTCTCAAAAGAAAGAAGCCCCTCTGTCTAGTCCTTCCATAAGTGTCCCACATGGATGGTTCATTTTCTTCTCTGGCTCCATTTCTTCCTACTGTTCCCCTCCTCTATGTCTCATCCCAACTAGTGACCTAGCATCACAGTCTCTCCCCCTATTCCAGGATACCCCATGCCCTCTGGCAAATAATTAAGTTCCAATACTCAGGTCAATTTCTGTTTCTTGCAAATTTCCCAACCTCAGGAACCCACCGAATAGCAATTGCTTTCCCTCAGACAAATAATCTACTGGTGTGCAATAAGGAAAGGGTTTGCTATCTCCACTCCTGACCCTTGGATTTAGGTCAGTGGTAGCCGGGAGAAACAGTAGAGTTCACTCTCTGAGCTTTAGTGCCTTTTATTCTAAAGTATCTAAAAATAACCGCAGCAACAACCATCGAAAAGGAAGTGGGCAAATTTCCTTCCGCTGGCAGCATGTATTCTTCCTAGCAGCATTACTTTGAAAACTAGCGTTTAAGTTTACCCACCATAATGTGAGAATAAAGAGATGTGCAAGCAGATACTGATAAACAGCCAAATGGAGTGACTCTACTTGGTGAGACAGAGAAAGGCTTCACAATGTGATGTTTGACCTGATTTTTGCAGAAAGTTTACCAGGCACAGAGGTGATATAAGGGTGCAGAAGCTCTAGGTCACATTCTAGGCAAGGGGAAAACATGAAGAATTCACCGAGTTATGGCTCTGTCTGGTATTTGAAGATATATTAAAAAGCCATCCACCTCCAAAGTATCTTGAGAATCCTAGACCTGTAGCCTCCTTCCCAGCAGTCGCCCTATGGAAAGCCTTTGAAGGCACACACAACTTTTAAGAAACAGCAAAAGAGAGTCTGAACTACTCCCCAGCTAACTTTATAAACATACTCCTAGTGGCAAATGAGGCGGTCTAAAGGATAACAGATGCAAAAACAGGGAGAAAAGAACAAAGCCATGTGCAATGCTATTTGCATATCTGTGTCCCAAATGGAAAACAGAAGAGACAATTCCATCTATCATTCCATGACAACTTAAAGTCAGTCAATATGACCCTTATTTTCCCACAAACCACATGTAAGTTAAAAAAAAAAAAAAAAAGCTATTAAGGGCCTACTGTGTCCTAAGCACAAGATTCTGTGGGGTAAAATGTAACTAAGTCCTGTTGCAGAGGCAGGAGTCTACCATACAGCAGGATGGAAGAGACCATGGAGCTAGAAGAAAAGTGTAATGTAAGTAATTAGAAATGTCATCTAAATAGAGGAGTCAGTGAAGGCTTCTTGAAGGACGTGTTAATCTAGTCCATGAGGGCTGAGTAAAAATTTGACAGGTGAAAATGTGAGAGGAAGGCAATTTAAGTAGGAAGAGTAACATACAGTGAGGAAACCCTAGACATGTGTGGAGTTGCCCAGTGAAATGTTCTGGGATAATAGAAATGTTCCATATCTATGCTGTCTGATATGGTAGCCACTAGCTACCTGAGGCTATTGAGCTCTTGAAATTTGCTAGTGTAACTAAAGACCTTAACTTTCAGTTTTATGTAATTTTAATAAAATATGGAAATAGATGAAGACCCACCAAATGAAAACAGACAACAGACTAAGGCTATTTACTTAGAGCTTGATGCAGCAAGGAGTCAGGCAGCATCATCTGTGTTTTGGCAGAGACTCAAATGCAGGCAGAGGAGTGGGAGAGCTTTAGAGTAGAAGAAAGGGAAGGCTTCAGGCATGCCCTATGCAGAGGCTGTTGGTGTGGGGAAGCTGCAGGCAGGCTAACTAGAACACAGCATCTTATGTTATTGGTTGGGGTACATTTTTGGCTTTTTCTGGTTGGTCTTAAGTTGAACTGGGAACAAAAGTTATAGAAGCTATCAGTTGTGAATCAAGTCCTGGCTGTCTGGGGCTGATTGTTACAGGGGTTATTGTTTGGCTTCCTGGATTGTTGCTAGAGATATCAGTCTGACTTCCTACAAATCTGACTTACAGATAGTAGGCTGGCCTCCCGGGCTGGTTACTATAGATGATTTGTTGGTTTCCTGGGCTAGTTGCTGCATATTGTGGGTCTAAACTCTATTTTTATTTGTAGTCTATCCATTGCACACTTATATATTTCCTCTTACATCACTGCTGGCTAGTGGCCACAGCAATAGACTGTGCAGTTCCATAGTAACATGAAACCCAGTTGGCAGAGTATCGGGTATGTTTCAGGAAACTAGGAAAAAAAAAAAAAAAGAAGAATCCAAGAATAGAGATAAGACCAGAGTGTGGAAATCTGGGTGCCAATCTATGGAATTTGTATTCGTTTTGATAGAAATAAAATGTCATGGAAAATTGAAGGACAGGAAGCTGCATGATCACATTTTTGTTTCATAATGATTAATTTGGTTTTAATCTGCAAAATGAAACTAAGAAAGAAACTACTGGTTAGCATATTGTAATAGATCAGGTTAGCATAGTGGAATAGCACAGGTAAGAGGAAATGAATGCTGTAGGATAATTGGAATACAGATGCAAATAAGTGAGAGGGAGCAAAAATAATTTAGATATACAACATGGAGTTCTTTAAATCTGATTGGATATAATGAATTTACCATAAGAAAAAGAAAAAACGAAGGCCACCAAATCATTTTTAAGCCCAGACAAGATGGAAGGTTATAGATCTTTTAAGAACTAGAGAAGTAAAAAAAATAGCATGGTTGGAGGATGGGGCAAAGGGTTTGGAGAGTGGTGGCAATGAACTGTGTGAGATTCAAACTAGTAAACCTCGACAGATTGAAGACAGATCAAAAACGAGAAAAACAAATCAGAAAAAAAAAGAAAATATACTTTCAATGAGAGAAACACCTCAAAAAATTAATAAAAGGATGTGCCAATAATAATTACATAATTTTATTTAGTAAACAGTTATGGATTCTGCTTTAAATCAACAGGTTATGCTTGATAGACAGTATTCAGAGGGTCACAGTTACATTAGAACAGTTCTGTTCAACGTTAGCAGTAATACCAGGTGTCTGGTTGCTTTTGTTGTTGGTTAAGACCTGATTTTGCTCTCTGTTCTGTTTGGGCTTTATTAGTGTATTAAAATAAACAAATCTAAACAAGCATTCTTGGTAACATGCCTTATGATTAATTAGAAAAATCTTTATAAGGAGAGGTTGCCCATTCTATTCAAGATATTGTAATCTGCTCTGGCTTCACAGGGCAGACGCTGAGTGTGCGTCAAGGATTTAGGGTTAACCAGCTTCTCATCTTTCTGGTTAGTCTAATTTGGTTCACTGCAACTTTGTTACTTCTTTTCTCAGTTCATCGTATTCCTTTTTTCTTGGTACCTTTGTTTCAAAAGGTATTCAAATTCAAAGGCCTCAACTCCCTGATTAGCTGGTATCCATGCAACCAGGGCCCAGTCCCCCAAAGCTAGTACCATCCTTCCAACATCTCAGGGGGAATCTGATCAGTGGGGCACCAGATTACCAGAAAACAGAAGAGTTCTCAGCCTCCACTGTCTTGTGAGGCCCCAGAAGGCAGGAACTCTTGTTTCATTCATTCTGAGGTCCCTGAAACAAAGTAGTTCCTCACATCACTTTTGCTGAATTAATCACTTTATTAAAAAAAAAAAAAAAAAAAAAAGGCTGCAAAACCAGGTGAAAAGCTGACCTATATCACAAATCCTCCAAGATCATTATGTCATTTATTTATGTATTAAAATATTTGCTGAGTGCCAACTACAAGTCAGATAGTACGCTAGCGGAATGTCTGAAATAAAGAGATTAATGCAACTATTTAGACTTTGTCCTCCAAATTACTTTAAGATCTTTGCTATTTATGGTTTTGTGTGACATCAACAACAAATCATGCTTAAGTCTCCATGCTGCTCACTTATAAGCAACTAAAATATCTTTATGGGAATAAATCAGTGATGAAGGATATTACTATCTTAGCCAGGCTTAGTGGCAGGCTCCTGTAATCCCAGCTACTTGGGAGGCTGAGGTCACAGAATCGTTTGAACTGGGGAGGTGGAGGCTGCAGTGACCCAAGATCACGCCACTGTACTCCAGCTTGGGCAACAGAGTAAGACTCCATCTCAAAAAAAGAAAAAAAAAAAAAGAGTATCACTGTCATTTCCCAAGAATGCCTGACTTTTACTGTTTTCCCCCTCTCTCACTTCAATGTTTTTAACCTTAAGGTTTCATTAAAAAAGTAACAACACAATTCAGCTATTTTATATCCAGAAACTAAAGGCACTGATTTAGAGAATATGCATACATATATGTATGAGACAACGTAATTTCACTAACACTAAACTTTCTAGCATGATTTCCTTCAGCTTCATCTTACCTAAAATCAAGATCCTCTCTAAAAACAAGCCCCCAAAAAGTATATTTCACAGATTGATATCAAAAACACATATTTTAGGAAAAGTAATTAAGATATACTGATCACAAATGCAGCATAATAAAACAGGGTCATTTATCTTTGGCTGCCTTTTCCTTCTGCATTTGGAATGTATTTCACAGGTAACAAAGCAGTCGTAAACTGGATTTGGTTTGAAATGGTCACTGCAGGTCTTCAGAGCATTTTCAGTGATCACTGGGTGTAATATATGCTGATCTGAAGTTGAATGTAGCCTCAGGTGTTGTAACATTCTTGCTCTCAGCCTGAAGGAAAGGCATTAATTAACTGTAGTTCTGATTCCCAAAGCCAAAGTAGAATATCTCACTGCTATAGTGATCCAGAAACCACTCACTCTATCTAAGCATTTTCAAAACTCCAAAGGAGCCTCTAAAAATGGATATCATTATGAAGGCATTGACCCAGAGCCATCCTCAGTGGTAAATCCTCTCACTGGGATTTTTGCCAGCCAGGCAAGGAGATCAATATAGCATTCAGATAGATTTATTTCCAATAGACAAATAACTCACATATGGGAAAGTCGCTTAATGCAATCCTGAGCTTCCAGACTTCTCTGCGTCATTCTGCTCCCCCTGATTGCATTTCTTGTAAGCAGGACAGGCCTTAAGGGAAGTCTTTGAAGCCCTTGGACACCATTTTTGTGCCCTGCAACCACCTTCGAGTGCTCCGCTTTCACCCTCTTGAAATCCCATCATATGAATAAATGCTTATCTATCCCCTTAAGAAATGAGGTCAGCACTTTCAGGAAGCAGCTTGCCCGGGTGAGGCCAAGAGAACTAGACATTGAACTCCTTTTCCTTTCAAAGAGACTGTCTCTATCAGGAGATTTTTGGCAAGTGAAACAACCCCACTCAAACTCATGTAGGCAGAAAAGATTTAATCAAACCCACAGCATAACTCGCCGGATCAGGAAGATCAGAAAACCGGGCCTACAGGATACACAGAAGGAAAAGATGCCCTTTTCTTGCATAGGACAGAACGGTCATGAAAACAGCAACAAGCAACCAGTGAAACTGACCACTGCACCATCCCCCTTAGACTGATCCTGGCCCTGACTCATGGTGGCTGCATTCACTGTTGTGTCGCAAGCCTGATATCCAAAAGCCAGTCCCTAAAAGAGAGTACGGCAGCAGCATGTATGCCTGGGGTCAGGCACAGGAGGGCCGTTCCATGGGGGAGTCTGTAGACAAAGCTAAAATGACAACAGATGTTAATGACAGGAGCAGCATCAAAGTTGTCAAAGGCAAAACGAGTCCAAGCCAACATGAACAAAGGTTGCTTATTTACAGACTTGCAGCGAGGAAACGCGTCTGCCTCGTCATCATTTCAGCAGAGGCTCAAGGGTGTTAGAAAGGAGAGGAAGCTTTATCAAGTAAAAGAGAGCTTCCTGTGAGGCCATGTCTGATTGGCAAGCATGCTATTAAGATGAAATTTTTGGAAGAGGGCAGACTTTCTAATTGGTTTTCAGATACACGTGATAGCCCACGGTTGGCTGCAAGCAGGGCAAGTGAGCCATTTGGGGACATTTCCAAAGAGAATAGATTTGTTCATTTCTATGCTGACCATTTTGTGGAGCAAGAGGGGGTCCAGCAGGTGTATTACAGCAATGCAATGGTTCTCATGACAAGTCGACTGCCAGGGCTTTAGACTGTCCTTGAGAACAAAGTCTAAGGGAGAAACTGGGTCAGGAACCAAGGGAGTCCTCCTGTGGCACAGATACACACTACAGAAAGCAGGCTCAGGGTGGCGCTGACTGCCATCTCTGCTGGATTTTCCTACTCCAGTCACAGACCCTCAGGGGAGCATCTGAATCCTTCATGTCTTGCCTGGCTTTTTGGTATGGAAATGCAATCTTCTCCTCATTTGGCATGATGAATGGCCAGAACAGCCGATTGCCTTTACATTGTGGTTTTTCTCCACGCAATCAAATGATAGAACTTTGGGACATGAACGTAAGGATGCTACAAAATGTTTTGGATCAATGCATCAGTGAGGCTGCCCTTATAAGGGTTAAAACACTGGGCAGCAACTGACGTTCATCCAATAATACAAAATTATATGATTGTTTTCCAAACTGCCCCAGGGACACTAAAAGACTTTCAAGTTAATAATAGCTTAGCCTCTATCACCTCCTCCTATATTACTCTCTCTCTCTCTCTCTCCTCTCTCTCTCTCTCCTCTCTCTCTCTGTGTGTGTGTGTGTGTGTGTGTGTGTTTGCTAGAGTTGAGGATCAAGGTTGGATGGATAGAAAGAAAAGAATAACAAAGTCTAAGAACTTTAGAAAATAGCTTGAAAAAAGATATGTGTTTCTGCATAGCCTGATGTAAACTTTACATAAGTATACATGCTTAGCTCCTATTTAGCTTTGAGCAAAAATCAGGTGATGACTATTACTTCCTAACATCCAGGTAGCTGTTTACCATATTCCTTCTGAAATTAACCCATGCAATATTTATCTTGAATGCTTAGTACCTAGTCCTTTGATAAAGTGCCTCTTACAAATAATAAAAAAAGAAATGAGTTGTTCAATCTATCCACTTGTTTTAATTAAAAGTAAAATTTCTGGAGGAAAGAAGTTATCTTAATAAAATGCTGATCACACAGACTTCTAAATAAATTTAAATATCAATGTGTATGAAACACCCACATCTTTGAGAGCATGGACCAAAAAAATCCCATATGAATTCAGCAGGATCTAATACATAGTTTGAATAGCATTTTATATTTTCTCTGATATTTTTCCAAAAATGTAAAAGAGAATATTAATTTTTCCAAAAACATTTTCTTTTGCTTACAAGTAAAAATTTAGTTTGAACAAAGCAGCTTTTCATACTCTTGTTTATTAAATTCCCATCTCTACACAAATTGTCCTCCTTTAGAGTTTTGTTGTTCCAATTATTTTTGCTTTTGCTTTGTTGTTTTGCAACTCCATGTGATGGTTGCCTTGGCAATAGAAATGAGGGTTCAAACCTTTTAAAATGATAACCATCTCTATTCCACATTATTTATTGGATTTCATTCAGGTATATTCTCCTTTCCTTTTTTATCTTTATGAATTTAAATGTACTCCTTCCTTTGTCATCCTGATTTTCATTTTCTAAATACTTTTCAAACTGCCAGTATTTCTTACCTATTCTTTTGAAATGGAAAATCAAGTCCATGATTTCGTATGCAATTGAAAAACAGACATTTGCATTCAAAATTCCTGGTGTTGTGGACACTGAAAGTTGAATATGACTGAGCGCCCTATTTCCCTGCACAGGAAACCATTCACAGTTACTGTGTCTGTCAGCACCACCGGTCTGGGGATGCCAGGAGAAGGGAAATTAGGACTGGTAGAGTTGGAAAGCACACGATGGAAAGCCCCTAGCCAGCTCCATTCCTTAGATAGACAAAGAGTTCTTGGCAGCAGCTTACCTTGGCATTTAGCTGCTGTGTGACTGAAGTAAGTTTACTGTGATGGTTTGTCTAGTCTCTTCCTTTTTCATGTGTGGCCATGGAGAGAGGCTACATCTTAAGACCTTAAAGTATAAAGCCCAAGTAGTAGCGTAAAGGCATGCCCACTGCTGATCTGCAGCCCAAGACTGAGCAGTTAGAGAGTGAGAATTTGCCAGAATTCGCTGTGCCAATAATCCATGGAGTCTCCCGATCACCATACTAAACTGATGGAATTACAGAACTTTCATGAAGATGGACGTTGGGGTTATTTGGCCCATGAGTTCTTAGTCTAGGAAAGTAGATTTCTTCAAATCCCATCGATAGACTGACATGTGTCATGGACTCTTCAAATTGAATGTGAAATTTAGGACACATGCATTTTCTGAAGAAAGAGCCTAGGACTTTATTCATTTCTCAAAGAGGCCTATGACAAGCAGAGCTCATGTCACAGTTTGCTGAGGACAGTCATCTTTATGCCCATTGTCCTGGCTTGATTATTAATAATGCCCCATTTCACTCTCAAAAGTATTCCAGTTGAGTCGACAAGTTATGTGGTCTTCCTACCTTTGACCCACCAAAGAATAAGAACCACTGCTTTGGTCCAACCCTCCACTTTCACACAAGAACTATTGTAGTATAATTTTATAGAAGAAGCTGTCAAGGCATAGAAATTCATAGGAGACATTTATTTGGATAAGTAAGGTGTAGTTATATTACACAGATTTGAAAACTAAGCAAAACCCTTCAGACTTCACTAAGATAAATATTTTAATTACCAACATATCAGCATTGCTGTTGTGGCAGTATTATGGGTTAAATTCAAGAGGAAGGGAGTCCATTTATTTGTTGCAGTTTAGGAATTATACTATTTCACACTGTTTTTCTTCCCCCCTGTTCATATGGTGTGAAGAGGTTGCAAATCTCATGATCAGCAATAAACAGGTTTAATTCAAGTTAACAAATACTGATTGAACTTTGACCAGGTTCCAGAGACTGTGCTAGGTATTTGTGGGATTTAGATGATAGATAAAGACAAAAAAAGACAAAGATGCATAAGACCAAAGGTAACCCTTAAAGACTTTAGGGACTAGGAGAGAACAAATATATGGAATAACTAGCAAAATCTTTAAGATGTGATCATTTATCAAAGATTAGGTTCAACTGCAACAGGAAAAAATCTAAAATAAGAGTGGCTTAAACAACACGAAAGCTTATCTTTTATCTATGTAAAAATGAAAAGCCCTGTGTACGGAGCGTACCTATAGTGCCAGTACTAGAGAGGCTGAGGCAGAAGAATTACTTGAGCACAGGGGTTCAAAGCTGCAGTGAGCTATGATCACACCTGTGAAGAGTCACTGCACTCCAGCAAGACCCCCATCTCTAAAAAAATAATAAAAACTAAAAACTGCAAGAAAAATGGGGACTTATAAGTCCTGTGCTATAATACATAAGAATTTATTTTAAAAAATATGGAAGTAGGCAGTCCAAGGCTGAAGTGGTATTCTAGAGAGTCAAGGGTCCAGGCTTTTTTTTTTTTTTAATTCATTGTTCCTCTATCATATATGGCCTCTTACCTGAATGGCTGCTCCAGTTTCAGGCATCACATCTATATTCATGCCAGCAGAAAGGAAGAAAGAGAAGAAGAAAAATACACCCTTCCCTTTAAGGACTTCCCAAAGGTTACATGAACTACCTTTCCTTAATTCTATTGGCTACGACTAGACGACTAGACCTTTCCTTAATCCTATTGGCTATGACTAGACATTTTCTTAATTCTATTGGCTATAACTATAGCCAATTGAATTATTACCGTATTGGTAATAGGGCCATGTCTGAATACAAGGAAACTGAAACATAGCCTTCATTCCTGACATTCATGTGCCCAGTTAAGACTCGGATTCTATTACTGTAGACAAAAAATAAGATGATTGGAGGACAATCAGTAGTGTGTGTGACATCTATAATGGAGCAGTAGGAAAGGAGAAGGCAAATCCCTATCTACTGGCAAGAAAGATGTCCAAAAAACATTTCCAAGTGAAGACGCAGGTTGTGAGGTCATATGTCCATTATCACCCATCTAGGGTTCTGAAAACAGATAGACATTTATCAAGGCACGGAGAAAGTTCTGGAAGTTACACTCGTTTTCTCTAGGAGAAAACTGAAACTGGGGATTGGAAGAAAGAGGAAGTATGTCTATTTACTCAACGTACTTCCGAATTCTTTAATCGTTGAAATCTTCTAAGAACTGTATTCTGCGGTCATTTTTAAATACAAGGGAAAAACAAACAACCCAGGCTGTAAGGAAGAAAGTGGTAAAAGCGTTAGTAGCAAAGTAACAAACAACAGATGAAAGTCAACCAGAATGGCTTTAGGGGAAGATGGTATTTGAGTGGGGCTTCTTAAATGTTAAGGTTTTAGCTGGTACACATTTCAGAAGAAGATAACTCTGTCATAAAGCATGTATTAATTCAAATAGTAAGGAACCTTAAGGTATATCCCGTGTGACTGAGTGCAGGCTGCAATGGGTTATCATGGACAAGAACACTAGAGATGAACGGAGGCCAGATTATGGAGAGCCTTGACGGCCTTGCTCAGAAGTTCCATGTATAATCTGAAGCTAAAGGAAAGCTTCAAATATCTCCAAGCAGGAGACTGTTAAGATCTATATTTAAGCCAGGTGCAGTGGCTCACACCTGTAATCCCAGCATTTTGGGAGGCCGAGGTGGGCAGATCACCTGAGGTCAGGAGTTTGAGACCAGCTTGGCCAACATGGTGAAACTCCGTCTCTACTAAAAACACAAAAATTAGCTGGGCGCAGTGACACACGCGTGTAATCCGAGCTACGTGGGAGGCTGAGGCACAAAAATCACTTGAATGTGGGAAGCAAAGGTTGCAGTGAGCCAAGATCGTGCCACACTTCAGCCTGAGTGACAGAGTAAGCATCCATCACACACACACAAAAAAAGCGTATTTAAAGAGATAACCCAGAGACAACCCAGATAGTAATTGAAAGAATACTTTGATCAGAAGAAATACTGTTAGAAGACCATGAGGCTTAAGGTCCTGAATAGTGAAGCTCTGAATATGAGCAGAAGCCCAACCCAAAGCACGTTTGTAAGACAGACTTGTTAACCACTTTGTTTCAGAAGGTGAAAATAGAGAATGACACTCCAAGTGTCTGGGAGAAATGTCGATGTTATTAATACAGAAAAAGTAACAGCTTTATCTGAAGGAAAGCTTTCATTCCATTTTGCTTTGTTGGAAACTCAGGTCTAGTGCTCAGGGTGAAAGGTAGGACTAGAGGTGTAGATTGTAGAGTCATGATAATAGCTGTCATCACAGGAGTGCATAGTGGGAGGGAGGGAGAGCAGAAGGAAAAGGAGAGGGAGGAGGGGGAAAGAAAAGGAGAAATTTACGGAACAGCACTTTTCTTTTCTTTTTTTTTTCATTTGAGAGTCTCGCTGTGTCACCCAGGCTGCAGTACTGTGGTACAATCATGGCTTACTGCAACCTCCACCCTCCTGGGTTCAAGTGATCCTCCCACCTCAGCCTCCCAAGTAGCTGGGATTACAGGCATGCACCACCACACCCAGTTAATTTTTGTATTTTTAGTGGAGACAGGGTTTCACCATGTTGGCCAGGCTTGTCTCAAACTCCTGACCTCAAGTGATCTGTCCTCCTCGGCTTCCCAAAGTGCTGGGATTACAGGCATGAGCCACTGCACCTGGCCAGAAGAGCATAACTTTAGTCAGATTTTTTTTTTAATTAAAATATTGATTTCATTAATTCTTACCTTTTTATGATTTGATAAGAGTTACGCTACTCATTTTACAGGGAAGAAAAAAAAGGGCCAAATATTCATTCATTTAACAATAAAAGAAGTATTTATTTAGCTTCTACTAGGTATGAGCACCAAACTAGTCCATGAGGATTTGCTGGTGAGTAATGTTGTCCAAGACTCTCCTCTCATGTTACATACATTCTTGTGGGGTAAACAGTCAACAAATAAGAAATGAATAATGACATAATCACAGCTGAGTGCTATGCAGGAAACATGAAGGGTGATGAAACAGAGTACCTGGAGAAAGCCACTTAAGATATTGGGCCAAGGGAAGGCCTCCCTGTAGAGTGAGCTTTGCCTTGAGACTTAGAAAATAAGATGAAGAGAAGTGGCAAAAGTCATTATAGCCCAAAGGCAAACACAAGATCCTGAGGCAGGAAAGGACCTGGTATGTTTAAGGAACGTGAAAACCCCAATATGCTGTTGCTTCATGAACAAATTGGAGAGCGGATAGAGATAAGGTTAAATGAGCAGGACCTTGTAAGCCACAGTGAATCATTAAAGCTTTCTTATCTGAATTAAGGGGAAGCCAAGTGATGGGTCTTAAGCAGAGAAGAGACATAATCCAAATAAATATCTACTGTGCAAAGAAAAATTAGAGAATATCAAGAGTGGAAGACCAAGAAGTAAGACATGATAGCAGCCTAGCTTAAGGTAGCAGGCTGGAGTTGACGACATCAACTTGCTGCTGTTGATGTCATCTTCAGTAAGGGAAAGGAGTCATCTTCAGAAAGGGAAGGAGGGAAGAGAAGGAAGCAAGGATAATCTCTACATTGGAGACTTTTGGCAATTAAGTAGATGGTGTTTCTATATACTGAGAAGAAGAAGATGGGGGAGGGAGCCACTTTGGGCATGATAGTGGGGGTGAAGAGATGGGTTGGGGAGATGGCTATCAAAGACTCCATTTTGAAAATACAAAGTTTGAGAGGAATATTAGACACCCAAGTAAAAGTCTCAAGTTGGGTGACTATATCTACAGCTAGAAGTTTGAAATTTGTTGGAATGTAGAAGGGGTTTGAAATTGGGGGACTGTATACGTTTATGAGGGAAGAAGAGAGAATGGGTAGAGAAGAAAAATCTCCCTAGGAACTGAGTTTCAAAGCCAGAGGATTCACTTGCAATGGGTCCTTCCACAAACCAGGGCCAGATCTAGCAATTTATCTTTACATCATCAGTTAGTATTGGAGTGGCGGCCAAGGCCAGAACTCAACTAAGTGGAGGTAGAGTTATGAATATATCTAATGGATACAGTAAGCCACGTTTCTGTGGTTCAGTCTCTTCCTTGGATAGTTAAGTAAGTTGCTGCTAACCTGTCTCGCCTAGGAGTGGCTTCCAGGATCCCTCTGATTGCCATCTTATTTCTAGATTCTGCATTAGATATAACAGGCACAGGCCAGTTGGCAATTATTGTGCCTTACTTTAATAAGAAAAAACTCTATGGCAATTTTTAACTTTTTCACCATCTGAAGGCATTGGGCATGTAAAATGCTTCTATAGTCAACAAAGTGAAATCAGTTTTGAGCAATTGTAACTGCCACTGAGCTACAGTTCACAGATAGTCCAGTCACATGACAATGTAACTGTGAAAAGTGAGGACAAAGGGCTGCAAGCGCTGTTTAAAAACTTTAATAGCTATTCAGAATAAGTGCATTGCACAGTTTCTTTAATTACAGTGGAGAAAAAGCTGCCACTACAACACTAAAACTGTTGACCACTTCAATAGGTTGCAACAGTTATAAGCATGATTTTTTTTAAGAATCTAAGTGTAACCAGATGATGTCCCCATTATAAAGTTGCTCTCAAGCCTTATAATAGGAGTACATTACGTTTCAAGAACTCTAAAATGTATTTCTGAAGAGCTGAAAGAGAAAAGTTTATTTGAAATGTTAATAAAGTTCCAATGTACCATTTTAACTGCAGTTCTGAGACATTTGTAACTGTAACATGTCAGTAAAACAAGTGGAAAAAAAAAACCAGAATTAATTGGACTGATATAAAGAATTTCTTTTTTGTTATTTTTAAGCATATTTATAAAATTATATAAGGGGGAATTCTGGTAAAAATAATAGTGGACTATGAAACAAAAATAATAAAGAGAGGAAATCAATAGACATTATTCTGACATGAAAAATAAAATGTTAACAAAAATAATATTACAACCTACCAAAGCAGGTCTTCATTAATAGAAAAAGATAAATTCAAAGTAGAAGTAAAGAATAGACTTTGGATTGCTTCGTCATCCCATTAATGACCAGGAGTGAATCTTATCGGCACATTGGAAAGAAACTAAATCTCTTGCTGATTTAGTGCAAAATACTGAGGATGACCAAGATAACATAAATCTCATGCTACCCCACTGCAATAAGCAGTAACTTACTTAACTATCCAAGGGCTTTTGTGATTAACGTTTGATGACAAACAGTTAATGAGCATTGCTAACATTTCAGAGTCATTGTGACTAATTACTGTACAAGAATACTTGAAATGCCCTAAATCCTTACAACTTAAATATGAAAGAAACTTGATAGAGGTTGTACAAGTTTACCATCCCAAAATGTTATGTGGCACTACCAGTATTAAATTAGAAAGTTGAAAGGAAAGTCAATAAAGTAAACATAATATTCAACAAGTTCTGTTCCACTAGAAGAAACAATGAATTATTTTTCTGTTCTGTCTATAGAAAATATTCCAAAATTATCATCATATAGAGTTGACCGAAAACTAGGGAGCCAAAACTGTAGAAGGGAAAAGTTATAGAGTCATGTCAGATAGTTAGCTAACAATATTACTGTTTGTTTGTTTTTGTTTTGAGACAGAGTCTCGCTCTGTTGCCCAGGCTGAAGCGCAGTGGCGCAATCTCAGCTCACGGCAAGCTCCGCCTTCCGGGTTCACACTGTTCTGCTTCCTCAGCCCCTGAGTAACTGGAACTACAGGTGCCCGCCACCATGCCAGGCTAATTTTGTTTTTGTATTTTTAGTAGAAATGGGGTTTCAACGTGTTAGCCAGGATGGTTTCGATCTGCTGACCTCTTGATCTGCCAGCCTCGGCCTCCCAAAGTGCTGGGATTACAGGTGTAAGCCACCACGCCCAGCCTACTGTATGTTATTTTTTAAATTTCATGATGTCCTTTGTATTAAACTTTTGTCCTACATATAAACTTTTTAAAATTGTCCCATGTATAAACTTCAAAATCTGTTATATTTTTTTCTCTGATCAAATATTTACTTTCATACTTAATTTTGTATTTATAATTTTGGATTGTCTTATGTAAATAATGTACCTACAATGTATAAGCTTCAGGCCCCACAAATCCTAGATGTACCTCTGTCTGACGCCTGTGAGCATTCAGCTCTTGAACAGAGAAAGAGGAATGCTATGAAAATGTGCTGTCACAAAAGCCAAGAGAAAAGACTGTTTCAAGAAGGATGGCAGCTGTGCCAAATGCTCCTGAGAGTTCAAGATAAAGGTTGAGATGTATTCTTTGGATTCAGCAACTTGAATGTTGATATGATTTGGCTGTGTCCCCACCCAATCATCTTGAACTGTAATAACCCCACGTGTCAAGGGCAAGGCCAGGTGGAGCTAATCAAATCATGAGGGCAGTGTCTCCCATACTCTTCTCATGGTAATGAATAAGTCTCAGGAGATCTGATGGTTTTATAAATGGGAGTTCCCCTGCACAAACTCTCTTGACTGCCACCACGTAAGATGTAACTTTGCTCCTCATTCACCTTCTGCTATAATTGTGAGGCCTCCATAGCCATATGGAACTGTGAGTCAAACCTCTTTCCTTTACAAATTACCCAGTCTTGGGTAGGTCTTTATTAGCAGCATGAGAACAGACTAATACAGTAAATTGGTACTGGTGGAGTGGGGTGCTGCTGGAAAGATACTTAAAAATGTGGAAACGACTTTGGAACTGGGTAACAGGTAGTGGTTGGAACAGTTTGGAGGGCTCAGAAGAAGGCAGAAAGATGAGGGAAAGTTTGGAACTTCCTAGAGACTTGTTGAATGGCTTTGACCAAAGTGTGGACAGTGATACGGACAATAAAGTCCAGGCTGAGGTGGTCTCAGATGGAGATGAGGAACTTGTTGGGAACTGTAGCAAAGGTGAGTTTTGCTATGTTTCAGCAAAGAGACTGGTAGCATTTTGCACCTGCCCTAGAGATTTGTGGAACTTTGATCTTGAGAGAAATGATTTAGGGCAACTGGTGGAAGAAATTTCCAAGCAGCAAAGCACTCAAGAGGTGACTTGGGTGCTGTTAAAAGCATTTGTTTTTTTGTATTCACTAAGATATGGTTTGGAATTGGAACTTAAATTTAAAAGAGAAACAGAGCATAAAAGTTTGGAAAATTTGCAGTCTGATGATGTGATAGGAAAGAAAAACCCATTTTCTCAGGAGAAATTCAAGCCAGCTGCAAGAATTTGCATAAGTAATGAGGAGCCAAATGTTTATCACCAGTACAATGGGCAAAATGTCTCCAGTGCATGTCAGAGGTAATCTCAGCAGCCCCTGCCATCACAGGCCCAGAGGTCTAGGAGGAAAAAATGGTTTTGTGGGCCAGAACCAGGGCCTTACTGCTTAGTGCAGTCTCAGGACTTGGTGCCCTGCATTCCAGCCATGGCTAACAGGGGCCAACATAGAGCTCAGGCCATTGCTTCAAAGGATACAAGCCCCAAGACTTGGTGGCTTCCCAGTGGAGTTGAGCCTGTAGGTACACAGAAGTCAAGAATTGAGGTTTGGAGACTTCCCCCTAGATTTCAATGGATGTATGGAAATGCCTGGATGTTCAGGCAAAAGTTTGCTACAGGGGCAGAGCCCTCATGGAGAACCTCTGCTACAGCAGTGCGGAAGGGAAATGTGGAGTCAGAGCTCTCACCCAAAGTCCCCACTGGGGCACTGCCTAGTGGACCTCTGAGAAGAGGCCACTGTCCTCCAGACTCTGAAATGGTAGATCCACTGACAGCTTGCATCATGCACCTGGAAAAGGTGCAGACACTTAATGCCAGCCCATGAAAGCAGCCAGAAAAAGGGCTGTACCCTGCAAAGCCACAAGGATGGAGCTGCCCAAAACCATGGGAACCCACCTCTTTCATCAGTATGACCTGGATGTGAGACATGGAGTCAAAGGAGATCATTTTGGAGCTTTAAGATTTGACTGCCCTACTGGATTTTGGATTTGCATGGGGCCTGTAGCCCCTTTGTTTTGGCCAATTTCTCCCATTTGGAAAAGTTGTATTCACCCAATGCCTGTACCCCCATTGTAACTGTGAAGTAACTAACTTGCTTTTGATCTTACAGGCTCATGGGCAGAAGAGACTTGCCTTGTCTCAGATGAGACTCTGGACCGTGGACTTTTGAGTTGATACTAAAATGAGTTAAGACTTTGGGGTACTGTTGGGAATACATGATTGATTTTGAAATGTGAGGACATGAGACTTGGGAGGGGCCAGGAGTGGAATTATATGGTTTGGCCGTGTCCTCACCCAAATCCCACCTTGGATTGTAATAATCCCCATGTGTCAAAGGCAGGAGATAATTTAATCATGGAGGTGGTTTCCCCCATACTGTTCTCCTGGTAGTGAATAAGTCTTATGAGATCTGATTGTTTTATAAATGGGAGTTTCATTGCACATGCTCTTTTGCCTCCTGCCATGGAAGAGGTGACTTTGCTCCTCATTCACCTTCCACCACAATTATGAGGCCTCTCCAGTCATGTGGAACTGTGAGTCAATTAAGCTTCTTTCCTTTAGAAATTACCCAGTCTTGGGTATGTCTTTATTAGCAGCATGAGAACAGACTAATACAAATGTGTTGTTAACTTTGACAAGAGTGGGGTCACTGGAGTGGGAAGATGAAGCCATATTGGAGCAGGTTGAAGAGCAAATTTGTCATTTGTGACATTCAGTTGTATTACGTGATGGGCATTCTCTGATGTCCTGCTCTCCAGATCAATTTTCCATCATCTCCTGTCCTACTGGGCTTTGGGAGGCTGACTTCTGTCAACCACTTCACCACCCTTGCGCACTGGCTTGGGTTGGCTAATTGAAGGCGCTGATAGAAGACTGAGCCATGATTTGGGGCTGGACTCCTCTGCCTGGGATCACACAGCCTGTGAGTGAGCACTCTCCTTTGGCTACAGCTCTCACAGGGTTCAACAGCAGTGGTCCCCTTTGCCCTTCAGCTCTAGGGTAAGGAATAGATTTCTGCTCCTGCTAACACCTGAGCACTTCAGCATTTCATATTGGCTCCTTTAACCTTGCCTCTGAAAATAATCCCTTCTTAAATGGTCTCCAGTTAAACCTTTGAATCAGGGTTAATTAGGTTAATTCATCCTGCCACGACCTGATTGATACATACTGACTTTTTTACTAATAAATCCAGCCTGTATAGCCCTAATTGGCTGCAGGCATTGAAGAACTTTACAAGCTCAGCTCCTAAAACAAGTATAATCAGGTGTGACAGAATAAGCGCTCCATTAGGGACAAGGGTTGGGACTTAGTTCCGCAACTCCAAGGCAGTATTTGGTATTTCTAGGTCCTGACATGATCCTGAGATTTTCCTCTCACTTTTAACCCAAATGTTAGTTAGACCTCACAGCCAGGGCCTGCACTGGTTTTGTCAGTACACTTGAGTGCCCACCATTTTGGTGGTTCCCTCCCCAAGCCAGGTCCTCATGCTCAGGCCCTTTTTATCTGCCTAGCTCTCAGGAAGCTTCATCCTGCTCTGCAAAGCCCTAGTCAATGGCAGGGGTCCTAGGACTCTACAGCCACTCCCACAGCTGGAATCACAAGATTGCCACCAATGCAGCTGTAGGCATAACTCCCCAGATACTCCTGATCGGCTCTCCACGCAGAGGTTGTATTCCCTTTGAGATTGAACTACACTGAATCATCTCATGTTTGTTACAATAAAATTGTGGTTTCAGTTCCTATGAAGAGCCTGTCCCACAGTCAAGTTACTCCCCCAGCTCTGCCTGTTCACATTTCCATGTGACTGCCTTTCCCCATCAGCCCTATCACCTCATCAGACCTGGTGATCCTGATTAAAAAAAAAAAAAAGATCTGTTCTGAGAAATAGTGATTTCTGCTTAAAGAGCGTGCTCTGAATGAAATTTCCCCATTGATGTCAGGAACTGGCATTGGTACAGTCATTCCTAAAAAAAAAAAAAAAAAGAAAGAAAGGAAAATCTCATCTCTGCACCATCTTTGATATATCCTGGCACTTTCTCAGGAAGACAATTGGAAAATGGCACTCAGATCCTGTCACTGCCCTGCTTTAAATCATTCACTTGCTCTCCAAAGTGTTGGGAGCCATGTTTAAATTTCTTCGTTCAACACACAGGCCTTTCATCACCGGAACTCCATCCACCTCTCTAGCTTAATTTCTTGCATTCCTGACCTGAGCTCTTTGAATGATTTCCAACGACCCATTTCCCAGCCACATTGTGCTCTCTCATGCCTCTTTGGCTTGCACATAATGTCCAGTCTATTCTGATTTCCCTTCCTCTGCTTCTCCCTGCAAAATCTACTCGCCCTTCAAGACCCACTTCAAGCATCCCCTCCTCCAGGGAACTTTCTCTTAACTTCCCAGTGAAGGAAGGACTTCATTTTAGTATTTGTATGGCACACAGGATCATACACTTATATATTATATATTGATTATTATATTAACAATCAGTTACTTAATCTTGGTCATTAGCCTATACATTTCTGGGAGAATTGTTGATGTTGATGTTGTCAGCATCTAAGACAAGACCTGACACAGTAGCACTTCAGTGTGTGTTGAATAAATGAATGTATACATTTTGACAGGACAGATCAAGAGGAATAAGGGGATATTGTAGAGGGGAGAGGAGAAGCAACAAAGCTACAAGCAAAAACGTGGATTAGTGAGAACATGAGAGAAAAATGTTGAGAATATTTATCCTAAGAAAGAAAGAAGATAAGATGGCTTATTTTCTCATATGTGACACATTATCTTAAATAGGCACACTTAAAGAGATGTGCTGGAATTGTATCCAAAGAGTATACTTAAAAAACAAAAAGAAATATATTTTATAACTGTGAATATACAAGACTTTCATAATACATTATTTACATGTTATCCCTAGAAATATTAAAAAATAAAATGAAAAACCATTTTGCTTAATAGTTTGAGTAGACATTTGCCTGAAGGAAAATAGAAATGGGGTCATCATTTTAGAGCTGCAAATATCAGCCAGTCCACTCAGCTGTGTCGGAAGAGTGCAGTAGTAAAGACCACAGACTTGGAATCTAGGAGAACCATTCTCATCTTAGTTTCACTTCTTGCTGGTTACTTCTTACTACTTTACCACCTGGTAGCTTCATGGTCTGGGTCAAGCTACTTAACTTCAGTGTGCTTTGGTTTTATCATCTGCACAAAAGGGGTAATAGTTGAAGCTACCTTATAATGTGGTTGTGAGGAGTAAATGAGATAACACACAAAAATGTAACACGTCAGGTCTCAATAATGTGAACTTTAATTATCATCAATGTTATTGTTTTACATAGTAGGAAGCTATGGTCAGGGCAGCACACAGGGTCATAGAACCAGTTACTGGTCGAGTTAGGACTGGAATCAGGTATTCATTCAGATATGAATTTCACTACTCTTTCCATGACAGAAGGGATTAGGAACTGAATAAACATAATGTCACTTACCTCTTACAGAGAACAGTACAGAGTGAAAAACTGCGTTAGGAATTCAAAATTGGAATCATCTAACCTGGAACTTTATTAATAAAAGGATTAACGTTTCTTTTTTTTTTTTTTTTTTTTTGAGACGGAGTCTCGCTCTATCGCCCAGGCTGGAGTGCAGTGGCCAGATCTCAGCTCGCTGCAAGCTCCACCTCCCGGGTTTACACCATTCTCCTGCCTCAGCCTCCCGAGTAGCTGGGACTACAGGCGCCCGCCACCTCGCCCGGCTAGTTTTTTGTATTTTTTAGTAGAGACGGGGTTTCACGGTGTTTGCCAGGATGGTCTCGATCTCCTGACCTCGTGATCCACCCGTCTCGGCCTCCCAAAGTGCTGGGATTACAGGCTTGAGCCACCGCGCCCGGCCAACGTTTCATTTTTGTGGCCTTAACTTTTCAATTACAAAAAGCAAAACACTTTTCCTGTGGAGATGTATTCGAAACCCTCTTTTCAATGACAAAGTCTTTAACATTGCTTCCTATTTAAAGCTGGAATTGGTTAAGACTTTAAGAAAGTTAAATTGGTGTTATGACCTCCAAAAAAGAACTGAAAAATGTTTGGTCTTCCAAGTTCATTACCTCCAAGAAGCTTCATATCTATTAAGAAAAAGCTGAGTGATGGAGTGTTTCTGCTTCCACCCAGATGTTTGATGTCAAATAGATCGAAGGAAAGCCATGTGACTACAATTCTTATACTCTGCTTAGAAGATGTGTGTGCTTTGTCAGACAGCTGGAAGCCTAAAGATGGAGGTTTGATGTTTGGTATTTTTCTTTTGCTGAATACATTTGGAAATTGGTCCTTAGCCATCTTTCTAAAAATCACTTTTGCTTGAAATGTTTTTCTTCAAGAAATAAAATGTAGGTAGAATTTAGCTACAAGATGAAAGCTCAAAAGATTATACATAAGAATCATGAAGAGTCACGAAATCATCAACCCATTCATATCTATAGAGTATGTGTGCTTCTAGTATTTCTAAGATGATTATTTCTCAGCAAGGGTTGAGGTTTTCTTTTAGTAATCTCTGCCCTCTAAAATTCAATTCACAGTAATCTTTTTCTTCCTACATTGCATGGATTAAGTCTTCTCCAGTGTGACGGATTTTTAAAAAACCTAATGACTAGGTGATTGCAAAGCTTTTTTTCCAGTGTTATAAATAACAATGCCTCATTTCTGTCTGAATATTAAGAATTTGCACTGTGCTTGCTGTTTAAAATATCTTTTAAATGTCCACAATTGAATTAAAGTCTTATGTTCAATCACAAACCATGAAATTAGTTGGTATTACCAATGTTCTGCAACTCAGGCCCTGAAAAAAAATCAAAAGATTGCAATGCAAAATTACTGAAAAAAAGTCTCAACTAAAAGCAGGTCTTTGTATTTTCTAAAGGCCTTGATTGCATCTGTCAAAGGGTAAAAACAAAAAGCACGCAAACGAATTCCATCCACATACATGATTATTTTACAAAAACAAGAACTCCACCCATATACATGATTCTTTATTTTATAAAAACAAACAAAAATCTCCCATTTCAAATAGGTAAAATAGATTTTAAGCGACAGAGTATGTCACAAATTTAAGTCTCTTTATGTCAGTTTTTTAAAAAGAGAGTTAAGATTGTGTTTACATATAAAAGCCTGTGTATGTTTTGGGTGAATTTCTGGTATAGTCATCATAGTCATCATTTCATCCAAACCACGGGCTATTAAACAATGATGAAGCAGACTACTCATCCCAAGATCTGAGCTGACCTGAAAGCCATCTCATTCCTGAATCATTAGGTCCTTAACCAATAGCACCCCCTCTGTGTGACAAAAACAAACAGTTGGATTTCGCTCTTGCTACTCAAGAGAGGTCTGCGGAATGCAGTGTTAATGTCACAAGAGAACGTGTTAGAAATGCAAAATTTCAGGCGTTACCCCAAATCTCCTGAAGCACAATCTACATTTTAACAAGATCCCAAGTAAATCAAATGCATATTAAGGTTTGAGAAGCACTGATGTAGTTAATTGCTGTAAAAGTGTACATTTCTTGCCTAATTGCCTAAAATAATATCTAGAAGAAAATTGAGCAACAGTTTTGGGAGAGAAAAGTTTATGGCACCTACCTTGTATACTTTTAGACTTTACCTCATTTAATCTTCATTTTAAAAAATCATTGCCAGGTGAATTTATTCTCATTTTTATAGTGGAGGAACTAAGTGCCTTGTCAAAGATTACACAGCTAATAAACGTTGGAGCCAAGATCCAGAAGGAGGCCAATGTCTGGCTCCAATGTTTCCCATCTCTTTTCCATTATAGCACACTATTCCTTATCTTGCCCATTTTTTAATACCACTTAGAACCATTAAATGTCTTCAGAATGGGCCTTAGATTGAAGTTTATCATCAAAGTCCATTTATTAAAGTCACTTGGTGTGTCACTTATGTTTTTGAGTTTTGTGTCCAAGGCTGCCCTGTGTTGGTCATATCCTGGTTTAGCAAGCTGAGCTTTTGTCATGCTGCGTAAGGTCCATTAATGGTATATCCTTTCCTCTTGACTTCAGAATGTATTATTTCAGTAATTTACAGATGCAAATATTTTCAATGGTTGTTGCAGATAAAATGGTCTCAAAATCTTGTCAAATATGCCCGTTAAAAATTACACAGGAATCCTGCAAATAGTCTCTCACCAGCTACATCAGTAAGAATTACCATTTTGTTCTTTGGAGGGAGGGGACTCGTATGCCATATAAAAAGGTCCGCCCCAGTCCCCAATCATGCCATTGCCTTTCTACACATACAGATACATTGTAATTCAGTCATTCACCAGATTAGATTCTGGATCTGCTTTTTAGAAATCTGTGGCTACATAAAACAAGAATTTCATTTAGGGAAATCATAGAAGACTTCTTGTGACAGTCTACGTCTTGAATTGGAAATGTAAGTCTTTGAACTCATTTTCTTTTTCAAAAATTGTCGAGTTCACTAGTGAGTGGCCATAGAAGTAACCAGTCGAACCTATTATACTCTTTATTCACAACAAAATATCCTATAGTAGCAAATACATGGTCACCCTAAGATTTACCTTCTTTCTATAAGCACTTGATTACAAGACAGAGCAGGTGATAATTTAAGTGATGGTTTTGCCCTCCCTGCCATGAACTGCCAGTGACCCCCTTACCAATGTAAATAAGGTCATTATTGTCATTAGATTTCATCAGATCAGGAACTCAATTTAGATAACCTAGAGGCCTCTCTTTCAAAGGTTCTGTTCCTCTGAAACCATTTCTAGTACTAATTACTGAATCAGTTCAGCTTTGACCAGAGACACAGAACCACTGTGGACTACACAAACTAAGAAAGCGATTATGGGGTTAGACCTCATTAGTTGTGGGACTTGATGGAGCAGTCTATGACGGATGATGCCTCTGCATCTAGTGTTGAGCTTAAAGCCATGCTAGGAGAGCCAGTCTACCGGTCAGGAAAGAGAGCTGGATAAGGATGAACAAAAACACACTACAACCTACAGGAATGTACTGAAATCCACAGGAAAACTAGAACTTATCTCTCACCAACTCCAACCTCGATGCCGTAAGTGACCTGAGGGGAAGTTGGCACCTTTTCCCATGGAATTGCACATGCACTTGGCCCGGAACTCTGAGAAGCTGAAGGAGGAGTGTCTCCAGATATGAAAGAACCACAGATCCAGATGCTTCCTCACTCCCACAAGGTGAGCAGGTGGATGACCATGAACTGCCACAGTGCCTGGCCCCTAAATTGATCTTCAGAGTGTTAAAAATATAGCTTCTCTTTACTTCTGCCCTCCAAATCATGTGCTAAATGATTCTGTGGCCATTGTTAAACCAGGACCACATAGGAAGGGAGATTTCTGGGAAATGTAGCTCTGTCTTAAATAAATTGAAACAGTACAAAGCTGCCACAAAAAGCCATTAACCCTTTCTGTAAATACCAAGGGTAAGTCACATATAGTAATACAGAAACACTATAAACCAATTTTCCCACTATATATGTTTTTGAAACTCTACAGCTGCAGGATTCTTTATTGAGAAAAAAGTACAATGTCTAGTATTCATTGGTTAAATTCCATGACCCTCTCATGGAGTGTTACAACCCACATTAAATTAGAAATGTTCAGAGAAGTCCTGAGCCCTGCTTACCTTAGTTTAACCCAATGTCACTCAAATTATTTTGTCCACCAAACTTGTTTTCCCCCTCATAATAACAACATCCTTTAAGACTATATTGCACAAAATAAACATTGTTTTCACACTGCCTTCGAGAACTAATTGAAACAAGGATGGTAAAAAGTTTCTACATCACATGCTTCAACTGTGTCTTAGTCAGCTGGGGCTACTATGACAAAATACCATTAACTGGGTGGCTTCTAAACAACACAGATGTATTTCTCACAATTCTGGAGGTTGGGAAGTTCAAAGTTATGGCTCTGGCAAATCTAGCGTCTGATGAGGGCCTGTTTCCTGTTTCATAGTTAGATCTTCCTGCTATGTCTTCACATGATGGAAGAGACAAACGAGTTAAGAGCACTAATATAATTTGTGAGGGCTCCACGTCCATGACCTAATCACCTCCCAAAAGGCCCCACCTCCTAACACCATCATGTTAAAGATTAGGATTTCAATATATGAATTTTTTTTTTTTTAGGGAAACATTCTGCCCATAACAAAGCGGGCTTAAAGCAGGGTGTTTAAAATATTTGGTAGTCTGAATGGAAAATGAGTGGGGAAAACCATGATCATTGGTAATGTCTGCTCTAGTCACAGAATGGAGAAAAAGATGGCAGAGGTATATTTTTTAACACTGACTTCTGTAGCAATAACCTTAAGCAGCAATGGGACAAGATTGTCAAGTCTATAGCCAAGGGGAAATACTGAACCCCATGAAACTTGCTAAAAATGTAGATGATTCTTCTAAACTGATTTCCTATACCATTTCATTTCTTTGCTCAGTGAGCTACTTCATATGACTAAATAGACTTTATTCCTAGGCAACCTTTCATAGCTTCTCTACTGAGACCAAATATTGGCTAAATCTATTTAAGAGTTCCTCTATTTAGTTATATTCATTAATATAATAAATGTATGCGTCTCAAGTGTCTATTTTGGCATGATTTATCCTGAGTTATACTTGGACCAAATATTCCCTTCCTAAGATATTAAAGTCCAATTGTTTCATTTACGAGATGAAACAGATGAGGTTTGCCTTCAAGTGACATCAGTGTCCATAGATCACTTTTAGGAAATAATATTCACAGCAATTCATGTTTGCATGGGACACTGCTATTTACAGAGCAATTTCACATGCTTTATCATATTAACAGGTTTAAATATAACTTCATATGTTCAAAAAAATTAAAAATGTAAATATGCCTATGAGGATATGTTTTTCACTACAGTTCTCCACACTTTATAAATTTGAATGAGGCTGAAATGTAAAACTACAGAGCCACTCCAGCTGAATGCTCACTTGCCCACATGACAGTCTCCTTAATAAGCAGATATTGCTACAGAACAGTGAAGCGTTATGGTTGCTTGTTTATTCAAAGCAACACAGAATTCTATTTTTGGTCTCATTCAAAGCGAACTCGGAAATTCAAATAGAGACTTGAGCAATCAGAAGTGTTCCCTGGTGTCCACTAGAAAAGTTGAGTTCATGATGAAAGCTGCTGGGTCAAGTTTCACACCAAGTAGAAAGCTACCAATTCCACAAATACAAGCTTTAAGTACAACAGATCCCCGTACATTTTAAAGTTCCACGTTTAAGTTTTGATTTCTAAAAGCCATAAAGAGTATCGTGGTTTTAGAATCACTTCTCGATTCATGGACAAGAATACATCTTAAATATACACATTCATGATGACAGAGAAGACCGTTTATTTGCCTACCTGCCATATTAAAAAAGTAAATATTAACTTACTAAATGCTGCACAATTTCAACTCTATCCATAATCATAACAAAGGCTTGCCTTAAAATAGTATGAGTGCTGACCTAAAGAAATAAGTGGGTAAAATGGCAGCCTGCACTCTCCAAGGTCACAAAATGGTGCTCTGACAGGAGCAGGATAAAACTTTTGTGGAAAGCCTGGATACTATTCTTGCTGATACTGTCCTCAAAAATGCTCCTGTCACAGATGCTGCTGCTGCCCCCAGATGTACTTCTCTATGGCGATCCACCCATCCCCCTGCTATATGAGTGCTGGCTGCTACAGGCTCATCCTTCATCCTGCTCCAGAGACTGCCCTTGACTGGCTGGAGCTAACTCACCTTGGGACTCCTGGGAGGTGGCATCTTCCCTGCAAAGATGGCCAATGGCAAATACCAACTGACTTGAGGTACAACAGCTCAGTCCCCTTACCTCTGGGCAAAAGCCCCTGGGGTGCAACTCATGCTCCAGAGCTTGCTATGGAATTAGGCTGAGGTTAGATTCCTCCTGAAACTATAGTTTTCTTAGCTTACTCTTTTGTCCTATCCTGTTTCCCTCAGTTTCTTACAGGTTACTCCTGAGAGCACACCCTCAATAAATCAATTACATTAGTATCTCCAATTCAAACTTATCTTCTAAGGAAATCTAACAAGAAACTACCTCAGACATTTAAATATTCATTGCTGATGGTAATACAGTTTCCAAAACTGGCACTAAAATGTAACATGGCACAAATAGATAATTGGAAAAAAAAAAAAAAAAAAAAAAAGAAGAGCCAGAAATAGATCCACAGTCTTACGATCAGTTGGATTTCAACAGCAGTATCAAAACAACTCAGTAGGGGAAGGAAAATCTTTTCCAAAAATGTGCTGGAATAGCTGAATAGCCACATAGGAAAAAAAATTAACCTTGACCCCTGTCTCATATCATATGCAAAAAATTAATTTGAGATGCATACTGGATCTAAATATGAGTTAAAACTATAAAACACTTAGAATAAATGTATGGACATGTTATCTCCATACATTTGATATTTGATTTTTTAAACCCCCCCAAAATTTAAAAGAATAGTCAGTGGTAGGAAAGTAAGGAAGCACAAATGAAAGAAGAATGGCAGAATACTGATCATTGAGGAGTTAGGTAATGGGGGAAGGGTTCATATGCTACTCTGTTTATATATGTACATGTATAATCCCATATATGGTGAATTGATTTTCAACAAAGGTGCAAGGGGAATAAATAATCTTTTTAACAAATAGTAATGGAACAACTGGATATCCACATGAAAGAAATGAATTTAGGATATTTTCAACATATGATGGGTTTTGCCAAGCCATAAGCCCATCATAGGTCAAGGAACATCTACATTCTGTTTATTTTCCATATGTTTGAGATTTTCTGTAACAGTATTTTTTAAGTAACACAGCAATCCTACTGACATCACACAACAATTCATTCTAAATGGTTCATAGACCTAAGCATAAATCCTAAAACTAAAAAACGTATTGAAGAAAATATAAGAGAAAATTTACACAACTTTAAAGAAGACCAGGCTTCTTAGGACACCAAAATGTGAGCCATAAAAAATGTAATAAATTCACTTTCATCAAAATTAAAAACCTCTGCTCTTCAAAAAACACTGTTAAGAAAATGTAAAGGAGACCAACAACCAGAAGAAAATGTCTCAGTTCATATTTCTGACAAATAACATGCATCCAGAACATATAATAAACTTCAGGATAGGAAGGCCAAAAACCCAGTAACATCATAGGGAAAAGATTTGAACATTTACTTCACACAAGAAGACATATGAATGGCCACTAAGAGCATGAAGAGATATTCAGCCTCACTGTTATCAGGGAAATTCACGTTAAACCCCAAGATAGCAATATAGTCACCATTCTGGCTAATAGTGAAAATGTCTAACCACTCCAAGTGTTGCTGGATATAGAGCAACCAGCACTCTCATACACTGCTGGTGAGAATATAAAAGCATACAACTGTTTTGGAAAAAGATTTTGTAGATTCTTATAAACGTAACTGTACAAACACTCAAAAGTTTACACATAGGTATTTACCCCAGAAAAAAAGTAGAAAATATTTTAAAAACTTTTTTACATGAATGAACATGGCAGTTTTGCTCATAACAGCCAAAACTAGAAGTAGTTCAACTGTCTATGACTAAATGACCAACTGAACAAATTGCGAGTATACCCGTACAATAAGAGAATAGGGTGAGGCATAGATTAAACATGAAAGGCAGAATGTTGATAGCTGTAGAAGCTGATTAATAGATTTGTGGGGTTTCATTATGCTACAGATGATCCCCAATTTATGATGGTTCAACCTACGACTTTTCAACTTTACCATGGTGTGAAAGTAATATTCATTCAGTCGAAACTGCACTTTAGATTTTGAATTTTCTTGGACTAATGATATGTGGTACGATACACTCTTGTTATCCTGGGTAGCAGCAGCTGACATTAAGTCATGTGATCATGAGGTTAAACAACCTCTACTTTACAGTATCCTGTGTTGCCAGATAACGTTGCCAGCTGCAGGCTACTGAGAGTGTCTTGAGCACATTTAAGGTCAGCTAGGTTAAACCATGGTGTTTGGTGTATTTTTGACTTAGGATATTTTCAACATAAGATGGATTTTGCCTGTTGTAGCCCCATCATAGATCAAGGAGCATCTATGTTGTTTACTTTCTACACATTTGAGATTTTCCATATTACTAAGTATTTTTAAAGTAACATGTCAATAATTTTCAAAATTATTAAAATGATCTGTTCATTGATCTTGTAATTCTCCTTCTGAAAAACTTACAGAAAACAATCAAAAAGCAGATATATGCATCAAAACACTCATTTAATCAGATTTATAATGTTGGAAAAATGGGAAAGAGCCCAAATGTGTAAAAACAAATACATGTTCAAGAAATCATATGTACTCTATAAAATAGGATATAGCCATTAAAATTCAACAAAACAAATAATAGCTAACATTTATTGTGAATTTTCAATGTCCTAGACCTTATTCTAAGCACTTTAGTTGACCTACCTAATTTAATATGAATCATAGGAAAGAATGTTAGTTCATGCAACAAATATTATCTACCACACACACCAGAACTATGCTAGAAGTTGGGAATACAAGAATAAGCAAGAAAATGTTATCCTTAGTCTCAAGGAGCTTTGGAAAGTCTATTGGAAGATGTGGATAAATACAGAAGCAATTACAATGCCACGTAATAAACACACTGGATGTAGGAAAATGCTTATGTTTTTATTTAAGTAGCCAAGTGAAGATTTAAGTATGGTTCCTATGTGATGCCAGATATGTAAGGGAACCAGGAATAAAGGGAAAAAGTTTGATTTCTCTAGGTGATATAATTATAGAATAACTCTTTAATTTTTATTTTGAATTCCATTAGTTCTGCAATAATATTTTAGTGTCATAAAATGAAATCAACTATATATAACTGAATCAACTTCTTAAGCAGATTTTGTTATATAGTATTTTTAGTTTTTAATCAAATTAGTTTGGAAAATTTTTCTTGGGTTTCTCCTACTAATCACTTTAATAGAAAATATATGTATTGGTCCTAACGCTCTATATACTTAAAGTCTGGCTGCACATGAGAATCAGCAGTGGAGTTTTAAAAATCCAATGATGCCTGGGTCCCACCCTCAACCAATTAAATTCAAATCTTTAAGGAAAAGATCCCCTGATCCATTGGCAGAGCAATGGGTCACTTTTTCAATTTCTCTTAGGTCTTTGTCGAGCTCTTCCACTCACAAAGTTTTATCTCCATAATTTTTTTTTGACTGGGAAGATAATTACATTTACTGAGGTAGATACTTCAAAAAGTGATTATACACAAAAATATAGACCTTTTATTCATTCTTCCATATTCTAAATGTGTGTGCTCCAGAGAGTGTGCCTTTTAGATTATTTACCACATGCAAAGCGACGACAGGTTGCCAAGCGCAACTAAGAAAGCAAAGGTAGGTATTCTCTCCAACCAGTATTTTCATCATTCCTCAATTCACAGAAAAGACACGATATACCAAACAGAATGGAGAATGCATGCAAACGAAAATAAACATCGGAGCTCGGGGAGGAACCAGGAAAAGGCAGGTTCAAAGTATGGCTGGTCTTGTTACAAGTGAAATGACAGTTTCCTTGGCCCACCTCTCCCTTACATCCTTCTAATAATCCAGTGTACCAATTCACACTTCCACATAAAGAACTGAGATTACTCAATGGTTGAATGATGTCAATGTCACCTCCTTCCTTTTGAGCTATGATTTTTCCTCCACGGAGCACACAGCCGCTTACCCTCGCCTACGATTATGTGGGCTGCTGTGGTGAATATTCAGGACTGATGGTGTGGAAGGCAGGGATCATAACTATTTAACTTGCTTGATACAGTACTTAGCACAGTAACACTTGCCTGTGGATGCCTAATAGGCCATGGAGTAAAATTAGCCTAATTCTGCTCAGAGCTCCTCGTTTCATCAGCCTTTGGGGAGACAATGATAATTAGTTGAAATAGCTGGAGAATAACACTTAATCATAAAAAACCAATGCAGAAAAATTATCAAAAACAAATTGTCTTTTCCTAAGGTACATTTCCATCTGAGAAAAAGAGCAAAATTAAGCAACTGCAAAGTCCTTCAAGCTTTATGTGACAAAATACAGAGATTTTTTTTCTCCTTCTTTTTAATATAATCACTCCGGGCAGACCTTTGACTCAAAGTCTCAGATGGGTCAAGCTTTCCTCTGACTTTTGCAAATAATTAATGTGAGGTTTTTTTTCTAGAAACTTTAACAGTTTATTTTAATCATTAATGTAAAATGTAATTAAATGCACAGCAATGACTCAATTAATTGCTCAATTCTTTCAGGTTTAGAGATAAGCACATTTTCTTACATAAAGACAGACCAATATTTTGTTTTTGATACGCTGACTTGTCTGATACTCAACACAGTAACTAAAAACAAAAAAAAAAAAACAAAACCAGCTTTATCTAAAACAAGGAAACTGGTGCAGTTGCTTGAGTTCAAATTAAGCACCTTTCTGAAAATTAAAAGTATGATTAAATAAGAGTATGGTTATAAAGTGTGGGTGGTTAGATAATCAGAATTGCAGAGTAGTTCCAAGCTCTCTTTTTCTTATCCTAGACATCCCTTTAAGGATTGCCAAAGATGATTAAGGTGTCACTTAATGGAAAAATCTGTTTCATCGCAAAACTTAGACTCAAAGTAGGGAACCTTTTCCACACACTTCAACCAGCATGGCAATACTGAAACACAAACCCAAAGAAATATTGGCTGAAACACATTTTGAATAGTTTCTTTTCATTTCCATGCAGTCATTTTGTCACAGTGATAAGTTCCAAGGGCTGCAGCTCCCCATCCCACACAAGGCACAGCGTAGGCGTGAGGTGTGAGGGCTGCTCCTGTCTGCAAACTTCATCACCAGGGCTGCAACGAGGCCTGGACGGCTTGAATTATTCTCTTATTTTCCTTTTACTTTGGCAAGTATTTAACAGGATTAATGACTGCTTTAGTCTAATGGCTATGGAAAATTATGACTATCGCCTTTTTATATATGATCTTTAATAATATTGCAAAGACTAAGCTGTGGAAGAGAAACAGACTGCACTTGTAGAGCACCTATTACTGCACACCTCCAGGGTGAAAAAAGCAGGAGTGGGAGGCCCACCTACAGAACTGGAATGCTGGGAAGCCAGAGATGGAGACAACAAAATAGATTCCAGGGAGCCATCTGCTTTCGACAGAGCTTGCAACCGCGTCAGCCGTGGAAATCATTTCAGAGGCACAGGCTGAAAATCAGCTCTGACCTCTCAAGAGCAAAGATCAGTATCACTTCTCCTGCTACAGCTGGTTTCACATAACCCCCCCAGGTAATGTTCCCAGAGTTCTAGCCTCTTTTTATTTGGCTGCACACATCCTTTTGCCTTTGAGGTATGAAATACACAGGACTATCTGAAGCCTCGCTTTGAAAGCAGTGGATCAGAAGCACTCTTTCTACTGTGGTTTGTGGTTTAAAAGCATACACACTTGGCTGTTTGGGGATGGCTACAAGGTGTTGTATTTAGTATTTAAGGTATTGATTATGTGAATGGACAATGCCTTGAACTAGATTTGATAGATGTTAGCCAGAGTGGAGATGAAACCTAAGGCCTGAAACAGTGTGATTTGTTCTGCAGAGCTTGCATAGTCTCTGACACAGAGTAGCTGTCCAGAAAAGGTGGTGAGAATGAACAAATGAATAGAGGAAGAAATGAATCCAGTTGGCTCCACAAAATAGTAAGTGAGGGACAAACAGCTAGCACATACCATTCTACATGCCTGGGGCGCAGCTTCTTTTTCTTTTTTTTTTTTTTTTATTATACTTTAAGTTCTAGGGTACATGTGCACAACGTGCAGGTTTGTTACATATGTATCCATGTGCCATCTTGGTGTGCTGCACCCGTTAACTGGTCATTTATATTAGGTATATCTCCTAATGCTATCCCTCCCCTCTCCCCCCACCCCACGACAGGCCCCGTGTGTGATGTTCCCCTTCCTGTGTCCAAGTGATCTCATTGTTCAACTCCCACCTATGAGTGAGAACATGTGGTGTTTGGTTTTCTGTTCTTCTATTCACCTGTTTCTGCTCAACTTTCCTTCCCTTCCCTTTATAGCTTCACTGCAGGCCCCAGACTCTCTTCTTCATCAGGCCTGTGGTTCCTTCTTAACTTCCTGAAATTCCCCCACACCCGACCTCTTCCCCTGACCTCTATCATCATCGATCTCATGTGATGCCTCCAAAGAGGCATAGGAGGAGTTGGTCAACTCTGAGCATATCTGCTTCAAAGACAACCTAAAATGATGGGGCCAAATAATAAATCACAGTCCCGTCAATGTCAGTTTTTTATTCCTAACAATGAACTTTCTCTCGTGGCATTTTAAACTATTCTAGGCTGCTTCTATGAAATACTTTATTATTTGAGTATTTCAAAAATAATGGTAGGATTTGTGTTCATAACCTACAGTCTATGTGGTCACTATCACGATTTTTAAAATGTTGTCAGTCAAACACAGTGGCTCATGCCTATAATCCCAGCAGTTTGAAAGGCTGAGGAGGGAGAATCCCTGAGCCTAAGAGTTTGAGACCAGCCTAGGACCCTGTCTCTACAAAAAAAATTTAAAATTAGCCAGGTGTGGCAGCATACACCTATAGTCCCAGCTACTTGAGAGGCTAAGGCAGGAGGATCGCTTGAGCCCAGAAAGTTGAGGTAACAATGAGCTATGACCATGCCACTGCACTCCAGTCTGGGTGACAGAATAAGACCCTGTCTCAAAAAATAAAAAATAAATAAAAATAAAATGCTGTTGTCCATCTGTTTTCTGTGGCGTGATCCCAGTTCAGGGAATCCAGTTGTGACTGAGTGTGGGGCTCTGCATGGATTCAGAAACCAGAATCACAGGAGTATTCTAGTGGTGGAGTCAGATATACGACAAGGCAGCTCCAAAAGGATGCACTTGAACTGTCTTTAAGTAAGGCACTGAGCAGCATTCTTCATCTTGAGCAACTGTGCTTTGAGAATAGTGTTAATGTCATGCATCAAACTCTTCAAACAATTCCACACTTCTATGATTCTCATTCTAATTTTCATCCAGAAATCAAACAGAAGAGTCTATTATATCACATTTAACTTTTATAAGGTGGGGAAGAAAGCAAGGAAAATTGAATGTAGATATTTACAAGGCAATCTTTTGCATCAAATGAATATAATTTTTAAAATAATATCCAACAATGGTACCATTTATGTTTTGAGATCATGATTATGGATCCTCAAAAGTGAGCTATAGATAAAAGATGGAACCAGCCTGTGATGGTTAATACTGAGTGTCAACTTGATTGGATTGAAGGATGTAAAGTATTGATCCTGGGTGTGTCTGTGAGGGTGCTGCCAAAGGAGAGTAACATTTGAGTCAGTGGGCTGGGGAAGGCAGACCTACCTTTAATCTGGATTGGTCTAATCATCTAATCAGCTGCCAGAGTGGCCAGAATATAAAACAGGCAGAAAAATATGAAAAGACTCATCTGGACTAGCCTCCCAGCCTACATCTTTCTCCTGTGCTGGCTGCTTCCTGCCCTTGAACATCAGACTCCAAGTTCTCTAGCTTTGGGACTCAGACTGGCATCCTTTCTTCTCAGCTTGCAGATGGCCTATTGTGGGACCTTGTGATAATATGAGTTAATACTTAATAAACTAAATAAATATATAGTATTATTATTAATACTTATTAATACTACACACATATAAAGGAAGTTTATTAAGTATTAACATATATATACTATATCTTATTATATATGTTAATCCTATATTAACATATATATACCCTATTATATGTATTATAGTACATATATTATATATAATCCTATATATATAATATATAATATAACTAATAGGATATACATATCTCCTATTAGTTCTGTCCCTCTAGCGAACCCTGACTAATACACAGCCCCCTAGGTTGAGAACATACATTGCTTTTCTGGTCACCTAAGAGTTTTGTATTCCGAACTTAACTTTCACCTTGTTCCTCAGTGTTTTAATTGCTTCCAGTGTTTTTAGTAGGTAAAGTCCCAGCTTAAGCACAATATGATTTAGGCATGTGCCAGAAAGCCAGGAGTTAAAGCAGAGGCTGCAGCCATTACTTGAAGGAAGGTTTAAAGGGACTTTAGCTGGAGATGAGAGGTGACACAATTAATATTTGGGAGAAAAAAAGAGGAGGTGGGAGGGGCAGAAATTTGGTTCAAGGATAAGAGGCTAGCCGCTGGACTGTAAGGAAGTAGCATTCATTTTTCCGATAGCTCACAGGCCCAACCTCCCCAGGGACTCGGCCAAAGGGGACCAGTGAAACCCAAGGGTCTAGATTTTTTTTAACTACAATTTTAATGGGCATAGTGAGGGCAAGATTATCCCCTGTATTTGTGCCAGAGGCTGCTACTTGTTCTTCTGTGCTGAAAAATGATGCATCTTCTATAAAATAAGAATAGCAAGAAAAAATATTTTTGCCATGCTTATTCGGCCCCAGGTAGTATGCTAAGTGCCTTATGTATACTGTGGATATATGAGACATCAGCAATCTAAACCTCAGTAATTCTCAGCCTCAGCCCAGACACGGAGGGCAAGCACTAACTGCTCTGGTGTATTCAGGAATCCCCAGGAGCAAGACATCTTCAGGGAACATCTGTGGCATAGATGCTGATTTTGGCATCAATAGTAGCCAGCCTCTAAGAGAGCAGTGATCACCTCCTGGTTTTCGTTCCATAATGTAATCCCCCTCCATAAGTAAGGTATGAAACCAGCAGAATATTGTGGAAATGTTACTCTATGACTTCTCAGGCTAGGTCATAAAAGACATTGCAGAGATAATTTTTTTTCCTTCTCTCTCTTGGAACACTTGCTCTGTGACAAGTCAACTGCCATGAACACTCAAACAGTCCTACGATAGGACACGTGGTAAGGAGCTGAGAGCTCCGGGCAAAAAGTCGGTGACAAATTGAGGTTTTCTGCCACAACCTTGAAAGTGAGCCATCTTGGATGCAGAGCTTCTAGCCCTAGTCAAGCCTTCGGTGGACTTCACCCCAAGCCAAAAATTTAACATCAACCCCATGAGTGATTTTAAGCCAGAACCATTCAGTCTAACTTTATGAATTTCTTACAAAAAATGTGAAATGACCAATGTTTATTAATTTAAGTTTCTATGTTTTAGAGGACTTTGTTATACAGCAACAGATAACTAATACAGATTTGGGTACTTTAGTCCTTGGAAGTGAGGTACTAGAAAAATAAATAACTCAAAATATGAATGTGGCTTTGGAAAAGGCAGTGAGCAAAAGATGGAAAGCCTTTAGGAAAAGTATTATGAAACACATAACATGTGTAAACACACTGTTATTAGAAGCCAGCTTGTATTTGAGAAAGGTATGAGTAGAGGCTTTAAGGAGATATAGGAAAAAGTTAGTGAAAAGTGGGGGAAAGAGGCTGCTTGTTATCTAGCATCAGAAAGTTTAGCAACACTATTTCCTGCAGTTACACGAAAAGTGGAGAATGTACCACATTAGCGGCATGACCTAGCAAAGAAGATTCCAAGACAGAGTGTGGAAGGTGCTACTGGTGTGCTTCTTGCTGCATATTGCAAAATATGGACAAAAATAAGCTAACGCAAAGACTCACCCTCTTCCCCTACCTTCAGCTTTTTAAGGTATAATTAACAAATAAAAATGGCATACGATATAATGTTTTGATATATGTATACATGGTAAAATGATTTAATCAAGCTAATTAATATATTCATCACCTCACATACTTATCATAGTTTCGTAGTGATAATATTTAAGGTCTACTCGCTTAGCAATTTTTAACTGTGCAATGCATTAACTAGAGTCACCACACTGTACTTATTCATCCTGTCTAACTGAAACTTTGTTCTTAATGAAAGACTTTTAGACAAAAAGGAAACAGGAACGTCTGATTCTGAAAATCCCCAACCTCACCAGATGACTAACAATTATAAAATTATGAAATGGCTTCCAGGCAAAGAACTAATCCAAGGTACTCCTCAGAAAACATAGTCTTGTAATAAAGTTGAAGGTGTGGCTGTAAATCCTTAAGACCTTTCCTAAATCTAACGTGGTGCCACAGAAAACTGCTCAAACCACGGAATTTCTCAGAAGTTCAAGGGTAAATTCCTTTAACAATCTCAGCAGAAGCTCAAGTTAAAAAAGACTTGTCTCAAAACGATTTTCAGACAGGGCTTTTGTCTAATAAGGTGCACACAAATATTTAAGACAATTATAGTGACACAGACGCCACTACTTTGTACAGACAGGGAAAGAAACATTACAAATTGAACCAAAAATAAGGACTTTGGATCCCCAAAATTCTACTGGTAGGAAGTAGGCTGTGAAAACGACACAGCTGCAAAAACAGCTGATAGTCCTTTCATGCAAATGCACGAATGACTCAGAGAAGTATCAAGAGCCCAGTGGGCAGATCCAAGAACAATGGGGAAGAAATAGGACTGCATCCCAATCAAGCAATTTCCAAAACATGCCCATTTCGACTTCAGACCATTGACTCTCATGTGTCTACTGCTTTCTACATTTTTGAACAAGAGTGTCTTTTGCAGTTATCTTATGCCCATCCCACCATTGTCTGTTGCATTTTAGAGGAAGATAGCTTTTCTCTTTAGTTCCCACAGGTGTTCAGATCGAGCAACTGTACTCACAGAACTCTATTTGAAAAACTACACCTGAGGACCCATGTCTGTATCTGTGCCTAATTTATATATGAAATCTGGACTTTGAGCTGAGGCTATAATAGGATGAGACTTTTGGGAAACTTGGGAGGAGTGTAAGTATATTTTGCATGTGGGATAGGTATGAATCACTGGGATCCAGGAGGTAGACTATAGTAGTCAGCTTCCAAAAAATCCCTAATGTTCCCCAACTTAGAATTTCCATCTTTGTGTACTCTTCTCCAGCACCGAATAGAGCTCACTTATGTAATCACTAAGATATTGCAGAAATGAAAGTAGGACTTCCAAAGCTAGGTCACAAAGACATTGCAGCTTCTAACTTTACACTCTCTCAGATCACTGTTCTAGAGAAAGCAGATTCTATATTGTAAGGATTCTCAAGTAGCCCTATGGAGAGGATATGTGGGAGAGGAATTGAATTAGTAGTATGCTGATAAACATCTAATATTTGCCTCTTCTTTAAAAAAGGTGTGTACACACCCACACACTCATACATGTATCCGTGTGTATTTATTGGTAATGTTACCATTGTAAAAGATGTATGGGAAACAATTTTTTAAAATAATGAAATAAATTATAGTCTTTATTTTAAATAACCTATGGCTAATTGATTCTCACAGAATGTTTTCCTTGATTATTTTTGCTGAATTTCTGACATAAATGTTGGTTAATATTTTCAGTTACACAAATAAAAAGCGAAGTAACAAAGTCTTATGTTGTAGCTTCATTTATTTGTCAGTAGCATGAAAGATTTCTTTGCTGAATTGGATAGTAGTTACAAATACAGGAAGAATATTTCTTCAAGTTTTTGTGTCATTCACAAAGTAAGAGCTACTGATGTGACATATTTTTAGTTTAATCTGCATTAATATTTCTCCATCACTTTCTAAAGTCTAAAAATCAATACAAAAATAGATCAAGTTCTGATTTGTAGTATTTGCTGATATCCATAATGTAAATACTCCCACTGTGGCTGATTTCAAGCCAGTTGTTTAAGGTCACTGAATGCAGAAATGGAATGAGATGTGCAATAGAACACAACTATGTAACATTTCCCTCATGCAGATACAATGAAACCGCCTTTGCAAAAAGTATAACTGAGGAAATTATGACAGTGAAAGAGATCAGATCTAACTGACTCCATCTTGCTTCTAACCTTTACGCTGTACACATACATTCCTGGGCATAGGCCAAACTAACTTTGGGAAGGAATTTAGCTTATGGTTTGACTCTGAAACAAAATTGATAATAGTTCTTACCCCAAAAGACCCTTTTCTGACCTGGGAACCGGTCTCCCTTTGTAGGACTAACAAATTAGCTCTACAAGATTAGAAATTAAGGTTTAGGGGTCAAGCAGCCTCTGGCTTCAAGTGTCTGAACTTCCCCAAATTGATCCTGGAGATAACACCTCTATTGTGAAACAAGAGGAGTGCTTGAGATATTTTGCAGACCCTGCACTGGATGAATCAGCTGACACCACCCAGACTGGTCATCTGGATGAAGCAGTTCTGTGATCCCACCCAGGAACAGAGGACAGCAAGAAAACCTCACGTCCACCCACTATGATTCCATCTCCAACCTGACCAATCAGCACTCTCCACTTCCCCAACCCCTACTTGCCAAATTATCTTTAAAAACTCTGATCCCCTAATGCTCAGGGAGACTGATTTGAGTACTCATAAAACTCCAGTCTCCCTCACAGCTGTCCTCTGCGTTAGTTATTCCTTATCCCTTACACTTCCCCTGTCTTGGTATATCAGCTCTGTCTAGGCAGCAGGCAAGGTGAGCCCATTGGGCAGTTACAATACACATAAATAACCACAGGAACACAAATAAAGGAGAAAAAGGTAAAATTATTAGGAAGTGATGAGTTTTGAGTATGTTAAAGTGAACTAAATACGGCCTGAGAAGGACTCCATACTTCTATATTTGAGTCCTTCTGCACAGACTGCAACCTAACTTAATAGATAGACAAGATTGAAAAACTAACTCAGGAGTATGTGCCTGAAACAACAGCTGAGTCTTGGCCAATCCCAGCAGCCCTACTTCAACCACTCTTACACTGCTGGGTGTTCAAACTCTGCTCAAATAAGGCAAACGCTGAGCTGTAACCAATCCAGCTGTTTCTGGACATCACTTCTGATTTCCGTCCATCACTTTACTTTTTTGGTCTATAAATTTGTTCTGACCATGAGGCACCCCTGGAGTCTCTCTGAATCTTCTGTGATTCTGGGGGCTGCCTGACTTGTGAATCATTTCATTGCTCAATTAAATTTCTTTAAATGTAATTCTGCTGAAGGTTTTAACAAGTATTTACTACTTTTGCTTTTAATATAATTTACTTAAATTAACTTTACATGATTTAATTTTCTATAATGGATGTGTTTAACAATTGGCTTACAAAATTCCTGAAATTTAACAGCTGGCTCTTAGAAGCAAGCATGAGCCAGCTCTAGCACACTGTTGAACTGAAGACTTCTGCCAACAGCCATGTGAGTGAACCATCTTGGAAGCAGACCTTCCGGCCCAGTCAAACCTCCAGAGGACTGCATCCCCAGGCAACATACTAACCGCAACCTCATGAAAGGTTCTGAGCCAGAACTTCGCAGCTACACTGCCACCTCTGAATCCCTGACCCACAGACTCCGTGAGATGGTTTATTGTTTAAACCACAAAATGTTCAGACAATTTGCTACTCAGCAAGAGATAATGTATCAGCAGCTGCTGGAGTCCAGGGAGACATCACCACATGGAGGCAGAGAAGTACAGGAGGGAAGTGAGAGGAGCCCTGGATAAGCAACAGAAAATTGCATGGGGTGCCCTTGACACCTCTGTAAGCATCCCTAGAATTAGTTGGGAGAAATTCAAGAGAGAATCGGATTTTTTTTTCAGGGTTATTTTTAAACCAATGAAGTAACCGAGGCTCAGAGAGGCTAAATGACTTATCAAATACATAGCCAATAAGTTGGTAATTAGTAAAATCTGGATTTAAACCCAATTCCAAGCAGGTACTCTCCCAGGAAGACTTTAACAAGATCTTTAACTTTAGAACACTTCATTGTTTATGAATAATTTGGCAAATTTCACAACAATCTGATAAGTGAGAAGATTATGGCTACTTTACATTGTTAAAAGTTGAGATTTGTACAACTAGTAACCAGATTTGAAACTAGAAAACCTTTCAACTTCTAGTCTAATATTTTAAAAAAGACTGAAAGTATAAGTTAATTTGAGTATAAAATATGGTCGTATATAATTAAATGTTAAACTTTGTAGTGTAGAACATAAAGTCTATAAAAATTCAGAACTTGACACGCTTATGTTTTTCATAGACTTTATTATTATTATGCTTTAAGTTCTAGGGTACATGTGCACAACGTGCAGGTTTGTTACATATGTATACATGTGCCATGTTGGTGTGCTGCACCCATTAACTCGTTATTTACATGAGGTATATCTCCTAGTGCTATCCCTCCCCACTCCCCGCACCCGACGACAGACCCCGGTGTGTGATGTTCCCCACCCTGTGTCCAAGTGTTCTCATTGTTCCACCTATGAGTGAGAATATGCAGTGTTTGGTTTTCTGTCCTTGCGATAGTTTGCTCAGAATGATGGTTTAGAGTAGTTTTAGGTTCACAGCAAAACTGAGTGGTACGTACAGAGACTTCCCATACATCCCCTGCCCTTATACATGCATAATCCCTCCACCACCAACCACCAACCACAGCCTCCCCCGCCAGAACCTACATTAACACATCATTACCACCCAAATCAGCATCAGGTTTCATTCTTGGTGGTGTTCATTCTGTATATTTGGAAAAATGTATAATGTCATGTGTTTGCCATTAGAGTATCATGCAGAGTCGATTCACAGCTCTAAAAATCCTCTGTACTCTGCCTATGCATCCCTCCCTCCTCCTTATTAATTACTAGTCTTTCTAATTTGTAGGTAAGGGCAAAGAAACATCTAACAAAAGGAAGCGCCTGTTGTCAGTAAATGTAGATAATTTTTAAAGATTTATTAACATTCTTACTTGTTCAAAGTCAAACTTCTTTTGGGCCTTACCCAGTCTGACCCAGGACCGTGGGCCCATATTCATTTGCATGATTGCCTCACACAGTATTGATATATTTCCAAGCTCTTCAAATTAATTCATTTTAACAGCTTTTCATAAGCACTTCAAATGAAGAGTCACACGGCTTTGTTTTCCAGATGTCCTTTCATGTATCTGAATAAGCCTATTAGACTTTTATGATTATAACAATTCAGGATAGGAAAGACCAGCCACCTAATTTAACTTGGACACTCTTAACAAATTCCATATTGCTTTTTAAGCTTTTATTATTTATATATTTGGCACAATAAGTGCAGTGGTAGGAGCGCTATTAAAATGACCCAAAATTTGAAAGACTGAATTAGAAAAAGAATGCACTCTGGCACTAACCTTGAGAAACCTAAACCAAATGATCCACCCTGAGAGGTTGATTGTAAACGTGATGATTAGAGAAACAGGTTGTGTCCAGAATCCAGTCAGGAATAAGAGAATGTCGCTGAAGTCCAATCAAACAGACTAAGGTCTCAGGAAAGCCTAAAAATGACGGCAGTCAAAGGAAACTACAGAGTAATCCACTGTATTATCATTTGTAGGAGGAAAACATGTCAACAGACCTAATTTGGATGAGGATGGGCTGCAGAAGAGTTTGGAAACTTGAAGGCAAAGATTCAGGGAAACAGATGAGTATTCTCGGCAGTTTCTTACATCAAATACCTAGAGACAGAATCTGGTTAATTCTCAGATAGGATGGTCCCCTTTGCCTGGGTTAGTGAACCTCAAACATTTTGGTCTCAGGACGTGTTTACATCTTTAAAAATTACTGAGGACCCCAAAGAGCTGGGGTTTTTTAATGTGAGTTGTATCTATTGATACAGCAGTTCTCCCTTACCCAGTTTCACTTTCCACAGTTTCATTTAGCCGAGGTCAACCATGACCCCAAAACAGTGAATGAAAAATTCCATTAAAAAAAATTCAAATTTTTGACATTGTCCACTATTCTGAGTAGCATGATGAAATATCGCATGGTCTCATTCCATCCTGCCTGGGATATGAATCATTCCTTTGTCCAGCATATCCACACTATCTATGCTACCCAGCCTTGTGGTACTCAGTCACTGCCTGGGTTATCAGATCGACTGTCACGATATTGCAACACTCATGTTTGTCACCTTTATTGTACTTAATAATGGCTTCAACGTGCAAGAGTAGTGATGCTGGCATATTGTTATAATTGTTCTATTTTATTATTAGTTATTATTGCTAATCTCTTACCGTGTCTAACTTATAAATGAAACTTTATTAAAGCAAATAACCTCTTAATATTATCATAAAAGTACTTTTGAGTTCACAGAACCCCAAAGGGTTCTCAAGGACTTGCAGTAGTCCTTGGAGCACATCTTCAGGACCACTTTTCTAGAAAATCACCAGTTCAACAACTCTTTAAAAACTTCCAATAGGAGATGAGAAAGTTACCTCTCCCAGCAGTCTAGCCACCCACCATCTTTCCCACTAGCATTCTGACTTATACGCCAGGGTAGAACAAGTTGGCTGGGGGAAGGGGTTTCCCTCTGAGTTTCCTCAGCTCTAGTAAAACTTTGTATATGACTCTCAAACTGATGCACCTCCCTCCCGTAAAGCTCAAGTTCAATCTCACTCTCAAGCGTCACTGGTCAGGACTCTGAGAAATAAACCATTGAACCAGTTACAGTAATGGAGTGTATACACTGACTAAGCACTTACATACTTCAAGTTCTAAGTTCCGTTAGGCACTTTTTATGATATGCCATTCATTCCCATTACAACCCTGTGAGATAGATTTGATAATCCTTCTTTGAGAGATGGACAAACTGAAAGGTTAAGGCATTACACAAAATCATATTGGTATGTGATAAAGCTGAAACTTGAACCTTTTCATGGTAATAGTTACTATAATAATAAATAGTGACTGACTGCAAGTATGCCAAGATATTGCTCTAAATTTTACGTATGTCATCTCACAGTAACTCTATAAGGAAGATACTATTATTAATTTCCCATATATGTTTGAGAACTGAGACACAAATAGTTTAAGTAACATACACAAGATCATTCAACACATAATTGGTGGAGCTTGACTTACACTGAACCCAGGCAGTCTGATTTCAGAATTCATGCTCTTAACCCCTACCTTCCACCGTTCTCCCAGGCATGGACATTTTCAAGCCTATACCCTTACCCTCTTATGGACTGCCTCTTTGGAAGTCCTCAAAAAGGGACCTCACAGAGATGCACCATCTCCTGGCTACGGGGTATGTACTAAGGCCAATCAGATACAATAAGATCATCTTCATAACACAAATGTGTATTAATATTGTAGCAGCAAATATTTAAGAGTAAACACACTAAATAGCTACAAGTTTTTAGAAACAAGCAATAGAAAAACCATCGATTAATTTTACAAAAGAACATTTAAAACATAAGATAATTATAGGATGAGAGCATCTCAGATCCAAGCTAAGAAATCACTAAGTAGAAAAGGCATGTAGAGAGAGTATTTAAACCTATGTAGAGCCTCAGTCTATCTCCACATCACTCAACATCAATAATTCAAGGACTCTGGCCTATTAGGAATAATTTAAAGACACTCTTATACTACCAGTGCCAGAAATACAGGTGAGGCCACTGGCCAATTTCTAAATATCCATTTGTTTCCTTGTGTAGCCTAACTCTGACCATCCATAATGCTGCTTAATGTCTTATTTTTTTTTAAAGCACATCAGTATTAAGACCATATTAAGAATTGCTTTTCCAGCAATGAATTTTATGGATGCAGAATTTTTTTGGAGTATGACTAAAATTATTATTTTTTTGTTTAGTTGCACCTTGCCTTCAGAGACTAAATTTATTTTTTAAAGAATATGTTTAACACATTACACTTTGTTTTCATCTATATGGTTTTTTTATTTATCCCATTGCCAATTTTAATGATTATTTAGAGCTTTGAACTCTTGCTGAATAGAAAACTCCATTTCCATTGATAATGGCTCCATTCTGGTTCTTTCACAGCCATTTGGATATAAAGATGAATTTAAAAATAATTCCTTTGACATTCTTTGATAATTTTGAAAAGGGCAGAAATTTAGAATCTGAGAGCTTTTCAGCTGGAAAAAAGAAGTACCAGTTAGGGGCCGGGCGCGGTGGCTCAAGCCTGTAATCCCAGCACTTTGGGAGGCCGAGACGGGCGGATCACGAGGTCAGGAGATCGAGACCATCCTGGCTAACACCGTGAAACCCCGTCTCTACTAAAAAATACAAAAACCTAGCTGGGCGAGGTGGCGGGCGCCTGTAGTCCCAGCTACTCGGGAGGCTGAGGCAGGAGAATGGCGTAAACCCGGGAGGCGGAGCTTGCAGTGAGCTGAGATCTGGCCACTGTACTCCAGCCTGGGCGACAGAGCAAGACTCCGTCTCAAAAAAAAAAAAAAAAAAAAAAAAAAAAAAAAAAAAAAAAGAAGTACCAGTTAGAACTGGATAAACCCTTCCTGACTTTCTACGACTTTCATTTAAATACTCCTCTTCCAGCCAAACTCACTCCATCCCAACCAGATAGACCTGAATTCAGAGTTGGTAAGGGGAATTTAAGCTCAACTGTACTGATTGTAGCAATATTCACACGTAGTCATAAAAACAAAACCCTTTTTCTCCTTTTCCCTCTCCTTCCCTCCTACCAACCCACCTCCCTTCCTTGATCTTCAGGATAGCACAGGTCTGCTGTTTCAATAGTCAATTTGCTTATTGGTTACAAAAATGTTCTATTTCTCTACATAGAGAGAGGCTAGGAGTGGAATGCCGTCTTGGGTCCAATTAAGCTTAACTGATTCAAGAGTTTTATTTTCTAAACCATATTATCAATAATCATTCAATAATGATTCTGAGCAACTTATAAATTTAAAAGCTGTGCATGATAATCCAGGCCACATTCTTTGATTAGTTCTGTTGTTGCTGAAACAGATATGGTCATATTAGGAGTGAGGAGTATTTTTTTTAAGGATTGTAACTAAAGAAAAACTTAAATGAAGTTTAAAAAACTGATCCAATCAGCATATTTTGTGTGTGCGTGTGTGTGTGTGTGTGTGTGTGTGTGTGTGTGTGTTTGCACTCAAGCACCTTAGGCTGTAAGCAGCATATAAAATATTCAACAGCACAAACAAGAAATTTAATAAGCAGACCCTAAAGGAAACGTACATTTCAAAATTTTAAATTGAGTTTGGTTGTGTAATTAATTATCCAAACAGCAACAGCTGATAGACCCAGAATAGAAAGGGGTTCAAAAGAACTAGGATAAATATGTAAGAGTTTATAAATAACATCCATCTGTTATTAGTTATATCATAGATGCAGCAAATCAACACATGTTCCTCATATCGGTTACTGTTTGTCCCAAAATATCTCTCTTGCCAAAGCACCTTGGAGCAAAGTGATTGATGATAAAGAGGCAGAGAGAGTACTCTTCAATTTTTAGTTTGTAACATTTCTATATGATGGTATGTTCTCCTTCTCCTTTTGTAACAGCCTTGTGGTGTTATCTTTATCTGATACCATAGTATCTGTGACAAATAAAAAAGAAGCGATGAATAAAATGGGTCACGGTCAGGCATTTTTCAATATGTGGTGTGATGCTGCTGAGGATAGTCAGGCATTGGAGCTTGGAGCAGTAGAACTCCACAGAGCAGGTGCACAGCAGGTGCACGAGGGCGGTGCCTGCAAAGAACCACAGGGCACCACAGCTGAAGAGGCCACCAGAGGACTTCCAGAAAGTGTATGGAATGAAAAGATTTGAAAAAAATTACATTAGTGGATTATATTATAAATTCAGGGCCTTGTCACCAGCCTCTGCCAAGTTTTAGCTCCATGTTTAAAGTATTTTCTTCAACTGATTCCACTCATATTGAAATAGGATTAGTATTGTCAATTTTCTTTACCCACCTCACAGAACATTGTTCAGAATGGTTAGCATCTGTGAAAAAGTTCACGGAGGTAGATAAAAATAGTTATCCATCTATCTACCTTTCTCTTCAATCCAATGGATATGTACAGACATCCTGAAGAATCAGCTGGAAGCTAGAAATCCTTCTTCAAGGATTGTAGTCTAGCGGGAGAGATAAGGTACTGCATTCATTATCTAATGCTACATAACAAATTATTCAAATTTAGGGGCTTAAAATAACCAACTTTTATTACCTTATGGTTCCTATAGGCCAGGAATTGAGGAGCAGCTTAACTGGGTTAATCTGGCTCAAGATGTCTGAGAAGGCTGCAGTATAGCTATCGGTTGGAACTGTAGTCTCATTCAAAGGCTCCACCTGCTTCCAATCTCAGTCACGAAGTTGTTGTCGGGCTTCAGTTCCTCCCTGCGGAGCTGGGAGACCTCAGCTCCTTACGTATCAATAGTTTGTCTAAGTGGTCTCCTGACATGGCAGTTGACTTTCCTCTGGGGGAGTGATCTAAGAGAAAGTGAATGGGGGGGGGAGGGAGAGGGGAGGGAGAGGGGAGGAGAGGGGAGAGAGGGGGAGAGAGAGAGAGAGAGAGAGAGAGAGAGAGAGAGAGAGAGAGAGAGAGAGAGAGAGAGAGAGAGAGAACCCAAGATAGAAGCCACAGTCTTGTTTTTTTTTTTTTTTTTTGAGATGGAGTCTCACTCAAGCCACAGTCTTTTTATAACCTAATATCAGAAGGGACATCCCATTACTTCTGCCACATACTGTTGGTCACGCAGACCAACCCTGATAAAATATGGAAGGGACTACACAAATGTGTGAAAACCAGGAGGTGGAGATTATTGGGGGTCGCTTTGGAAACTGGCTACCACACATATTTCTTATGGAAAAAAATCAAATGTGCAAGTTCAATGAATGCTAAATCTAAAGGAGTGATTCAGAAAATACAAGAACATCCCAGGAGGGCTGGGCTACTGAGGAAGGGGATGTGGCTGACAGGGTTTCCAGCAGGTCTTGAGGGACGGTTAGAATTTAAACAGGCAGGTAGACACTGGGAAAACATTCCAGCTGAGGAAAATAGGACCGGGGAGGAGAGACAATTGTGCACAAGACATACAGGAGAAGCTAGGAAAGTCAGCTAAGTTTTATTCTGACAGCCTTCCACTTTTGGGGTCCAGTAAATTTTTCAAAAGAAGATAATACTGAGTTTTCCTGCCTAGACTTCAGAATTGTAACTCTTTGATACTAGACTCTATGATCCACTGAACCTCATGAAAAATCCCATTACAGACAGAAGTGCAGAAGGCACCCCAAGATAATGAGAATCCACCCCTAGAGCACCTATAAACCTAAACTGGAAACACTATACTACTTAAAGCATTAAATTCCCTCAGTGTTTTTTATGCACTGCAGCAGTATGCTACCAGATACTGCAACAGACCATTATTTTTGAAATCAAAAGAGTCTTACCCCAAACTGGGACTAATCAAACATTAATGAATTTTGATGAGCTGTTTTCATGGTCTCTATTATCTAATGATTAATATCCTATCAATGAAATATTTCTCATCTCATTTAGCCTCCTAATTTATTTAGATAGGAAATAAACAAAGGAAAATGATATATCTGTGTTGGAACTTTTTCTTCTTCGAGATCAATGTTTAATAGTGAGAAGAGCACTCCATCTTTCCATTGATCCCTGTTCAATAGCGTATGTGGGTCACCTCTGTAATTGGCACCTAGATGCGAGACAGGAAATGAAGCAAGCCCCTCTGCAATCCAATAGCATGGACTTTGGTGACTGAGGGGAAGTAACTTGTTCCAACTCCAGAGTTTTCATCATATTTTAAATTGGTTAGTTACGCCCTTCGTTGTCTTTTTTTGTGAGGGGTAAAACATACATAATACAAAATTTGCCATTTAAACCATTTTTCATACACTTGAGTGGTATTAAATACTTTCACATTATTGTGCAACTATCACCATCATCCAACTTCAGAACTTCTTATCTTTTCACACTGAAACTCTGCAACTATTAAACAATAACTCCCATTCCTCCTTCCCCCAAGCCACTGGTCATCAATATTCTACTTTCTGTCTCTATGAATTTGACTATTCTAGGCACTTCACAGAAGAGTAATCAAACAATATTTGCCCTTTTGTATCTGGCTTATCTCACATAGCATAATTTCTTTAAGGTTCAACCATTGCGCCTCACTGTCTTAAATATATTTTGTCCATGAAGAAAGTCATGTTCCTTCTTAAGCATGTGGAATTTGTTTCTGTCTTTACGTGAGGTTATATGTGATTTCACCTCCCTTTAATACGTAACAAGCAAGGATGTCACAGGAGGGGTATCACTATACACTCTTACCCCAGAAACAGAAACAGAGAAAGAGAGCTGGTGAGTTGGCACTGTCACTGAGGATGTGAGCAAGAACTTACTCATGGGATCCAGAAGCAGTTGTCAGGAGCTCAAGGTGAGAGGGCACGTGGTGGGTCTCCTGACCCTTCTGGCTTACACTATTTTTATATGCTCCTGAATGGTGAAAGAAATCTAGATCCATTTTCTCCTGGTTTTAATAATAGCCTTGGCCAGGTGTAGTGGCTCCTACCTATAATCCCCACACTTTGGCAGGCCAAGCCGAGCAGATTGCTTGAGCTCAGGAGTTCGAGATCAGCCTGGGCAACACAGCAAAACCCCATCTCTACAAAAACTACAAAAATTAGTTGGCCATGATAGGGAATGCCTACTCGCCTACAGCACCCAGATACTTGGGAGGCTGAGGTGGGAGGATTGCTTGAGCCTGGGAAGTGGAGGTTGCAGTGAGCCAAGATCATGCCACTGCACTCAAGCCTGGGTGACAGAGCCAGACTCTGTCTCAAAGTGTATAAGGCTTATATATATATGTGTGTGTGTGTGTGTGTGTGTGTGTGTGTATGTGTGTGTATATATATATACACACATAAACTGGAATAAAGGATTTTATGTGTTTAACTTACACTATGCTTCAGTGCTTGTGAAGAGATATGGGTATTTTGGGCATTAATTAGGAGCAGAAGTTGTTTTAAACGTAAATGTGTTCTAGGTAGCAGTTTCATTGAATCACTGCATGCTCTCAGTGTCATATATATCACAACATCAGATGATTGATAGATAGATAGATAGGCAAGCACATACATTATACCACTTAGGTCATGAAATAATTCATAGCTAGATCTGCATGTGTATAGGTGAGTGCATGCATGTGTATAGTGACATCAGCAAAGACAATGTGGCTTCTAGGTGACTATGAAGGACAGTGAGGAGAGTAAATGTCTAGGTAAATATTTGATGAGCTATGCTGGGAAAACTGACTAATACGGTACTGTTCCCTCGCTTTGACATCAACAAAGCCACCAGAGAGGTATGATCTTCAGGATGGATGTCACCTCACAGTCCACTGCTGTAAGGTGTATTTAGAAGGAGAGAAAAGGAGCTTTTGAGAACTGTTTGAAGAGATAAGTGCGATTTCATTTAATGCTCTTCAAAAGATCCAAGTAAAAGATGAAAACTTCTTTTAAAATTATTTTGGCAATTGGACTACAGTTTACATGCAATTCCATGAAGAAATAAGAGCACATCCAACCCCATGTTTTATTAGGGTTACAAGTCACACTCATTTTTTTCCCTCTCCATCGTCATTAGAAGGATCACTACATGGCCTTAACTGAGCTCATTCTCAGCTGACCATTGTTTTGTTATTCTCAGTAACTGATGCGGCTGCTACAACAGACAAACTCAGAATCTCAGTGACACCATATTTAGTTCTCACATAAGTCAAGTCTTACGCAGATTTCCAGGCTCACCATTTAGTGAGTTAGATATCTCTAGGTTCCCTTCATCTTCTGGCACTTCCATATCTCAAGTCGTGTCTTCCAAAGTTGCCACAGCAGGGGAAGAGAGAAATGGAGGAGGCACACACCTCTTAACTGCCTTGGCCAGGAAGTGATTCACATCTCTTCTGCTCACAGTTGATTGCCCCAAACCAAGTGCAGAGGAGGCCGGGAAGTGCAGGGAAGTATGTGGAAATTCAGTGAGCACCAAGTGTCTCTACCATAACCATGATATTGTTCTCAGGATGATAAAAAACGAAGACAGACTGTACTTTCCATTTGGTACCATATTCTATACAAATAATGCCCATGTGTTTGAATTCACTGAAGATAATAGCAAACCAATGGAAATCACAAAATACTCTACCGATCTCCAGTGCTTATATGCAATTCCAAATTTCAAAATGCTCTGGAAAACAAAAATTTCCAGTTTTTCCAATAACTAGTTCAATGGAAACAACATGGCCTGAATTGAAGTACGCTATTTACCAGCATACCCGGACCTAAGGTATTCATTTAAGAGGGAGTGAATCTGAATAAAATAGGCATAAATTAGGAGTAAGCACAGGAACTAAACTGGAACAACATTTTAGGCATATTCGATTTGTCTCTAAGATTTTAGTCATTTGTCATGCAAATGCACTAGTCAACATTTATTAGTTCCTATGTGACAGGCACTGTTTTAAATACTTTGCATTTATTAGCTCATTTAATGTTCTCAACAACCCTTTGGTGTAGGTGGTATTATTATCTCTACTTAGCAGACGGTGAAATAAAGTCCCAATAAGTCTAAAAATGGTCACCCAGTTAAAAAGAGGAGAAGTTAGGGATAAAATCCAGGCAAACTTACTCCAGAAGCCCTTTTTTAAAACTACTATGCTATTCTGTTCCCACAAAGAATTTAACATCACATTAAGAAACTCTCTTACCTTTCACATGTGTCCATTAACACTTGATGAGCTAAACCTGAGTTGAGCTATGTTAAACTTTGAATCATGTGTGTATATATGTTTATTTATGAGAATTTTCAGTAGAATTTCAATGAATAGTTGGTTTTATCTTAAATCTATGAACAAAAAATTTTGGCTGGCATCGCTGTCATGGTTCTTCCATTTCACAAAACTTTCTGAGCCAGAATTCAACTGAGCTAGAGGCTAGTCCATGATGCAAAGGAAATTCTCATCAGTAGTTGAAGATAGGCTTTGGCTTGTTTCAGGAAACTACATGGAAAAGTTCTGTCAACAGTAGTAAATGAATTAACTGCATTAAATCAAGGTTTAAACATGATACAGTCCTCCCCCACTTTCAGCTTTATTTTTATTTATTTATTTGAGATGGAGTCTCACTCTGTCACCCAGGCTGGAGTACAGTGGCGTGATCTCGGCTCACTGCAACCTCTGCCTCCTGGGTTCAAGAGATTCTCCCGCCTCAGCCTCCTGAGTAGCTGAGATTATAGGTGTGTGCCACCACGCCCAGATAATTTTGGTATTTTTAGTAGAGATGGGGTTCTGCCATCTTAGCCAGGCTGGTCTTGAACTCCTGACCTCTGGTGATCCACGTGCCTTGGACTCCCAAAGTGGTGGGATTACAGGTATGAGCCACCACACCCGGCCCACTTTTGGCTTTATTAAAGTAAACTTCTTAGAAAAAAAATTACATATAGTTAGGGTGTACAAGGTGATGTTTTGATATATGTATACATTGTGAAATGATCACATTAAGCTAATTAATATATCTAGCACTTCACATACTTATCATTTTTAAAGATTAATTAAACATACTGTAAACTACTACTTTCTGACAGCTTTAATGTCTCTTTTGTTGTAGGATGTTGACAGTAGAAAGAATATTACTACTTTCTGTTTCCTGGGAATAGTCAATACTGACTTAAGAAATGTGTGACTATACTAGAATAATTATATTAAATATACTTCTGAAAAGTTATTTTTCTTAGAGGTTGGTATTTTGAATTAAAAAATAACTATTTCAGAGAAATATTTTCTCTATAACTTTAAAAACTCTTCTCCCAAATGTAGTAGTATAGTCTTTTTGAAACTCTCTAAATTATATTACAAATTTTTCTAAATTATTATTTTGTACTTATTGATGTTTTGCAAGAATATGAGTATTTAATAAAAATTGTCACTAAGTTATCTAACTAAAATTAGTAAAATAAAGAGACTCTGCCTCACCTCTTAGTCATTCCCATTCCCTCACCTGTACGATCTTGAAAGAGTAGGGGAGTGGTTGGTTAGTTGGTTGGTTGTTAGTTCTCTCTCACTCTACCAGCCCTACCAGCCTGAGTTAATTTCCTGCACCATCAGGAGCATCTTGATGCTAAGAAGTAGGTTGCCTGAAGATAGTCACATCCAATTCTCAGTAACAGTGAAATAAGTATTTATCTATTTAAAAACAAACAAAGGCTAATCTGAATAGAAGTCAAGTATGACCTTCCAGATTATATATGCTATAGCATTCTGCTTTTGCTTTGTAACAAATGAAATGAAAATCTCTGTGCTTATAACAACTCACAATTAATTTCATGCTCACATGTGTGTAGGTTGACTGGGCTTCCAATGATCTAGGTTAGGCATAGCTGAGAAAAGCTGGACTCCAATGTTCTAGTCAACTATAGGCTGCTCATTTTTGGGGTTCAGGTTGAAAGTGTCACCACACGTGGTGTATTCTTCTCTCATGACGAATCAAAAAAGCCCGAGAAGAAAAGCCAAAACATGGACATAAATTTAAAGCCTCTGTTTGTGTTACATCCCCTAGCATGCTATCAGGCCAGGCAAATTATATGGCCATGCCCAATTTTCGTGGGCATACGAAATATGTCCTGACCACTCTCGAAGAGGAACTAGATCACAAGGTAAAAAAGCATGGATGTACAATTCCATAAGGGAAATGAGGTGAAGAATTAGGAACAATACTTTACCGTGTCTACTGATTTAACATTTAATGTTTTTCTTTAAAGAGGAAGATCCTTGTCAGAAATGAAGCCTTCATATTTAAGAGCCTTCATTTTTCTCATTCAGTTACTCTGTGCTGCTACTGTGCCAAGATGGGCAGGATGTGCGTACCAGATGCATCGACCTCCTTCTCAGCTCTCTTCTCTCTGCTGGACAATGTCCTTTGGATGAATGGTTCCACTTTTGTGACTTTGACCATCTGAAAGATTGATGAAGCCTCCATCTCTGTATCCCCTTCTCCTCTTGGTGCCCCTCCCCTGTCTCTCCCTCATGCTCTAAAAACACCAACAGTCTTCCTCACTGCTTTATACCACAGCATCTTGTTTCTCAGCCTCTCCCTTCCGTGGACTGTGAGCAGAGACAGTGTGTTTATTCATCTGTTTCTCCAGCACCCACCACATGCATAGCACATTGTCAGACTTTCACTAAAAGCATAAATAGGAGGAGCATGATGATAAATTAGTTAATGCATATAATGTACATTATTTTCAGATGCTGGATGCCCTAAAAGCCTTGACTTGACCACTACACAACCTATGCATACAACAAAATTGCACATGTGCTCCATAAATTTATACAAATAAATAACTTCTTAAAGGCATAAATAATGAAGGAATAGTGAGACTTTTCTTCTTATTGATCCAGAGAAAGTGTTTTCTTTTAAAGCATATCTATTTTTAAAAAATATTTTTAAAGACAGCATATCTTGCTCTATTGCCCAGGCTGGAGTGCAGTGGCACGATCTCCTGGGCTAAAATGATCCTCCTGCATCAGCCTCCCAAGTAGCTGGGACTACAGATACATGCCACCGGTCCCAGCTAATTTTTTTTTCTAAATTTTTAGTAGAGATGGGATCTCCCTATGTTACCCAGGGTAGTCTTAAACTCCTGGCCTCAAGTCATCCTCCTACCTCAGCCTCCCAAAGTGCTAGGATTGCAGGCATGAGCCACCACACCTGACCCCATATCTCTATTTTAACAGTGCTAAGAATATATTGTAATTTAGGTTGCCATTGATGCTCACTATTGTTTTACTTTATAAATTCTTTACTTTCTATATTACTATTAACCCACACAGAGCTTTCCCCTTATCTCAACTTCAATTGCCCTTAAACTTTATATCACAGCATTGAACACTTAAGGTTGTTTAGTTATTTCATGTATTTTAGGTTTTCTTCTCCTCAATTAGATTATGATCTTCAAGACAAAGTTGTACGTGCTGCAATGTACATAATATCTCACATGTGGCACATAATCAATGCCTACAAAATAAAGTATAGGAAAAATGATAATGATTAATACATAGTTCTTACAATAGTCCAGGCACTATTCTAAGGCAATCCACATGTGCTCATTTAATCCTCAAAACAAGTACAGTTATTGTCATTCTTCTAAGGAAGAAGTGGAAGGCACAGTTGAGGAATCCACTTACTACGTGGAGAGACTGAAATTCAACCCAGGCAGCTTGGCCCCAGAATCTGGACTTCTAATCACCCTCCATACTAGAAACTCAATAAACACGGCTAATTGGTTGAAACTTACCCTTAGGACAGTTTTCTACTGACATTTACCCTCACATAATTTTTAATACTTTTTAATATTTACCTAAAACTCTCAAAAAGATGTGAAAGTTTGCTGATGATATCCAGCAAAAATATCCATATTATTTCTTATATTGGTTTCAGCCCTGTGCTTGGAGTAAACTGAAACGAAGTTTATCACAATAAGTGTGGGAAAAAGAGAACATGGCAAATAAAACTGTATCACTCATTTTACAAATTTACTAAACTGCATGTCAGAATGTTTTGAAATCAGTCTGTTAGCTCTAATGATATGCTGTTTGGTTGATACCTTCTTGTATAAATTTATTTATGGCTGGAAATTTAAATTCTGCTTATTGATTCTGCAAAAAAACTATGACATAACTAAATAATTTGGAAAACTCCATGTAAGCACAGAAAAAGTGTTATTATGATGTTTTTGTTGTTGCTGTTTTGGGTCGTTTGGCACTGCTCTAACTCAACATTCAGGGCAGACTGGAGATAAGGCTTCCTTCAAGAAAACATCCCTGACTCCCCATGGCACCCTTGCATTTCCACCATCATAACACTGGCCTCATGATATTCACTTAATGAACACCTCCTGAGCACCAGTTATACATCCATCACTACTGAAAGTGTGAGGATAGAACAGTGAACAAAATGGACGATATTATTAGGATTGTTAAATGTTCATTGGTGATTTCCATAGCACTTCAATGCCAGAACAGAAGAAACATAATCTTTCCTATTGGCATCTGTCTTTGTGCTGCTGTAACAAAATACCTAAGACTGGGTAATTTATAAATAATGGAAAATTATTTCTCACAGTTCTAGGAGGCTGGGAATTTCACAGTCCAGTAACTGGCTGATGTCGTGTCTGATGAGGGCCCTGTCTTTGCTTCCAACATAGCGCCTGTTGCTGCATCCTCCAGAGGAGACAAATGCTGTGTCCTCACATGGAGGCAGGGCCAGAAGCATAAAAGGGGCCTAGTTAATTCCCTTCAGCCCTTTTAAAGGGTCATTAATCCCATTCATGAGGGCTCTGCCTTCACGACTTAATCACCTCCTAAAGTCCTCACCTTTTAATACTATCACTTTGGGTCTTAGGTTCCAACATAAGAATTTTGGGGGATCACGAACATTGAAATCATAGCATCATCTCAATCTCCAATGCCCAGGATTGGGTGTGACACCTAACAGACTCTTAATAAGTATATTTTCAATGAATGTTGTTGAATTATAAAAGCATATTAATTTAGTATATAACGCATATAAGAAAAAACTTATATCTGCAAGAAAATAATTTTCTTTAGAATTTACTTAAACTTAAATCTTATATTGTCATAAATAAACCAGTGACCACTGAAAACACCTAAGTAATCACTTATAAGAAAAATTCAAATACTTTTTGGTGTCATGTGAATTTGAACACTACATCAAAGCAAATATCTATCATCATAGCATTTAGAGAAAATGCATTTTATATCTTTCATTTTTTCCCTTTCTGAGAAATAAACCTTGCAGCAGCCAGCACACAGTTACAAAAGGATACCAAAAAAAAAAAAAAAACCTCAACCTTCTTTTGCATCCAAATTGCATGTAATTGCATGAAAAGACTTTTCTGTACCCAAGTCCACGTAACACCAAAAGCAGACATCAACATGGCTAATACGTAAATATGTTTAGGGGGATGGGCAGCTCATTCATCAGGTAAATTTTAGGTTGTTCCTTCCTGGGATGAAGATGAAGACTCCCAAAAAGTCACTCAACCAGAGTCCTGTCAATGGTGAGAGCCAAACAGCACCCCTTTCTGGTAACCAGCATTCTACTTAACACTCAACTAACCAGTTAAGATCTTTCCTCTGGGAGTCTATTTCCAAAGGCCCCATGTGACGAAGATGGCCCAGAAACCATGTTGCATGCATGCCAGCCGAGCACACACAAAAGCTTGCCAACGTTTTTCTCAGTTTTCACTTTAGCACTCATTTTCTATTTTTCCCTATTTCTCTCCTACTATCTTGGTTTGATGGGGCCCGTGTGTGAGCTACTCATGGAAATTCTTCAAACTAGAAAGAAAATGGATTACTAAGATTTATGAGGTTGAAATGATTTATTCACCTCTCAGGGAAAGAGACAATTCATCACATTTTGAAAGACTGGACAATCAAGCTCTGACTGTATTATATGACATCATAAAGCTGTTTTCTTGAAGAACGACTGAGCCACCTGCTTAAAGATGAGACTGACATTCTGGGCAGACATTTTGAACACGAGTAGTTTAGAAGCCAGTGTGTGTTTGTTTGTTTGCCACTGAAGACCTTTTCAGTGGAAAAGAAAACTCAACAGTATGATCATTTTGACTGAATGTTGCGTATCTTTTAATAAATTTATGTGGAAAAATGTTTACTAAACATAGTGTAGGTTAAGTGTTGAGCTAGATGCATCATGTTCCCTGCCAACTAGGGGTTCACAGAGGTTCACAGTTGGGTAGGGAAAGAAATAAGTAAATAAATAATTTTAACAAAGTATTAATTGCTCAAAATAAAGTCACCCCCTACCTAAAACAAGAAGTTCAAAAATCTTTCTGCATGAGACCAAAATCATGTAAGTCATGTTCATTTCTTACTGTTAGCATTAAAAGATTTTCGATATTTTACAGAAGAAAGCGGATATTGTAGGAAACCCCAAATATGAATAAAATACCTGTTTTCAGCATATAGAATAATACAAGAGGGTAAGGACATGTATACAATACGAGACTTCAGGTTGACCTTCTCTCTTAGGCTCTTTTCAGAATTTACCAGTTATGTGTACTGTTCCATCTCAGCCAACTCTAATGTTGGAAAATAATCTGATAAGTGAGTCCCCCCAAAGATATTAATGGTTTGTTGTATAACACATCATTTTACTGAGGGATTTGCCCACTAATAGGCCATTCTTAAAAATAAAAGCCTTAATTCACTATTATGAATCACTGGTTTTAGAGTACTAAGCGTTATATGACTTTTATCTCTGACTCCGAATGTTCTACCCTGATTTGTTCACATTAAAATATGAAAGCCTTTGTCAACTCCATGTATCTTGCACAAGATGAAACCCTGGTCCAAGCCACATACATTTAGAAACAATTCACATAGTAGACTATACTTTTTAATCTAAATTTTTGTGATACAGAATTCGTAATAACAAAAACAAAATAATCACTTCATGTGAAACTAATAACATTAGACATTATGGTGATTGTAGGGAAATAACTCTAGTTATTTTTTAATGCCCTGGATCCTAATTATGTTTTCTAGTTTTCCTTTTCATAAGGAAACTCAGGATCATGGTAAGACAACTTAAAAAAAAGTACTTTAATATATTCACACACCTTAACTAAGTGTAACCAATTCATGTAGTCATGTTTCCACCTTTCACAGCAAAATCCCAGTCTAGCAGCAAGCAGATTGTCTGTAATTCATACAACTCCTGCTAGGAAAAAAATTTAATAAACCCAAGAAGAAATTAATGGGGTAAAAACCATCTTTTGATTTATAGAAAAGACTTTTTCACATAACCCTGAAACTATGTGTTTCAAAATAAAATAGATAAACAGGGAAACCCTTCTTAGAGCATACACTTTAAGAAAAAAAAGTTATCAAATTAAGCTAAGGGTTCACACTAGTGAGTGAAGGATAGGAAGCCAAAAGAGAGAGTGAATCGTAAATTTCTCTCAATTCTGTTCACAGATTTCATTTCCCAAAGTGCCAAATTATTTTGGTTTCACTAGACTTAATCCCAAACTCAAAACTTCGCTTCATTAAAATAGCAACACCTAACATTCTCTGAGGCTATTTCAGACTTTTAAACCTTCAGCAAAGCCCTTTTAATAGTTTCAAACAAATTACACATCAAAACAGCTATCAAGGCTGCCTATCAACAAAACTAATTACATGACATAAATGCACCGCAAAACCTTAGCAAATCAGATGTTTATTCAAATATAAAAGTTTTTCCCCATTAAAATACTTAAAAGAATGTATGATGTGGAAATATCATATAAAATGTCCTTTTAGACTATCTTGCCTTGTTTAACACACTCATCTTTTTGAAAAAAACCAATTTACCTCTGGAAATTGTGTAATCATCAAAATGAATGCTTTAACAAATCTCTTTGTTTCCTTCCTACCACCCCATGCATGTTGTAACACGCATTTCTGATTTTGTAAGCTGGAGCTGATTTTTTTTGTTTTTTTGAAACCACGAATATCTGTTTGGCATCATCCAAGTGAGTATCCGCCCTGCTAAAGAGCCCTTCGCTCTACTCCCAGAACTTCAGTTTGATGGAAGAGCCTTTAAGCCTTCCCACGTCAGAATGCATTCTGATGTCTGACTTGTTCTTATCATGATGAAGACCATAGTCTTACTTATTCTAGAAAAGTATTTGGTTACATGCTAACAAACCTACAGTAAAAATCAGGAAGAAAACTTATAGCCTATGTTACTGGACTATTTTCTACATAAGAATTAGATAAACTCTAAAATCTCACTAAGTTCACTGTCACTAACACTGATGCAGGATTTTTCTTCTTGGTCATTTTGCAAGCCGGGGACCCCCAGCCAGTGACACTCTACCCAGGCCTCCCTCAGCCACGCTGGCATGCCCCAGATCCCCTGAGTTATAGCTTGTACCTGCATCCGGTGGTTCCCGAGCTCTGGTACTGCACCCAAGAAGAATAAGGATACTTTGGACATTGAAGGTAAGGAGGGTGGAGAAGAGTTTTATTGAACCATGAAAATGGCTTTCCTTGGAGAGGGGATGCATGGTTGGTCTCCCTACCAAAAGGCAGGAAAGTTCCCCTGAGTGACTGGGTCTGGGGCCTTTTATGGACTCAGAATGGGGAGTGCATGCTGATTGGTTTGTTAGCATGTAAGAAAGATTAAAGCAAAGACACCACTCAAAGGTGGGCATGACAGTATAGAAAACCAATTAGGAAAGTGTAGGTATATGTAAAACAGGTGAAGGGTGAGGTCCAATCAGAGCAAAGCTTGCCAAACAGGTAGACAAGGTCTCAATCTGGTGGGGGGGTTTAACTTGTAGCTTGGCTTTCAGGCTTTAAACTATGTTTAGCTTGGAGGTGGGGTTTCACCAGGGAACCACCCCCATATGCTGAGGCATTTTGTTGGCACAAGATGGCTGCCTCTTGTCGCTATCAACACTAATAGATCATCCTTCACTAGTGATTGTACTGTCATAAATATCAAATACATTCAAAAGGCATGTTTTCCACTATGAAAGTAACACTAAAGAAGAAAACAAAATTTTATTATCGTTTGATATAGTGACACTTTCAACAGTGACTCTTATATGGAAATTTTAGGGGTTAGGCACTTTCCCTCCAATCCACAAGTTTTTCTTCAATATAACTTGCCTTGAGATGTGATGATAAATGATTGATACCCTATTTAGTTACCAGGCTCAGTATTTACTGATATTCAATACATACTAATTGATAATGGTTTTTTCTCTTCCATATGTATTAATGTCTAATACTTTTATTCATCCTTTATCATTCACTTGAAAATAATGATTACAAATAAGTTATATACCTTCACAGCTTCAAACTCATAAAAAAACAATTTTGATGGAAAACTTGCTGGTTTCTAAAAATATAGTGGAAGGCTTTAAAATTTAATGTGTGTGTGTGTGTATGTGTGTGTGTGTGTGTGTGTGTGTGTTTTCAGCCTGCGTGTTGACTTGTGGAGTTGTTTACTCTGAAGGCTACAATCATTTAATTGTTTGTTTATACCAGTATGGAAGCTTCTCACTATGGTGTTTTAATTTATGACCTCAATCTGTACTAAAGATTTGTTAGATAACCTCACCTCTCTTATTCAGTCATGACTGATAAAAACTTTAAATAATCTGATAGGGAAAGGCAACACTATCCATGTAACACTTCACATTTTAGAGCCAACTTTCATATCGCAGAAATCATAAAGCAAAGATGCTGATTAACTCTAAACATCTCAGAAATCCCCCAAAATTTGCAACCTTTTCTACTTGGTAAACTGAGCCAGGACAATCTTCAAAAAATCAATTGGACTGTGAAGGGTTAATCTGACCAAGAATAAACAGACCACTTCTGGTGAAACTGTAGGGAACTATTTTCAACTATAACAGAAGGAAAATAACTGAGTTTCATGAGCAAATTGGAACTGGCATGAGATTTCAAAGCCATCCCATTTAGTAGTGCTTATACCAACAGAGTACAGCATTACAATGCTTTAGAATTGAACATCGAAAAACCAATATAATTATCTCTACCATTCTCTAAGGTAGTGACTAAGTCAGAAACATTCTTAAAGTCAAAATAAATATAAGTCTGTTTCCACTTTCAAAATAGTCATACCTTTGGTTGGAAATCATCCCAACCTGGCTCTATCTGACACATACTAAGACTGGACTACCTCGGGGCTTCCTGTAGGCTATAATTGTCCTGTCTTATTAACTTTAAGATCAGCTATGAATTCCAAAACGTTTATGTATCTTCTATACAGTGCAAGTCCTTTATGAAAAAATCCCCTTTTTCAATCCATTGCAGGAACCAAGGGTGGCTAATATCAGAAGAAAATCGTGCGATGGGAATGAAGATCAGAAGCACATACTGAAGTCAACTGACTTTGCTGATCCCTTGAAAAATAATGTCATAGGTGATGTTTCTAAATTAAAGAAGAATTATTTTGCTTTTCTTTTCATCACTGTTGTGTTTCTTCCTGCAATATCTCTGGAGGCATGTGATTTAAGGATTGTGAAATCAGTGGGCGTAGAGTAATATGATATTTAACACAAACAGCTGTGGAGTAAGACAGTCTAGGTTTAAATCCTGGCTACGAGAATGGAGAAAGGGCACAGAAAGTTCTTTGCATCATGGCTGGCACACAGTCTGTTTTTAAAAAATGATATTATTATTACTACAAATAGCGCTTCACACAGATGTTGATTGAATAGACAGACGGATGCTTGTTTCAAATAAAAGAAAACAGTTCCTGTAGGCAAACAACTCAATTGGTATAGACATAAGTCTCTTGTTCAACCTGTTTGCCATTATTTATCTGCCTGAGAAGACTATGAAATGTTGAACCAGAAAATATCCAGAAAAACAACAGCCCAGAAGGTCAGTGCAAAAGAACTGGGATAATCAGAAAAGCTAGCTATTCTAGTTCTGGCTTTAATTTGCTCAAATTTTCAATCCACATAGTGTTTTGAAAAGTCAGCCCATAAAAATCCTTCAATCCTGGGAGTTTCCCTCCTAGCCTCTGAAGGCATTCAGAACATGTCACCCAAAATGTGGCATATTGATTATTTTGAGCTAAAAGAAATTAAGAACAAGCTAACACAAGGAAACTTCTTTACCTCCTCATCAACTGCCTAAAAAGGATATAAATTTCCCCTTTCATATAGGAAATTTACATTTATAAGGAAAATTTACATTAGTAACTAGTTATCTGTACCAGGAAGAGAGCTACTCTGAGAAAATTTGCCACCTGAGAGACTTAACTACATAACAAGACAAGCTTCATTCACTATGCATTTCCCCTACCCCTTACTTTCCCATAATTTACCTCCATCACCACAAAGAAACACCAAACCCTTACTCCACTTCTTTGAGTCTCATATTTTTGTGGGACTCCCATTTGTATGTATATAATTAAAATGGTTTTGCTCCTGTTAATCGGTCTTATCTCAATTTAATTCATAGACCAGCCAAAGAACCTAGAAGGATAGAAGGAAGCAATTTTTCCTCTCCTATATCTCTTAGTGTTAGAGATTTAAAGATCTCCATCTTAAAATCTATTGGGCTGTTAAATAAAATTTACAGGAGTCCACTGATGCAGGTGGAGCTCCTGCACCAGGCCTAACAGAGTAAATCAAAATGGAGTCACTCATGCTGAAATTCCACACCAACAAGCTGAAACTAAGTTGTTTTCCTTCTGAGAAATCAGGAGAGAGAGAGATAATAGCCAAATCCCCAAACAGGCCAGGTTATCTTGAACATGATAAGAAAGTCTCCTCTGCTTTAACCTTTACAAGGAAAGTAACTTTGAAATGACCAATCCTCTTTTTCTCTGTTGCTGCTTTCCTCGGCCTCTCTCTGTCTAAAACTCAGCCTCCACTGCTCAGGTTATCAGACCATTTATTCTATTTTTTAAGTTGAGATGTTGCCCAATTTAGAATCACAACTAAAAGCTAATTAAGATCTTTAAACTAAATTTGTTGTAATTTTGGCTTTTGACAGGGCTAATAATAATGATATATGTCTCATTTTCATTTCAAAGCACTTGGGAGTAGCAATTATTCTACTTCATTGATAAAGAAATTGAGAGTCAGAAAGTTTTGATAATTTATCCAAAGTACACACCTACCAAGTGGTAGAGCCAGGATTCAATTCAGGTCTTAGATTGTGCTTTCAGGGTAACTTGACCATTGCTTCAACAACAACAAAAACTGTATGGAATACCTACTATATTGTCAGACCCTGTTTGTTTCTAGAAATACAACTGTCAATACTGCCCTCACACTGTTTATCATCTAATACAAAAGACAGACAAACACACTCTGAAAACTGTGGATTCCTGGGACCCATCCCAGATGCAATAGATCTTGGTTAGGTGCCAGCAGTCTGCACTTTTAGCAAATCTTCCCAGGGTAATTCTCTGAGACAGCACCTGGAGAAGGATTATAATGGAGTCCAGGTTTAGGAACAGAAAGGAAGGTGTCCTGGGAAGATGATTCCTAAATTGAGTTTTGAAGAATCAATGGGAGTTGGCTAAGCAGAATGGCAATGATGAGAGAACAATTTAGATAGAAAAACAGAATCAATCAAACTTTTGAGAGATGAAACTCACTTGGAAAAACAGCAGTTTAGTGTAACTAAACTAAAAGGAGGTAGAGGGGAAAAGATTTAGAGGAAATGACTATAGAGGTAGACAGGGCCTAGATTCCTAGAAGCAAAGAGAAAGCCAGGGCAGCTGGAGGCAAGCTATGAGCACAGGAACAAAGGGGCCCAACCACAGGTTGCTGCCTCCCACACTCCTTGGAATCTCAGGTTGTGCTATATAGACACTTGTGTAAGTTTATTCCTGAATAATCAGATTTCCCTTGAAATGGCCTGATTCCATTAAAATGTGTCTCTAAGGAGCATTTGAATCAAGCCAGTAGCAGGCTTCAACACACAAAACACATATTTTACTATGAAATGGTGAATCTTCAAATTACATTTAAGTCAATACAAATTACAAAGCTAATGAAAGTGCAGCAAAGACGAACCCCAATTAGTAGCCTTTAATCTTCTGCTCTTTGCCTTTCCAAATCTGAAGTTCTTTCCCCTTAGGTAAACTGAACAAATGTAAAATCATTATGCCAATGACCTTGTCCTGCTTAGAGCCTTCCTTAATCTAAACCATTTTCAATATTCCCTGGGCTCCAGGGATTAAGAGCACACCTCTTTAACACACACCCTCTCCACTTCACTCATGGGGAATGACGTTTGTTCTCCAGAGTTTTTTGAAGAAAGTGCTAGAACAGAACGGATGTATCGAGATGGATAGGAAAAATGTCACAAAGACATGCAAACTTTTTTAGTGGCATGGTTGTTGATTGTTAGGGAAAGAAAAGAAGGCCGATCTTGCGAGTCAGGAAGATGGAGAGGCTCAATTTTAGCTGTCTGAGGCAAAGAAGCAGTGGGGTTTATCTGCAGCCAAAGTTAGACCTCTCTGTCAGCCAGCTGGGGGTATTCCAACATGAAGGGCTAACACAAGAGATTCCATTAAGCCGACGAAATTACCCGGTGGCCGGCTGCTCCTGCATCTCGCATTATTTTCATGTGAACAGTTCTTTTTTCGCTTGCGAGACTTTCCCATTTCCTGCAAAATGTTTGTCATTCCTACACTAATGCCAAAAGTGGCCACCAGTCATTATGACAATGCAAAATAACTCCCACATTTCCAAACTGTCCCTAATGGAGATGCTAGTACCCCAGCCCCACCTTGAGAACCACTGAATAGAATCTTAAATTCCTGGCAGGGACCAACAAGCTCATCAAGTCCCACTTCCCCATTTTGTAGTAAAGTGAAATCCATTCTAAACTTTATTAAGTAGGGACTGGCCTAGAACACAGCTTTCATGACTCTCATGCAAACACTTATTCGCTAAACCTTGAGGCTGCCAAACTCTAAAAAACCTCACTGCTTTTCTACTGAAATCTGCCATGTACATCATCTGAAAACTCTCTATTGAACAAGTCAATGCAAATTTCTGGCAGCTTCTCCCTTTGGCAATGTATGCTCTAATACCTTTTTCTCAAACTTAAAGTACTGGCTAGTACTAAGGCCAACAGGATAAAACTAGGCTTACATCTGGCAAAAAAAACCCAGGCATCTTCAGATGGACTGTGTGGGCAAGACTAATGAAAAAAGAAAATAAATGACTTACCCTCATGAAACCAGAATACCAAGCATAAAACAAGAACTTAAATACTTCCAGAGAGATGAAAAAACAAATTTCTTCAAAGGAATAATAAGCAAATTGGCATCATAATTCTTGTCAAAAACACTGGATTATAGTACCAGCGGTGCCAGTAAACCTTATATAAAGAAACAACATCTTCCATATTTTGAGGAAAACACGTAAAACTAGAATTCTTTTTCACTCAAAGGAGAAAATAAAATAATTTTTTTTTTTTTTTTTTGAGAAGGAGTCTCACTCTGTCGCCCAGGCTGGAGTGCAGTGGCGGGATCTGGGTTCACTGCAAACTCTGCCTTCTGGGTTCAAGCAATTCCCATCCCTCAGCCTCCCAAGTAGCTGAGATTACAGGCATGCGCCACCATGCCGGGGTAATTTTTTTGTTTTTTGTTTTTTGAGACAGAGTCTCACACTGTCGCGCAGGCTGGAGTGCAGTGGTGCAATCTTGGCTCACTGCAAGCTCCACCTCCCGGTTCACTCCTTTCTCCAGCCTCAGCCTCCCCAGTAGCTGGGACTACAGGCGCCCACTACCACGCCTGGCTCATTTTCTGTATTTTTAGTAGAGATGGGGTTTCACCGTGTTAGCCAGGATGGTCTCGACCTCCTGACCTTGCGATCCACCCGCCTCGACCTCCCAAAGTGCTAGGATTACAGGCGTGAGCCACTGCACCCGGCCTAAATAAAAATTTTTTATACATGCAATAAAAAAGTTTACCTAACATACGACTCCGACAAATTTATGTGTTCCACCAAAAAAATTAAAAGCTCAAGAAAGACATTAGTTTCATAGTGTAATGCAACTAACCAAAGAGTCCAAAAAAGAGCATTCTAAATCCTGGGATGCCAGCCATGCAACACATCTAGGAATCCACTGTCCTAGTGCATCATGCACCTTGGAAGGCTCAGTGAGGGGAGGCCACTTATGGGATGGGGCGGGGGAAAGGGCAGCCCTAGGGCTTTGGGATCACTTTCACAAAGGACTTCACATTTAACTTCAAAGCAGGTTATGCCCACAGTCACAGAGATCCACCCAAGTGGCTGAACTCTTGAGATTTTTAATCATTTGAGCTTCCTTCATAGAAACCCTAAGTTAACAGCGGTGGCTTCAATAACATAAGGGTTTCTCTTTTTTTAATAAAATAAAACAATCCTAAGGTTGGTCATTATTAAGTTTGGCCAGTATAGCAGCTCAAGGAAATCTCAGCTGAAAACTCTTGGGAATATCTGGCCCTCCCTCATGGCCATGCTGTAGCCTCTTTGCAACATTACAGGCAGGAAGGGAGACGAGAGAGGGGCCAAAGGACAAATGGTAGTTGGGTTTGACCTCCCATTAAAGAACTGTCCCTCAGTTACCTCCAGATGACTTTCACTGAGGTCTCACTGAGCAGGTCTTTACCTCAAGTCAATCCCTTTTGCAACAGAAGCTAGGAAATGTAGTTTTTAAAACTGGGAATAGTGCCATTCAAACAAAATTGTAATACCAGTAGGGAAAATATTATGTAAGTAACCCAGTTCTGGTATTTCTTCCTTTTTTATAATAGACTTTAATGCTTAGGGCAATTTTAGGTTAACAGAAAAATTGAGCAGAAAGCACAGAGTTCCAATATACCCCTTCCCACACTCACACTTACCCAGTTTCCCCTATTATTCACACCTTGCTTATTGTGGTACACTTGTTATAACTGGTGAAGCAATATTTATACACTATTATTACTAAAGTCCATAGTCTACATTAGGGCTCACTGTTTGTGTCATACAGTTCTATGTGTTTTGACAGATACAAAATGTCATGTTTCTGCCACATTTTAAAAAACATATCAGGGCCTTCAAAAAAAAAAAAAAAAATGGAGGTGGCTCAGGATTTTCTTGCCCTCAATTGAATGCTGCTAAGAAAATCATCTTCAAAACAAAGTATTTTTATTTCAACAAACAATACGGTAAGTTGGACCACTTCAATGTCATGAAGAAAGAATAACGACAAATACAATTTCCAGAAAAACAAAAATACGTCTCCAAGGCCTTGCAGACGCCTTGTCCCCTGGGATGGGGCAGGTCAGAACACTGGCCGGGAGAGCAAGGTCAAGGCTGGGGCTCATGCTCAGGTCTACGGGCCAGGGAAGGGGGACAAAACTGCAAAACTGGTCCAGCATCTCTCTTTAGAATGTGGGGATATTCACCACCAAAAATTCTCAGCGTTGGGTCCTCAGCCCACATGAAACAACATGCAGGATTCAGGGATGTTTTAGCAAGATCATTCTGGTTGTTGTGTGCAGAATGGAGAGGAAGAAAGCAAGAATGGAAACATGGAGACCAGTGAGGAGGTTACCCGAGTAGTGCAGATGAGAGATGCTAATTTGTGAATGGTGTTTATTGGTTTTGGGTGCTTGTAACAGGGGTTGGCAAATGTGTTCTGTAAAGGGCCAGAGAGTAAATATCATAGGTCTAGGAAGCCATACGTCACTGTTGCAATTACTCAGTTCTGCCATTGCAGCACCAAAGCAGCCATAGACATTATGTAAATGAATGAATGGCTGTGTTTCAATAAAACTTTATTTACAGACACTGAAATTGGATTTTCATATACTTTTCACATGTTGTGAAACAGTCATCTTATTTTTACTTTTTAAATTATCTAAAAATGTAAAAACCACTCATAACTCACAGGCTGTACAAAAACAGGCAGGAGGCCAGTTTTATCCTATGGGCTATAATTTGCTGACCCAATTTATTTTATTTTGTTTATTTATTTATTTACTTATTTATTGAGATGGAGTCTCACTCTCTCACCCAGGGCGGGAGTGCAGTGGTGCGATCTCGGCTCACTACAACCTCCATCTCCCAGGTTCAAGCAATTGTCCTGCCTCCGCCTCTCGAGTAACTGGGATTACAGGCACCTGCCACCATGCCCGGCTAATTTTTGTAGAGACCAGGTTTCACCACGTTGGCCACGTTGCTCTTGAACTCTTGACCTCAAGTGATCCACCCGTGTAGGCCTCCTAAACTGCTGGAATTACAGGTGTGAGCCACCGCGCCCAGCCTGACCACTGATTTAGAAGCAAATGAAAGACAAAGCATGAAGGACTTAATTATAATTACAAAACTGAAAGTAAGCTTTATAAACCTTTACATAACACTAATCTAATCATAATACTGACAGAAATCAAGAAGTTAAGAAGAGGTGATCCTGATGGTGGACAAGAAACTTTTACCTGTCATTTCAAATTATATGACATTTTAATTTTTTAAATCTAAGAGTAATTGTAGCTACTACTTGTTGAGTTCTTTGTAATTTACAAGACATGGGGCCATAAAATCATTCAGGAGCTAATGACATAAGCATGATATGATTTGCTGACTGTGATCAAGTGGACACCCTTATTAGGAACTGGAGAGATCATTGTTAACAAAAATGACCAGGGAAGAGCTCCAGGAGGAGTCGGCATGGTTGGGAAAGGATCCTAGGACATGGAATAGCAGATCACAGTAAGAAGAGCATCCCAGGCAGAAGGAATGACCCATTATGCACCAAGCACAGGTAACCAGCCTCAGTAGAGGACTGGAAGTCAGAACTGACAGTTCTCAGCCTGTGGGCTGAGGACTGTGGCTAAATAACAACTGTAAGAGGTCTAATACTGGGAACCCCATTCTCTGACCACAGGGTTTTGAACAGAAGGATGAGGGAGACAGTGTTTATGGAGTGGTGGAGCATCCCAGCTGCACTACAGAAAGTTAAAAACGCTCTGCTAAGTAATACTTGGGTTAAAGAGACAAGGAAATACATTTCGTATGTTTTAGAAAGGAACAAGAAAGTTTTACATTAAAACTTCTAGGTGAAGGTGGTACTTATGGTACAATTTACAGCCTCTTCTAGGAAATACAAATTGTCAAAATTAATATTAAAAGAAATAGAAATAGTGAATAACCCTTAAACGTAGACAACATAGACAATACTGAAAATTTTAAGTAGCTACATTACAAAGGAGCTCTCCCTTCAAGAAATACATAATTCCTGTCATATTTAAGCTGTTTCAGAGAATAGAAAAATGTAGTTTTCCAACTGATTTTGCAAGACTAGCACGATCTAGATATCCAAATTGGACAGGAACAAAAAAAAGAATCATAGACAAATATGACTTATGAAGCTAGTGCAAATATATGGAACTTGATGCATTAATAAATTGACTCTAGCCTTCTGTTAAATAATAACACATTGTGACTAAGTAGGGCTGATTCCAAGATGTTTTAATATTAGGAAAATCTATAGGAACAGATTAAAAGAGAAAACTCATACATCATCTTGAAAGATGACAAAAAACATTTAGTAAATTTCATTTCACTTTTGTGATGCAGGAATGATATCTTAATACTAATTCATTGGGAAAAATACAGGATGAGACACTATAAATCCGTTCAATAACACTTTTAAGTGGATTTGACTTTTCTTAACCACAACAGCTAATTTTATTAAGGGTGACAAGCAGGAGGCTTCAGCAAACGACCTAATGAAACATTAGGTAGTTTGATTCCTAGAGAAAAATAAAAGGGTCATTGTACCTCAATGACCTGTTGTGCTGGGGTTAAAATAACACCCAAAATCTCAGAGCCTTATGACATAGGTTTATTGCTCACAATTCACGGCAACAAATTACCAAGTTTGATTTTGTGTCATGTCACATTATTGACCCAAAAATTCCACTTTGTCTTTATCATACAAACATCCCACATATGTACAAATACATTTGTATAAAGATGTTCATTGAAGCATTGTTTATAATAAACTTTTGGAAGCATCTTAAAATCTATCAGTAGGAAAATAACTAAACAAATTACAGTAAGTCCCTACTATGGATCAAGGAAATTTATTTTTATAAATTAACAAGATCTACGACTGCATTAAGGAAAGATCTGGAAGGATATATAGAAATATAAGTCATCTCTGGGCAGCGTGTAGAATTGGGAAGTGTAATGGAGATGTTCTCTTTTCTAACTTTACACTTTCATGTTGTTTAAAGTTATTGTACAATAAGCATACATTACATTTTTATTATAAATTAAAAATGAAAATTTATAAAAATCTGTATCCTTATATATTTTGTCTTATAACCTTGAAATATATTTTTATATACTCATTATTTTATCAAGTTCTTGTGCTTCTAGGAGATGTTATGTTTTTCCATTATATTGTTTGTCACATAAAAGTTTAAAATCATAATTTCTTATTTGCAGATTGTACCTTCAATTATATTATAACCCTCTATGTCCCATTTAATTTTCTGAGATGTGAACTCTACTTTTAACAAATTTGTATTGTCACTCTGGCTTTTATTTCGTTTGCATTTGCTGAGAGTGCTTTGCCTCCTATTTTGTTTGTGCCCTTTCCTAGTTATTTTTGTGTGTTTCTTCCAGATGTTACATCACCCTGATTTAGAAAGTATAAGTGAAGGTCAAAATGTTACAGATTTAGTGAAATGTTGAAGCAGTGGAATATGGTTCAAACAGGTTCTCTGAGAAGGTGGATGGTCATTCAGCTAGCCATTACATCTTATTAGGCAGATAAGAAAAAGTGTAGTGAAATGTTACATACTTGTTATCCTAGAATTTAAAACATGTTTATACTTATTCTTTAACTTGTTATTATAAAGTTGACCATGTAAGCCTGCTTGCTAACAAGGGGAAAATGTTTTCCTATAATAGAGAAGGGTTTATTTTAATAGTTCCAAGAACTGGTGATTTGCAACTTTGACACTAAGAATGTTTTCTATAGCAAACCACTTCAAATTGTTTATGGTAGAAAACTGTGTGTGTTCTTTCATGTGATAAGCCACGTCTGTCCTAGGAAGTTAATTTTGTCAACCAATCTATATCTCACTATGATTCTGGCAAACTAGTACTAATTAACTCTACTTCTTTAAGAGATTGTGTAGATTTTCTGAAAATAAAAACATAGCTTAAAATATTTCCTTCTATTTATGAATTATTTTAGAGCAAAACACAAGTGACTCCAATGTATTAAAACACAATGCACTTCCTCTATTTGCCATGGCATTAAGACTGGTATGAGGAAAGCAACGCATCATTAGGTTTACTTTAGGGATTATTTGTATAGAGTCTGCGAAGGACAAAGAATGGAAATCAGAAACAAAAAAAAAATTCATAGATCTAGCTATCCCTCTTTTACAACGGACTCAGCTGCTGCCAGGGTAGCTAAGCCGGAAGAAGTTAAAGTTCTATCTAGTCCATTCTACTAAAATTTTTGCCCCTCACCAAATCCAAGGCCTTGTTACCACATCTAAGTGTGTCTGCAACAACAAGATGAAATGGTAAACTGATTCTCTTTCAGGGTCCAGGCTCCATGAGACACACTGGGAATGCAATGGACACATGTGCCAATTCCACTCTTCTGAGCTTTCAGGTTAACACGGACGAACCTAGAGGACATCGTGTTAAGTGAAAGAAGCCAAGCACAGAAGGACAAATACTGTATTATCTCCCTCATGTGTGTAATCTAACAAGTTATTCTAATGGCAGTAGAGAGTAGAATGGTGATTACCATAGGCTGGGTAGAGTAGTGGGGACTGGAGAAAGGGAGCGGCTGGTCATCAGGTACAACGTTAAAGTTAGATAGAAGAAATAAGTTCTGCTGTTCTGTTGCACAGTAGCATGACTATAGTTAACAAGAATGTACTGGATATTCCAAATATGGTAAGGCATCACTTAACAATGAGGATATGTTTTTAAAAAAGCATGATTAGGCAATTTTGTCACTGTGGAAGCATCAGAGAGTGTACTCATACCAACCTGATAGTATAGCCTGCTGTGCAGCCAGGCTCCATGGTATAGGCTATTGCTCCTAGGTTGAAAACCTGTACTGCATGTGTACTGAATACTGTAGCCAGTTGTTACACAATAGTAACTATTTGTGTGTCTGAATACAGAAAAAGTAAAGTAGAAATATGGTATCATAATCTTATGGGACCACACTCATAAGTACGGTCTGTCATTAACTGAGAGCTTGTTATGCGGCACATGACTGTGTATCCGGAATTAGTGGATTCTTGGTCTCACTGACTTCAAGAATGAAGCCGCGGACCCTCGCAGTGAGTGTTACAGTTCTCGAAGACGGTGTGTCCCGAGTTTGTTCCTTCAGACGCTCAAATGTGTCTGAAACTTCTTCCTTCTGGTGGGTTCGTGGTCCTGCTGTCAGGAGTGAACCTGTAGACCTTGGTGGTGAGTGTTACAGCTCTTAAAGGCAGCGTGGACCCAAAGAGTGAGCAGCAGCAAGATTTATTGCAAAGAGTGAAAGAACAAAGCTTCCACAATAGGGAAGGGCACCCCAGGAGTTGCCCCTGGCTGGCTCGGGCAGCCTGCTTTTATTCCCTTATCTGGCCCCACCCACATCCTGCTGATTGGTCCATTTTACAGAGAGCTGATTGGTCCACTTTACAGAGAGCTGATTGGTCTGATTTGACAGAGTGCTGATTGGTACATTTAAAATCCTTGAGCTATACAGAGTCACAGAGTGCTAGTTAGCTAGATACATAGTACCAATTGGTGCATTTACAAACCTTGAGCTAGACACAGAGTACTGATTGGTGTATTTACAAACCTTGAGCTAGGCACAGAGTGCTGATTGGTGCATTTAACAATCCTTGAGCTAGACAGAGAGTCACAGAGTGCTAGTCCTCCAAGTCTCCACTAGGTTAGCTAGATACAGAGTACCAGTTGGTGCATTTACAAACGTTGAGCTAGACACAGAGTACTGACTGGTGTATTTACAAACCTTGAGCTAGACACAGAGTGCTGATTGGTGCATTTACAATCCTTGAGCTAGACACAGAGTCACAGAGTGCTAGTTAGCTAGATACAGAGTTAGCTAGATACACAGTACCAATTAGTGCATTGGTTCCCGCTCACGCCTCTCCCTCCACACCTCCTGGCAAGCAGAGGGAGGGGGCTCCGGCCTCAGCCAGCCCAGAGAGGGGCTCCCACGGTGCTGCGGCAGGCTGAAGGGCCCCTCAAGCGCCACCAGAGTGGACACTGAGGCCGAGGAGGCACTGAGAATGAGGGCTGCTAGCACTTTGTCACCATTCAGCTGTAGTTGCCTACTGTCAAGATCTGTGCTATCCAGTAGGGTACCATTAGCCTCATGTAATTACTTAAATTTGAGTTAAACAAAATTTGAAAGTCAGTGTATCAGTCACAATAGCCATATTTTGAGTGCTACACGTGGCTAATGGCTACCTTATTGGATAGGACAGATGGAGAACATTTACTTCATCGCAGAAGGTTCTTTTGGACAACATTGCTGTAGATGTCTGGTACTTATAACTTGGACTGCATTTTTACAAAGAACACATTAGATATGGTGACGAAAGCAATTACATGATGAAAGGAACCTGTTTCTGAGTGATAAATCTTCTTAGGACCAAACATCTGTAAACCTGGACATTCACCATGGACTCTTATGTGGGGGGGGTAGGAGAGGGCAACCCTTTCTAATCCTTGAGTCACTGTGTTTTGTGGTCTCTTTGTTACAGAAAAATTTAAAACTAAGTTCTATCTCAGTTCTCATTAGCCCTGTCATTCAAGTGTCCTTTCACTCCTGTGCCTTAAGCAATTCTATGCATTCATATCTGTCCATTTCTGCATCCCAGAAGGCACTCATCTGTGAAAGTAATTCACACTGTGGTGTTAATGATCAAATTCCAGTGGCTAGCATATGTTGTGTTAACCCCTCAGGATCATTTGATTACAAAATAGATCCCAGAAAGTGAAGTAAGAAGGAATCTGTAATGGCAAAATTGCAAATATCAGCAACACATCCATGGGAGAGATATGTTGGGTCTGAAACTTTATTGTCATTTCGGGATACACTCATAGACAACACCTCTACTTACAGAGGCAGCATCCACATTCAGGATCCAATTGCAAAATCTACTGAGGAGGAGAAAAATTAAGAAAGAAACACATTTCTACGGTTTCTCTTTGTAAATTCCCAGAGACTGAATACTGAGCCAAGATGTTCTCACTAACCAGCCCTTTCTTTGCAGGCAACTACCCACAGTGAGCATAGCTTTCACCATCTTCATTACCACACCAGCTCAGGCAAAGTGAGAACCCTTCTCTCCTCAATGTGAGGCCTAGGTAAGGTAGAGGGGCCCACACAGCAGGGTTGTTGAGTCCTCTGCACTGACCCACATGCCTCATTGCTAAGTCTGAGTCTGGTGATACCTACCAGACATTACAGAGGAGCTCTTGGGCAGGGATGTTACCATCTCTACCTGCAGCCTGACTTCTGCTGCCCATCTTTCATTCTCATTCCCAGGTCCTGATCCTTAGATCCATTCAAACTGGTTATTGTGGATACAGGTCAAGTTTTATTTTTCCCCACGAGATTGCTCGTTCCAATGGGCATTATTATTACATTGCTTATGTCATAATAGCTGATGGCCAGCCATGATATAGCTGTGCCTATATACATTTGGTTAGGGCTGTTTATGTTGTCATCAAGTAAGTGATGTGCATTGATACATAGTCATCTATTTGAATTACTATTTAAAATGTCTTCAGGAAGTTTACGCACTATGATTCAGCATTTATATGAAAAGCTGCTGTGTACAAATAAATGAATGAAAATGGCAGTGGGATATAAATTTTATCTAAGTAAATTAAAAATTTATTATTGGAAGAATGACTATAATTCTATATTTTCTTGCAGAAACAACCACCATGTACTTTGTAGGAATTAAGGAAAGAAGTTACTCACAAATAGGTGAATTTATATTACATTTTGTTACTGAGACACAAAGAAAAGAATTGGCAGTCACACCTAAGAAATACATATGAAAGCAGAAGAAATTGCAACATCCGTTAGAATGGATAAGGAATTCTCAAAGCAATGAGAGATTGATGTGACAGATTGGTGCATCAAGCAAGACTATCATTAAGGCATTGAACAGCATTTTGTCAAACAAAACTCCTATCTGACTTGGAACAGAAGCTACTTAACTTCCAACACAGGTGATTTGAAAAAAAAAAAATGAAATTGAGTTTAGTCAAATAGAAAACTCTAATGAGCCCCTAGCCTGCTCTGATATGCCCTGAAATTAAACTATCAATGTTATAAAATTCAGGAGTCAAAGTCATGCATTTGGGCTACAAAAAGTAGCTTATCTGTGATACTAGATATTGTAAAAAATTACCAGTGGCCAAAGGTTGGCTTCATGTTTAATTTTAAACCACAAAAATCTAAGAACAAGGTATTTCTCAAGAAGTATCACTGTGTATTCCCCCTTCCCATTAAAAAGGTGCAAAACAGCAGAGCACATGGTGGGCTGAGTAAATTCCACAAGAGAGGTGCAGAAGCACTAAGTTACCCATCAATTCTGCTGGTTCTTGGCACTTCGACGTGTGTCTAAACAGTTCAAGAATGAGCTCCTTGATAATTATTATTCCTTGCGACCTCATTGGACAACTGCAACTTGGCAACATTTTCATTTAAAATCATTTAATGACAATTTGAAGGTACAGCATAAGTCCCGGCTATTGCCTGTTATTAACAAAATGATGAAGTGTCAATATCAAACTTGGTGGATTGGAAGAAAATCCTAGAGAATACAGTGGAGCTTTCCTTAAAGAAATGCTGCATCAACAAGGCTCTCGATGGCATAGAGAATAATATTGCAAAGAAAAATGCAGGTATTGATGCATCTGAGTCAAAAGTGATTTAGAGGGCTGGGCGCGGTAGCTCACGCCTGTAATCCCAGCAATTTGGAAGGCCGAGGAGGTGGATCAGGAGGTCAGGAGATCGAGACCATCCTGACTAACACGGTGAAACCCCATCTCTACTAAAAATACAAAAAATTAGCCGGGCGAGGTGGCGGGCGCCTGTACTCCCAGCTACTCGGGAAGCTGAGGCCAGAGAATGGAGTAAACCCGGGAGGCGGAGCTTGCAGTGAGCCGAGATCCAGTCACTCCACTCCAGCCTGCGCGACAGAGCAAAACTCTGTCTCAAGAAAAGAAAAAACGTGATTTAGAAGAGTCAGACCATAAATGGGAAGAGTTTTAGGAATACTTTAACCCATCTATTTCATTATATTTTCCTTGTTAAAGGAAATGGTGACATGTGATATTTTAAACTATGTTAAATAACTCTAAATAAGCGCTTCAGTATAATTCTTTTAATTTTAAGTTAGACAGAAGCACTGTGCCATGGTATAATTTGTAGTGTTTTATCTTTCTTAGTAGTGTTTTATCTTTCTGTATAAAATAATGATGCATCTTACAATCAATGGCACCTTCAATTTGATGAAATTCAGTGCACTTTTTGGCTCATTGCTTTTTTAGTTAGCTGTAACCGTTCGGACAACCAGAGGTGTGTATAATAAGGACAGTCATTTTCAATGGTTAAAATTAAACTCCTAATTTTGCTGAGACGACTCAGCTTCTCTTGGAATGGTGAAAGCACACTGGGCAGGACCTCTTAATGGGACTCTCCTTCAGGAGTCAAGAAGGAGGGCAATATTTGGTACTAAAATAATATATAGTCTTTAACATTCACCGGAAATACATCCAAATAATTGACATTTTCCTGTGTTCAACAAGGATTTTGGAGGATGTTTCCTAATGTCATAGATACTACGCTAACCAGAACTCATTTTAAGAAAACCTACTTTTAGTATGCTCTTGCGTTTTTTTTTTTTTTTTTTTTTGGCCCCTAGCTAACTGTAAGTAAAAATATTAACCATCAAGGTGTTTAATTAGAGAGGCATGTTTTCATAGTCTTATAGTCTCTGTAAGAAATATAATTACACAAGACATAGCAAAATGTAGCCATTCCTACATCAAATGTCATAGTACTCACAGAAGCAGCCTGCTGACAAGTATGATAAGCTATTTTTAGTACATCACCTTTTTAGAACATTTGTGGTTAATTATGACCGTTTGGGGCTCACAGATGGCATATGAAATTGTAGTGTTCTGTTTTAAATAATGAGGATGATGGTATAATAAATAAATCATTGTGAAATCAAAGGACATAGTTGGTGCACAGCATGGTATATTGGTTATTTATGACACACAGTACCTTGGTTATTAATAATGCTTCACACTTGGTTTCTAGCCACTGTTCCATCTGCCACCCTGGTCTCCATTTTAAATGACTTCCATCATATTGCCTCTTTACTTACAGTCACTAGTGTCTCCTTTTTAGCCTGCCCACCAAGCCTAAGTTCCTCTGCTTGGATCCCAAGGCTCCATAATGGGACACAACCGGCCAGTTGAAATTATTTCCCACAGCTCCCAGCAGGCAATCTCTCCTCCAGTTAGTGCATTCTTCACCCTGGCTTTTTTTTTTTTTTTTTTTTTTTTTTTTTTTTTTTTTTGTTGAGACGGAGTCTCGCTCTGTCGCCCGGGCTGGAGTGCAGTGGCCGGATCTCAGCTCACTGCAAGCTCCGCCTCCTGGGTTTACGCCATTCTCCTGCCTCAGCCTCCCGAGTAGCTGGGACTACAGGCGCCCGCCACCTCGCCCGGCTAGTTTTTTGTATTTTTAGTAGAGACGTGGTTTCACCGTGTTCGCCAGGATGGTCTCGATCTCCTGACCTCGTGATCCGCCCGCCTCGGCCTCCCAAAGTGCTGGGATTACAGGCTTGAGCCACCGCGCCCGGCCCACCCTGGCTTTCCATGCCCTCTGTTCATTGCCAGTCAGGCTTTTGCTGCTGACCTCACCACATACAATGCCAATCCTCTTCCCTTGTGACTGCTAAAATCTACTGGTCCTTCAAAATACAGCTTAGATGCCAGGATTGTCACAAAGCCTGTGCTAACATCACCAATTGTTATCATTTTCCTCCTGAATGCCAAGTGTGTACACAAATAAATGCCACATCGTTTTACATTAATTGTTCCCCGATTGTGTGCCCGTTTAGGTCTTAGCTAAGATGGCAAGGTTGCAAGCAACAGAAAGGCTGACATGCTTTTCTGTGGCTTTCCCCAGCATGCACTTAGAGATGCAGGTAAGAGGAGGAAGAGTGGGTGGTGAGTGTCTGATTAACATAGAGATAATTTTCAGAAAAGTATTCAGAAGATAACACTTGCTGGTTCATTTTCTTAAAAAAAAAAAAAAAAGGAAGCTGAATCTAGCAGCTGTGATAGAATGTTGACTCTGATCATGTGACAATCTCTCAGAAATTGCCATTCTGTAAGCTGTCAAGGACTCTTCAAGCTGCATGTCACAAGAGCCTGAAGTTTTAGGGCTCAAACCATCAATTTTATAGTTGGAGCTTTGCTGTATGAGCAAGACTATGCAACCAAAGGAGGGGGTCTATTTTTTAGGAACCAGTAGCCATTTGTTGAATTATTCAGTTCCCCATTGATGTCAATTCAAATGTTTTTGGCATAGTGTTTCAGTTGTTATTCATTTAACATTTAGTATTCCTACTACTGAGAGGAATAAAAACTTCAGGAAAGTGATACGTACTTGCATATTATGAAATATAAAAACTTACTTGAAAGCAAATTCTTAGATGATTTGATCAGTGATAAAATGATCTACATTTGGAACAACTAAATTTAGAAAGCAAAAGTTTGCCATGAATTAATATAACAAAAAGAGAAAGAAAGAAAAGATAGATAAAGAATCCAAGCTGAAGGGGATTCAGGAAATTCCATCAGTAAGATGAGAGGTAACTTACAAATTAAATAAAGCATCCACTTCTCACACTGCATCTTGAGAGGTTATCTATCTCAAAGGCCCTAATTTTATTAGTGTAAAAAAGACATGGAGCCCCAAGTCTTTCCTTGCATGTGTGTATATTCTTAATGTAATAAATTCAATTACTCCTTTTGTGACAGCCTCTTAGTTTAAACCTATAATAAAAATCTATACAAAATACTATAAAGGGCCAGCTGTTGTAGGTAATGCCTGTAATCTCTGCATTTTGGAAGGCCAAGGCGGGCAGATTACTTGAGCCTGGGAGTTTGAGACCAGCCTGGGCAACATGGCAAAACACCGTCTATACAAAAAATGTAAAAAATTCACCAGGCATGATGGCATGCACCTGTAGTCCAAGCTACTGGGGAGGCTGAGGTAAGAGGATCACCTAAGCCTGGGAGCTTAAGGCTGCAGTGAGCTGTGATTGTGTCACTGCTCTACAGCCTAAGCAACAGAGTCAGACCCTGTCTCAAAAAAACAATAAATAAATACGGCCAGGTGCAATGGCTCATGCCTGTAATCTCAGCACTTTGGGAGGCCGAGGTAGGTGGATCACGAGGTCAGGAGTTTGAGACCAGCCTGACCAAGATGTTGAAACCCTGTCTCTACTAAAAACACAAAAATTAGCTGGGCACAGTGGCAGGCACCTGTAACCTCAGCTACTCGGGAGGCTGAGGCAGGAGAATCGCTTGAACCCAGGAGGTGGAGGTTGCACTGAGCTGAGATCGCACCATTGCACTCTAGCCTGGGTGACAGAGCAAGACTCCATCTCAAAAAAAAAAAAAAAAAAAAAAAAGGCTGTGAAGAAGAAAATGAAGCCTCACTGGACAGTTTCAATTTGATAGCGGGGTGGCAAGGAAAATCAACATAATTTCCAATCTCATGACCCTATTGCCCTTATGACTTGTACAACTCAGGTAAGATCAGTGCTACTAGAGGCCTGACTTTCCAGAAAAGCTGTTGGTGAGAGAAGGTTAGACAGCTAAAGGCACATCCTTCTCCGTTATGTACTCTTTCCCTTCTCTGGTTTTCTACTTCAACATGTGTTGCTTCTGCTTTTCCAAATAGTGTAGGCATCTCAGAATAGAAACTATTTTATATTTCTACTTATGTGTTCTACAACATCAGTACAGTGCTGAGAAAACTGGAAGTATAAAATGCATACTTGGTTGATTGTTTTCTTGAGAGAAATTAATAAATTGTGGGTATGAGAAAATGCAAAGTTTTTTGTGGCTATTGTCAATGGGATTACCTTCTTGATTTAGCTCTCAGCTTGAACGTTTTTGGTATACAGATGTGCTACTGATTTTTGCACATTGACTTTTGTATCCTGAAACTTTACTGAAGTTATCAATTCAAGGAGACCTTTTTTTGCAGTCTTTAGGGTTTTCTAGGTATAGAATAGTATCATCCTCAAAGAAAATTTAACTTATTTTCTTATTTGGGTGCCTTTTATTTCTTTCCCTTGTCTAGTTGCTCTGCCTAGAACCTCCAGTACTTTGTGGAATAGGAGTGGCAAGAGTGGCCATCCTGCTTGTGTTCCCATTTTTAAGAGGAATGTTTCTAGCATTTGCCAATTCAGTATGATGTTAACTGTAAGTTTGTCATAGATGGCTCTTATTATTTTGAGGTATTTTCTTTTGATGCCCAGTTTGTTAGATTTTGTTGAAAACTTTTTCTGCATCTATTGAAATGATCATGTGTTTTTTGCGTTATACATCTAACCCAGGAGGTGAAAGGTCTCTATAAGGAGAATACAAAATACTGCTGAAAGAAATCACAGATGACAACAAAATGGAAAAATATTATATGCTCATGAATTGGAAGAATCAATATCATTAAAATGGCTACACTGCCCAAATCAATTTACAAATTCAATGCTATTCCCATCAAACTACCGATGTCATTTTTCACAGAGTTAGAAAAAAAACTAATCTCAAATTTATATAAAGTCAAAAAAGAACCTGAATAACAAAAGTAATCCTAAGCAAAAAGAACAAAGCTGGAGGTATCATATTAGCCAACTCCAAACTATAATATAAAGCTACTATAACAAAAACAGCGTAGTACTGTGTACATAAGAAAAGACACATAGACCAATGGAACGGAATAGAAAGCCCAGAAATAAAGTCACACACCTGCCACCATCTGACCTTTGACAAAGTTAACAAAAATAAGCAATGTGGAGAGGACTTCCTATTCAATAAGTGGTGCTGTGATAGCTGGCTAGCCATATGCAGAAGAAAGAAACTGGATCCCTACCTTTCACCACATTCATAAATTGACTCTGAATGGATTAAACATGTACATATAAGACCTCGAACTATAAGAACTCTAGAAGAAAACCTAGTAAACACCATTCTGGACATGAGCCTTGGGAAAGAATTTATGGCCAAGTCCTCAAAAGCAACTGCAAGAGAAACAAAAATTGACAAATGGGACCTAATTAAATTAGAGAGCTTCTGCATTGTAAAAGAAACTATCAAAAGAATAAACAGGCAACCTACAGAATGGGAGAAAATATTTGTAAACTATGCATTCATCAAAGGTCTAATATCCAGAATCTATAAGGAGCTTAAGCAGATCAATAAGCAAAAAACAAACAACTCTATTCAAAAATGGGCAAAGGACATGAACAGACATTTCTCAAAAAAAGGCATACCCATAGCCAACAAACAAATGAAAAGATACTAACATCACTAATCATCAGAGAAATACAAATTAAAACCACAATGAGATACCATCTCACATCAGTCAGAATGACTATTATTAAAAAAGTAAAAAAAAAAAAAAAAAACAGATGTTGGCAAAGCTGCAGAGAAAAGAGAATGCTTATACATTGTTGGTGAGAATGTAAATTTGTTCAGCCACTACAGAAGGCAGTTTGGAGATTTCTCAAAGAGCTTAAAACAAAACTACCGTTCAACCCATCAGGTCCATTAATGGATATATATCCAAAAGAAAATAAATCATTCTACCAAAAAGACACATGCACTTTTATGTTCATTGCAGTACTATTCACACTAGCAAAGACAGAATCAACCTAGGTGTCTATCCACTCTGGATTAGGTTTTAAACTTGTGGTACATGGACACCATGAAATAATAGACAATCATTTGAAATGAAATTATGTCCTTTGCAGTAACTGGAGGCCATTATCCTAAGTGAATTAACACAGGAACAGAAAACCAAATACCATGTATTCTCACTTATAAATGAGAGCTAAACATTGGGTACACGTGGACATAAACATGGGCACAACAGATACTGGGGACTACCAGAGGTAGGAGGAAAGGAGGGCAGCAAGGGCTGAAAAACTACCTATTATATACTGTGCTCACTACCTGGGTGATGGGATAATTTGTCCCTCAAACCTCAGCATCACCAATATACCCATGTCACAAACCTGAATGTATACTTCTTAATCCAAAACAAAAGCTGAAATTATGTATTTTTAAAAGATAATGAAGGGAGAATAATATACTATTGAAAATCTAATTACTAATTGCATTTTCCACTTAGAATTCACCAGAAGAAACAAATTTATTTGCGAACTTTGGAGATTCTCCAACTTCAAGTAATGATAGATATACATGAGATTCTAATGTAGGTAGAATTTATTTTTTTTTAATCTCCTACTCCTTTTTTGTCATGTGAATTATCTCAGTAACTATTCATACACATTTTGGTTGACTCTCTTCAACATGTATACATTTATTCAGGCTTCAAGGGACACTTAGTGAGCACCTTAGTCCTAGGCTCTATGTATGGCACCAAAGATACAAACCAATAAGGCACAGAGTTTGTAAGCATATGAAATAGCACACAAGAGAGTTTTCAAGCAGTTGAATGAAGACAGAACTGCTGTAACAGGAGACTGATGAAGTATTTAATGAGAAGTCAGACCATTTCCCATTGTCTCTTGTTTGAACATGTATTCTTCTTCTGTATCACTCCAGTCATTCTTCAGAAGACAAAGGATTCTATAAATGGAATAACAGGTGTGTGAGTGCTATGTATAATTATGTCCTAATAGAGGTTTCCCTTTCTATAAGATTTGTGATGATTGAGTGCTTGGTATGCAGTTTGTTTTCTAATTACAATCAATCATTTCCTCCTTGAAGTCATTCTGGTAACACACCACTGCCACTATTTTTAGATCTATGACAAATCATATATTCTGTACTAATTCAGAAATGTGATTCATTGAATAGCTCTCATCAAATACTGCTCTAAAGAAGATACAAATAGTCATGTGAACCCAAGGGTTGGCTCCTCTTCAAGCAGAAAGGAAATTAAGCCCATTCTACCAGTTAATCCATCAATGAGTGCTATGGGAAAGGCTAATCTTATGCCTATGTAAATAAGTCATTTGCTGTTGTTGAGAATGAACCCACATCCCCAAAATGTCTCCAAACACAGTCATTTAACTAGAATTTCTTTTAACAAATACAAACAGCTCTGGGAAAGGTAATACACAGATCTAAATTCACACCAAAATAAAAGTAACTATATAGACTCCTGAGAAATATTTTTCTTTCACGTAAGAGGACTTCAAAAAAATTATGGAAAAAGAGAATTAAGAGATAAAAATAAACAATATAAACTTTATTTCTCAACATAAGTGCCGTCAAGATCAAGATATTTTGTAAATGATGATACCAGCCTTTTGTCCATCACTACAGAACTGAGTGACCTGGGAATTTAACTGTATAAATGCATTATTTTTTTTACCTTACTAACTGAGGAAAAGTTGATGACCTTTAAGGTTTTTTTAAGATTAGGAAACCAAAAGAAGTCAGAAGGAGTCAAGTAAGGACTATAAGGTGGAGGAATAATAATTTACCATTGAAATTCTCACCAAATTGTCTTTATTTGATGAGAGACACGAGCAGGAACATTGTCATTGAGGAAAAGGACTTCTATGGTAAAGCTTTTCTAGGCATTTTTTTTTTTTTTTTTTTTTTTTTGCTAAAGCTTTGGCTAGCTTTCTCAAAACATTCTCATAATAAGCAGATGTTATTATTCTTTGGTCCTCTAGGAGTCAACACACAAAATGCTTTGAGCATCCCAAAACACTGTTGCCATGACCTTTGCCTTCAGTGTCCACTTGTGATTTGACTGGACCACTTTCACCTCTTAGTAGCCATTGCTCTGATTGTGCTTTGTCTTCAGGATAATACTGGTAAAGCCATGTTCCATCTCCTGTTCCATTTCATCAAAGAAATGCTTCAGGATCTTGATACTGCTTGTTTAAATTTTCCCCTAAAAGCTCTGCTCTTGTCTGCAGCTGATCTGAGCACAATAGGTTTGGTACCCATCAAGTGGAAAATTTGCTTCATTTTAATTTTTAAGTCAGAACTGTGTAAGCTGAATCAACTGAGATATCTATGGTGTAGGCTAATGTTTCTGCTGTTAATCATCAGTCCTCTTAAATTAGAGCATGAACAAGATTAATCATTTTCTCAAAAATTGATGTGGAGGAAACAATCAGGTCTGCCACTATGGGCTTTATCTTCAACATCATCTCATCCCTCCTTAAAATGAGTTATCCATTTGTAAACTGATTATTCTTTGGGGCACTGGCTCTATAAACTTTTCATGAAGTATTAATGATTTCACCATTCTTCCACCCAAGCTTCACCATACATTAGATGTTTGTCCTTGCTTCAATTTTAGCAGAACTCATGTTATTCTAATTGAGGCTCTTTTCAAGCTGAAGTCTTATCCCTCTCAGTGGCTCCAACTATAGCCCGTTACAACAAATTAGTATGAACTTATTTTGGTGCAAAAAAATTTTTGAAATTCATGCACAGTTTTTTCATTGTATTCATTTTTTGATATCCATAATTACTATATTTAGATTTTTTTGTATATTTCACTTGGTAATTATATTTTTTGTTACAATGAAATTCACAGAAAATAAAATCAGCAATTTTAAATGGGACAATTCAGTGGCATTTAGTAGATTCACTATTTTATGTAACAAATACCTCTGCCTAGTTCCAAAATATTTTTGTCTGTACAAAAGAAACCCCTACATACAATAAACAGTTATTGTCCTTCCCTGGCAACCACCCACCTGTTTTCTGTTTCTCTGGATTGACCCATTTTTGATATTTCATAAAAATGAAATCATGTAAGATGGGACCTTCTGTGTCTGACTTCTTTCACTTAGCATCATGCTTTCAAGGTTCATCTGTGTTGTAATGTGTATCAGTATTTCATTCCTTTTATGGTTGTATGTGCATAACGCCATTTGTTTATTCATGTGTTGAAGGACATTTGGTATTCCTAAAACTTTGCTAAGTATGTAAAATGGCTCAACTGCTATAAAAATTTGTTTGGAGGCTTCTCAAAATGTCACACACAGAATTATATGTCCCAGCAATTCTACTTCTAGACAGATATCCAAAAGCATTAAAAACAGAGACTCAAACAGATATTTGTATACCAACGTTTACAGCAGATTATTCACAATAGCCAAAAGGTGGAAACATTATATTCATTTTCCATGAACTTCTTAAAGAGCCCCTCATACAGCTGAGTGTAACCTGCAAGAATTAATTACGAAAGAAGGGAAGGGAATTTCCACTTGGGAGGTACTAAGGACAAATTTCTCCTTATTTGCAATTTTGGCAAGGATTAATGCTGACTTGGGGGTTGATCGAATTTTTGCCTGAAGTTTGAGATCTTAAACCCCATCCTTCTATTTTCAAATATTTCAGTTTCAGTGAGAAAGGATTGCAATTTACAAACTAAGCACAAACATATCAAATCTAACTTATTTAGTTAAAAAACCTAAACTTATCAAATCTTTATAGACACTGTAGTTTGATATATGTATATTTAAACTAAGTGTTCAGTAAAGTTTCTAAAGTTATATCCATGATGCAAACTCAATTGTTCCCAACTCATTTATCCTTTTGATTAGCTCAGAAAGAAGAAACCAAGCCTCCTCCAATGGTCTTGATTACCACTAACACATACTAAACCCTCCAAGCTGTGGAGGCACGAAAATATTTATTGAATAAATGAGTAAGTGAAAGAACAAAGAAACAAAAGAATATACAGAGTGGAAGCAACTTGGTAAGCAAACAATCTGATGATAGTAAAATTATTTTCCGTGGGTGACTGGTTCAACAGCTGCAGGCTTTACCTAGAGACAAAGGTTCTTCCAGAGCCCTTCACATTATCAGACATACTGTGACATCAGGCATAGGAGAGGGGATGACAGTTGCATTAAAAAATGCCACTTCCCAGTCTACTTCCACTAATGGCATGAGTGCCCTGCTGTTTCTCAGTCTTCATATTCATCATATTTAGAAGAGCTGAGACTGATGAAGAATGATTATGTGATGATGTAAGACATGATCTGAAAAGCACTTGTGTTTTACTGTGCTCGCTTTTACTGGCTTGTGGAAAATGATGGGATTGTGTTATATGGTACTCGATGGTAAAACCTCTCATTTCCCAAAATATACGTGTGTGAATTTCAATCAGAGAAGTTCCAGCTGCAAGAGTGGTAACCACTCCATATGATTTACTCTTGGATTTGTCATGCAAAGAATCAGAGGTTACACTCTTTATATAATACAAAGCAGTTTTGTCAGCTAAAGTTTGTTCTACACAGGCAGAGTGAAGAGGAAATTTGATAGAATCATAGCCAGAATATTCAAGCAAAACAATTACTCTTGTCTGACTTATTGAGGCTAAGGGATTTCTCCCCTTAAATAATGGTTTTATCAGAGCTATTTAAATAGCCCTATCAGTATATCCAAATAAGACTTTATTTTATTTTTATTTCTTTCTTTTTTTTTTTTTTTTGAGATGGAGTCTTGCTCTGTCGTCCAGCCTGGAGTGCAGTGGCCGGATCTCAGCTCACTGCAAGCTCTGCCTCCCGGGTTTACGCCATTCTCCTGCCTCAACCTCCCGAGTAGCTGGGACTACAGGCGTTCGCCACCTCGCCCAGCTAGTTTTTTGTATTTTTTAGTAGAGACGGGGTTTCACCAGGTTAGCCAGGATGGTCTTGATCTCCTGACCTCGTGATCCGCCCGTCTCGGCCTCCCAAAGTGCTGGGATTACAGGCTTGAGCCACCGTGCCCGGCCAAGACTTTATTTTAAAATAGAGATCACAGGTTTAAGGGAAGGTTAATTTTGAAATTACTAAGAAAATATATAGTTAATTTAAAACAATAAAATAAAAAGTTGAAATGTACTTATAAGGCATAAAAAAACATGAACTGAAGATACAGAGTTTTTGGTGCCAAGCAACATAGAATTCTTTTTGATTCTAATTTACCTGAAATATCTTCTTGCTATCACTTAAAAGATTTTTGTAGACTCAAAATCAATCTCTCACACTCCCTTGGAACATTTTGTTGATTTTTGACATCCCACATATGCAAAATCATTTACTCAAAGTGACTAGAGAAGTGGAAAAATTAGAGTTTCATGGTTTACGAATTGGAATTTATACAGATTTTACAGCTTTGCTTTTAAAGAAAGGAAAATGTTTTCTGCAGTTAAGAAATCACTCCAACAGATAGGTCTATCTCCTCTATTTTTATTTCTAGTTGGCTTATGGGTGAACTACCCTGGCCATAGTTATAAATTTGAAATTATAGGAACTGCTGAAGGGTGATTTTTTTTTCTGGCTGTAAAATACAATGAGGACACAGCTGCAGCATCTAGAAAGTAAGACAAGCTAAAACTATAAAAATAATACTGTTTCCTCTTCCTTGTTTTGGATACAAGCTCTAAAACAAGAGTCAGTTTATCTGGTTTCCCATTATTTATGATGATTAATCTAAGGCCACATTCCCAGGAGAGTAATTAGCCAGTCAGTTACTTCAGTGTGAATCCAGCACTGCTGATTAAGTATAAGTTTACAATTAGAAGTGGACAAACATTCAATAAAACACAGTACAGGGTATCTGTTTTTTATTGGGGTGGGGAGTGGGGAGTGGGAGAAGCCAGAAGTATGAGAAATAACCAGTCTAACTCCACTGAAAAGAGATCTTGCTTGTGTGAATTGTGAATAACATATTAACTATAAGTCAGCAGTGAAATTCTATCTACTTCTCTTTCTATATATATGTTTGTTAGGTTACGTTTTTACATGAACCTGCTACATGTAGGTTCTGCATCTGTTTTACAGAACCTGCTACATGCTCCACCCCACTACGTACTTTGTGTATTATGTTTAGCAAGCTTTTAGTTGTGAGCTGACTGCTCTCTGAAATGCAATTGCCTCCAATATATTGGTGTCAGGAACAGGACTCTGACCAGCCAGTTTCAAAAAATATTAATCCTATCCTAAAATCCTTTAAAAACTAACACCCCAGAAGCCACGGGGTCAAACTGGAGTTTCTTGGCATTATATTCAAGGCTCTTGTTCTTGGCCTAAATTTTTCTTGCCCTTCCACGTTGATCTTTGTCCCCTTTTTATGGTTTATGTTTCAGAAATACTGAGAGTCATGGTAAAAGTAGAAATAGTTGTAGTGATAATTTATTGAGCATCAATTGCAGGAGAAGATAAAATACTAAATATTTTATCTCATATAAATGCCTCATAAATATTCTCATAAAAATACCAGAAGGCAGATATTATTATTGCCATTTTACAGCTGGATAAAGTAAGGCTCTCAAACAGCAGGTAACTTGTTCAAGAATATACAGTTAATAAGCAGCAGAGGTAAGATTCTTCTCTTACCTCTTTGTTATACATGAAATATGCCACACTATTCCATCACTCTAGGCCTTGTCACATTTTCTTGCATCTTAACTATAATACCTTTTACTACCTTGTTCACTTTGTTCACTTTAGAAACTCTACTGATTTTTTAGGACTTTCTCTATAAGTCTTCTCTGACCTGCCTCCCTGGGAAAGGTGATCAGACTTCTTCCAGTCTTCTGTGGTTCTATCCCACATTACACACACACACACACACACACACACACCCATTATTCTACTCATCATAGTGCCTTATAATAATATTTATAAATGTAAATAGATCTCCTTACTAAGCTGTGATAACTCTACACTAATCTTACAACAACAAAAAGTACTAAAAAATATTCACCTAATGAACAGATAAATTAACTTATTTAAGAATAGTAGAGGCATAACCTTGATGATGAGGCATAGGCCATCAAAAGGGAGTTTCCTCAGACCATATGAGCACTAAAGCAACCTTGGAGACACTCTCATGTGATTTCTGTTATCTCTTGTCTTCTTTCTTCGCCAGTTCCTATCAAATTTAAATCACAATTTTTTATCAGCCCTTACTCCTTGCTGTGATCTTATTCTTTTATTTAAAATTCCTTTCTGACATTAGATACCTGAAAAAGATTCAACTGTTAGCTCTACCCTCATTTTACCTGTATTAGACTCAGGTGATCTCTCTACTGTCATTCCAAGAATCTAACTAGTTTCTATCAATGAACAAGTGTTGGTTGTTTACCTAATATGTGCTAGAGATTGCTCCGATTAAAAAATATATATATAAGGCCTTTGGTTTTATGTAGCATCCATGACAGTGGTATAAGCTGGAAAACATGTAAACAAACAAAAAAAGATAACTTTAGGTACATTAAATTTCCTATTCCTATGCAATAGCATATATCCCCTCCAGCATGAGCTATGGCTGTGCTTGAGAAATACAAAGCAATTTAAATGTTAGCTTAATCTACACAGAGATATCTACACCTAAGTTTAATTTTACACCATTATTAGTTTTCTATGTGAAAAAAAGACAAGGAACCAACAAATGGGGCAAATAGAAAACAAATAGTAAGATGACTATAAAACAAATAGTAAGATTTAAACGTAACCATATCAATAATCATATTAAATGTAAGAAGTATAAACTCCCCCAAGTAAAAGGCAGAGATGATCAGATTGGATAAAAAGTAAGAACCAGCTCTATGCTGCCTACAAGAAATGTACTTTAAATATTAAGAAACAAATAGGTTTAAAGTAAAATAGTAAAAAATAAAAATCATGCTAATTATAATCAAAAGAAAGATGGAGTTACTATATTAAGATTAGTCAAAGTATATTTCAGAGAAAATAGTTTTACTCTGAAAGAGGGATAAAGGAGGTCATTTTATACTAATAAAGCAGTCAGTACAATCAGAGGATACAATAATCCGAGACATTTATGCATCTAATAACAGAAATCCAAAATATATGTGGAAAAGCTTATAGAAGTACAAGGAGAAATAGACATATTCATAATTATAGTCAGAGATTTCAATAACCTCCATCAATAATTGATTAAGCAAGGAGACAATTATATTATCAACCTACTGACCTAATTGATGTATTTAGAATACACAATCCAAAAGCAATAAAATACATATCCTTTTCAGATACTCATGAAAATGTTACCAGGATAGATCATATGCAGGGCATTAAAGTAAGTAGTAAATTCAAAAGAAACTAAGCCTTACAAAATATTAATATGTTCCCTGGCTAAAATGAAATAAAATTAATCATCAATAACATAAACATCTCCAGAATATTTCAATTGTCTGGAAACCAAATAACATACTTATAAATAACCAATTGGTCAAAGGGGATTTGAAAGGGAAAAATGAAAGTATTCTTTAGGCTGGGTGTGGTGGCTCATGCCTGGAATCCTAGCACTTTGGGATGCCAAGGCAGGAGGATCACCTGAGGCCAGAAGATTGAGATTAGCCTGGGCAACATAGTGAAACTCCTTCTCTACAAATTTTTTTTTAATATTAGCCTGGCACGGTGGCATGTGCCTATAGTTCAAGCTATTTAGGAGGCTGAGGCTGGAAGACTGCTTGAGCCCAGGAGATTGAGGCTGCAATGAGCTATGATCATGACATTGCACTCCAGCCTGAGCAACAGAGTGAGACCCTGTCTTTAAAAAATTATTTTTAAAACAGTAGATAAGAAAACACATCATTATATCAAAATTTATAAGTTGCAACTAAAATAAATATACATAGCACTAAAAATGTGTATTATAAATGTAGAAATATCTCAAATCAATGACTTCAACTTCTACCTTCAGAAAGTGGGGAAATAAATTAAAAACGAAGCCCAAGGTAAGAAGAAGAATGGAAGTAATAAAAATCAGAGTGGAAGTCAATGAATTAGAGAACAGGAAATAACAACAGAATCTGGTTTTTTGAGAGATCAATAAAATAACTAAATCTCTAGCCAAATGATTGGGAGAAAAAGTAAGGAGACTCAAATTGCCATTGTTGAGAATAAGAGACATGACATCACTAATCATTCCACAAATGTTAAAAGGAAAATAAGGAAATATTATGAATTCACAACTTAGATGAAATGGACAAACTATTTGATAGACACTGGATGCCAAAGCTTACCCAGGGAGAAATACATCATTTACATATCTCTATGCCTTTTTAAGGAATTAAATTTTTAGATTAAAAACTTTCCACAAAGAAAACTCCAAGCCCGGCCCGGCGCGGTGGCTCAAGCCTGTAATCCCAGCACTTTGGGAGGCCGAGACGGGCGGATCGCGAGGTCAGGAGATCGAGACCATCCTGGCTAACACGGTGAAACCCCGTCTCTACTAAAAAACACAAAAAACTAGCCGGGCGAGGTGGCGGGCGCCTGTAGTCCCAGCTACTCGGGAGGCTGAGGCAGGAGAATGGCGTGAACCCGGGAGGCGGAGCTTGCAGTGAGCTGAGATCCGGCCACAGCACTCCAGCCTGGGCGGCAGAGCGAGACTCCGTCTCAAAAAAGAAAACTCCAAGCCCAGTGGTTTCACCAGTGAATTCTATCATTCATTTAAAGAAGAAATATTACCAAATGTACACCATCCCTTGCAGAAAATTAGAAAGGAGGAAATAATTTCCAACTCTTTCTATGAGGCTAGCATTACTCTGATGCTAAACCCTGACTAAGATGTTATCTTAAAAAGTAAACTACAGACGAAAATCCTTCATAAACATAGATGCAAAACAGTAAAAAAAAAAAAAAAAAAAAAAAACTTAGCAAAAAGAATCCAATAATCCAGTAATATACTAACAATTACAATAATCACAACCACATAACCACATAATTGACTTTTAAAAATCAATGCACTGCATCATATTAACAAAATACAGTCAAGCCATATAATTAATATAATTACATAACTAATATAAATAATTATCTCTCACTAGACTCAGAAAAAGCATTTACCTAATCCAATATCTATTCCTGATTAAAAGAAAATTGTCCCCAAGCTAGAAATATAAGAGAACTTCTTCAATCTCATAAAAGCTATCTAGGGAAAACCTACTCTTGACATCATACTTAATTATAAAAAGTTGAATGCATCCCCCACTAACATCAGGAGTAAGGTGAAGACATCCACTGTCACCACTTCTACTCGACAATGTACTGCAAGTTCAAATAAGTGCAACAAGATGAAATAAATAAATATGTTACCCAGATTGAACAGGTAGAAGTAAAAATGTCTTATGTGCAGATATCATGATCATCTATGAAGAAAATAAAATGAATCTCCAAAAATCCTATTGGAACTAGTGAGTTTAGCAACATTTCACGATACAAGATCCATTAGTCTACAGAGATCAATTTACAGTGCTATATTCTAACAATAAACATTCACAAACTGAAATGTAAACATAATGTCATTTATAATACCATAAAAATATAATATACTTTGGGATAAATCTGATGAAATATAGATAATACTTATACACTGAAAACTATGAAACTTTGCTGACAGAACTTAAGACACAGATAAATGAAGAGATATCCCTCAGGCATAAGTCAGAAATCTCAATACCGTTAACAAGTCAGTTTTCCCCAAAAATGATCTGTAGATTTAGTACAATTCTAATCAAAGTCTAAGCAGGATTTTTGGTGTTGAAATTGATAAGATCATTCTAAATGTTATATGAAAATGAACAAGACCTACAGTAGCCAAAACAACTTGGAAAAAGAACCACGTTGGAAGACTAACATAACCTGATTTTAAGATTTATTGCAAGCTTCAGTTAATAAGACAGTGTGGTATTGGTATATAGATAGACAATAAATCAATGAACAGAATACAGAGTGCACAAATAGACCAAAATCTAGAAGTGGAAAACTGATTTTTGACAGATGTATTTATCAGTTTTCATACTGCTGTAAAAAACTGCCTGAGACTGGGTAATTTATAAAGGAAAGAGGTTTAATTGACTCACAGTTTAGCATGGCTTGAGAGGCCTCAGGAAACTTACAATCATGGCAGAAGGTGAAGGGAAAGCAAGGCACCTCATCCACAAGGCGGCAGAAAAGAAAAGTGATCAGCAAAGGGGGAAGAGTCTCTTATAAAATCATCAGATCTCACGAGAACTCAGTATCAGGAGAAAGGCGTGGGGCAAACCACACCCATGATTCATTACCTCCACCTGGTCTCTCCCTTGACATATGGGGATTATGGGAATTACAATTCAAGATGAGATTCAGCTGAAGACACAGAACCTAAATATATCATTATAGAGGAGTAAAGGCAATTCAGTGGGAAAAGAATAGACTGCAAGAAATGGTGCTGAAACAATTGTAGATCCATATGCGCAAATGTAAACTTTGATCCAAATTTCATGCCATATAAAAATTGACCAAAAAATGGGCCAGGCATGGTGGCTCATGCCTGTAATCTCAGCACTTTGGGAAGCTAAGACAGGCAGATCACTTGAGGTTAGCAGTTCAAAACCAGCCTGGCCAACATGCCAATACTCCATCTCTACTAAAAATACAAAAATGAGCTTGGTGCAGTGGCGAGCACCCGTAATCCCAGCTACTTGGGGGCTGAGGCAGGAGAATCACTTCAACCCTGGAAGCAGAGGTTGCAGTGAGCCCAGATCACACCACTGCACTCCAGGCTGGGCAACAGAGCAAGACTCCATCTAAAGAAAAAAAAAAAATTAACCCAAAACGGATCACAGACTTAAAGGTAAAACATAAAACTATACAACTTCTAGGGGAAAAAAAAAAAAAAAAAAACAGGAGAAATTCGTTTTATCTTAGGTTAGGCAACGATTTATTAGCATGACACAAAAAGCACAATTCATGAAAGAAAAAAGATAAATTGGAAAAAAATTTCAAAAAGGAGTACATACTGTATGAGTCCACTTATATAAAATCCCAGAGAATGCAAACTTATTTATAGCCACATAAAGGATATCAGCGGTTAATTGAGGCGGGAGGCCAGGAAAGAACAGAGGAAGAAATTATAAAAGAATGCAAGAAAACTTTGGGAGGAGATGAAAAGGATGATCACCTTAATTGTGGTTATGATTTCACATATATATGTGTGTGTATGTGCATCAAAACTTATCAAATTGTACAAGTTAAATATGTACATTGTCAATATTATTGTCAATTATAGTTCAACAATGCTGTAAAAAAGTTAAAGAAATAATTTCAAGATATCATCATATTATTAAGGATAGTATTATAACAGTTACTTTAAAACCTTTACTATTTGTAACATACATAAAAGCAACTGTCTATTTCACCTTTTAAATAGGTGATGCACATTGTTTATTTACTTTGAATTTACTCTAAGAGATAAATATGGTGTTTTAACAAACTTAAAATGATCTATCATGTTTAGTTTGGGAGACAAATACATTTTTAATTGTAGATTTAAGTATTCTTAATTACAGTATAAAAAATAGAGAAAAAATGTTTTCAGGACCTTTTATTGGGGATCTTTCTACTTGGAAAAGAAAGCAATCAACTGGTTTATATTTATGCATATTATATTCTATTCCTAAACATAATACAAAGGTGACTGAGTGGCTGACTCATGAGCTCTGCTATCAAAAAAGATCCAGAATGTAACTGCTTCTTCCCACCTCCATGGACTCAACACTAGTTAAGCCATCATCATCTGTCTCCTGGGTTACCACAATAGCATTCCACCTGTTCTCCCTCCTTCTGCCCCTGCCTCACCTACAGTCTATCTTAACACAGATTCCCAGAGCATTCTTTTGCTCAAGACTTGGAAGTGACTTTTTTATGAAGCCAAAGTTCTTACAGTGGCATTCGAGGCTTTCCCAAAATACTAATCCTCATCTTGTTCCATCTACTCCCATCACACTGGTATTACTCAAATATGTCTGCCACATTTCCATCTCCAGTCCTTCCACTCCCTCTGCCTGGAACATTTATGCCCCCGACACTTCTCAGCTTGGATTTACCCAAATGTCACCCGCCTCCACTCCCTACCCCATCTTCTATCTTCTTGTCAGACATACCATGTATTTTACTTATTTGTGTAATGTATTGCCCTTCGTGTATCTACACTTTTTGCAAAATGATTTACAGCTCCTCCTATCAAGAGGGGGAGTCTTTCTTACCACTCCTTGAACATGGGCTGGCCAATGACTTGCTTTGGCCAAGAGAATGCAGAGGAAGCAGCAGTGATTCAGTGTCAAGGCTGAGGTCAAGAGGCATCATGCACCTCTGCTCTCTCTTTTGCTTCTCTTCTCTACCTTTGTTATAAGCTAAGCCCAGATCCAACCCAAACACATGAGCGTGCCCCGATGAGATAAGCCAAGCCCCACCTGCCAACCCTTAGACAAATGAGTGGTTGTACTGGGCATGGTGGCTCGCATCTATAATCCCAGCACTTTGGGAAGCTGAGGCAGGAGGATCACTTGAGCCTGGGGGTTTAAGACCAGCCTGGGCAACATAATGAGATCCCATCTCTACCAAAAAAAAATAATAATAATTAGCTGGGTGTTGTGGTGCACATATAGTCCCCACTGTTTAGGAGGCTGAGGTGGGAGGATCACTTGAGACTAGAAGTTGAAGGCTACAGTAAGCCATGATTGTGCCACTAAACCCTAGCCTGGGTGACAGGGTGAGGCCCTAACCCTATTAAAAAATAATAACAGCAGTAGTTATTTTAAGCTCTTAGGCTTTGGTGTGATTTGTCTGGCAGCATTATTGTGGCAACAGACAGATCTATTTCTTTCTCCACCAGCTAGAATATAAACTCCATGGTGGTGTTTATCTGTTTTGTTCCCTGCTGTATCCTCAGGGCCTAGAATGCTGCTTAATAAATCTTACTAAATTAATCAATGAATTTGAATCAGATAACTCTAATTTACAAATCAGTTGGTCATTTTGAGGTATATATATATATATCTTATATATGGAGCATAACATTTTTAAATCATCAGGAATTTGAAAATTTAAACATTAATATATTATAATTCCTATAATCGATAAATGGTTCATTAAGGCTATAAAATACGCAGTACATGAAGAAAATATTTTAAATTTATGATGTAATAGTCAATGCTATGACTGATGCTCAGATGAGGACAAACTAACTGAAAGATAGGTGAATGAGTTTTGATTATCTGTTCTCTCCCAGCTGCTAGGCCTGATATGTACTGTGTTCATTATTTATTGCTGTGTAATGAGTTACTCCAAAATTTAGCAGCTGAAGGCAGTAACATTCATTATGTCACGCTTTCTGTGGTTCAGGAACCTGGGAATGTTAAGTAGGTGCTTCTGACTCAAGTTCTCTCATGAGGTTGCAATTAAGGTGTTGATCAAAGACAGTGTCATTTCAACACTCAACAGGGGAGAACCCACTTCCAAGATCACTCACATAGTAGTTCTCAGGCCTAAAAAAATCCACTTCCAAACCCAGTCACATGGGCCTCATGACATGGTAGTCAGCTGGCCTCCTTCACAAGAGAAAACTGGAGAAAGCACCTAAGACATAAGCCACAGTCTATTTATTTATTTATTTATTTTTTGAGACAGAGTCTCACTCTGTCACCCAGGCTGAAGTAGAGTGGCACGATCTCAGCTCACTGCAGCCCCCACCTCCTGCATTCAAGGGATTCTCCTGCCTCAGCCTCCCAAGTAGCTGGGATTACAGGCGTATGCCACCACGCCCAGCTAATTTGTGTGTGTGTGTATGTGTGTGTGTGTGTGTGTATTTAGTAGAGATGGGGTTTCACCATGTTGGCCAGGCTGATCTTGAACTGCTGACCTCAGTGATCTGCCCACCTCGGCCTCCCAAAGTGCTGGGATTAAAAGCATGAGTCACTGCGCCTGGCCACCCACAGTCTTTTTATAAACTCATCTCACAAGCAACATCCCATCATACTGTATCCTGTTCATTACAAGGGAATCAGTAAGTCCAGCTCACATTCAGGAGGAAATGATTACCCAAGAGCATAAATTAGTGTTAGAAGGCAGGGATCACGAAGGCCCCTTTCAAAGGCTGCCTACATATGCACATAGAGCCCCTCAAATTCCATTTTTAGAAGGCAAGATTTAAATAATAATTTCCATACTTAACTGTTTTTAATTAAAATTGCATCAGATGCTATTATTGCATTTAATAATATAAATCCCCAAAACAATTTTCGAATGTCTGTAGGTTGGAAAAATCTGGACACTAGGTTTACATGCACACCCAAAATTCTAGAGCAAGTATTTAATCCAGGGGTGATCAGAGCAGGCAATGTGATTTAAAGCTACCAAGTAAAAACTCTTGCCAAAAAATTTTATCTCACATAATAACTAAACTTTCTTACACATCCATTTTATTTAGTATGAAAGATCTATTTTCAGGAGTCATTTATTTCATCAATTAATTACCCTTAAGTATCTAGTAGTAGCCAAGTTTAAAGATACTGAAACTATCATCCCTGCCCTTAAGAGCTAAAATGTAGTTGAAATTGATACAAGTAATCCCAAGAGTGAGAGGGTCCCCCAAATGATTTTGGCAAAGCAGTTCTTTCTGCTTAAGAAAATCAGTGGCTAGAACATTTACTAAATATATATCTTAAATAATTGAAAAATAACTCTTTTACATCTCCATTCTTCCTGGAATCACACTGAATTGGATTATGAAAAGAGAAGAGAATTCCTCTAAAATAACATTTCTATTTCCATTGACTTTTTCAGCAGGAGCAGTAGGCTGCCCTCACCACCTGGCTCACGAAGAAACATGAGCTAACTCACGACTGTTCAACAATCACAATCTTCAGTTACATAGAATGCCAAAAAAGCCAGCAACATCACTTTGTTGCCTTTCTTTCTTCCTTCTTTCCCTTATTTCTAAGCAAGCAGAAAAAGAAAAAGAAATGTCTTTATCAAGGCTGGTCAGTAAAAAAAAACAGAAGCATTTCTTATTGTATACATGTGAGTCTACTCACACATTGGCATATGAATTTATTGTTCTGATCAAATAAGCTAATTACAATGGAAACATCACGTGGGTATATGCCAATGACCTCTAAAATATATAGCCAGTTTAGAGTGCTGTGAAAAAAGATCCTGAAGCAACTGAGATTTCTGATCCCTAACTGCAAGCTCTGCATGAAAGGGACACAGAATCTGGGGCTGAAAGGCCAGGTATGCTAGCAGATGGAAAGGGAATGAGGCGAGAGAGATGGAAGTTAACATCTGTAAAAGCAATTTATTCACACGTACACATGCATACGTGCACACACACACACACATACACAAAATGTCTTCTTGAAAATCAGAATAAGGAGAGAAGAATAATGATGTATATCTTTGGACATGAATGCCTCCAACAGGGATCCAATGATTCTCTTTACAGAACTACGCTGCCTATTTGCTTTGTGTAGAATCATTAAAATACTGACTGATACAGAAGACACTGAAAATTAGACTTGTTTTCATTCAACTTTCCAGTATAAGATTTACACAAGCCCAACTAAGTACTTATTCCATGATATAATAACACAAGTACATTCTCTTTCATTGACTCCTGTATTACATAGACTCACTAGTATTTGCATTTTAATTAGAATAGTATCTAAAATTTTCTCCTTACCATTGTAAAGAGTTTATCTTACATTTCCAGACAAAAAATGATCATTTTTTGAGAGAAAGTAAAATTTTAAAAAAACTCATTGTTTGTGGAATAGAAGCACAAGTAAAACAACTTTACATCAATTATCTGACCAGGATACTAACTTTCATCTGCTACTTCACACGTGTAGTGTGTCTGTTTTCTAAAATGCCAAATAAAAAAATAATCAAGTACTAAAAGAGCCTATCTCATTGGAGTTTGTGAAAAATCATGGAATTTAAGTTCAAAGGAATGTAATTAGCTCGTTTGGAATTTGGCTAGTTCAGCTGAGTTAACACCATAGTTCTTTCAAAAAATGTGCCACGAGACCCGTAAGCTTAGGGAATACAATAGCTATTCATGACCTCAAGGACAAATTGCTTCAAGAAAAGGTCTCTTCAGGTCAGATGCAATCCCTTGTCTGATGCACATGACCAGTCATCAGTTATAGGCCAGTGAAAAGAATAGTTTTCATCTCATTGACCAAAAACTCCTGCTGCAATAAATCAGCAAAAATGTACTGAGTGCGTTGTGTGAAGAAAGCCCAATCTATTGTGCAGTGGGGTTTGCCCATATGGGGTTGCTGAAGTAAACTCAGTATTACTGCAAATCCTGCTTTAAATCCCTTGCTCTAAGCTACACACACAGAAACTGTAACCCTTCATATTTCACTCAATCAGAATTTCTAAAACCTTCCGTTCTTTCCATTTTGTCCTACAAATTAACGCTTTTTATTAACCTATATATTACAGCGTTTAAAAACTATTACATTTTCTGTAGTTAACCTTGGCTGGATTATTAAAAGCATTCCTACAACTCTGAATGCTGTCTTTGGGCCTCAAGCTTGGGTCTTTTTAGCCACTTGTAAGTTTAAGGCTGGAGAACAGGGCTCAACTCTGCATTTGAAAAGCCCGTCTATGACTCTATAACCAGGAGTTTTTAATCTGCGGTTTTCCAGGTATCCATTAACCCTTGACATTTTAAGCAAAACTTGACTGGGTTCATGTACATTTTCTATAAAAAGAGCTATCTTGCAATCAAAAATGTGTCTGATCTTTATCCTAGGTTACTGGCATGGAGCTTCTATCCCAGGAATTTCCCAAGTGATAGTAGTATATGTGTTATTCATGAGTCCCTTGGATCACATCTCAGTTTACACTAATGAGAGGACTCAGGATGAGGGCTGGCCATCAGAGAGACAAACCACGTGACTGTAGGGTTGAGGTTTGGGCCAGTCTAACCTCTGTGGGGGAACAGAGGGATAGAGATGAGTTCAACCACATGACCAATGAATCAATCAATCATGCTTATGTGATGAAACTCCCCAAAAAATACAGGACACCGAGACTCATGTGAGTTTCCTGGTTGGTGAACACACTGATACATCGATTGGTGGGGAGAGGGAGCAAGGGGGTTACGTTCCCAGACTCCATGAGGAAAGGACAATGTAAACTCTGTGAAACCCTCCTAGATCCCATGGTAAATGTTTCTTCTTTTGACTGGATCTCAATTGTAACTTTTATAATAAAACTGTAATTGTTAGTGCTTTCCTGAATTCTGTGAGTTCCTAGTGAATGATCAGACCTGACTGGGTTGTGGGAATCTCCAAATTTTTAAACAGTTGGTCAGAAGTGCAGGTAGCCTGGGGACCTACAGCCTGCAACTAGCATCTAAAGCGAGGACACTCTTGTGTGGGTGGGGCTCTTACCTGTGGAGTTGGATGCGAAGCCTAGGTAGTTAGCACCACAATTGCACTGTAGCACACTCAGGGTCCATACCTGTTGTCAGATCGTCAAAGAACTCTTTGACCCAAATACTTACAACAACTGTTTTATAGAGTCCTAAGCAAAGAATTTTTCAAATGAAAGAAAAGTTCTTAAAAAGAGAACCAAGAAAGCCACATTAGCTATAAAGAACAGTCAGGTGGCTTCTGTTAACTTAAAACAAACAAACAAACAAACAAGACTGTGTAAATTATCAGACACTTTAGATGCTTAAAAGGCAGAATAAGTCTTAAACCCTCTCACACTCTAAACTTAACAAAACCACAAACAAGGAGGCACAGACAGAGACAGAAAAAAAGCTCAGTACCTAACTCCTGATCTTCTCTACCCAACACATTCTTCCACCCCTGTTCTCCCCACCCTACCCCACCTCTTGCTCCCTTCACAGTCTTCCCCATCAAATGGTGACAGCATTCTCCAGTTGCTTAAGCCATCAACCTTGGAGTTATCTTAGATTCCTCTACTATTCCTCTATTTTTCTCTTACTCCCTAAAATATCAACAAATCCTTCAAAATGTGTTCAAAAAAAAAGATGATGTTACTTTTGACGGCAGTGGTTCTAAAATTGTGGTCCATGAACCCCTGGGAGTCTCCAAGATCTTTTCATGGAGTCCACAAAGTGTTCATTAAAGACAGCCCAGCAAAGCAAAGTTGTGACTTCAAGAAAAAAAAGAACAACAACTTCATAATACTGAAATATGATTTGACTTTTTCACTGGTTGACATTTGCAGTAATGGCACAAAGACAATGATAGATGAAACTGTTGGGGTTTTAGCATATATCAAGGTAATGAATGGCACCTTGGTGCAATGGAACTATCTTGGTCTATTTTGTGCTGCTGTAACAAAATACCTGAGACTGGGTAATTTATAAAGAACAGAAATTTATTTTCTCACCACTCTGGAGACTGAGAAGTTTACAATCAAGGTACTGGTCAGTTTGCTTGTTTGGTGAGGGCTACTCTCTGCTTCTAAGATGGTACCTTATTGCTGCATCATCAAGCGGTGGGTGATGTGGCATCCTCACACAGGGGAAAGCAGAAGGGCAAGCCAGCCAAATGTTATGTGCAGCCTGTTTTATCCCATTCACAAGGGAGGTGCTTTTACAACCTAATCATCTCTTACAGGACCTACCTCTTAATACTATCACATTAGCGGCATCTGAACTTTGGAGGGTACACATGCAAACATAGCATGCCCCAAATTGTACTTGTGATTTTGTAATCCTCAGGGCCACACACTGAGGGATGGAGAGAGAAGGAGAAGAAAAAGACACCAGTTTCACTTAAGAATGTCCTTAATAAAACAGTACTGATTTTTTACTTTGTTAAATATCAATCTTTGAGTACATGCTTTTTTAATATGGTGGGTGACAACATGGGAAGTATACACACATCACTTTGTCACATGCTGAAACACTTGTGGAATTGTTTGTGTTGCAAATTCGGCTAACCATTTTTTTCCATGGAACACCATTATGAGTGGAAAGAAACACTTCGATAAACTGTCATCATCCACCCTGGATATTTGGCAGATATTCACTTGAAAAATGAACAAAGGCAACTTGTCACCTTAAGAAAAAAAAACCACAGAACTTGTCACTAATGACAAAATTCAAGATTTCAAGGGAAAGTTCAAGTTTTGGAAGACTCATATCCATCATTGTGGGATTGACAGTTTCCTAATGCTTAAAACATTTTGATGAGATTTGTGATGATATTAGTGAATGTGATATTTTTATACTGTACAATATAATGTGTCAACATTTGGAAAATCTGCATAACTCAGTAAACTGATATGACAAGTTCATGACGCTATCAAATTAGTTATAGGTAAAAGTATTCACAGTACAAGACAGCTTAATGGATTTTAGCATAACATCATAACAACAAGTTCACTGATATAATTTCAGATTCCATGTTGCAATTAACCTTGAAGAACTATTACTTTTAAGTTTTGGTGGAATATCAAAGAAGAATATCTATTATTATCTAAAAACTCCTCCCTTTTCCAAGGACATATTTCTGTAAGGGTAAATATTCTTCATAGACTTCAAACCAAGCAGCATATTACAGCAGACTGAACACAGTAGCAGATATAAGAATCCAACTGTCTTCTATTAAGCCAAACATTAAAGAGATTTGCAAAGTTCTAAAGCAATGCCACTATTCTCACTAACTTTTTCCTTTGGAAAATATGTTTATTTTTCATAATAATAAGCTAATATGTTATAGATTTAGTATTATCATTTATAGATGTATTAAATAAATATATTTGAACTTCTGATATGGTAAACATTAATAGATACAGTGTACATAAACAAAAAATTGTTAGGTCCCCAGTAATTCTTAGTAGTATAACATGTTCTATGACAAAATGTTTGAGAAATGCTGCCTTACTGTTACCACTGTGTTCCAAGCCATTATCAACACTCCTTGAATTTTTGCAATCATCTTTATATCATCTTTAAAAGGTCTCTCTGTTATCATCTTTGTTTGTATGCATAATATTCCCAAAACACAACTAAGGTGATTCTTTTTCAGTGTAAATCAGGTCATATCAACCCCTGCTCAAAATCCTCTAAAGGGCTTTCTTCACCAAAAGGTGTTGTTCTTATGGACCTACGAACACAAGACATGATATTTACTCATATTCAGCCATCTTCCCCCTCCTCACTCTGCTCCAGCCAGGAAGCCTCCTTCTGTTCCCCACATAAGCTAGCCTCCCACCCAGCTATTCCCTCTATTTAGAACTCATTTCCCTCTGGAATCTGCATAGACTGTCTCTTCGCCTCCTTCAGGTCTTTGCCAACATTTCACCTTTACTGAGGTCTTTCATGACCACTATGCCTTCTATGACTGCTTAAACTCACAACACTCCCAGTCTCCTCTCCTGCTTCATTACTCTCCACAACAGTTATTATATTCTATGTGATATATTGTATATAATAGGTAATAAATTCATGTAATATTTATATTTATAATTAATATATCATTAATATTTAATAAACATTAAATGTATTGTGTTATATGTGTTTGTATAATATAGTATATAATATGTTATATATTATACAGTCATGTACCACTTAATGACATGGACACATTCTGAAGAATGCATTGTTAAGCAATTTCATCAGTGTGGGAACATCAAAGTGTGTACCTACACAATGCTAGATGGGACAGCCTACTACATACTTAGGCTGTATGGTATGGACTGTTGCTCCTAGGCTACAAACCTGTATACCTGTATAGCATGTTACTGTGCTGAACACTATAGGCAACTGTAACACAATGGTAAGTATTTGTGTGTCTAAACATATCTACATATAGAAAAGGCACGGTTGAAATACGGTATTATAAGCTTATGGGACCACAGAGATGCAGTTCATCATTGACAGAAATGTGTGGCACATGACTGCATAGAATATATAAATATATGTATGCATAATAGTAAATATCTATCAGATGGTAAAATGAAATGTATATTTTACCAATTATTTGTCAGTTTATTGTCTGTTTCCTTCCACTAAAGTATAACCTTTTTGAAAGCAGTAGTTTTTCTATTTTCTGCTGTATCCCATGACATGTAATAGGCAGTCAATGTATATTTGTTGAATGAATGAGTGAGATAGCATGAATATAAAGAAAGAAAAATGCCTCCAAAAGTTCTGAAAAATTGTCATCTAATCAAAGACATTATATGATGATCTTAAGGAAGAATCTAATCTTTTTCCATCTTACCTTGAACCAGGACTAGATACAATTATGAAGTAGGCGACTGGGCGCAGTGGCTCATGCCTGTAATCCCGGCACTTTGGGAGGCCAAGGCAGATGGATCACCTGAGGCCAGAAGTTCAAGACCAGCCTGGCTAACATAGTGAAACCCTGTCTCTACTAAAAATACAAAAAATTAGCAGGGCATACTGGCATGCACCTGTAATCCCAGCAACTTGGGAGACTGAGGCAGGAGAATGGCTTGAACCCAGGAGGCAGACGCAGCAGTGAGTCAGAGATCCCACCATTGCACTCCAGCCTGGGCAACAGGAGCAAAAGTCCGTCTCAGAAGAAAAGAGAGAGAGAAAGAGAGAGGAAGAGAGACAAAGGAAGAAAGAGAAAGAAAATGGAAGGAAGGAAGGAAGGAAGGAAGGAAGGAAGGAAGGAAGGAAGGAAGGGAGGGAGGGAGGGAGGAAGGGAGGAGAAAAAAAGAGAAGAAAAGAAAGAGAGAGAAAGAAAGAAAGACAGGAAGGGAAGAAGGAAAAGCAGGCAGGCAGGCAGGAAGGAAGGAAGGAAAGAAAGAAAGAGGAAAAAATTATGAAGTAGGCAAAGTCAGGGCCAGATATGTGTGTACTCTTGTCTGAGGACGGGTCCATTGTCCGGATGCTTCTCCTGCAACCAATTTCCATGAGTTTTGCTTACATCTTTACCGGTGAATTTTCCAAGTAATGATCCGCCCCATGCATGACTCAGCTTTGGCCTCTGGGTCCATAGTTCTATCTCAGGCTGGTTTCAGATCACAGCATTAGAAATGACCATGGGGGCCCTTTGTTTCCACCATGCCAGGTCAGTTTACAGGTATTCTGATAGCTGGACCTGCCATGCCTCAGAACCCTAGTGAACAGGTTAGGTTGCAACACTTGACCGTTGTTGCAATAGCTACCTGCCCACCTCAGCTACATGGCTGACCTCTTACTCTGCCTCTGCTTATATAAACACCTGGGCCTTGGTTTCTGTTTATCTTAGCCAGTAATACCTGTATCTCACCGGTTCTTTCCTTTCGGAGAGACTCTTGATTCACACTAACCTATCCTCTGTGACTCCTTAGGACAATCCTTAGAGCAGTGCTGTTCAAACTTTCTGCAAAGAGAAATGGTCCATCTCTGTACTGTCCAATATGACAGCTACTAGCCAAGTGTGTCTGTTTAGCTCTTGAAAGTCACTAGCTACCACAGCTGAATTTATTTTATTTCATCTTAAATTATTAAATTTGTTTATTTTGTTTAAATAATTCAAATAGCCACATTTGTCTAGTGGCTACCCTATCAGGCAATGTAACCTTAGAATTCTAGATCAGCCCCACTCTTCAGATCCTCGAGAATGTCTAGTCCAGGACCACTGAGGTCTTCCTCCATCTCCCTCAACTCACCTCAGACATTAACTCAAAAGGTTTTACAATGCAAAGGCCATCTGCCTTTTAACAGTGGACTTCGAAACACCATTACTGATTCAAAGACAAGGGGAACGTGGAATCCCTTACACTCAAAAAAACAAAAAAAAGAGTGGACTGTGTCCAAACACTTGTAAAGCCAGAGTTGTCATGAGGAATAAAAACCTTTAACTTCCTCCATGTCCATGACTTTATTTTTCTTTCAATTTATATTTGCATGTGCTGATTGACCATTATCTACACCAGAAAAGGTATCTGGTTTATTACCTCTAAATCACTCTGCCTTTTGTTAAAGCAACTGACCCTTTCTCTCTAATATTGATGTTTTGATGGATAAATTATTACCACTTTTCCAAAGTTAAAGAGAATTGATCCAAACATTTTAAATGTAAAAATCCATACGTATGGCCATTGGACTGGAGAGATGAAGTGTCTATACAATTAAAGATGAATTTACCAGAGGTCATCTAAAATTGCATTCAGATATTCAGACTAAATTCAGGGACATATCTTTGCAAGTAATTTAAACTGTATCCATAAAGTTGTAGCTTGTAGTTATAGATGAACACATACATCTATATAAGTGGCGAGTGGAGGAATCTAAACAAAGAATCCTAAAAATCGTGTATGATAAATGATATAAATATAAAGAAAAATCATGAGATGAGGAGGCCTGGATGTCTTTAAAAAAGAAAAACAATCCCCACAAACATACAGAAGCTGGGTATGCTAATGAGATAGTGATGATGTAGTAAAATAGCATATTATCTTCACCCACTGATTACTGAATTAACCAATATTTGAGATAATCCAAAATAGTGGGTGATCGGTTATCTAGTCGGACTGTATCCCACTACTGCCCTGGAGGTTCACTGCTGCTGTAGCTACCACCGTCATACCCACTGGGAGCTCTCTTCTGACCCCAAAGGCCTGTTACTTGTCTTCCCTGAAACTACAACTTCGGAGTCAATTCATTAATCTGCATGTTCTCTGGAAGCAACAGTCAGAAACAAGGGAGAATACTAGGAAGGAATATAAGGGCGGGAAACATTGTTCGTTGGGCTGAGGCCCTCTAGGGTCTTACAAGCTAGCAGGAGACTCTCCTTAAAGGAATGTCTTTGAAATGTCTTTGCAGCAAAAAGTCCTTGTGCATAACAACCAGATGCGTGCTTCTATTTCTCTATCACCAATCCGCTGGCTTCATGAGCTTTTATTGAGCTCTTTTATGAAAAAAACAGTTTCACCTGCACCAATGTCTTTTGCGTCTCACAATAACCCCAGGTGGTAGTAATGCTTTTCCCATTTTACAAAAGCATATGGAGTCTACGAAACATGCCTGAAGCCCCCAGGCTAGTAAATGGTGGAGTCAGTTCACAGAGCAACCGACTCCAGGGTGACCTGGAAACTTCTATCCTCCTCCATGCGGATGATCTCACCACACAGAGAATACACATGAAGGTCATTAGGAGTCATCTAAATAGCGTGCTTCATTGCCTCCTACCTCACAGTCTCCCTGAGTGCAGAGAAGAACAGCTGGGTTAATTCCTAGGCAGCAACACCCAGGAGAGCTTTCAACGTAAGTCTAATTTTATATGCAAATGCTACAAGATCACTTACAACGGAGACATCCCCCAAAGGAATCCATCTTAAGGGGAACACACCAGCAAATTATATTCATACTTAAGGAAAGAGGCTTTGTACAGACACACCCTAAAATATGCCATTGCGTTTCTTTGGAATACGTTCAGGAGGTGAAAATAACCGAAGAAATTGGCCAGCTTTCCTTATCACACAATATTCCTAACCATCTGCTGCATGCGTTTATGAAGACAGGGCTCGGTGCTTAAAATTCTCATCAAAGAAAATGTGAATAACCAGTTTACAACCTGTGAGAAAAAGGGAAAGGATGCCTCCTTCCCATTGCCACAAGTTCAGAATCACAGCTAACATGTGTAGTTGTGGGTGGCTGTGCTTGTTTCTCAAAAGAAGATAATTGCACACCCCACCAAATAACAAAACAAAAGGGGAAAATGTGTGTGGGAGGTGGGAGTGAGATGGTAGAATAATTTAATTACTGTCAGGTGGTTTTCAAGCTGTACTGGGGAAAAAAAAGCCTTGAATATGATCTATTACACAGAAAACAAATTGAGCTTCCATTTCAGCTCATTTTTATCAAATGATCTTAAAAGTTTTAAGAACTGGACAAACTTTACGTTGACATAGAAATCAGATCCTATTTGCTCCAAACACAAAGCTCGTGAGTTCAAAGTCTCAAGTTCAATTAAAGCCTTCAAGGGTAATAACGTTTACTCAGTTCCATGACTCCTAGCTGCATATTGCACACTGGATCACTAGCTATTCTCTAGGCTATCACAACGATCACAGTATCATAACTCACTAATAACAAATGGCCCAGAGTTCCAGTAGAGACTCTGAAAATGCATTATGTATTTGTGTGAGGCGACAAGCTTTTGGAAGGAGGGAAGCCCGTCTTACAGGGGTAATAAGGAGAGTGTAAGTGGTCACTACAACAGGAAAGACAGGCTGTTTAAAAAGAGGGAGATGGGGAAAATGATGTGTCTCCTTACTGCATAACTAGGACCTGTAGGCTGTGCCCCACTTTAGTGGCCTTGGGCTTGGAGGACGGTGCTGAAATATACCACTGGTAAAGCAAGTGGCAGGCTTGGTCTGAGCCCTGCACTGAAGAGAGGCAACACATAACATGGTACCCAAGGTACCTCATGAGGTCCACCAGCTATGAGAGTGCTGAGGCCAGAACACTGGGAGGAGAGGCCCTGTGTGCTGGAGAAATACATAGCTATGAGCCTCTACAGTGACAGTAGTCCATGCTCTGGTGGTGGCTGGGCCAATATCAGTTTTATCTGACAGTTCCATGGCAATGATGAAAGTTGCAATGACAACAATGCTCTGGAGAAATCAGGAATTGATACCCTAGAATAACAAGGACCTGCTCTAGAAAGCAGTGGTGTGTATTGGTAACTTGGGCCATTCAGAACAGGCTTCAGCCAAAGAAGGATAGTAGGTTGGTTCAAATCATCTTTGGAATGACTGCCACACAGGCTGACTCAAAGAGTCCTCAATCTGGGAATACTGGCTTCACGGACTACCCAGTTCTCCCCTTGGCCTCTGTATTAGTCCATTTTCATGCTGCTGATAAAGACATACCCAAAACTGGATCATTTATAAAGAAAAAGAGGTTTAATGAACTCACAGTTCCAAGTGGCTGAGGAGGCCTCACAATCACGATAGAAGACGAAAGTCTCGTTGTACATGATGACAGGCAAAGAAAGAATGAGACCCAAGCAAAAGGGGTTTCCCATTATAAAACCATCAGCTCTCATGAGACTTATTCACTACCATTAGAACAGTATAGGGGAAAATACCCCCATGATGCAATTATCTCCCACAAGATCCCTCACAACACATGGGAATTATGGGAGCTACAATTTAAGATGGGACTTGGGTGCGAACACAGCCAAACCATATCAGCCTCTCCACCACCCTCTCCACAATCTCACTCCCCAGCTCTGCCTCTGAACTTGGGACCATTTGAATATTAAATATATAAGTACCATGTGAAATGTAATAAATACACTACCACTGTTAGCTATCAACATGGTCACAAATATTGATGTTAACTATGAAAGTATTGCAGTGATATCACATAACCAGTTAGAATACTAAGGTCTGTGAGCATCTCAGAATGAATAGAAGATTACAACTGTCATCTTCACACAGTACAGAGATAATTATATGTTACTAAAAGACAATAACTATTATACTGTTACAGTTACTAAAAGCCAAATGGCATTGTTTGTGAAGCATTGAATTAAAGCTATTAGGTCATTGGCTTCATCTTTGCTTTTTTTTTCTTTTTCTTTTTCTTTTTAGTTTTTAGTTTTTTAATTTTATTTTTCCATACGTTACTGAGGTACAGGTGGTATTTGGTTGCATAAGTAAGTCCTTCAGAGGTGATTTGTGAGCTTTTGGTGCACCTGTCACCCAAGCAGTATACACTGCACCATATCTGTAGTCTTTTATCCCTCACCCCTGCTCCCACTCTTCCCCTCAAGTCCCCAAAAGTCCCCAAAGTCCATTGTATAATTCTTTTTTTGTTTGTTTGTTTTTTAGATGGATTCTCACTCTGTTGCCCAGGCTGGAGTGCAGTGGCGAGATCTCGGCTCACTGTAAGCTCCACCTCCTGGGTTCACACCATTCTCCTGTCTCAGCCTCTGGAGTAGCTGGGACTACAGGCACCTGCCACTATGCCCGGCAAATTTTTGTTTGTTTGTTTGTTTGTATTTTTAGTAGAGACGGGGTTTCACCATGTTAGACAGGATGGTCTCAATCTCCCAACCTCGTGATCCACCTGACTCGGCCTCCCAAAGTGTTGGGACTACAGGCGTGAGCCACCGTGCCAGGCCCCATTGTATAATTCTTATACCTTTGCATCCTCATAGCTTAGCTCCTATGAGAACATAAAATATTAGTGAGAACATAAAATGTTTGGTTTTCCATTTTTGAATTACTTAACTTAGAATAATAGTCTCCAATCTCATCCAGGTAAATGCATATGCTGTTAATTCATTTTTTTTATGGCTGAGTAGAAGTCTATCATATATATATATCTCATATATATCTCATATATACATATATAATACATATGAGATATATATGAGATATATGGTCTATGTGCATATTTTTATACCAGTACCATGCTGTTTTGGTGACTATGGCCTTACAGTACAGTTTGAAATCAGGTAGTGTGATGCCTCCAGATTTGTTCTTTTTGCTTAGTCTTGCTTTGGGTATGCGGACTCTTTTTTGGTTCCATATGAATTTTAGAATTGTTTTTTCTAACTCTGTGAAGAATGATGGTGCTATTTTGATGGAGATTGTATTGAATTTGTAGATTGCTTTTGGCAGTATGGTCATTTTCACAATATTGATTCTACCCATCCATGAGCATGGTATGTGTTTCCATTTGTTTGTGTTTATTATTTCTTTCAGCAGTGTTTTGTAGTTTTCCTTGTAGAAGTCTTTTGACTCCTTTGTTAGGTATATTCCTAACCATTTTTTTTGGCAGCTATTGTAAAAGGTGTTGAGTTTCTGATTTGATGCCCCACTTGGCCGCTGTTGGTGTATAGAAGAGCTGTTGATTTGTGTACATTAATCTTGTATCTGGAAACTTATTCTTTTATGAGTTCTAGGAGTCTTCTGGAGGAGTCCTTAGGGTTTTGACTTCCTTTTTACAGATTTGGATGCCCTTTATTTATTTCTCTTGTCTGATTGCTCTGTCTAGGACTTCTAGTATTATGTTAAAGAGGAGTAGTGACAGTGGGTGTCCTAGTCGTGTTCTCATTCTCAAAGGCAATTCTTTCAACTCTTCCCCAATCAGTATTACATTGGCTGTGGGTTTGTCATAGATGGCTTTTATTACATTTACGTATGTCCCTTGTTTGCCAATTTTGCTGAGGGTTTTAATCATAAAGTGATGCTGGATTTTGTTGTATGTTTTTTCTACATCTATTGAGATGATCACGTGATTTTTTTCTTTTCATTCTGTTTATGTGGTGTTTCACATCTGTTGACTTGCATATGTTAAACCATTCCTGCATCCCTGGTATAAAACCCACTCTATCATTGGTGGATTATCTTTTGCATTTGTTGTTGGATTTGGTTAGCTAGTATTTTGTTAAGGATTTTAGCATCTATATTCATCATGAGAGCAGTCTGTAGTTTTCTTTTTTGGTAGTATGCTTTCCTGGTTTTGGTATTGGGGTGATGCTGGCTTCATAGAATGAGTTATGGAGGTTTCTCCTTTCTCTGTCTTGTGGAATAGTGTCAAAAAGATTGGTACCAATTCTTTGAATGTCTGGTAGAATTCTGCTGTGAACCCATCTGGTCCTGGACTTTGTTTTGCTGGTAACTTTTAATTACTGTTTCAATCTCACTGCTTGTTATTGGCCTGTTCAGGGTATCTAATTCTTCCTAAGCTAGGAGGGTTGTATTTTTCCAGGAATTTATCCGTATCTTCTGGTTTTGCTAGTTTATGTGTGTAATGGCTTTCATAGTAGCCTTGAATGATCTTTATATCTCCTTTTTCTTTTCTCAGTGATGTTATTTGGATTTTCTGTCTTCTTTTCATAGTTAATCTTGCTAATGGTCTATCCATTTTGTTTATGTTCTCAAAGAAAGAGCTTTTTCTTTCATTTATCTTTTGTATTTTTTTTGTTTGTTTCAATTTCATGTAGTTCTGCTCTGATGTTGTTTATTTCCTTTCTTCTGCTGGGTTTGGATTTGGTTTGTTCTTGTTTCTCTAGTTCCTTGACATGTGATCTTAGATTGTGTGTTTGTGCTCTTTCAGACTTTTTAATGCAGGTGCTCAGGGCTATGAACTTTCCTCTTAGCACCATCTTAGCCGTATCCCAGAGGTTTTGATAGGTTCTGTCGTTACTGTCATTCAGTTGGAATAATTTTTTAATTTCCATCTTGATTTCATTTTTGACCCAATGCTCATTCAAGTGCAGGTTATTTAATTTCCATGTATTTGCATGGTTTTGAAGATTCTTTTTGTAGTTCATTTCAGTTTTTTTTTTTTTTTTTTTTTTTTTTTTTTTTTTTTTGAGGCGAGTCTCGCTCTGTCGCCTGGACTGAGTGCAGTGGCCGGATCTCAGCTCACTGCAAGCTCATCTCCAGGTTTACGCCATTCTCCTGCCTCAGCCTCCCGAGTAGCTGGGACTACGGCGCCGCCACCTCGCCCGGCTAGTTTTTGTATTTTTAGTAGAGGCGGGGTTTCACCGTGTTAGCCAGGATGGTCTTGATCTCCTGACCTCGTGATCCGCCAGTCTCGGCCTCCCAAAGTGCTGGGATTACAGGCTTGAGCCACCGCGCCCGGCCTCATTTCCAGTTTTATTCCACTGTGGTCTGAAAGAGTGCTTGATATACTTTCAATTTTCTTAAATTTATTGAGGTTTGTTTTGTGGCCTATCATATGGTCTATCTTGAAGAAAGTTCCATTACTGTTGAATAGAATGTTTATTCTGTGGTCATTGGATGAAATGTTCTGTATATGTCTGTTATGTCCATTTATCCCAAGGCATAGTTTACATCCATTGTTTCTTTGTTGACTTTCTCTCTTGATGACCTTTCTAGTGCTTTCAGTGTAGTACTGAAGTCCCCACTATTATTGTGTTGCTGCCTATCTCGTTTCTTAGGTCTATTAGTAATCGTTTTATAAATTTGGGACCTCCAGTGTTAGGTAGATATATGTTTAGGATTGTGATATTTTCTTGTTGGACAAGACCTCTTACCATTATATAATGTTCCTCTTTGTCTCTTTTAACTGCTGTTGCTTTAAAGTTTGTTTTGTCTGATATAAGAATAGCTACCCCTGCTTGTTTTGGTGCCCATTTGCATGAAATGCCTTTTTCCACCCCTTTACTTTAAGTTTATGTGAGTCCTTATGTGTTAGGTGAGTCTCCTGAAGGCAGCAGATAGTTGGTTGGTGAGTTCTTACCCATTCTTCAGTTCTGTATCTTTTCAGTGGAGCATTTAGGCCATTTACATTCAATGTTAGTATTGAAATGTGAGGTACCATTGCATTCATTATGCTCTTTGTTGCCTGTGTACTCTTTTTTGTTTGTTTTTGCTTTTTAACTTGTATTTTTGTTTTATAGGTCCTGTGTGATTTATGCTTTAAAGAGATTCTGTTTTGTATCTTGTAGTGGTGGCTTGGTAATGGTGAATTCTCTCAGCATTTGTTTGTCTGAAACTGATTGTATCGTTTCTTTGTATATGATGATGCTTAGTTTCATTGGATACAAAATTCCTGGCTGATAATTGTTTTGTTTGAGAAGGCTGAAGATAGGGCCCCAATCCCTTCTAGCTTGTAGGGTTTCTGCTGAGAAATCTGCTGTTATTCTGACAGGTTTTCCTGTTTTCCTTTATAGATTACCTGGCACTTCTGTCTCACAGCTCTTAAGCTTCTTTCCTTTATCTTAACTTTGGATAATGCACTTAGGCAAAGATCTTTCTGAGACAAATTTCCCAGGTATTCTTTGTGCTTCTTGTATTCGGATGTCTAGGTCGCTAGCAAGGCCAGGGAAGTTTTCCTCGATTATTCCCCCAAATAGGTTTTCCAAGCTTTTAGAATCATCTACTTCCTCAGGAACCCTGATTATTCTTAAGTTTGTTTGTTTAACATAATCCCAGACTTCTTGGAGGCTTTGTTCATATTTTCTTATTCTTTTTCCTTTATCTTTGTTGGATTGGTTAATTCGAAGACCTAGTCTTTGAGGTCTGTTTTTCTTTCTTCTACTTGTTCAATTCTATTGCTGAGACTTCCCAGACCATTTTGCATTTCTAAAAGTGTGTTTAAAATTTCCTGATGCTTTCATTGTTTTATCTTTAAGCTATCTATTTCCTTGAATATTTCTCCCTTCACTTCCTGTTTGTTTTTTGAATTGGGCTTTGCCCTTCTTTGGTCCCTCCCTGATTAGCTTAATAACTAACCTCCTGAATTCTTTTTTGGGTAAATCAGGGATTTATTCTAGGTTTGGATCCATTGCTAGTGAACTGGTGTGATTTGGGGAGGCAAGTGTTGATGAGCCTTGTTTTGTCATATTATTAGGGTTGATTTTCTGGTTCCTTCTCATTTGAGTAGGCTCTGTCAGAGGGAAGGTCTAGGGCTGAAGGTAGTTGTTCAGATTTTTTTGTCCCACAGGGTGTTCCATTGATGTAGCACTCTCCCTCTTCTCCTATGGATGTGGCCTCCTATGATCCGAATTGCAGTAATTGTTGTCTCTTTTCTGGGTCTAGCCACCCCGTGAGTCTATCCAGCTCTAGACTGATATTGGAGGTTGTCTGCACAGAGTCCTGTGATATGAACCATCTATGGGTCTCTTAGCTTTGAATACCAGCACCTGTTCCGGTGGAGATGGCAGGGTGCGCAATGGACTCCATGAGGGTCCTTAGCTTTGGTGGTTTAATGCTCTATTTTTGTGCTGGTTGGCCTCCTGCCAAGAGGTGGCGCTTTCCATAAAGCATCAGCTGTAGTCATGTGGAGTGGGACCTGTGGTGGACAGGACCCTAGAACTCCCAAGATTATATGCCCTTTGTCTTATATACCAGGGTGGGTAGGGAAGGAGCATCAGGTGAGGGTGGGGCTAGGCATGTCTGAGCTCACTCTCCTTGGTTGAGAGTTGCTGCAGCTGCTGTGGGGGATGTAGGAGAGATTCCCAGGTCCTTAGAGTTGTGTACCTAGGAGGATTATGGCTGCCCCTGCTAAGTCATGCAGGTTGTCAAGGAAGTGGGGGAAAACCGCCGTCACAGGCCTCACCTAGCTTCCATGCAAACTAAAGGTCGGGTCTCACTCCCACTGTGCCCCCTCAACAGCCCCAGTCTGTTTCCAGGCAGAGGGCAAGAGGTGCTTGAAAACTTGCCTGAGGCTATCTGGCTCCCAGCTGCAAAAGAAAAGGACTTTGGTTCCCCCCGCCCCTCCCCCCAACCGCTCCCGCGGACTCTGCAAGCGGGGATTCATGTCCTCCCCTGAGTTCGGGCCAGGAGGATTCTTGCCTTGTTCAAATTGTTACAAAGTTCAGCTACAGAATTCCTTCTCCCTGTGGAGTTTTACCTCAGGCTCCTCTGACCACCCTCCCGATGGATCCCTGTGGTGCTAGGCAGGAATGGGCTGCCTGGGGATCCAGTGAGCTCCCAGGGCCTTTCTGCTGCTTCCTCTACTACTGTATTTCACTCAGCTTGGCTCTTTAACTTGACTCAGCTCCAGGTAAAGTCAGAAACCTCTCCCACAAACAGACCTTCATCTTCTGCAGTGGGGGTGTGTGTTCGGGAGACGCGGGTCTCCCTTTCCCACTTTCACAGTTGGGGCACTCACAGTGTTTGGGGTGTCTCCCAGGTCCTGCAGGAGCAGTCTGCTTCCTTCAGAGGGTCTCTGGGTCCTCTCCAGATGGCTGGTTTGTTCTTGCAGTTAATCTGGAGATAAAATTCACAATGCAAGCCTTCGCATGCTGCTCTGTCCGGAGCTGCAATCTAGTCCTGCCTCCCATCTGCCATGATCCCCTAATCTTTGCATGTTGTTTTTTTTTTTTTTTCAGACATAGCACAGAAAAGTGCCTGTTTACTTGGCAGGCACCCTGGTACCCAGATAGAAGTGCTTGGGCTGAGCCGAGTGCCTTGGTTACAAGTACGTCATCAGCCACAATTAAACCAGGAAATACAGGACTCTCAGGAAGTGCACTTGATAACGAAGCTTCACTAAGCCAAAATTAGCCAATAATCAGCATCGCTCTTCATCCTGAGATGATGCAACCATATTTTACAAGGCAGTCCAGTGGTGGAAGACAGGCCTGGGGACACACTAGATCCCTTGTCTAGCTTTGTCACCAGTTCACATGATTTTAGACAACCAGGGTTAAATGCCTTCCCAGTGTTTCAGCTTCTCTTTTGCAAAGTCTCAAATCTATCCATCAGTGGCAGGATTTATAAGTTCATATGAGTGGCAAAGTTATTGGACAATGACGTCTTTAATGCCAGGAACAATGTTTTATTGTTCTTTACATACACTGAGCACAATGCTTGCTGCAGTAGTCATTGAACTATTATTTGCTAAATTATTAACAGTCAGGAAACTAAATGATAAATGAGACCCATTAGTCACTAGCTGTTTGGACAAGCTTTCTAGTTGTCCATTGACACTATTAAGCACTGGGCTAGGAATGACTAGCCCAAGATCACTTATAGAGTCACATGGAAAAGTCTAGGGTAGCATTCTGGCCACAGAGCTATGCAGCCTGCCCAAACAGGGCTGTCTCAGTAACACAAGCTCTCTTCCTACCAAACCAAAAAGAAAAGCAGCTTGGTTAGAGTCTTAGGATTCCAAGACCCACTTATTTCTGGTTATTTGCTTTTGGCAGGCACTGCATAGATATCAAAGAAGTAGTGCTGAAATTGAAGAGATTTATCATTTTCATTCCTAGAAAGTTCGTAGGAATCATCATGTCTTGTGGTACATAAGTACAGCTGGAATTCTTTGTATCTTGGAAAGGAGAAACACACAGGTGACCAAGGTACTGAGGCACCATTCCGAGAGAACTATAGAATCTTGTTTATGTCCTCTAGTGATTTGCAATCTAGCGTCTTCGTGACTCTTTAAGAAAAGAACACCTACGGTTAGCATTAAGAAACTGTTAAGGAGCATGTAGCGAAGCATAGGCTCTGAAGTGAAAAGAACTGGGTCTTACTAGTTTTGTGACCTCGGGCATATAACTTCATCTCTATGGGCCTCAATTATCATAACAGCCTTCTTGTAAGACACAGATGAAATCAGGTATGTTCAGAGAGGCACTGCAAACTGTAACACACATCATACATGCTAGTCATTATTGTTTTATAGATACTTCTTTCTGCATATCCAGAAGGTAGAGATGTGAACTTCAGAAAAAAAGATCAATTTAAAAGCAGTAATTCAGAGAACGATGACTGCAAATTGGGAGTGAATTCCAGCAAGACAGTGACCAAAAATTGAATGCTGGATTTTGCCAGGTGCCCAGATATATCAGTGCACACCAAGGAGAGAATAATGTCTTTACACAGAACTCTGCTTAGAACACAAAGGAATTTGGCCCTCAATTCTGGTGTCTCCAATACCAGAGTGATTTTTGATACCCAGGAATTGTAAGAATTGGCATTTGCTCAACGTCTATCACATTCACTTATTTTTTTCACTAAACGTTAAAATGTCTATCACATAGGCAAGTTGAGGTTTTTATTCAGCTCTAAAAATAGAATGATAAAACTTTCTGATCATGCCTGTGTGAAAGTATTATCATTCGTAGAAACAAATTAAAATACTGGAATGTCCACAGTGTGAGCACAACAGGCTCTCAATGAATTTACACTTTCCTATAAACCTGCAAGCTTTCTCTGTAAAATAAGCAATTTTTTGGACAGTTTTTTTTTTAATGGCCCGGTTTCTCTAGTCATTAGCAGACAAAATTTTTATGGATTTTAATACTTTTCTATTCAGAATAATTGTGTAATGTATGGTGGAATATGTGCCCACTTACCATATATTTCTCGAGGTTTCTAGTTAACAGCCTTTCCCATGCACAGTTGGACTGCTGATGTAAGTTTGTAAGAGAGATGCTTAATTATCCTTCTGTTCTGTGACTGCCTCTGCTTCCCCCTGGGGTCCTTCTGGCAATTGTCTTAGCTCTCCTGACACCGAAGCAAAATAGCCTCCTAACTTTCCTCTCAGGGTTTTATCCAACTGCATCTGCAGGACCACAGGGAGGGAGGAATTTAGTTCCCAAACACATTTTTGTTCCTCTGTAGATGAGGTAACTCCTCCTTCTTTCTGTACTGTGCTCAGAAACAGGCTGCGCCCACCCACGAAAGGTCCGGGGAGGCTCCTGGCTAGAAACGGTGCAGGGCCCCGCCCTTGGAGCAGTCTGTCTCCATGGAGACCGACGCGCCGGAGAAAACTCACACCGGGCCAGGTGGAGACCACAACAGCGGGGGAGAGTCAACAGATGGGGAAAAACAAGAAACACGAAATGGGAGACTGAAGTGTTCGGGTGGGAGAATTTACTCCTTTGTAGCTGTTTTTTAAAATATTTCCTTATCTCAAAGACAGAGAGTGAAAGGGGTGGGAGAGGGAGGGAGGGAAGGAGGAAGGCAGAGAGGGAGAGAAGACTATCCCTAGATAAGTAAAACGAAAGCGTTAGCTTTTCATTTAATTACATATAATTTCCTCCAGGTCAGAATGTTCTGTAATCCGTTCAATGTTTATAACTGTGGATCTGCTCCATTTTCATTATGCAGCAGTAGTGAGAAAGTAGCTGATCATGGAAACCACTGCCTACACTTAGCAAATAATCAGTCCCCATTTAAACCCCTCATCAAGTTGTATACATGATACGATCTCTTAAGCGCTTGGCTTTTTCTAGAATCTCATTAATTTCAGAGGGTGATTTCTAATGATCGCATTTCAGAAATTGTCAGAAATGTTTTTTTTTTTCCTTTTGTTGCTTGTTGCCAAGTGAGAACAATCTTGTAATGACACCACATTTTTTAACATGCTTTTTCATAATGAGTCTTCAGGGGAAAATTCTACTTACGAGAACTAAGAAAACAGTCTGCTACTTCGCATATCATCAAAACCATAAGAACGTGGTTTTGCATGCGTAATACGACATGGTTACAATGCCTGCACTGGGCCAGCTATACCCTACACAGATTATGAGCCATTGCTGCTGATCAATACAATGTAGTATTACTTGCACTTGCCAGTACACACTTTAACATAATCGATAATATATAATTTGTTAGCATTTCTAAGAACTAGGGAATAGAAGGGAAGTGTAAAAGATCAAAACACAAAGTCTCAGATTTGCCTCTGAACAATTCTATTATGAGCCGCAAGTCATGAAAAGTTCAATAGCACAACTTTAAAAAAGCACGATTACGTTTTGTTACTTTCTATTACCACTCAGGATTTACCTTAGTCATTAGTATTGTTTTCAGACCACATAGAGAATAATAGTGAAGGGAGAAGAAGCTCATAAATAAGATGCATTTATCTAAAACCCCCTGTCCTTAGAGACCAAGAATGACTTTCCTCCTGGGACTTGAGGAGCGAAGGTGACAGTCTTTGTCACAGGAGCTGAACGTGAAATGAAGTGATGGTATCAACCACACTCCCAAGGGAATGATTTTTAAAGAAATACCTTTGACTTTATTCAGTGACACAACACCTTTTTCCCCTTTTACTGCAATGTTGTTTTGTTACATTGTCAGGAATCCGTGGATACAGCACAAATCTGCGTTGTTTCAAAGCCATTTCAAAAGGCCTAATAATTCCTTATATTTATCAAGTACTCTAATAACCAAGACATGAAAATATTCTAATTTTCTTTGCTCAGTGTTATAGTTTAGTTTAATTCATGATGCTCAAAATCAGTCCTTCTGCAGAATTTGAGTCAAATGAAAAAATCTGCATGCCCAAAATATACCTCTTTTGTCAACCTGAAGCCGTTATTGGAGTCCACATAGATTCTCACAATATTTCCCAAAGAACTACAATTTTAAATTCTATTATCAGTAGTTAATTAATAGTAGTAAAAACTGCCTAGCTAAATGAAGATACTTGAGGAAATATGACCAGAGCAGGTAAAATAGGTAAGAGATATTCAGAGATAGAGATTGAGGGAGAGAGAATGAGAGTTTATTTTGGCATTTATTGAAAACGTACTCTGCACATGAAACTGGGCATTCTCTGTGCAGTATATTTTTTAATCCTCACAATAAATTATTACTGTTCCCATACCACACAATAGGTCGCACAGCCTGAATCTAGCTATGCTGATGAGAGAACAGGGGTGATGGGCGGGTGTGGAAAGTCTAGAGAAGGCTTACTGCCTGAGACGATCTGGTGACAGCCAGGACGTAGGATGCTAGATGTCAAAGGAAAAAGTTCCTAAGGCAAATTCCACCAAAGAGGTGACCCAAAGGGACATAATGGAATCCTAAAATTACCTCTATTTCATGATCATTTTTAAAACACTTGAAAAACAGGGAGGACAATGATTCATCGAGAAGAAACTACAAGGCCTCTTCAATTCTCAGATACTTCAAAAACAGCAATAAAGTGTTAAGAGTTTATTGCAGCTGAGAGCTGTGGCTCACACCTGTAATCCCAGCACTTTGGGAGGTCGGGACAGGCGGATCATTTGAGGTCAGGAGTTAGAGACCAGACTTGCCAACATGGTGAAACCCCATCTCCACTAAAAATACAAAAAATACCCAGGCATAGCAGCACAAGCCTGTGAACCCAGCTACTCCGGAGGCTGAGGCAGAAATTCTTGATCCCAGAGGCAGAGGTTGCAGTAAGCCGAGGTCACGCCACTG